>NC_091963.1:66531056-67731056 GCF_031021105.1 Erythrolamprus reginae
TTTAAAATTAAGGGAGACCAGGATAGATCTATTTCGGCCTTATTAGGCCTCATCAGCTGGCCACACCCACTCTTTTACTGGGATTCGATCTGGGAAGCTTCTGCATTGTAAAGCAGAGAGCTAGCAATTAGACCCATCCGATCTGAATCCTCTCAGCTCTGTACCAGGGAGGGGTATATGTTTTTTCTTATGTCGGATTACCCTGGTATATTTTTAAGGAACGTCACAGCTCCTTTTTTTTTGCCTATAGGCCCAACCTAGGGCCACTGCAAGGCAGTAATATATTTATAGCCGACAAACTATATTTTGTATGTGTTAAATGTTTATAGCTGGAATTTTAAAATTAAGGGAGACCAGGATAGATCTATTTCGGCCTTATTAGGCCTCATCAGCTGGCCACACCCACTCTTTTACTGGGATTCGATCTGGGAAGCTTCTGCATTGTAAAGCAGAGAGCTAGCAATTAGACCCATCCGATCTGAATCCTCTCAGCTCTGTACCAGGGAGGGGTATATGTTTTTTCTTATGTCGGATTACCCTGGTATATTTTTAAGGAACGTCACAGCTCCTTTTTTTTTTTGCCTATAGGCCCAACCTAGGGCCACTGCAAGGCAGTAATATATTTATAGCCGACAAACTATATTTTGTATGTGTTAAATGTTTATAGCTGGAATTTTAAAATTAAGGGAGA
The DNA here is from genome assembly GCF_031021105.1 of Erythrolamprus reginae. Taxonomy (NCBI): domain Eukaryota; kingdom Metazoa; phylum Chordata; class Lepidosauria; order Squamata; family Dipsadidae; genus Erythrolamprus; species Erythrolamprus reginae. Next base: position 66,531,748 of record NC_091963.1, read on the forward strand.
CCAGGATAGATCTATTTCGGCCTTATTAGGCCTCATCAGCTGGCCACACCCACTCTTTTACTGGGATTCGATCTGGGAAGCTTCTGCATTGTAAAGCAGAGAGCTAGCAATTAGACCCATCCGATCTGAATCCTCTCAGCTCTGTACCAGGGAGGGGTATATGTTTTTTCTTATGTCGGATTACCCTGGTATATTTTTAAGGAACGTCACAGCTCCTTTTTTTTTTTTGCCTATAGGCCCAACCTAGGGCCACTGCAAGGCAGTAATATATTTATAGCCGACAAACTATATTTTGTATGTGTTAAATGTTTATAGCTGGAATTTTAAAATTAAGGGAGACCAGGATAGATCTATTTCGGCCTTATTAGGCCTCATCAGCTGGCCACACCCACTCTTTTACTGGGATTCGATCTGGGAAGCTTCTGCATTGTAAAGCAGAGAGCTAGCAATTAGACCCATCCGATCTGAATCCTCTCAGCTCTGTACCAGGGAGGGGTATATGTTTTTTCTTATGTCGGATTACCCTGGTATATTTTTAAGGAACGTCACAGCTCCTTTTTTTTTTGCCTATAGGCCCAACCTAGGGCCACTGCAAGGCAGTAATATATTTATAGCCGACAAACTATATTTTGTATGTGTTAAATGTTTATAGCTGGAATTTTAAAATTAAGGGAGACCAGGATAGATCTATTTCGGCCTTATTAGGCCTCATCAGCTGGCCACACCCACTCTTTTACTGGGATTCGATCTGGGAAGCTTCTGCATTGTAAAGCAGAGAGCTAGCAATTAGACCCATCCGATCTGAATCCTCTCAGCTCTGTACCAGGGAGGGGTATATGTTTTTTCTTATGTCGGATTACCCTGGTATATTTTTAAGGAACGTCACAGCTCCTTTTTTTTTGCCTATAGGCCCAACCTAGGGCCACTGCAAGGCAGTAATATATTTATAGCCGACAAACTATATTTTGTATGTGTTAAATGTTTATAGCTGGAATTTTAAAATTAAGGGAGACCAGGATAGATCTATTTCGGCCTTATTAGGCCTCATCAGCTGGCCACACCCACTCTTTTACTGGGATTCGATCTGGGAAGCTTCTGCATTGTAAAGCAGAGAGCTAGCAATTAGACCCATCCGATCTGAATCCTCTCAGCTCTGTACCAGGGAGGGGTATATGTTTTTTCTTATGTCGGATTACCCTGGTATATTTTTAAGGAACGTCACAGCTCCTTTTTTTTTGCCTATAGGCCCAACCTAGGGCCACTGCAAGGCAGTAATATATTTATAGCCGACAAACTATATTTTGTATGTGTTAAATGTTTATAGCTGGAATTTTAAAATTAAGGGAGACCAGGATAGATCTATTTCGGCCTTATTAGGCCTCATCAGCTGGCCACACCCACTCTTTTACTGGGATTCGATCTGGGAAGCTTCTGCATTGTAAAGCAGAGAGCTAGCAATTAGACCCATCCGATCTGAATCCTCTCAGCTCTGTACCAGGGAGGGGTATATGTTTTTTCTTATGTCGGATTACCCTGGTATATTTTTAAGGAACGTCACAGCTCCTTTTTTTTTGCCTATAGGCCCAACCTAGGGCCACTGCAAGGCAGTAATATATTTATAGCCGACAAACTATATTTTGTATGTGTTAAATGTTTATAGCTGGAATTTTAAAATTAAGGGAGACCAGGATAGATCTATTTCGGCCTTATTAGGCCTCATCAGCTGGCCACACCCACTCTTTTACTGGGATTCGATCTGGGAAGCTTCTGCATTGTAAAGCAGAGAGCTAGCAATTAGACCCATCCGATCTGAATCCTCTCAGCTCTGTACCAGGGAGGGGTATATGTTTTTTCTTATGTCGGATTACCCTGGTATATTTTTAAGGAACGTCACAGCTCCTTTTTTTTTGCCTATAGGCCCAACCTAGGGCCACTGCAAGGCAGTAATATATTTATAGCCGACAAACTATATTTTGTATGTGTTAAATGTTTATAGCTGGAATTTTAAAATTAAGGGAGACCAGGATAGATCTATTTCGGCCTTATTAGGCCTCATCAGCTGGCCACACCCACTCTTTTACTGGGATTCGATCTGGGAAGCTTCTGCATTGTAAAGCAGAGAGCTAGCAATTAGACCCATCCGATCTGAATCCTCTCAGCTCTGTACCAGGGAGGGGTATATGTTTTTTCTTATGTCGGATTACCCTGGTATATTTTTAAGGAACGTCACAGCTCCTTTTTTTTTGCCTATAGGCCCAACCTAGGGCCACTGCAAGGCAGTAATATATTTATAGCCGACAAACTATATTTTGTATGTGTTAAATGTTTATAGCTGGAATTTTAAAATTAAGGGAGACCAGGATAGATCTATTTCGGCCTTATTAGGCCTCATCAGCTGGCCACACCCACTCTTTTACTGGGATTCGATCTGGGAAGCTTCTGCATTGTAAAGCAGAGAGCTAGCAATTAGACCCATCCGATCTGAATCCTCTCAGCTCTGTACCAGGGAGGGGTATATGTTTTTTCTTATGTCGGATTACCCTGGTATATTTTTAAGGAACGTCACAGCTCCTTTTTTTTTGCCTATAGGCCCAACCTAGGGCCACTGCAAGGCAGTAATATATTTATAGCCGACAAACTATATTTTGTATGTGTTAAATGTTTATAGCTGGAATTTTAAAATTAAGGGAGACCAGGATAGATCTATTTCGGCCTTATTAGGCCTCATCAGCTGGCCACACCCACTCTTTTACTGGGATTCGATCTGGGAAGCTTCTGCATTGTAAAGCAGAGAGCTAGCAATTAGACCCATCCGATCTGAATCCTCTCAGCTCTGTACCAGGGAGGGGTATATGTTTTTTCTTATGTCGGATTACCCTGGTATATTTTTAAGGAACGTCACAGCTCCTTTTTTTTTGCCTATAGGCCCAACCTAGGGCCACTGCAAGGCAGTAATATATTTATAGCCGACAAACTATATTTTGTATGTGTTAAATGTTTATAGCTGGAATTTTAAAATTAAGGGAGACCAGGATAGATCTATTTCGGCCTTATTAGGCCTCATCAGCTGGCCACACCCACTCTTTTACTGGGATTCGATCTGGGAAGCTTCTGCATTGTAAAGCAGAGAGCTAGCAATTAGACCCATCCGATCTGAATCCTCTCAGCTCTGTACCAGGGAGGGGTATATGTTTTTTCTTATGTCGGATTACCCTGGTATATTTTTAAGGAACGTCACAGCTCCTTTTTTTTTGCCTATAGGCCCAACCTAGGGCCACTGCAAGGCAGTAATATATTTATAGCCGACAAACTATATTTTGTATGTGTTAAATGTTTATAGCTGGAATTTTAAAATTAAGGGAGACCAGGATAGATCTATTTCGGCCTTATTAGGCCTCATCAGCTGGCCACACCCACTCTTTTACTGGGATTCGATCTGGGAAGCTTCTGCATTGTAAAGCAGAGAGCTAGCAATTAGACCCATCCGATCTGAATCCTCTCAGCTCTGTACCAGGGAGGGGTATATGTTTTTTCTTATGTCGGATTACCCTGGTATATTTTTAAGGAACGTCACAGCTCCTTTTTTTTTGCCTATAGGCCCAACCTAGGGCCACTGCAAGGCAGTAATATATTTATAGCCGACAAACTATATTTTGTATGTGTTAAATGTTTATAGCTGGAATTTTAAAATTAAGGGAGACCAGGATAGATCTATTTCGGCCTTATTAGGCCTCATCAGCTGGCCACACCCACTCTTTTACTGGGATTCGATCTGGGAAGCTTCTGCATTGTAAAGCAGAGAGCTAGCAATTAGACCCATCCGATCTGAATCCTCTCAGCTCTGTACCAGGGAGGGGTATATGTTTTTTCTTATGTCGGATTACCCTGGTATATTTTTAAGGAACGTCACAGCTCCTTTTTTTTTGCCTATAGGCCCAACCTAGGGCCACTGCAAGGCAGTAATATATTTATAGCCGACAAACTATATTTTGTATGTTGGAAGACCACCAGGGTGTTGGTGAGACCGAAGGGCATCACGGTATACTCAAAATGCCCATATCAGGTGCCAAACGCCATTTTTCACTCATCCCCCAGCCGTATCTGCACCAAATTATATACGCTACATAAATCAGTCTTAGAAAATACTTTGGCAGCTTGTAAACGTTCCATCAACTCAGGAATCAACGGCAATGGATACTGGTTGCGCACTGTGATAGTGTTCAGGCATCAATAATCACAGCACAGACGTAAGTCCCCTGTTTTTTTCTTGACAAACAGAACAGGTGCTAACAGAGGTGAGGTCGAGGGCCTGATGAACCCTTTGGCAAGATTCTTGTCTATGAAGTCCTTGAGGGCCACTAACTCGGGTTCAGACATGGAATATAAGCGCCCAGATGGAAGCTTGGCATCGGGAAATAGTTCAATGGCACAATCATAGGATCAATGCGGCAGTAGCCGATCCGCCTCTTTCTGTGAAGCATTCAGGCAACACTGCCATGGGGATTCCAGGCCCTTGAGCTGTGCAAACATGATGGTGATGGTCCACACACTGCAGACTGGAAAACGTGACTAAGTTCTGAAACCATACCACATGAGGATCACGCACACATAACCACAACAACCCCAAAACTATAGGAAAATGGAGACCTCACGTGACGTAGAACTGGAGAACCTCCTCGTGGGTCCCGATGCCCATACACACCGGCAAAGTCTGGAATCAGATTGGCCCGGACAATAAAACTCGCCCATCAATCATTTCTACAATCAACGGAAGTTCCACAGGACACAATGAGAATAAATGTCTCTGCCTGAATGCCTCATCCAAGAGGTCCATTGTGGCCCCCGAATCCATGAGGGCAAGAGCCACAAGAGCCTGAGTACGACGATCTACATGGATTGGAATAGCAATTGTTAGGTATCAGTACGATCCGGGGTCATCAGCCAAAGAATCCTGGGAAGGTGTAATACCAGCCCGACTAGCATTGCCACCAAGCCAGGCTCCCCTCATTTCCTGACTGAACTGCCGGCTGAGAAATCAGGGGCATGGGAACCGAAATCTGGGAATCAGGTATGGTGGTGGAAACATGGGGTGCAGATTCTGGAAGCTGTGCTGGAGGAGTCGGGGTGGCATCAGTCGGGCCAGGAGGAATCAAGACAGTGTCAGCAGCCATGCTCCACTGTTTCCAAGGACAGACATTTGCAAAATGACCTGCCCCCCTGCAATAATAGCACAGACCTGATGCACATCAATGAGCCCTCTCCTCGGGTCACGCGGGATCAAACGAAGCTCACATCCATGGGCTGCCCCGCAGGGGCATGATCCACCATGCGAGGAGGCAGGGCTGGCATGAAGCAACGGGGCGCAGGAACCGAAACCTGAACTGGCACAATGGACACCCCCCCCGATCCAGAGCAGGTGCAGGCATGATGCCAGAAACTTATCACCTGGAGAAAATGTTGAGGGATGGAATTTTAATGAGTCCTCGGCAGGCAAGAATCAAAGTAAAAACAAACTTTATTTAGAAAGTAAAAAGGAGTACATTGTGCCAGCCAGCACTTTATCAAGCAGCCTAACGGAACATGGCTGAAAACAGAAGACAGTAGATTGGAATGCGTGCCTACGTATGCAGGCGGATGTGACATGTAGGAAAGATATGAATTGTGGGAGTGATGTATGAGGGGGTGTGATCAGAGGGGAAACACACATTAACTCTTTAACTACTGAATGTCTCTGTTGGCTGGCAATTCTCAGCATGACACCCCTTCTTTGTTAGTCATCAGGGACATTGGTTCACATAAGGCACATTTTCTCGGAGAGGTATTCGTGTTGGTCAGCTGGCAGTGGTTTATTCAGCACGTCAGAGATCTGTTCATTTGTAGGCACATATTGTAGTTTCACGAATCCTTGTTGCACATATTTTCTTGCATTCTTATATCTTAAGTCGATGTGCCGTGAACGGGCTCCCACATATTCAGCTTCAGCAATGAATTTTACTGAAGTATTGTCCTCCATAATAACAATTGGCTTCATTGGATCAGCCCAAGTACTATTAATGAGAGCAGAAACATTGATTAAATCATTACAACAGTCAGAAACACAAGCATATTCGGACTTAGTGGAGGAACAAGAAATAAATTTCTGCTTTCTAACTTTCCAATAAATTGGACAACCATTCAAAAACATTATAAAACCAAAGGACTTTGACGAGTTTCAATGTCACTCGCCCAATCAGAATCTGCATAGCAAATCAATTCAGAATACTTGTTGTGTTCTGGTTCCAGGAACAACTTCATGTTCATCGTGTGCTTCATGTATCTGAGCAATCTCTTTAAGCATGTCCAATGAAATGTAGTTGCGTTGCCTATGTGTCGTGACAACAAATTCACACTAAGTGAAATGTCGGGTCTTGTCCAACTGCTAATGTATAACAGAGACCCAATGACTGAGCGATATAGTGTTTGGTCCTTAAACAAAGGACTGTTTTGGTATGTCAACTAGTAAAAGTCTGTCTGCATTGGAGACCGACATGGGCGCGCATCAGCCATGTTGCATTGTTGCAAAAGTTGATCAATCTTGTTTGCTTGTGAGAGGCTAAACCCCTTCTGAGTTTTCTGAATCTGAACTCCTAAGTAATCATGAATGTGTCCTAAGCTTTTCAGTGTAAAGTGTTTTTCTAAACCTTTTGCAAAAATCTCACTCATACGTTGATTTGGACCAATGTAAACAATATCATCAACATAAACAAGAACAATTTCATAAACATTACCTTGCCCTTTTGTAAACACGCATTCATCAGAGTCGGACTTAATAAAGCCCATTGAATTTAGCTTGTCAATTAGACATCTATGCCACATTAAACCAGATTGTTTCAATCCGTACAGACTCTTTTGCAGGTGCCAGACACGTCCTTCCTGGTCCTGGAATCCAGGTGCGCCTTTCACATAGATTTCTTCATCTAGATCAGCATTCAGATAGGCAGTTTCGGCATCGAACTGGAAAACTTCTAAATTCAGGGCAGCGGCAGTTAAGGCGATTTTAACACTTTCATTTCTGACAGTAGGTGAATAAGTATCGGTGTAATCATCAGGAAAAGTCTGAGCGAAGCCTTGTGCTACTAATCTTGCTTTGTATAGTTCCTCACCGTTTGGCTGTCAAGTTCAGCTTGCATGGCATTATACCATTTTTCTTGTTCAGGTTCAGGTAAATGTCTTATTTGATGAAAATTATCGGGAGGAAGTAAAACATTGTTACAAATAACAGGAAAGTTTTTGAGCTTCTTGCGCTTGATATCTCTGAGGAGGAACTCCTTTTGTGGTTCTCTTGGAACGTCTTAGAACCATGGTCCATTCATTTTGGTCATATCCGTCTTCATTTACATCGCTAGTAACATCATCTGCGACTGGTGAAGACTCTACATCAGGAACATCTGGAACATCTGAAACAGCTGGAACAGCTGGAACAGCTATCTGAGAGTCGAGTTGCGCTGTACCTTGGACATCTTTAGGAAAATAAACTGAAGTATCATTACTGTGTATTCTGGACCAGTTTGTATCTTCCTCAAATTTTGCTGAATTGGAAATAACACCTCTGTAGTTAGAGTCAGTAAATTTGTAGTACTTGGAACTATCATCAAAACCTATAAATCTCAGTCTTTCTGCCACTGGACCGCCCTTCTTTCTTTGAGCCAGTGGAATGTTAACCATGGCATACGAGCCAAAAATGTGGAGGTTTTGAATGTCGGGTTTCTTCCCATAGAACATGTAGTACGGAGTTTGTTTTAAAACACTGCTCCAAGTACGATTAACAAGGTAGTTTGCATACCTTAGTGCTTCGCCCCAGTAAGCATTGTCGAGATCAGCGTCTTCTAGGAGACAGTGATACGTAGTCTGTAGAACACCTTGCCTTCGTTCAACTATCCCGTTGTTAGCTGGAGTGTAAGGGGCTGAAGCTTGGTGCCGTATTCCTTTGCGTCTCATCCAGTTCTGGAATCGCTGAGACATGAACTCATCGCCACGATCACTTTGGATTCTTCTGATACGGACACCGAATTGATTGTAGCAAAGTCTGTAAAGATCTGAAACGTCTCTGATTTCTGTTTCATTAGATACACAAAACCATATCTAGAAAAACTATCAACAATTGTTAAGAAATACTTATTGTTACCCCTAGTAGGCCGAAATGGACCGACAATGTCGGTATGAACCAAATCAAAAATGCGTGAAGACAAACGAAGGGCATGCTTAGCAATGGGGGAAGCCTTTGATTTAGATTTGTTACAAACAAAACAATCGAGATAAATTGGACAATTACTATCGACTTTGAAATCGTTCACGCACTCGGGCATCTTGGATAAAACATCATATGAAGCATGGCCCAAGCGTCGATGCCAACGGTGGATGCACCTGGAATGAAAAGGTTTATTTGTTAGTACAGGTTTAGCATTTGCAACATTATGCGGAACACCTTGGGGTACATTAGCTTTATGAGCCTCTGATTTTATAATAGCAGCAGGTTTTCTCTCTGGGCCTGCGCTTTCATGGTTTGGAATGCTTATACTTACATCTACCAGTGAACGAAAAATCGGCTTCAGGTAGAAAACACCACCAATCGGAATGGCATGTGTGACAACAGTTCCATTTCTAATAATGTGGATATCATAGTTCAGGAGCATAGCTTTGTAGCCTAAGTCTTGGTTTAGGCGATGAAGGCTGAGTATGTTGCTTTCAGATTTTGGAATGTAGAGAACGTGTGGAATCATCTGGTCCAGTTCATCTATGTAGATAGTTCCTTCTCCTTCAACTCGGGATAGGTTATTTGAGAATCCATACACCTCCTTTATGTCAGATTCATGTAATTCAGTAAAAAGTTCTCTTTGGTGAGTAATGTGAAAAGCAGCTCCGCTATCTAAAGTCCATAAATGTTTTGTGCTGTACTCACAATTTGAATCAGGAACATTTTTAAAAAGCACGGTATTGATTGAAGAGTGTGATTCGCTTCCGGAACCTCGTTGAGCTGATTTGGAGTTACTGGGACTCCTGCGTTCCAAATTAATGCCTTCTTCTTCTTTTAATGGCGGCAAGGCAGAAAATTGCTCTTGAGTTGCAGCCGGCATCTGTTGCTTTAGTTGAGGACGTGGTGCCAATAATGGCTGAGCTGACTGAAGTAGAATTTGCACCGGTTGCACGGGCGTAGCAGGAACTTGTGGCGGTTGTACCTGTGATAATTGCACCCCTTGACTTGGTTGGGGTACTTGTTGCGAAAATGTCTGTTGAGGTACAAACCTTTCTTTGTCTGCAGAGTAGAATTGTCCTGCTGAAGCTTCTTTATTTATTTGGAAATCTGAAAAGAAATCCTTTTGGTGTAAATCAACATTTTTCTTCTGAACTTGAAGCGGTTGTACCTGTGAGAATTGCACCCCTTGACTTGGTTGGGGTACTTGTTGTGAAAATGTCTGTTGAGGTACAAATGTTTCTTTGTCTGCAGAGTAGAATTGTCCTGCTGAAGCTTCTTTATTTATTTGGAAATCTAAAAAGAAATCCTTTTGGTGTAAATCAACATTTTTCTTCTGCGGTTGTACCTGTGAGAATTGCACCCCTTGACTTGGTTGGGGTACTTGTTGCGAAAATGTCTGTTGAGGTACAAACCTTTCTTTGTTTGCAGAATAGAATTGTTCTGCTGAAGCTTCTTTATTTATTTGGAAATCTAAAAAGAAATCCTTCTGGCGCAAATCAACATTTTTCTGGCCATCTAAATTTTCTGGTGACTTGCATTGCTTAAAATGGTCACTGGATGGTGGTTCTGAGCCTTCTGGCAATAAACCAACATTTTGGTGCAGTTGGTGCAATTGCTTAATTTGGCCACCAGGTGGCACATTTTGGATCTGGCTTGGAACTGAGCCAAATTCCTGAGGATAAGTTGAACTGGGTATTTTCTCAATTTGGCCACTGGGTGGTGGTGCACCTAGTTCCTTGAGTGCAAAGGAATGCGTGACCTCATCATACTGTCTTTGGACAGACTCCATTGTCTTCCTTTGTTCTGGTAAACCACATATTTCTTCCTGGCAAAACATTAACTGCAAGCTTGCTATCTTATCAAGTATAATCTGTTTTCTCATTAATTTTGCACAACAGAAATCTATAAGGTCCTTCTTAGGCTGTGTCAAATCATTTGCTTTCTTGTCTAGTTGTAAATCTGATAAACATATCTGCATTTTTTAAATATCAAATCTTAAGTCATCTGCTAAGATTTTTACAGTCTGCATTTCAATACATTGTAAGAAGGACTGACATTCTTGTGAAGCTTGTTCAGAATTCATTATTAACATCTGCTTTTCATTAAGGGGGAGCTGTAGCTGAGCTGAGAGGATATTTTGCATATTTTCATGCTGATAAGGTTTTGTTTCTGTTTCAGTGGCTTTCATTTCAGAGTTCTCCGGGAACATATGTTTATTATAAAATCCTGCTTTCTGTTTTGCTACTGAAATAACATTGCCTGCATAATTCATTAGAGGACCTTGTTTTTCAGAGAAGTTAGGAACATCAGGGACAGTTTGACTGTCTTTTAATTCTAGCAAGCAATGAATTTTTGTAGAAAAGTCATCGTTACTCACATTTTGCTGTGCTCTGGAAGCAGGCATAGTGTTTCCAGCAGGAATGTTGTTTTGAGAGTAGCTAGGCAGCTGTTGAGCTGAAGTTGTGAATCTTTCTTTGGAGGCATCTCCTGCCGAAGTATCCATTTTTTTTTTCAAAAGCAGAGAAGTTACCTTTGCTTTATTTTGTAAACCATCGTCACTGCTTACTATGTTGAGAGATGGAATTTTAATGAGTCCTCGGCAGGCAGGAATCAAAGTAAAAACAAATTTTATTTAGAAAGTAAAAAGGAGTACATTGTGCCAGCCGGCACTTTATCAAGCAGCCTAACGGAACATGGCTGAAAACAGAAGAGAGTAGATTGGAATGCGTGCCTACGTATGCAGGTGGATGTGACATGTAGGAAAGATATGAATTGTGGGAGTGATGTATGAGGGGGTGTGATCAGAGGGAAAACACACATTAACTCTTTAACTACTGAATGTCTCTGTTGGCTGGCATTTCTCAGCGTGACAGGGGGACGCACCTCTTGAGCCAGCAGCCAGGCTTCAATGGCCAAGCAGTGCTGCTCCACCCCATCCAGGGTGCCCGGCAAGGCCTCATGCACCAGCTCATCCAACATTGTCTCTGACAAGCCGTCCTGGAATGCCTCCATCAACATGGCCTCATTCCACTGCACCTGCACCATGAGACTGCGGAAATCACTCATATATTCCGCTAATGGCCGCAAGCCTTGTTTCAACTGCTTCAACGTCCTCATGGTCGTCTGCTCCCACATTGGATCCGAAAACTGCAATCGCAACTGGGTGCAAAAAGCGGTATAATCTTGCAATATTAGATCATCTCACTCCAGCAATGGAGACACCCATGAGGCAGCAGGGCCGGCCAATAAGCTGCAGAGGAATGCCACCTTCTCTGCATCCCTTGGAAAATGTATCATTTGTGCATTGATAAACAGCTGCACCTGACTGAGGAAGGCAGAAAACATGCGACAGTCGCCCCAGAACCTTTCAGGCATGGCTACAAAACATTTCCTCCATGGTGGGGGCTGCGGAGCAGGAGCTGCCAGCTGCACCGAAGGAGTGGCTGGCTGCTGGGACAACACATCCACCTGGTTCTGCAGCTGAAGCACCATCTGCATCAAAGTTTGTATTTCCAGATGCAGAGCCTCAAACACTGCCTGTATCTCAGCCACACTAGCAGCCATGGTAAACCAAGTGCTGTCAAAATAAAAGCACACAGGAACAAACCACCTAAGCTGGAACGGTGTGTGTCTGAGGGGTGGAAGTTTATTCTGTTTTGCATGGCTTTTCGGCACGAGCCCTCAATGAAGTTCAAAGGTAGGAATTCAGACACACACAGTTGTAAGTCAATAACGCTGTTCTTTATCGAAAGTAAAAGAGGAGCCACACACACTTTTAATCAGGCAAAATGCTCACCTTCAAAGCAACCCCCTTAAGTGCTGTGAAGAACAATAAACAAACACAAAGCAGATAACAAGCAGCTGTGAAAACATCACAGCCACTCTCCTTCAAGAATTCACAAAGTCACAAACTTGACTATGATTTAGTTGAAAAGTCCTGGAAACAGTTCAAAGAGAGTCCTTGTAGACTCCTGATACAAAACTCAATGACTCCAGACCTATTCCACCACTCGTAGGACCCAGTAACAAAGAATGCCATGATGACTCATCCAAGGCCAACCTCTTCAACTCTTTTTTCGGCTCTGTTTTTGTTAACAGCAATGGTTCCTCCCCCATCTTCACAAATCGCACCTCTAACCCACTAAAAAACCTAACCCAAATTGTCTTCACTGTAGACAATGTAGAAAAAGCAATCCGTTACCTCAAACCCTCCCTATCTGCCGGACCAGATGGTCTCTGTGCATACTTCCTAAGGAAACTTTCTTCTGCTCTCGCTGAACCCCTAAGCATTATCTTCCAAAAATTCTTCAGGACCAGCATGCTCCCCAAGCTGTGGTCAAAAGCAATAGTCATCCCCATTTTCAAAAAAGGAGACCCTTCACAAGTGGACAACTACAGACCAATATCTCTCTGTTGCGTCCCTTGTAAAATCATGGAATAATTTATAAATCAATCAATCACCCTCTACTTAGAATCTAATAACCTATTCTCAAACAAACAATTTGGATTCAGAAAGAAACTATCCTGCAACCTACAACTACTTCACTGCAAAAACATTTGGACTACCCTCCTCGACCAAGGAAAATCTATTGATGCAATTTATATAGACTTTTGCAAAGCCTTCAACTCAGTGGTCCACGACAAACTACTCCTAAAACTCAAATCCTATGGCATCTCAGGACTCCTCCACAACTGGATTACTGCATTCCTGTCAAGCAGGCAACAAATTGTCAAAATTGGTAGCGCCATCTCCACCCCCGCCCCTGTCATAAGTGGCGTTCCCCAGGGAAGTGTACTAAGTCCTACTCTCTTCATTCTCTACATCAATGATCTCTGTGACCATATCGAAAGCAACTGTGTTCTTTTTGCCAACGATGTGAAACTTTTCAACACCACTGATAACACACTCACTCTCCAAAAAGACCTGGACTTTGTCTCAGACTGGTCTAACACCTGGCAACTTCAAATATCAACCAACAAATGCTCTACCCTCCACATTGGCAAAAAGAATCCTAACCGCACATACCAACTGAATAAACAATCTCTCACTGCTAACCCACATTCTGTAAAGGACCTTGGAATACTAATATCGAATGACCTAAGTGCTAAAGCCCACTGCAACAATATCGCCAAAAAAGCCTCTAGAGTTGTTAACCTGATCCTACGCAGCTTCTGCTCAGGCAACCTCACTCTACTCATATGAGCCTACAAAACTTTTGCCAGACCCATCCTAGACTACTGCTCATCTGACAACCTCTCCTTGACTCAGGGCAGCCTGGCTCACATGATCCACTACATGCTCCAGTGCCTGCACAACGACCCCAGGTTAGCCCACATCATCACCTCTGCCAGTTACTGGGTGGCCACCCTGCTGGTTTCCCATTATAAGGACAACATCACCTCCTTGATCCCAGGACTCAAGCGGGATTACAAAATGAGAGAGTACAAGCGCGCACTGGTGGACACACTAGTGGCAGAGTTCCCACAGGAATTGGAGGGCTTAGTGGTCGCACACGGAATAGGAGGAAGACACAGCAGGGGCACTGGCAGCACCTCACAGGGGAGGGTGAACATGGCTATAATGTGGGAAAATCTATTCCATCATCCCACACATCCCCCACCATTGGATGTGATGGCTCATAATACCAGAAGGCAGAATGTGACATGCATGGTGGATGACTCCCTGTCCACGCGTCTCATGGTACTTAGTGATGCCTCCACCCCCTTCAATTTTTGGGTAGGTTAATTGGACATGTGGCCAGAGCTTGCCCTCTATGCCCAGTACGTGCTGGCCTGCCCTGCGGCAAGTGTCCTGTCCGAGCATGTGTTCAGCACCACAGGAGGGGGTCATCACTGACAAAAGGATCCACCTATTCATCAACAACGTGGACATACTTACATTCCTTAAAATGAACTAGGCCTGGATCCCACAGGATTTGGCTGTGCCACCACCTGAGTGAGTGGTTAGAGTGTTTGCTACCACCATCTCCTCCTCCTCTACCACTTCCACCTATATCACCTCCACCACCACCCCAACAGCTGTAAAATTCATTATGTATGTATGTATGTATATATTCAGGTTTATTTTTATTCAAATTTTTGTGTGTAGTTTGGGTTCAAATTCTGACAATTGTATAACTGCAGCTGCACATCAATAAAATTATTTTTGGCACAGATGGTTTCTGAGAGTCTAAATGCATGTTCCTTTCCAGGGAGGTCACCTTGAAAAAAGGTGAAATACTTTGCACCAGGGAAATCGGGTTTGGGTTTGGGTTTGAGTTTGGCGAACTTACCAGAATTCTGCTGCCAAGTTCGGCCGAACCCGCCGAACCTGAACTTCGATGAGTTCGCCCAACACTACTTCTTAGTTAAATGTTTAAGCTTTCCAAATACATCCTATTAATAATTTTTCTGTTTTATATTCATTTCCATGAATATAGGCTCAGAAATAATTCTTCTAGGAATAATATTACTTTATCAGTAACTTAAGATGGTAAACATACATAATACTTCTTCCTCCCCATTTCAAACACAAATCATCATTGCAATATTTCCTTTGCTTCTAAGTATGCTAGTAGATAATGAAAATATAAGGCTTCAGGTCTCTGGTGGATGGGACAACAGGAAGGAAAGGGCAAGGGTCTTCAAACCTGCCAGGATTAAGGCTTGTGGATTTCAAATCCCATTCCTTTAGTAGCATGACTGGTGGAGGAATTCTGGGAGTTGAAGTCCACTAATCTTAAAGCTGTCAAGTTTGAAGTTTGTAAAAAGTGTACATGGTTTTAAAAAGTATACATCATTGTAAAATGTATTCTGCTACACGGGTATTTTATTAAACAATATAATATCACACCATTTGGTTCAGATTACTTTTTTCCTTGTTTTTCTCTTCTAAAATCTAGGTGCGTCTTATACACCGGTGCATCTTATACACCGAAAAATAATAAAGTAAAAAAGATATATGTAAATGTACTAATTTGTACAGATCATTTATTGTTGACAACAGATCAACTCTGAAAGTTACAAATAAACGTATTTGTATTTTAGGCTTTCTAAATCAATATCTCCAAAGATAAAGTTAATGCTTTTTTTAGCATGTTCCTCATTTGAGGACCCATGAACAGCATTGTGCATAATATCAGTTGCAAATTTAGCACGTATTGAATTAGGATGTGTTTCTTTTGCTTTCGCTGGATCAGTTGGTCCCATTAATTGTCGCCATTCCTCCACAGCATTTTCTTTGGTTAGAATCATGACCATTGATGGCCCTCTAGAAAAACAATACAAACAACAATGTATAAGATGCTGACAATTTGATTTTGCAATGAGAACATTATGTTGATGTTGCATGCTGCATAAAATAAACAAGTCAAGTCTATTTGGGATACACTGTCTATTTGATTATTTCACAGTGTCAGAGGTTTATGTTATAGAAACCAAAACCTATTAAACATACATTATATAACAGTAGACGACTTCTTTACGATTCCCATCTCTGCTTGTATTTGTGCTTTTCTCTATGTCAGTCTGCCTGTTCTCTCTCACTCTCTCTCTATGTGTATATGTGTATATGTGTATATGTGTATATGTGTATATGTGTATATGTGTATATGTGTATATGTGTATATGTGTATATGTGTATATGTGTATATGTGTATATGTGTATATGTGTATATGTGTATATGTGTATATGTGTATATGTGTATATGTGTATATGTGTATATGTGTATATGTGTATATGTGTATATGTGTATATGTGTATATGTGTATATGTGTATATATACATATATACATTTGACAGAAAACCAACCATATGGCTCTTCCCTGGTAAAAGCTGATTCGGAGGTGAGCCTGTAGCACAGAGGTTAATATCCAGCTTTGTATGCAGCATGCTACAGGTTCAAATCCTAGTTTTATTTATTTATTTATTTATTTATTAGATTTGTATGCCACCAGTCTCCACAAACTTAGGGTATGTCTAGCTGGCAAGGCCATAACAAGGCCGAAATAGATCTATACTAGGCTCCCTTCCTTTTTGCTTTTCAACAAAAATATGTAACAAACACACACATACATAGATGTATATATGTATGTATGCATGCATGCATGTATATATATGCACATACGTACACACATACATATATATGTGTGAGTGTGTGTGTATGTATATAAACCTATGTAAACATACATGTATATAAACATATGCGCATGCGTCGCTCTAGATAGACGCACCGAAAGTAAGCTCCCTCATGTGAAGGAGGAAAAGTGAAAGTTAACCCCCGACAACTCTCTCTAGCTTGGTGAAAAGTGGATTGAGAGGAAGCGAATTGAACGGAGCTGTTGAAAACTTTATAAAATGAGTTAAAAAGAAGAAGCAAGCAACAGTTTTTTTAAAACGTGCGTAGCGAGAAAAGTGAGAACAAAGGAAAAGATGGCGTCCACTTCGGAGCTGGAAGGGAAGATGGATTCGTTGCTAACGGCATTTGCCAGCATGGGACAGCTGCTCCAAGATATGAAAAAGGAAATTTCGGCAGTTGGTGCTGGGGTGTCGGAATTGAAAGAACAGTCTAAAACACAAGATCAAAGAATTGGGAAACTGGAGGTGGGGAAGTCTCGCCAGGAACTCCGCATAATTAACTTGGAGGACAGACAACGGAGGCCTAATCTTCGCCTGAGGGGATTCCCTAAAGACTTCGCAGAGAGTAAACATCTTATTCAAGCAATTTACCAGTGGTTCAGTGAGAACAATGTTAAATGTGACCTAGAAGAATTTGAAAGAGCGCACTGGGCTTTTGGATCTCGGAACCGAGGTGAACAAAAAGATATTATTGTAAGGTTTGCCTCGGAAAGGAGAGCAGCGGAAATATTCAGAGAGTTGAAGCAGATTCCAAACTTACGTTACAAAGTTATTCCGATACGCGTTTTAAAAGATCTGTCTGCTGAAACTCTCAAGATGAGAAATCAGATGAGAGAAGTGACCTCCCAACTTTACGAAAATGGAATTAGGTTTTCATGGCGTTATCCAGCTACAATATTTGTCTTTAAAGACTCCAAGGTTTTCCAGGCGAGATCTTTGGAGGAGGGAAGAAATTTGCTTTACCAGCTGGGATTAAATCCGGAGGGAGCGTCCCAGGGAGCGTCCCAGGCACCAATATCGAAAAGCCAGCCAGAAGCAGGAGAGGATGAGTTGTTTATGCTCCAACCGATTCGTGCAGCAGAACAAAGCAAGGCAGAAAAAATCACAGCTCTGCAGAAGGAATTGGATTTTCTTCAGGAGAAAGAGAAAGAGAAAGAAAAGAGAGACGAGCCGAGGGTTACGCGTCAAAAAAAGAAATAATGAATTGAACTGAGCTGAATTGCTAATATGGTATCATGGTTTTCAACTAATTAATTTCTTTTCTGTGTATTTTTTTGGTTTTTTTCGCTAACTAACAAGGGGAGAAGAGGGAAGGAGGGGGGAATCTTTTGATATGCTATTAAATGGGGAGAGAGGGGGGAGCTTTCTGGTGGAACGCAAATCCAGGGGTGCCTCTCGATAACGAAAGGTTTTTTCGTTGCCTCCCCCGGGGGGGGGGGGTCAGGGAAGAGGCACTAGGGTGGGGATTCATGGTAATTAAAAAGCATTTTTCCGGTGGGCTCTGTTTTGCAGGAGGGGGAAATGTATTTAAAATTATGTAAATGGGTGGTATAGGGTTATTGTCGTTGAATGTAAATGGTCTCTCATCACAGAAAAAACGTTATAGAATCATGAAGCTGGCTAGGGATAGTAAAGCTGATGTTCTATTCTTATCAGAAACTCATAAAGGAAGGGAAAAAAACAGATAAATTAGTTACAAACAGCGAGTGGCAACAAGTTTATGAGTCGAGAGGGACGACCAAATCAAGAGGAGTCGCCATCTTGTTTAACCAAAGAGTGTATTTTCAATTAATTAATATTAAAAGGGACAAAGATGGTAGAATGTTATTTATCAAGGTGAAAATAAAAAATAAGTTAGTAACCTTAGCGGTAATTTATGCCCCTAATGTAAATGCAACACAATTTATAATGAATGTAAAACGGAAACTAGATAATTTTGCAGAAGGTATAGTGATTTTAGCAGGCGATTTCAACTTGGAATTAACAGCAGGGAGGGGGGGAAAGAAAAAGTTACATTTAAATAAAATCAATATGACGGATTTACATGAAAACACAGTAAACAGGGACACCTTTTATTCTGCAAGATATAATAAATTTAGTTGTATTGATTATATGTTAATTAATAAGACAGCTGAGGCAAAGCTTAAGAAAGTGGAAGTGAAAAGTATTTGGTTATCAGATCAGGCACCTTTATTAGCAGTAATTGAGTTAGAGGCTGGCAGGAAACAAAGGATTTGGAGATATAACCCTCTGGTTTCAGCTAATGAGGAAAATGGAAGTAAATTACAAAGGGAACTGAATGGATTCTTTTGTATTAACGCAACAGGTGAGATTAAGCAAACAATAGTTTGGGATACACATAAGGCTGTTATGAGGGGTAATTGTATCAGTACTGAAGCTTTTATTAGGAAATCCTGGGAAGCTGAAAGGAAAAATTTATTAAGAGAAATAGATTTAATCCAAGAAACCTTAAAAATTACAAGAAATAGAGATTGGAATTCACTATTATTACTTAAGAAAAAGAAATTACAATTACTTGATGAAGAAAGATGGAATAAAATGAAGATGATTATAAAACATAGAATTAGGGGATGGGGAAATAAATCAATGAAGCAAATGGTACATTATTTGAAAAAAAGAAAAGAGAAATCCCATATCTCTGCTTTAAAGGACAAGGAAGGTGTAATTAAACATAGTAATGCAGAAATGGAAAAAATAATGAGTGATTTTTATGGGAATTTATACAAAAAAGAACACATTACTTCGCAAACTATAGAGGTCAAAGAGATATTAACGGAAGAAGATATACAAATGCTAAATGCAAAAATTACAAATGATGAGATATCTAGAGTTATTAAAGGGTTGAAACCTGCTAAAGCCCCAGGTCCAGACGGTTTTACTGCTGAATATTATAAGATGTATATGAATGAATTATTACCGCATGTGGAAAAAATGTTTAATAATGTAATTAAGACTTTTGAAACTCCACAGATGTGGAAAATGTCAGAAATTATAACTATCCCAAAACCAGATCGTGATTTAACCGATCCAAGTTCTTATCGCCCTATCAGCTTATTAAATCAGGATTATAAAATATTTATGAAAATATTGGTAAACAGGGTGGAGAATATTTTACCAAAAGTAATTGGAGAAGACCAATATGGATTTGTTAAAGGAAGGAAGATTTATGAACCAATAAGGAACGTGGTCAATGCTTTACACCATGCTACCAATACCAAAAGAAAACTAAGTATTCTAAAATTAGATGTCTACAAAGCCTTTGACAAAGTTAATCATGATTACCTATTTCAACTATGTAAAGATTTAAATATGGGAGATTCATTTTGTAGAATTATAGAAACAATATATAAGGATAACATAGCTCAAATTAGAGTAAATGGTAACAGAACAGAAACGATTAAAATTCAGAATGGAACTAAGCAGGGTTGCCCACTATCCCCAATGTTATTTGCATTAGCAATTGAGACTTTAGCAAACAAAATTAGAAACGATAAGGAATGGAGAGGTTATCAAATAGGGAAATTTGAACTGAAATTAAATTTGTTTGCAGATGACGCTATAGTCCTGTCTGAAACCCCAATTGAAATGATGAAAAGAATAATGATATTGCTCCAGGAATTTAAAGATCAATCCGGACTTATGGTTAATATAGAGAAATCAGAGATAATATGTTTAAACACTGGCCCTAAAGAGCAAATTGAGATACAAAAACATATCAGGATTGAAGTTAGGTTGTAAAAAAATGAAATACTTGGGAATTTGGTTGTTCAAGAATCCAATAAAAATAGTAATGGCCAACTATAAATTAATATGGAAAAAAATCCAGAAGCAGATAAAAAACTAGAAGGGTAAAAAGTTAGGAAGAATTGCCAAGATTAGGGCCCTTAAAACGATGATAATACCAAAAATGATGTATCTGTTTCAGGTTTTACCAGGTATTTTTCCTGAAGCAAAACTAAGAGAATGGGATGGCAAATTAAATTTTTGGATTGAAGGAAACAAAAAGCTTAGAATAAGAAAACATTGGCAGTTTGCACAAGAGAAAGAGGGGGGTTGGGGCAGTACTATATAGAGATGCATTTCAAATAGAAAGGTTAATAGAATTACAGTTATGGGAGGAAAAGAAATGGGTACAGTTAGAAAAGGAAATTAATAATATAAATAATAAAGAGTTATTATTTAAAAATTGGAGTAGAACAGAAATTAGTAACTCAAGTGACCCTCTCAAAGCATGTTTAGAAATATGGTCTAAATGGCAGAGGAAAAGTGGAATTAGGATTTCCAGGCTATCAACGCTATATGTATTGAATAGAGGGGATGACGTTAACTTAAGTAGAATTATCAAAGTATTAAATAATAAAGGGATAACGAGAATTGAACAATTATATGAGAAAGATGGAAGAGTCAGTAGAACTCGATTGGAATGGTGGATTGGTAAACAGAAATGGTTGCAGATTAATGCAATAAGCACATATTTAAATAAAAGTGAGAATAAAGAAGCCTTCTTACGAGAAGAAAATTGCTTAGAAAAAATAATAAGAGAAAAGATAAATGAGAGTAAAGCACAAGCCGGTAATATATACAGAATGCTATTGCAGATGGAAGAGGAAGTAATAAAAAGTTTGACAAGATGCTGGCAAAACGATTTACAAATAGATGAAAGGGAAATGAAAGAAATAATAGAAAATATATATAAGATTAAAAACACGAGAGTTAGAGAGATGAGAAGGAAAATTTTACATAAATGGTACTATACACCAGTACAAATTGCACACTTCCAGGGGAAAGAGAAGGGTAAATGTTGGCATGGATGCCAAGAAAAGGGAATCTTTATGCATATGCTCTGGGAGTGCGCAGAAATTCAGAAATTTTGGAACGAAGTACAGAATGAAATTAATAAAATGCTAAACATTAACTGGATAATTACAAAAGAAATAGCAATTTTAATTAAATACAGGGAACTAGGAGAATTCAAGGAAATTAAAGCCGCAGCATTGGAAAGCGCCCAAGCGGTGATGGTATTAGGTTGCAAAGACTCTACAAAATGGACACTACAAAATTGGTACTGGTACATGGTGGACCACATACATTTTGAAATCATGGAAATAAGATTAAATAATTTTGATGAGAACAAATTGGAGAAGCTGATGGTGCGATGGAATAAGGTAAAAGATTATATGTTGAGTAGAATCTGTGATGTAAATATGAAAAATAAACTGCACTCTTTTAGTAATATTCGATGCAAGATAGAGCCAAGGAACAATAGATAAACAAATTAAATTCTTTGAATCCTCCTGTATGGGTGGTGGGGGTGATGGGGTGTGTTTTGTTGTGAGGTGATGGGCACATGCACCGTGCACCGTTGTATGTTTGTTTTATGTAACTACTTTATAAAATCAATAAAAAATTTATTTTTAAAAAAAACCTATGTAAACCTGTGGTATCATGTCATATCATATGCTAGACTTGGAGGTGCCATTTTTGATGACTTTCTTTCCCTTAGAACCTTCAGGTAAATAGAGATGCTCCATAAATAAAAGTGATTTTTTTTCTTTGTGCTGTTCAAAATAGATTTGTTAGATAGCATTCTTCAAAAAGTTATTGTGACCATGGCAAACCAAAATTGCTTACATCACATCACATCACACAATTAAGTTCAGTTAATACAATTTATCCTCAGCAATGTTATCTTTTTGTCACATAGCAAAAGTTGCAATTGGGTTTGGAAATCTCTGCACCAAAACTATTTGAAGGCAAGCAGGTAATGTAGACAACTGCAACTAACAAAATTTTAAAATTGGAATCTACAGTGATGCCAAAAACATGACAGAAATTCTGCAGAGAATACTAGAAAAATACCCACAAAAAATTTCATTGGGAATTTTTTTTCCAGGAAAATTTAAAAATAAAAAATAAAAATAATAACGATGACCTCTGGATCAGCACTGACAAAACCAGGAGGAAACTACCTCTGGCAACTAAATAGGCAATGCAATAATTCCAAGCATAAATTCACATTGAATTCAGTATTTGAAACTCAGGTCCTAAGATGGAAGATAAAACAAGAGGGATTTTTTTTGAGTGAGAAATGACCTCTTTCCCAAGTTCCATAAAATTTTATCATTTTTGTTACATTACTATTGAATCCGAAGTTAATCTGCTCAACTATTGAAAATATGACAAAATGAGATCAAACGACAGTGAAGTCAATCTACCTGCAGATATAGTGATTAGAAGTACCCAAAAAATGATGATCTCACTTGATGGACACAAAATCATTTTTATCAAATAACCTTATCAGTAGGTGTTCTGGGTTTTTTCACCCCCTTTTCATTTGTGTCTTTTTTATTATTTAATACTGCTTTTGTAGAATGTATTTACAAATTGCCTCTGAGAAAGTGGACGGGGCTCTTGCAGCTGCTAATTCAATCATGTTTAATCTCTGTGTCCCTCCTGGCTGATTAAAGCTGCCCAGAAGGGGACATGTGATTGGGGGTAGTTTCATAGGTTTTCAAAAAATGGTGTTGTGTTGAAACTGAATGTTTTATATGCTTTAAGCTGATTTGTCTGTCTATTTTTCATCCTTTCTTTTTTCTTTGTATGTTTTGTTTGTTTTGACTGTTTTTATATGTAAAAATTTAATAAAGATTTTTTTTAAAAAAAGATGGTGTGCCCCCTCCTGAAGGGTGCATTGATCAGTCCAAATTTGGAGAGCGTTCAACCAGTCTCCAACTTCCCTTATTAAGGAAAGTTGTGAAAGACATGGTCATATAACAATTGGTGAAGATTCTGGATAAAGTGTGGCCTTCTGGACTCTTTTCAGCCAGAATTGAGACCAGATTATGGGGTTGGGATGGCATCAATTTTCCTCTTTGATGAATTCTAGTAGGAGAGGGCAGGGCAGGGCAGGGCAGGGCAGGGCAGGGCAACAATCTTTGCTCTTCTTGACCTTTCAGTAGCCTTTGACACTATCAATCATGGTATCCTCCTGGGTTAGCATTGATAATTGGGGATGAGTGGCAAAGTGTTGTGCTGTTCTCCTCCTTCTATTGACCAACATGGTCATAGGAATAACACCACAAGATTGGTTGTTGGCATTTATTTTATTTTATTTTATTTTAGTGGATTTCTAGGCTAACCTTCTACAGTGGTCTCAGGGCGGCTTACACAATAAAATCAATACAAAAAATACAAAATGTAAGAAATCCAATCTAAACCCAACATTTAAGACCATTCAAGTAAAAACCAGTCACACTCATTCACTCATACTGTCAGCTAGAGCTGATGGCAATGCTCAATGGCCCCAGGCCTGCTGGCAAAGATGTGATTGTATAGCCTTACGAAAGGTTAGGAGGATGGGGGCGAATTTCAGGGGGGGAGTTGATTCTAGAGGGCCTGAGCTGCCACAGAGAAGGCTCTTCCCCTAGGTCCCATCAGATGACATTGCTTGGCTGACAAGACTTGGAGAAGGCCCTGATTGGCCTCTGGGATACACAAGACAAGAGACGGTCCCGTAGTTTATCTGATCCTAACCCATGTAGGGCTTTATAGGTGACAACCAACACTTTAAATTGTGTTTGGAGACTAATTAGAAGCCAAAGCAGCTAGAAGAGTGATGGTAATACATGGGTATATCTCAGAAGACCCATGATGGTTCGTGTGGCTGCCTTTTGGACTAACTGCAGTCTCCGAACCTTCTTTAAAGGTAGCCCCACATAGAGAGCATTGCAGTGATTGAGCCATGAGGGAATGATGATGAGGGCATGAGTGACTGCGAGAAGTGACTCCCTGTCCAAATAGGGCTGCAACTAGTGCACCAGGTGGACCTATGCAAATGTCCCCCTTGCCAAAATTGAGAGGTGTTGTTCTAGGCTCAGCTGTGGATCAAGGAAGACTCCCAAGTTCTGGACCGTCTCTGAGGGGGATAAAGATTCCCCCAATCAGGGTGATGGAAAGACAGATAGAATTGTCCCTGGGAGGCAAAACCCACAGCCATTCCATTTTGTTGAGGTTGTGCTTGAGTCTGTTGACACCCAGGGCTGCTGATAGGGCGGTACTACTGGGAGTGGTGTCACAGGCCCGGGCAAATTGGAAAATGGGGGGGGGGGCGGCGCCCGCCAAAAACTCCCCAACCCAGATTGCGATGGGGAAAAGCGCGCCAAGGAAAGCAAAAGGACCAGAGACACCTTGCCAAACTTCGCCTCTGTGGAGCTTCTCTTATCGCGGCCCGCACCTTCTTCCCACCCCTGCGAGGAAAGAAGGCAGGGAGGCCGGATCGCAGCCGCAGAAGAAAGCGTGGGGGTGACTTGGCCATCTGGAAGCCAAGCCATGCTTCTGGGGAAGCCGGGAGAGGACTGAGCCTGGCCAGCTTCTCCGCCGGCCTTGTGTGTCCCCCAAAGATTGCGAGGGCAAGAGAGCAGTGCCTTTCGGCCTCCGGAAGTGCTGGGCTGGGGATTCGGGGGGGGGGCATGAACACCGCCCGCCGCCCGGAGCCAATCGCCTTCCTGCTGCTGGCGCTGGGAGCAGGTAAGTGCGCGCGGCCAGCCGGGTGGGAAGGGCGAGGCGCAAGGGGGAGGCAAGGTCCCTCTTTTCATGCATCCGCTCAGTGAGCCTCTCCTTCCTTCCCTCCTTCCATTTCTTTCATTCCCCCTCTCTATTTTTATTTCTCATTCATTCTCTTTCTTTCTTTCTTTCTTTTCTCTTTCTTTTTTTCCTTCCTTCCTTCTTTCTTTCCTTCTTTCTTTCTTTCTTTTCTTTCTTTTTCTCTCTTTCTCTCTTTCTCTCTTTCTCTCTTTCTCTCTTTCTCTCTTTCTCTCTTGCTCTTTCATTCTTTTTTTCTCTTTCTTTCTTTCTCTTGCTTTCTTTCTTTCTCTTTCTTTCTCTCCTTCCTTCCCTCCTTCCATTTCTTTCATTCCCCCTCTCTCTTTTTATTTCTCTTTCATTCTCTTTCTTGCTTTCTTTCTTGCTCTTTTTCTTTCTCTCTTTTACCTTCCCTTCCTCTATTTCTTCTTTTCTTTCTCCTTCCTACCTTCTTCCCTCCCTCCCTTCCTTCAGTCCTTCCTCTCTTACTCTCCCCTTTCATAAGTTTCCTTTCTTCCTTCCTCTGTTCCTGTCCTTTCCCCCTTTCTTTCTTTCTTTCCTTCCTTCCCTCCCTCCATTTCTTGCTTTCCTTCTCCTTCCTCCCTTCTTTCCTCCCTCACTCCCTTCTTTCACTCCTTCCTCTCTTACTCTCCCCTTTCACCTTTCCTTGCTTCCTTTGCACCCTTCCTCTGTTCCTGTCCCTTCCCTCTTTCCTTCCTTCCTTCCCACCCTCCGTCCATTCATTCACCCATTCCTCTCTTGCTGGCCCCTTTTACCCTTCCTTCCTTCCTTCCTTCCTTCCTTCCTTCCTAGCTCGCCCTCGCCTTTCTTCCCTTCCTTCCAGATGGGAGTGCCCCCTCAAGACACCCGCCTGACTGCTGGTACCCTGCTTTTTCTCTCCCCTCGTCCTTTCCAGCTCCTCGCCGGTGGCTGCCAGGTGTGGGATCCCCCTCCCCTCTCCCCTCGCTAGAAAGCACATGGTTTTTTGTCAACAAGAAGGGAGAAGTGCCAAGGAGTCGTAAATAAGTCTCGCTCCGCCTGACCGATGCCAGGAGGATCTTTCTTTCCCTCGTCACTCCCGCTTCTTTCTTTCTCCTGGACGAGTCCACACAATCGGCTTAACCCAGTTCCTGAAATAGCCTATGGCAGTGCTTCCCAACCTTGACAACTTGAAGATATCTGGACTTCAACTCCCAGAATTCCCCAGCCAGCAAAATTCCTGATGGTGGCCCTGTTGACACCCATCCAGACTCTCACGGCCTACAGGCACCAGCACATCACCTCCACTGCTTCACTGACTTATGATCAGAACTACAATGGTATCTGATTATCTTTGAACCTCTGACTTTCATTCTTGATTAATGAAAATGTTCTTGGCAAATGCTTTTCCTCAGGAAATGACTACAGCATCAAATATGTGAATAAATTAACTTCACTTCTAATTGGGCAACCTCCAGCCCATGTCCTCTCATCTTTCTTGGTGACTGTAATCTACCTCTAATCAAATGGTCCCTAAATGAATGTATAACTGAACCTATACATTCAACCCTGTACAATGCTGTAACTAATCTGGAACTGGATGAACTATTGACCAACAATACTAGATTCAAAAGCTGCCTTAATCTCATCTTCTGCAACGGTTCAAATTCAGTTTATGGACTACAAATAAAAGAAACTATTTCCACCTGTGACCACAGCATAATTAACTTTTATCTCAATATACGTCCTTACAAAAATTACCATAATAATGGAATCCCCAGTTATAACTTCAAAAAAGCCACTATAATTTCATAGGCATCTATGAAATCTCTTGACTGGCAACCCCCCCCCCTTTTAAAAAATATGTTTATTGAATATATACATTAAAAATAGGGTACAGAAAAGTAAAGGGAATATATATAATGTACATTCTAGCAATTATACTTATATAATTTACTTATATAGTATGCATAAGTGGGTAAGGAGAGAAGAAGAGGGGGAGTGGGTTGAGGAAGAAGGGGAAGAGATATGAGGGGAAGAGGGATAGGAAATTAGAGGGGGAAAAGAGTAGTAAGAGGAGTGTAGAGGGCCAGCGTTAGAGCTGGGGCTTTAATGTTTAGCGGTCTGTGGTTTGAACATATAGGTAATGTAGATTTCCCTAAAGTTTTATCCAGACCCATCCTCGAATACAGCTCACCTGTCTGGAACCCCCACCGAATTTTGGACATCAACACCCTAGAAAAGGTCCAATTATACTTCATCAGAAGAGCCCTTCACTCCACCACTCGAAACAGAATACCCTACGAAAATAGACTTACAATCCTGGGTCTAGAAAGCTTAGAACTACGACGCCTTAAACATGATCTAAGTATTGCCCACAAGATCATATGCTGCAACATCCTGCCTGTCAACAACTACTTCAGCTTCAACCGCAATAACACAAGAGCACGCAACAGGTTCAAACTTAATATCAACCGCTCCAAACTTGACTGTAAAAAATATGACTTTAGTAATCAAGTTGTTGAAGCGTGGAACTCATTACTAGACTCCGTGGTGTCAAATCCCAACCCCCAACATTTTTCCCTTAGACTTTCCATGGTTGACTTCTCCAGATTCCTTAGAGGTCAGTAAGGGGCGAGCATAAGTGCACTAGTGTGCCTTCCATCCCCTGTCCAATTGTCTCTCCTATATTTTATATATATTTTCTCCCATCCATATATCCTTCTTCTACTCTTTATTGATGTATTCTATTCTCATATCTCTTCTTCTATCCCTTCCCTGATATTTACTACTACACGTTTTTATTCTCCTTAACTTTCAATTTGTATTGGACAAAATAAATAAATAAATAAATATATAAATATGTGTTTGACATAGTTGCTAGTGCCAACATGTATCAGTGATTTGAGGGTTTGTTCATTCAGCCTCTTTGTAATTCGAACTTTGTGTCGATTAATGTTTACAGTTTGTCATTTCAATTTGATATTATGATTCATGTCGTAGATTGCTGGTTTTACACGTTGTTTTTGTGGGATATTTTTCTTGATGAATAATTTTTAAGTAATTTCTTTTTTTTAACCAATGGTACCATTTGTCCCAGGCCTTGTAGAAATTTGTCTCATCCTTATTTTGCAGTTCCATTGTTAACTTTGACATTTCTGCACATTCCATTATCTTAATCAAAAGAGATAAAACAGTTGGGTTTTTTTCCTGTTTCCAGTATTGTGCATATAGAATCCTCGCAGTAATAATGTGAATTATTTCTTTATTCATATTTTGTCTTAGGATTCCTAATAAAAATAGTTCGGGTTTTACTTGGATGGTCTGGGAGGTGATATGTTCTAGTATAGTTTTAATTTTATACCAATATTAATATGTGCCTGGTTTTTCGCTGCATTTCCAACATAGTGGTGATAAATTTGGCCGGTGGCAGGTGCCATCTGTAAAACATTTTGTAATGATTTTCCTTACATGAAGTTGCCATCGTTAGTTTGTAGTTGACAGTCCAAATTTTTTCCCATTCATTTAAGTTAATTGTATATCCCAAATTTTGTAACCAAGCTATCATAGGTCCTTTAACTATTTCTTCTACCGTATCATGTTGAAGGGGGAGATTATATATGTTTGATATTTGTTTGTTTTTTGTGGGCCAAAAATGATCTTATCAAGGAGATTGTTTTTTTGAAAGCCTAATTTGTTCTTATCTTCATTATATTTTGATTTAATTTGTAGGTAGCATAGCCAATCCACTTTAATACCTTTTTCCACAAGTTTTTGTTTAGGGATTAGATCATTATTTTTATTTAACAGTTGATCATATGTTATGATTTGGTCAGGGGTTAATGCGTTTGGGTATATAATTGCTTCTGTTGGGGATATCCATTTCGGAATACAGAGATAATGGATTTTTTTAATGAAGTGCCAGGTATTAATTAAAGTTTTTCGTATGTAGTGTGACCTAAAGTATGTTGGTATTTTACCTATGTCTGCCATCAAAAATGCATGCCACCCGGATTGAAGGTCATAGCCTTTAAGTGTTAATATTCTAGAATTTTTTAATGTTATCCATTCTTTCAGTAAATTTGCAATTGAGGCATGGTAATATAATTCCATGTTTGGTAACCCGAATCCACCTCTTGATCTATGGTCTTGTAGGTTTTTGAGTTTTATTATGGCCTTTTTTTTGTCCATATAAATTTGCGGATTTTTTTGTGTAGGTTATTGAAAAAGGTCCTGTTTAATTTAATGGGTGCAGTTTCAAAACGGTATAGAAATCTGGGGAGTATATTACTTTTAATGATGGCAATTTTCCCCATTATAGAAAGTGGGAGTTTTGACCATCTGGAGAGATCTTTGTCCATTGCGTTGATTAATTTGTCGTAGTTGTGTTTCCTAATAGGGCTACAATTAGTGGTAATCCATAGTCCTAGGTATTTAACTTTTTTGGCGGTTTTGATTTTAGTAGATTATTCTAGTTTCGATATCTGCTATTTTGTCATATTTTTTGTTATCATCTTAGGTTTTTTCCCTGTTAATTTTTAGTCCAGCGATCTCTCCAAATTTATTTATTTCATTAATCAGAATAGGTGCAGATTCTAACGGGTCTTGTACAATGAACACCATGTCAACAGCAAATGCTTCAAGTTTATAGTGTTCACTTTTAATTTTTAATCCTTGGATTTCCTTGTTGTGCCTTATTTTATTAAGTAGAACTTCTAGTGCAAAGATAAAAATCAGGGGGGCTAAGGGGCAGCCCTGTCTCACTCCTTTTTTAATGTTTATTGTTTCTGTCATATCGTTGTTTATCAGTATCTTGGCTGTTTGTATTGAATAAATAGTTTTAATGAGTTCTGTAAATTTAATACCAACTTGCATTGATGCCATTTGGGTTGTGAAGAATTGCCAGTATAAACTATCAAAGGCTTTCTGTAAGTTTACGAATAAGAATGCTACTGGTTTGTCTATGTTTTTATTATAATATTCTAGAGAGTCCAAAATAATCCTTGTATTTGTTGCTATATTTCTTGCTGGAAGGAAGCCATTTTGGTCTGTATGTATTCTAACAGTAAATGTTTTTTTAAATCTTTCAGCTATGATTGATGCAAAGATTTTATAGTCTGAATTAAGAAGGGATATTGGGCGATAATTTTGGATGTAGGCTCTATTTTCAGTGTCTTTAGGTATTAATGTTATATATGCCTCATTCCAAGAGGAAGGAAGTTTTGAACCTTCAAAGATTTAATTAAAGAGAGGTAGCATTATAGGCTACAATATTTCTTGAAATTGTTTGTAGTATTCAGCGGGTATACGTCTGTGCCCGGAGTTTTATTGTTTTTTTGTTTCATAATTGTGTTACTTAATTCTGTTGATGTTATTTTGTCATTTAGCATATCCTGATCTTCCTTATTTTTTAAAAAAATATTTTCTAGGCTCTCAAAAAGTTTATTTATTAATCGTTCATTTACGTCATCTTTTTTATACAATTCCTCAAAGAAGGATTTAATTATTTGTTTTTTTATCACTAATTGTTGTTTTTAAGAAACATCAACGTATTTACAAAGTGTAGTTCTGCAATGTTGGCCATGCCCCTTTTCTTTTAATCCTGTATATTATGGTTCATTATTGTCAGTATTTATTAAAGAATGCTGTGTAGCTTAGAAGCTGTGAGCAAAATAACAGCAGCTGTTGTTTGTGGCTGAAGCTATCCTGAGCTGTTATTTACACACACACACACTCACCTATTTTTATTCCACTTTCCCTAGGTCCTGGGGAAAATAATGGCATCTTTTCATCATCCCTATTTTTAATAATTAAGACTTTGCATCAACCCAAAATTTATTTTGTGGAGTGTCTCTCCTCTCCCTCAGAAAAATAACAGGATTTAGAAATGTAAACTAGGAAATCCAGGGGGTGAAGTCTCCTCTGGACTTGGGGGAGCAGAAAAAGAGAGAGGGGGTCAGAGGGTACCAGTCTTCTCCTCCTAGAATTCCCCCTACCCTTCTCTCTACTCCATGCCCTCCACTCACTCCCACTTCAGAACAGAGGAGCAAACTGGAAACACATGTTGGGGGTGATGTGGGAATGTGCCTTCTGACCCTCCAGTGCTTGGTCCACAACTGTCCATATTCCTCCAGGATCAATTTGCTAAGGAAGTGGGGAACATCCTTGACACCTCTGCTGCACCCCCCCCCCCATAGCATCAAACATTACTGCCTGGCTTCCTCAAAGGCATGACATATTTCAAAGGTGGCAGCTTGCATCTGAAGGTGCCAAATAGTGTCTCACTGGGAGATCCGGGCCAGGCTTCTCCACTGTCTGGCTCCCTAATGAGGACACTTCTGTTGGGCCATCCACCCTCCCCTTGCTGGGCTTTTGTGCTTGGCGCTTGGGTGGGTGAGGGGAGAACTTATCTTGGCCCCATCGATGAGAAAGAAGGTCAGGCTTGGGAGATAGCCCCCACCCTGCAAGATCCACCCCTGCCATTCTCTCCTTACCCTCTTTGCTGGAGGCAACAGCAAATGTACTGTGACAAAGGTGAAATGCTGTTGCCCCACAAAGGCAATTGCAATTGCAAGGGCCACTGCCATAATAGGGTGACAGTTCTTTCATCCCTCTGCTGTGACAGGCAACAGGGAACTGCAGCAGAGAGGTAAAAGAGCTGCATGGGTTGCATTGTGGCTCCTCGACGTAATTGTTAAGGAATATGCAGAGCGACCCCTGAATTATCAAGAATCCACATATGCAAAGGAAATTTGGAATTCTAGCAGATATCCAGCAGGCAGTCAGTAGGTATGAATAATAGTTCAGTCATACAAACCAGATACAGTAATACCTCATGATACGAACTTAATTGGTGCAAGGAGGAGGTTCGTATGACGAAAGGTTCGTAAGACGAAACATTGTTTCCCATAGGAAACAATGTAAAGTTAATTAATCCGTGCAACCAAAACCCCCCCGCAAAAAAACGGCTTTCGGCGACTGCTGGGAAGCCGCGCAGCTGTTTTAAAAGGTGACAGGGTTCGGGGTTCGGGGGGTGCTGGGAAGCCCCCCAGGCCGGCTGCGACCTTTTAAAACAGCCGCGCCGCTTCCCAGCTGTCTCCTGAAGCCGAACGCCAAAGCCGAACTTCCGCGTTCGGCTTCGGGAGACACCTGGGAAGCGGCGCGGCTGTTTTAAAAGGTCGCAGCCGGCCTGGGGGGCTTCCCAGCACCCCCCCGAACCCCGAACTCGGGTTCGGGGGGGTGCTGGGAAGCCCCCCAGGCCAGCTGCGACCTTTTAAAACAGCCGCGCCGCTTCCCAGCTGTCTCCTGAAGCCGAACGCCAAAGCCAAACTTCTGCGTTCAGCTTCGGGAGACAGCTGGGAAGCGGCGCGGCTGTTTTAAAAGGTGACAGCCGGGCTGGGGGGCTTCCCAGCAACCTCCCGAACCGAACCCGGGGTTCAGAAAAATTTTGCCTCTTCTTACGAACTTTGTTCGAGTTACGAACCGGCGTTCGGGAGGCTTCTGGGAATCCCCGCCGCCCGGCTGTCACCTTTTAAAACAGTCGCGCAGCTTCCCAGCAGTCTCCGAACGCCGGTTCGTAACTCGAAAAAAGTTCGTAAGAAGAGGCAAAATTTTTCTGAACCCCGGGTTCATATCACGAGTTGTTCGTAAGACGAGGGGTTCATATCTTGAGGTACCACTGTACATTAAAAAGTTTACAATAGTATTTATTTTAGCAAATATCATAGTCAAGTTAAACAGTCCAGTCATACATAGTCAAATCAGTCAATAACTCTAAATATATTAACAATATTAAAATTTTACTTGTACAGCTTACATAAACTATCATCGAACACACAGTTCTTACTACAGCAATCACAATGAAACAGCACAAATGAGCAGAAAAAAAACAAGGAGAAATAATCATGCTTCTGACTTCCTCTTATGGCAATTCCCAAACAAACTCTTAAAACCATAGTGTTTGGCTATGGTTTTTACTAGTTCTTAAAACCATAGTGTTTCAATACATACAAATATTCATTGTTAGCTTATTTATTTATTGCCAAACCCAACTGTTATGTACAGTTTTGACCCCTTCGGCTGGTCAATATATAACTCTACATTTTCAGGTTATAGTTTTTGCAACATTCTTTATGCTTAACAGCACCTTTCAAATTTATCTATAATATTAGTTTCACTTGAAAAATATTCCAATTTGATCATATTGAATGTACACATTGTTTAACATTGAGATACCTGAGATCAGTATGCTTTGATCTTGTTTTTACTGCTAAACTATTAGCCATACTTATCACAGATTGGTTGTCTTCATATAAGATAAATGGCTCCTGTACAGAAATCCCAATATCTTTTAACAATTGTTTATAATTCACCAATTCTGTACACATCAATGATAAACTCAAGAATTCTATTTCCATAGTGGACAAACTAATATGTTGTTGCTTAATAGACTTTCATCCTGAAGACAGAACAAAAAGCAATGGGTGGAAACTAATTAAGGAGAGAAGCAACCTAGAAATAAGGGCAAATTTCCTGACAGTTAGAATAATTAATCAGTGAAAAAAACTTGCCCTCAGAAGTTGTGAATCTTCATCACAGCAGGATTTTAAGAAGAAATAGACAACCATTTGTCTGAAATGGCATAGAAATGGCATAGAACATGGCTAGTGGCCCATGAGCTGGATGCATCATGCACTGGCCATGACCATGCCCAGTTCAACAAAGTGGGGGCAGTCCTGATATGTCACGTGACAACACGATGACAATGCAAGTTTGACACCCCTGACATATAGTTTTTTGCTTAAACAGGAGGGTTGAACTAGAACACTTCCAAGGTCCCTTCCAACTCTGTTATTCTCTTAAAATGATGCAAAAGAAACAAACTGTTTCTTTGATATCTTAATATGAGACTGGCAAAAAAATTGTCTGACAAATTCAAAGTCAGACCAATTTTATTCTTGTTTTTTTTAAAAAAAACATTCAGGCACTTACTTTGACATATAATCCACTAGTTGATTATAATATGGCTTATCCTCATGATCTTGATAAAATTGTGCTGCTATTTCTGGATTTATATGTGCTGGTCTCAATTCTGAGATTAGAAATCCAGCATCTTTTACTTCATTTATAATTTTATCTAGAAGAAGAGGGAGACATCAACATTATACCATTTCAATTTTAAAAGTATAGTATAGTATTGTATAGTATAGCAATGAATTATGAAATGTGTTCTAATGTATAAAAGCTGACAAGAAGCTTTATTTTCCTGCTAGTTACAGAATTTCTGTTTACCTGAAAGTGTTATTTCCAAATGATATCTGTGAATTGAGATCGTTTACATTTATGAATAAGAAAAGTATACGTTACAAAATAATTGTCAGAAGATGAAAATTACAAACCTGGCAACTGAAAATAAGGTTTGAGGGTTTGTGTGGCAATCAGAATGGTGCAATTAAAATAATAATAATAATAATAATAATAATAATAATAATAATAATAATAATAATAATAATAATAATAATTTATTAGATTTGTATGCCACCCCTCTCCGAGTAGTTTAATATGAAACTACCATCTTGAACTTTTAAGAACTCTGCTTGGAGATTTTTGCATGGGATCGGTTGCTTGTATAGTTAAGGTTAACGCTATACAGTTAGTTTACAACTTACAACTGCAAATAAGCCTGAAATTAATCATAAATTGTCCAGATCAAAGAGTTACCATGTGACCTCACACAATTTTATTTTTTTTTTTGCTGTGATTGCTCAGTGAGTGCTGCGATTATTTATTTATTTTTATTTATTCATTTGTCCAATACACAAATACATAGGAAGAAAAATAGACGTGGTAATATATATAAGGGTAAAAGTGAACTTAGAGGAGAGGATATATGAAAGGAAGAGAATATATATGATAGGTGAAAGAAAGGAAAGACAAATGGACAGGGGATGAAAGACACACCAGTGCACTTATGTACGCCCCTTACTGGCCTCTTAGGAACCTGGAGAGGTCAATCGTGGAGAGTCTAAGGGAGAAATGTTGGGTGTTAGGGGTTGACACAATTGAGTCCGGTAATGAGTTCCACGCTTTGATAACTCGATTGTTGAAATCATATTTTTTACAGTCAAGTTTGGAGCAGTTCGTATTAACTTTGAATCTGTTGCATGCTCTTGTGTTGTTGCGGTTGAAGCTGAAGTAGTCATTGACCGGTAGGACGTTGCAGCATATGATCTTGTGGGCAATACTCAAATCGTGTTTTAGGCGCTGTAGTTCTAGGCTTTCTAGGCCTAGGATTGTTAGTCTATTTTTGTAGGATATTCTGTTTCGAGCGGAGGAGTGAAGGGCTCTTCTGGTGAAATATCTTTGGACATTTTCAAGGATGTTGATGTCTGAGATGTGGTATGGGTTCCAGACAGATGAGCAATAGTCTAGGATGGGTCTGGCAAAAGTTTTGTAGGCTCTTGTGAGTAGTGTGAGATTGCCTGAGCAGAAGCTGCGTAGGATCAGGTTAACAACTGTAGAAGCATTTTTGGCGATATTGTTGCAGTGGCCTTTAGCACTTAGGTCATTCGATATTAGTATTCCAAGGTCTTTTACTGAGTGTGGGTTAGCAGTGAGAGTTTGTTTATTCAGTTCGTATGTGTGGTTTGGATTCTTTTTGCCAATGTGGAGGGTAGAGCATTTGGTTGATATTTGAAGTTGCCAGGTGTTAGACCAGTCTGAGACAAAGTCCAGGTCTTTTTGGAGAGTGAGTGTGTTGTCAGTGGTGATGAAAAGTTTCCCATCGTCGGCAAAAAGAACACAGTTGCTTTTGATATGGTCACAGAGGTCACTTATGTAGAGAATGAAGAGAGTAGGTCCTAGAACGCTTCCCTGGGGAACGGCACTTATGACAGGGGTGGGGGTGGAGATGGCGCTACCAATTTTGACAATTTGTTGCCTGTTTGACAGGAATGCAGTAATCCAGTTGTGGAGGAGACCTGAGATGCCATAGGATTTGAGTTTTAGGAGTAGTTTGTTGTGGACCACTGAGTCGAAAGCTTTGCAAAAGTCTATATAAATTGCATCAATGGATTTTCCTTGGTCGAGGTGGGTAGTCCAAATGTTTTTGCAGTGAAGTAGTTGTAGGTTGCAGGATAATTTCTTTCTGAATCCAAATTGTTTGTTTGAGAGTAGGTTATTAGATTCTAAGTAGAGGGTGATTGATCGATTTATAATTGATTCCATGATTTTACAAGGGACGCAACAGAGAGATATTGGTCTGTAGTTGTCCACTCATGAAGGGTCTCCTTTTTTGAAAATGGGGATGACTACTGCTTTTGACCACAGCTTGGGGAGCATGCTGGTCCTGAAGGATTTTTGGAAGATAATGCTTAGGGGTTCAGCAAGAGCAGAAGAAAGTTTCCTTAGGAAGTATGCACAGAGACCGCCTGGTCCAGCAGATAGGGAAGGTTTGAGGTCACGGATTGCTTTTTCTACACGGTCTACAGTGAAGATGATTTGGGTTAGGTTATATAGTGAATGCCACAATTGTTTAGTGAAAACTGCAGTTGTTAAGCAAACACATTTTACTCAATGGGGTTTTTTTTAACTATGGGACACTGTAAATGGATATAATTGTGGATTGGTTGCCAAATGCAATCATATGGACACAGGGGGAGGGACTTACAAACTAACTAACTTTGGGGCAGTCTGTTTCAATTTGAAATGGTCAGTAAATTCTACCACATACCTCCCAGCCACCAAGATCCTACAGGGTTGATCTTCTTTGTGTCCTGTCAGCATTACCCCCACCTTATTGGCCTTACAGAAAGCTATAAAGACCTGGCTTTTCCCACAGGCCTGGGGCCATTGACCTCAGGGGGATGACTAGTGAGGTTGGTCCATGGCTACAATTATTTTAAATTGAAACATTTTTATACTGATTCATGTTCATTTTTGTTGTGAGCCACCCTGAATTCCTAGGGAGTTGGGTGGCATAGAAATATGAATGAATGAGTGCTTTAATTTGGAATTTGGATGGCACTCTTACTTGTTTGGCACAAAAATTAAATCATATAATTTTTTAAAACAGCATTATATAAGAAAAAAATTAATTGAAATATGGTCAAAAATTAAAGGGCGATATTACATTCAATTACCAAATTGGATATCACCAACCGAAGCAATAATCTATCCAAATAAATAAGATACTAACATATGAACAATTATTAAATGACAATATCCAATTGCATACAATATAGGGATTAGGAGAAAAAGGGATTGACATTGATTGGATCCATTATTTACAAATAAAGTCAAAATACAATGAAGATAAGAAAATAGGATTTCAACCGAAAAATCAACTAGATAAAATACTATTTGGCCCAGAAGAAAAATTAATCTCAAAGTTTTATAAACAATTTCTCAACTCAGAAATGATAGAAGTTCAGGTTAAGGGGCCCATGATAGTATGGGCACAAACTTTCAGCTATACTATTAATCTTGATGATTGGGAAAAATATGGACTACTAATTATAAATTGACAATATAATCTACATATAAAGAAAATATTTATAAAATGTTTTACAGATGGCATTTGCCAGCTGCTCGTGTTTCTAAAATATACCCAAATATATAATCAAAATGCTGGAAATGCCAAAAGAAAATTGGAACTTACTACCATACATGGTGGACTTGCCCAATGGCCAAAAAGTTTTGGACTAAAATCAAAAGTCTCTTAGAACAAATAACTGATTTACAATTCCTACTAAAACCAGTTATACATGCTCAGAATTATTAGGCAAAAAATGTCAAAAGAGGACAGATACGTAATAATACACATAATTACTGCGGCCAGAATCACATTTGTGCAAACCTGGAAAATAAGTAATATCCCATCAACCTTGAATATAATAAATAAAATCTATGAAATTGCAGAAATGAACAAAATGATAATGGAAATTCTACAAGAAGACAACACAGAATTCTACCAGACCTGGAATAGATGGTATAATTGGGTTGACCAAAAAAATAATAATTAAATTTTAAACATTTACATTACAGTCAAATATGTCATTTTTAAGCAATCTTGTTATTCTTTATTATTCCTTTAATATAAAATACTGTATATAAGTGTGAAATTAACACGGCCAAGACTCATGTAAATGAATATAGAAAATAATAGTTTGAAATCTGTAGTAGCAATGCCAACATGTAGATTGGCAAATTTATGTTTGTTTTTTTGGGGGGTTTTTGTTTTCTTTCTTTTTTTGTCTTTGTTCTGTATTTGCCTTGTTTTCTTTTTGGTGTTAATAATTAATAAATATTTCTTTTTAAAAAAAGAAATATGAATGAATGAATGAGTGACATATAATAAATCGAGAATTACAGGTAATGTATAAGCAAGGCTTCAGTATCTTTAAAAACTCTGTCCAATTGCCTCTTTCCTTTGTCTTTTAAACATCCACTTTTCTCCCATTTTATTTTTCCCCTCTGTTCACAGAATAGCTACCTTTTCCCCTAACTTTGTCTGTCTGTTCTCTTCATTTTTTTACTGTTGCTACTAAGTCGAGGGAGGTGAATATGTTTATGTGTACTAGTGTGTGAGGAGAAGATTTATTAATACTGTATATGCAAATGGGATGAAATAATTTTATAATGGTATAACTTATTTTACAGGCAATTAAAATAAGTACATAAAGAGAAAAGTATGGATACCTCATAATATTAACCTTACCTTTCTCTTCAAAAGCAGAAGGTTTAATGAGAGCCATAGTATTTTCTACAGGAAAGAAGAATTTTAATTCCTTTGTAGCTTCATTTGTGTTTGCGCTGCCATGCAGCTGATTGATTGGAGAATCAGAGATTGCAAACTCAGCACGTAAACTGAAACAATGAAGTCAGAAAATTAGAAAAATGACACAGAAACTTCATGCTTACAAATTAAAGCATCACATCAATTATATTAAAACTGTATTAAAACTGAA
The DNA here is from genome assembly GCF_031021105.1 of Erythrolamprus reginae. Lineage (NCBI taxonomy): Eukaryota > Metazoa > Chordata > Lepidosauria > Squamata > Dipsadidae > Erythrolamprus > Erythrolamprus reginae. Next base: position 66,570,665 of record NC_091963.1, read on the forward strand.
TTTAAAATGCCTGAAATTAAATGTGGAAACTTGCATATTTTTTGTGTTCTGTCTGTCTGTCTGTCTGTCTGTCTCTCTCTCTCTCTCTCTCTCTCGATCTGTGATTGCATGTATCCCATATTTTTTGTAGTATGGAACGCAACTTTTTGCCCCCAAAAGAGGGTGGAAATGTCAGTTTGTCTTATATACTGAATACAGCCATTTTTAGCCTCCCAAAGCACTGCCCCTGCGTTTCATTTTTGAAAAAATTGGACCTGTTTTTCACAAAAATGGGGTGTGTGGAGGGTTTGGCAAGCCTGCCGAGCATTACTAAGGGGTGAGGGAAGGCAAAAAGATCCCCATTTTTGCATAAAAATAGATGAAATATGGGCCATTTTGTTTGCAAAAGTGGGGCATTTTTCCCTTCCCCCACCCCCTAGGAGCACTCTGCCAGCTTCCCAAACCCTCTGCATGCTCTGTTTTTGAAAAAAAAAAGGGGAGAGGGAGGAGCAAAACCCGGTCCTTTTTTTTGCAAAAACACGTGTGTTTTGCCTTCTAACTACCACATCTAGCATAACTGGAGGAGGAATTCTGGGTGTTGAAGTCCACTAGTTTTACAGCTGTCAAGTTTGAAGATCCCTGGGTTAGGGGTTAGGGATGCAAGGGTCTTCAAACTGGGCAAGTTTAAGACTTGTGGTCTGCATCTCCCATTCCTGAGCTAGCATCACTGGAGGAGGAATTGCGTCGGATGCGGAATAACACATGGACACGAAATCTGGGTATTAAGGATCACTTTATTAAATAAAAAGCATAGAGACTCGCAGAGGTCACTAAATGGGTGGACGTTCCTATGTATAACATACTTGGGCAACTAAATGGGTGTAACCCCTTGCCTGGGTAGTACAAGGCTATCTTTAGCCTATGCCGAGCCCTGTAAGCCAGGCCTCAAGCATGTGGGAGGGCTCACCCCCATGACCCAGAACTGGAAATGCCATAAGTGGTCTGCATTTCCCAAAGGCACCCCCTCTCCACCACCCTGGTTATGTAGACACCTTGAGTTGTGGAAATGGGCAGCCGAGAGGCTTCTGGGGGGTGCTGTGCCAAAACATGGCTGCGAAGTGAACCGCTACTTCCAGGCATGAGTTTTTCCAATTTTGGTTGCATCAACAATGCATTACTGACCTTGTAGAGGGGTGCAATGGAGAGGGGTTCAGCCACACATCGTGGGTGGAGGTGCAAGCCCCCACGAATGTGGGTGCATTAACTCCTGACCAATCAGAAAAGAGGCTAACGGATCAAGCTTGCCCAGAGACATGGAGGCCCATTAAACACCAGGAAGAAGGAGAGGTAAATGGCGAGAGAGCAGTGATCCAGACAGAAAACCTTTCCCTTCATGTACCCTTAGAAAAGAACTAATTTAAAGGACAGAGAAGCTCCGATTGTGAAAAAGTGATGACTTAAAGTGAGAGAGTGGCAAGATCAAGTGAGAGACGCGGTGAAATCTGACGTGACGGTGCAAGATGAGGGGGATGAAGTAGACGAGGTTGGAGATAGAAACGGAGATAAGATCGAGAGATTGAGAGAGCGAGTGGCTGGCAGGAGAGCTGTCAGAGCTGGAGGCGTTATAAAAAGGTCTTTCGCTACTATGTTGTGCTGTTTGTGCTGTATGTGATTATAAAACTTTTGGGAAAGATTTAAACAGCTGGAGGAGAACTAAGCTGTTGGAGCCTGGAGAAGATTGAAATCAATGGAGGAGACTCAAACCATTTGAGGATTTAATCTGTTGTAGGAAACCTTAAATTTACTTAAACTAACGAACAGTGAGAGGAGAAGGGTTGAGGTTCAGAGGTAGATCCTGGCTTAATCTGTTGTAGGAAACCTTACATTTACATTAAACTTATGAACAGCGAGAGGAGAAGGGTTGAGGAGGTTCAGAGGTAGAGCCTGGCTTAAATTGGTTCGCCCCTCCTCCCCTACTTGAAGCATAGACAGAAGTGGAAAGACGGACCTCACTCAGGAAGAAAAGATTAAAAACTGAGTGTGCACGTAAGATTAAAAGTGAATATCCAATGCTTGACTGAATCTGTTTAAAATATCTGCAATAGACTATTGAACTATTAACTTCTGCTGAAGATTATAAGACTATATATGTGATATGTAATATGCAACTGAATTTAATATATATTTAATATATACAATCTGCAACTGAATTCTGATCTGACTATATATTAGATTGTTTTCTTTTCTTTTAGAATATATTTGAATGAATTGAAATTTGAAATTTGGAATGCTTATGGATTATTGATACTGGATAATAACACAATACTGACTATAAAAGTAGATATATAAGTTAATGAGATATAGAGATATAGAAAAATAAGAAACTACTATTATATTGCTCTTTTTCTCTTCTCTTTTCTTTATTGCCTTTTTCTATTCCCCTTCTCTGTAGTTAAAGTTGATATTAACTATATAATTGAATTAATCATTGATGAATTATTAAGATAGTGATAAGATAGTGTTAATAGTGTTAACATAACATTCATTATAGAATTGATATTGTTATTACTATTGAAGTAATTGTGGCTCTAAATATTTTGACTATTTTGACTATTTGAAGAATTGTCTCTTTATATTACTATATTACTATTATTTTTGATAAACTAGGTTAGTGTCTAGTCCTATTTTTTGGGCCTAGCTCTCCTTTTCTTTTTTCTTAGATAAAAGTCTTAGTTAAATAATCTATTAACATAATTACCTAAGAATTAGGAGGAATAAGAATATGGCAACATCCTCAACCATAGCAAAGACAACTAAGAAACCAGCCTTGATGATCTCATCACCAGCAGTACAAAAACCTACTACTGTTATAGACCCCAACATATCAGATGCACCTACCATGCAGACAATACAAAGTGCTTTAGATAAAATCCAAGAATTTATGGTCAGGCAAGAAGAATCTATGAGCAAAACCCAAGAAGTAATACTACAAAACCACCAAGAAACTAGACAAAAGTTTGAAGAAGTACAAGCAAATTTTGCAATATTGAATGCTAAAATACAGGGAATACAAGAGACAGTGGTTAAACACAAGACTGATATTAAAAATCTAGAAGAAAGAACAGATGACACAAAAATCAGGTTAAATCAAACAGAAGAGAATCTTAAAACGACCAATAAAGAATTTCAATCAGCTGTCGCCCATCTGAAACTTGAGAAAGCCTCCTTTTATTTAAGATTGCAAAATATGCAAGAAGTTAAAGGAGAAAATATTTTTGCAACAGTACTTGAACTGCTATCTGGTGGGCTGACAATAGATGAAGAGGAATTGAATAGAGACATTGATGAGGTTTATAGAGTACAAACCAACTATGTAAAGAGACATCAATTACCTAGGTAGGTCCATGTTCGATTTACGAAAAAAACCTCTGAAATGTATAAAATATATAAAAACACAAGAGCAACAACAATAACATATAAGGGGAAGGAGATAATAATACTGAAGCAAGTCCTGAGAAGAATTCGTGAAAAGAGGAGGGACCTTGTTGGCATGTCTCGGTATAGCTAGGCTATGAAACCTTCAACATCACTGAGCAGAGAATTTTAACAGAGCTTGGATGTGTGATAAAGCCAAGACACAGACTTAGTTAAATAAGTATTATTTGCATATAAACAAAAACTTTGTGATATGGCCTTTTCGTTTACAAATATAGCAAGTCCTAACAGAAATGTTTTTAGCCACAAAAGTCTTTTGCTGAGGCTTTTCTTCTTTGAACTGCAAACGGCTCTCCAAAGATTCTCTTCTTCCATCAAATGCCCTGGAACCTCAGGTACAATAAGTTCATCTTTGGACAATTGTAGATGTGCTCTGACACTGTCCTGCACATATCTCCATTGCAAAATGTCCCAACACTTGGCAGCTGAGCTCTCAACACGAATGTGAGCTAATTGCTGGTCTACAAGCGTAAGTCCAATTAAATTGTGAGCTTTTAAATTGTCCCGGTTAAAGTCCTTTACCTTCTTGGCATCCTCCTCAACCTCAGGATCCAAGCCATCCAAATTGGCGGGTTCAGCAACAATATCCCACAGTCCCTCACATTGCAACATCATAGTGCATCTTTCAGCCCATATGCTGTAGTTGCTTCCATCCATCTTAGCAATGGAGAAATTATTAGAGGACTGAAACATTGCCATTTTTCTCTTCTTGTTTCTTCTCCAACAATACTTACAGCAACAACTGTGATACAATGCTGGCTAAAAGAAACCACACATTAACAAACCACAATTCTCTGCCACTGGGCCCATAACCAATGTTGGCATGTCTCGGTATAGCTAGGCTATGAAACCTTCGACATCACCGAGCAGAGAATTTTAACAGAGCATGGATGTGTGATAAAGCCAAGACAAGAGTTAGTTAAATAAGTATTATTTACATATAAACAAAATATAGAAACAATCCAGAATAAGCACGAAGCAAAAACAGGATAATAAGCACTGAGCAATTACAAGATTAGAAGCACAAAGCAAAATACAATATAGAATAGATAATAAGCACAAAGCTTATACAAGAAGATACGCACAAAGCATAAACACAACTCCTCCCTCTCCGGCAAAGTAAGCGAATGACTGAGCAGAAATGTGCGTCACAGCCTCATTTGAGGGGTGGAGTACTGGCGCCCTCTAATGACATACCAGCCTAGAATATTTAACAGTTAAAGTGACAGTACACTTTTACAGTGATAGTACAAGTTTAAAGTGGCAAACCCTAAAACACATGTACCCTGTACTAACAGACCTCCATTACTTGACAGAAAACATATCAGACATGAAATTCAATTTTGATGGTTGGTCCTGGAGGGGCTAATCATTACATGGAAAGGGGAAATAATAACTATTGAAACAACCGAACAAACAGATTTATTGAAGAATTTTTAGAGGGTACCACACGATCAGGGTCACAAAGTTTAGAAGAGAAAGAAACAGAAGAAGAAATATAGGAAGGACAGATAGTACAAAAAGAAGATAGAACAGGAACACTGCGAGAACCAAGAAGTACTAGAAGAGTAAAATAAGAGGGAGATCTCAATATGCAAAATACAGTAAAACTATTTTTAGTAAACATAAATCGGCTCAATACACACAAAAAATAGGCCAAGTCTTTAATAAACTAAACAAGCAAAAGGTTGATATCATTTGTATGCAGGAAGACCACATTAGACAAAAAGATGTAAAATATTTGGAAAAACCAAAATTAGGCAAACTCTTTACATCTCTAGCAACAGGAAAGAAAAGAGGAATAGCAACATATATTAAAATTGGTTAAAACCCCAACAAATCTATGCAGACAAAGAAGGAATAATTTTAATTATTTAGATTACAATAAATAAAAATAATAATCTTAATCATAATCTAGGCACCAAATTTAGAACATAATTTTTTTTCAAAAAATTATATGAACAAATCATAAAATTAGAAAAGGAAAACATCTGTATCATAGGAGATTTTAATTCTATATTGGATATTTAAAAAGACTATAAAGGGATAGGGAAATTAAACAATAGAAAAATATTACCAATAGAATTTTTAGACATGGTAAATGAATATAAACTAAAAGATAGTATACATACTTTTCCAATCCATATAAATCATGGTCCAGATTAGATATGATATGGGCAGATATTGATTTAGAAAAGGATATTATAAATGTGGAAATCGAACCTAATATATGGGCTGACCATAACACTGTAACAATAACAATTAAAGGAGAGCCAAAAAAAGAAATAGATGGACAATGAACTCTAAAATAAAACAAGAAACAGAATATAAACAATGGATTGAAAAAGAATTAGACTTTTTTCTATCAGTTAACTGGAATAATGATACCACTATCCAGAATATTTGGGATACAACAAAAGCATATACAAGAGGATTAACAATAAGATATACTGTTAAGAAAAACAAAAAGATGGCTTGCATATAAACTAAAAAAAGAAAAAGAAAGAAAATATATACAGTAACTCAAAGATAAATTAGGAAATAGAAAATTTGAAATGGAAAAGAAAAAGCAATAAATTATGGAGTACTTCCAGGAACTGTATAAAAAAGATATAATTGAAAATTGTGATATACAGGCTTATTTAGACCAAGCAAAGATACCAGAAATATCAGAAACATATAGAAACAGAATGGAAGAGGATATTACATTATCTGAATTGGAAAGAGCAATACAAAAGCAGAAAAATAACAAAACCCCTGGCCCAGATGGGATCCTGGCTGAGTTTTATAAAAATATGCAGGAATCTATTAAAAGTCTATTATTAGTGACTTTTAACGAAGTTATATCTAAAAGGAAGAAGCCGAAATCATGGGGGAAAGGATTAATTACTCTAATCCTGAAAGATAAAAAGAAAAAAACGTATCATTAAACAATACTGTATAGGCTTATTTCATGACTTAATAGTGATTATAAAATATTTGCCACAATTATTGTGGAATGGTTGAAAAATGTAATTAGTGAAATAATTCATCCTGATCAGAATGGTTTTTTTACTGAACAGAAATATCAGAAACAATACGAGAATGTTATTGATTGTTATTGAATGTTATATGAAATACATATGGAAAAATCCAAAGCACTAATATTTCTTGATTCTGTGAAGGCCTTTGATAGCTTGAATTGGAACTTTTTTTAATAACAAATAATAAAAATGAAATTTGGAGAAAAATTTAATAGAACTATACAAACTTTATATACAGAACAAGTGGCTAAAATTATAATTAATGGAGATATTACAAAAATATAAATATTGAGAAAGGAGTTAGACAGGGATGCACTTTATCTCCTTTAATATTTATTTTCGCGATTCTTTTGATTCAAGTATGAGCTAATAAAGATATAAAAGGTCTTAAAATTAAAAATCAAGAGTATAAATTATTAGCATTTGCTGATGATTTAGTATTTAATATAGAAGAACCTTTAGAAACCAGATGGAAACTTTTAGAAGAGATTAGCAAGTTCAGTAAAGTAGCAGCTTTAAAGATGAATAAGTAAAAGACTAAAATAATTTTTAAAAATTTAACATATAAGGAAAATCAAATATTGGAAGGAAAACTTGGACTCCATATAGAAAAATAATTAAGTATTTAGGTGTAAATATAACTGCAAAAGCCACAACTATCCACAACTACTTGAAAAAATAGAGGAGAAACTTAAAAAATGGAATAAACTGCCTATTTCAATGATAGGTAGAATCTAAGCAATTAAAATGGTAATCCTCCCACAATTATTGTATCTCTTTCAAATAATCCCAACTAATTTAAATAAGAAATATTTTGAAAAATTGAATAAAATGTTGACAAATTTTGTATGGGCAGAATAATAGGAGGCAAGGGGGCTTTGGACTCCCCGATTGTCAACTCTACCACCAAGCGGGAATAATAGTTTGGCTCAAGGAATGGATTATTTAAAAAAATAAAATACTTCTTCTGCTTGAGGGACATGACCTACATCTGGGCTGGCATGCATTTATTATGGATGGAAAAGATAAAATATACAGTATACTTATTTTAAGAGACATAAAGTTAGAAATGTCATAAATGAGATATGGACAAAAATTAAAAATCATCATTATTTACAAACTCCTGGGTGGTTCTCACCAATGGAGGCTATGATGCACCCCAATATGATTGATACTAAAAAATTAATTATCTATTATGATTTGCCAAATGAAAGAGGAGAATTAAAAACAAATACACAATTAGACAGCGAAGGAATTAAAATCGATTGGTGGCCACTAATGCAAATAGAAGCAAGATATGAAGAAGATAAAAGAAAAAGAGGAAAATTAAAAAGGAAATCAGAGTTGGATTTGGTAATATTAGGTCAAGACAAAAAAATGATTTCTAGAATATACAACTTTCTGTTAAAATACAAAATACAGAGTTATAACTTAAAAGGGAATATCCAAAGCTGGCACAAAAACTTTGAATATGATATTAATTCAGATAAATGGGACATAATCTGGAATAAAAATTATAAATTCACCAAATTGGTCACCTACAAAGAATATATATATAAAATGTATTATAGGTGGCATCTCCCACCAGTACGGCTGGTGCAAATGTACCCCTTATTTAAATCAAATTGCTGGAGATGTAATGAGAAAGCAGGGACTTACTTTCACATATGGTGGACCTGCCCACAAATCAAGAAATTCTGGAATATAATACAAAATTGGATAGAGGAACTGACTAAAATTCAAATTAACAAAAAAACTGAAGTATTTTTATTAGGCATTATAGATCAGAATATGAAAAAACCCAATACTATTTAACGTTACATATTTTGACAGTGGCCAGAATTTCAATTGCATAATTCTGGAAACAGAAAGATCTACCAGATGATTCTATGTTAGTAAGGAAAATCATGGACTGTGCCGAAGCAGACAGGATGATGCTCAAAATAAATAATAAAGAAGACTCCGGATATTACAAAACTTGGAATGATTTTTACGAATGATTAAAAACAAGAAAAAAACAAAATTGAGATATTTATATGACATAAAGCAGGGGTCCCCAACTGCTGGGCCACAGACCAGTACCGGGCCGCAGGACATGTTACACCGATCCGCGGAGTCAGCACTTCCACACCTGCTCCCTCCCTTTTTTCCCCTAACCCAAGGAACCCCCCGCACAGAAATGTTTGAAGTGGCACAAAGCCACGCAGTCCCGGATTGCTCACTTCTTCTTGCCTAAGATCGCTAAGGTGAGCAGTGCCCTGCACTGGCCAGGAAAGCTGGCTGCCCAGGAAAGCAGCGCATTTGAAAAGCGTGCTTTTTAAATATGCACTTTTCAAACACGCTGCTTTCCTGGGCAGCTGGCTTTGCTGGCCGGAGAAGCAAGCGATCCAGGACTGCGTGGCTTTGCGCTGTGACAACAACAACAACGGCGCTGTGGCAGCCTTCAAATGCGGCCCTTAACGGCACCCCGCCACCCGTTCTTGCAGGTAGAGGTTGGGCGCGCTACCGGGAGGTGGAGGTGGTGTGGGGCTGGGCGTGGGCGCCGAGGATGCCGGGGAGGGTGAAGGGGTGGGTGTGGCTGCTGCCTCTTAGCTGGAAAGCCTGACAGGGGTGGAGGCGATGGCGGAATCCGGTGCTAGGGCCATACGGGGTCGCTCATCCAGGGGGCTGCAGACCAGCAAGCCAGCCTCCGCTCTCTCTCTGCACTCTCGTCTCTCTTTCTCTCTCTGTTGCTGGCATGGTGTACAAGAGAGAAAGAGAAAGAGAGAGAAGAAAGGAGGGGAGAGAGAAAGAGAGTGTGAGAGAAAGAAAGAGAGAGAGAAGGAGAGGAAGAGAGAGAGAAGGAGAGGAAGACAGAGAGAGAAGAAAGGAGGAGAGAGAAAGAGAGAACAAGAGAGAGAGAGAAAGCAAGAGAGACAAAGAGCAAGAGACAGAGCAAGAGAGAAAGAGAGAGGGAGAGAGAAAGAGTGAGAAAAAGAGAGAGAGAGAAAAGAGAAAAAAGAGAGATAGCAAGAGAGAGGAAGGGAGAGAGAGAAAGAAATGAGAGAGAGAGAAAAGGAGAGGAAGGGAGAGAGAGAAAGAAATGAAAGTAAAAGGGGGAGAAAAAAGAAATGAGAAATATTTATTTATTTATTTATTTAAATATTTATTTATTTATTTATATATTTTTTTACTTCTGTGCTGCCAAGACTGCCGCTCAGATGCTATACTTTTCCACCCACACCGGGCCATAGAAAAATTGTCTTGCTGAAACTGGTCCCTGGTGGAAAAAAGATTGGGGACCACTGATATAAAGAATATATAAGGAATGAATTTATATAAGCATTAAACTCTTTGAGATAAATTATGAATGATTTGATATATAAGAAATGTATTACTATACCTATGATGGATTGTAAGTGGTTGAAAGCACAATAAAATCATAAATTAAGTGAATAACCAAAACCAATTTTCTTACATTATTGCTCGTATCAGCCGTCAAATTAATTTACTATAAGACGTGTTTGATGGATATGTACAAAGTGATTAATCAATAGATTTTTTTGTTTTGTTTTGTTTGTGTTTGTTTTCTATTTTCTTTTTCCTTTATTATGTATGTTACATTCTATGCTTTTCAACGTATTTTTTACATTTTGTTATAAATAATTCAATAAAAACTATTTTTTTAAAAAAGCAAATGGGCAGCCGACCATGTTCCAAAAGATGCCCAATGGAGAACAGCTGCTACTGATACCCTTTTCCATATGGTTACTGCCACAGCAAGGGGTCAGATCTCTATCTTGGCCCCCGGACTCCCCCTAATCCTGTACCAGTTCTTGCAGGCATCTCTGCAAGTCTTGATGGCAAGTGTTATTCCTGACATCTGACAGGTGAACTCCATCATCCCAATAAAGGCTGATACACTCAAACGTATGCTTGGGTGTCTGATCACTGGGCCACCATCTGCCTTAAATAGCTTGCCCACTGCTTTGCTAACCCGTATCCTTGTCCCGTCCACTGCCATTGATTTGATGGTGTCTCTTCACCCCTTCCTTGGACAGGTATCAGACCACACAAATTGTGTGTTGGGCCATAGGCCCCGCAAGACCTGAGGGTCTACAGTGGCTTGACACACCAGTGCCAAGCCCTTCACAACTCCAAAGTTGTTGCCACTGATGTGCAACACCAACTACCTGGGCCCGGCCCTTCCGCGGCTCCAAACTTTCAATAATGGGAGAAGCGTGTCTCAACGGAGACCTCTGTGTCCCAGCCATTCCACTATCGCCCAATGACTCAGCAACAGCTGTGTTCCCCAAGATGATGATTCAGCTCTTCCTCCATCCCAAAATGCCATGTTGTGACCGCAGGTCAATACTGTGGGCAAACGAAAGGACAACCCCCTAGTACTTGACATGTAACAATGTGGAGCAGGGCCAGGACCTGGAGAAATGGGAAGAACAAAACAGTGTTAGCCACCCAGGCCCAAACTAGCCTCTAGGAAACTGCTATTTATGCAATGGTGACCCATCCTAATGGCTGAACAGGTACCCCTTGTTCACTCCCTTGCTTTCTTTGAACTACATCGATCCTGACACCAGGCATATTTCCTTATTTGCTTCTCTTGAAAGGTGAACAGCCTACTCTCTGCACTTCTGATCAGTTTTGGAGCACCCCAAATGTAGCTGCACCCTGTCACTGTTCATTGGTGTATCACTGGCCAGGAAAGCACTGAATGATGAATGACTGTGAGATGATGCCAGCACCTTGTTGACCCAGAAAGCTCCAAAAAATGGTGTCGTGGCCATTGAGTGAAACAACCATGCCTCATAAGGTGAGGAGTCAAGCGTCCTCCGACACCCACTGATCCCAATTAGCTGGGAAATGGAGAGTGGCTTCTTAAAGTGTAACAATTCTGAGTCCTTTCCTTGGAGCATCTCTCCAACATTACCCATACACTGGAATCACCTGATGTGACCTTGCAGTTGTAAGCCTTGGTCAGGGAAGCTAGACCCGCCAATTTGCTGGCCATAGCTGTGCACATAGTGTCCCCTCCCCAGGGTGAATTGAGATGGTGTTTTCTGGTAGTAGGGTCATGCTTACAGGACGCCATCCTGAACAAGAGGACATTGCTGCGCTTAATGCCAACACTTTCAAATTTACCTTAATAGCTGTTTTATTTACCATATATAAAATGTTATAGATTATTTTAAATTCCTTTAAATATTTACTTTATTTAATATGTTTAATAGAATAAAACTAAATTACTTCAAGAGATTTTGAGTTACTATTACTTTAAAAGGCACAACTTGGTTGTTCTGTGCCACTGGTGGCCTGTTGTAAAATTTCCGCGGCCGGCTGACTTGTAACCTCTCCACCTCTGCGTATATGTACGCCTGGGCCGGCGTGCCACCAATAGGTGTTAGGTTCGATACTGCATGGTCCTACCGACTCTCCGTGCTCGAGCCATGGCACTGTACCATGCTCAGCTGAGTCAATATGTCCACTACTTCTGGGTACTATATGCCCTAAATCTTTTGCCATGAGGGCTGCACTCCACCTGCCCACATGCACATACTCCCTGTTAACAGACCAGGTGTCTCATTGCTTTCGTACTTTCCCAGCCATTGGGGGGGTGTTGTGCATCATAGCCGCCATCCGATGCACTGGTATTCCCGTCGGGAAAGCAGAATGCTCCTACAAGGTTACTAAGTGCCGCTCAATGAAGTGCCTGGCACCCCGGCTTAGTGATGATCATTTTATTGAAAATCACTTCAGGATCTCACTGTCGTGTGCATGCTGTGCATAGCTATGGTACACTGTGAGCCGAAACCAAGATGCTGTACCGCCTCTGAGGCAATTGCTTAATGCACCATGTAGTAATCGAGTATTATAATAGTTTAAAATATGCCATAATATAATTGCAACTCCAGCAGCATAACCCCTATGTTCCTTCTTGATGAAATGACTAAATGCTTCCTAATTAATTCATCCCCAAACTTCCTAGTGAATGAAATTAGAATTAATCCAGTAAAACACTGATCCTCTAAATTATAGTGTCACTCTGTTGTGGGGAAAATATTTATTTATTGGATTTGAATGCCGCTCCTCTCTGAGGACTTAGGGAGGCTCACAACATATCAGAAATAATATAACAAATACATCCAAAAATCCAATTACTGTATTTTCGGTGTATAAGACACACCTTTTTACTTCAAAAAAGTACATCATAAAGTGGGTGTGTCTTATACATCGAATGTTGCATGGAGTGGGGGGAATTGGGTGGAGGTCAGGGGCAGCAGCGGCAACCTTCCTTTAGTCCAGCGGTGGCAGTTTTTCACATAGCCAAAAAGTGGCTCAGGTGACTGCTGCACCCTCCCAAGGTGCCCCTGAAGGTGGCAGATTGGGGTGGGGGCTGATGAAGTCAAGCCCCCTCCCACTGGACAATCAGGACCACCCCACATGCTTCCTCTGTCGGCTGCATGCGCAGAGCTCCGAGGGGACACCAGCCCGCTTCTCCACAGCTGCCAGACCCCTTGGGGAACACCTTCTGTCACTTCAAGCATCCAGCTCCCTGTTTAATCATCGTGAGCTGGTTTGCTAACTTTTAATTAGGAAAAATCTCACAAGGACACCCAGCTCCTCCTCTTTCAGAACTTTGTAAATTTATGCCAAGGACTATTGTCCTGACAGTCGTTTGTTTACATGATTATTGCCAATGCAACGAGTTCAGTGGGCAATAAGAAAGGATTGAGCCAAACAATCATGGCTGCCCCGCTTGCCTCCTCCGCCAGCTGGAGGCATAGAGCTCCGAGAGGACGCCCGCCCACCCGCTCTTCTGTGGCTACTGCCACTCCCCCACCTCACCTACCCGCTGGCGGCTATTCCCCATGGGGTCCAGCAGCTGCAGAAAAGCGGGCGGGCATCCTCTTAGAGCTCTGCGCATCCAGCCGTGGCAACTTCATCAGGCCACACCCCAATCTCCCGCCTTTGTGGGTACCTTTGGAAGGACACTGATCACTGGATGCATGGATGAGACCCAAGGCCCACATGGCTGTGCTTCAGGGGGAAGCAGCCATGCGGCTGTGAGACCTCACCTGGGCAGCCACGGAAGGGTTCTCTCGGGCCAGGAGTGCCTTTGCAGGAGGCTGACAGGAGGTTTGATTTTGGGGAACTGCTGGGCAGGCTCTCGAGAAAAAAGACCGCCAGCCTGTCTGCAGGGCTTTGATCCCCTGCTGCAGCAGAGGAGGGTGGCCACCTCTACCTTCTCGCCTATGAGCCTCGGCGTTCAGGCAGGTGCCTGGTGGGGGTAGCAGGGGAAGGCACGGCTGCGCCTCACAAGGGGTTACGGCAGCCCAGCTGAGGCAGCTTCACTTGGTGATCAGCAGATGTGCAGGCAGGTAGAGTGGGACCCATGCAAGGGTCTCTGGTGCGAAAGAAACAGTTTTTGTGGCAAAATCAGCTATTTTTCAAACAGCCAATGTGCCATTCAGCACCTCATTTTCTGAGTACTCACACTCATCCCATTGTTTTGATTAATAGCAGAAAAGTATTGCATTTACAGACTTTCCTGAAAATAACATCTTCCAAATCAATTTGAAGTATGCCTGTCCTATATTTAATACTTTCTAAATCATGGGCAGCTTATGTAAGTATTGGTTAGTGTGAAGCAACAAATATTCTATGAAGCCTTCTTAGTCAAATATTTAAGCTTCCCAAATACATCCTGTTAGTAATTTTCTGTTTTATATTCATTTCCATGAATATAAGATCAGAAATAATTCTTCTAGGAATAATATTGCTTACAGTAAACATTTACATTTTTTATTCCACCTTTGTTGCTTTATCAGTAACTTAAGATGGTGAACATACATAATACTTCTTCCTCCTCATTTCAAATGCAAATCATCATTGCTATATTTCCTTTGCTTCTAAGTATGCCAGTAGAAAATGAAAAGACAAAATATAAGGCTTCAGGGTAATGTTCCCTGTAACTTTTTTTCAGTGTGAGCGGAAAAGTATAATGTCTGAGTGGCACATTTTCATGCCTGGGCATGGATCGGTTATAAACAAAAGGGAGTCCCGTGTCCTCAGGACACACAGTAACGGTCATAAATATGAAACGGCAGCAAAGTTTTGATCACGCGATCATCGGGCTGCTGCGAAGGTCCTAAGTGTGAAAAGGGTGCATAACTCACTTTTTTCAGGGCCGCTGCGACTTTGAATGGTCAGTAAATGAACCATTGTAAGTCGAGGACTACCTGCCTTCTCCCCTGGATGTTTTCTGTGGAGCTTCAAAATGGATTCCTAATATGCTGATCTGCTTCTAAAAAAGTGCACTGGTCAGACAGATAATCCTCGACTTCTGTTCTGACCCCAATGAAGACTAACGTTTCTATCTCCTGAGTAAGACGGTTATTAAGTGAGTTCTGCCTCACTTTACCACCTTTCCTGCGACAGTCATTAAGTGAATCCCTGCAGTTGCTTGTCAGAAGATCCCAAAAGATGTTCACATAACCCTGGGACATTGCCACCATCATAACTACGTTGTCAAGTGTCCAAAATTTGATCCAATAACCACTTTATTTTTCTAACAAAGTCCTTCCTTCCTAGTAGGAAGAATAGAAAGAATAAAATTGAAAAGGGGATTAAAAAGGGGATACAAAAAAAAATAAAAAATAAAATGGTTTGGTTCAAAGTTCTGCTCAGATTAAATAAATTGGAGTTTGAGAAGGGTTGATTAAGCTTGGAGTATTGTTTTGTTTGCTCTTGTTTTATTTTTTCTATTTAGACATATGACTTTAGGAATTGCTGATCTGTTTTAATAAAGTGAGAAGTATTGATTATAAAAAGATATGTAGTAGGTGATACTGATTTGGATTAATGTATAAATGGAATTGAATTTAGAATTGTTGGGGAGATTAATATTAATGATTTTTAATTGATTGAAAATAGAGAATATTTAGATTTCCCCCCTTTTTTTTCTCAGATTGACTGAAATTTAAGATTAATAATTAAGCAAGAAATGTAGATAAGTATTAATTGGCTAAATGTTAGATGGGCTGAATAACTTTTAAATTTTGGATTAGGTAAATGTACTATTTAGAGGGGGGGAGAAGTCTGAAATTCATATATGTTTATGTTTTGTTTTTAATTTTCTTTTGTTAACATCTGATTGGCTATACAAGGTTTTCTTGGTTTACAGGAAAATGTATAAAGAAAGAAGGAATTACTTGGCATAATGGTTAATAAGTTAGAAATATAAGTGGTGTTGTACTTTTTGAAGGAACATTAAGGAGGGGATTTCATTAAAAGAAAAGTATGTACTTGGATGACAACATTAGAAAAAAAAACTTTTGCAACTTTTGGGATGATTGATAATAGCTACTAACAAAATACTGCATTTTGTTCATGGAAAATTAGATGGTACTCTGTATTGTTTGAATGTATGTTGAGAGGAAAATTTCAAAAAATACACACACACCCCAGAAAGCCCTTCCTTCCTCCATCCCTCCATTCATTTCATTCTCCTTCCTTCCTTGTTCCCTCCATTTCTCCTTCCTTCCTTCCCTCCCTCCCTCCTTCCTTCTTCTCCACTTATCTCTTCCCTTTCCGTCTCTCTCTTGCTTTCTTTCTCTCACACACTCACTCCTCTAAAATCTAGGTGCGTCTTATACACCGGTGGGCCTTATACTCCGAAAAATACGGTAATATGGCTAAAATATGATTTAAAAACATTTAAAAGTTGACTTTATCAAGAAACATTTGAAGGACAGAGAGACCTGGATTAGATAAAAAGCCTCCATTTATGCGTAAAAAATTTTTCCCCTCGTAAACTATTTGCTTCACCAGGAATATTAGGGGGAGCAACATCTTTACTCTGTGAAATGTCCCTCTATCCAACAATAATAGATCCACATGTTTCATCTCAGAATGAATTTGAATCACATCATAATAATCAAATCCATCAGAATAAAAGACTCACAGAGTTGGAAGGGACCTTGGAGGTCATCTGGTCCAACCCATTGTTCAGTTCATTGTTCTTAAACCTCCAGTGTTGGAGCATTGTATTTGGTGATACTTTTTCATATAACACCTTCCCCCCAACTTATTTCCATGTTTGAGGAAGAATAGTGTCCAACGTTTTCTCTAGTATTTTGTCTCCCTAATAAGAATTGTTCTGAGCACACATATTGGTTAGAGAGACAGAGAATACCATAACTGGAAAATAGCATTTTCTTTAAGTACTACTGAGGATGCTGCTAAGGAGGAGGAATCAAGATTTCAACATTCATTAGTGCACAATGCTCCTGTTCTCCTGACATGTTCAAAGTACTATGGAGATGAGGCTACCATATCTTATGAATGGAAAACAGGTTAATTGACTCAGTCAATTAACACATGTGAGTCATGTTTGCTATTAGATAGATCCAAGTCTGTCTTAAGGGTAAACTTAACTCCCTTTAATTAACTCTGAGTTTCTCCTGCTTAGCTATCTTATGGGAGCCTTATCCATATGTGTGTTGCAAAGACCACAAGAAGGGACATCTCTCCCTTCCCTTCCCACCCCATCACCTGAGATAAGCCAAGGGGTTGGGCCTCGTCCCTATCGTCCAGAGATTGTGACAATTCCGGGGATTGGTCATAACGCCCAATATTATTACATCATTTGGTTCAGAATACTTTTTCCCTTGTTTTTCACCCCTAAAATCTAGGTGTGTCTTATACTCTGGTGTGTCTTATACTCCAAAAATATGGTATACATATTGGGTTGCTATCAGAATAGTAGCGGATGGCGCACCGGTAGCAAAAATGAAGCTGCACATGTGCAGGAAGCAAAATCTCATTAGGTGACACACATGAGAGGAAGATTTTGGTGATGTTTTGCTGCTGTGTATGGGCGGAAACAAATAAATCATTGAAATCTCACATGTACATGCATCTCCTTGCAAGATTTTGTTTCTTGCACATGCACAGAATCAAAATCTCACTGGGACACATGCGCACACATGCCAGTCACCCAAAGCTGTGTGTGAAGTGCACTGGGAGTGGCGGGAGCCACAACCCCCACTGACACACACATATGCATGTAAGCTCAAGATCCAGATGGACCTTGGCAGACTTGAACCCCGGGGGCCTATCTAACAAAATGAAATTCAATGTAGAGAAAAGTAAAGTCCTACGCTTAGTTAAGAAAAACCAAAAGCATACATATAAACTGGGTGAAACCAGGCTTAATACCAGTGACTGTGAGAGGGATCGTGAAATCTTAGTGGACAACCAGCTAAATATAAACGAGCAGTATGCATTGGCAGCCAAAAAAACCAATGCAATTCTAAGTTGCATTAACAGATGGATGCAATCAAGATCAAGTGACAATTCTATAAAGCCACACCTAGAGTACTGCATCTAGTTTTGGTCACCACAGTATAAAAATGATGTTGAGACTCTTGAAAAAGTACAGAGGAGAGCAATCAGGATGATTAGGGATTGAAGACTAAAACATATGAAGAACAATTACAGGAACTGGACTTGGCTAGTCTAGTGAAGAGAAGGACCAGGTGAGACATGACAGCATTGTTCTAATATTTGAGAGGTCATAGCAGAAGGGAGGGGGTCAAGCTATTTTCCAAAGCACCTGAAGGCCAGACAAGCAATAATGGATGGAAACTGATCAAGGAGAGATTCAACTTAGAAATAAGAAGGCACTTTCTGACAGTAAGAACAATCAACCAATGGAACAGCTTGGCTTCGGAAATTGTGGGAGCTTCATCACTTGAGACTTTTAAGAAGAGATTGGACTGCCATTTGTCAGAAATAGTGTAGGGTCTTTTGCTTGAATGGGAGATTGGACTAGATGACCTATTAGCTCCTTTCCAAATTACACACAACAGAGAGAGAGAGAGAGTTCTTTGGGATAGATGAGGAATTTCAGTTCTTTGGGATAGATGATGAATTCCAGAACTTGAAATTCCTAATTTTCCTCCAATCCTTCCTTCTTTGCCAGCTTCTGACACAGATAACATTAAAGAAGTGGTCAAAGCATGAGTCAGTCATTGAAATAAGTAATTTGATCACTACATCTTTCAGAATGCCACATAAAATCAGAATGCCAAATAAAATCAGTTAAAGTACTGACTTTTGAGAGGGTCAAATTAAAAAAAAGACAAAGTAACTGTATCTATAAAAATTCATTAAGAAAATTCAAATAAACATTTCATCTTCAGGCTTCTTGTTATCTTAAAAAAGAAAGCAATGGCAGGGCAAACTTTGAAAATAAAGCATGATTAACTAAACAGATCACTTTTTCCCGAAATATGTTTTAAAGGATTGGAACAGCAATCACAGGATTCACCTAAAATTAAAACTCAAATAAAGATTCCTATCAACAGCAAATTATACCCCAAAGTTCTGAAGGAACTGGCAGGTAAGATTACAAGCAAGATGGCGACAACCAGTTAAGAGGGTGGGGATCTTGCTCCAAAGAACCTACCTGGAAGAAATTTCTGAGTATAGCACAGCAGGCCTTTAACATGATCACAGAGAAGCCCCAGAAAGCTCAAGAGTCTCTGTGTGGCTTGTAAAGATTACTGGGAGTCCCTGAAACACCAGAGCGCAACTCATGGAAACTGCTTAGATCACTGGAAAATTGGATCACTCAGCCATTGAGAAGCGCCATGAGGATTTCTTAAAAGACCAGCTGGAGATTGAATCATCAAGCTCCAAGAGACTACAGCATCCTGCCTTGGAAAGGGGTGAGTGAGATTGAACAACCCCCATCAACCCCCCCCCCAGAAACAAACAAACAAAAGACTCTCTAATTGAAAAATCTCTAATCTCCCATCAGAATTAGAATATGATGGTCTACTCCTGAAAATCACGTTAGACGGATTGGATTTAAGCTCAGCTGCTCTAAAGAAGCAAAGAGCCAACAGCAAAACTATTTAATCTCCACTGCCCTAAGGAAGCAAAGAGCCAGTAGCAAAGAGCCAGCAGTACCTCAAAGAAGGCAATATACTTTTTACTCAAACCCCCACAAAATTTGGACTAGAATAGATATGGTGTGGGCTCCTAAAACAACAGCAGAGTATATACAAGAGGTGGAAATAGATGTTAATACTTGGGCGGACCATAATCCAGTTATAGTCTATATGAGAAATAGTAAAAAGCATTACAACTGGCAAATGAATAGAAATATTTTGAAAGAGAAAGAATATAAAGAATGAATTGAAAAGGAATTAAAAATATTTTTCAAAATTAACAAAAATACAGATACTACTCCCCAAAATTTATGGGACGCAACTAAAGCATACATAAGAGGATTAACAATATCCTACACAGCAAAATACAACAAAGAAAAGAAAAGAAAATATGAACAATTAACGAATGAATTAAAACAATTAGAATTTATATCACAACAAAATATGAAAAATAAGGATTTGGAAAAAAAATAAATTTAATCAAACATAAAATTAGACTGGAAGAACAAAACCAGACACTGGAAAAAATAAAAAGAGCTAAGCAACAATATTTTGAACATGCCAACAAACCAGGTAGATGGTTAGCATATAAACTGAGAAAACAGAGACAATCTAAATTAATTAAATATTTAGAAGACAAAGACGGAACAATAAAATATGACACAGAGGGAAAAGCAAACATAGTACAAATTTTTTTTAAAGAATTGTACAAAGATGATAATATCGAGGAAGATGAAGTATTTAAATACTTAGAGAGTTCAGAGTTACCACAATTAACAGAAGAACAACAGGAGAGGATGGAGAGTCCCATAACAATGGAAGAACTCCTTATAACTATTAAGAAGCAAAAAAACAACAAAGCCACAGGGCCAGATGCTATCCCAGCAGAGTGGTATAAAATAGAAAATGAAACATTAAGAAATAATATGCTGCAAATCTTTAATGAATGCAGGTTAGATGGTAAAATTCCCAAATCATGGTCTGAATCTTTGATAACTTTAATTCACAAATCAGATACAGCAAAGGAAAAAATTAAAAATTATAGACCAATATCATTATTAAATGTAGATTATAAAATATTTATTGCAATATATGCAGACAGGTTGAAAACGGTAATAAATAGTAAAATCCACTCAGACCAAAATGGTTTCCTGCCAGGTACACAAATTAAAAATAATCTTAGAACAATTATTAATGTATTAGAATACTATGAGCAACATTCAGATAAAACATTATCATTAATGTTCTTAGATGCTCAAAAAGCTTTTGATAACGTTAATTGGACATTTATAAAGATGCAACTAAATAGAATGAGATTTGGCCCTAAATTTGTTAATTTAATAGATGCTATCTATTCAGAACAAACAACAAAAATTATATTAAATAACGAGCAATTGGAAGTGTTTAAAATAAATAAAGGAGTTCGGCAAGGATGTCCTATTTCACCCCTCCTGTTCATTATGACTTTAGAAACACTATTAATAAAAATAAGAGCAGATTCAAAGATAAAAGGGTTAACAGTTGGAAAAGAGATATATAAAGTCCAGGCTTTTGCAGATGATCTGACCTTTATAATGGAAGACCCGATAGTCACAGCACCAAGATTAATCCAGATAATAGAACAATATGGTAAGGTAGCAGGTTTGAAAATAAATAAAAATAAAACAAAATTTATAACCAAAAACATGAATAAATCACAAGAAAGTAATTTAGAATGTATTACTGGAATACAAATAGTTAAAAAAGTAAAGTATCTGGGAATATGGCTAACAGCCAAAACAATAACATTAAAGAATGATAATTATATAAAATTAATTAATGAAATTAAAAAGGATTTAGAAATATGGAATAACTTAAAAATATCCTTTCTGGGAAGAATTGCTACAATTAAGATGAATATCTTACCTAAGGTATTATTTTTATTTCAAGTGATCCCAATAAATCCAGGGGCAATTTTTTTCAAAAATCTAACAAATGTGGTTAGAAAATTTTTATGGCAAGGAAAAAAGGCAAGAATTAAGATAAATATGTTAGAAGATATAAAAAAGAGGGGGGGTTTTGCCCTCCCAAATTGGAAATTATATTACCAGGCAGCCGCCTTAACATGGATTAAAAATTGGATAACCCTAGAGGACACGAGAACATTAAAATTAGAAAGACATGATCTTATGCTTGGCTGGCATGCCTTCGTTTGGTACGATAAAGACAAAAATAATTCTTATTTTAAAAGACACACATTAAGAAAATATTTATTTGATGTATGGAAAGATATAAAGAAAAACCACTTCTTAACAATTCCGGATTGGGTTGCCCCATTAGATGCAATAATACATCCAAATTCCATCAAGGATACAAGAAAAATAAGATATAAAGATTTGTTAGATGATCAAATGAAATTAAAAACTAGAATTAAATTACAAGACGAAGGGATACAAATCGATTGGTGGCACTATGCACAGATTAGATCTAGATACCAGAAAGACAATATACTTTATATATTTAATAAAAATAAAAATTTGTTAAGTGATTTAATTACTAAAAATCAAAACAGGGTAATTGGGAAAATATACAAATATCTGATTGCTCACAAGAATATTGATTTAACATTAAAAGATAGTATGATACTGTGGTGCAGAAATATAGGCAAAGAAATAGATTTAGACACATGGGAGAAAGTTTGGATGTGCAATTGGAAGATGACAAAATCAGTTTCTTTGAAAGAGAATCAAATTAAAATGTTCTATAGATGGCATCTCCCACCAAGTAGAATAGCAAAAATGTTCCCTAAGACATCACCTTTGTGTTGGAAATGTAAGAAAGAAATAGGATCCTACTACCACCAATGGTGGACATGTAATAAAGCCAAAATGTATTGGAAAATGATAGAGAAAATGACAAGAGATTACAAAGCAAAAAATAGAAATTACCCCGGAGTTCTGTTTACTAGGAATTACTAACCAAAATTACAAAAAAGAAATCTTGTACTTAATCATACATATTTTTACAGCGGCAAGGATTATTTACGCGCAAAATTGGAAAGGGGAAAATATCCCCAAAGAAGAGGGAGTTATTACAAAAATATTAGACTGCGCGGAGATGGATATGATGACAAGACGCTTGAATGATCAAGAAGAAACGAAATTTTATGAAACATGGAACAATGTTTATGAATGGATAGATAAGGAAAAAAATAATAATAGAAGATTAATAATAAGTATAGATATTTTGGTTTAAATCTTTCTTTTCTTTTTATTGAGATTAATATTAGATTTAGTTTATATACATAGAATTGACAAGATTGTTTGACTTTATATTAGTTATAACTATTTTTCTTTTTTATAATATCACCTTTTCCTTACTAGATATTTTTGTATTAGTAGTATTGAATTACGCATTTAACCATGTATTCCTTTTTCTGTATCTGCATTTATACTTTTGAGAAAAGCGGGGATGATACATCCCCACATTCTATGTTGAATGTTTGTAAGTCTGTCTGTTATTTTAAGAAAATTAATAAAAAAAATATTGAAAAAAAAAGCAAAGAGCCAGCAGTAAAATTATTTAAAATTGAGAAGCCTTCCCACTCACTCCCACCCCCGCTTTCTTCTCAAAATTTTGCCTCCACTGGAAGTTGCTGAAATTTCTGCTCCCAAGAACATTCCAATCCCGGCAATAAAGCAATAAATTCCAGGTGCCTAGGATTTAGCATCAAGTCAAGCTTATGTATGTATGTGTGTGTGTGTGTGTGTTTGTTTAGTTAGTTAGTTAGTTAGTTAGTTAGTTAGTTAGTTAGTTAGTTAGTTAGTTAGTTAGTTAGTTAGTTAGTTAGTTAGTCCAATACACAATAATACACAATGAAGGTAATAGAGGACACCTTCGAGGAAATAGAATTAGAGAAAGAATAGAAAGGAGAGTATAGGATTAAGAAAAAACTTCCCTCCTCCCCCCATCAACATTCTGAATTACAAAAGGAGCTGCCTAAGAGTTGCCTAGTGAAGAGGAAAAAAGGTGGGGGTCACGAATTCTGCATTTAAAAAGTTTAAAACAAGGGATTTGTACTTTGTATCTCAAAGGATTTATATTTCACATCTCTGCTACTTAATATCAAAAATTAATGACCCTCCTGAACCAACAGTTGCTACCACATTACCAATAAACAAACAAGTAAAGCAATTCTGAACTTTTTCAGTATTCCATATCTTTCAGTGTGTTTCACCCAAAGGATCATCTGGGAGTCTCATTGTCTTCCAACCAATATTCTTTCCCATCATCATTTTTCATTGCAACATTTAACTGTCTTTTTCCATCCAATTGATCACTTAATAACTCAGACATTATTTTCAAATATTGTTTAACTTGAGATAAAACATATTATTTGACTTTTATTAATCTGATACTTTACTGGTACAATTGACAACTTGACTTGCTTAAGTATTTGTATATGTATTTGTATTTATTACATTAGTATAATTAATTAACTTGTTATTCATGGTTAGATAATTGTTGATATTGATTATAATCAATAATTAATCAATTAATGATTAATTAATGGAATTAATTAAAATTATTATTAATAATAATTAATTCCATTAATTAATTATATTAATTGGTTTTATTAGACTGATTATTATACTGACTGATTAGACTAATTGATTATTGATATTAATTGATTGATTTGAATAGCTATTAATATTAATTAATTAATCTGATGAATCGTTATTACTAATTAACTAATCTGTCAGCTGCTATTTTGATCTTTTGTCAACCACTGTTTGATTATTAACCATGCCAAAAAAAACAAAAAACAAAACTCCACAATCAAACACCCCCAAATGGAGGATACCTCTACCAAAGATGATATAAGCTACAAATGTAACAAAACCACCAAATAGAAAGAAGAATGCAAAAATGCCACGTGTGCCCAAATTATGCTCACAATGCCTGCCTGGAATAAATAAAATATAGCCAATTTCCTAAAAAAAGCTCCCATATTTCTTCATTTCTGTCCATCATGTCTACATATATCGAATGATCTAATTACCATGTCTGATAAATTACAAACCCTAGAAACAACCATAACATCACAAAAAGAATACAGAGATTCCTTGGAAGCACACATAAAGGCATGCTTCACATCTTTGGATAAAAAATATTACAGCACAAATGGAAATTCAAATGTTCAAAATTATACTCCAATACAAAAACAACTATCACAATCACTAGCTCAACAACCACTACCTCAATCACATGCACAACCTCAGCAACCACTACCTCAACAATCTACCAATCATTCAAATAATATATTCTTACTCATCAAAGACACCCTTGAACAAAAATGTAATAATGCTATTCTATTTGGGCTTGAAGTCACAATAGATCAGGTTTGCAATATTATTGAATCAAAATTCTCCACTGAAGAAATCTTCAAAGTTTCTAGAGATGGCTCTGAGTTTAAATATAGACATGGTTTGGTGGCCCCATAATTCTGTAGAATCATTTGCAAAAATGAACTCAGCAAATGAAAATTTATTTATACTATAAACTCTATTAACAGAAATGACTCCAACCCCCAAAAACATAGCTCAAGGTCTGACCTATCCATCCTACAACAAATCCAATCTTGTGAACTCCAAACAGATTTCAAAAAATATCAAGACCATGGACAAACCAACCTGTACATTGAATACCACACTGGCTGCATCAAAACTAAGACCCACAATCCACCATCCAAACATCAAACCACCATCACCCCATACCACCTTCAACCAAAACCAACCCCCCCATAAACCAAAACCTTCAAGCCACCATCACCCAAAACCATCCTAATTTCCAATCCACTTTCAACCAAATTCAACCCCCCATAAACCAAAATTAGGCATGCATGCCCCTTACTTCCTCAATATCAATCACAGCTAATCTTAAATGCAAACTAATGATTTCAAGTAGCATCGTTAACAAAATACCTGAACTCCTTCTCTTACTAAAAGCTACTAAATTTGACCTTATATTTATCTGTGAAACATGGCTAAATACATCTCTCCCTGACTCCATTATCACAGTATCTCAAAACCCGTTGAGGAGGTGGAGTTGCAATCTTCTATAAGAAATCACAGAATCTAAAAAGGGGGCAAGTTAAATATGAACTCAATCTTCCAGAAACTATAATCTGTGAACTGACCCTAAATAACACCCTTTGCTTCCTACTATGTTATAGAGCCCCTGATTATGACATCACTCATGTGAACAAGCTAACCTCATTACTAACATGGGCAGTCTCCTACCCACATCCTCTTATATTTCTTGATGACCTAAACCTACCACATCTAAACTGGACCCTAAATGAATGTACATCTGAACCCATACATTCAAACCTTTAAAATGCTATTATTAGTTAGGGCTAGATGAACTAGTTAGAGACAGTACTAGATTCAACAATTGTCTTGATCTCATCTTCTGCAACAGTTTACACTCAATTTACAAACTACAAATAAAACCATTTTCCAGCAGTGACCATAGCATGATTGACTTTTGTCTCAATATATGTCTTTACAGAAACCACCTTAATGATGGGATAACCAATTACAGCTTTAAAAATGCCAACTATGATATCATAGATGCCAACCTCTTGTCTCTGGCTGTAATACTAGAGCTGAAGACTACTACAATATATTTTTGCTTGAAATCCAAAAGTCATTAAATTGTATGTACCACTAATAATCACCAAAACCAAGAAAAACAAATTACCCATAAGGAAACTCCAATCCAAAAAAGATCTCTTTGGCAAAAAAATAAAACAGACTATGTTGCAAACTTTAAAAATCACTACAAAAATTTGTGTCACCTAATAAAGAATGAATGTATCAATTATCACATCAATCAAGAAGTAAATCTTCTATGTGCAAAGTCCACTTGTGCCTTCTATAACTTTGTAAACAACCAACTGAACCAGCTGAAGTTGTATAATGTAGGGTTTCCTGCCTGGGTAGCGGTGTTGGACTAGAAGACCTCCAAGGTTCCCTCCAACTCTGTTATTCTATTCTGTGCTGTGCTGTGCTGCTATATGACAATACAGATTTAGTGATGAATACTGTATTTCTTAACCATAACCAGTTTCTCTTATTTAAATGGTGAAGCTCAATATACTGAATGTTGATATAGTATTGTGAGGGTGGAAAAAATGACTTCTTAAGAGGCTCTGCAAACTGTTTCTCATGCTCTGAACCTTATTTGTTTGTAATATTTAGATTGACTGATACTCTGAAAGATAAAGAGAGATAACTTTGGAGTGATTTTTTTATTCAATAATTTGGGAACCAATCCAAAAGTTATCAATAAATTATATACTGGAGTGGTTTTATTCAGAAGTTAAACTTTTCAAATTTAAATAAATTTAATAATTAAATAACAATGTAAGAAAATAATGCTATCATTTTCAGTCACTAAATTCAGTAATGTAAAAAAACAATCTTGTATATTTTGTCTTTCTGTAAATGTATGAGTGTAAGTTCCCACTTGCTCAATATTAATGCAATGTCCTTTTTAAAAGATGTGCAATGACATTGTTGAAAATTAAATCTGTGTCTTTTAAGTTAATACATAATTTCCTACAGAGAAGTTTCTTTTGCAAAAATATTTCTGTATTGTGTATTATATTTTGCTATAACATGCTGAAGTAGTAGAAGATACTACCAGATGATGGCACTATTGTCATAAACATTACAAGAGAGCACAATCTCAATAGAGAAAATAAATTATAGTTCTCAGGATGCCATTATTACAATAAAAAAGATTTACCTTTGGGGATATTGTTCCTTTGCTTCGTGGATTATCTTTGGGCCAAGTAAATCCCTCCATTTTCGGATTGCATTCTCTCGTACCAAAGCAAGAGCAAGAGTTGGCCCACTGGTCAAGACAAAGATAGGTAGGTAGGTAGGTAGGTAGGTAGGTAGATAGATAGATAGATAGATAGATAGATAGATAGATAGATAGATAGATAGATAGATAGATAGATAGATAGATAGATAGATCTTCTGAATGAATATAAATTCAATAACAAACATTTTGGAATGTAACCAGCAAATTCTAGAAAAAAAGGCCAAACCAGCATTTCTTCATAAAATTAAAAGGGAAATCATATCAATCTGTTTAAGACAAAATCCCTCAAAGTGGTAAATATTGACCCAAAGAATTGACAATATTGTCCTTTATTAGAGTTGATGTAAAAGTGATACTGTTAAAATTGCTTTCACACAAAACATCTTTTGGGAGTCAATGATAAGGTGACCAGATGTCCTGCTTTTGGGGGGACAGTCCCGCTTTTTAATATTTGTCCCACATCCAGTGGCATTTTTTAAAAGTTCTGACTTTGTGGCTAGCCCTCTGCCTTCTCTCTTCCCTCCCCCCTGAGAAAGTCTGACACAAAGATAAACATATTGGCTCCACTGTTCCCTCTAAGCAGACCTCCATCATTTCCTCTCTCCTCCCCCCTCCTCTCAATCCCCCCTCAGTTTCCTTTACCTAGGAACTTTCTGCTCCTCAGACTTGGCTACCTGCCGAAAAGCCTAGCCTCTCTCCTAAACTGTACTTTGGGTCTTTAGAACGCAGAGTGATGACATTTTAGATAAACTTCTTGCAGTGTTGGTCTCTTTGTGCAGAGCATCCTCGGCAATATTTATGCAAATGACCGGCCGTGGGAGCTGAAGGGGGCCCCTGCAAAGTGCATTGCATGCTGGTCAAGAGCTGTGGGAACAGGTAAAATGTCCTTTGGAATCTTCTTGGGGGGGGGGGAGAAGCCAGCTGGGATTGCAGAGGGCAAATTTCCTATGCATCTCAGTGGCTGTGATCCACTAGAGCAAAGATCTCCAACCTTGGCAACTTTAAAACTTGTAGACTTAAAATCCCTTTGCTTTGCTGGTTGAGGAATTCTGGGAATTGAAGTCCATAAGTCTTAAAATTGCCAAGTGTGGGCAGGGCCGCCATCAGGAATTTTGGGGGCCCATACAGCCTAAGTGTCTGGCCCCCCCACCATTTTAAAACTATTTTAAGTCGCCGAGCCACTCCATCCCCCGGGGATCATTTCCCACTTCACGCCAAGCGAGGCGGTCCCATAGGCCAGTGTTTCCCAACCTTGGCAACTTGAAGATATCTGGACTTCAACTCCCAGAATTCCCCAGCCAGTGAACGCTGGCTGGGGAATTCTGGGAGTTGAAGTCCAGATATCTTCAAGTTGTCAAGGTTGGGAAGCACTGCCATAGGCTATTTCAGGAACTAGGTTAAGCCGATTGTGTGGACTCATCCAGGAGAAAGAAAGAAGCGGGAGCGGCAAGGGAAAGAAAGAGCCTCCTGGCATTGGTCAGGCGGAGCATGGCTTATTTACAGCTCCTTGGCACTTCTCCCTTTATGGAAGAGGCCTTGTTGACAAAACCATGTGCTTTCTAGCGAGGGGAGAGGGGAGGGGGATCCCACACCTGGCAGCCACTGGCAAGGAGCTGGAAAGGACGAGGGGAGAGAAAAAGCAGGGTACCAGCAGTCGGGCAGGTGTCTTGAGGGGGCACTCCCATCTGGAAGGAAGGGAAGAAAGGCGAGGGTGAGCTATGAAGGAAGGAAGGAAGGAAGGAAGGAAGGAAGGAAGGAAGGGTAAAAGGGGCAATCAAGAGAGGAATGGGTGAATGAATGGACGGAGGGTGGGAAGGAAGGAAGGAAAGAGGGAAGAGACAGGAACGGAGGAAGGGTGCAAAGGAAGCAAGGAAAGGTGTGAAAGGGGAAAGTAAGAGAGGAAGGAGTGAAAGAAGGGAGTGAGGGAGGAAAGAAGGAAGGAGAAGGAAAGCAAGAAATGGAGGGAAGGAAGGAAAGAAGGAAAGAAGGAAGGAAAAAAGAAAGAAAGAAAGAAAGAAAGAAAGAAAGAAAGGGGGAAGGGACAGGAACAGAGGAAGGAAGCAAGGAAACTTATGAAAGGGGAGAGTAAGAGAGGAAGGACTGAAGGAAGGGAGGGAGGGAAGAAGGTAGGAAGGAGAAAGAAAAGAAGAAATAGAAAGAAAGAAAGAAAGAAAGAAAGAGAAAGAAAGAGAATGAAAGAGAAATAAAAAGAGAGAGGGGGAATGAAAGAAATGGAAGGAGGGAAGGAAGGAGAGAAAGAAAGAGAAAGAAAGAAAAGAAGAGAAAGAAAAAAAGAATGAAAGAGCAAGAGAGAAAGAGAGAACGAGAGAACGAGAGAATGAAAGAAAGAAAGAAAGAAAGAAAGAAAGGCTCACTGAGTGGATGCATGAAAAGAGGGACCTGGATCTCCACTTGCCTCCCCCTCGCGCTTACCTGCTCCCAGCGCCAGCAGCAGGAATGCAAGCGAGTAAGCTGGCTCCCGCCCAAAAGCAGCCATTGGCAGTGGGCGGTGTTCACGGCCCCCCGAAGCCCCGGCCCAGCACCTCCGGGGGCTGAAAGGCGCGGCTCTCTTGCCCCCTCGCAATCCTCAGGGGGACACAAGACCATCAGAGAAGCCGGCCGGGCTCAGCCCTCTCCTGGCTTCCCCAATTCCGCTTCCCCAGCAGCGCGGCTTGGCTTCCGGAGGGCCGAGACACCCCCACGGTGACTCCTCCTTCCACGGCTGCCATCGAGGCTCCCTGCCTGTCTGCCGGCCTCCCTGCCTTCTTTCCTCGCGGGGGTGGGAAGAAGGTGCGGGCTGCTGTCGGGGAGGAGAACCTCCGCAGAGGCAGAGTTCGTCGCAATCGGGGTTGGGGAGTTTTGGGCGGGCGCCGGGCCCCCATCATTTTTCAATTTGGCCAGGCCCCTGACGTCACTCCCAGTAATACTGGTCTATCGGCGGCCCTGAGTGTGGGAATCCCTGCTCTATTGCAAAAGTTTATTCTCTTTTTTGCCAATTTTTTTTATTTTTCTCGATCTTCCCACAAATAAATTTACATTATATACCTTTCAATATTACAAGCATCATATATAGTTACACAATTTTTAAAAAATTATTATTATTATTATTATTATTATTATTATTATTATTATTATTATTAGCCAGAGTGGCGCAGCAGGTAGAGTGCTCTACTGCAGGCCACTGAAGCTGACTGTATATCTGAAGGTCAGCAGTTCAAATCTCATCACTTGCTCAAGGTTGACTCAGCCTTCCATCCTTCTGAGGAGGGTAAAATGAGGACCCGGATTGTGGGGGCAATATGCTGGCTCTGTTAAAAAGTGCTATTGCTAACATGTTGTAAGCCGCCCTGAGTCTAAGGAGAAGGGCGGCATAAAAATCAAATAAATAAATAAATAAATAAATAAATAAATAAATAAATAAATAAATAAATAAATAAATAAATAAATAAATAAATAAATAAATAAATATATTATTATTATTATTATTATTATTATTATTATTATTATTATTATTATTATTATTATTACAGTGGTACTTGGCATGCTGGGCGCAATGCCAAAGGATCTCAACGGACATTTGAAAACCGTTGGAATTGACAAAATCTCCATCTGTCAATTGCAAAAGGCCACTTTACTGGGATTGGCAAACATAATTTGCCGCTACATCACGCAGTCCTAGGTGCTTGGGAAGCACCCGACTGATGATGAAATACGAAATCCAGCATATAGATCTCGTTTGCTGTGTTGTATTGACATAATAATAATAATAATAATAATAATAATAATAATAATAATAATAATAAGTTTGCCGATCCCAGTAAAGCGGCCTTTTGCAATTGACAGATGGAGATTTTATCAATTCCGATGGTTTTCAAATGTCCGCTGAGATCTTTTGGCACTGCGCCCAGCGTGCCAAGTACCACTAGGACCACTTTCACTGGCTTATGCCAGAATCGTTGCAGCTCAATTTTTAGATCTTCGTATTTCACTAATTTCTCTAACTGCGTCTCCTCAATTCTGCTGTCCCCTGGGATTGCGATGTCGATGATCCATACTTTCTTTTTCTCCACAATCAGGATTTCTGGTGTGTTATGCTTCAGAATTCGGTCAGTCTGAAGTCAGAAGTCCCACAGTAGTTTTGCTTGCTCATTTTTGACCACTTTTTCGGGTTTATGATCCCACCAGTTCTTTGCCAATGGTAAATGGTAGTTCCGGCACAAGTTCCAGTGGATCATCTGTGCCACAGCATCATGTCTTTTTAAAAAAATATTTTTTATTAATTTTCCTTTATGACACACAAACTTGAACAAACAACATTCAACATTTAAAGGAGCTACCATTGCTCTGCTAAGCATAGAAGTCTTAAATACAGGGAAAAAAAACTAATTGTGATTTAGATCAATACAGAAAGATAATTCATAACATAGTACTATAATATCACATCTACTTCAGTATTTCCATTTTAACATTGTAATTAAAATAATTGGAGTGATATAGTTATATAATTTAAAATCTACTTCTATATTTCTATTTTAACAATATAATTAAAATAATTAAAGTCAATTAATAAAACAAAGAATCTTATCCTTTAAATTTCTTAATATACTACTATACTATAGCATCTACTTCAACTTTTTCATTATGGTTAAGATAATTGAGGTCCATTAATAAGGTTAATAACTTATCCTTAAAATTTCAATATATCATTTATTCAATTTAATAAATTCAAATTTTCTAAAATTTATTTGTATGTTGTTAATAATCTTTTTTAACATTCCACTAATTATACACTTTCTCCCAAGTTTTATACAACTCTGTTTCCATTTGATTATTTAACTGTCTCGTCATCATGTCTAATTCTGCACATTCCATAATTTTCTTAAATACATCTTTGTATTTTGGTATTTCCTTTTCTTTCCATTTTTGCGCAAATGTAATTCTTGCCGCTACTAAAATATGAATTATTAAATAGTATATTTCTTTTTTGTATTTGGTATCACTAATGCCTAGTAGGAAGAATTATGGGGTCTTTTTAATCTCCTTATTTGTTATTTCCTTTAACCATTTTTCTACCTTGTTCCAGTAGATCATAGCTTTAGGGCAGGTCCACCATGTGTGAAAATATGTACCGATTTCTTTTTTACATTTCCAACAAATAGGAGAAGTATTTTTAAAATCCTATATGGTGGAAGATGCCATCTGTAGAACATCTTAATTTGGTTTTCTTTAAAAGAAATTGGGAGAGCTGAGAGCTGGGAGCCCCGATCAGCTGGGGCTTGGAAGATGGCGGCCTCCAGCGTGCACATTCGGTGAGCCGGGGTGCATATTCAGTGAGCCGGCGTGTATATTCAGTGAGCCGGCGTGCATACTCGGTGGGCCGAAGGTTCTTCATCTCGATGCCCGGTTCCTGTGCGGCGTCCTCTCCCTGTTTTTGCTGTGGGAGAGCAGAGAGCTGAGAGCCCCGATCAGCTGGGGCTCGGAAGATGGCGGCCGCTGTGGAGCGAGCGAACTGCCCCGCCTCCGAGTTCTCTTCCTGAGTTCCTTTCTCACTCCGGGAACGTTCCCACGCCGAGATTGAGGCTGGGGGGATGAGTGAAGGAGTTTGGGGTGAGTTTCACGAATGAACAAGCCGGTGAGTCGGGTGAGCCGAACAAGTTGGACTGTGTTGGAGGAGGACGCTCTTGAGGGCAATGCGACCAGCCAGGCAGACCGGGACGCCGAGCAGCTGTGCGGTGGGTGCGCTCGGTGCTGGAGGAGACCTGGCGGACGGAGGACCGACCATTGCGATAGGAGAGAGGAGACTGAAAGGAGACCAAGGGAGGAGGACTGGTAGATCAAGGCCTGGTGGTGGGAGAGTTATACAGACATGGACGCCCCCCTCCCTATTCTGGGGGGGGAGAGAGAGATGCTGAATGATCCTTGACTTTTGAATAACCTCTGCCCCTGAGAACTTGGCACTTTGAGAAACTTGGCACTTTTGAGAAACTTGGCACTTTGAAAAACTTGGCACTTTGAAAAACTTGGCACTTTGAAAAACTTGGCACTTTGAAAAACTTGGCACTTTGGGAAACTTGGCACTTTGAGAACTTTAGCACTTTTATTAGTTGCTGCTGACCAGATTTCCTAAATGAATTGAATTATTCACTATTACCTATATTTGTATTTTCTGTATTTTTATTGTTATTTTTATTCAGTTTTAATGGTGTTTTTAATATTAATATTGCTATTAATTGCTATTTTTATACTGTTACTAATTTAATTGCTTTTTAATATAATTGGGGTTCTAAGTAATGGATGACTGGGATAAATATACTTGTGGGTATGAATGGAATGATTGGTATGATTGGGTTGGTGGGGGTGAGTGGGGTTATGGTATGGATGAGTTGATTGATAGTAGTGTGAATGATAGATTTGGCCCACCTGACACTCGGGAGACAGGAGAGGAAGGGGCACCGATCTCTGGGGTGGCAGAGGGTCGGAATATCCCTGTGTTGCTGGGGAGAGGCAGATATGGCGGGGGCCACAGAGTTAGCCGTTCCAGGGGAAGGAGGGATCGTTGCTTAATAATGGTCCCTTGTTCTGGCTCTGTGAGCCCAATCTTGGGCACTGGTGATGAGTGTAACTCTGGCCCTGGGCTCAGGTTGCTGCTGCTTAATGCCAGGTCGGTGGTAAATAAAGCTCTCCTCATCCGGGATCTGATCCGGGATGAGGAGGCCGACCTGGCATGTATTACTGAAACCTGGCTGGGCCCAGAGGGAGGTGTTCCTCTCTCTGAAATCTGCCCAGCCGGGTTTCAGATATGGCATCAACCTCGACCCCAGGGAAGGGGGGGAGGAGTGGCTATTATAGCCAGGGAGAACCTTTGCCTGCATAGACTCATTGCTCCAGAAATTGTGGGTTGCGAGTCTCTCTTGTTGAAGTTGGACTTAGGGGTTCAGGTGGGCTTATTTCCCATGTACCTGCCTCCCAGCTGCGTGTCAAAAGCCCTGCCTGTGCTACTCGAGGAGGTAGCCGGGTTGGCGGTGGAGTTCCCCGGACTCATTGTCCTGGGGGACTTCAACCTGCCGTCACTCGGTGAAACCTCTGGGTTGGCACAGGAGTTCATGGCCACCATGACAGCCATGGACCTGACTCAAGTAGTACAGGGTCCGACTCATGAGGGAGGTGGTCTGAGACTAAGGGGCTGAGACTAAGGGGCTTAGAAGCACTGCCTTTGTCATGGTCAGACCATTTTCTACTATGGCTTGACTTCCTGGCTCCAATCCTTCCCCGCAGGGAGGCGGAACCAATGAAGATGTTCCGCCCCAGACGCCTGATGGACCCAGAGGGCTTTCAGACGGCGCTTGGGGTTATTCCAGAGGCACTCATCCACAGTTCGGCGGAGTCTCTTGCGGAGGCCTGGAACAGGGCTGCTGCGGAGGCTCTTGACCGGATTATGCCTTTGCGACCTCTCCGTGGCGCTAGATCCCATAGAGCCCCATGGTTCAACGAGGAGCTCCGGGAGTTGAAACGCCAAAAGAGACGTCTAGAGAAGCGATGGAGGAAGAGTAGGTCTGAATCTGATCGAACACTTGTAAGAGCTTTTATTAAGATTTACAAAGTGGCGCTCAAGGCGGCAAGATGCGCGTACCATGCCGCCTTGATTGCATCAGTGGAATCCCGCCGGGCCGCTCTGTTTAGGGTGACCCGCTCCCTTCTTAACCAGGGGGGAGTTGGGGAGCCCTTGCAGAGTAATGCCGAGGACTTTAACACATTTTTCGCTGATAAAGTCGCTCAGATCCGGGCTGACCTCGACTCCAATTGGAAAACAGAGTCGGCTGACAACGAGTCAGTCGAGGTGACTGGGGCCCGTACTTGTCCACCTGTCTGGGAAGAGTTTGATCTGGTGACACCTGATGAAGTGGACAAGGCCATTGGAGCTGTGAGTTCCACCACCTGTTTACTGGATCTGTGTCCCTCCTGGTTGGTTTCGGCCAGCAGGGAGGTGACACGGAGCTGGGCCCAGGAGATTACCAATGCTTCCTTGGGGAGGGGAGTTTTTCCAACACTCTATAAAGAAGCGCTCGTGCACCCCCTCCTCAAGAAGCCTTCCCTGGACCCAGCCGTACTTAATAACTATCGTCCAGTCTCCAACCTTCCCTTTATGGGGAAGGTTGTTGAGAAGGTGGTGGCACTCCAGCTCCAGCGGTCCTTGGAAGAAGCCGATTATCTAGGTCCCCAGCAGTCGGGTTTCAGGCCCAGTTACAGCACGGAAACCGCTTTGGTCGCGTTGATGGATGATCTCTGGCGGGCCCGAGACAGGGGTTTATCCTCTGTCCTGGTGCTCCTCGACCTCTCAGCGGCTTTCAGTACCATCGACCATGGTATCCTTCTGCACCGGCTGGGGGGGTTGGGAGTGGGAGGCACTGTTCTCCAGTGGTTCTCCTCCTACCTCTCTGGCCGGTCGCAGTTGGTGTTAGTGGGGCGTCAGAGGTCGGCTCCGAGGTCTCTCCCTTGTGCGGTGCCTCAGGGGTCGGGCCTCTCCCCCCTGCTATTTAACATCTACATGAAACCGCTGGGTGAGATCATCCAAGGACATGGGGTGAGGTATCATCAATATGCTGATGATACCCAGCTTTACATCTCCACCCCATGCCCAGTCAACAAAGCGGTGGAAGTGATGTGCCGGTGCCTGGAGGCTGTTGGGGCCTGGATGGGTGTCAACAGACTCAAACTCAACCCGGATAAGACGGAGTGGCTGTGGGTTTTGCCTCCCAAGGACAATCCCATCTGTCCGTCCATTACCCTGGGGGGGGAATTATTGACCCCCTCAGAGATGGTTCGCAACATGGGCATCCTCCTCGATCCACAGCTCACATTAGAAAACATCTCTCAGCTGTGGCGAGGGGGGCGTTTGCCCAGGTTCGCCTGGTGCACCAGTTGCGGCCCTATCTGGACCGGGACTCATTGCTCACAGTCACTCATGCCCTCATCACTTCGAGGTTCGACTACTGTAATGCTCTCTACATGGGGCTACCTTTGAAAAGTGTTCGGAAACTTCAGATCGTGCAGAACGCAGCTGCGAGAGCAGTCATGGGCTTACCTAGGTATGCCCATGTTTCACCATCACTCCGCAGTCTGCATTGGCTGCCGATCAATTTCCGGTCACAATTCAAAGTGTTGGTTATGACCTTTAAAGCCCTTTATGGCATTGGGCCAGAATATCTCCGAGACCACCTGCTGCCGCACGAATCCCAGTGACCGATTAGGTCCCACAGAGTGGGCCTTCTCCGGGTCCCGTCAACTAAACAATGTCGGTTGGCGGGCCCCAGGGGAAGAGCCTTCTCTGTGGCGGCCCCGGCTCTCTGGAACCAACTCCCCCCGGAGATTAGAACTGCCCCTACTCTTCCTGCCTTCCGTAAACTCCTCAAAACCCCCCTTTGCCGTCAGGCATGGGGGAATTGAAACATCTCCCCCTGGGCATGTTTAATTTATACATGGTATGCTTGTGTGTGTGTCTGTTAGTATATGGGTTTTTTTTTAAAGCTTTAAATATTTTAACTGATTGGATTGTTCATGATTTGTACTACTTGCTGTGAGCCGCCCCGAGTCTTCGGAGAGGGGCGGCATACAAATCCAAATAATAAATAAATAAATAAATAAATTTTGTTATTTTCCAATTATATATCCATACCTTTTCCCATGTTTCCAAATTTATTTCTTTTCCAAAATTTTTACACCAGCTAATCATGTTATCTTTCAATATCCAGCCTATCGTTTTACAGTTTATTAAGTATTTATATAACTTCCCAATTAATTTCCCTTGATTTTGAATTAATAATTTCCCAAGTATGTTATTATCTTTTTTAAAAATAAAAGTTCTGACATCTTTTTGGTATCTAGAGTTAATCTGTCCATACTGCCACCCGTCTATGTCAACGCCTATCTCATGCAATTCTTGTTTAGTTCTTAATTTTAGTTGATTGTCCAGTAGGTCTCTATATTTCCATATCTTACCATCTTTTAAAAGATTTGGGTGTGAAATAGCTTCTATTGGTCAAATCCATTCTGACATTACTAAAAAGTGATTTTTCCTTATCTCATTCCAAATGTCTATCAATGCTTTCCTAATAATGTTACTTTTAAAGTAGGAGTGAGTTTTAAACTTTTCATACCATATAAAGGCGTGCCAGCCTAGCATTAAATCATGGCCGTCTAGGTTAAGTAATCTTTGATTTTCAAGAGTTAACCATTCCTTTATCCACGTTAAGGCCGTGGCTTGATAATATAGCTTCGAATTAGGGAGGCCAAGTCCTCCTCTCTCTTTACGGTCTTCTAATGAACTTTGTTTTATTCTTGGTTTCTTGCCCTGCCATATAATTTTTTTGTAATTCTATTTAACTCTTTAAAGAAATTTGGTCCAGGATCGATTGGGATAACTTGGAAAAGAAATAGTACTTTAGGGAGTATATTCATTTTAATTGTGGAGATTCTTCCAACTAGAGATAGCTGTAAATTTTTCCATATTTCCAAATCCTTTTTAATTTGTCCTAACAATTTTATATAGTTTTCATTTTTTTAAAGATATGGCTTTGGAGGTGATGCATATAACCAGGTATTTCACCTTTTTTGTTGTTTTATATTTGTTAAATTTTCGAGATATTTTGTCTGTAACTCTGTCATGTTTTTTGTGAGTATTTGCGCCTTTTCCTTGTTGATTTTCAAACCTGCAACTTTCCCATATTCTTCTATTAAATCTATTAACTTTAAAATTGATGTTAAAGAATCCTCTATTATAAAAATGATGTCATCCACGAAGGCTTGAACTTTGTATGTTTCTTTTTTTAATCTTCAACCCTTTTATTTCCTTATCTGCTCTTATTTTTATTAGTAATACCTCTAATGTTAAAATAAATAATAATGGTGATATTGGACATCCTTGTCTCACTCCTCTTTGTATTTCTAATTTTCTTGATTGCTCATTATTTATCATAATTCTAGCTGATTGATTAGAATATGTGGCATCAATTATATTGAAAAAATTTGGTTCCCACATTCATCTTATTTAATTGTATTTTCATAAAGGTCCAATCTACATTATCAAATGCTTTTTTGGCATCTAAGAATATAAGTGACATTTGTTTTTCAGGATGTTGTCCATAATATTCTAAGGTATTTATTATTGTTCGTAAATTATTTTTAATTTGTCTACCTGGTAAAAATCCATTCTGGTCTCCATGAATTATTCCATTTATAATGTTTTTAAACCTAGTAGAGAATATTGATATAAAAATTTTGTAATCTACATTTAATAGTGATATCGGTCTGTAATTTTCAATTTTTTCCTTCTCAGTTCCCACTTTATGTATTAATGTTATTAAAGTTTCTGTCCATGTTTTTGGTAATTTACCATCCACTATTATTTGATTGAATATATCTAACATATTTGAGGAAAGTATTTCAATATCTAACTTATAGAATTCTGTTGGTATCGCATCTGGACCAGTAGCTTTGTTATTTTTCTGATTTTTAATGGATTGCTGTAATTCTGCTTCTGTAAAAGGTTTATTTAATTTTTGTTGTTGGTCTTCTGTTAATGCCGGCAGATCTATAGAGATTAAATAATAAAAAATTAAGTCTTCTTTTATTTCTTCTTTTTCATATAGTTTCCTATAGAATTCTAATGCTATTTCCTTTTTTTCATCTATTCTATGTCTTATTGCACCTTTACTATCTATTAATTTTTTGATAATTTTGTTTTCTCTTTCTTTCCTGAGTTTATATGCCAACCATCTTCCTGGTTTATTTGCATGTTCAAAATATTCTTGTTTTGCTCTTTTTATTTGTTCTACCATTGATTCTTGTTCTATCAATCTTATTTTATGTTTTAATACATCTCTCTGATTTTTAACTTTATCATCATGTTCATCTTTTTGCATTTCTAATTCTAGTTTTTTCAATTCATCCTCTAACCCTTGATATTGCAACATCTTCTCTTTATTCTTTTTTGCTATATAAGAAATTGTTAGCCCACGTATATATGCCTTTGTTGTGTCCCAAAGATTTTGTGGGGTAGTATTGTTTTTATTTATTTTTAAAAAGGCCTCCAATTCTTTCTCTATCCATTCTTTATATTCAGGGTCACGTAATATGTTTCTATTCATTGACCAGTTATTTACTTTTCTCTTACATTTCCAATATATAACTAACGGGTTATGGTCCGCCCAGCTATTAGTTTCTATCTCAATATCTCTGATATTTTCCATTGTGTGTGCTGGCACCCAGGCCATATCAATCCTAGACCAAGTTTTATGAGGATTGGAATAGAAAGTGTATTGTTTATTTTTTGGGTGGTATTCATGCCATATATCTTTTAATAATAATTCTGTGCTCATTTTCCAAAATGTTGTAGGTAAAATTACCTTTTTTTCCCCCTTTCTTTTTCCTTGTATAATCCATTTGACTGAGATCGCATTAAAATCGCCTATTATTATCATGTTTTCTATTGATAGCGCAATTATTTTATCATGCAATTCTTTATAAAATTGTTTTTGGTTATCATTTGGTGCATATATTGAAATAATTATGAGAGGTTTCATTTCTAAATCTAATTGTAACATT
Organism: Erythrolamprus reginae; assembly: GCF_031021105.1. Lineage (NCBI taxonomy): Eukaryota > Metazoa > Chordata > Lepidosauria > Squamata > Dipsadidae > Erythrolamprus > Erythrolamprus reginae. The sequence goes on from NC_091963.1 coordinate 66,610,593, forward strand.
AAAATTCTGCCTTCGCTGTCACTGTATATTTGTTTTGACTCAATTGTTTCGTCGATGTACATTGCTACACCTCTTTTTTTTAATTTGCTGAAGTAGTATAAAGTTTCCACAATTTTAAATTGTTAAGTAAACTCCTCTTTGATTTTTTAATATGGACTTCCTGTAAGATATTTATCTGTGCTTTTTGTTTCTTAAGTGTAGACAATATTTGATTTCTTTTTCTGGGGTTGTTCAGGCCATTAACATTGACTGTGTGACATTTCTATTTATAATATTTTTTTATTTCTTTCGGTTCACACAATCTACTAACACCAATTCTTGTTGCATTTGTGGTTGCTTCTTTTTAACATCTTTCATTTCTCCCCTCCCTTTCTTCTTCTTTATCTTTGGGTTCTATCTGTAGTTGGTCAGTCTTATTCAATCCACTTTGTGTGAAAAAAACTCTTGCCTCGTCCACTCTATCTTGATTTTCATTGCTTGCCAGGTCAGAGAAAGTCCTTCTGGTACTAGCCATTGAAAAATTATGTTCTTTTTGATTAAAACAATTGTAAGAAAATAGTATTCTGCTTTCTCTTACCTTCTTTGGGACTTGTTTCAGAATTGTAATATCTTTCCCTTTATGTTTCCAAGTCTGATTTCTCGTCTGTTTTAAGATGTCATCTTTAATTACTCTTTTTGAAAACTTGATGTGGACTTCTCTTGGTAAGTTATGTTGCCTTACGTAGCCGGTTTGAACTCTATAAATTTCATCTATCTCTCTTATAAGTTCTTGTGGGTCCACTTGTAGAATTTCTCCTATAATCTCTGCCATCTTTGTGGATAGATCTTCATCCTTCTCTTCATCAATATTTTGAAATCTCAAGCCATGTGATGCGGATTGAAGTTCAAGGTTGGTTATTGCTTCATCGAAGCCTCTGTTGATTGCGTAATTATGTTCTTCATGTTCATCCACCTTTTGTCCTATATCATGGACTTTATCTTCCATTGCTTTTTTATTTTTTTGTTTTCTTGTAGGTTCTGTTGTATTACTTTCATGTTTCCATCCATCTCATTCATACTCCCTTTGACTTTACCAATTTCCATTTTAAGTTCACCAATCTCCTTGAGCTCAGTTTTCAGGGTACCCATTTCATTTTTCATCTCTTCTTTCATTTCTTCAAAGTATTTTTTCACTTCTTCTTTATTTGTATCCATTTGAATTTGTGTTTGTGCTTTCTGCATAAAGTCTTGAATAACTGCTAGGGTATCTTGAATAGTCTGGAGGTTTGATTCTGCTGGCATCTTTTGTTTTTCTTTTTCCTTGGCTAACATTGTTGTTATTGTTCTTTGTTGTAAAGGAGATGATGTTGGAGTGGGAGTGGGAGTTGGAGTTGGAGTGAATGTTTGTTTTCGAGTTGTTGTTGTTGTAACAGAAGTCACACTTTGAGCCCTATAGGAACCTTTCATGTCTCAGAAGTTTACAATATATTATGCAATATCTTAGTATAACTTCTTTTTACTTTGTAATTAAAGTAATAATTATGGACAATTTAGAGAGAAAATATTTAACAATTAAACAATAGAACAATCCTTTAAAAAGATCAATATTAATAAAAAATAAGAAAAATATAAGATGAGAGAGGAAAAAAATAAAAAAGAGTAGGCTATCAATTTTAAGGAATAAAAAAAGAAATAAAAAATGAAGAGAGAAGAGAGAAAGGAGTAAAAAGAAAGGAATAGAAAGAGGAATATAATTAAATAATAAGGAGAAAACTATGACAATGCACTAAGTAAAATATCAAACAATGCACTTAACAATATTCCTAAAAATAACAGAAATGGTATATATTAAAATTGAAAAATTACCCCTAACTCTTCCAAAAATTTATTGTTTATAAAATTCATTCATAAAAACCCCCAAAACTTTAATCTAATCCGAAGTCTTCGGAGAAAGGCAGCATACAAATCTAAATAATAATAATAATAATAATAATAATAATAATAATAATAATAAATAATTATATTATTAATTATTAATCTATGAACTTTTTCTATTCTCTTTTATACCTATTTATTGTGATGTATTTTATTAGTGTTTTAATTATTACTAATTTAATTCATTTTTAATATTACTGGGGGGTTTCGTAATTAATGGATGATTGGGGTAGATATAATATTGTGCATGGGATGAATGACTGGTATGAGTGCGACGGTTGGGGTGGGTGGAATCATGGTATGAATGAGATAAATGGAAACAGTATGAATGATAGATTTGGCCCACCTGACGCCGGAGAGGCAGGAGGGGAAGGGGCACTAATCTCTGGGGTGACAGAGGGTCAGAATATCCCGGTGTTGCTGGGGAGAGGCAGGTATGGCGGGGGCCACGGAGTTAGCCGTTCCAGGGGAATGAGGGATCGTTGCTTAATAACAATCCCTTGTTCTGGCTCCGTGAGCCCAATCTTGGGTACTGGTGATGAGTGTAATTCTGGCCCTGGGCTCAGGTTGCTGCTGCTCAATGCCAGGTCGGTGGTAAATAAAGCTCTCCTCATCCGGGATTTAATCCTGGATGAGGAGGCCGACCTGGCATGTATTACTGAAACCTGGCTGGGCCCAGAGGGAGGAGTTCCTCTCTGAAATTTGCCCAGACAGGTTTCAGATATGGCATCAACCTCGACCCCAGGGAAGGGGGGGAGGAGTGGCTATTATAGCCAGGGAGAGCCTTTGCCTACGTAGACTCATTGCTCCAGGGATTGCGGGTTGCGAGTGTCTCTTGATGAAGTTGGACTTAGGGGTTCAGGTGGGCTTGTTTCTCACGTACCTGCCTCCCAGCTGCGTGTCAAAAGCCCTGCCTGTGCTGCTCGAGGAGGTAGCCGGGTTGGTGGTGGAGTTCCCCGGACTTATTGTCTTGGGGGACTTCAACCTGCCGTCACTCGGCGAAGCCTCTGGACTAGCACAGGAGGTCATGGCCACCATGACAGCCATGGACCTGACTCAAGTAATACAGGGTCCGACTCACGAGGGAGGACACGCGCCCGACATGGTATTCCTGTCTGAGCAATTGAGAAATGGTCTGAGACTAAGAGGCTTTGTCATGGTCAGACCATTTCCTACTACGGTTTGACTTCCTGGCTCCAATCCTTCCCTGCAGGGAGGTGGAACTAATTAAGATGTTCCGCCCCAGATGCCTGATGGACCCAGAGGGCTTTCAGATGGCACTTGGGGTTATTCCAGATACACTCGTACACAGTTCGGCGGAGTCTCTTGCGGAGGCCTGGAACAAGGCTGCAGCGGAGGCTCTTGATCGGATTGCGCCTTTGCGACCTCTCCGTGGCGTTAGACCCCGTAGAGCTCCATGGTTCAACGAGGAGCTCCAGAAGTTGAAGCGCCAGAAGAGACGTCTAGAGAAGTGATGGAGGAAGAGTAATTCTGAATCTGATCGAACACTTGTAAGAGCTTTTATTAAGACTTACAAAGTGGCGCTCAAGGCGGCAAGATGCGCGTATCATGCCGCCTTGATTGCATCAGCGGAATCCCGCCCGGCCGCTCTGTTTAGGGTGACCCGCTCCCTTCTTAACCAGGGGGGAGTTGGGGAGCCCTTACAGAGTAGTGCCGAGGATTTTAACACGTTTTTCACTGATAAAATCGCTCAGATCCGGACAGATCTCAACTCCAATTGGAAAACAGAGTCAGCTGACAACGAGTCAGTCGAGGTGACTGGGGCCTGTACTTGTCCACCTGTCTGGGAAGAGTTTGATCTGGTGACACCTGATGAAGTGGACAAGGCCATTGGTGCTGTGAGTTCCGCCACCTGTTTACTGGATCCGTGTCCCTCCTGGCTGGTCTTGGCCAGCAGGGAGGTGACACGGAGCTGGGTCCAGGAGATTGTCAACGCTTCCTTGGGGAGGGGATCCTTTCCATCATCCTATAAAGAGGCGCTCGTGCGCCCCCTCCTCAAGAAGCCTTCCCTGGACCCAGCCGTACTCAATAACTACCGTCCAGTCTCCAACCTTCCCTTTATGGGGAAGGTTGTTGAGAAGGTGGTGGCACTCCAGCTCCAACGGTCCTTGGAAGAAGCCGATTATCTAGGTCCCCAGCAGTCGGGTTTCAGGCCCGGTTACAGCACAGAAACTGCTTTGGTCGCGTTGATGGATGATCTCTGGCAGGCCCGGGACAGGGGTTTATCCTCTGTCCTGGTGCTTCTTGACCTCTCAGCGGCTTTCGATACCATCGACCATGGTATCCTTCTGCACCGGCTGGAGGGGTTGGGAGTGGGAGGCACTGTTCTCCAGTGGTTCTCCTCCTACCTCTCCGGTCAGTCGCAGTCGGTGTTAGTGGGGGGCCAGAGGTTGACCCCGAGGTCTCTCCCATGTGGGGTGCCTCAGGGGTCGGTCCTCTCCCCCCTGCTATTTAATATCTACATGAAACCACTGGGTGAGATCATCCAAGGGCATGGTGTGAGGTATCATCAGTACGCTGATTATACCCAGCTTTACATCTCTACCCCATGTCCAATGAGCGAAGCAGTGGAAGTGATATGCCGGTGTCTGGAGGCTGTTGGGGCCTGGATGGGTGTCAACAGACTCAAACTCAACCCGGATAAGACGGAGTGGCTGTGGGTTTTGCCTCCCAAGGACAATTCCATCTGTCCTTCCATTACCCTGGGGGGGGGAATCATTGACCCCCTCAGAGAGGGTCCGCAACTTGGGCATCCTCCTCGATCCACAGCTCATACTAGAGAACCATCTTTCAGCTGTGGCGAGGGGGGCGTTTGCCCAGATTTGCCTGGTGCACCAGTTGCGGCCCTATCTGGACCGGGACTCACTGCTCACAGTCACTCATGCCCTCATCACCTCGAGGTTTGACTACTGTAATGCTCTCTACATGGGGCTACCTTTGAAAAGTGTTCGGAAACTCCAGATCATGCAGAATGCATTGGTTGCCGATCAATTTCCGGTCACAATTCAAAATGTTGGTTATGACCTTTAAAGCCCTTCATGGCACTGGACCAGAATATCTCCAAGACCGCCTGCTGCCGCACGAATCCCAGCGACCGATTAGGTCCCACAGAGTGGGCCTTTTCCAGGTCCCATGAACTAAACAATGTCGGTTGGCGGGCCCCAGGGGAAGAGCCTTCTCTGTGGCGGCCCCGACCCTCTGGAACCAACTCCCCCGTAGATTAGAACTGCCCCTACTCTCCTTGCCTTTCGTAAGCTCCTTAAGACTCACCTTTGTCGTCAGGCATGGGGGAACTGAGACATTTCCCCCGGGCATATACAATTTGTGAATGGTATGTCTGTATGTATGTTTGTTTAGAAAATGGGGTTTTTAAAATATTTTAAAACTGTAATTTAGATTTGTTGTAAACTGTTTTCACTTGTTGTGAGCCGCCCCGAGTCTGCGGAGAGGGGCGGCATACAAATCTAAATAATAAATAAATAATAATAAATAAATAATAATAATAATATGCCAAAACAAAAATACCCAACTCCAGTGAAAAAATCTAGCTTTGTCTTCTGGATTCTCTATCACATTATTTCACTGTTTTAATCCCACATTTAATTGCTATAGCTTAGTTTTCCAAAATAGTTATTTCTTGTGCCTTTTCATTTTTAGGCCTGTTGCTTCCTCCCCTTCTTGGATCACTTCCTCCCTATCAATTTTTTCTTATTCCTTCTTTTATCATAATCAAACACCTCTAAAATAACTTTAAAAACTTTAAAACATATTGTTAAAACTTTTATCTTATATTCATTTTCCTCACAATTATCAAATTTTCCTTATATTCAACAAAATCAATACCGCTAATTTGTATGAATTTCCATGTAGTAAATATTCAAATATTCTATTTAGGCAGATCTCACACTTGAAATCTTACATATTAAATCAAGAATTGCTTAATCATAGATTGCATAATTCTACCTCTGTTCTACTGCATGAATATTTATCATATATAAAAGAAAAAAACATGTTCCAAACCAAATATTGATATGAATTGCATAAATCATGTAGTAACATCAAAATTCATTGACCCAGCCCAGAGAAAACTACCAGCCGGTTCTCTTCCACAATATATACAAGCTCTCCTAATCTCAGATAATGTAGGTAACTAATTTACTTATTTATTTCATAGACAAACCCCCCCACCCAGTCAATGGTGTCCCGCTTTACTAATGTTAAAATCTGGTCACCTTAGTCAATGAACAACCTCAAATTTCATGAAGGGTCAGTGAGCTGCAGAGTTGGCGACCCCTAGTTTAAAGTATCAGCATTAATGTAAGTCATCACCAGAACTGATTATTTTTAGACAGTTTCTCAATAAATGACAAATCCATACTATTTCTGTTATTTTAAACTTCCTTGTTGACTTAACTAAAATTCTCAGCAGCTTATATCATTATCAATTAGTAGTAGTTGTAACTACTACTGCTGCTAACAACAAAACCTTCTTCACATAATTTTTGCCTTAAGAATATTTTTCTTTTTGAGACTGATTGTACTTATCCTGACCAAGGATGAAAATCCAAATTTCATCCTTAGTCAGGATTAGTACAATGATTATCAATCTCAACAGGAGAGTTTTATAATAATGTCTGTGGTGCAAGTTCTATCACTGAAAATTGCTAAATTAAATTGATACAGACATTGTGACTGTACAGTGAATCAAACATTGGGCAATAAAAGTCTCAGACAAAAGCAGTCAAGGTGATGGCTTCAAACCAACAATGAATTTCTGTCCTTCTTGGATGGTAAAAAGATTCACATAGGAGCCCACTGGTGCTAGAAGTTGAACTCTTAGAAATTCTTGCAGATTTGTGATATTCATCATGGATTCATAGCTTCTGCATATTACATATGTGATATTATGATTTCCTATTCTAAAATAACATAAGATTGTGGAATGCTATATCGTAGAAAATGCATTTAACTTGGGTACCTGGTCATTTGATCCAAAAGATATGGAAAATAATCTTGATTTTCATGTTCTCGGTAGAATTCACGAGCTTGTTCTTCTGATAAAGTGATTTCCTTTTGCATGGCTATTTCAAAGCCATTTTCCACAATTCTATTCAGAATAGATTCTGCATAGCAAAAATTATATTGACCGCATTACTTTTATTTATGTTTAAATATCTAAATAACTGGTGCTTCTCTAATATGAGGATGATACAGCTTTACTATCCTATCAATTTTGCCCTCAAATCTTATTCTGTTCTCCAATGTAAACATCCTCTTTCAATATTCTATACTTTTTTTTCTGATCTAACAGTTCAGTTATATTCCAATACCTATTAACATTGTTAACATTGAAAAGAAAGCTTTTGACAGAGGAAACAGATTATCAGAATCATAAACTAAATCATAATGAGAGCTATAATGGATTGGGACAGGATTACTTAGATTTTTAATTTTTTTTAAAAAAATTTGCTGAATGGAAAATTAGGATATGAGTGCAACAACACAAAGCAATCTTCCATGGCAAAATGTCTGTGATTCGTCATGCAGTTAGATATTTGCTACTTGAGAATATTCATATATAATGATTATTTGAAATACACAATATATTTCTGTGATAGCTGTCTGATACATGGGCAGACTCTTGTTAATCCCCAGTATTCAGAATAATTTCCATACTAACTGCGGGATTCAGAAAGGTTTAAAGGTTAGAAAAGGCTGTTCCATAATATTTTCCTGTTGAACTTTCTAAGAGTAGTTTTCCTTCAAGCTTTCCATTAATTTGAGTTACAATTCACACATTTTCATTTACTCTCATGCAAGAAAAAAGAAAGAAAAGAAGAAGAAAGAGTAAGTCTGTGTGTTTCCAACTAAGCCACATTTTAAGTGCATTTCTTTAGATCTTTTTGTTTAAAAATGCTCTCTGCTGTTTTTATTTTATTTTTTATATGCAAAAAGATGGTTTAAAACTGTAATGTATGCATTTAAAAATAGTGTAAGTCTTACAAAGAAACTTGCCAAGACTTTGAATCAGAATAGGTTTCTCAAGCTAGAAAAAGTAAATTTTCAGATACATGCAATCATCTGTATAAAATATTGTCAGCTCTTAGCCAATCTCATAAATCTTCAGCTTCACTTTCTTTTTTATCAAACACTAGTAAAAATAGGAAAGTGACGTATCTTTCGTTTATGTGTAAAACAGAGGTGGGTTACTCATGATTTGCCTGAACCGGTAGTGACCCACTGGTGACATCAAGATGACATCACAGAACTGGTTCGGTCGGTACTGGTCCATGGGCACCACCATCTTTTTAAAAAAATATATCCAGTATTTGTTACCTACTGTGCTTGCGCAGAAGTCAAGTTTCTGGCACTGTGCATGCAGTTGCCATTTTGTTTTTGGGTGGTGGGTGGTATTGGAGGGTTTTTTTGATACTTTGCTACAATTCATACATGTGTGCAAAGTGTGTGTGTGGCCACGTGATGCGGCTAAGCAGCATGGAAGGAAGCGAATTGGCAGGGAGGTAAGTTAGAACCCACTCCTTGTACAAAGTGCCTGCAATAATTGCCACCAACCTCTTCTATCTTTTAAAAGGGAAGGTCTGATCAATGCCAGTGTTCGTTCAACAAATTTTTCATTCCTTTGCTTGGAAAAATCAGAGAAAAAGAAGGCAAGTTGCCTGCTTGTTTCTTCAACGCGATCCTTAATATCACAGTGATGTAACAGGTCTTGATTTTCCAACATGTGTTTCAAACTATTAAAAAAGAAAAGGTAGAAATGTATTTAATATTAACACAGGATTTACTTTATCATCAACATTGAAATAAACCCAGAGACAGGTCTTCAAAATTAAATACTATAAAGACGAATAACAAAGATTGCATATCAGCGTATCAAAGACAAAAAAGAGATGTGAAAGTGGTGTCAGTATTATACTGAACAAGGTAAATATTTCCTCAATTTCTTTGGCAACACCACAAAATGATTTGCCATTGCTTTTTTCTGAGATGTTTCTTCAGCTTCCCAATTTAACCTTTTGGCCTGGCATTCCCAAATAGCTCCCATTCAGAAATATAGCAGTGTAATAACTGATTTATGCTTGTGAGATAAGGCAAGGTTGCTATTTGCTCTAACAAACTAGAAGAATAGCAAGGATTTAAAACAAATTTTTCTCTGATAATTGTCTCAATATTCTGATGAATTGACTGTTTAAGAAACAGTCCAAATGAATTAATAAACTGCCATTCTGATTTTTTAAAATTACAAATGTATTCAAATAATTATATTTGCATGCACATTACAATACTGATAATTTTTGGTTAATATCCTCTTTCCTCCCTCCCTGTCTTTCAGATTATCAGAATACCTGAGGGCATACATTCATCACAACACAAAAAACAAACCTTTATGTGAATTCATGGTCTTTCCCCCCCCCCCTTCTATTTTAATGAGTTCTTACAATTTAGATCGACATCATTAGTTTCTGAAACATATTAAAAGCTGAAGCAACTTATGTGGGGGCTAGCTGGATATTATTTCTGTTATTTCATTGAACACCAGGTTTGATTTTTGTTTGATTTGATTTATTTTCTTTGTTCACTACTACATGTGAATCTTTTTCAAAGTTATGCCCTTGGCATAGATGACAATTATTGCAGATGGAAGGAGGGGATTTTAGTCAGGGATATGACTATCTATCTCTATCTATCTATCTATCTATCTATCTATCTATCTATCTATCTATCTATCTACCTACCTACCTACCTACCTACCCATCCATCCATCCATCCATCCATCCATTTGAGTTGGAAGGGACCTTGCATGTCTTCTAGTCCGACCCCCCGCTAGTGCAGGAGACCCTACATCACCCCGGTCAAATAGCAGTCCAATCTTTTCTTGAAAGTCTCTAGTGTTGTAGCATTCACCACTCTACGGGCAAGCCATTCCACTGGTTAATCACTCTCACTGTCAGAAAGTTCTTCCTTATTTCCAAGTGGAATCTCTCTTTGGCTTCCATCCACTGCTCCTTGTCTGGCCTTCTGGTGCTTTGGAAAACAATGTAACACTCTCCTCTCTGTGGCAGCACATCAAGTATTTGAAGACTGCTATCCCTGGACCCCCTCTTCGCTAGACTATTCATGCCCAGTTCCTGCAACCTTTCCTCATATGTTTTTGTTTCTAGTCCCTTTATCATTCTGGTTGCTCTCTTCTGCACTTTCTCTAGAGTTTCAATGTCTCTTTTGTAGTGTGGTGACCAAAATTGAATGCAGTACTCTAGGTGTGGTCTCCACATCGTGGAGAGGTGCAAGATGCAAGATGGCGATGAAAGCAGATGCCTCGTCCCATTGCAAAAAACCAAAAGACCCCAAAAATAAGGAAAAAGAGTTAAAATCTTTTTAAAAATGAGAGAAAAGTAAGGGAAAGACCTCAGGCAATCCGGAGGGGAGATTTCCTGAGCAAAAATCCATAAGGAATTGCAAAGAAGCCATAAGGAACTGCAAAGATCCAGAGAGGAGATTTCCTGAGCAAAAAGCCATAAGGGATTGCAAAGAAGCCAAGGATCATTTGACCATCGAAAGCTTTGCAAGGCTTGAAAAGCAATGGAGCCCGAATACCTGCAGTCATCAGACCTGGTGAGTTCCAGCATGCTACAAATATAGCAACGTGTACCCCTTTTCACCTACCTTCTGCCAGCTGCTCCATAACAAAACAAAGAATCTCAGTAGCTTGCATCTGAGGTATAGAATCCAGATGCTTTTCTCTCCTTAAATCCAGAAAGACTCTTTTCTTCAAACCATAAGCTCAGACACTTAAAACAAACCTCAAGCAAGTAGCTACATCAAGAAGAAATCTTCAAAGAGGAAAAGTTGCCGGCACTGGTATGCAGGCAGCTTGAGCTGAGTGCTCCGTTCAACCATCCCCCAGAAAGCCTGCTCCGCAGCTCATGCAAACAAAAATCAGGTTTCTAGCAGGTGGGGACTTCCACAGCTGGTGCCTCTGTATTTTATGGAACGTTACCTTTTATGGGGTGGACACAAACCTAGAATCACAGCTGAACAGAACATGAGGAATTCAACGACTCTCTCCAAAATGGCGCCTCCCTCTCCAGATCCTAAATCTCAGACACTACAAACCTCCCAAGCAAAAGCCTTAATTACTGAGCAAGGTACTCAAACATTACTAATCCTTGAAGCACCAGATTACAGTAATATTGCAATTGAAGTTGCTAAATTGTTTGCTCCAGACATTAAAGCTACGCTCACAAATACAATACAAGAGACTCTAAAATTTAACAAATGGCAACTCCAAATCTCATCCAACAAATGCTCTATCCTACACATTGGTAAAAAGAATCCAAATACTAAATACACACTTGGAAAAACTGAACTCACAGAGGACCCTCACTCAGTCAAAGACCTTAGAGTATTCATTTCCAATGACTTAAGTGCCAGAGCCAACTGTAACAGCATTACCAAAAAAGCACTAAGAGTTACAAACTTAATCCTACACAGATTCTTCTCTAAAAACACCGATCTACTAACTGGAGCATACAAAACATTTGTCAGACCAATTCTTAAATACAGCTCACCTGTATGGAACCCACACTGCATAACAGACATTAATACAATTGAAGGAGTCCAGAAATACTTCACAAGAAGAGCCCTCCACTCCTCACACAACAAATTACCTTACTCCTTCAGACTTCAGTTATTACGTTTAGAAAATTTACAGCTACACTGCCTCCAAACTGATTTAACTGTTGTTCATAAAATTGTACATCATAATGTACTTCCTGTTAGTGACTACTTCACCTTTAACAACAACAACACAAGAGCATACAATAGATAAAAACTAAATGTAAATTGCTCCAAACTAGATTGCAGAAAATACGATTTCAGCAATAGAGTGGTCAACACCTGGAATTCACTACTGGATACTGTTGTTTCTTCCCCCAATCCCAAAATCATCAATCTTACACTATCTACAATAGACTTCTCCCCTTTTCTAAGAGGTCTTTAAGGGATGTGCATAAGTGTACCTTCGTGCCTACAGTCTCTCTTTTTATCCTTTCTATCTCTACTTTATACTTATGTTATGTTAAAACATACTACAATACTATACTTGTATGACAAATAAAAATAAATAAATAAATAAATAATCTTTAAAGTCTGTCTAAATTGTAGCCAATAGACCAATAATTGAATGAAACCAGGCAATTTTAGCTAACTTAGATCAGATTAGGAACAAGATATTCAAGGTTATAAATCCCATTAATTTCAGCAGAAATTGTCTTCAGTGAACAAATGGTTGGATCTAATAACTTAATGGGATTCACATTAGATTAATGTAATGCATTTGGTTCAAATTACTCTGTTTTAAGCCCGAATCTACCCTGATCAATTAATTGTGAATTATGAACTTGCAAAATAAATATTTTTCTCTTTTTTTAACCTTTTTTAAAATAATTTTTATTAATTTTTAAAATATAACACAGGACAAGACATACAACATTTAACACAGAAAGGAGCTACAGTTGCTCCGCTCAGTATAGAAGTCTTCTTAATACAGAAAGAAAAATTAATTCTAATTTAGATCAATACAGAAAAGTAAAAATTGAATATAATATATAATATATGCTGACATATAAATCTTAACTTTTCAATACTTTCCAGCAGTTATATAATTATAATTAAAATCAATTTGAAGAAAAATAAACTTATCTATCAAATATTGCTATGTAATATATTCAATCTAGTAAATTTAACTATTCAATACGTTGTTTTGATATCTTTAAAAATCTTTGTTTGTGCTCCAACAGTTGTAAATTTCTGCCAAGTTTTATAAAATTCTGTTTCAGCTTGGCTATTTAACCGTCTCATCATCATATCTAATTCTGCACATTCCATAATCTTCCTAAAAACCTCTTCCTCTTTTGGAATTTCCTTTTCTTTCCATTTTTGTGCAAAAGCAATCCTTGCAGCTACTAAAATATGAATTATTAAATAATATGTTTCTTTTTTATACCTGGTATCTGTAATACCTAATAAGAAAAATTCTGGGGTCTTCCTAATTTCTTTGTTTGTAATTTCCTTTAACCATTTTTCTACCTTATTCCAATAAATATTTGTTTTTGGACATGTCCACCATGTATGAAAGTATATGCCAATTTCTTTTTTACATTTCCAACAAATAGGTGTGGTACATGGAAACATCTTTGAAATCCTATTGGGTGGCAAGTGCCATCTATAAAACATCTTGATTTGGTTTTCTTTAAAAGAAACTGATTTAGTTATTTTCCAGTTATATATCCAAACCTTTCCCCATGCATCTAGGTCTATTTCTTTTCCTAAGTTTTTACACCAACTGATCATATTATCTTTTAATATCCAACCTATTGTCTTGTAGTTTATTAAATATTTATACACCTTCCCAATCAGTTTTCCTTGATTTTGGATTAATAATTTCCCTAATATATTATTATCTTTCTTAAATATAAATATTCTTACATCTTTTTGAAATCTGGAATTGATCTGGGCGTATTGCCACAAATCCATTTCTACACCCACCTCCTGTAATTCTTGTTTTGTTTTCAGTTTTAGTTGATTATCAAGTAAATCTCTAAATTTCCATATTTTATCTTTTTTTAATAAATTAGGGGAAGATATAGCTTCCATTGGTGAAATCCATTCTGGCATTACCAGGAAATGATTTTTTTTATCTCATTCCAGACATCTAATAAGGCCTTTCTGATTGTGTGTCTTTTAAAATATGAGTGGGTTTTATACTTTTCATACCAGACAAAGGCATGCCAACCTAGCATTAAATCATGGCCCTCTAAATTTAATAATCTTCTATTATCTAAAGTTAACCATTCTTTTATCCAAGATAATGCTGCTGCTTGGTAATATAACTTCCAGTTTGGGAGGGCGAGCCCACCCCTCTCTTTCCGATCTTCTAGTGAACTTTGTTTTATTCTTGGATTTTTACCTTGCCATATAAATGTTTTGGTAATCTTATTTAATTCTTTTAAAAAATTCCCTCCCGGGTTTATTGGAATTACCTGAAATAAAAATAATACTTTAGGGAGAATGTTCATTTTAATTGTAGAAATTCTTCCTAATAAGGTTAACTGTATTTTTCTCACACATAAACATACATGACCTACCCAATTACAGGTGTCACAGAGTGTTTCCTCCATGCCTCAGATAAAAATTCTCCCCTTTCTTTCATTTCATCTTCTTTTTTTTCTTCTCCTTCTTCCTCCTTTTCCTCCTCCTCCTCTTCTTCTTCTTCTTCCTCTTCCACTGCTTCCAATTCATGTAAAAAAGGTATACTTTGGCCATTCTTTCTTTCAGATATTATCAGAATATAGGAAGGTGCAGACAGCATATATGAAACAAACTCTTCAAAATCAGGCTGGAGAAAGAAATATTTTATGTTAAATACCAAGGAAGATGCTGACCTCACTGCATTCATCCTGTTACTAACGAAATATAAAATATTATTATATTAACAATTGTCTAAAACCTGTTCATAAAACTATAATAAAATGAGATTTTAATTAGCCAGAAGATGTTTTATATGGGAATTTGTGCTCTACATGCTTTTCTTTTTATGACATCTTAAAATTTTATTACTAGCAGGTGATGCTTTTGAAATTTAACTTCCTTGATCTTCCAACATATTGATGCTGGCTTGGTTCCTAAACTTCATTCTATACTGTTTATTAATTTCTCAATTTCTATACCTCCCATCACACTAAGTGATCAGGGCAGTTTACAATATAATAATAAAAAATGGTATAAAGCATTAAAACTCCCCAAAGATAAAACAGAATTAAGAACAAAGTTAAAATTAAAATATTAAAAATATTAAAAATGCACAGGCAGTAACTCTCATATCAGCATCTGTCCCCAGAGTCATATGTATCATATATGGCAATTTAGCAGAGTCAGGTCTTAATACTAATTGGAAGCCCACTCTGGGGGTAAGATATTGTAGATGGTAGGGGAACAATAGAGAAGGCTCTCTTCCTGGATTCCAACCAGGGCTTCTTGAACCAGAAAAAGGCATACTGTATTTTTGGAGTATAAGACCCACCTTAGTTTTTGGGAAGGAAAAGAGTGGGAAAAATCTGCCTACATTCATCTGGCTCCTGTCTTTAGTCTGGTCAGCTTCAGCACATTATTTTATCCCCTGGTTAGGGCTTAAAAAATCTTATTCGGAGAAAATAACAATGAAAGAGCTTGCAAGCTGCTAAGAGCTGGGAACATCGTTAGCACTTCATTAGGGCTGGAAAGAAACATTTGGAGCAAGTAGAGCAATGAAAAAAAAACCTGAAAAGACTTAGGGCTTGGAAAACATTCTCCGCAGAGAGAAACGATGAAAGAACCTGCAAGGTAAGAGCTGGGAAGATTGTTAGTAGCTAGTTAGGGCTGAAAAAAGGCTTAAAAAATAAAAAGCTGCATTCAGAGTAAAAGATACACCCAAATTTTTAGCCTCTTTTAGGACGGTAAAAGGTGCATCTTATACTCCGAAAAATACAGTAACTAGTGTACAACATAACATTCCTAGCCATTACTGCAATCTTTTCTTTAAGCAGGAGTGGTGAAACTAGGAGGACCCCCAGTTTATATGCCAGGTAAATCTAGAACAATGTAATATCACCCAGGGCCAAAGATGGTGAATTCTTATATTCAGAGGAGCCTTCCACATACAGGCACTCTATCCAGTTGTAGAATGTTGTTCTCCACCCAGATCTCCACAGCTTCACATAGCTATTTAGAAAGGTGCTGGATCTTTCATTTCCTATCAACACTAATTGGGACCTTCAGTGCTGAAGGCTCAGAATGGGGTGCTTTTACCAACGGCATGAAAATGAGGAGGGGGGAATTTCCTGCCTCTCACCCTGTTCTTATTCAGCATATTCAGCATACAGTAAACTTTGCTCTGTTTATCTATGTCCCTACAGATGGCAGCATCGGCAGCATCTCCAATCAGAGAAAAGGTGGGAAGACACCTGTGAGGAGACACTGCCAATGCTGCCATCTGCAGAGACACAAAGTGAGGTAATTGAAAATGCTCCCTCTCCAGCACAGCCCACAAACATTCACCCCTGGGGGATAAATCAAATACTTTGCTGGAGAAACTGCCCCATGCCAGCCCAGGCTTCCTAAATCTCTCAGTCCCCAGATCATCTTCCTTGTGAAGAAAGCCCAATCTGATGCAAACACTGCTTCCAGTCACTTCATCTTGGTGAAATTCCTGTTTGAAAGGACAATATGCAGGTGGAGGGGGGAGATTTCCTGCACATTGGCAGTAGTGTCTCCTCACAGGACTTTTCCCAATGTCCCAGGTGCAGTGAAGGGCAGCAAAAAATCTTTACTTCCACACTGTGGGTATGGCTTGTTTTGTGGGTGGGGCTCAATGGTCATATGACTGGATAGGAGTGGCATGTCAATAATGTGATTTGGTAGGAATGGCTTGCTGGCCATGTGACCAAATGGGAGTAGCTTGACAATCATGTGATGGGGTGGGTTAAAGGTCATGTGACTGGCTTAAAGGTGGCCAATCTGATTGTCACTCACATCAAGGATTTGGGTTAGGATGCCTGGTCTCTCCTCACCTCAAAAAGATACAAGATATTTACTATTACTGAATGCCCAAAATATACTATTTAATCATTCATATATATATATATATATATATATATATATATATATATATATATATATATATATATATATATATATATATATATATATGTCACATGTTTAAGCTGAATTTGAAAATTAAGGGAGACTAGGATAGATCTATTTCGGCCTTATTTTGGCCTCATCAGCTAGCCATACCCACTGGGACTTGAACCTGCAACCTTTGCCTTGTAAGGCAGAGAATTATCCTCTAGGCTACAGTATCCAATCCCTCCAGCTCTGTACCAGGGAAGGGTTACATTTTGTGTCGAATCACCCTGGTATATTGAAGGAACATCACATACATACATATATACATATATACATATATACATATACATATATACATATATACATACATACATACATACATACATACATACATACATACATTGGTACCTCAAGATACGAACCCCTCGTCTTACGAACAACTCGTGATACGAACCCGGGGTTCAGAAAATTTTTGCCTCTTCTTACGAACTTTTTTCGAGTTACGAACCGGCGTTCGGAGACTGCTGGGAAGCCGCGTGGCTGTTTTAAAAGGTGACAGCAAGGCGGCGGGGCTTCCCAAAAGCCTTCCGAACGCCGGTTCGTAACTCGAAAAACGTTCGTAAGAAGAGGCAAAATTTTTCTGAACCCCGGGTTCAGTTCAGGAGGTTGCTGGGAAGCCCCCCAGGCCGTCTGTGACCTTTTAAAACAGCCGCGCCGCTTCCCAGCTGTCTCCCGAAGCCGAACGCAGAAGTTCGGCTTTGGCATTCGGCTTCGGGAGACAGCTGGTAAGCGGCGTGGCTGTTTTAAAAGGTCACAGCCGGCCTGGGGGGCTTCCCAGCACCCCCCCCCGAACCCCAAACCCGGAAGTTCGGCAAAAGTTCGGGGTTCTGGGGGGTGCTGGGAAGCCCCCCAGCCCGGCTGTGACCTTTTAAAACAGCCGTGCCACTTTCCAGCTGTCTCCCGAAGCCGAACGCCAAAGCCGAACTTCCGCGTTTTTTAATATTTTGAGTGTCTATGTGACGTTTCGGTGAAATCACATTCACCATCATCAGGCTGAAGTTTTAAGCTTCGTGCTGTTGTAAATATGGAATGTTTGCAACTGCCATTTCTTCTTTATATATAGTGTTAGGGGTGGAGATTTGATTTGAATGTAGCAAATAGATTGGGTGACTATGTTTTAGTGATTTGATTGGTTGGTGGAATCACAATTACTTGAAGGATTGACATGGTGATTATTATGAAATGTTTTTTTGTTTAAGGCTGGTTTCCAAATCTCTGGTAGGCGGGACGTATAACCCCTTTTATTCATGCAGAGGGGGTGTTTCTCAATCTCTATTGCTTCCATAGTAATTCTTCTATATAAATTTTCTGTTTTGGAAAGTAATTTAGTTTTTTCAAAGTCAATTTCGTGACCTGTTTTTTTAATGTGCTGGACAAGGGAGGAAGTCTTTTCTTCTTTTTTAACTGCATTCTTATGTTCTGCAATGCGTGCGCTCACTCTTCAGTTGGTTTGTCCAATGTATGTGGCTGCACATGTTTTGCAAGGGATTTCATAGATTCCTTGGTGTTCTAGTCGGATTTTATCTTTTGGGTTCCTTAGGATGTTTGATATTTTTTGGTTAGTGACAAATGAAGTTTTGATATTATGTTTGTGCAGAATTTTACTAATTTTGTCTGTGGTGCCCTTGATGTAAGGGAGGAGGGTGGTACCATTGTCCTGTTCTTGATCTTGATTTTTGGGGGGTGTCTCTTTTTTGATTAGGTTTGTGATTGTTTTCCTTTCGAATCCATTAGAAATTAATACATCTTTGAGTTTATTCAATTCAGTTTTTAAGTGCTCATGGTCAGCTAGGCGTTTGGTTCTGGCGATGAGAGTTTTGGCTACTGAGGTGATCTGTGCGGGGTGGTGGTGGGAGTGTGCATTTAGATAACGGTTGGTATGGGTTTTCTTTTGGTAGATGGTGTGTCCTAGGGTGCCATTGGGTTTTTTATAGATTAGTACATCTAGAAAGGGAAGTTGATCATTGACTTCTGTTTCCATAGTAAATTGTATTTTGGGGTGTAGGCTATTGAGATGTGTGAGGAAATTGTCTAGTTTTTCCCTTCCATGTGGCCAAATTACAAAAGTATCATCAACATATCTCAGCCAAAGTTTAGGTTTGTGTTTAGATTGCTCTAATGCATTATTTTCAAAATATTCCATATAGAGGTTGGCGATGACAGGTGAGAGGGGTGATCCCATGGGGGCTCCCTCTATCTGTTTATATCTTTGTTCATTATAGATGAAGTATGTATTAGTCAGACAGTGGTTGGTTAGATCTAGGATATATTTGGGGGGCTTGTGTTTGTTTTGGATAGCTGTTAAGGCTTCTTTAATAGGTATTTGGGTGAAAAGGGATACGACATCAAAACTCACAAGTAGGTCACCAGGTTGTAGGTTTTGTTTTTTAATTATTTGTATAAAGTAGAATGAATTTTGTACATATGAGGTGATAGTTTCTGTATAGGGTTGAAGATATTTGGCTAAAAATTTGGCAAGATTTTGTAGAGGGGAGCCTATGGAGCTGACTATTGGCCTGAGAGGTATTCCTTCTTTGTGTATTTTTGGAAGGCCATAGAGTTTTGGACATATGGAAGATTTTTCTCTGGGGATGATTCTTCGCTGGATTTCTTCACTGATGAAGACAGACACACATAACAAGACAGACACACATAACAAAAAACTCCACAAACTAGAAATACAGCAGAAACCCAGCCCTCCACAACAACTTATGACAAAAACAGTACATAACATATCAGACAGGACACTCACTACTACAGAAACCAATGTTCTTTCAAAAGGATTCAATTTTGCAATAGCCCCCAAACGCATTCCAACTGAAAACATCATATGTGGAATTGAAACTACCCTAAATAAAATCAACCCAGATGAAGCCAACAAAATCAGACTTGAAGTCACTAATATTCTCTGCTCTAGCAAACCTCCTAGAAGCAACATACAAAAGGAGGAACGAGATGCACTTATCAATTTGAAGAAAGACAACGATATAATCATCCTCCCAGCCGATAAAGGAAACTCCACAGTAGTGGTGAACACATCAGACTACAAAGAAAAAATTTCCATCCTACTACAAAACCCTGCCTACAAACTTCTAAGCACAGATCCTACCACCTACCTAGAAAAAACCACCAAATCCAAAATAAAGGCCTCTCCCATCAGTGAAGAAATCCAGCGAAAGAGAACACAGTTGCTTGAGATATGATCGCAGAGGTCGCTGATGTAGAGAATGAAAAGAGTAAGTCCTAGTATGCTGCCTTGAGGACACCACTTTTAACAGGGACGGAGGTGGAAATGGCACTTCCAATTTTGACAACTTGTTGCCTGTTTGACAGGGATGCTGTAATCCAGTTGTGGAGGAATCCTGAGATGCCTTAGGATTTGAGTTTTATGAGTAATTTGTCGTGGATCACTGAATCAAAGGCTTTGCAGAAGTCAATATAAATTGCATCAATGGATTTTCCTTGATCTAGGTGGGTAGTCCATGTTTTTGCAGTGAAGTAGTTGCAGGATTTCGGGATAATTTCTTTCTGAATCCAAATTGTTTGTTAGAGAGTAGGTTATTAGATTCTAAGTGAAGGGTAATTGAATGATTTATAATTGATTCCATGACTCTAATGAGATGCAGCATAGTGATATTGGTCTGTAGTTATCAATGAGAGAAGGGTCTCCTTTTTTTGAAGATGGGGATGACTAATGTTTTTGACCATATCTTGGGGAGTGTGCTGGTCCTGAAGGATTTTTGGAAGATAATGCTTAGAGGTTCAGCTATAGCAGAAGAAAGCTTTTTTTAGGAAGTATGCACAAAGACCATCTTGTCTGACTGATAGGGGGGGTTGAGGTCTTGAATTGCCTTTTCAACATGGTCTACATTGAAGTTGATTTGGGTTAGATCGTTGAGAGAATTTGAGGTACGATTTGCAAAAATGGGTGATGAGCTATTACTGTTAACAAAGACAGAACCAAAGAAAGAGTTGAAGGGGTTAGCTTTGGATGGATCATTGTGGTATTCTTTGTTGTTGGGTCCTACAAGAGGTGGGATAGGTCTAGAGTCTTTGAGTTTGTTGTTGATGAAGTTGTAGAAGGCTCGGTTAGATTTGGTGCGAAGGAGATTTTCCTCTTGTTTGCTGTGATAGTTCAGACATTCTGCTTTTATTTGCTGGCATATGCTTTTGTAGTGGCTTTTGAAGGTGGTTGCTTGGCCTTTTTTGTTTTTATCCAGAGAGATCTTTTTTGGTTTGTAGTTTCCTTATTGAGACAGGTAAGTTATTTTTTCTTTTACATCTGGTTGATGTTAGTGGTAAATGTAGTCTTTTAATTTGGAGTAAGAATGTGAAGTAGAGATCATCAATAGAGTTGCAGTTAGAAAATAAAGTTTGCCAGTTAAGAATTGAGAGATTGGCATCTATGAGTTCATAGTTGGCTTTCCTAAAATTGTACTTAGGTGTCGTGTTATTCAGGTGAGTGTTATTGTGGTATAGATTGAGGTTGAAGTTAATCATACTATGATCACTGTTGGAAAAGGGTTCTTTTACATGCAGCCCATAGATAGCGCTTTTGCTATTATAGAATATGAGGTCAAGACAGCTGTTGAGTTTAGTATTGTTTGATACGAATTGGTCCCAAGCTGGTGACGGCATTGTATAAGGTAGTATGGATTGGATCTGTGCTGCATTTGTTTAGGGTCCAGTTGATGTGTGGTAGGTTGAGGTCTCCAAGGAAGATAATGGGGTAGGGGCAGGAGGTTGCCCATGTTAGTAGTGAGGTTAATTTGGTTGCATGAGTGATGTCGTAGTCAGGAGCTCTGTAGCACAGTAATAATGATGATGATGATGATGATGATGATGATGATGATGATGATGATAATAATAATAATAATAATAATAATAATAATAATAATAATTTATTAGATTTGTGTGCCGCCTCTCTCCGAGGGCTCGGAGCAGCTCACAACAAAACAATACATAGTATACAAATCCAATGATTAAAAAACAGTTTAAAACCCTTATAAAAATCATACAGCCCAAACAAACCATACATAAATCATAATAGCTAAGGGTATATTAATTTCTTCATGTCTGATGACATAGGTGGGTTTTCAAAAGTTTACAAAAGACAAGGAGGGTGGGGGGCAGTCCTAATCTCCAGGGGAAGTTGATTTCAGAAGGCTGGGGCCACCACAGAGAAGGCTCTTCCCCTGGGTTCTGCCAGATGGGATTGCTCATGGGGCTCAAGCAGTGATTCCTTCTTCCCCCAGAATAGCTTGCCCCATGGCTCCCGCCATATCTGCTTCTCCCCAGCAACACTGGAATCTTCTGTCCCTCTACCACCCCAGCGATAGGTTCACCCAACCCTCCTGCCCCTCCGTCGCCAGGTAAGCTAAACATCCCATCTGAACTATCTCCATTCATTCCATAATCATCCATTCCATATATACAATCCCACTCATTCCAAGAGTCACAGGTATACATCATTAAAAAAAAACCCAAATAATTTAACTGAAAGCAATAATTCAATTCAATTCAATTTATTAGATTTGTATGCCACCCCTCTCTGAAGACTCAGAGAATATAAAGAGAAATTGATTAATTTTATTAAAAACTCATTAATTAAAGTGCAATGATGGAGTGCAATAATGAGTTAGTTCAAGTCAGCTTGGTAACACTGTTCTAGAAGCAATTGACTCACAGGTTGTTCACAGGGGTAAGAAGTTCTTTCAAAGGGAATAAGGGGATAGGACTCTCCTTCCGTCAGTGATAGTCCATGGGTGTGTGTGTCACCTCGGCCTCCACCCCCATTAGTTTCTTCTCCCCCACCAATTGTTGTCACCTCCATCTCCTGGGATCAGGAGATCACCTCTGACCTCTCCGATCCATTGTTGCCTGTAGGGGACTTGGCCATCACTGGCTGGATCTTGGTTTCCCAGGACACCCTCCAATGCCAGCTGCTCATTCTGGACGACATCTCCACGTGCTCACAATATGGCCCCACTGTGGCTGACCACCAGCTTCCTTGCCAACTCCATTCCTGGTGCCCAATCCTGGCTTCACCAACCAGCCGATCTTCCGGCGCTGGCTGCTTTTCCTAGCCAGCCTCCCAGGTCTGCCTGCTCTCACCAGTCAATTCCTAGGCTCACCAAACCGCCAAGCAGCTTCTGATTTCATTCCGCTTTGTTTTCACTGGCCTCGCTTCCGCTAGGTCTTTCACTCGCTTCGCTTGGCCTGGCTTCCACCAGCTCCACTGCTAGATCCCCATAGACTTACATCATGGCACTCGCAACCCTCACTCAGTGCTCTCTGGTCTTTGGTGGTCTCAATACTCAGTCCAGTTCCTCAGGTCCCTTCTAATCAAAATTCGAGCTGTACATTAGAGGCAGGGGCCAAGGTGGAGGCAGCTCCCAAAGGCGGCTGCCATATTCCACCCCTCCATAGAAAGCAGAGTGTGATATTGAGGGAAAGATCACATATAATGGTTTCAGGGAGGATAAGATCATGTGCAACCTGGATGTTTTTAAGATTGTGTGATTTTTAATAGAATATAGCTATACTGCCTCCTCTGCGGGATTCTCGGTCAGACCAAAGAACAAGGTAGTTACTTGATGTGATGATGGAGTCAGGGTAGGATTTAGCCATGTTTCACAGACAAAGATTATGTCAAATATGTTGGTGTCAAGTAGGCGAAGGAATTCAGATAACTTGTTGATTATACTTCTTGCATTGATTAGTTTACATTTGAGATTGATTTTGGGTTCTGGATTGAGATCGGATTGAATTGGATTGAAATTGGATTGAACTGAGGTAGTAAGGGGTGCAATTTCCTATTCTTGGTTGGAAGTGCTAGGGATGTCCTTTTGCTGATGGGGGATGGTAGGTGGAGAAGTGTAGGATGGTTGAGGAGGGACGGTGGGTTGGAAAATGAAGGGAGGGTTGTGGGTCTTGGTTTTGATGCATTCAGTGCGGTAATCTATGTATAGGTTAGTTTCACCAAGATCAAGACATCTCTTAAGTTTGGCCCACAGTTCACGAGAGTGGATACGTTGAAGTAGAGATAGGTCTGGTCTGGATCTAGGTTTGTTGTAGTTGGTGTTATTTCTGGTGATGGAGTTCATGGTCTTGATGAATTGTTGTTTGGTAGTTTCACTTTTGTTTCCCTCTGCTCTGCTCTGCTCTGTGACAGCCCTTCAGATATTTGTAGACATTTGTAGACATTTGTAGACAGCTATCAAGTCTCCTCTCAGTCTTCTCCTTTGCAGACTAAACATCCCTAGATCCAGTCACCATCCTTGTAACTCTTCTTTGAACTTGCTCTAGTTTATCAATGTCCTTTTTAAATTGGGGCCCCCAGAACTGAACACAGAATTCCAAGTGTGCTCGTACCAAAGTACTGTAGAGAGGAATAATTGCTTCATGTGAGCGAGATTCTATGCTCCTCTTGATACATCCCAGGATTGTGTTTGCCTTTTTTGCAGCTGTTTCACACCATTGACTCATGTTTAATCTGTGATCTACCAATACACCCTGGTCCTTCTCACCTGTGCTGCTGCTCAGACATATTCCTCCCGTTCTATATGTGGTGTTTTCATTATTTTTGCACAGATGTAGTATCTTGCATTTCTCTCTGTTAAATACCATTCTGTTAGTCTGAGCATATTGTTCAAGCTTCTCTAGATCTTTTTGAATCCTATCTCTATCATGTTTAGTATTAGCAATACTGCCTAGCTTTGTGTCATCAGCAAATTTGATAAGTTTCCTTCAATTCCGTCATCTAAATCATTTATAAATACTGTATGGTAAATAGCACTGGGACTAGGACAGACCCTTGTGGTATTTCACTTGAAACATTCTTCCAATTGAATGTGCAACCATTTATTACCACTCTTTGAGTATGATTAGTAAGCCAGTTTTGAATCCATCTAACTGTTCTTTTGTCAACCCCATATTTAACCATTTTTCAATAAGGATGGAATGAGATACTTTGTCAAATGCTTTAGTGAAGTCACAATATACCACATCTACTGCATTTCCCTGATAAACCCAATTTTAATTATATCATAAAAAGAAATTAGATTAGTCTGGCATGACTTGTTTGTTACAAATCCATGTTGGCTCTGGTTAATTACTGCATTCCTATCCAAGTGCTGGCACACATGCTGCTTTATAACTTGTTCAAGGAACTTTCCTGGTATTGAAGTCAGACTCACAGGCCTGTAGTTTCCTGGTTCCACCTTTTTACCCTTTTTAAAGATAGGGACAACATTTGCCGTTATCCATTCTACAAGGACTTCTCCTGTTGTCGATGAATTTTCAAAGATCACTGCAAGTGGTTCCGCTATTACTTCTGCTAGTTCTTTCAGTACCCTGGGATGCAGTTCATCTGGGCCTGGAGATTTGAATTCATTTAAATTAGCTAAGAGTTCCCTCACCTTTTCTCTGTCTATTAAGTGTTTTGGTTCTTTTGTTCCTTCAAGAGCAGAATGAAGGCCAGCTGTTGTTGTATGTCCTTCTTCAGAAAAAAATACAGGTAAAATAAGTGTTCAGAAGTTCAGCTTTCTCAGTATTGTTTTTGATCAATTCAGCATTTTCCCTCTGTAGAACTCCTATAGCATCTTTAGCTTTTCTTTTTCTTTTGACACATGCCCAAAATCTTTTATTATTGCTTTTTATATTCCTTGCAAGGCTCAGTTCATATTTAGCTTTAGTTTTTCTGACACTTGCGTTATAGTTGCTGCCTTTTATTCTTCTTTAGAAATGTCCCCCTTCTTCCATTTCATAAACAGTGTTTTTAGTAAGTTATTAAGATTTGGGTTCAATCAGAGGGGCCTCCTTAGATGCTTCCTATGTTTTCTTCTTTTGGGAATTGTTGAAGATTGTGTTTCTAGAATCTCATTTTGTAAGATTTTCCATCCTTCTTGGATATTTCTATCTTTTAAGACTTCCAACCATTGGATTCTTCCTACCCTCCTTCTGAGTCCATCAAAATATGCTCTTCTGAAATCCAGTCTTGAAGTCTGAGTCCTCTCAGGTCTTCCTCCCTTTGTTATGTAGAATTCAATGATTGCATGGTCATTGCAGCCCAAGGTTCCAGCCATCCTTACTTCCTCAACCATTTATTCCTTGTTGGTAAGAATTAGATCCAGGATAGCAGATCCTCTTGTTTTTTCTTCCACTTTTTGGCAGATAAAATTATCAGCTAGAGAAGATAAAAATTTAGTATACCCATAAGTTTTGCCCAAGAGAGATCCCCAACAAATATCTGGATAGTTAAAATCTCCCATAATCACTATATCGTGTTTATTTGAGATCATACTCATCTGTTGTAGGAAGAGTTCATCCATACTTTCTGCTTGTCCAGAAGGCCTATAATAAACTCCCACGATGATGTCCTTTCTTTTTTCACCTTGTATTTTTACCCAAACGGTTTCTACAGAGCTTCCATTTTCTGAAACTTGAATCTCTGAATAGGTATATGTTTCCCTAACATGCAATGCAACACCACCTCCCCTTTTCTTAAGTCTTTTCTTATAAATAAGTTGTATCTCTAAGCTTTGTATTCCAATCATGTGTCTCATCCTACCAAGTTTCAGTGATACCTATGACATCATATTTATTTTCTTGTGTTAGGATCTCCAATTCTTCTTTTTCATTTCCCATGCTATGTGCATTAGTGTAGAAGCATTTATTGTGATTTAGCTTGCCTTCTCTTGGTCCCTCCCAAACGTTATGCCTTTGTTCTTCTCTTTTTATTTGGCCAGTATGATTGTCGTCTGCATTCATTGGCTGTGCATGTTTGCCTGCCCTTTTATTTCCCTTCCCCCTCTGCTTTAGTTTAAAGCTCTCCTGATGAGTGATGCATTACACCTTCCAAAAATATTATTTCCTGTTCTTGTAAGGTGCAACCCATCCTTTGCCAAGAGTTTATCATATAAGTAGCTAACTCCGTGGTCTAGAAATCCAAATCCCTGTTGGTAGCACAAGCAATGTAGCCAGTTGTTTACCTTCAAATCTTGTTAAATCTTCTTTTTCTTCCGGGACCATCCACTGGAAGGATAGATGAGGAGACTACCTGTGGTCCCAGTTCCTTCACTTTCCTGCCTAGGACTTCAAAATTTCTGCAGATAGTTTCAAAATCCTGTGTTGCAGTGTCATTTGTCCCTACATGTATCAATAGAAATGGGTAGTCATCTGTAGGAAGAAAAAGTCTTGGCAGCCTCTTAAACACGTCTTTGATTCATGCTCCTGGAAGTCAGCATACCTCTCATGACTCTCCTTTTCTTCTTCTCTGGAGCAGTTTGTTTACTCAGTTGAAGAGGTTTCTGAATGCTAACTGGACTGTTCCTCATGGGTGATCTAGATGTATAATTCTGCTCCTCTTCATTGTTTTCTTGTATGAGAACCTGGTATTGGTTCTTAAACTGCATAGATGCTAACAGTCTCCTATCTCTCCTTCTTGTCTGAGACACATGTTTCTATTCCGTTGCTTCTACTGGTATACTAGGATTTTCTTTCTCTTCATGAATCAGAAAGGGCTCTTCTGTTTGGGCCTCTGCATCCCTAATGAGTTCCAGAGTGGACACTCTCTCCTTGAGACTTCACACCTTTTCTTCCAACAGTGAAGTCTCAAGGCTTGCATTTATGGCAGGTGAAGTTTGTCTTCTGTTCTGGCAGTACAGTAAACATATTAAATTCACTGCAGACCATAGGGTCACTTTTCTCTTCCATGTTGCTCTTGTTTTCCATGTTTGTCACTTTCCAGGTGTAAACATTTGTGTGCTGTTAGGCGCGTGGGTTGCTGAATTTCTGTGCTTCCCTGGTCACTAAATCTGGTGTTCTTTTGCCTCACGGTGAGTTTTTTGGCTTCTTCCCAGCATGCACCAAGAATATGCAAATTACCCCCTGAAGCTCAGATTCCTCCTTAATAATAATAATAATTTATTAGATTTGTATGCCGCCCCTCTCCGAGGACTCGGGGCGACTCACCACAATAAAAGCAATACAGTACAATACAAATCCAATATTAAAAACTAAATTAAGACCCATCATTACTAAAAACAATCAGTACTACACAATCACACCATTCTCAAATGCTACAAGTCGGGGGGGGGTGTTAATTCCCCCATGCCTGGTGACATAAATGGGTCTTCAACATCTTGCAGAAGGCAAGGAGGGTGGGGGCAATTGGAATCTCTGGGGGGTGTTGGTTCCAGAGTGCTGGGGCTGTCACAGAGAAGGCTCTTCCCCTGGGTCCTGCCAGATGACATTGTCTATCTGGCGGGACCCATTTGTGAGACCCATATGTGGGACCCATATGTGCGACCTAATCAGCCCCTGTGATTCGTGGGATAGAAGACGGTCCCGTAGGTATTCTGGTCCGATGCCATATAGGGCTTTATAGTTCATTACCAACACTTTGAATTGTGTCCGGAAACTGATCGTCAACCAATGCGAGCTGCGGAGTGTTGATGAAACATGGGCATACCTAGGTTGGCACATTATTGCTCAGGCGGATGCATTTTGCACGATGTAGAGTTTCCAAACACTCTTCAGAGGTAGCCCCATGTAGAGAGCATTGCAATAGTCGAACCTCAAGGTAATGAGGGCATGAGTGACTGTGATCAGAGACTCCCTGTCCAGATAGGGTCGCAACTGGCGCACCAGGTGAACCTGGATAAATGTCCTCCTTGCCACAGCTGAAAGGTGATGTTCTAATGTTAGCTGTGGATTGAGGAGTATGCCCAAGTTGCGGACCCTCTCCGATGAGGTCAATAATCCCCCCAGGGTAATGGATGGACAAATGGAATTGCCCTTGGGAGGCAAAACCCACAGCCACTCCATCTTGTCAGGGTTGAGTTTGAGCCTGTTGACACCCATCTAGACCCTAACAGCCTCCAGGCAATGGCACATCACTTCCACTACTTCACCAACTGGACATGGGGTGGAGATGTATAACTAGGTGTCATCAGCATACTGATGGCACCTCACTCCATGCCCTTGGATGATCTCACCCAGCGGTTTCATGTAGATGTTAAATAGTAGGGGGGAGAGGAACAACCCCTGAAGTACCCCACAAGGGAGAAAGCTCGAGGTCAACTTTTGATCCCCCACTAACACTGAGTGCGATCAGCCAGAAAGGTAAGAGAACCACTGCAGAACAGTGCCCCCCACTCCCAACCCTTCCAGCTGCCACAGAAGGATACCATGATCGGTGGTATAGAAAGCTGCTGAGAGGTCAAGAAGCACTAGGACAGAGGATAAACCCCTGTCCCGGGCCTGCCAGAGATCATCCATCAGTGTGACCAAAGCAGTTTCCATGCTGTAGTCGGGCCTGAATCCTGGCTGTTGAGGGCCTGAGGGCTTCTTCCAAGGACTGCTGGAGCTGGAGCACCACCACCTTCTCAACAACCTTCCCCATAAAGGGAAGGTTGGAGACTGGATGGTAGTTGTTAAGTACGGCTGGGTTCAAAGAAGGTTTCTTGAGGAGGGGGTGTACGAGTGCCTCCTTGTAGGGAGCTGGGAAGGCCCCCCCTCAGAGAAGCATTGACAATCTCCTGGACCCAGCTCCGTGTCACCTCCCTGCTGGCCGAGACCAGCCAGGTGGGACACGGGTCCAGTAAACAGGTGGCGGAACTCACAGCTCCAATGGCTTTGTCCACTTCATCAGGTGTCGCCAGGTCAAACTCCTCCCAGACAGGTGGACAAGGACGGGCCCCAGTCATCTCAACTGACTTGTTGTCAGTCGACACTGCTGTCCAATTGGAGTTAAGGTCTGTCCAAATCTGAGCGATTTTATCAGTGAAAAACATATTAAAATCCTCGGCACTACCCTGCAACGGCTCCCCAACTCCCCTGTCATTAAGGAGGGAGCAGGTTACCCTGAACAGGGTGGCTGGGTGAGATTTCACTGATGCAATCAAGGCAGCATGATACGCGCATCTTGCTGCCTTGAGCGCCACTTTGTAAGTCTTAATATGAGCTCTTAAAAGTGTTCGATCAGACTCAGATTCACTTTTCCTCCATCACTTCTCTAGACGTCTCTTCTGGCGTTTTAACACTGGGAATTTCTCAGTAAACCAAGGAGCTCTCTGGGTTCTAGTACTAGAGAGGGATCGCAGTGGCACAATTTGGTCAAGAGCCCCCACTGCAGCCTTATTTCAGGCCACAGCAAGGACTCTGCCAAACTGTGTATAAGTGAATCTGGTAGAACCCCTAGCGCTAACCATCACTCAGCTGCTCCAAGAGAAATATCATGTTGGGTATATGCCCCACTTCATGAGTCAGACCCTGAATTACTTGGGTCAGGTCCATGGTTGTCATGGTGGCCATGAACTCCTGCGCTAACCCAGAGGATTCGCCAAGCGATGGTAGGTTCAAGTCCCCCAAGACAATAAGTCTGGGGAACTCTACCACCAGCCCAGCCACCTCCTCGAGCAGCACAGACAGGGTTGTTGACACACAGCTGGGAGGCAGGTACGTGAGCAACAAGCCCACCTGGACCCCTAGGTCTAGCTTCAGAAAGAGGGACTCACAGCCTGCAATCTCAGGAGCAGCAAGTCTGCGTAGGCTAATAGTCTCCTTGGCTCTAATAGCCACTCCTCCCCCCCCTTTCCTGGGCTTGTGGCTGATGCCATACCTGAAACCCGGCTGGGCATATTTCAGAGAGAGGAACTCCTCCCTCTTGGCCCAGCCAGGTTTCAGTCACACATACCAGGTTGGCCTCCTCCTCCAGGACCAAATCCCGGATGAGGAGGGCCTTGTTCACAACCAACTTGGCATTGAGCAGCAGCAGCCTGAGTCCAGGGCCCGGATTACATTCATCACCAGAGCCCCAGGTTGAGTCCAGGAGACTGGAATAGGTGATTGCTTTCAAGCAGCATTTCCTTGTTCCCCTGCCCCAAGACTCCCACCATATCTGCCTCTCCCCAGCAGCACAGGAATGTTCTGGCCCTCTAACACTCCAGAGGTAGGCTCTCCCAACCCTTCCACCGCCATGCTACCAGGCAAGCTGATCTCTCCATTCATAACAGTGCATTCAACCATACCATATATATCCTCCATCCAATTCCAATCATCCATCCTTAAACCCCCTCAATTTAATTTAAAACAACAATAATAGAAAAATTAAAAAATACAAAAATAAGATACGAGAATATAGATAGAAAATTAATTAATTATGCTAAAAAGCAATTAATTAAAGTGCAATAATGCAATAATGCATGTTCAAGTCAGCATTTGTAATGCTGTCCTTAGAAAACAGTTGAATCACAAGCCCTTCTTCCTTTTCTCCCCATTTCTTTCATTTCCTCTGCTCCATTCATTTTTTCCTTTCCTTCCATTTCCTTCCTTCTTTCCTTTCTCCTTCCTTTGTTTTCATTTGCTTTGCTTTCCTTTCTATTCCCATGTTCTATTCCTTTCCTCCTTCCCTTTCCTTCCTTCCTTTCCTCCTTCCCTTTTCTTCCCTTTTCTCCCTTCCTTTCTGCTCCCCTCCCCTTTCCTTTCCTTTTCCCCCATTCTATTCCTTTCCTCCTTCCCTTTCCTTCCCTTTTCCTCTTACTTTCTCCTCCCCTCCACTTTCCTTTCTTACTTTCCCCCTGTTCCATTCTTTTCCTTCTTCCCTTCCCTCCTGGTCCAGGATCACCTGGCACACAGCAAAGGAAGCTCCCCTCCCCTTGGCTGCTCAGACTACCCACCCAAAGTCCTGTGTGATAGATCACAGCTGGCAGAAGATGGCAGGAAGTGAGGCTTGTTCTTCACACAAGCAGCAAACACACACACACACACTGCACTGCTTTCTCCCACTGCTGCCACCACCCCTCTGGTGTTTGCAACTCCCTCAAAGCTTTGCTGAGGTGAAACCACCCGCCCTGGGAATGAAGAGAGCCTGTCTGTCACATGGAAAAGTGAAATGTCAAAGGTACTCCGCTGCCACATGGCAACTGCGGGGGAAAAAATTCCCTTTGCTTTTTCCCTTCTTCCCTTCCCCTTTCCTTTCTCTTTCTCTTTCTTTCTTTCTTTTTCTTTCTTTCTTTTCTTTCCTTCCTTCCTTCCCTCCCCTTTCCTTTATTTCTTTCCTTTCCCTGTTCCATTCCTTTCCTCCTTTCCTTTCCTTTCCATCCTTCCTCTCGGCACTTGGAGAAGCTCTACTCCTTCTCCCACCACCGAGAGAAAGGACTTTTAAAAAGAACATGCCAATGCAGTCTGGGCTGTGGTCTTTTTCCCCTCGCAAAGCCCTCACTCCACCCATAGCTGAGATGAAAAGGCTTTGGCTCTCCTTTCCCCCACTGCTGGTGCTGCTCCATGCTTCTTGCTTTTTTCCTCTTTCCTCCTTCCTGGCCTTGGGAGGTGGCCATATGAAGCTGGAGGGGAGCCAGGCAGGAGAGAGGGAAGCTCGTCTGAGGCCAGGAAGGAGGAAAGAGGAAAAAGTAAGGAGTGCAGATGACAGCAGCAAAAGCAGGGATGATGATGATGATGATGATGATAATAATAATAATAATAATAATAATAATAATATGTTAGATTTGTATGCCACCCCTTTCCACAGACTCGGGGCGGCTCACAACAATAATAACAATGTGACAATGTAACAAATCTAATAATTAAAAAATATCTGAAAACCCGTCATTTAAAACCATACGACACAAGCATACCATACAAAAAACTGAATAAACCTGAGGAGATATCTCAATTCCCCCATACCTGTCGATACAGGTGGGTTTTAAGCAATTTACGAAACATAAGGAGGGTGGGGGCAGTTCTGATCTCTGGGGGGAGTTGATTACAGGGGGCCGGGGCCACCACAGAGAAGGCTCTTCCCCTGGGGCCCGCCAGATGACATTGTTTAGTCGATGGGACCCGGAGAAGGCCAAATCTGTGGGACCTTATCAGCTGCTGGGATTCGTGTGGCAGAAGACGGTTCCATGGGTATTCTGGTCTGCTGCCATGTAGGGCACCAGAACAGAGGACAAGCCCTTGTCCCGGGCCTGCCAGAGATCATCCATCAGTGTGACCAAAGCTGTTTCCATGCTGTAGCTAGGCCTGAATCCTGACTGTTGAGGGCCTAGATAATGGGCTTCTTCCAAGGACTGCTGGAGCTGGAGCGCCACCACCTTCTCGACAACTTTCCCCACAAAGGAAAGGTTGGAGACTGGACGGTAGTTATTAAGCATGACTGGGTCCAGGAAAGGCTTCTTGAGTAGGGGGTGCACAATGCCTCCTTGTAGGGAGCTGGGAAGGACCCCCTCCCCAAAGAAGGATCTTCTGGACCCAGCTCCTTGTCACATCTCGGCTGGCGAAACCAACCAAGAGGGACATGGATCCAGTAAACAGGTGGCATAACTCACAGCTCCAATGGCCTTGTCCACTTCATCAGGTGTCACCAAGTCAAACTCCTCCCAGACAGATGGACAAGGACAGGACCCAGTCACCTCAACTGCTATCCAATCGGAGTTGAAGTCCGCCTGGATCCAAGCAACTTTATCAGCGAAAAATGAGTTAAATTCCTCGGCACTGCTCTGCAAGGGCTACCCAACTCCCCCCTGGTTCAGAAGGGAGCGGGTCACCCTAAACACAGCGGCCGGGTGGGATTCCACTGATGCAATCAAGGTGGCATGATATGTGCATCTTGCTGCGTTGAGCGGCACTTTGTAAGTCTTAATGTGAGCTCTTACAAGTGTTTAGTCGGATTCAGATTTACTCTTCCTCCATCGCTTTTCTAGACATCTCTTCTGGTGTTTCAACTCCCGGAGCTCCTCAGTGAACCAAGGAGCTCTCTGAGGTCTAGTGCCACAGAGAAGCCGCAATGGCACAATTCGGTCAAGAGCCTCCATCGCAACCCTATTCCAGGTCACAGCAAGAGACTCTGCCGAGCTGTGGACGAGTGAATTTTGTAAAACTCCAAGCGCCCTCTGAAAGCCCTCTGGGTCCATCAAGCGTCTGGGGCGGAACCATCTAATCGGTTCCACCTCCTTGTGGGGGAGGACTGGAGCCATGAAGTCAAGCTGTAGTAGAAAATGGTCTGACCACGACAAAGGCAACACATCTAAGCCCCTTAGTCTCAGACCATTACTCAATTGCTCCGAGAGAAATATCATATCGGGTGTGTGTCCCCCCTCATGAGTCAGACCCTGAAGTAGTTGAGTCAGGTCCATGGCTGCCATGGTGGCCATGAACTCCTGTGTTAACCCGGAGGACTCACTGAGTGATGGCAGATTGAAGTCCCCCAGGACTATGAGTCCGGGGAACTCCACTGCCAACCTGGCCACCTCCTCGAGCAGCACAGGCAGGGCTATTGATATGCAGCTTGGAGGCAGGTCCATAAGCAACAAGCCCACCTGAACCCCTTAGTCCAACTTTATCAGGAGGGACTCACAACCCACAATCTCAGGAGCAATGAGTCTACATAGGCAAATAGTCTCTTTGGCTATGATATCCATTCCTCCCCACCTGCCCTGGGCTCATGGCTGATGCCAAATCTGAAACCCAGCTGGGCCAATTTTGGAGAGAGGAACTCTTACCTCCGGGCCCAGCCAGGTTTCAGTCACACATACCAGGTTGGCCTCCTCATCCAGGATCAAATCCTGGATGGTGGTAATTTATTTACCACTGACCTGGCATTGAGTAGCAGCTGTTTGAGCTCAGGGCCCAGATTACACTTGTCACCAGTACCTCGAATTGAGCTCATGGGACCAGATCATGGGATTGCTTTCAAGCAGTGATCCCTTCTTCCCCCAGAATGGCTCACCCCGTGACTCCCACCATATCTGCCTCTCCCCAGCAAGATGGGGATATTCCGGCCCTCAGTAATGACATATTAATTATTAAATATTATTATAAAGTGCTAAAAATATAGGAGGTAATTAAGTTCATTAGTCAATCAAGTCAGCAGTAAAACACCAAGTTCTAAAAATGTGAGTTCTAGAAAAGAAATTCATTGTTCAGGGGGAAGTGTCTGAATCCTGGGCATACTAATTTTATCCCCCAGGCTCTTTGGTGTCGGCCGGTGCCACCGGCCTACACTCTCAAGTCTTTTCTCTGAGTCAGCAGTCGTCTTTGCTCCTCTGCTCTTACACTACTCCCTGGCTCTTGATGTTCAAACTGGTCATCTCTCAGGATCTCTGTTGTAATCGGGCAGTATTTCCAACCCTCCAGTCCTTCGGCAACATTAAATGGCCTTAATGCGAACTCCATGTGGTCTCGGTAGAGCACACTTCGATCTCCTCCTTCCTCTCATTGGCTTGTTCCTTCACAGACCCTCTGGTGCTGGGTGCTCCCACCATGCAGCTCCTCGGTATCTCGGGTCCATGCAATGGGAACCAGGCAGTCTCAGGCGTTGTTCTTCTCTCACTCCTCTTGCCCCTCGCTTTCTGGTCCGCACTCTCTCCTCTCATCTTCCACACATTCCAAGATCGTTCTTCATAGGATCCCTCAAATTTAGGGGTCCTCCCTCCCTTAGCTCATCTCTACATTTTCTCAGCTGGCTCAGTTAGTTCTCTCTCCCTGGCGGTCACGGTCGTCTGCTCTCCAGCTCACCCCCAACAGCATGACTCAGTTGCAAATGGTGGCCACCATTCTACCGCATCTCAGCTGATCTGACTCCAGACATGTCCATGACCCATACAGCTCTTATTGCCACGGACACTGCCGAATCGAGGATCTTCAGAGGCAGGAACACTTCACCTCCCCAGACATCTAGAACAGAATTGCCAACTCGAACTGATATACCCCTATATTTCTAATGTTATGCTATAGTCCGGTGGAGCTGCAGTTTCCACCCTCCTTCTTGCTGCCCCACGAGAACCGGTGAGGCGAGCCTGGTAATTTCAGAAGTGACTGCTGCTGGTGAGCTGGAGCTGTGCACGCAACATCATTTTCGCCGGTGGAATGACATTCCATCTCGTGGTGCCTCCTGCTCATCCTGCTCATCCATGCCCAGGTGCGTAAATTTCCATGCCTTCCTTTCCTGTTCCATGGGTGGAATTGCCTGCTGTGACTGTCACCATTAGTTAAGAAGGGCATGTGGCATGTGGGGTGAATTGCTTGGCCTCTGGCTGGCCCCGCCATCCCGATCTCCATCCGTGATGGGGGGCAACGACCGGGGGCTGTCCATCCATGGTGGGTGGTGCAGGGCAGGCACAGGCAGACCCAGGGGAGAAAGAGGGAGGGAGAGGAAAGAGAGGAAAGGGAGGGAGAGAAAATTGAATGAAGTAGGGAGAGAAAGAAAGAGTAAGAGGTAGAAAGGATAGAGAGAAAAAGAGTAGGAGAGAAAGGAAAGAGAGAGAAAGGGAGGGAGGGAGAGAATGAGGGAATGAAAGAGGGAGAGAAAGAAAGGATAGAGAGAAAAAGATAGGGAGAAAAAGGAAAGAGAAAGGGAGGGGGAGAAAGGAAAGAGAGAGGAAGGGGGAGAGAAAGAGGATATGAAGGAGGGAGAAAAAGAAAGAGTGAGAGATAGAAAGGATAGAGAGAAAGAGGGAGGGAGAGAAAGGAAAGAGAGAGAAAGAGGGAATGAAGGAGGGAGAAAGAGTGAGAAAAATAAATGATAGAGAGAAAGAGGGAGAGAAAGGAAAGAGAGAAAGGGAGGGAGGGAGAGAGAGAAACAAAAGAGAGATGAGAGAGGAAGGAGAGAGGAAGAGAGAGGAAGGAGGGGAAGCGAATTATGGATGTCAGAACTCATGCATGCCTGATAGAGCGTGCCCACATTTTTAAAATTAATTAATTAATTAATTAATTAATTAATTAATTAATTAATTTATAGTTCTATGCTGCCCAGTCCCAAAGGGACTGCCGCTCAGACACTATACTTTTCCACCAACACTGAAAAAAAAAGTAGAGTGAACACTGCTTCCAACAGGTTGAATTTGTGTTTGGATATATCTTTGCCAATCTTGATGTTGCTAAATGTCATCTATAAAACATTTTGTAATAATTCTCTTTTATGTGCTGCCAACTTTGTTATTTTACTATGTATGATCCCAGTTCCGCTGCTGCCGCATCTTTTGCCTGGCCGAAGAATACCGGAAGCGCCTGTGGCCACCCTGCATGGAGCTTGAAGGCAGCGCTTGTGGCTCTGTTCTCCCCACCCCAAGAGAAGAGTGCCAGGTCCTAAATGGAGGGGAAAGTGCTTTTGGAGCACAGGCTGAAACAGGGGGCACGCGGGGTGGGGTGGGGAAACAGGGCTCCCAGAGAAAGAATCGGTCATACAGGAGAATGAAGTAGATGCCACTTGTGTTCTCCCTGATGCCAAAGCGAAGGACAGAGGGAATTACTCAGCCAGGGAGAGGCGGCCCCTGCCCAGCCACAGCCACTCGCCCAACCTGCTTTTTGGCCTGCCAGGAGGGCTTTTTGGTCAATGCCTGCCAGTCTCCGGCAGGGAGGAAAGCAGCCAAGGGCTGCTGGACAGCCTCAGGATCAGCCAGCAAAGCACGGGAAGGCTGCCGCTGCTGCTGCTGACTGTTACCCAATCCCCCCCCCCTGCAACATTCAATGTATAAGATGCACCCAGTTTTTGATGCACATTTTTGAAATAAAAAGGTGTGTCTTATACACTTCCTTCTTTCCTTTCTTCCTTGTTCCCTCCATTTCTCCTTCCTTCCTTCCCTCCTTCATTCCTCTCCATTCTTTCCTTCCCTCTCTTTCCCTTTTCTTTCTCTCTCTCTTTTCCCTCTCTTTCACAAAAACTTCTGTGCCCTGCCATGCGCCTCGGGGGGTGGGAGGTAGAGGCTCCTCCATGAATGCTCCAATTATCAATGTGTATTTAAAGTACGCTTAACGTTTAACAAAGCCAATGTCTACAAAATATGAGAGAATTCTTGAAAAATAAGGACTACAAATAAGAAGGTGGTTTTTTATGAGGGTGTTTTTTTTAATCCCCACAAAATATTCTCTGAAAAAGCTTTTTCAATTTAACACATAGGTAATGTGATCACTTATTGTTTCAATGAACAATTCCAATATTAAAAAGTCTAAGCAGGCAGGATAAATGAACTTGAGGGGGTGCGTCTCTGTCTCTCTCTCTCTGCTGAAAAAATGAGACTCCCTGCAAGTCAACTTATGGGAAAGGTGGAGAGAGGGCGAGGCGACAGCTCCAGTGTAGGCACAAGTCTATGCCCACTGCTTTTTCCCCAGGGCGCCACTTCTGTGCGTCGGTGGCGAGGCCACCCAACTGCTGCCTCTTGTTTCCTGGGGTATTTTTTTGGTTCCTGTTTCTTCCTGGTGGGGGGAAGAATATCAGCAGGAGTGGGTGGGACATGGTCCCCAGATACAGCTGTAGAAGCCGGGTGGGCTCAGAGCCCACGGGCGACAGTAGATCAGCTGTCAGGCAGGAGAAACAGTGCCAGCTCTACTGTGCAGGGTTTGAAAAACCTGCGTGGAGTTTGTTTTTTGCCTGCACAGCCACGCAACCACACAAGCTAGAGGGAATAGTGGCCAGGATCACAGGATGCGGACGCATCCTATGCTCCTGTCATTCACCTGTGAGCCAGATAAATGGCCTCAGTGGGCCGCATGCAGTCCGCGAGTCGTAGGTTGGGGACCGCTGCTTTAAGTCTTTGGGAAGGTAGTCTTGGGAAGGCTTGGGAAGGTAGCCTTGGGAGGATTTTTTTCATATAGTATTAACTTTTAGTTTATTTAGAAGGCAAGATATGGTTGAACTTTCACAACTGTTGTAACATGCAATTTATATTATAACTAATTTTCAGTAATTACAAGGAACAATATTTTCCTCTATATTGGAAGCCTTATAAAAGTAATTGTGCCCTCACCTTATAAAAGCCTTTAAAACAGTAATTTTGCCCTCACCTCCCCACCTTCTTGAGCTTATTACCTCTTCTGATTTGCTTTCATAAAAATTCCTAACTTGCTCATCAGTTAAAATCTTCTTGTCTTCTGCAAGAATGACAGAGCCTGCTCCAATAATCTTCAGTTGTAGAAAAATGCAAATATGTTTAAAAGGGGGGAAATGGGTTATTAGTTTCAATTCTCAATTTTTTAATATATTAACCAAATATTTAGTTTAAAAATGTTAACTACATTTAAATAAATGTATATCTTACCAAAGCCTTAAAGGAGTTTCTTTCTAAGGAAAAGAATAATAATAAGCCAAAGATACCAATTATTCTTAGAATTAAAAATGCTGTTGATACTTTTTAACTTTTCTTCTACTGCATTCTGCAACTCAATCTTTTTTCCATGATTAGAAACCCAGAGGCAAACAATTAGCTAGTAGATTTGTGCCAAGAAGTTATTAGTTCCCACTTTTTTGAGAGAAATTTATTAACCTTTTTAACGTTAAAAACATTACATATCCAGTTTTCTCAATACTAAGACATCAACATCTATTTGGTTATTTTCATACATATTTCCATCTTATTTACATACTGTTTACTGTTTATAATATTCATATTTACATTTACATTTCCCATACATTAAGTTTACATACATATAATATAAATTTACTTATTATTGCTATTTTCTAACCAATACTGTAATACTATTTTCCCCATACCATATATTATTCCTTTTCCTCTATATTCTGCAGTTCTATTTTTTTATTAATTTTTTATTAATTTTAATTACAATATAAGACTCACACAATATAAAACAAGTGTTTTGTGAATTATGTCCACCACCAGACAAACATTCTGCAGTTCTAGAGGCAGTTTAACCATGTCTGCACAATCCATTACTTTCTTAATTATCATACTTTCTGAAGGGATATTTTCTAATTTCTAGTTCTTCGCATAAGCTATACTTGCTGCCATCAGTATATGTATTATAATATATTGCATTTCTTTGACCCAGGTTCCTCTAAGTATTCCTAGTAAAAACATCTCTGGTTTAAATTCAATTTGGAATCCGGTTATTTCTTGCAGCCAATTCCTTATTTTGCTACAATATTTTCTTGCTTCAGGGCAAGACATATGGAAATAAGAGCCTTGTTCATGCTTACATTTCCAACATCTAGTATTCAATCTTGAGTAAATTTTTGCTAATCTTGCCGGTGCTAGATGCCAATGATAAAACATGTATATGAATAGATTTTCTTTATATGAAGCCAACATTGTTAATTTATAATTTTTTTGTCCACAATTTTTCCCAATCCTACAATTTAATATTATAGCCAAAATTACTTGCCCACACTATCATGTTAATTTTACTATCTCATCTTTTTTTAATTGTACCTCTATAACTGTGTGGTCCAATTCTGCAACCCAACCTGCCTTCTATTGAGGTTCTGTACAGTGGAACCTCGACATACGAGCAGCTCTACTTACGAGCTACTCGAGATAAGAGCTGGGAGGGGAGCGACATTTTTGTTCGCCTCCCGAGCTCACATTCGGGATACGAGCGCCAAGGAGCTGTCTCCTGAAGCCGAACGCTAACTTCCGCTTTCGGCTTCAGGAGACAGCTCCTTGGCGCTCGTATCCCGCGTGTTTTAAAAGGTTGCAGCCGGCCTGGGGGGCTCGGGGGGGTGCTGGCAAGCCCCCCAGGCCGGCTGCAACCTTTTAAAACACGCGCGCCGCTTCGCAGCTGTCTCCTGAAGCCGGAACGCTAACTTCCGCGTTCGGCTTCAGCAGACAGCTGCGAAGCGGCGCGGGTGTTTTAAAACGTGGCAGCCGGCCTGGGGGGCTCGGGGGCTTCCCCCCGAGCCCCCCAGGCCGGCTGCCACATTTTAAAACACGCGCGCCGCTTCGCAGCTGTCTGCTGAAGCCGAACGCGGAAGTTAGCGTTCCGGTTTCAGCAGACAGCTGCGAAGCGGCGCGCGTGTTTTAAAACGTGGCAGCCGGCCTGGGGGGCTCGGGGGCTTCCCCCAGAGCCCCCCAGGCCGGCTGCCACGTTTTAAAACACGCGCGCCGCTTCGCAGCTGTCTCTGAACGCTAACTTCCGTGTTCGGCGGCAGCGGGGTTTTTTTGTTGTTGCACGGATTAATTGACTTTACATTGTTTCCTATGGGAAACAATGTTTCATCATACGAGCGTTCCGACTTACGAGCCTCCTTCCGGAACCAATTAGTCTCGTAAGTCGGGGTTCTACTGTATACTGTATGAGTCAAAAAGAGGGCTGTGAAAATATTTACTGATCCCTATATCCTGGACATAAATTGTTTCAATTCCTACCCTCAAAACGAGGCTATAGAGCAAGACAGCTAGACATAAGAACAGTTTTTTTCCCAAATGCCATCACTCTAATAAAAAAATAATTTCCTCATCGCTGTCAAACTATTCACTAAGGCTGCATTACTATTAGTACTAGTCTTCTCATCATTCCTATCACCCATCTCTTCCTATTTATGACTGTATGACTGTAATTTATAGCGTATATCTTTACAATTTATATTAATATTGATTATTTCCTGATTCCTTATTTGTACCATATGACAATCATTAAGAGTTTTACCTCATGATTCTTGACAAATGTATCTTTTCTTTTATGTACGCTGAGAGCATATGTATCAAAGACAAAATCCTGGTGTGTCCAATCACACCTGACCAATAAAGAATTCTATTCTATTCTCTTCCCTATCGATTTTTAGTAGATAATTATATATAAATTTCTCCTCTGTTCCTAGGAGGATTTTATCTATTGATTGTCATTTCCTATCAATACCAAATTGTTCTATATCCTTTTTATATCTTGTTTGTAATTGTAGGTACAGCCACCAAGCAATGATTTTCTGATCTCTAAATTCTTGTTTTGTCTTCAACTTTCCTTGATTATCCAACAGTTGGTCATACCTTCTTATTTTACTTACCTCTAGTGTATTTAGGTAAATCATGTCCTCCCTTGTGGATAAGCACCTTGGTGCCCTATTATACTGTTTTTTTCCTCCAAACTTGTAGTAATGTATCTCTAATTAAACGATTTTGAAAGTGTGTATGTTTTGTATTCTTTTTCTCCCCTAAATATGCTTGCCACCCTGTTTGCAAATTATGTCCTTCTATTGTGAATATTATTTTATTATTTAAAGCTATCCATTCTTTAATCCCCATTGGTATTTGTTTTACATATTCCTGGTCAGCTGGAGGAGGATGAAGAACTTGAGGACTCTGATACAGATAGTGTTTATGAATTAGTGGTAGGCCCGGGATTACAGGTAGTAGAACATGTGGGAGGCCAGCCACAGGATGTTGCTATGAGTCCAGAATCTAGTGAGGAAGAGTCAGACGTTCACTGGATCAATCCTAAATTCAGAAGGGTCCAAAAACGTAAGGAACAAGTGTTTGGAAGAAGATATTAAGGGAAGGAATGGATTAAATACTAGAGTGATGTATTTGGTACGTCAGGGGGTCAGTGGGGAAGAAGGGTGGAGTTTCAATGTTGTAGAACAAAAATGGAAGGTGTTCCCGTTCAGCTCCCAAGCTAGCAAACTCTTTCTGTGTTATTTTCCAGTCATTTCTGCTGTTTTTGAATCATGCTGTGAGTACATAAATCTTGGTGAATGGAGAAGGGTGGGAGGAATTCAAAAGGAATGTAATTAGGAGAGACAACGGGAGAACAAGAAATGTGCTAGTATGAAGTGTATTTTGAATATGGAAGGAAGAGAATAAAGATGGAGTTTCTTTGTTTATGAAATACTGCATTTAGTAAAAGTTATTTGTAATAGCTAAAATTCTATCAGACACCAGAACAGTATTGCTCATTGATAATTATAACACCCAATCCAGGAGTAAGAAGCCACCTCTAACACTGCTATCCTATAATAATTTAAATTTTATTCTAGGTTTTTTCTCTTGCCCATACAAATTTAGTTATTATTTTATTTAATTCACACAAAAAATCTAATTATCTAATTATCTAATCATTTGGAATAGATAT
Source organism: Erythrolamprus reginae (assembly GCF_031021105.1). Taxonomy (NCBI): domain Eukaryota; kingdom Metazoa; phylum Chordata; class Lepidosauria; order Squamata; family Dipsadidae; genus Erythrolamprus; species Erythrolamprus reginae. The sequence goes on from NC_091963.1 coordinate 66,653,070, forward strand.
AGCCATCTTGGAAGTACAGTGGTACCTGTACTTACGAACTTAATTCATTCCGTGACCAGGTTCTTAAGTAGAAACGTTTGTAAGAAGAAGCAATTTTCCCCTAAATGAGGGCTAAAGGGATAAAAGGGAATAAAGGTCAAGGCAAACTGTGGCTGTTTATCTGTGTTATTTTGTGGTTCCTGCTCTGAAGTTTCTGTTCCGTGCCGTTGGAGTTTTCAACCCAGCTTTTTCAGACAAGTGGGAGGTGAAAACTCTGGGACTTGCTGTTTGCTCCGAAGATTCAAAAGGACTCCTGAAATGTCTTGGCTCATTCCAGGTTGTCTTCGTTTGTTTTTTCCTGTGTTTTTGTATGCGGCTGAAGTAAGCCTTGCACTATCATTGTTTTCGGACACTAAGAACTGTTTTTGAGTAACCCTTTTTTGTTTATCTAATACAAGTTTGCTGATTAGTAGAGCACGTGTGTGTTTGATTTCTTTTCCTTGGACTGTTACACATTGCCTGAGCCCAGTCAGGCATAACATTATGGAAGGCAAGGACAGTAGGGGCAGTATGAATCTCTGGGGGGGGGGAGCTGATTCCAGAGGGCTGGGGCTCCCACAGAGAAGGTTCTCCCGCTAGGCCCTGCCAAATGACATTATCTAGTTGACAGAACCTGGAGAAGACTGACTCTGTGGGACCTGACCAGTCGCTGGGATTCATGCACCATAAGGCGATCTCAGAGGTATTCTGGTCCCATGTCATGTAGGGCTTTATAGGTCATAACCAACATTTTGAATTGATTCTGGAAACAAATTGGCAGCCAGTGCCGACCGTGGAGTGTTGGAGAGATATGCTCATGTCTGGGCAAGCCCATGACTACTCGTGTGGCTGCATTTTGCACAATTTGAAGTTTCTGAATGCTCTTCAAAGGTAGCCCCATGTAGAGAGCATTGCAGTAGTCAAACCTAGAGGTGATAAGGGCATGAGTGACCGTGAGTAGAGATCCCATATCCAGGTAGGGCCGCAACTGATGCACGTGGCGAACCTGGGCAAAAGCCCCCCTCACCACAGCAGAAAGATGATGTTCTAAAGTCAGCTGTGAATTGAGAGGATGCACAAATGCATACCCTCTCTGAGGGGGTCAAAAGTCCCCCCCAGGGTGATAGAGGGACAGATGGAATTGTCCTTGAGAGGCAGTACCCACAGCCACTCCATTTTGTTGGAGTTAAGTTTGAGCCTGTTGGAACTCATCCAGACCCCAACAGCCTCCAGATACTGGCATGGAGATGTATAACTGATTGCCATCAGTGTACTGATGACAACTAACCCCATGTCCTCAGATGATCTTACCCAGCTGTTTCATGTAGATATTAAACAGCAGGGAGGACTGACTCCTGAGGAATTCCCTGAGGGACCTGGGAGTCAACCTCTGACCCCCCCCCCCACACTAACACCAACTGCGACCAACCAGAGAGGTAGGAGGAGAACCACCGCAAAACAGTACCTGCCATTCCCAGCCCCTCCAGTCGGCACAGAAGGATACCATGGTTAATGGTATTGAAAGCCACTGAGAGGTTAAGGAGCACCAGGATATAGGATAAACCCCTATTCGGGGCCCACCAGAGAGAGAGAGAGAGAGAGAGAGATTGATAGATAGATAGACAGACAGACAGACAGACAGACAGATAAGTTTCCATGCTGTAACAGGAGCTTGAGCGACACCACCTTCTCATCAACCTCCCCCATAATGGGAAGGTTGGAGACAGGACAAAATTTGTTAAATACAACTGGGTCCAGGGAAGGATTCTTGAGGAGTGGGCGCACAAATGCTTTTTTGTAGGGAGCCGGGAAGGACCCCTCTCTCAATGAAATGTTGGTAATCTCCTGGACCCAGCTCTGCATCACCTGCCTGCTGGCCAAAACTAGCCAGGAGGGACACAAGTCCAAAAAGCAGGTAACAGAACTCACAGCTCCAATGGCCTTGTCCACTTCATCAGGTATTACCACGTCAAACTCTCTCCAAACAGATGGACTAAGATGAGCCCCTGTCATCTCGACTGACTTATTGTCAGTCAACATTGCATTCTATTAGAGTAAAGGTCAGTCCAGATCTTTAGTTATCTGCAAAAAACTTATTAAAGTCCTCAGCACTACCCTGCAAGGGTTCGTCAACTCCACCCTAGTTAAGGAGGGAGTGAATCACCCTAAACAGGGCAGCTGGGTGGGATTCTGCCGATGCAATCTGGCCAACATTGTATGCACGTCTTGTCAACCTGATCATCACTTTGTAAATATCCATATGAGCTTTTACAAGTGTTTGGTCAGATTTGGATCTGCTTTTCCTCCAGCGCTTCTCTAGATATCTTTTCTGGTGCTTCATCCCCTGGAGTTCCTTGGTAAACCAAGGAATCTCCAGGGTATACTGCTACAGGGAGGTCGCAAAGGTGCAATTCGGTCTAGAGCCTCCATCACAGCCATATTCCAGGCTGCAGCAAGAGACTTTGCCGAACTGTATACAAGCGAATCTGAAATGCGAAGCATCCTTTGAAAACCTTCATATCCATCAGGCTTCTGGGGCAGAACCTCCTAATCGGTTCCACCTCCCTGCAGGGGAAGATTGGAGCCTTAAAATCCAGCCGTACCAGAAAATGATCTGACCATGACAAAGGCAAGATATCTAAGCCCCTTACTTTCAGATTATTACTCAACTGCTCTGAGAGGAATACCATATTGAGAGCATGTCCCGTTCTGTGAGTTGGGCCATGAACTACTGAGGTCAGGTCAATGGTTGCCATGAACTCCTGCACCAACCCAGAGAATTCACTGAGTGATGGTAGATTGAAATTCCCCAAGACAATAAGTCTGGGGAATTCCACCACCAGCCCAGCTACCTCCTTGAGTAGTACAGGCATGGTTGTTGACACATAGCTGGGAGGCAGGTACATGAGAAACAAGGCCACCTGTACCCCTAGGTCCAACTTCACAAAGAGGGACTCACACCTCGATATGTCAGGAGCAGCGAGTCTGGGTAGGCCAGTGGTCTACTTCACTATGATAGCCATTCCTCCCGTCCTTCCCTGGGGTTGTGGCTGGTGCCACACCTGAAACCCGGCTGAGCACATTTCAGAGAGAGGAACACCTCCCTCCAGACCAGCCAGGTCTCAGTCACACATGCCGGCCTCCTCCTCCAGGAGTAAATCCTGGATGAGGGGAGCTTTATTTACAACCGACCTGGCATTAAGTAGCAGCAGTCTGAGCCCAGGTCTGGATTTCGCTTGTCACCAGTTCCCTGGGCAACCATCCCTTATTCCCTGGGAGCAGCTTACCCCATGTCTCCCACCATATCTGCCTCTCCTCAGCAGAAATGGGATGTTCCAGCCCTCTACCACCCCAGAGAAAAGGTCCCCCACTCCTTTCACCTCCAGGCTGCTAGAAAAACTGGTCCTTCTGTTTTTCCCATTCATCCCAAACATCCTATCTTTCTACATGTATCCATTCACCCATCTCTAAAATAGTACTTAATATCATAGTTCCCTCTAAGCTGAGCAGCGAGCAATCGCTGACTTAAAAATCATCATCAACTCAGAGTTTTCCAAACCTGCCCAGAAGCAGAGAGGAAAAGAGTGAGAGGGAAGGAGAGAGAGAGGAAGAGAGGAAGAGAGAGAAACAGATAGAAAAAAGAGAGGAAGGAAAAGAGAAAGAAAAAGAATGGAAGTAAGGAAGAGAGAAAGAAAATCAAAATCTAGTTTGAAACTAGCTCAACTATTTAAGTGGCATTTTGATATTGATAGAGTTGCCCTATTATGAGCTCACTGTTATAGTACAGTATTTTATTTTGAAATTCTCTGAGGCAAAACAGGGTGGGTTTTTTATTTATTTGTTTGTTTGTTTGTTTGTTTGTTTATTATTTCTGTGCCGCCCAGTCCCGAAGGGACTGCCGCTCAGACACTATACTTTTCCGCTCACCCCCCAAAAAATTAGAGGGAACACTGCTTAATATAATTAAGATTAGTTAAAATTACAATAATAAAATATATATTCACTAAAACCTATCTTCCCTCAAACATTAAAATATACCCTACATTAAAATAAACCATGCATTCCCTTCAAACCATGCACACACAACCTCTCTCCATTCTCACCCACATTCACCTCTCCCCACTTAATAATCAAGAATTGTCCTTAATAAAATTACAATATTAAATTAGATTAAATTAACTAAAGAACTAGTTCTGATGAAAAGAGGATATACTGTCCAGTCTAGCCCAGTCCTACTAGGGATTGTTCTTTCTCCTACAACCGAAGCACAATAAAGTGTTAAGTGTGGTGACAAAACAACAGTCTTATTAATGAGGTCCATTTGTGAGAGAAGGATAGTTCAAGCAAATGCTATCATGAGCATATCCTAGTTTGTGAGTCCCTCCTTGCTTCTTCCCCTAGTCCAGTGATGATGGGTTTCACAGTTACATTCAAAAGTAACCAAACGGAAAGCGCTGACATGTTGTTAAAAGACCTTGTCCTTGTCATCGACTCTCACTTGCTGGCAGGCGCAGGTCCACAATTTACAGCTTTTTCACCAATGCTGGTTCTTGCTAATGGCTCACAATACTGGTAATTTTTTCTTCTTCGGGGGCGTCAGCTCATTCTCACTCTCCTTCAACACTTCCACCTCTCCCAAGAAGTCCCAGGAGGTCCACTCCTTCAGATCACGACTTGACAATGTTGGTTTCTCTTGACTCCCTTGCGGCTCTCACTCTCACTCTTGTGAGCTGTTTCCCCAACTATGTTCAGAAGCTGGGGTTGGTGTTAGCATTGGAATTCTGGCAGGGTGGCTCGTCCCTCTGTCAATCCATTAAGTTCACTTGGGCCCGCCAACAGTTCTCACCTCTGGCCTCCCAAATTCCAGCATCTTCCTGGCAAGAGGCTCAACCTTGCCTCATTGTCAGCTCCTACAAGCCCTTACAAGTGTCGCCAGTTGCTCTCACCCGCTGGCGACCGCAAGTCAGAAACTGAAGCTCCGGCAGGACAGAGCAACTCAGAAGGAAGGGAGAGGAAAGGGGAGGAAAGGAAAGGAAAGTCACCAGCCACTCTCACTTGTTGGTGACCACAAGTCAAAGACTGAAACTCAAGCAGGATGGACCAGCTCGAACAGCTTGGAGGATCACCAGCTACTCTCACCCACTGGTGAGCACAGGTTCACAAATTCAAAAAACAAAGCCCTGGCAAGATGAGGCAGCTCAGAGGGGCAGCCAGTCTCAGATCATTTTTCTCTGGAGCTAAGCTCCAGCATTTCGTGCCCAAAACACCTCAATTGCAGTGCAAAAACCACAGAGGTAGTTCCCAAAAGCACAGTCAATACACACACACTCCAATAGTGTTGAAATCATCGGCAGCAGACTCTGCCTGTTCTCAAAACAGATGGTAAACTACCATTGTCCGCAGCAGTGATCATCCTCTGCTCCTCTCTTACTGCCACTGGAACCGGAAAGCCAGTTATCACAGCTTCAACCATTTGCCAAGGCAGGTTTTGAGGGGTTCTCCTGCCCTTCCACAGTTATGCAGGCATGAAGTATAAAACAAATTTGGTTTGTTAGCATCTAGTAATAGCAATGCACAAATGACAAGCAAGTAAAACCATATATATAGAATGCTCAGCTAGCTCAAAACCACTCCTTTTATATACACTATCAACAACCTCAACCAATCAGATTGTAGGAAATCTGCCCGCCTCCTGGAGCAACCAATCTGGGCATTACATCTGAAGATGTAACACCCCTTCCCACTTGTCATGTACAAACATAATCTTTTAGGAAGGCTGGAGGTCCACACAGTCGTGACGATCTCTGTGGATCTGGCTCTTCTAATGGAGGTACAGGACTGCTGGCATTGTCCATAGTCTTTTCCTTATTTGGTGTCTCCTGTACTGTGATAGAGTGACCAGTTGTTTCAGATGGTTCTGGTAGAGGTGGTACATTTTGCACAGCTCGTAAAACTGGCTGGGAGTCTGTTGGAGTTCTGACTGGGATAGAAACTAATGGAAACTCTGGGGTGGGTGTTTTTGGTTCAAGTGGGGTTGCAGGGAGGTGGGTGGAAGTTGCAGCTCCGCAGGACTACGGTAGAACATCGTGAATACAGGACATTTTTCCTTTGCGTTTTCAATCTTATTCTGGTTGTTCAGTGTGGTGAATTGTTCCTGCCTCTGAAGACCCCCGTCCCGGCTCTCTCCACGGCGGTAAGACCTGTTTTTTGGCGGTGGGCACATTGAGATCTGATCATCTGGGTCGCGGAACTGCGGAATTGGCATCCACGGGCTAGTGCTGCTGATGAAGGAGAAAGGGACTAAGAAACTGAGTAGTGAAGGACCCAGCTGAAATTTGATTTGTGAGGTGAGAGGGGTGAGAGAGAGGGGTGAGAGAGAGAGATCTGTGCCATTTCGGCAGTTTTTCATGGCAGTGAGACCAGTTCTGGCTGTGGACATGCTGGGGATCTAATCAGCTGAGATGCGGAGATGCGGAAATGGCACCCGTGAATTGATGAGAGAACCGAGAAACCGAGAATGAAGGATTGGCTCCGAATTGAGAGGCAAGAGAGGTGACAGAGAGGCGACAGAGAGGTGAGAAAGAGGCAAGAGGGAGATCTGTGCCACAGCAGTCTTGGCCCCCCCGAGTCTACAAGAGAGAGAGATCTACGTCGCAACAGTCCTGTCCCCCCCGAATGGACCCAAGATGCCGAGAAGCCTTTTGGTGGGAGCGCTCGACATGGGAAGGTCTGCCAGGTGGAGGGCCTATTTAGACTGATTATTACCATGAGGGAGGAGACTGAGAGGAGAAGGGGAGACCGAGAAATAAAAACACTGATAAAATAAGCCTGGTGGACTCTGATAAAACCTCATGGAGTCCATATACAAACTGTGTGACACCGCGAAGGGACTCGAAAGTTGGAAATGCCATTGAACAACAATACACTAGAAGGCGGCCAGGGGAGTCAGTGGAAGACAGCAACTGAAACAACTAAGATAGAAAGAAAGATCGGGAGTGCCGACTGGTGGCAGCAACTGACACAAAAAAGAACCTGGGAAACAGAACTAATATAACCAGGACCCAGACATTCCCCACTGAATATTAAACAATTCTAGAATTGACCTTTTTTAAAACATAGGTACTACGTGATTGATTAATTAACGAACTGGACTATTCCCTGTATTCTCAACATTAAATATTTAATATTTTAATAATTAATACTATACTTAATATTAATTTCATATCAATTTTTAGAATATTTTTAAAGTAATTTTTTGATATTGTTAGTATTAATTATTAAGGGTTGCTATTAATGTTTTCAGAATTTAACTTTTAGCTAATTTATGGGGGTTTTAAATGATGGATTATTGGGGTGGGTGGTGTAATTTTTATGATATGAATGAGTGGGGTGGGTGGGATGGTATGTATGGGAACAATGGGGATAGTATGAATGTAGAATATAGCCTACCTGGTGGTGGAGAGATAGGAGGGATGGGGGTATCTATCTCTGGGGTGACAGAGGGCCAGAATATTCCGGTCCTGCTGGGGAGAGGTAGATATGGCAAGAGTCACAGGGCTAGCCATTCTGGAGGAAAAAGAGAACACTGCTTAAAAGCGATCCCTTGTTCCGGTTCCATGAGCTCTACCCAGGGCCCTGGTGATGAGTGTAATCCGGGCCCTGGGCTCCAACTGCTGCTGCTCAATGCTAGATTGGTAGTAAACAAAGCTCTCCTCATCCGGGATTTGATCCTGGATGAGGAGGCCAATCTGGAATGTGTGACTGAAACCTGGCTGGGCCCGGAGGGAGGCGTTCCTCTCTCAGAAATATGCCCAGCCGGGTTTCAGGTATGGCATCAGCCTTGACCCCAGGGAACGGGGGGGAGGAGTGGCTATTGTAGCCAAGAAGAATCTTGGCCTGTGTAGACTCGTTGCTCCTGAGATTGCGGGTTGTGAGTCCCTCCTTGTGAAGTTGGATTTAGGGGTTCAGGTGGTCTTGTTACCGATGTACCTGCCTCTGAGCTGCATGTCAAGAGCCATGCCTGTGCTGCTCAAGGTGGTGGCTGGGTTGGCGGTGGAGTTCCCCAGACTTATTGTCCTGGGGGACTTCAATCTGCCATCACTCGGCAGTTCCTCTGGACTAGCACAGGAGTTCATGGCCACCATGACAACCATGGACCTGACTCAAGTATTTCAGGGTCTAACTCACAAGGGGGGACACACACCCGACATGGTATTCCTCTCGGAGCAATTGAGTAATGGTCTAAGACTAAGGGGCTTAGAATCATTGCCTTTGTCATGGTCAGACCATTTCCTACTGTGGCTTGATTTCCTGGCTCCAATCCTCCCCTGTAGGGAGGAAAAACCAATTAGGAGGTTCCGCCCCAGACGCCTGATGGACCCAGAGGGCTTTCAGAGGGCGCTTGGGGTTTTACCAGATTTACTCATCCACAGCTCGGCGGAGTCTCTTGCTGAGGCCTGGAACAAGGCTGCAGCAGAGGCTCTTGACTGAATTGCGCCATTGTGACCTCTCTGTGGCACTAGACCCCATAGAGCTCCATGGTTCAACGAGGAGCTCCGGGAGTTGAAATGCCAGAAGAGACATCTAGAGATGGAGAAAGAGTAAGTCCGAATCCAATCGAACACTTGTAAGAGCTTTTATAAAGACTTACAAAGTGGCGCTCAAGGCAGAAAAATGCACATACCATGCCGCCTTGATTGCATCAGCGGAATCCCGCCCGGCCGCTCTGTTTAGGGTGACCCGCTCCCTTATACATCAGGGGGCAGTTGGGGAGCCCTTGCAGGGCAGTGCTGAGGAATTTAACTCATTTTTCGCTGATAAAGTCACTTGGATCAGGGCGGACCTCAATTCCAATTGTATAGCAGTATCGGCTGACAACAAGTCAGCCGAGGTGACTGGGGCTAAACTTCTTTGTCCATCTGTCTGGGAGGAGTTTGACTTGGTGACACCTGATGAAGTGGACAAGGTCATTGGAGCTGTGAGTTCCGCCACCTGTTTACTGGATCCATGTCCCCCTTGGTGGGTTTCAGCCAGCCGAGAGGTGGCACGGAGCTGAGTCCAGGAGATTGTCAATGCCTCCTTGGGGAGGGAGTCCTTTCCTGCTCCTTATAAGGAGGCACTTGTGCGCCCCCTCCTCAAGAAGCCTTCCCTGGACCCAGCCATACTTAATAACTATCATCCAGTCTCCAAACTTCTGTTTATGGGGAAGGTTGTTGAGAAGGTGGTGGCGCTCCAAGTCCAGCGGTCCTTAGAAGAAGCCGATTATCTAGGCCCTCAGCAGTCTGGATTCAGGCCCGGCTACAGCAAGGAAACTGCTTTGGTCACGTTGATGGATGATCTCTGGCGGGTCCGGGACAGGGGCTTGTCCTCTGTCCTGGTGCTTCTTGACCTCTCAGCAGCTTTTGATACCATCAACCATGGTATCCTTCTGCGCCGGCTGGAGGGGTTGGGAGTGGGAGGAACAGTTCTGTAGTGGTTCTCCTCCTACCTCTCCGGTCCGTCGCAATCAGTGTTAGTGGGGGGTCAGAGGTCGACCTCTAGGTCTCTCCCTTGTGGGGTGCCTCAGGGGTCTGTCCTCTCCCCCCTGCTATTTAATATCTACATGAATCCACTGGGTGGAATCATCCAAGGGCATGGGGTGAGGTATCATCAGTATGCCATTGATACCCAGTTATACATCGCCACCCCATGTCCAGTCAACAAAGCAGTGGAAGTGATGTGCTGGTGCCCGGAGGCTGTTGGGGTCTGGATGGGTGTCAACAAGCTCAAACTCAACCCAGACAAGATGGAGTGGCTGTGGGTCTTGCCTCCCAAGGACAATTCCATCTGTCTGTCCATTACTCTGGGGGGGAATTATTCACCCCCTCAGAGAGGGTTTGCAACTTGGGTGTCCTCCTCAATCCACAGCTAACATTGGAACACCATCTTTCGGCTGTGGCGAGGAGGGTGTTTGCCCAGGTCCGCGTGGTGCACCAGTAGCAGCCCTATTTGGACAGGGAGTCATTGCTCACAGTCGCTCATGCCCTCATCACCTCAAGGTTCGATTACTGCAATGCGCTCTACATGGGGCTACCTTTGAAAAGTGTTCGGAAACTTCAGATCGTGCAGAATGCAGCTGTGAGAGCAATCATGGGATTTCCCAGATATGCCCATGTCACACCAACACTCTGCAGTCTTCATTGGTTGCTGTTCAGTTTCTGGTCACAATTCAAAGTGCTGATAATGACCTTTAAAGCCCTACATGGCATTGGACCAGAATACCTCCGGAACCGCTTTCTTCCGCACGAATCCCAGCGGCCGAGAAAGTCCCACAGAGTTGGCCTTCTCAGGGTCCCGTCGACCAAACAATGTCATTTGGCGAGCCCCAGGGGAAGAGCCTTCTATGTGGCGGCCCCGGCCCTCTGGAATCAACCACCCTCCTTGTCTTTCACAAGTTACTTAAGACCCACCTATATCGCCAGGCATGGGGGAACTAAGACATCTCCCCCAGGCTCAGTGTCCCCCGTAAGCTGCGCGCGTGCACACGTGCGTGCCCCAAAATACCCCCCGCACACCCTTTTTCACGGGCGCGTGCTCCCCATCCCCCTGCCAGCCCGCAGAGGGGGGGCAGGGAGGCGCCGGCAGTAGAAGGGAAGGGAGCTGCGGGCGCCCCTGCCTCCCCTCGGTGCCTCCAGCCCGGTCGGCCTTTCGGCACTGCCCCCTGCCCGCCCAATCCGCCCCCGCTGCTCCTCCGCCACCTCCTGCCTTGGGGCGCGGCTCCTCCCACACCAGGAATGCACGCCCTGCCCGTCTCACAGTCCCTTTGCCGAGAGCACTTTCGTCCCGGGCTCTCAGCAAGGGGGTTGCAGGAGAGGCGGAGCAGACGTTCTCACAGCGGAGGCTGGCGAAGGTGATATTCAATGTCGTGGGTGCATGGGTGGTTGCGCGCGCTCCCTATCCCGCCGGCGAAGGCTTTTCTTATTTTGAATGATCCGGGCAGGCTGGCAGGGGGATGGGGAGTGCACGCCTGACATTGAAAATCACCTTTGCCAGCCTCCACTGTGAGAAGAATGGAGAGAGAATGAGAGTGAGAGCAACAGACAGCAAGATAAAGAGAAAGTGAGAAAGAGAGAGAGAGATCAAGGGGGGAGAGAAAGATATAGCAAGAGAGAGAGAACAAGAAAGACAAAGAGAGGGAGAAAGAAAACAAGAGAGAGAAAGTGAGAAAAAGAGAGAGAGCAAGAGGGGAGAGAGAAAGAGAGAGAGAGAAAGAGAAAGAGAGATGAGAGAGGAAGGAAGAGAGTGAGAGAGAGGAAGAAAGCAAGAGAGAGAGAGACAGAGAAAGCAAGAGAGAGAGAAGAGTGGAAGGAAGAGATAGAGAGAAATGATAGGAAAAAGGGGAGAAAAAATGAGAAAATGATTGAGGCAGAGAATGACAGGAAAGAGAGAGAAACAGAGAGAGAAGTGACTCTTGATTTAAAGCATATAGTAAAAGCACTTAAATAATAACAGAGAAAAAAACCCAGCCCTCACCTGTTTTTATTAATAGTTATGTTTTTGGTTTTGCTGGTTGATTTAGCTTTAATAGTAATGGATTTTGGTTTTTTAAAAATTAATTTCTTTTAATAAAAAAGAAGGGATTTTTTTTCTTATTTATGTGTGCGTGTGTGTGTGTATGTATGTGTGTGTGTGTGTGTGTGTGTGTATATATATATATATATATATATATGTAGATTGTTCTGAGTTCGGGTTTTGCCCTGTGTAATGTTTTGCATGTCTATGCGACGTTTCGGCGAAATCACATTCACCATCATCAGGCTGGAGTTCCAATCTTTGTGTTTTTGCAAATGAATATTAGCAACTGACATTTCTTCTTAGCATGTAGTGTGGGGGTGGAGATTTGCTTTGAATGTATCTCCACCCCCACACTACATGCTAAGAAGAAATGTCAGTTGCTAATATTCATTTGCAAAAACACAAAGATTGGAACTCCAGCCTGATGATGGTGAATGTGATTTCGCCGAAACGTCGCATAGACATGCAAAACATTACACAGGGCAAAACCCGAACTCAGAACAATCTACATACATATACCCGTGAAAATTTACGAAAACAAATATATATATATATATATATATATATATATATATATATATATATATATATATATATATGCCGCCCAGTCCCAAGGGGACTGCCACTCAGACACTATACTTTTCCACCCACACTGAAAAAAAATTAGAGGGAACATTGCCCAGGCTTATTATATTTCATGTTTGATGTGTATGTGCTGTATGGTTTTTAATTGTTGAGGTTTTTATATATTTTATTATTAGATTTGTTCCATTGTTATGCTGTTTTTATTACTGTTGTGAGACACCCCAAGTCTTCGGAGAGGGGTGGCATACAAATCTAATAAATTATCATTATTAAATTATTATTATTTTCAATGTCGGGCACGTCGGCACGTGTGCTCCCCATCCCCCTGCCAGCCCACCCAGAACATTCAAAATAAGAAAAACCTTCACCGGCCTCCGCTGTGAGAACGCCTGCCCCGCCTCTCCTGCAGCCCCCTCACTGACAGCCCGGGACGAAAGTGCTCTTGGTGAAGGGACTGCGAGAGGGGCGGGGTGGGCGTTCCCACTTCGGGAGGAGCCACGTCCCAAGGTTGGAAGTGGAGGAGGAGAAAGAGAGGCAGATCGGGCGGGCGGGCAGCGGCAAGAAGCCAGGGGTGCGAGGGTGGAGTTGCTGGGGGGCGGGGTGGCCGCGGCTCCTTGCTCGCCCTTGGAAAAGGGTGCGTGGGGGTGTTTTAGGGTGCACAAGCATGCAGGCGCACAACTTAGAGACACTTTTCCCAGGCTTTTATATTTTATGTTTGGTATGTATGTATTGTTTGGTTTTAAATGATGGGGCATTAGCACTGAACAAGGGGTTTAAGATTAGACATTTGGATTTTGAGTGTGCATATTTAAATGCTACATTATCTGAAGTGGTGTACATTATCTGAAGAGATGTACTTGAAACCAGCATTAGGTTTTGAGCTGGATGACACCAGAAAGGTTTATAAATTAAAGAAAGCACTGTATGGGTTGAAGCAATCTGATAGAAACTGGAACACATATTTGAATGTAAAATTGTTAAAGATGGGCTTCAAAAAAAGTACAGCAGATGCTTGTGTGTATACTAAGGATTAGGAGATAAACAGGTCATGATTATTGTATATGTTGATGACAAATGTGTATGTGCAGGAAGACAGCGTAATCCAAACCGTGTTTGATGACTTGAGTAAGTCATCCATGGTTAAAGGCTACACCACTATCTTGGCATAGATGGAATAAATATAAAAGGAAAAGATATTTTATTAAGTCAAAAGAAAAAGATCTTGGAGTTTATAGAGAAAGTAAATTTAAGAGATGCTAAAGCTGTAAAAACTCCAATGAATGTTGACTTTCACAAGTAAGACAATAATGAAATGTTTTAATACCCAGATCTGTATAGGTCCATTATAAGTAGTCTTTTACACATTGCAAATTATACTGGGCCTGATATATCATATGCTGCTGGAGTGTTGAGTAGGAGAATTACAAAACCTACAATTAGAGATTGGCAAGGAATTAAAAGGGTATTGAGATATTTAAAAAGTACTACTGAATATGGTTTTAATATTTCACCAAAGCAAGTGAATGAACTAAATCATATGGTGGACAATTCATTTGTGAGTTTGGAAGACAGAAAATCATGCAAAGGTTATGTAATAAAATATGCAAATGTGCCCATTGTATGGAAAACCAGAAAGCAGACTTCCATAAGTTTGTCAACAGCAGAATCAGAATTTGCAGCATTATCTGAAGCATGTTGTAAATTATTGTGGATAGAACAATTGTTAAAAGATCTTGGTGAGAACGTGATAAAACTTATCACTGTATTTGAAGATTCTCAAACCTGTATGTACTTGGCTGAAGCAGAAAATTTAAAAGCCGGAATGAAGTATGTAGTTCTAAAGTACCAGAATGTAAAGCAATTAATCCAAAACGGAGACATCAAACTGTGTTATATAGAATCAGAGTTTAATATTGCAGATGGATTAACAAAGCCATGTATAATGTAAAACACAGTAGAATTATGGATGAACTATGTATCACTGTGCTGGAATATTAGAAGGGGTGTCAGGATATAAAACCTAAGGTAATAGTCCAAGTACAGTGGAAATGCTGTAATTACTATAAAATAGAAGGAATGCTGAGTCATGGTGCATCAGCAGAATGATACAATCTGTTCTACAACCTGATTGGTCAATACTTGTATATATTGTAATGCACCTTTGCATAGGTGTGGTCTTGTGGTTTGGTTTTGTGGTTGGTTTATTGTGATTAGTAGTGGTCTAGTGGTTGGTTGGATGGTCTGTGATGAAGTCTAGTGTAGTAGTTTGGTTAGATGTTCTGTAATATAGTATAGAGTTAATAGTTTTTGATAATAATAAGAAGTAAAAGTCTTCTGAAGGAAGAACTCCTGCTATAGTATCCTTATTAGGAGAACTGTCCAGTGACTGGTCTCCTCCATGTTTCCAAAGCAAATTCAAAATTAACTCTGACATGAACAACAGAACAATTGGGTTGAGTATTTACCCATCTCAGAATTTGCATTCAATAATTCCCAACACACCTCCACTCAGACCACTCCGTTTTATGCCAACCTAGGTTATCATCCCCAACTCTTCCCCCTCACACTTCTAGATTCCCCAGTTCCTATGTCTGAAGAGTTTCTATTAGAGCTCCAGTCTGTGCATCAAGTTGTCAAGCAGCAATTAGAATGGATCAAGGCAGACTACAAATGATTCGGGGACCGATCCCGGCGAGATTTTATTTATTTATTTATTATTTAGATGCACCACCATTGGATGTAGGTGATTGTGTCTGGCTCTCAATGAAATACCTACCCACTGACTGACCAGCTTGGAAGTTGGATCACTAGTTCCTAGGTCCCTTTCTGATAGAGGCTGTCATCAATCCCCTATCCTACCAGTTGACATTGCCCCGCATGCTTTGAATTCACCCTGTTTTTCATCGTTGTCTTCTTGTTCCAGCCTGTCCTTCTTGTTCCTCTATTCTGTGCATGACAGTCAGCTGCACCCAACATCTAGGATGCAAAACTGTAGCCTGAGATTGCCAATATCCTGGACTCCCATTGTTTGAAAGGCCAATTTTAAGTATTTGGTGGAATGTGTGGGGCATGAATCAGAGGAGTTTACATGGCAGGATGCAGACACTTTTGATGTTCCAGTTCTAGTATGGACCTTTCATGAACAGTTCCCTTGGAAACCGCATCCTGATCGTCAGTCCCAGGGAAAGGGCCCTGCGGTGAGGGATAGTGTGACAGTTCACTCACGTACTGCGCAGAGTCCATTAGTTATGGACTCTGAGTCCGAAGATGCAGAGATGGTGGAAGGGAAAAGCAAGCATCCTGTATTTCTAGCATCTGACAGGGACAGGGACAGTGATGAGGGGTCAGGGTTAGGGGCGGAACAACAGCCAGGGCCTTCAGCACTTCCTGTCAGGAATGACACAGCATATCCAGGGCCCAGCGAATCAGGGAAGGACATACCATGTTCAGGGCTCAGCAAATCAGCGGATGATACAGCACATTCAGGGCTCAGTGAATCAGGGAATGATACAGAAGGTCCATGGCTCAGCAAATCAGAGACAGAGCAGAGATGGAACCTCTTCTGAATCAGGGAATGATACAGAAGGTCCATGGCTCAGCAAATCAGAGACAGAGCAGAGATGGAACCTCTTCTGGATGCCAGAATGTGAGGGTCAAGGAAGAGAGATGCCTGGTTGGCTGGGAGAATGGTCACTCATAGGCTGTTGGGACATTGGGTCACGCCCTCACCCTATTTAAGGGTGAGGCATGCACCACCTTGTTGCAGACGTACAATGACTTTCATTGTGGAATCATTTTGTCTTGTCTCTTGCATTTCAGATTGGATTTAAAAAGTTACTTTCTTAGCTTTGCTAATGGTTTTGAGTACTTCATCTAAAATCCCTGGCTACAACTGGTAACTGTTACAGTGTTATCTTTGTTCTGGGATTTTAACCAAACGATAAAATGTTGCTAGTTTGCTTCTCTTGCTGAAAAGACTCGAATCATTTGTAGTCTTTAACCTCTCGCTTAAAGGTTCTTACTATATTGGAACTTTTGTATATATTAAATCCTGTTATGAATTAGACAAGTTGTGTACATCTAAGTACTGGGGCCAGCACCAGGACAGAACAAGTTCATTTTAAATTCCAAATTTAGGAGGGGAGAATCTAGTTAAAATTTTAAACAGTTAAAAATGTCTAGTTTAAGTATTTAAAATTCTATAGTTCAAAATGGTCTAGTTTAAAAATGTAAAGTTTTAGCAGATCATTTAAATTGTCCAATTTTAAAATATTCAGTGTTGAGTGGGGTTAAGTGTGAGGTTTGTCCTTAGCCTATATTGGAATGTTCTATAATTCTTCCTTTCCTCCCTTCCTTCTTATGATATAATCTAAGTGCAATTGTTATTGCTATTTCTGGCATATCTTCTAGTGCATCATTTACTACTTTGTCATGTCATTGTTTTTAATCACTGTGCGATTTTCTTGCAGTAGATAACTAGGTGGTCCATTGCTTCTTCAGCTTGTTTGCATAGGTGGCATTTGCATTGTTGCTGTTTTTCCATTCTGCCTTTATATTCATTTGTTCTTAAGGCTTAATATGTATCCAGAAATCTCTGTCACTTACTTCAATTTTCCTGCTCTTAGCCATTACTATATCATTATTTGCTTTGATTACTATTACTTTTAATGCATTGATCATGTAATACTGTGCTTGCCAGGTCTTTTTTGTACTCTTTCTTTGGTATTTTTTGTAGACCAGATTGGTCTTTCCAGCACTCAATAAGCCTTTATGGTATACTATGTATGCTGAATATTTTATACTTATCTTATACTTATTTTATCTTTATACTTATTTAATCCATCATATAATTTTAACCCTAAAACCTTATTTTACATAAGTGGTGTGTATGTGTGTGTATGTGTGTGTGTTGTTATGCAGACTTTCACAAACACTTAAGGAAAAAGATAAAATTTCTTTTGATTTACGTGTTTTTAACCACTAAATTGAAAGTGATTTATCATTTTGTTCTTCATGTTAATGTTTTCTCTAGTCTACAGTTCACAATTTCTGGACAGTCTTTCAGCTAAATATTAATCAGATCAAAGTTTGTCACAGCGAAACAAGTTCAGCCACATTCTGTTATATCCCTTATATATTACTTATTAATTACCTTATTTATTCAATATCTTTGAATAACAAACATTATTTTAAACAATACTGTACTTTAAGAGCTGCCAAAAATCATTGAGGCTGTAATCACTTGAATGTCAGAGAGAAGAGCATTACCCAAAAGCAGCTGTCACATCTGGCAGTAAATCATAATAATGATTTTTCCAATGATCTTAGTAATCTACAGGTCTGTTAGATTTATCTGGCAACATATTGGTTAATACTTTGAATCCCATTAGAAAAACCTCAACTTGGTTCAATAATTAATAAGTAAACAATGCAGGAATTTCAAAACTAATAGGTGCATAATAAGGTGCTTATTTGAGCAATCTGGCTGCTGCATTCTGTATAATAGCAGCTTCTAAACCATATGAAGGTGGAAGAGGGCCCTGTGTCCCAACGGTAGATAAAGCAGCAAAAACATCTTCTAGGAGAAGGGAAGCTCTGATTGCAAACTTCCACTGCCTTGTGGATATGTTTATAATTGAAAAAGGCATCAGGACTAAACTTTGAGGCAAAATCTGGAGCCAGAGTTCTGGAAGCAGTTCATGACTGTGTACTGTACAGCCATGTTCTGATAACTCCTGCGATATAGCTGGAACCAATTGTATTGGCTTTGCCATTCCATTGGATTATTTCAGAAATATGGAAAGGGGGGATCTGCTGCTTGGGTCTATCCTCCATACTAATCTACCCAGGCCTCATGCTCTAGAGAGGTTACAGCTTTGAATATAGCATTTAGGAACTCTTTCCCGAACATGACACCAATAATGGGTTGCAGCTGGTACAGGCCACTCTATAGAGTGGTAGTAAAAACAAAGATGTAAAAACATGGGTGCATGCCCCCTTGTGAGATTTGGCTTCTGCACATGAGCAGAAAGCTAAATCTTACGCGAGGACACTCACATATGGGAGATTTCACCAATTTTGGGTGTTTTTTTAATTCCATGCATGCGCGGAAGCAAAGAAATCACCCAAAATTGGTGAAATCTCTCACGCATGAGATTTGGCTTTTGTGCATGCGCCAAATCTGTGATGCCAAATCTCATGCGAGGATGCTTGTGTGTGCCTGCCAAACACATGTGTGCCTGCGCAGGTCTCTGGGAGTGCACCAGTAGCACCATAGATGAGGAACTCCCACCTACATGATACCATAGTCTTTCAAGTGAAGAATGCCAATTCTGAAACCATATGAATGGTAGCATCACAGAAAATATAAAAACAATCCAGATGTTAGAGTCTAAGAAGAACAATCTGCCATGTAGGACAGTTTACTTGGGCTCTTAATTAGCCTTGGCAAGTTGGCATGGCTCACACTAAACTGTCATAACAATGTGTCCTCTCAGCTCACAGGACTCATGAATTTTATGGATTCAGCTTAGCAAATTCCTTCTATTCTCATTTAAAATTGAAATTGAATTGTGTGTGTGTTTTTATGCTCACCAATTGCTTTATTTCTTCAACTTTTCCTTCTGCAACAGCATCAGGTTTTATAATGACAACCACACATTTTTCCTCCTCTAAAAGAAAAACAATAATTAATTTAGGAAGCTGTATAACCAGGTATGGACTGCTGCCCGGATGGGGGGGGGACAGTGGGGTAGCCAAAATGGATCTCCACCCCAAAGCTCCCAATTTGCACTGAAAGATGTTAAAAGAAAATACAAGGCATCCTGCATAAGCCATGCCCACAGTGTGGTAGTAAAAAATTTGGTAGCCCTTCACTGTGTATAACCATTCTAAAAGAACAAATAATACAAGCGCTTAATGCTTATTTGCTATTCTAAAAAGAATATCATTGAACTATTTGTATCTGAGACCAATTTGTTTGTAGTTATTTTTCAAGTTTCTGAGTTTAGGGGTGTGTTATGGAAATAAAATAATTTAAATTCTTTGGCACTGTAGTTGAACCTGGGACTATAATTGTAAGTTGTGGTGGTTAAGTGAGTTGCACATGACTGCACCTAATTTTATGAATATTTTACGGCAGTCATTAAACAAATGTTGCTGTTGTGAAGCAAAAACAATGGTCATATAACTGCAATATGTTGCAAATGGATGTAAATGCAAACTGGTTGCCAAACATCCCCAATGAAATCACATGTATGCAAGGGGGTGGGGGGGAGGGCATCAGAACTGTAAATAGGTCTGGGCAGGTCTTTTGTAAATTTAAATAGATGCTAAGTGACCTGTATCCATTTCTGTTACGTGTCATGAAGTGTATATGTACAACTGAAGTGCTGACTCCAATGTTTTTCAACCTTTTTTCTTCAGGGGAACCCTTTGGTGTCATCAGATTTCTGGCGGAACCTGTACCATGTACCGATACTGTTTATGTCCCTTCAAAGTGAGCCTTGAACATTAAGGAGGGAATTTAATTAAAAGATAATGTATATAACTGGATGACAACATTAGAAAAAAAAACTTTTTTGATGATTGATATTAGTTACTAACAAAATACCGCATTTTATTCATGGAAAATTAGATGGTACACTTTATTGTTTGAATGTATGTTGAGAGAAAAATAAAACTTTCTTCCTTCCTTCCTTCCCTCCTTCCTTCCTTCCTCTCCACTTTTTCCCTCCCTCTATTTCCCTTTTCTTTCTTTCTCTCCGCTTCTCTCTCTCTCTTTTCCCCCTCTCTCATTCTCTCCCTTCAGGTCTCTCTCATTTCTGTGTACCTCTCCCTCTCCCCCTTCTCTCTCATTTGCCTCTATTTTCTCTCCCTTATTCTTTCTCTCCACCCTTTTCTCATTTCTTTCTCTTTCTCCCTTTCTCTCTCCCATTCCCTCCCCCTCTCCTTCCCCCCTTTACCTCTTTACCTCATGCAGCCAGTAGCGGTGTGTAAAGGGGGGGGAGTGCAGATATCACTCTGGTCCCTTCACCCCAGGGATGGTGGGTGGGGGTTCCCTGCACCTCTTGTTTCCTGGGTTGCGCCCCCGCCAAAAAGAAAGAGCAAATGGAGGATCGGCAGGGTTGGGTGTGGTCCGGAGAGCCATTGCAGCCAAGGTGCAAGGGGCTCTGACCCACGGGGGTTTCTCTCCACCCGACAGCTTGGCAGCTGTCGGGCGGGGAGAAACAATGTTCTGGGAGGAGGAGGAGGCGGCAAAAGCGGAGTAAGGCAGAGGGGGCAGCAAGGGCTGCTGCTGCTCCTAGTTGTTGTTTTTTTCTCATTAAGTCGTGGAACCCCTGGCTGGCCTTTGCAGAACCCTTGGGTTCCACAGACCCCCGGTTGAAAAACACTAGCTTACTCTATATGAAAAAGTTGCTTTTTGATCCATATCCTAACCTACTGCTTGTACCATAAACATGTATGTAACTGATAACTTATATCAAGAATCATGGTTTCCACACCAAAATCCTGCGGTCAGAGGTGGGCAGCTGCCAGCTTGGACCGTTTCTCCCAGACTGGTGGTTTCGATTCTGTGCAGTTCAAAGAACCAGCAAAATGGCCTCGATCCACCTGTTTT
This sequence comes from Erythrolamprus reginae, assembly GCF_031021105.1. NCBI lineage: Eukaryota > Metazoa > Chordata > Lepidosauria > Squamata > Dipsadidae > Erythrolamprus > Erythrolamprus reginae. Next base: position 66,673,846 of record NC_091963.1, read on the forward strand.
AGGGGCCTTTTTTGCTTGGGTTTGGGGGCATTTTCAGGCCATTTCCCAGGCCATTTTTCCAGCCAAAATCAGCCTGAAAACAGGCCTAACCCTAACTTCAAAAATGGCTTGAATATGCCCCCCAAATGACCCCAAAGCCAGGCTATTTGCAGGCCATTTCCAGGCAACTTGGGGGGGGGGGGGGGTCAGGCTGTTTTTCAGTTCACAAATGGCCTCAAAACAGCCTGAAAAGGACCCCAAAAGCTGGTTGTGAGAGAAAGAGAAGCTGAGTGAGCTGGACCCAGACGTGTCCTAGGTCCTCTCATCCCAGAAGTAGCAATCTCACACACTTCCTCTCTCTCCTAGCCCACTTCTTAGCATGGGATAGCCCAGCAATGGAGATGGAAAGAGAGAAGAGGATGGCATTTCTGTGTGCTCCCACTTCTGTGTGACCTTTGCTCTCAATGCTAGCAGCTGTTGCTGCCCCCTTCTCCCTCCCCATCTCTGCTGTTGGATTATTTTGTGTGAAGAAGGGGGCTATCAGAGATGGCAGGCTGCTGCTTCTGGGCTCAGAGGACCAGAAATATCTGGGTGCAGCTTACCCAGCTTCTCTTCCTTTTGCAGCCAGCTTTCCCAGTCTAGCTTGACAAAGTCTCCCTCCCCCTCACTCTCTCTCTTACACAGAAATACAAATGCACTAGTGCACACGTGCATGCTCACACAAACGCACACGCACACACATGCACACACACACAAACAGGTTGGATCTTTCTTTCTCCCAACCCCCCACCAGAGACCTCTGGATTCTCTTCCCAACTTTGCCTGTCCCGTACAGGTACCATCCACACAAGGGATGTAGAGTTGGCCACACCCACTCAGTCACATGATCCACCCAGCCATGTCCCCTCTCAGCAAGTCATTAGAACAGAGAATTAGTTGTTAAAAAATTTGGAGCCCACCAATGCTTGGGGATCTTGTACTGTTAGAAGAAATGTCCATCTGGATTCTGTTCCAAGTGGGGAGAAAGACACTGGAAACATGAAGGCTGATTGGAAAGATGATTTAATGGTGAAGCAGAACCACCAAGCACGTGTGATTCTGGGTAGCTGACCACCTGGTTTGATGAGCAGCATTCCAGCATGTGGATTTTTATGCAGTTTGTTCTACAGTGTTTTGTAATTTGTTTTGTGTATTTTGTTATTTAATTTTAATTAGCTTGTCTCACTTGCAATGAGTTGGGTTTTTTAATCTTGTTTAACAAATGTAATTAATCCTAGATGCTGGCTTCTTTAGGATTTTAATCCCATCTTGAATGGCTTACCAGATCTGCATTTCTAAAAGCTGGTCATTAATTTCGACTTGAGGCAGAGAGCTGAGGCTCTGAGTTTCTCTCTTTAGCAACATGTTTCTCTTTTAGGGAAAATATAACATTCTTCCTTTTTAATATTTCCTAAAATATTTCATTCTTCTAAGAGGGGTGGGTGCTAACTTTCTTCAGTATTGATTGCTCCAGTTACATTCACAATAAATAACATCATAGAACAAATGTATGAAGGAAGACTGAATGGATGATGAAGAAAATCAAGAAAGTCTGGATTAGGTTTGAAATCAGGAGTTTCGTAGTACCTTTTTTTAATTAACAAATGTTATTTAAAAGCCCTTACTATTAACAAATTAATAAATTTTGTTTATGGGAAAGCATGCCACATATGAAGAATAAAGTACAAAAAGTAATGTATAAATGCATGGATATGTTATAAGTAAAGAGGCTTTGCAAGGATAGAAAGGTTTGGAGAGCTTTTAGAAATTACTATATAAACTGATTTTACACAAATTTCCCTTTCTCCTGCCTTTAATTTCTTTTTTATAGCATTATTTATTATTATTATTATTATTATTATTATTATTATTATTATTATTTATTAGATTTGTATGCTGCCCCTCTCCGTAGACTCGGGGCGGCATTATAGCATTTAGACTTATGTACCACTTCACGGTGCTTTACAGCCCTCTCTAAGTGGTTTACAGAGAGTAAGCATATTGCCCCCAACAATCTGGGTACCTCATTTTACCAACCTTGGAAGGATGGAAGGCTAAGTAACCTTGAAGCTCCTGAGATTCGATCTGCCAAACTGCTGGCAGGTGGTGATCAGCAGAAGTAGCTTGCAGTATTGCACTCTAACCACTGTACCACGGAGGCTCTTTTTTATTTTTATTATTACTTTGCAGTATTTTACTGAATATTGTCTGCTCTAAAGATATAATGATGGGCCTGTATACATACATGTAAGTAAAAAATAAGTATAATACTTTCCAAAGTAACTTGTCTTCTTCCTAATTCTCTAAAACATTGGAAATTAACTTCTTTGGGGGAGACAATATTTAGCATTTACTTTATTGATTAGCTCTTGGGCCATATCAAAGTGCAAAGTTTCAGAAATAATTTATTACTACAATTTGATGAAAGTAATTTAAAATGGAATTAGATAAAATACAATTTAAAATAAAATTGGAATAAAATACTGTCCAAAATGATATTGGAATAGAATACAATGATTTAAGATAAAGTTAAAATGTGATAAAATTATATATTGTTGTCACCCCTGCAATCTACCCCAATCAGTCCCACATATGCAGTTCTCAGCTGAATCATTTTGGTACCTGTCTCTCACCCACTTATACAGGCAACAATCAAATAGGTCTTCTACTTCTGCTGCTCCACGTATGCAGAGATAGGATATAGAATGGAATCACCCATATCTGACCATTGTGTTGAGTTGTTCAAATCTAGCTCATGTAAATATCTCCCTAAGATATTTTTAGCAGTTCTAACTTCAAATTACTGTCTGTTTGAAAAGTACATTTGTATTTGCTCAGCCACTTCAAGTTAGCCATCTTACTAAGGTAAAGTGACCAGATTTTAACACTGGTAAAGAGGGACACCATTGACCAGGAGTGGGGTGAGGGTGTCTTGATTAAAAATGTGGTCTATATGGAGCAAAAAAAAAAATCTTTCTTTTTTTCTCTCTCTCTCCCTCCCTCCCTTTCTCTCTATTTCTCTCTCCCTCCCTCTTTCTTTCTCTCTTCTTTCATTCCTTTCTCTTTTTTCTCTCTCTTTCTCTTCCTCCCTCCCTCTCTCTTTCCTTTTTTCTCTCTCTTCCTTCCTTCCTCCTTTTTCTCTCTCTTTCTCTCTCTCCCCCTTCCTCTCTCCCTCTCTTTCTCTCTCTCTCCCTCCTTCCCTCCCCCTCTCTCTTTTTCTCTCTTCCTCCCTCCCTTTCTCTCTCTCTCCCTCCCTCCCTCCCTTTCTCTCTTTCTTTCTCTCTTCCTTTCTTCCTCTCTCTTTCTCTCTCTTCCTTCCTCCCTCTTTCTCTATTTCTTCCATCCCTCTCACTCTCTTTCTTTCTCTCTTCCTCCCTTTCTCTCTCTTTCCCTCCCTCCCCAGATGCCATGCTTTAACAGTAGGCTGCACTACTGAAAGTGTAATCCCCTGGGAGGCATGGAGGAACTTTGCTCGAGAATAGCATCCTGAGTGTAGACTCTCTCCTGTTGAGACACAGAGTGGAGGAGGCGGGGAGGGGTATGATGGACTGACCCCCCTACACACACATCTCACACCCTCCCCTTTGCCCTTGAGAATCCCCTGTCTCAGCACAGCATTTCCCAGGAGGCGGCAGGGCGGGGGCGGGAAGGAGAGATCTGACCTCAAAGGCAGTCGCTTCTGAGTCGAGCGCTGCCAGGACTAAGGCAGCAAGTGCAAAGGCCTGGTTGTACTTCTCCAAAGTGCCCACCAGCTCCTGTTTCTCCCACAAGGCATCCCCTGTACAGCCTTTACATTATATGAAGTTAGAGGTTTGGCCCTGACAGGCAGTCCCTCTTCTGCAATCTCTCTCTTGCTCATCCCTCCCATTTCCCTATTGCTGCTAACTGTGTGAGGCCAAAACCTCTAACTTCACATAATGACTTTGATCCTGACAGGTGCGCTCTGTTCTTGGCTGGGAACCATTTTTCCAGCAAGGCGCCCAGCACCACGTTCATGCAGAGGTCAGCAGGGGTTTGGCCGGCCATGTTGGAGGCCATGGGAGTGGCACAAGCAGAGACGGGACACCAGATGGCACATTGGACACACTGGACACCGACACCTATCTGGGCACTGCTCTAATGGAGGAGATGCAGGCAAAAAGGGCAGCTCCGGAGGGCGGTAGCAAGCAGGGTATCCCAGTGGGTCAGCTGCCTCCAGGGTGCTTCTGCCACTCCCTGGACCCTGCCAGGGAGGCAGCTACAGCTTCTTTTCCTGGATGAGAAGGACAAAACTCTTGGTCAGCTCGGCAACTCCTCGGGACGCAAGCGGGCCAGTCTGGCAGTGACATTGTACGAGTCCAATGCTTTGGCCATGCACCCTACTCTGTGCGCTGCAACCCTTCTTCATCACTTCCAAGTTTTTTCCTGGCACCAGCAAATAGAATCTGCCAGGGAAAAATTTGGAAGCTACAAAAAAGGAAGCTCAGCTTCTGCGCTGCCCAAAATCCGCCGATGCGGAGGTCCAGCAATTTCCAGTTGGTGCCTTCTTTCAAAAAATCAGGACTTTTTAAAAATGCTGCAGGACGCGGGTCAAATTGCTAAAAAGTGGGACTGTCCCACCGAAAGTGGGACATCTGGTCACCTTATACTAAGGATAGCCATGTCATTTTGTGTTTCTATATCCTTAATTCTTTGAGCAGCTCTTTTTTCAAATCATTCTCCTGTTGCACAAGAGACAGGAAGGCTTTCAAAGCTTCTTACAAAATTTGTTACTTTAGGGATCCAGGAGATTTATGACGGTGATAATTTGTCTACCATCAGTTTCCATTTCATTGACTTTGTGCCAGTAGTTATGTACTAATTTTTGGATAGTGCATGAATTATATGCATTCCTGTTGTATCCTTGTAAATAGTTGGTTCCGTGTGGAAACGCTGTCTAAGCGGGAAACAGGAAGTCGCGTCTGATTGGCTCAGACGCGGGCTGCTCTCTTTTGGCGGGAGCAGCAAATGTATAAAAAGAGTGGTTTCTCCCCAGGTTGGGCAGACGGTATTCCGCTGATTGTCACTTACCTATAAGAGCTGAATAAAGGAACCATCTTTACCTAGCCTAGTCTCTGGACTTTTCACTGGCGACGACGGACGGAAGAACCACGCGTGCAAGATGGACAACCTTCAAATCGGCCGGGCTCCTGAGTTCTTCGATCCGGAGAAATCTTCCTGGGACGCCTACATAGCCAAGTTCGAGATCTTCCTCGAAGCCGCGGGAATAAGGGACGCTGACGCCGAACGAAAGCGGGCAATCTTCCTGAACTACTGCGGCCCAGAAATATTCGATCTCGCCTAGACTCTCACCGATCCGCTCCCAGCCAAATCCGTCGCTTGGGACATCCTGCAAACCAAGCTCGCGAGCCATTTCAAGCCTACGAAACCAGCCGTCGTTTTCCGGCACCAGTTTTCAAGAATGGCCCAGCTCGAATCCGAATCCATTAATCAGTTCGCGACGCGTCTTCGAACGGTGCTTTCAAAATGCAAGTTTGATAGCCCGGAAGCTCGCCTCACTGATGCCTTAATTTTCGGCATGAGAAATGCCATGGTGCGGAACAAACTCCTCACCGAAGACGAGCCGTCTCTCCAGGCAGTAATCAAGCTGGCACAAACCGCAGAGGTCGCCGACGCTGCTGCCAAAGAGCTGAAGGAGCACGACAAGCGAGAAGTCATCACCAAGATCGACTCCATGTTTTCCCGCGCTGAGGCCCCAGACGACCTCAGCCCACCAGCCCTCAACAAGGACAGCTGTTTCCTGCTGCAACAGGACCAACCGAGACAACCCAGATACCCTCGCCCCGTCGCCCCCTGCGCCGGCTGCCAAGGAAACCATCCGCGCCAACGCTGCCCCTTCCGGGACGCCATTTGCCGCCGCTGCAACCGACGCGGCCATATCGCCGAAGCCTGCAGAGCACCTTTGCCTGAGGAATCTTTCTCCACTCCTCGTCCTCTTCGTTTCCAGAATCAAACACCTCAACCGCGCGAAAACCGGTTTCCCCGGTTTTTCGGCCGCAAGAACTACTCAACCGCTAACCGCGACTACTCAAGAGGTAACAATCAATTTTCCGTGAATAGCACGGCAACAAAAAATGGGGGCAAGATTGTAATCTCACTGCTCTTAAACAACAAGCCATGCTCTATGGAACTTGATATGGGGTCTAAATACACCATTATGCCGTTGGAAAAGCTTATAATGTACATGCCTAGCCTCTCAAAGTCTGACCTTTTACAAACCTCATTGGTAATTAGAGATTTTCCAGGGGGAATAATACCTGTTCTAGGCCAAGTGAATGTACCTATTATGTTTAAGACTGTTAAATGTACCCTTCCTATGATTGTTGTTACAGGGGCTAGACACTCTCTCCTGGGTTTGGCTTGGATGGAACCATTGGGAATTGAAATTTCTGGTATCTGTACTGTTAACTCTGATAGCATGCCTAACTTCTTACAGGAATTCCCAGAAGTGTTTAGCCCCACCTTGGGATCGTATAAAGGGCCCCCTATCTCCTTTTCTATTGACCCCAAGGTCCCTCCTGTCCGGCTCAAACCTCGCAGGGTACCCCTTCCGCTCCTTCCCAAGCTTGACCTACAGCTAGATAAGCTCATAAGCCAGGGCATTTTAGTTCCTGTAGAGCAGGGGCCATGGGAAACACCCATAGTTACGCCTCTTAAACCAGATGGCTCTTTGAGGGTTTGCGCTGACTATAAGTCTACGCTCAACAAAGCCCTCCAACATCACCCTTACCCCATTCCAGTGGTACAACAGCTCCTTCACTCCCTGGGGGATGGGAAAGTGTTCGCAAAAATCGATTTAGCCCAAGCTTACCAGCAGCTCCCTGTCAATGAACCAACAGCACTCGCACAGACAATTGTCACCCACAGGGGTGCATTTAAATGTACCAGATTACAATTTGGGGTAAGCATAGCTCCCGGGATTTTTTCAAAGCATAATGGAACATTTGTTGTCAGGAATTAAAGGGACCATTCCCTATTTTGATGACATTTTAATTTCAGGAGAAAACCAATCTCAACTCAACGAAAGAATAAGAGAAGTTTTACATAGACTACAAGATAAAGGGTTAAGGATCAAACCTGACAAATGTGTGTGGGGAACCAACAGTGTAGAATTTTTAGGATATAGAATAGATGGGGAAGGCATACACCCCACTACTGAAAAGTTAAAAGCCATCAGGGAAGCCCCAGAGCCACAGAATAGAACAGAATTGCAGGCATTCTTAGGCCTTCTAAACTTTTACTCTGTCTTTTTAAAACAGAAGGCAACAGCAGCAGAGCCGCTACACCGGCTACTTCAGAAAGGAACCCTTTGGACATGGGGGAGAACTGAACACGAAGCCTTTTTACAAATAAAACAGTTGTTAACTTCCGCAAGTGTAGTAGTCCAGTACAGTAGAACCCTGACTTACGAGACTAATTGGTTCCAGAAGGAGGCTCGTAAGTCGGAACGCTCGTATGACGAAACATTGTTTCCCATAGGAAACAATGTAAAGTCAATTAATCCGTGCAACAACAAAAAAAAACCGCTGCCGCCGAACGCGGAAGTTAGCGTTCAGAGACAGCTGCGAAGCGGCGCACGTGTTTTAAAATGTGGCAGCCGGCCTGGGGGGCTCGGGGGAAAGCCCCCGAGCCCCCCAGGCCGGCTGTGACGTTTTAAAACACCCGCGCCGCTTCGCAGCTGTCTGCTGAAGCCGGAACGCTAACTTCCGCGTTCGGCTTCAGCAGACAGCTGCGAAGGGGCACGCGTGTTTTAAAACGTGGCAGCCGGCCTGGGGGGCTCGGGGGAAAGCCCCCGAGCCCCCCAGGCCGGCTGTGACGTTTTAAAACACACGCGCCGCTTCGCAGCTGTCTGCTGAAGCCGGAACGCTAACTTCCGCGTTCGGCTTCAGCAGACAGCTGCGAAGCGGCGCGCATGTTTTAAAACGTGGCAGCCGGCCTGGGGGGCTCAGGGGAAAGCCCCTGAGCCCCCCAGGCCGGCTGTGACGTTTTAAAACAGACGCGCCGCTTCGCAGCTGTCTGCTGAAGCCGAACGCGGAAGTTAGCGTTCCGGCTTCAGGAGACAGCTGCGAAGCGGCGCGCGTGTTTTAAAAGGTTGCAGCCGGCCTGGGGGGCTTGCCAGCACCCCCCCGAGCCCCCCAGGCCGGCTGCAACCTTTTAAAACACGCGGGATACGAGCGCCAAGGAGCTGTCTCCTGAAGCCGAAAGCGGAAGTTAGCATTCGGCTTCAGGAGACAGCTCCTTGGCGCTCGTATCCCGAATGTGAGCTCGGGAGGCGAACAAAAATGTCGCTCCCCTCCCAGCTCTTATCTCGAGTAGCTCGTAAGTAGAGCTGCTCGTATGTCGAGGTTCCACTGTATAGCACGTTACTACCCGTCAGGCTTACGTGCGATGCGTCCCCATATGGCGTAGGAGGGGTTTTGGCACATGTATTGCCAAATAATACAGAGGCCCCAATTGCTTTCTTTTCAAGGACAATGACCAATACAGAGAGAAATTACAGCCAACTAGATAAGGAGGCTCTAGTGTTAGTGGCTGGGGTGAAGAAGTTTCATAATTATCTCTTTGGCAGGAGTTTTGAATTGGTTACTGACCACAAGCCTTTACTAGGCCTCTTAGCCCCCAACAAACCAACTCCCCCATTTATGTCTCCAAGATTAATCAGGTGGGCCTTGTTCCTCTCAGGATACCAGTACGAGCTCATTCACAGAGGGGGTAAAACCATCAACCACGCAGATGGTCTCAGTAGGTGCCCAATGGCAGAGTTAGTAGAGGACCCTGCCCCATCTGCTGATGTTTTAATGATAGAGCTCGAAGATAACCCACTAACTACTGCAAGGGAGGTGGCTGCGCACACGCAGCAAGACCCAATTCTGAAAAAGGTGGTAAACTGTGTACTTAAGGGGTGGCAGAATGACTCTGTAGAATCTGATTTATGTGATTTTAAAACAAAAAGACTGGAATTGTCATATGTTAAAGGTTGCCTGTTGTGGGGTGATAGAGTAATCATTCCTGAAAGTCTAAGGACCAAAGTACTCACAATGTTACATGTGGGCCATCCTGGGATTGTCAGGATGAAGGGCCTAGCTAGGGGGCACTTATGGTGGCCAGGTCTGGATACTGATATTGAAAAGTGGGTAGCCAAGTGTGATCCATGCCAAGAGTCGCGGCCTAACCCCCCCAAAACAACTCCAGCAGAGTGGGAACAACCTGCAGGGCCTTGGTCCAGGGTCCATATTGATTTTGCAGGACCAGTGGGGTCACAATATTTCTTAATAGTGGTAGATGCATTTTCCAAGTGGGTGGAAATCATTGCAATGAATAATATAACTACGAGTGCCACCATTAAGGTTCTGCGCCATTTGTTTGCCACCCATGGCTGTCCTGACATCTTAGTGTCAGACAATGGCCCCCAATTGACAGCCAGGCAATTTGAATTATTTTTAGATAACTTGGGGGTCAGACATGCCCTCATCTCGCCTTACTCGCCCTGGGCTAATGGTTTGGCAGAACGATACGTTCAGGTTGCAAAAGAGGCATTGCGCAGGTCAGGCCCTGGAGATGTACAACAGCATCTGGACCAATTCTTGTTAACACAACATATTACACCAAATTCCCACACACATGTAAGCCCTGCTGAAATACTAATAGGAAGGAAACTGAGATCCCCACTGGATAGGTTACACCCAAGGTTTTGTACTCATAACCCTATGTATGTGAATCCTGAAAGACAAATATATTTGGGTCAAAGTGTTTTTGCAAAGAATATTGATGGGGGTTTGAATTGGATAAAGGGAACAATTGTACAACAAACTGCTCCTAAAACATACATTGTAAAATTGGAGGATGGTTGAATGTGGAAGCGGCACATTGACCATGTATGAAAGCGCATTGAAACCTCCCCTGAGCAAACCGCTAAAACAGACTCTCCCACTGTAATAGACTGTAACGCGCAACCCGCTTTAATGGACATTCAAATGGACTTATCGAGTCAGGAAGGATCCTCCAGCGACGCCGAGCCATCTTCATCCTCAGAGGTCGGTGTTGTGCCTGCCCGATCGACTCAGCGGGCCAGAGCCCAAACCAGGCCCCAGCCGCACTGAGGAAGTGCAGGCGAACCGACCTCCATCGTTGGAAGCGAGGACTCAAATGAACTGCGCAGGTCGGAGCGAGCATCGCGAAGACCAAGCAGATTGGAGGATTTCGTCACGTGGCTTTCTTGAGTGATGTATTCTGACTAAGGAGGGAGGGGTGTTGTATCCTTGTAAATAGTTGGTTCCGTGTGGAAACGCTGTCTAAGCGGGAAACAGGAAGTCGCGTCTGATTGGCTCAGACGCGGGCTGCTCTCTTTTGGCGGGAGCCGCAAATGTATAAAAAGAGCGGTTTCTCCCCAGGTTGGGCAGACGGTATTCCGCTGATTGTCACTTACCTATAAGAGCTGAATAAAGGAACCGTCTTTACCTAGCCTAGTCTCTGGACTTTTCAATTCCCAATTCAGCTCTAATTAGATTTATACCCAAAATACATTTCAAATGCTGGAACTGTGTTTGTTCTAGGATTGTGGTTGAGTATAGACCCCAAACTTCTGCTCCATACAAGAGCATAAGGGTAACATTAGCTTTATATATTTCAATTGATGGGTCTAGGGATCCTGGGTAACTATGATTCTTTAACAAGCAGTAAATTCAAATGAGCTTTTGCTTTAAGTTACTCTTTTTATGATGGCAAGCCCAAGATCCAGTCATGAAAAAAGTTATGCCTAAATATTCAAAGATGTTAAGCTGTTCAATTGGTTCACTGCCTAATTTCCATCTAACTTCCAAACACCATGACTTTTGATTTAGATTTACTAACGATTTGGAAATTATCATGGCAATAAGAGCTGAACCTGCTTTGATAATAAAAATACTGTATATCATCAGCATAGAGTAAGATGTTTTACTTATTTATTGGATTTATATGCCACACTTCTCCGAAGACTCGGAGCAGCTTACAACATATAAGAGAAACAATAGTATACAATAGGCTAAGTCCAATTAATTAAAACTAAGTAAACTAATCTAAAATCCCCAATTATATTAAAAATCAATCATACCCATTCAGACAACAACTGTACATAACATTCATCGGTCAAGGCGCTAAGGTCTAATCGCTCCAAGCCTGGCGGCATAAATGAGTCTTAAGAATCTTGCAGAAGGCAAGGAGAGTGGGAGCAGTGCAAATCTCTGGGGGGAGTTGATTCCAGAGGGCTGCCCCCCCCCATAGAGAAGGCTCTGTCAGTTAAAGGGATGTTAAAGGGATGTCAGTTTACTGCATAGTACTTCTCCGTTTACCATATCAAACGCTGATGTAGGGGTCTATAAAAGCAGCACACAGAGGTCTTCCTTTATAGGCATATTTGGCAATTAGATGGTTCAAGACAAAGCAGTTATCAATAATGTCTAAAACAGAGCTGGGCAAGGTGTGGTCTGCAGGCCACATCCGTCCCGCCCATTGTCTGTAACCAGCCTGCCAGCTATCTGTGAGTCTCGGTTTTACCTAGCAGCTGGCAGCTTGAACACCAGCTGGAGATCATTGGAGCTGCTTGACAGAGAGAGAAAGAGAGAGAGATTGTTATCCAAGGTGAAAGCCACGCAGGAAAAAGAGTTGGGAGGGGCTTGGAATACTCAGTAGGTTTCCCTGCATGGTTCTGGGCAGTGTGTGTGTGTGTGTGTGTGTGTGTGTGTGTAAGAGAGAGAGAGAGAGAGAGACCTGCAGGCAGCTTGTTCTCCAAGACAAAAGTCAGCAGTTGGAGTGGCATGCAACACCCGTAAGTTTCCCTGCATGGCCTTGGGTAGAGTGTTCATATAGACGTGAGAGAAAAGAGAGCTGCAGCTTGCAAAAGCCAGTGGGGAGTGGGGAAGTTTGTTAAAAGCCACTCAGGAAAAAGCTTTGGAATGGGAAAAAAGAGAGGGGGGGAGAGAGAAGAGAAAGAGAGGGGAGGGGGGGAAGATAAATGATACTACAAAGGTTTTTCTTTTTTATTAGAAGCTCTGTAACAGAAGTCTTCAAACCTGGCAACTTTAAGACTTGTATACTTTAACTCCCAGAATTCTCCAGCCAGCATAGCTGGGAGTTGAATTCTGGGAGCTGAAGTCCACAAATCTTAAAGTTGCCAAGTTTTGGGACCCCATCTTTAGGTGTGCTGGCAATATAACAGGACATTCCTTATTTATTAAAATAATTTATGTTTCATTTTTCCACAATCAGAATTTGCAATAAAATATGAAAGTTCTACTTAGAAAAGAAAAGGAAGAAAAGAAATGGAACAGGGGAAAAAAGGGGAGGGAAGGAAGGAAAAGAGAGGAAAGAAAGAAAGAGGAAGGGAAGAAAGGGGAGGGGAGAAAAGGGAAGGAAGAAAGAAATGAAACAGGGGAAAAGAAAGGAAGGAAAGAAGGAAAGGAAAGGGGAGGAGAAAGGAAGAGAGGAAATTATACAGTATTGGGTAGAACTGAGTTAATTATATTAGTCCAGCCCTCTAAAACCATCCCAATTTCTCATGCGGCCCCATGGTAAAATTAATTGCCCACCCCTGGTCTAAAACCTGCTTGTTCATCTGCAAGGATATGGTTTTCTTCTACCTAGATTTCAATTCTATTGAAATAGCACCGGTGGACCTCACTCACCGGTGCCTTTTGCAGGAGGGCTCGGGCAGACACTGACACATGGCGTAGCCGCCATGTTGTTTTCGGCCGAAATCTCGCGAGACTGCGAGATTTCGGCCGATGATCAGGCCAGGCTGGCCTGATCGATGACGTGTCCGGGCGGGGCCTGCCAGCCCTATAAAAGGGCGGGCAGGCCCGGGCTCAGCCTTTTCGCCCGGACCAGCCATCCTGAGCAGACACTCGGCTGGGTGTCTGCTCACGGCCGCCATTTTGGGTGGCCTCGTGGCGCGGACACCATTTTGGTGCCTCATCAGAGGATTTTGCTGACGGTTTGAGCGGCTAGGGTTCGGCAAAAAGGCCTCCCTTGGAGATTCCTCTGCCTAGCGAGGCAGAGTTTTCATTGGAGCCTGTCCTCCTCGGGACCGAGGGGGGCCGCTCTGAGGGTTTAAGGGAAGGGGTGGTTGTGCCTGGGGCGCGAGGGCCCATTAGCTTCGGGGGGTGGGGCTCTCCTGAAGTGGCTGGCCCTTAACCTCCTCGGGACCCGGAGTGTGGCGTGGGTCACTTGGCCCCATCCCCTTTTGAAGGTAGCAACTCCGCTGCTACTTTTCTGCCTTCCTGGGCAGGGTCCACCGGCTTCCTCTTTTAGCTGGGCCCATTCTTGGCCCTGGGTTTGTGGTTAAAGAAAGAACAAATAAAATAAAATAAAATAAATAAAAATAATAAATAAATAAATAAATAATAATAATAAATAATAAGCTCATAAGAGTACTTAAATTAATTACTCCAAGGTACTGTTTAGTGGTCATGGCCCCAAAGAGATGGAAGGCTCCGGCTCCACTGGCCCAGCCGGTGGTGAGGCCACGGAGGGCCCTGAGGCCCTCGGCTCGGGTTCAAGTGAGCCAGGAAGAGGCTCAGTGTAGAGCCCTCATCGGGGGGAGGGGGTTTGTGCCCCCTGGGCCTAATCCAGATATGTCTTCTCTCTCTTGGGCCAGGGTCCTCGAGAGGTTGGATGATCTTGAGCACTGGAGGTCTGGATCCGGTGTAGGAGGGTCCTCCGCGTCGGCGTCTGCGGCCCTTGGAAGAGATCCGGAGGAGGAGGCAGCCCAGTCCGGGCAGAGGGCCCAGCCCGGGTGGATGGCGGCATTCCCAGGCCCCGGGGGGACTAGGGCTACCCTGGATGCCTTCTACCCCTTTCGGGGCAGGTGAGGTCGCACCACACTTGCCATCCACTCCGCTCCACCCTCTGCCCGGGCAGGCCTTTGTCCCACCGGGTTTTGGGAGTGGGGCTAATTTTGTAGGGTCTCCGGCAGGCACCTGTAATCAGGTTTGGTCTCCGCTAGCTCCGGTTGCGGTCCCTCAGGCCCCTGTGATGGCTTTTCCGTCGGGGCCCGGGGTGTCAGGGGCGGGGGGTTGGACCCCGCCGGCTCCGGCCGCATTAGCTCCAGCCCCTTTGATGGTTTACCCGTCTGGGCCGGGGGTGCTGGGGATGGGGGCCACCACGGTTTGGGATCCATTTGCCAGCCTTAGGGCTGTGGCCATCCCGTGCGGGCTGCTGGCTACACCCCTTGGGTTTCACCTTCATCCCTCAGTTAAGGATGCCATATGGAAAGGGGATTACGTGAACCTCTTTTCCATCCTGAATAGGGAGGTCCCTAAAAAGGACAAAGAAGGGGAGGTCCCAGGTGAGAAGCCCAAGAAAACAAAGGTGTAAGTGTTTCAGCTCTTGGCTGCACGCTTATCTGACCTATGCCACTATTGTACTCCAGAGGCAGCCGACTAGGGCTGCCTCAATGCTTAAGTACATAGAGCTGATAGCCAGGGCCCATTTTGAATATAAGGGGTCAATATGGAGGCACTACGATAAAGCATTTAGGATGCGGGTGGCCTTTGATCCCACTCTCCCCTGGGACATGGTAGTTCCCGACTTGTGGTTCCAAGCAACCTACATGTCTGGGAAAGAGGGATGTGATAGAACAGACAGTGGGCACTATATGGAGGAGGAGTCCCCAGCTTCCGCCCCAGCTAAGGCTGCCACGGGGGGTGCGGCAAAGGGAGCCTCTCCCCCATGTCATGAATTTGCGGCAAAAGGGGCTTGTTTTCACCCCTTTTGTAAATTCAGGCATGCGTGTGGGAACTGTGGAGGTACCCACGCCGCTTCCGTTTGTCCCCGGCCTAAAAAGGGGAAGGACAAGAAGGGAGGGGGTCAGGCGAAGCAACCCCCGCCTGCTGGGGGAAAAGGGGCCCAGCCCAATTAATCTTACTGTACTTAAGGGTTGGTTAAGAAACTACCACCCTTGCTCGAGAGTGGATGCTCTCCTGCGTGGATTCTCTGAGGAATTTAGGATCCCTTATATTGGGGTTAGGAAAGCCTTCATGTCCGACAACCTTAGGTCGGTTGTGGGACATGAAGACATCATTAGGGCGAAGATACAAAAGGAGGTGGCCGAGGGCAGGGTTTTGGGGCCTTTCCCAAGCCGCCCTCCCCAAACCTTAGGGTGTCCCCATTAGGTGTGGTCCCCAAAAAGGCGAGTGGTGAATTTAGGTTGATTCAGCATTTGTCTTTTCCGAAAGGGGAGTCAGTGAATGATTTCATTCCTGACGAACTTTGTTCAGTCCGGTACGCATCTTTTGATGCTGCTGTGGCCATGGTTAGGAAGTGTGGGGTTGGAGCCCTTGTGGGTAAATGCGACATTAAGTCGGCATTCTGGCTCCTCCCCATACACCCAGACGACTTCGAGCTCTTGGGCTTCTACTTCGAAGGTGGTTTTTATGTGGACAGAGCATTGCCTATGGGTTGCTCTGTCTCGTGCTCTCTGTTTGAGAGCTTTAGCACTTTCTTGGAGTGGGCGCTCAGGAGGCGCAATGGTCAGGGTTCGGTCGTTCACTACTTTGACGATTTCTTGATGGCAGGGCATGCGCTTTCGGAGCAATGCTTCGATCTAATGCGGGACTTCGAAGCCCTTTGTGCTCAATTGGGGGTGCCTTTAGCCCCCGAGAAGACCGAGGGCCCTGCTACCAGGATTACTTTTCTTGGTATTGAATTGGACTCAGAGGAGCAATCTTCTAGATTGCCCCTGGACAAATTAATCAAGATTTGGGGTAAGCTCGAGCTAGTATTGGGCTGCAGGAGGGTCACCCTTCGGCAGCTGCAAGAATTAGCGGGGATTCTGAATTTTGCCTGCCGGGTCATTGTCCCTGGCCGGGCTTTTTCACGGAGGTTGTACAGTGCAATGAAGGGGCTACGTTTGCCCCATCATCGTACCCGCTTATGCGCCGGGGTCAGGGCTGACCTGTGCGTATGGCAGGAGTTCTTAGAACGGTTTAATGGGTTGTCATTTTGGAGGCATGAGCTTCTTTTGGAAGCTGAGTTGCAGTTGTGTTCAGATGCCGCGGGGACTTGTGGCTTTGGGGTTGTGTTAGGTGACCAGTGGTGCTGGTCTGCCTGGCCTCCGGAATGGAGGGCCTCTCCCCTGGTTAAGGACTTAACCTTTTTAGAGCTCTTTCCCTTGGTAGTGGCCTTAGAGCTTTGGGGGGAGCAATTTAGGGACAAGACTGTGCACTTTTGGTGCGACAACCTAGCGGTTGTCCATGTTGTGAATGCCCTGTCCTCTAAGAGCGACAGGGTCATGCGTCTTGTCCGCCATTTTGTGCACAGGTCTTTGTCCCTAAACGCATTATTTTTGGCTAGACATGTCCCCGGGTTAGATAACGGGATTGCTGATGTCTTATCCCGTGGTCAGTTGTCCAGGTTTCGGACCCTGGCCCCGTGGGCCCGAGCGTCACCAGAGGCTTTTCCCATCCACCTTTGGAGCCTGGGTGGGCTCCTGAGCAGTGGAGAATGGAGGCCTGCAGGGCTACGGCCCTCTCAGTGGCACCAGGCACCCTGAGGGCTTACCAGCATGCAGGTAAGGAGTGTGGGGATTTCAGGCAGGATAAGGGTTACCCCCATAGTTTGCCTGCCCCAGTGGAACACCTGATGGAATTCTGTGTCCAGCTTAGGCAGCGTGGCCTTTCAGTTAGGACAATTAGGTCCAAGTTAGCCGGTCTCGCCTTTCTGTATGAGGCGGGGGGGTTTATGGACCTTTCTGGTGACTTCCGCATTCGGAAGACGCTGGAAGGCTGGGTGAGGGAACGACAGGGGACCCCTTTGGATAGTCGCCAGGCTCTGATGGTGCAGCAGCTGTCGCTTATCAATCAAGCTTTGGACAGTCTGTGTGCCTCTCTGTGTGAGGCCCGTCTCTTTAGGGCAGCGGCTTTTGTCATGTTTTTGGGGCCCTGCGGGTCAGCGAGGCTATGGCCTCCTCGCAGGCTGACAGGTCGCTCCGTGCCTTCCAGTTCGCGGATTTAGTTTAGCTGCGTGCTAGTGTCCAGGGTTCTGGCAAGGCTAGGCATGGACCCCGCCGGCTATGGAACATATTGTTCCATATCAGCGGCGCCACTAGTGCGGCAATTAGGGGTTTCTCGATATGAAGGATTCGGGAAGTCGGCCGCTGGCGGTCAGCAGCCTGTTTTTGGGTACGAAAGGCCGGCTGATGGGTTCGGGGTAAGGTTTTAGGCTAGGTTCACCTCTATTTGCCCTCCTCTAGTTAGCCCCACCAGTACGAGACCGATGGTGTTGCTTTGAGGTCACAGCGTGATTTTGGGGCTGACCGCTCAGCAACAATGAACTGCCGGGGGGACCCAACTGTCGTTGGGCTGATGGGTCAATGTCGTCTGGCTAGGGAGAAGAGGCGTGCGGTGGGGAAGATTTTTCTGCTGCGATTGCTGGGAAGGCGGCATCCCATTGCTGCGCCCAGGTGTGCTGGGAGGGCGGCATCCCATTGCTGCGCCCAGGTGGCAGGTCTTGCACCTTGGTGGCAATGACCTGTGCATGCTTGGAGGTCTGCCTGATCTGCCAGGCCCACGAAGCCCTGCGATGGCTTCGCACTGTGTGGCCCACCACGCAAGTGGTGTGGTCTGAGATCCTCCCGAGGATCACTTGGAGGGTCACCATTTTCCTTAGGGCCATTCACCGGGTTAGACGGAGAGTTAATAAGGCCCTGGGTAAGGTAGTCAGGGAGTAAGGTGGGGTTGTAGTGGCCTATCCCCACATCACCATAGATCAGTCGTGGCTTTACCGGGCTGACGGTGTTCACCTGTCAGAACGGGGGAACACCATCTTCTTACAGGACCTGCAGCGGTCACTGTGCGAGCTGGTGCAGTTAGAGGGGGGAGTCGGGGGGCCAAGATAGAGATCTGACCCCGCTCCATGGCAGGTTAGGGACGGAAAACTGGGTGGTGGTTTAGCAACTGCGTGTTCTCCGTTGGGCATCTTTGGGGATGATTGACAGGTTCTCCCCAAAGCTTGTGGTATTGGCGACCTGAGCAGTTGGGGGGAACCTGTCTTTGGGTCCCGCCCATTTAATTCCCCTTCTAGGGGTTAGCCGGCAGGACCTCCCACATGCAAGTGCATGGCAAAGTCTCAGGTGAGGGAGTGGTCCCTCACCTGGATTAGCATGGAACTACACCCATAAGTTGCCCCGGAAGTTTATTATACGTCATTTTCCGCCCCGGAAGCAATTGTTTGACCCTGCGGGTCCTTGGTAGGATCATAGTTAATTTTGCTAGTTATGCTAATTTAATTAATAAATTATGCAAATTTATGTTAAATAAAAATGACCCAGTTTTAAATCCAGCTCTTGTGTCCGTGTCGTTACTCTGCCTCTCCTGCAATAGCGCCGGTGGACCTCACTCACCGGCGCCTTTTGCAGGAGGGCTCGGGCAGACACTGACACATGGCGTAGCCGCCATGTTGTTTTCGGCCGAAATCTCGCAAGACCGCGAGATTTCGGCCGATGATCAGGCCAGGGTGGCCTGATCGATGACGTGTCCAGGCGGGGCCTGCCAGCCCTATAAAAGGGCGGGCAGGCCCGGGCTCAGCCTTTTCGTCCGGACCAGCCATCCTGAGCAGACACCCGCCCGACTTCCCTATTTTGCAGTGTGCTATTCTGGGTCGCCCTAGGGGGCTGAATAGGAATTTTTGGCGGTCTGGCCTCTTAGCTGTGGCCGTTTTTTCACCTATTCCACACTGTGGAGAAGGATAAGCGGTTAGGGGGTGCTTGCATCTATTAGGTTAATTGGCTTACCTTTGGTCATTTGGGTAGGCAGGTTAGGGGCGGAAAACTGGGTGGTGGTTTAGCAACTGCGTGTTCTCCGTTGGGCATCTTTGGGGATGATTGACAGGTTCTCTCCAAAGCTTATGGTATTGGCGACCTGAGCAGTTGGGGGGAACCTGTCTTTGGGATTAGCCGGCGGGACCTCCCACATGCAAGTGCATGGCAAAGTCTCAGGTGAGGGAGTGGTCCCTCACCTGGATTAGCATGGAGCTACGCCCATAAGTTGCCCCGGAAGTTTATTATACATCATTTTCCGCCCCGGAAGCAATTGTTTGACCCTGCGGGTCCTTGGTAGGGTCATAGTTAATTTTGCTAGTTATGCTAATTTAATTAATAAATTATGCAAATTTATGCTAAATAAAAATGACCCAGTTTTAAATCCAGCTCTTGTGTCTGTGTCATTACTCCGCCTCTCCTGCAAAGGAATCTAGCATATATTTTCTCTGCAATGTCAATCAGACTGATGGGCCTATAACTACTAGGATCCCTTTTATTTCCTTTTTTATATATGGGGACAACTATTGTCATCTTCCACCCATCTGTTAAGATAGGAGCTGTTATTTATATGTGTAAAAGACCTGTCAATACTGCACCCAACTAATTGGGAAATTCCTTAAATAATTCTGCTGGTAAAAAATCCTCGTCTGAGGCTTTATTATCTTTAAGCTTTTAAGGATGAATTGTAGCGATGGGGGAAGAGTAGTTCTAGGGTTTACTAAATCACTGCTTAAAAACAGTTTCTCTACAGGTTCCATAGAAGCAAACAAACACTGAGAATAATTCTCCCAGTTCTCAGCAGAGATTGGTATATCAAATGTAAATCTATTCCTTTACAATCCCTGTTACAGAGTGCCAAAATATTACTGAGTTATGACTTTTGGCAGCCAACTCAAGTTCTGACCAGATTAAAATGGCAAAAAAAAATGTCTTTAATTTTATAATTTTTTTAATACTCCCATTCTGTGTGTAACATCTCAGCTTGTATATGAACAGTAGGATATCTCTGGGTGAGCCTCATGGATGCCCTCAATTTCTTTTTCAGATGCTGGTATTGAGGATCGAACCAACAGGGTCTACCCACTTGGATTCTTTTTTGTAGCAGGTTTGTTTCTTCAGGATATTACAGAGATTAGAGAATGCATTGAAGGCTGACAGCCAGTCAGTAGTAGATGACTAGCAGGCCAGCAGCATTACTTTCGCAAATCGCAATGTGTTGAGAGCCACTGAGGATGGTTATCAAAAAACTCTCTTAGGACTCCTTTCTTCTGGGCAAACTCATACAAAAAGGGACTCAACCTAGCATTAAAATCTCCTGGTAATTGTTCTGACGGGCTTCTCGGCATGAGCCCTCAATTAAGTTCAAAGATAGAAATTCAGACACACACAGTTGTAAGTCAAAAACACTGTTTTTTATCGAAAGTAAAAGAGGAGCCACACACACTTTTAGTCAGGCTAAATGTTCACCTTCAAAGCAACCACCTTAAGTACTGTGAAGAACAATAAACAAACACCCTCCATGCATGCACACACCCCCTCCTGCTGCCCCCGTACATACACACAGACCTCACAATGAACTCCTGATGCCTAGAGACAGTGGAAAATGGCCCAACAGGCCAACTGAAAGTTCTCTTCTGAATTTCCAGTTGGCCTGTTGTGCCATTTTCCGTCATTCCCTGAAGCCTGAGGAGAGTGAAAACAGCCAAAAGGAAGGCAAAAAATTAGCTGGCCAGGGCGCACATAGAGCAACATTTTGTGTGCCCTCCAATATGGCTCTGTATGCCACCTGTGGCGTGTGTGCCATAGGTTCACAATCACAGCTCTAGGAGAACCATCCAGTATTCAAAGTTATAATACTGGGATGTGTTTGGAGGAATATACACATTTACCAGAATTAACTTGAACTTTTTATACCCAAATTTATCAGCTGGGAAATATGAATAATTGTCTTTGTTGTATAGTTTCTCTCCCTGGCATTGCAATTCTTGCTTTATAATTCTTGCTATATAAGCCACCAGAGGGTTTCCCTTCGTTTTTGTTTTTTGGGCTGGAGAGACCCATCCCTGAAAGCCTGGCAGTTGTACTAGTTCACTCACTTCAGTTACCCAGGCTTCCTGAGTGATTATTATATCAAATCTAGAGAGAGAGTTCATTAGTCCATTATCCACTATCCCTTTCTACTAGCCATGTCCCAGGTCAACATCTGTATGGGATTCCCAGGGGCAAGGTGGTCTGGATTATTTGCTTGGGTAGGTGTCATGCATAGTTCCCTCTAAGCTGAGCAGTGAGCAATCGCTCACTTAAAAATCATCATCAACTCAGAGTTTTCCAAACCTGCCCAGAAGCCGAGAGGGAAATTTTATTATTATTTCTGTGCCGCCCAGTCCCGAAGGGACTGTCGCTCAGACACTATACTTTTCCGCTCACCCCAAAAAATTTTTAGAGAGAACACTGGTGTCATGAATGCCAAATTTCAACTTGATATTGGAGCTGGGACAACATTAATTATGTTTCCTCTAAACACAGTTATTGTGAGGTTCGATATTTCTCCTCATGAACTGCAAAATTTCTTGTTGCCCCTCTTTATCTTGCTTGCCAATGTGCCTCTGATTTTGCTCTAAGACTGAAATTTCTTCAGGTGGATGGGTACTCTAGATTTCCTTCTTCTTGCCTAGTTGTCCTACTGGGTGGTTAATTCTGAATTGTACTATTAAGGCCTATTGGGTGTCCCTTTCCTCCTCTTTTTGTTTTGGACTGGTACGCCTTCTCCATCATCGGTGGAGACAGCATCCAGGATGGGTTGTCCTCATCCACTCAGAATGAGGACTGAGTCTGTTACTTTTTGCTGGATCTGCCCTCTAGGATCCAGCTTCAACTCGGTCCTCAGACTGGACGAATGTGGCTATTCAACTCTCCTTTCCTGAATGCTGGTTCTCCCCAAGCCCTCTATCTTTCTTTTCTTCTTCTTTTTTTTTTTTTTTGCAATTGAGCCTTGGCTCTGCCATGGCAAGGCATCTTGGATCTAGTGTTTGTTCTGACCATAGCACTCGAAGCAAACCCCAACTCAAAAATCACTTATTTTATGATAAAATCCCACTCTTTATTTGAACACATGCATACATAATGAAACACAGGGTTTTAAAACAGCACATAAGTTATTTTTCTCTTTAGAGCTAGTCATAATTTATGTCTGGGAAGAGCACCAAAAACTCGGACTTATCTGCATTCCTTAGATAAAAGTCATTCGTTACTGTCTTTTACTGAAGCAGAAATCATGATTTTTAAGCCTTGTTCACACTTCCCAGCCTCACATCTCTTCCATTCTCCGCACCCCATTTCCCACAATCCCTTTCCTTTACACTGCCTGGAAGTGACATCACACCTCAAAGAGGCTAAGGTTGTAAGCTAATACCTTTTACTCTGTAACTCCTTTTGCCTTCGGAGCAATCTTCTATAGCGAGGATCAATCCAATGACTTTCCACTCTCATGTCTTCCTCACTCTCTGACTGGGACCACTCCCCCATTGTCACATCAGCCCCCTCTAGTGGTTCCTCAGGCACACTCAGGTCACTTTCTGCCTCACCCTTCCTCTCTGCTTCATCTAGCAATCCCCCTGGCCAGAGTATCCAGAGGGGCCTGGCTCATCCTCCTCAGAATCTGACATGACCTCAAGTGGACAAGGAGCACTCACAACAGTGTTATGGTCATGTAGGCTTGCCTGGACTGATTCATGGACAGGAGCTCTTTCTCACCTATCATTTCAGACAAACAGGGGCAGTAGCAATCCTTTTGTCTGGCTTTCACCTGCCTTCTGCAACAGCTTGCTTTCCTCCAGGCCTGTGGGTATCACCTGATTGCCCCCTTCCGCAAGCTTGCTCCACCACATGCCTTGCTGCTGCTGGAATGGATGCTCAATTCCCACCCATTTCAGATATTTATGAGGGGCCTGAGTAGGTGTTTCAACTGTTCTCATGCAGCACTGACATCATTTCAGCCCAAGTGCCATTTTCAAACTGGTGTCAGCTTGCCTGAAGGCCTAGGCATGCACTTGAGCCTCAGTTCATGCGGCCTCATCTTCTTGGCCCTGGAATGGCTTTCAGTCTTACGTCTCTGGCGTAAGGCTGCCTCATTCCCACAGGGCTTGCCCTGATCAGCACCAGTAGCTTTTGGCTCCCCTCCAGCCTGCCATTTTTTCAAGAAACACTTGTGGTGCGCATTTTGTGCCCCCCTTTTCACAAAGTACAGTTGCGGTGGTCATTTTGGACCTCCTCAGAGACCATTTGTGTTTGTTGGGCCTGGATTAAAATGGCAATGGGAAAGACGTCAGATAAACCTGGGAGCAAGCAATGGCACAAAACCAACCACCGCCACCACCCAGAGTAGGATCTCCCCAATTTCTCCACTCATCTAGGGGAGAGCTCTTCACATAATGCCCATAGCTCCAGTGCCACAGAGAGGATGGACAGGGACAAGGTCCTGAAGAAACTTTGCAACAGGGCCATGGACCAGGTTTCCTTGGACAGGGGGCCTTTATTCAAGGGGTCCAGAGACTAATGCCTCTGGACCTACTGTCTTTGGACAATCCAACACTGTATAGGGGCTCTACAAATCCTTGAGGGTCAGCCGGCCTCTCCAGGCCCTCCATTCCTCAGGCTCCTGAGGGTCCCCTCAATTTTGGTACAGGCTGTCCATTGCTTAGCACAGGTTCCAGGGCAGCCCACACAGGTCTCTTTTGACCCAGCCAACTTACAGACCCTGATGGCAGTGGCAGTACAAAAGAGCCTGGCTTCCTGGCTTCAATCTTTGGGCAGCTCAATTCCCCTCACCCCCCAAAGACCCCTGCTCTGATATGACAACATTGGTCATCATCATAACCCTGATTGTTTTTCTGAGGAGTCGGATCTTGATGATCAGGAGGCCATGCTTGACTTCGATTGTGGGGACTATGCTCTCTTGGAGGACAAGGAGATGCCACCAGAATAGCTGTCCTACTCGGCTCTTCCCCCCTCCCTGGGACTTTTCAAGTCTCTGTTTTACAAGACCCAGTCTACTGCTGGGTTGGCCTGCCCATCAACTTCAACCGCAGATTTCTCATCCTCGCACATTGACCTGTTGTTTGCCAAGTTCACACTGGAGGTAGATTTTGTTCCAGACAGTGAAAATCTCTGGCATCGCCCTATGGCTTCCTCACTCACCACAAGCACTTTATTGCTCCAGAATTAGCTTTGCTTCTCAACATCCCCATGCTCCTTTGCTTGCCATTCATATATGCTTGGCAAGTGGGAAGCATTGCTGATACCTGAAAGACAAGAGAACAAAGCAGGTCCTTATCAAAGGCCACCAGATGACCACCTGGGCCTTTTCGGTATTGTCATCAGCTTCCTTCTTTGCTTGTTCTTCCTTAATTTGGTTGAGACTGATACAAGAACAAATTCCAGTATTCAACTTGTGTGCAGGATTTGAATAGTTTTCACTGCCTCCCAGTTTGCAGCAGGGGCCTCCCTCCATGTGTCCTGTTTTGCCCCCAAGGCCATGGCCGCAGTGGTGGTTCTGAGATGCATATACTGGCTTTGCCAGTGACCAGTCAATACCCAACACAACTGGCACCTGGCATCAGCTTCTTTCCAGGGACAAAATTGTATTGAGACTTGGGATAAAATAAAATTTTTATCATCTTTGTCCAGATGGGGCAACTTTCTACTCCTGATGGCCTTTTCGGGCTGCTGGCCAGGGCTTCAGCTTCTCCTGGCTCCAAGGTCAGTTCAGATCTAAGCAGTGCCAGCCTCAGAATAAATTCAGGAGGGGAAGCCAGTTCAAGCAATCTTTCAGGGGAGGAGGAAGGGATTGCCCCTTCTCTCATTCCCACTAGAGTCCTTTCTGGTCCTCCCTTTGGGGTCACTTAGCTCCCTTTGTGTGGGAGCAGACCACCCAGGATAAATGGGTCCTTGAGATGGCCAGGAAGGGAGTTTCCCTGAGGTTTTTCCTCCAATGTCCCAAATCTAAGGGGCCTTCCAAGAAAGCCCTTATGGACTTCCTCTGGATCCGCAGGGACAGGGGTACTATTCCATCTTCTTTGTAGTCAGGGAGGTTGGAGGACAATTCTAGATCTCAAACGTCTGAACTGGTATATTAAATATAGGCAGTTCAAGATGAACTCCTTACAGTCTATCCTGGGGTGGGTGGTAAGGATTTTCTGGAGATGACCAAAGTCTACCTGCATATATTGATTAATCATCTTCACTGGCAGTACCTTCGGTTTTGCTATGCAGGTAAGCATTTCCAGTACAGGGCTATTCCTTTTGGTTTTTCCTCTGCCCCCTGGGTTTTTATGAAGGTCCTAGTGGTGGTGATGGGCCGTCTCAGGTTGTTTCCAATGTGTATCCAGTGTTACCTGGTTGACATTTTGGTACAGATGTCTTCTGAACACCTTACAAGACATCATCTTCAGGGAACCATTTCAACTCTCAGGCAGCACAGGTTCTCCATCAATTTTGAGAAAAACCACCTCTCCCCCTGTACTTCCTTTCTTCACTTGGAAGCCGTTATAGATACCATAGAGTGTAGGATTTTCATTTCCCAGGAGAGATAGGATAGCATCAAGCCCTCTGTTGCTCAGACATAATACAAGTGTAGGGTCCCTCTTGCTCTTTTGTCCACTCTCCTGGGAAAATTGATTTCTTGCATTTTCATCACCATTTCAGAAAATAGCCCACACCTTGGCAGCCAGGGTTCTGGTTCCTCCAGACCAGGGGTAGGTAAAGTTGGTTCCTCCATGACTTGTGGAATTCAACTCCCAGAATTCCTGAGCCAATAATGCTAGCTCAGGAATCCAGGGAGTTGAAGTCCACATGTCATAGAAGAGCCAACTTTGCCTACATCTGCTCCAGATGTTCACGGCTCTCTCTCCTGGTGACACTCAACAGCACTAGCTAGGGGTGCATCTTCTGGGATCCACCACAAATGGTCATGACTAATGATGTCAGTCTGACCTGCTGGGGGGGCACACTCACAAGGACAGATCGTGCAAGGCCAGTGGCCACAGTTGGATCCAAAGCCTCCATCAACTGACTGGAGCTTTGGTGAAAGAGAGAAACCTTCTCTCTCTTTCAGCAGACAATATCTCCAAGATTTCTAATACCCAAGCAGACTGAGTCAGTAGAGGTGGACAATGCAGAATGGTGCCCATCCCTCTTCTGTGGCATCATGAGCTGCTTCGGCCTTCCACAAGTTGAGTTTTCATGACCCTGGAGAATGTCCACTTCCCATTCTTCTCTCAGTCCCCATCCTGAGGAGCAGAGGAGGTGAACACATAAGACAGTGGCTGTTTGGACTTCTCTATACATTTCTCCCCTTGCCGATCCTGCCTCATGTCATGCAAAAGATATTGGAACAGCAGGTACTGGTGATCCTATTGGTGCCTCACTGGCCGCAAAGAGTGTGGTTAATGGACCTGAAGGCCCTGTTGGTGTCTCCATCTTTGCAAATACTGGTGAACAAGGCATAGCTTAGCCAGAAGGCATTGATACACCCAGATCCTCAGTGGTACCAACTGATTGCCTGATGGTTGAGTGGTGCATTTTGATGTGGAGGACTATGACCCTGATGTAATTCTTACCATCCAGGCATATTGCAGGCCCTCCATGGAAAGGATTTACACTGTGGCATGGAAATCCTGCTTGTCCTGATGCATATATGAGGGGGTTTTGCCTACACACACCTTTTCTGAAGGTACTAAAATTCTTTCAGTCTTTGTGGGGTGTTTCCAACCTTTCCCCTCCAGTTATCCACCACTATCCATCCTGGGATCTTCCCAGGGTGTTCCAGGCCTCCTTATGAACCCCTACAGTCAGCTACCATTAGGTATCTCTTGTTTGCTTCGTAGAGAAAACTTTCCTCTCATTCACTAAATGCTTTATTAGCTGGAGTAAAGCTGGAGTAAAAGCTGAACCTCTCAAGTGGTGAAATTAAAACTTTTTAAATTTAAAAGTTAAAAGTTAAAAATTGTTAAAATTTATTTAAAAGTAGAAAGAATATTTTTAAAAGAGTAAAAAAGATAATAAAAGAGAGCAAAACTCAGGACTGTTGCTCCCTGTCACCATCTTAGACACCCACGCTGAAGAAATGAGAAAATATTAAAATTATCTAATTATGTTTGAGAAAGATAGATTTCACTAAGGATGGTATTGAAAATGTAATTAAATGCCATGGCTGGATTGTAGAAACATGATGGATCTTCCCAGCATAGTTCCCTCTAAGCTGAGCAGTGAGCAATCGCTCACTTAAAAATCATAATCAACTCAGAGTTTTCCAAACCTGCCCAGAAGCTGAGAGGGAAAGAGTGAGAGGGAAGGAGAGAGAGAGGAAGAGAGGAAGAGAGAGAAACAGATAGAAAAAAGAGAGGAAGGAAAAGAGAAAGAAAAAGAATGGGAGTAAGGAAGAGAGAAAGAAAATAAAAATCTAGTTTGAAACTAGCTCAACTATTTAAGTGGCATTTTGATATTGATAGAGTTGCCCTATTATGAGCTCACTGTTATAGACATACAGTACAGTATTTTATTTTGAAATTCTCTGAGGCAAAACAGGGTGGGTTTTTTATTTGTTTGTTTGTTTGTTTGTTTGTTTGTTTGTTTGTTTGTTTGCTTGCTTGCTTGCTTGCTTGCTTATTTATTTATTTATTTATTTATTTATTTATTTATTTATTTATTTATTTATTTATTTATTTATTTATTTATTTATTATTTCTGTGCCGCCCAGTCCCAAAGATACTGCCGCTCAGACACTATACTTTTCCGCCCACCCCCCCCCCCAAAATTAGAGGGAACACTGCTTCCCAGTATGATTTATCATATTTGTTATTTCTTTTTAATTGCTTTTTCCATCAGATTTCAGTAACCTAAGTATGAAATAATACCATCATATTTTCATAGCAGTATTTTTAAGCACAATTTTTTAAAGCCAGATATTTTGTTATGGCCTGACCATAAAACAGATTCTAATTCTGTATTTTGACAGAAAATGTACAGAAAATGTGTGAACTTGGATAATCTATTATCAAAAACAAAAGTACAGTGACAAGATGGATGGCCAATAAATTGAATGAATGAAAGGAAGGAAGGAAGGAAGGAAGGAAGGAAGGAAGGAAGGAAGGAAGGAAGGAAGGAAGGAACCATCCATCCATTCATCCATCTATTCATCTATCCAGATAGACAGACAGACAGACAGACAGACAGACAGACAGACAGACAGACTGACTGACTGACTGACTGACTGACTGACTGACTGACTGACTGATTGACTGACTGATTTAAAACTGACAAGATATAAAACTGATTTACCTTTTAGGATCAAATATCAACAGTAAAAGTACTGTTGGGGAAGGGATCAAATTATTTTCCAAAGCACCAGAGAGGAGGACAAGAAACTGCTTGGAAACTAATCAGAAAGAGAAGCAACCTGGAATTAAGAAGAAACCTCCTTATGAGGAGGACAATTAACAATTGCCTGCAGAAATTGTGGTCACTCCATCACTGGTTGTTTTTAAGAAGAATCTAACAGAACTAAACAATATATAAATGATATAAGCTCTCCTGCTTGAGCAGTGGACTAAACTAGAAGAGCTCCAAGGTCTCCAAGTTGAGTGGAACTAGCCTCCAAGTATGGGTTAAGACCACCCTATGACCAATGAGGACTGAATCTGTATTATAAAAATTGCATCACTTTCTGTAAGACCCCTTTAAGACTCAAAACGTGTGCAACACATTTTTAGACTCTCACTCATGTCAGGTCATGGAGAATTAATGGATTCAAAGCAAAAACCCTGCTCAGGATATCTTCATTGCCTATCTGGGTGGAGGTCCTCCCCAGTGCCATGGAGAGCACACCTGGATTGAGGGCAGTTACGGACTCTCAGTCTAGCTGCAAGCTGGGCTCCCAGCAAAAAAAGGGGGGAGATCAATCAGAGTCGGTGCTCTCTATTATGGCTGGTGAGCAATCATGGGACAGCCAGTCCAGCAGGACTCTGAGTCCCGAAGAGGACAGCCCACGTGGCAGGGGAATTACGGATGGCAAAGCTCGCACTACCGGGAAGGAACCTGAATGGAACCTACAGCTCCCCTTACCGATGAGTACTATTGTCTTAGACAAAGATAATGGCAAACAGAATAACCAACAAAGTGGTTCAAAATACTTCTACCCAACTAGTTCTCTGTTCAGCCCCTACTCCCCCCCCAGTTCTGTCCAAGAGATTGACTACTGCTTATGGAGTAGTCATGTGAACCATAGTTCATAGTGCTTTATGCCCTACCTACACATGGATTCCTGCCAACCATTTGAATCCAGCTACATGGGGGGGGGGGATCCCCAGAAATGCCCGAGGTTTGTCCTTCCCTGGCAGTTACTCCACTGCCCTCCACCCGGCACTAAAATGACCCAGGATGAGAGTGAGTCTTAGGGGTCCTCATTTTTTGTACCAATTACTCCCAACCTGCAGTCCTTTATTCTGCCATCCCAACGACCAGGTATTTAAGGACACATGGGAAGGAATCTCAGAGGAACTGGATACCTGGTGCTACCCCCCACCCCCAAATCTGGCAATCCCAATAAGGTACCAAACGATTCCCCAACCTGGCCATGGGGAGCACGGCCCCTTAGAAAGCCAAAATTCAGGTAGACAACTCCCAGCTAGCGGGCTATGACTATTGGAAACAGAGCCAGAATGGCTGGTCCTGGGGTTGTTTTGTTTCAGTGCCAGAGGAAGCAGAGAGCTAGGACATTGGTGCAACAGGGGTGAAATAGTGACATCTGTCTGGGAGGAGTTTGACCTGGTGACACCTGATGAAGCGGACAAGGCCATTGGAGCTGTGAGTTCCACCACCTGTTTACTGGACCCATGCCCCTTCTGGCTGGTTTCGGCCAGTATGGAGATGACACGGAGCTGGGTCCAGGAGATTGTCAATGTTTCTTTGAGTGGGGGTCCTTTACTGCTCCCTACAAGGAGGCACTTGTGCGGCCCCTCCTCAAGAAGCTTTCTCTAGACTCTAGAATTTATTACCCTCCACTTTTCAAAAAATGAAAGCAGAATTACTATTGAATGATATTTGGAGGGAAAGACATCCCCAAAGAAGGCAATATACTTTCTACTCAAACCCCCACAAAATTTGGACTAGAATAGATATGATGTGGGCTCCCAAAACAACAGCAGAGTATATACAAGAGGTGGAAATAGATGTTAATACTTGGGCGGATCATAACCCAGTTATAGTCTATATGAGAAATAGTAAAAAGCATTACAATTGGCAAATGAATAGAAATATTTTGAAAGAGAAAGAATATAAAGAATGGATTGAGAAGGAATTAAAAACATTTTTTGAAATTAATAAAAATACAGATACTACTCCCCAAAATTTATGGGACGCAACTAAAGCATACATAAGAGGATTAACAATATCCTACACAGCAAAATACAACAAAGAAAAGAAAAGAAAATATGAACAATTAACGAATGAATTAAAACAATTAGAATTTATATCACAACAAAATATGAAAAATAAGGATTTGGAAAAAAAATAAATTTAATTAAACATAAAATTAGACTGGAAGAACAAAATCAAATACTGGAAAAAATAAAAAGAGCTAAGCAACAATATTTTGAACATGCCAATAAACCAGGTAGATGGTTAGCATATAAACTGAGAAAACAGAGACAATCTAAATTAATTAAACAATTAGAAGACAAAGATGGAACAATAAAATATGACACAGAAGGAAAAGCAAACATAGTACAAAGTTTTTTTGAAGAATTGTATAAAGACGATAATATTGAGGAAGATGAAGTATTTAAATATTTAGAAAGGTCAGAATTACCACAATTAACAGAAGAACAACAGGAGAGGATGGAGAGTCCTATAACAATGGAAGAACCCCTTACAACTATTAAGAAGCAAAAAAATAACAAAGCCACAGGACCAGACGCTATCCCAGAACAGTGGTATAAAATAGAAAATGAAACATTAAGAAATAATAGGTTGCAAATCTTTAATGAATGCAGGTTAGATGGTAAAATTCCTAAATCATGGTCTGAATCTTTGATAACTTTAATTCACAAATCGGATACAGCAATGGAAAAAATTAAAAACTATAGACCAATATCATTATTAAATGTAGACTATAAAATATTTATTGCAATATATGCAGATAGGTTGAAAATGGTAATAAATAGTAAAATCCACTCAGACCAAAATGGTTTCCTGCCAGGCAGACAAATTAAAAATAGCCTTAGAACAATTATTAATGTATTAGAATATTATGAGCAACATCCAGATAAAACATTATCATTAATGTTCTTAGATGCTCAAAAAGCTTTTGATAATGTTAATTGGACATTTATAAAAATGCAACTAAATAAAATGAGATTTGGCCCTAAATTTGTTAATTTAATAGACGCTATCTATTCAGAAGAAACAACAAAAATCATATTAAATAATGAGCAATTGGAAGCATTTAAAATAAATAAAGGAGTTCGACAAGGATGTCCTATTTCACCCCTCCTGTTCATTATGACTTTAGAAACACTATTAATAAAAATAAGAGCAGATTCAAAGATAAAAGGGTTAACAGTTGGAAAAGAGATATATAAAGTCCAGGCTTTTGCAGATGATCTGACCTTTATAATGGAAGATCTGATAGTTACAGCACCAAGATTAATCCAGACAATAGAACAATATGGTAAGGTAGCAGGTTTGAAAATAAATAAAAATAAAACACAATTTATAACAAAAAATATGAATAAATCACAAGAAAGCAATTTAGAATGTATTACTGGAATACAAATAGTTAAAAAAGTAAAGTACTTGGGAATATGGCTAACAGCCAAAACAATAACATTAAAAAATGATAATTATATAAAATTAATTAATGAAATTAAAAAGGATTTAGAAATATGGAATAACTTAAAAATATCTTTTCTGGGAAGAATTGCCACAATTAAGATGAATATCTTACCCAAGGTTTTATTTTTATTTCAAGTGATCCCAATAAATCCAGGGGCAATTTTTTTAAAAAATTTAACAAATGTGGTTAGAAAATTTCTATGGCAAGGCAAAAAGGCAAGAATCAAGATAAACATGTTAGAAGATATAAAAGAGAGGGGAGGTTTTGCCCTCCCAAATTGGAAATTATATTACCAGGCAGCCGCCTTAACATGGATTAAAAATTGGATAACCTTGGAGGATACGAGAACATTAAAATTAGAAGGACATGATCTTATGCTTGGCTGGCATGCCTTTGTATGGTATGATAAAGACAAAAATCATTCTTATTTTAAAAGACATACACTAAGAAAATACTTATTTGATGTATGGAAAGACATAAAGAAAAACCACTTCTTAACAATTCCGGACTGGGTTGCCCCATTAGACGCAATAATACATCCAAATTCTATTAAGGATACAAGAATAATAAGATATAAAGATATGTTAGATGATCAAATGAAATTAAAAACTAGAATTAAATTACAAGACGAAGGGATACAAATCGATTGGTGGCACTATGCACAGATTAGATCTAGATACCAGAAAGACAGTATACTTTATATATTTAATAAAAATAAAAATCTATTAAGTGATTTAATTACTAAAAATCAAAACAGGGTAATTGGGAAAATATACAAATACTTGATTGCTCACAAGAATATTGATTTAACATTAAAAGATAGTATGATACTGTGGTGTAGAAATATAGGCAAAGAAATAGATTTAGACACATGGGAGAAAGTTTGGATGCACAATTGGAAGATGACAAAATCAGTTTCTTTAAAAGAGAATCAAATTAAAATGTTCTATAGATGGCATCTCCCACCAAGTAGAATAGCAAAAATGTTTCCCAAGACATCACCTTTGTGTTGGAAATGTAAGAAAGAAATAGGATCCTACTACCACCAATGGTGGACATGTAATAAAGCTAAAATGTACTGGAGAATGATAGAGAAAATGACAAAAGAGATTACAAAGCAAAACATAGAAATTACCCCGGAGTTCTGTTTACTAGGAATTACTAACCAAAATTACAAAAAAGAAATTTTGTACTTAATCATACATATTTTTACAGCGGCAAGGATTATTTACACGCAAAATTGGAAAGGGGAAAATATCCCCAAAGAAGAGGAAGTTATCACAAAAATATTAGATTGCGCGGAGATGGATATGATGACAAGACGCTTAAATGATCAAGAAGAAACGAAATTTTATGAAACATGGAACAATGTTTATGTATGGATAGATAAGAAAAAAACAACAACAGAAGATTAATAATAAGTATAGATGTTTTGGTTTAAATCTTTCTTTTTCTTTTATTAAGAATAATATTAGAATTAGTTTATATACATAGAATTGATAAGATTGTTTGGTTTTATATTAGTTATAACTATCTTTCTTTTTTATAATATCACTTTTTCCTTATTAGATATTTTGTATTAGTAGTATTGAACTATGCATTTAACTATGTATTCCTTTTTCTGTATCTGCATTTATACTTTTGAGAGAAGCGGGGAAGATACATCCCCACATTTTATGTTGAATGTTTGTAAGTCTGTGTGTTATTTTAAGAAAATTAATTAAAAAAATATTGAAAAAAACCAAAAACAAATCATAAATAATCAGAAAACTTTAAAATTTATACAAGATTTAAAAGAACCCCATATACTAACAGACGCACACACAAACATACCATGCATAAATTAAACATGCCCGGGGGATGTGTTTCAATTCCCCCATGCCTGACGGCAGAGGTAGGTTTTAAGGAGTTTACGGAAGGCAGGGAGAGTAGGGGCAGTTCTAATCTCTGGGGGGAGTTGGTTCCAGAGAGTCGGTGCCGCCGCAGAGAAGGCTCTTCCCCTGGGGCCCGCCAACCGACATTGTTTAGTTGACGGGACCCGGAGAAGGCCCACTCTATGGGACCTAATCGGTCGCTGGGATTCGTGCGGCAGGAGGCGGTCTCGGAGATATTCTGGTCCAGTGCCATGAAGAGCTTTAAAGGTCATAACTAACACTTTGAATTGTGACCGGAAATTATCTAGGCCCTCAACAGCCAGTATTCAGGTCCGGCTACACCATGGAAACTGCTTTGGTCATGCTGATGGATGATCTCTGCAGGTCCAGGATAGGGGTTTATCCTCTATCCTGGTACTTTTTGACTTCTCAGCGGCTTTCAATACCATCAACCATGGTGTCCTTCTGAGTTGAATGGAGGGGTTGGGAGTGGGGGGCACCATTCTACGGTGGTTCTCCTACCTCTCTGGTTGGTCGTAGTCAGTGATAGTGGGGGGTTAGAGGTTAACCCCTAGGTTCCTCCCTTGTAGAGTTCCTCAGGGGTCGGTCCTCTCCCCCCTGCTATTTAATATCTATATGAAACCCTTGGGTGATATCATCCAAGGACATGGTGTGAGTTGTCATAAGTATGCTGATGACACCCAGTTGTATATCTCCACCCCGTGTCCACTTGGTGAAGCAGTGGAAGTGATGTGCCGGTGCCTGAAGGCTGTTAGGGTCTGGATGTGTGCCAACAACCCTGACAAGACGGAGTGGCTGTGAGTTTTGCCTCCCAAGGACATCTGTTCATCCATTACCCTCGGGGGGAACCACTGACCCCCTCAGAGAGGGTCCGCAACTTGGGTATCCTTCTCAATACACAGCTGATTTTAGAACATCATCTGTCAGCTGTGGCAAGGGGGGTATTTGCCCAGGTTCGCCTGGTGCACCAGTTGTGGCCCTATTTGAATAGGGAGTCCTTGCTCATGGTCACTCATGCTCTTATCACCTCGAGGTTCAACTACTGCAATGCTCTCTACATGGGGCTGCCTTTGAAGAGTGTTCAGAAACTTCAAATCATGCAGAATGCAGTTGCGCGAGCGGTCATCGATCTACCCAGATATGCCCATGTCTCTCCAACACTACATGACTGTACTGGTTGCCAATTGGTTTCTGGACACAATTCAAAGTGTTGGTGATGACCTACAAAGCCCTACATGGCATCGAACCTGATTACTTACAGGACCACCTTCTGCCGCATAAATCCCTGTGGCCAGTTAGGTCCCACAGAGTTGTCCTTTTCCAGGTCCCGTCAACCAGATAATGTCATTTGGCAAGTCCTAGGGAAAGAGCCTTCTCTGTGGGGGCACTGGCCCTCTGGAATCAGCTTCCCCCAGAGATTCGTATTACCCCCACCCTCCTCGCCTTCCGCAAGAGCCTTAAGACTCACCTATGTCGCCAGGCTTGGGGCAATTAGATCAATAAATGTGATGCATGGTGTGATTGGACTGTATGATTGTGTATTACATAGGGGTTTTAGTCGTACTTTTAAATATATTAGATTTGTGCTATATGCTTGTTTTGTATCTATTCTGTGAGCTGCCCCGAGTCTTCAGAGAAGGGCGGAATACAAATCTAAATAATAATAATAATAATAATAATAATAATAATAATAATAATAATAATACCAAAATGAAAAATCCGACTAGAATTGAAAATCAAAAGCTTGAGATCAGATGCAAGTAACATGAAGCACATTAAGGAGCAGAAACTGAACAATCAGAAGATCAAAGACTATTTGACAAAAAAGTACTGGCTAAGTACAAGAAAGATCGAGGAAGCTCTGGAAATTGTAAAGCAGCAGATAACAGCGACAGCCAGGAAAATTGAGCGATATGAAGCTAGGATCACCCAGTACAGACAGAATCAAACATTTCAATCCAACCAGAGGCAGTTCTACCAGAACCTGCATCAACAAACAGATAAGAAAATTGAAAAGCCAGAGGTGAAAATAACAACAAAGTTCTGGAAAGATCTCTGGGAGGTCGAAAAGGACTATAACAAAACTGCTGGGTGGATAAAGGAGTTTGAGAAAAAATTATCAAAGAGCAATATGCAACAGCTGGAAATAACACCTGAAATGATTGCAAAAAGAGTGAAGAAAGTAAAGAACTGGACATCCCCTGGCACTGATCAGGTGCATGGTTTTTGGCTGAAATACCTGACCAGCCTGCATGCAAAAATGGCCGAATTGTTCAACAAAATGCTGCAAGCAGGAAATATCAGTGAATGGCTTACAACTGGCAGTACATATTTAATACAGAAAGACGCAGCAAAAGCAGCCATACCAGGAAACTACAGCCCAATGACATGTTTGCCGACCATGCTCAAACTTCAAAACTCCCATCCTCTTGGAATGAGGCTTACATAACCTTAATACCTAAAGATACACAAAACAGAGCTTACATCCAAAATTATCGCCCAATATCCCTGCTTAACTCAGACTATAAAATCTTTGCATCTATCATAGCTGAAAGATTTAAACGAATACTAACTGTTAGAATACATACAGACCAAAATGGCTTCCTTCCAGCAAGAAACATAGCAACAAACACAAGGATTATTTTGGACTCTTTAGAATATTACGATAAAAATATAGATAAACCAGTAGCATTCTTATTCATAGATTTACAGAAAGCCTTCGATAGTTTATACTGGCAATTTTTCACAATACAAATGGTGTCAATGCAACTTGGTAATAAATTTACAGAACTCATTAAAACTATATACTCAATACAAACAGCTAAAATACTGATAAACAATGATATGACAGAAACAATAAACATTAAAAAAGGAGTGAGACAGGGCTGTCCCTTAGCCCCCCTGATTTTCATTTTCGCTCTAGAAGTTCTACTAAATAAAATAAGACACAACAAGGAAATCCAAGGATTAAAAATTAAAAGCGAACACTATAAACTTCAAGCATTTGCTGATGACATGGTGTTCATTGTACAAGACCCCTTAAAATCTGCACCTATTCTAATTAATGAAATAAATAAATTTGGAGAGATTGCCAGACTAAAAATTAACAGGGAAAAAACAAAAATGATAACAAAAAATATGACAAAACAGCAGATATTGAAACTAGAGGAACTTACTAAAATTAAAACCGCCAAAAAAGTTAAATACCTAGGACTATGGATTACCGCTAATTGCAGCACTATTAAGAAAGACAACTACGATAAACTAATCAATGAAATGGACAAAGATTTTTGCAGATGGTCGAAGCTCCCACTTTCTATAATGGGGAAAATTGCTGTAATTAAAAGTAATATACTCCCTAGATTTTTATACCTTTTTCAAACTGCACCCATTAAATTTGCTTTTTTGAAATTGAATTTTGGTGTTGCATTATTTGGGTGGTTCACAGTGTGGCTTAGGTTAAGACTGAAGTTTATCATGCTGTGGTCACTGTTGGAGAATGGTTCTTTTATTTGTAAGCCATATATTGCACTTTTGCTATTGCAGAAGATGAGATAAAGACAGTTATCAAGTCTAGTATTGTTATTTACTAGTTGGTTGAGACCCAGAAAGGTGATTGTATTATAAATAGCAGAATGGATGGGTTCTGTGCTGCATTCTTAAGGTCCAGTTAATGTGTGGTATGTTGAGGTCTCCGAGGAAGATAATAGGATATAGACAGTTGGTTGCCCATGTTAGTAATCTGGATAATTTGTTTGCATGTTCGATGTCGTAGTCTGGGACTCTGTAGCAGAGTAAGAAGCGAATTGTGGTATTTAGGGATAGATCACAGACAATAGTTTCAGGTACCGATAAATCCAGTGCAACTCTGGTTTTTTTTAGATTCAGCGATTTTTTGTAGAATATGGCTACTCCACTTCCTCTGCGGGATTCACAGGCTGAGTGGAAAACATGGTAGGTTTTTGATGTGATAATGGAGTCTGGGTAGGAAGCGTTTAGCCATGTTTCGCATATAAAAATTATATTGAAGTTGGAAGTGTCAAGTAGAAGGAGGAATTCAGACATCTTGTTGACTAAACTTCTAGCATGTAATAGTTTACATTTGAGATTGGTCTTGTGTTGAAGGTTGGTTTTGGGGTGGTTAGAGGAAGTAAGGGACACGCTTTCCTATTTTTTGTTTGAGGAGGTAGGGATGTCCATTGTTGTTGTTGGGTGGTGGTCTGGTAGGTGTCAGTTTGTTGTTGTTAGGTGGACGGTTTGGAGGAGAGGGATGGTGGATGTTGGATGTTAGACCGGACGTTGTAGGGAGGATTATGGGTTTGGGGTTTGATGCATTCCTTGCGGTAATCTATGTAAAGGTTCTATGTAAAGGTAGTCTATGTAAAGCCTTCTCCTTTGTTTGTTCTCACTTCTAACAACTTCCAGAAGCCCCCTGCCCCCTGGCCACATAAGCTGAGCCACATGGAGAGTGGGCCCTGGCTGGGCTTTTCCCATCATCACTCTAGTGCCCTTCTGGTACGGAAGCCCCATTGGTGATTTAATTTGGACCACGGCGAGAGAGTGAGTTTTCTCAGGGAGCCCCCCTCAGGCCGCCCCTCAGCTTCTCAGGAAACACACCTTCCAATTATGAAGATGTTCTGGTCTGATCACTGCATTGGCAACTATTAGGTACTGTATTTTTGTCCGTATTACTGTATTACACCCAGAACCATCATTCTCTGGTATTAATGGTTACCAGAGTGGTTAATAGCATTACCTCTTTAAAGAAAGGGCAATGATTAATATCTCATTAACTGTATGGCTGATAATTTCTTTTCCAGGAGCTATTCAGCAGATCAGACATGATCCACTCAATGATAACTAATGGGTATACATAGCCTAGCTCAGTGAT
The DNA here is from genome assembly GCF_031021105.1 of Erythrolamprus reginae. Classification (NCBI taxonomy): domain Eukaryota; kingdom Metazoa; phylum Chordata; class Lepidosauria; order Squamata; family Dipsadidae; genus Erythrolamprus; species Erythrolamprus reginae. The sequence goes on from NC_091963.1 coordinate 66,712,371, forward strand.
AGTGAACCTTTTCTTCCCTGGGTGCCGAAAGTGCGTGTACATGTGTTATTGCATATGCACAAGTGTTCACACCCATAATTCAATACCTGGGGATGGTGAAAATGGCCTCCCCCATGCCTCCCAGAGTCCCTCTGGAGGCCTGAAAAAGCCCATTTTCCAATCTCTAGTGGGCCTGGTAGACCCATTTTTCACTCCCCTAATCCCTCGGAGAGTCTCAGAAAGCCTAAAATGCCATCCCAGAGCCTCCAGATGAGCCGAAAATCAGCTGGCTGGCATTCATATGCACATTGGAGTTAAGCTAGGGTAACAGCTTGCATGCCAGAAGATATGGCTTTGCGTGCCACCTATGCACTTGTGCCTAGCTGGATTGTTTGGTGAATCTTGAGTGGCATAATAATTAATAGTTGACAATATTAATGGTCTAGATCAAGCTACTTGAATTCAATAAATAATTGACTAAGCTAATGGATTAATGTATACCTGTCAGATGGAACTCCCTCATTATGTCATTCTGCCCTGAGTAGTATGGCCCATCAGTGCACCTTTTCAGGCTCTTATGGTTTCATATCTGGTTAGGATTTTTTCCCTGATTACTGACCTACCACCATTAAGTGTGTTATGGTCTCGATGGGGATCACTGTCGCTAAGTAGGTCACAGTTACTAGGCAAGATATTTCAGAAGCTTCAGGCTGCTTATGGCTTCAGGCCTTGCTTAGGCTCTCCTCCCTAAACACTGATACCTTCGGAAGGTGATCAACCATTGTTACAAGCATTGTTATCACTAAGGGGGTCACCATCACTAAGTTAGGCTATTCAGAGGTTTCAGACCTTTCTGGCCTTATACCCTTTTCAGATTCTCCTCCCTGAATACTGACACTTTCAGGATATGGCCTACCATCATTAAAGGCATCATTGGCTTGAACACTCTCTAAATGCTGAGAGCTTCGGGAAAGGGATCCACCATCAATTGAGGTGTTACTTTTGCTAGATTATCACCACTAAGCAGATATATATTTCTAAGTGAGACAGTGGCAGAATTGGCTTCAATTCTGTGACAATTTGGCCCTTGAAATCACAGGCCTTTTACTTCAAGCACAAAGTGAGATCCCAGGCAGTCAACCCCATGAGCCAGGGGATCCTCTCACTGGGATGGGAGGACCAGGACAAGGGACTGTCTGAAACATTGGCAGACCTAGAGAAGGGCAAGATACAAACAAATAGCCCACAGGAGGAGGATGAACTTGGACTTGTTGGATGACAAGGGCTTAGACCCAAGCCCTCCAAGTCCTTGAACCTGTTCCAACAGGCCCAGTTAAGATCATTTCTCCACTAGGCAGGGACCACTGCCAAGCCACCAGGCATGATCCCGGAGTCCCAGCCTGGCGCACCCTTGACAGATCTGTCCTTTGAGGGAGCTACCTGCCTGGCATAGGATTACCAGTCCCACAGCTATTTTAGAGACCAGCGATAAGCAATGGCAGCCCCAAACAGCGGGGGCCCATACTAGACTCACTGGACAAATGTTTTCTTAATGTAGCTCAACAGTTGTCTTAGCATTACAGGTTCGAAGGATTGTCAGCCAGTCTGGCCTTTCTATTCTAATGACCTTATGATGGATGGTGCAGAGGAGTTACTGCACCCTGTGGATCAGTGGACAAGGTCGCACTGCTATGAGGTCACCAAGCAGCAGGCTGGACAATCATGATTTCCACCTCAGCATAGGTTTTTTCCCCTTCTGACGTACCTCCTCAAGATAGCTGTCTATTTGGCAGGATTACCTGCAGTCACCAGGGTTTTATCAGGTCCTGAAAAAGTGGTTGGTGACAGACAGACTCACAGCAGATCCAACCCTCCAATCGGGCCTTTTTTCATGATGTACCCCAGGCAGTGCTCCATGGTCACCAGGCACATGCACTGGATGCAACCAGTTCTTGTTTGGGGCAGGCCCTGATTTCTTCATAATTACTGCTCGTTCCCCCCCAAGCAAGTAGTGGTAGAAACCAGTCTACGGATCACAGTAAGTATCACAGCAACTTCCATCTGCAAAACCTTATAGCAAAGGCTTCTGGCAGGGACCATCATGCTAAGAAGCTCCAGCGGTTCGGTTTTCACCCAGTTTCTAAAATGATCTACCAGGGTTACAGAGTACAGAGGTTAGTTGCAAGCCCTCTATCAGGAAAGGAGACACTGGATGTCATTCCACTCCCAAGTTGGATACTAGATAGCCACATTAAGCAATTTCTGCTCCTCTGGGACCAGGGATTTTGCCCCATTTCAGTGATCTGCCCCACTGGGGGATAGGATACATAATCCAGAGTAGGTTATTTCTTCCAAGGTTTTTTCATAGCTTGCATTCTGCCATGCTGTGGCGCCTGGATTCTTGGCCCTGGAGGGATTGAGGGACCAGGACAGAGCAAGCTTCTCTCCCTGCACAGTGGGAGGTCAAATTAGGAAGGTTACCACCAGAGTCAAACTGAAATAGGGGGCTTCTCGTGTGTGTCAGCCAGGGCCGCCATCAGGAATTTTGGGGCCCATACAGCCTAAGTGTCTGCCCCCCACCCCGCCATTTTAAAACTACTGCCCCCCCAAATCTCGTGCCATGCCACCATGGCCCCACACCCTGGGCAAGCCTTCCCCCGGTCCTCTGAGGTCAAACACAGCTCTGATGTGGCCCTCAATGAAATTGAGTTTGACACCCCTGGCCTAGAGGCTAAATCCTATGACCAAGGGCTAAGAGAACGAGTATGTTTAGCTCAACAAATAGAAAACTGAGGGAGAGTATAATAGTAGTTTCTCAATCCTTAAAGGGCTGCCACAGAGCAGATGGCATCTATTTATTCTCCATGCCACCTAAAGGTAGTACAAGAAGCAATGGGCGGAACCTCACCAAGAAGAAATGCAATCTGGAAATAAGGAAAAACTTGGGACTGGGCGGCATAGAAATAAATATAGAAATAAATAAATAAATCCCTTCTTTTTTATTAAAATAAATTAATAATTTAAAAAAACCAAAATCCATTACTGTTAAAACTAAAACAGCCAGCAAAACTATTAATAAAAACAGGTGAGGACTGGTTTTTTTTCTCTGTTATTATTTAAGTGCTTTTACCATTTAAGTGCTTTTAAATCAAGAGTCACTTCTCTCTCTGTTTCTCTCTCTTTCCTGTCATTCTCTGCCTCAATCATTTTCTCATTTCTCTTTTTTTCTCCCCTTTTTTCTATCATTTCTCTCTCTCTCTTCCTTCCACTCTTCTCTCTCTTTCTTTCTTCCTCTCTCTCACTCTCTTCCTTCCTCTCTCATCTCTTTCTTTCTTTCTTTCTTTCTCTTTCTTTCTTTCTTTCTTTCTCTCTCTTTCTCTATCTTGCTTTCTTCCTCTCTCTCACTCTCTTCCTTCCTCTCTCATCTTTCTTTCTTTCTCTCTCTCTCTTTCTCTATCTCTCCCCCTCTTTCTCTCTCTTTTTCTCACTTTCCCTCTCTTGTTTTCTTTCTCTCTCTCTTGCTTTCTCTCTCTCACTCTTTCTCTCTTGTTTTCTTTCTCTCACTCTTTCTCTCTCTCGTTCTCTCTCTCTTGCTATCACTTTCTCCCCCCCTCTTTCTCTCTCTCTCTCTTTCTCACTTTCTCTCTATCTTGCTCTGTCACTCTCACTCTCTCTCGTTCTCCGGGGACTGGCGAAAGTGATTTTCAATCTCAGGCGCACGGGCCGGCGCGCGCTCTCCCCATGCCCCTGCCAGCCCGCCCGGAACATTCAAAGAAAAACCTTCGCTCTTACTTTGAATGTTCCGGGCGGGCTGGCAGGGGGATGGGGAGAGCGCATGCCGGCCCGTGCACCCAACATTGAAAATCGCCTTCGCCGGCCCCCGCTGTGAGAATGTCTGCCCTGCCTCTCTTGCAGCGGAGGAGAAAGAGAGGCGGATCGGGTGGGCGGGGGGCAGCGGCAAGTAGCCAGGGGTACGAGAAGGCTAGAGGTGTGGGGGAGGCGGGGGCGGCCGTGGCTTCGTGCGCACCCTTGGAAAAGGGTGCGCAGGGGGACATTTTGGGGTGCACTGGCGCAGGCAGGCGCAGCCTACAGGGAACAGTGCTGGGCTGCTGCGGGTGCCAGGGGGCTGGCACACAGTGAGGGGCCAAAACCTCCCCCCCATTTTTCAATTTGGCCAGGCCCCTGACGCCAGTACCAGTAGTACCGGCCTATCGGCGGCCCTGGTGTCAGCTACTACCTGTAGCACTGTGACCATGGCATTATGGTCATCTGAAGCACCTATCATTGAAACTTGTAGGGCAGATACAGGGCACCCCCGAGTCCCTTAAAACTGGGTAGGTTCACTTCCAAAGAAGCAGCATTTGGGCAACAGGTATTACAAGTAGTCAGATAGAAGGATCAAACAGACCCATGTAGCCCTCCCAGATGAGCGGCGACTACTTTGGTATGTCCCATACTTGGAGGCTAGCTCCACTGAACTTGGAGAAAGGGTGTTGGTATACACTGATATGCCCTTTCTCAAGGGGTGGAGCTAGCTTCCAAAGCCCACCCAAGCTACTAGTCTGCTTTGAGGATTGAATATTGAAGGAAGACGAGAGTCATTGATAGCATACAGGTGAAGGTTCACATACAGGCGAAGGTTGCATGTCCCTCATCTAAGAGGGGGTTTACAGGGGGTTTACAGGAAGTGATGCAATTTTTATATTTGAGAGGCCAGGTGAATTAATGCCCAGCCGACATTTGCTGAAGGTGGGAACCAACTCGGCACCGCCTATCAGCTGGTGCAATCCAGTGTACCCCATTGGCCGCTCGGGCATTCTGGGAAGCCGAGGGTGGGGCGAGCACCCTTTATCAGGGCCTGCTCACCACCCTGGCTTCTCTTGCCCTCCAAGCTCAATGCACGGCAGAGAGGCCAGAGATGAAGAGGACTTTTCCTTGGCAGTCTCTGGGATCAGCACAATTGCCAGGGACAACACAGGTTTGGTGGGGTGGATGGACCCCACGGCGCGGGTGGTGGCTGCTGGCGGAGGCCCTGTTTGTAGGAGGAGCTGTACAGGTGTACAGGTATACAGGTAGGCTGGGCTCTCCCTCCTTGCCTTTGCCCATTGACATGGGTGGTGGGGGGGATGGATATGCCGGCCTGCCTCCCCCCTCCTTTCCTTTCTGGCGGTCAGCTCCCAGCGGCACTTCTGTGCGGCCCTGGGATTGGTCTGTTTCCAGGGGATGGTGTGGGATTTCGGGGTATTTCCAGGGGGCAGCATGGGATCTGCCTGCTGCCACGTAGCCAGTTCATCACCCCCGGGGGGTGCTCCCTCCCTCCGGACTGTGGTGCGAGGTGGCGGCTGCCGCCAGAAGTGAAGTTGGGTGGAGGGAGGGGTGGATGGATAGCCCAGGCCACCCCCCTTTTCCTTGGCGGTGCCTGGCACCCAGCTGGGCTGTGGTGCAGCCCCAGGGATTAGTCCGATCCCAAGGGGCAGTGTGGGATTGTTCCGCCAGCTGCCACGTGGGGGGTGCTCCTGACTATGGAGCGTGGTGGCGGCTGCTGGCAGAGGTGGCGTTGATGCTTTGGGTGGAGGGGGGAACGGATAGCCCCCCCTTTTCCTTGCCGATGCCAGCAACTGGCACACAGCCAGGCTGCTGTGTTGCTCTTGGGATTGGCCCGATCCCAGGGGCTGGCATGGGATTGGTCTGCCTGCGGTCATGTAGCAAGTTGCCCCCACTTGGGGGGGGTGCTGATCAACAGTTCTGTGTTTCCACAGTACAGCAAAATGTTTAAGTTAAGAATAATAGCCTTAGATATAAAAGATATAGAATGAAGAACAAACTTCTGACGCTGACAAGCTGTATTAGTGAAATTATGTTTTGTCTTATTTGATGTTTGGAGGATCTATAAAGGGGAGGAAGGCTAAGTACATTATTAATGTTCTTTATTTGTTGAATTCATAGGTTTAGATTCACGTTTCACATTGCTTGAATTGGGATTTAGTTGTGTTTCAGTTAGGTTCATTGGCACAAATTAATCTTAAAAGATCCAGACTTTTTGTTATTTATCCACCACAGAACAATATATCAGTTGGAGTGGAGATGTAAAGCTTGGTATCATCAGCGTACTGATGATACCTCACCCCATGCCCTTGGATGATCTCACCCAGTGGTTTCATGTAAATATTAAATAGCAGGGGGGAGAGGACCAACCCCTGAGGCACCCCACAAGGGAGCAACCTAGAGGTCGATGTCTGAACCCCACTAACACCGACTGAGACCGACCAGAGAGGTAGGAGGAGAACCACTGAATAACAGTGCCTCCCACTCCCAACCCCTCCAGCCGGCGCAGAAGGATACCATGGTTGATGGTATCGAAAGCCGCTGAGAGGTCAAGAAGCACCAGGAAGAGGATAAACCCCTGTCCTGGGCCCACCAGAGATCATCCATCAGCGAAATGCATTTCAAAATGCTTATAAAAAAGATTAAATGGCATTGTGTAGAATTTCAGTCGACTTAACAAAGCTACAATCAAATTTCATATGCATAGTACAACCAATTTTGTTTAATATTGCACTGTCCCTTCCCAAGATATATTTACATTTGTTTAATCGAAAAGATAAGCGGATTGAATGCCCCTCTGCATGCTGAAGCACTTTATGTGAAGCATGCTTACAATATCAAGGTATTTAAATGGGCGGAATATTCTGGGGTAGTTGGTAGATACTCTACTAATTATATTGTGGATATATAGATTGGGGCTTTCGGTAGTATAGTAATGAAGTATAGTAATAAAAAACAAACAAAAAACAAATACTATGCTGTTGTGATTGGCTCTGGCCCAGCTCCTGCCCCAAGGAATGTGGAGGTGCATGCAGGGGGAACATCAACGTGTCATAGGCCTGTTTTATTGCCGACAGAGTCAGGTAGTGCAGTTTCCTCAGGTGAAAAAGAAAGTGGGGATGACTTGGAAGAGGGGGGCTTGGCACACAGCCCAGGAAGCCAATCTCCATTATCTTCGGTTGATTCAGATGAGGAAGTGTTAGACCCACGCATGGGCAGAATTATGCATCGAAGAGACCAATTGAAGAAATATTACAGAAAATAAGAGAGGCCACCTGTGTTTGGGTGGGGCTCCAGTAATTAGAGTTGCTGATATAAATAGCAGCGTGTTGGCTTGGCCGTTGTGGAAGATTATCTGATCGTTGTTTTTCAGGACCCTGCCTTGCTGTTTCCGGACTTTGTTTGTTGATTTTTCACGACTTGGAAACCAAAGCAGAGCAAAGTGTGTGTGTTTCACTTCATGGAAGAAGGAGGGCTGTGACGTTCCTTCACAGCTGCTAGCTAAGTACTTAAGGACTGATTAAGGGGATTGTGCAGACTACCAGGTTGTTTTGGGATGAGTGCTCTTTGCAATACAAAAAGGGTGCTTTGTTTCTTTTGAATTTTTGTGATAAAGAATATTGTTTTTGAACTTTCAAGTGTTTGTGTGTCTGAAATTTGTACCCTTGAATTTTCGGGAGACTCATGCCATAGAGCCCGGCAGAACACATGCTAGGCTAGAAGAGTTCAGTGCAGGACCTACAGGCCTTTTCTAATAACTACAAAGTCTGACTTATAAAAGCTTTTCCCAGTTTGTAAGGAATTAATATTTACAACAAAGAAGAATAGATTGTGACAACACTTTTATTGTTTTAACATTCTTATGATTTTTATCAATTAAATGTATGTATTTATTTATCTATTCTTTAAATATTATATACATATATATAATAAATAAGGCATTTGGTATTACAAATAATATTGATATCATTTAACTGGATTGATTGATTTTAGAATGAATTAATTTAAAATTGAAATGATTTAATAGAAACAGTTTGTTAGTGTGCACAAAATTAGAGAAATAAGGCTCATATATGCAAGCTAAATATATGGTATAGGCCAAATGGGTGGTTACTCAGCTTACTGAATGGAGAGAGAGATATAATCAACACTATAATGATATATATAGTCTTTAGAGAGGGGCAGCATACAAATCTAATATATTATTATTATTATTATTATTATTATATAAATATAAAGGATATATTTTATTTTAATTTTTATGAACTAAGATACCATTAATTGAGCTGGATAGCAGCATAACTATGCCATCATCGGGGGGGGGGGGGGAAGGGATTGCCGACATGGCAAGAGCCATCCTTCCCCTATCTGGAGGCAAGGCCTGTAACCCCATGGCAGCAAGCAGGTTAGTCACAATTTCCCACCGTAAAGGCTTAAGTCTCTAGCAGATTGGGGGCTGCGAGCACTGTCTGCTTTGGTGCCTTATTTTTTGGGCAATTTCGGCCAGGGCACATGGTCCATACAAGGCACCTGTTGGCCTTATTAAATGGGGATATAATAATAATTAATAATAATAATTTATTAGATTCGTATGCCGCCCCTCTCCGAGGACTCGGAGCGGCTCACAACAACAATACACATTGTACAAATCTAATGTTAAAAAACAATTTAAAAACACATGACACAATTTACATTAATTTCATATATATTAAAATTGGCAATGTCCCTTCAGGCAATGGGGCTTGTAATTCATGGCACTCTGAACCTGTGGTATAGACCAGTGTTTTTCAACCAGTGTGCCATGGCACACTAGTGTGCCGTGAGACATGGTCAGGTGTGCTGCGAAGCTCAGAGAGAAAGAAAGCAAGAGAGAGAGAAAGCTAGAGAGAAAGAAAGCAAGAGAGAGAGAAAGAGAGAAAGAAAGCAAGAGAGAGAGAGAACAAGAGAGAGAGAAAGAAAGTAAGAGAGAGAGAAAGAGAACACAAGAAAGAAAGAGAGCAAGAGAGAGCAAGAGAGATAGAGAATGAGAGGGAGAGAAGGAGAGAGAGAGAAAGACATAGAGGGAGGGAGAGAGAAAGAGAGCAAAAAAGAGAGGAATGAAGGAAGAGAAAGAAAAAGGGATGGAGAGAGAGAGAAAGAGGAGGAAGGAAGGGAGAGAAAGAGGGAGGGAGGGAGAAATAGAGCGAAGGGGAGGAAGAGAGAGAGAGAGAATTTTTTTGTCCAAATATCCCCCCCCCCCACTCAATGTGCCCCAGGGTTTCATAAATGTAAAAAATGTGCCGTGGCTCAAAAAAGGTTGAAAATCACTGGTATAGACTGATACATGCTATGGTGGCTTCCATTTGGGATAAGAACCATAAGGTAAATCAGGCATTGGCAGGAAGGACATGCCACCAGTGGAGGCATTTCTCTCCTTAGGGAGGGTTAGCCACCCAGCAGGTCACAGTCGCTAAGCAGGATGTCTCAAAGATAAAGCACTAATCTGATCCCCGACACTGCGTATCAATGTAGGCATGACTATTTGTTGCTCCTCCTTCTTGCATGTAGAATCCTGGATGCAGGGACATGGTACCCATCTATTATGTTTGTCTTTTATTCTTATGAATTAGCCTTTCTAGGACTTCTGGGTGGTGATTTTTATGCCCACGCTAGTGCAACGGTCATGAGATATCATTTTATTTTCCCAGAAGTACCTCGGCACCCATCTCCAGTTTTAGCCAGAGATGAAGGACAAGCGAAATTAGGGCGCTGGGATAGATAAAAGCATGTATTGCAGGCTCAAGCTCCGGCAAGAAATAAAGCCAGTCTATCTCAGCTCCTTTAGAGTGTTCCAGAAAGACCCACTTCTTTGTTATTTACTTTAGGAGGATAAATACATGAAAAAAAGGACTGTAGTATCCAAAATATTCCTGTTAATTTATAAATCTCACCTTAAATAAAACTATTTGTGAGAAAGAAATTAAAACGTAAACAGCAATATAGCAAATTCATAGGAATAGGGCCTTCTATAAGGTAGGACCTCATGTAATTTGCTATTGCATATATTAGAGAATCTCTAAGAGAGGCATTGACAGGTTTAGTTGTTTACTTGAATGGGTGGCTTGCAAGGATGCTAACACATTGGAGACACCCAAATCAAATACATTGAGCTGTTTAAGCGTAACATGGATTATTTAAACACCCTATTATTTATTAGTGAATAATAACTTTAGATCTTATTATTAGCGTTATTAATATTGAAGTTATTGTTTAGTGATAGTATCATTAATATTATTATTAAATTGGTTAAGTCATAGTGGTAAAGTTAATCCATTGGCAAACATTAAGGAAAGCACTGGCATTAGATGATCAGCATGACGCTTAACTTGTCTTCATAAATTTTCTTTCAATTATTTTACACCCTGAGAGAGCATACAAAGGCCACTTGAGCATGTTTTCAGGTTTCTCCAGTGATTTTAATGTGGGAAGAGGAGTATTCTTATTTCCCAACAGGAATACAGGAGCACTGGACAACAGGTATGATGTGCAGCTTGCCCATTGGCGGGAAAAGTGATAAAGCATCAGGATGCCCAGCTGACGGAATGCAGCCACATGGCATAGGCTGGGGGCACAAGGTACCCGGAAGTAGTGGAAGGTGCCATGGCTCAAGCAGAGGAGAGCTAGTAGGACCACCCAGTTATGAGCCAACACCTATGGGCAGCAAGCGTGCCCAGGCGTATATGTACATAATAGGCAGGCAGGTTACAGGCATCCTCAAAGTTTTACAGGCCACCAGTGGTAGAGTATAATCAGGTTGTGCCTTTGAGGTATTTGTAATTCAAAATCGCTGGAAGTAATTTATTCTATTAGATATATTAAATGAAATAAATATTTAAAGTAAGTTAAATAATCTATACCACCTTATGTATGATTTATGAAGCAGTATTAAGTAAGTTTAAGGGCCTTGAAAGCCTTGCAGGAAGTGTGGCCTGGCATCTCGACTGTGGTTGGCACTGGGTAAACTATGGCCCAACTACCTCGAATATGCCATTTCAATTCTCCAGGGGGTGGCTCACTAGGGGCCCACCCATAGCCAGCTGAATGGTGGGTTTAGCTTTCCTGGCAAAAGACTGGGGCTTCCAGGAGGCATCAAGCTATTTAGGCTAGGGAGAATGATCAAGGGATGGTCCAATGAAAGGAGTCATATAAGGGGAGACAATTTAGTAAACCACGATACATTACCCAGTTTCAGGGACCAGCGGGTATTGGGTGAGACGCAGCTCCTAATCCTAGGAGGCAATGCTGTTTCACACAGCAGCCATTAAAATGGCCTTCGGAGCATGGTAAGGTCTGCAAGGTGCTGATATGATCGCATAGTATTGGATCATTCAAAACTCCCCGGGCCAACAATACGACAAAAAAAAAAGAGTGCTGGGGCAGCCACGTTGGTTACACACTGTGCCAGATCAGTAGTTCAGAAGGTAGATTGATCACCTTTCGAGTATATCAAATGAGGAAATATGCCTAGTGTAGCTTGGACTCAGTACAAGAAAAATGAGGGAGCCAGTGAATGGTGCCTTTTACACCATAGGACAGGCCTCTGCTGAATAACTAACAGTTAGGGGCCATTACAAAAATGACCTGTGGGATATCGGGGCGATTCCCTTGACAATACTGAACGCAGGTTTTGGCAGGTTTCTCAGCGAAGTAATGAATCCAGTGACAGATGGAAGTCAGGTGGCTTTCAGTGAGTAGATTCAGAACACCTGAGTATAAGCTGTTTTGGGCTTGGGTGGCTAAAACTGTTTTTGTGTTCTTACCATTTCTCCAGGTCCTGGCCCTGCTTCACTCTGTTATGTGCAAAGCATGAAGGTGCTGCCCCTTCTGTTTGCCCACAGTATTGATCTGCAGCCACAGGGTGGCATGGTGGCTGGAAGATGGACTGCAGCATTATCTTTGGGACAAGGATGTTGCTGTGTCACTGGGCCTGTGGAAGGGGTCATGCAAGGGGGTCTCTGTTTCAGATGGACCTCTATAATTGTGGAAAGTTGGGAGCTGTGACGGGCCAGTAGTGTTGCACATTGGTGGCAATGACCTTGTGGTTGTGAGGGACTTGGCACAGGGATGTCATGTCATGGTAAAGCCACAAGCCATATGGGGTCTACGGCCTTTGTGTGGTTTTTGACATCCTTCAATGGAGGGGGTGAAGAGATGCCGTCACACCAACTGTGGTGGACAGGACAAGGATACAGGTTGACATAGCAGTGGGTGGCACAGTGATTAAACACCCGGGTATTAGTTTAAACTCCCCTAGCCTTCACTGGGTCAATGTAGTGCAGATATAGGGATTTTTCCACAGACCTGCAGTGGCGCCTGTGTGAGCTGGGGCAGGCTTAGGTGTGTGAGCTGGGGGCCAAGATAGAGATCTGACCCCCTGCTGTGGCAGGAATGGGGTGGAAAGGATATCAGTAGCAACTGTGTGTTCTCCTTTGGGCATCTTTTGTAAGATGATTGGCACTCATGATTCCTCACCGGAGCGGTGTGAAGGGGGTGCCCTTGGGGTTCACCTACGTCATTTCTGGTTCCGGGTCATGCAGGGTGAGCCCTCCCACACGCAGGGTGTGGCTTTATGGGTTGGGTGTAGGTGGGGCATGCCTCACCCTGACCAGGGCTGGAGTTACGCCCATTTAGTTGCCCAAGCATGTTTGTGTTCAGGAAACTCCGCCCCTGCAGGTCTTTCTGTTAATATTTAATAAAGTGACCCATTTTACCCGAGTGTTCATTTCCCGTCCGATGCAATACAGATTCAGTCCTCATTGGTCATATGGGGGGTCTTAACCCATACTTGGAGCTTAGCTCCACCCCTTGAGAAAGGGCATATCAGGGTATACCGACATCCCTTCTAAATACACCACTGATTGACATTTGGCAGAATAGCCATGAAGGCATAGAAAAGATTTGAGATTGCTGAGAAAGGTGAAAGGAAAAAGAAGAAAAGGACAACCAGCAGTAAGGTGGATAGACTCAGTTATAGTGGCAGTTGCAGTGCTATTGGAAGAGCTGAAGAAGCAGACTTGGGATAGATCATCAAGGGGAAAAAAACTATCTATATGATCACTAAAAGTCAACAATGACATCATGACACATAATCACCCATTCACTCATTCACTCATTTATTTATTCATTCATTCACTCATTCAATCAAATGCATGGCATACATTTGAAAAGATGGCTCTTTGATCACACCCATAATCTTTGAGTCCTCTATGTATGCCCTCCTGAAATCAATAGTATTTGCTATTAAAACATTTTGCACCAAAATGTTTCAAACAATCCATCCTGTTTATGAATAATTGTATTACTGTGTTGCTATCCAAAGTTTTCATACAGTACTCACCTCCAGTTTCTTCTTCTTCAGGTTCTTCTTCTGATTCTTTCTCTTCTATAAACATGAGCTCTGGCATCTAAAATTAAATATTTACATTGTCAAATTCTGATGGGATTGATTTTAAAAGTCTGTATGACAGTTTTCAGTTTTTACATCTAATCTCACAATATATTTTAATATTTAAAAATATTCCATGGGATAAGGTTTTCAACAGTTTCAAAATATAAATTAAAGCCTAGAGATTTTTTATATGAACTTCCAAGAATAAGGATAATAGCAGAAATGGTATGTTATCACAGAAATGGTATGTTATCAGCAAAATTTTATCAACAGGAAAGGTAAAAATGAGAAGTTGGCCACATTTCTCTCAGTGCAGTTAAGAGACTGAGACTTTTTATTATCCCTAAATGGTTTCTATCTAAGTTGCTCCTTAGGTAAGCACTATAACAGGCAGATAATGCACTAGTGGGCCAAAAGGAACATCAAGGAAGCATTATCTCATCCAGAGGGAAGCTAACTCTGCCAACAAAAGAAAAAGATTTATGATTTTTAACTGGTGTGGGTTGCTCCCAGTTCAGCCCAGTTCTGTGAACTGGTAGCGATGGCAGTGGGAGACTCCACCCACATACCTGGCATGCTTTTGCATATGCAAGCACAAAAGCAGATGTTTTCAAGATAGCGATTTGATCGGATGCCTAGCCACATCACAGGAAACCAAATAGAGAATTTAACAAAATCCCAGAGTTAGAATAAGCTCAAAATTAGTCAGTATAGGATTACAATTTTAACCAACTTAATAAGATCCAGAGACTAGGGCCAACTGAAACAAGGAATGATCCAACTAGCCACAAAGTATCCAACATCAGCCGGACAAAGCAAGATGGACTAAAAACTCCATTACCAAAACCAACAAGACATCGAGACGATTTCGACAAACTTCAAATCGAACCTTTCAAACCACCCGAGGCTTAGAGCGTGAGTAATCCTGACTTCCCAAGCAACCCCCAATGAACCTATCACCCCAAGTGTCTGCATTCTGACCTTCCAAGCAACTCCCTACAATCCCATTACCCCCAAGTGACTGCATCCACCCGTAACTCCCACCACCGCCAACTCCCAGCTAATAAGAACAAAATTGCGAGTTCCCTCACTAACCACTTCCTCACCAAGCTGATTTCTTCCAGCCAGCAGCTACCAGCAAAAAGCGCCAGTTCCCTTCCAAACAGCCCGATCCCAAGCTGAGCCAGCCAAACTGATTCCCAGCTGAGACATTTCCCTGCTGAGCTCGCAGCAGAGCCGATCCCCAGATGAGCCATTTCTGTGTCTACTTGTTAAAACACCCACTCCCAGAGGAGACCAACTAAGTCGTTTAAAGCCCATTTACTCAGCATTAGGAGTGCTGTCAACAGTGAAAGGACTCTGAAAGCACCCATTCCATTGCAGCATCTTTTTAGAGGAACATCTTCCCACCTTGTAGACAGTACTTCCAGAAACTGAGAATAACCATAAACAACTTCTACATCTAGTATCCACGTGCTCCAGTTCAGGAAACTGACTCAAACTATACTGTATAGTTCCAATACAGATCGGTTTGACATGCCTTGAATGTTAATGAATTATAATTATCTACTTTCAGTGTCTCTGGGACTTTCAGCAACATCATTTAGCAGCAATTAAAAGCATCTTCAATGAGACTTTAAAAAATACAATATCTGTTTTGATAATGTCCTTCTATATTTTGTTGTATCTTTAAGTTGTCCTTAGGGATTAGAATCATGATATTGGAGAGAATGCTCTATCTTGATGTATATCACCAAATATGCCACACCCATTTTTTTCCCCAAACAAAAAGAATGGTTACTTTTGTTATAGTATCCTCACTTGCTGCATGATTGATGTTGTGGTTAGCTCTGGCCGTGCTCCTGCCCCAAGGACTGTGGATGTGGGGGAGACATCCACATGCTGCAGGCCTTTTTGCCCCCAGTGGAATCTGATGATGAAGGCTCCTCTGACCAAGAAGACATGAGTGACAGGGAGGAGGAGAGTGTGGCAGACAGCTCAGAAGGAGATCAATTATCTAGCTCCTCCTTGGATTCAGAACAAGAGTTAATGATACAGCCACGCATGAGGAGAGCAATGCATAGGCAACAACAACTGAGAGATTATTATCAAAGAAAACAAGGCCACCTGTGGTTGGGTGGGGCTGTGGTAATTAGTGAGGCTGCTATAAATAGCAGCCTGTGGGTTTGGCCATTGTGGAGGATTATCTGATCGTTGTGTTTCGTGACTGCTTTACTGACTTTGACTTTTTGTGTGCTGATTTTTCCCCGCTTTGAAACTAAACCAGAGCAAAGTGTGTTTCACTTTGTGAAAGAAGAACGACTGTGAATTGCCTCACAACTGCAAGCTAAGTATCACAGAACTGATATGGAACTTGTACAAATTACCAGTTTGTTTGGAGATGAGTGCTCTTTGCTATACCAAAAGAGAGCTTGGTTTAAGTGAATTTTCATTATAAAGAACATTGTTTTGAATTTTCAAATGTGTGTGTGTCTGAAATTTGTACCTGTGCATTTTTGGGAGGATTCTACCAGAGAGCCCGACAGAACAATTGAGTTGATTAAGAATTGAGGACAATGATTGAATCTTCATGTGCAAAGCATTTTTTGCCTCATCTGCCAGCTCAATGGAAAATTAAATTTAGAACATGAACAATCGATTTCAAAACTAAAATTCTTGAACAGAATTAGGCGTTAGGTTCTAAACTGTATGGATTCCAAGCAGAGATATTTGTAGAGAAAGAAAAGTTGGTGTCATAAAGATCTTGTTCCTTGAGGACTTCTGGTTTTGGCATCACACTGATTCCAGGCAGCCTTCGGTTTCACCGGGATTGTCCTGGCTTTTCGGGTGTTTTTTGATGGCTTAACGGCAATCACCGACCCGGAGAGACAGTGATTTAATAGAGGAACTCCCAGCACACCCGAGGGAGGTCGGCGGACCCACCGGGAAGTGAGGAAACCCTTTTCGCCAGCCCACGAAGAACCAATCAGCCTGAAGCTGTGATGCTCCGACTCCATTAAGGAAGCTGTGAGAAGATGGCAGTGAAAAGTTTTTGGACTGAAATAAGTGAAGGATTTCTGTTTGATCGATCATTGTTTGTGGATAATAGCAGATGAAAAAAAACCCTGTTGTGTGCTTTGCATTGTTTAAAGAATAGTGCCAAAACCTCTAAGAAAAGCAGCGACTGCGATTTTGTTTAACTGGCTGACGGTGGCAGAGAACAAACGAGATTAGGAGGATTGAGTGGATGGGTGAGTGAAAACTATATACTATCTGGATTTTTCAGCTGGACTCCGTTTTTGATTAATGCAGTAATAGATTGGAAACAACGTGTAATATACAACAGTTGGGGAGAGAAAGTTTCTGGATGTCTTGATGGTAAGAGGAAGTTTTGGACAGATTTGTGTGGATTAGAATGAATCGAGTCAGTGACAAGCTACAAAATCGGAAGTCTTTATATACTCCTTATCTTTTTTACCTTCCCTTTCATTTCCTCCCTTTTGTTTAATCCTTTTTCTCTACCTCGCTTTTGACTTTGTACTGAATTTGAATTGTTGCTCCAGTTGTTAAAAAAAACACCCTACAAACTCTGAGTTTGGATTTCCTATTGAACATACAACGTTGTCCCCTTACTGACAGAGACTGAACTGTGATTCAGCACTATTGCATAAACCCAAGGAGAAAGAAAAATAAGAAGGAAGAAAACATCTTCTCGATACTATCTGCTTCTTATTGTTTTTCTTCCCACCCCTGAATAATCTTCTCTTTTGCAGCTTTGTCTTTCAATCATTTTTTAAATATTTCATATATGATTTGCTGCAACATTGAGAATAAACTTTCAATTGATTTTTGATAATATTCTATACTGGTATACCACCATTATACTGTTATACTGCCATTGATAATATTCTATACTGTTATACTCTCATTACTATTAGAGATTTATTGAATTTATGAATTAATTGAACTACTGAGCTAGATTTACTTACTGATCTATATCTAAACTAATAATTTACTTATTGACTTATATACATATATGCTCATGTGTTGATTTACCTATCAATATAAATATTAAAATTTGCTAATCAATTGTAATTAATTGTTATTAATTAATAGAAAATTATCTTTTACTATTTTATTTATTATTTATTAAATTTGTATGCTGCCCCTCTCCGTAGACTCAGAGCAGCTCACAACAGTAATAGAAAAAACAATGTAAAATACAAATCTAATAAGTAAAACTAAAAACCCATAATTTAAAAAAACATGCACACAACATACCATACATAAACAATATAGGCCTGGGGAAGTTATATCAGTTCCCCCGTGCCTGATGACAGAGGTCGGTTTTAAGGAGTTGACGAAAGGCAAGGAGGGTGGGGGCAGTTCTAATCTCAGGAGGGAGCTGGTTCCAGAGGGTCGTGGCTGCCACAGAGAAGGCTCTTCCCCTGGGACCCACCAAACGACATTGTTTAGTCGACAGGACCTGGAGAAGGCCAACTCTGTGGGACCTAATCGGTCGCTGGGATTTGTGCGGCAGAAGGTGGTCCCGGAGATATTCTGGTCCGATGCCATGAAGGGCTTTATAGGTCATAACCAACACTTTGAATTGTGACTAGAAATTGATCGGCAACCAATGCAAACTGCGGAGTGTTGGTGTAACATGGGCATACCTTGGGAAGCCCATGATTGCTCTTGCAACTGCATTCTGCATGATCTGAAGTTTCTGAACACTTTTCAAAGGTAGCCTCATGTAGAGAGTGTTACAGTAGTCGAATCTTGAGGTGATGAGGGCATAAATGACTGTGAGCAGTGAGTCCCGATCCAGGTAGGGCCGCAACTGGTGCACCAGGCAAACCTGGGCAAACGTCCCCCTCGCCACAGCTGAAAGATGGTTCTCTAATGTGAACTGTGGATCGAGGACGCCGCCCAAGTTGCGTACCCTCTCTGAGGGGGTCAGTAATTTCCCTCCCCCAGGGTAATGGATGGACAGATTGAATTGCCCTTGGGAGGCAAAACCCACAGCCACTCCGTCTTATGAGGGTTGAGTTTGAGTCTGTTGACACCCATCCAGACCCCAACAGCCTCCAGGCACTGGCACATCACTTCCACTGCTTCATTGACTGGACATGGGGTGGAGATGTACAACTGGGCATCATCGGCATACTGATGATACCTCACCTCATGCCTCTGAATGATCTCACCCAGCGGTTTCATGTAGATATTGAATATTTATTAATTACTTAATTATTCTGGCCTTAATTTATTTTAATTTACTTGAATACTTGAATACTCATATTTAGAATCCTGAAGACATCAATAATAATAATAATAATAATAATAATAATAATAATACTGATGAGATATTGATAGAGAATTGTATATTTACAACTTGACTCCTAAGTCTTGGACTATAGAGTTTATTATAAGTTATCTTACTAAGATTAATATAAATCAACAACTTTGACCCTTTTGAGTACAAGCTAAAACTAATATTTCCTTATCTTTTACTATACTCTATTTTATCCTCTCATATTCTCAATGCAAAACTTCTAGCTAGTTATTTTTACTTTTCATTATTCTCCATTTTAATGCAATTGCCTTGAACTAAGACAGATATTCAAATTTGAAATCCCCATAACTAATTATACATGACTAAACTGGAAATTATTTGTAAAATATTCAAAATGTCATCCACCAATACAAATACAATTACTAAAGCTTGGAGGAAGGCAACACCTCAACCCTCAACCCCGGTCACCCAGTGTAACCTAGAAAATCCTTCTACTGACAAAACATCAGTTCTACAATCAGACCAAGTTGCACCTATTACCTTAGCCTCTTTACAAGAGATAAAGATTAAAATGCAGCAATCAATAGACCGGAATTATGAAGTAATGGTGGGAAACATGGGTGCGATGAAGGAAGATATCAAGGAAGATATTAAGAAAATTGACGACCGTGTTGGGCACCTTGATGAGAAAATAGAGATGATGCATGGAACTCTCACACAGAATGATGAAAAAATTAAAAATTGAGGAACTAAATGATAGAATGGAAACCAGACTACAATACGCAGAAAGTAGAACAGAATATATTAATAAAAATCTGGAAGAGGCCATAATAAACCTTGAACTCGAAAAATCAGCATTCTTCTTGAGGTTCTAGAATATTACTGAATCGAACGAAGAGGATCTGCCCCAGATCATGTCGGAAATTCTCGCATCCATAACTAACAAAACCCCATAGGAAATGTATCAGCAAATAGATGAAATTTACAGACTATCCACAAGCTATGCAAAAAGAAATCGTTTTCCCAGGGAAGTACATATCAGATTTATAAAGCGTACTATAAGAGATGAAATTTATAATATGTCAAAGGAGAACTGTGTATCATATAAAGGAAAAGAGATAATAATCCTACGTCAAGTTCCCAGACGAGTTTGAGAAAAGCAGAAGCCCTACCAAACCCTAGCTACTAAACTTAACAGAAACAAGATACCGTTTAGATGGCTGACACCTGAGGCCATGCTCATTCCCCTGATCGACAAAAAATACAAAATAACTTTGATAGATGATGCAAGGGACTTCTATGACCAAGTCACTAAAAAGGTGGATGAAAAATGTATTAGGGAACAAGAATCAAAATATAAACCTAGTCTGGACGAACTTAGCTCTGAAGACATTCTCTGGAAACTGGATTTAAATCAATGGAAGAATATGGCAGAGATGGTCCAACAAGATCTAAAGGAGAGGCGAGAAAGGAGAAAAGAAGAGAACCAGCAAATTAACTTACATCACAAAAAAATCCTACCTAACAATGAAATAAGATTATTTTCCATTAATATTAACGTCCTCAATTCTCCTATTAAAAGGGGGAAAAATTCATAAAATCCAACAACAAAATGCAGATATAATATGTCTCCAAGAGATGCATGTAAGAAAACAAGACCAAATAATTTTGAACCATCCCAGGCTTGGATAAATCTTCTCATCCCTTGCTCAAGTTAAGAAGAGAGGAGGAGTACTATACATTAAACCCAAATTCACCCCCAAATTAATCTATACAGATGACAATGGACAGATATTAATAGTACAAATCACATCAGGACCCAAGGAAATATACACAATAAATCAATCTACTTTCTACATAAAACTACATCAAAAAATTACCAAACTAAACTTGAGAAATATAATAAGAGTAGGCGACTTCAATGCAATCTTTGATTTTGCTGGTTGTTTTAGTTTTAATAGTAATAGAATTTGGTTTTGTTTTATTATTAATTTCTTTTAATAAAAAAGAAGGGAATTGATTTATTTTATTTATTTGTTTGTTTGTTTGTTTGTTTGTTTATACTTCTTTGACTCCCAGTCCCGAAGAGACTGCCGCTCAGACACTATACTTTTCCGCCCATACCGGAAAAAAATTAGAGGGAACATTGCTGCTAACTGCAGCACTATTAAGAAAGACATTTATGACAAATTAATTAACGAAATGGACAAAGATCTTTCCAAATGGTCAAAGCTCCCACTTTCTATAATGGGAAAAATTGCCATAATTAAAAGTAATATATTTCCCAGATTTCTATACCTTTTTCAAACTGCACTCATTAAATTAAACAGGATCTTTTTTAATAACCTTCACAAAAAAATTCGCAAATTTATATGGACAAAAAAAAAAAAGGCCAGAATAAAACTCAAAAACCTACAAGACCATAGATCAAGAGGTGGATTCAGGTTACCAAACATGGAACTATACTACCATGCCTCAATTGCAAATTTACTGAAAGAATGGATAACACTAAAAAAATCTTAGAATATTAACATTTGAAGGCTACAACCTTCAATCAGGGTGGCATGCATTTCTGATGACAGACACTGGTAAAATACCAACATATTTTAGGTCACATTACATATGAAAAACTTTATTAACACCTGGCACTTTATTAAAAAAAACCACTATCTCCATATCCCGAAATCGATATCCCCAACAGAAGCGATTATATACCCGAATGCATTAACCCTTGACAAAATCGTAACATATGATCAACTGCTAAATGAAACTAATAATCTAAATCCTAAACAAAAACTCTTGGAAAAAGTTATTAAAGTGGATTGGCTACATTACCTGCAAATTAGATCAAAATATAATGAAGATACAAATTCGGCTTCCATAAAAACAACCTCCTTGACAAGATCATTTTTGGCCCGCAAAAAACCTCCAAATATCAAACATATATAACCTCCTCCTTCAACACGAAATGGTAGAAGAAATATTTAAAGGATCCATGATAGCTTGGTCACAAAACTTTGGATATACAATTAACTTAAATGAATGGGAAAAATTTGGACTGTCAACTACAAACTAACGATGGCAACTTCATATAAGGAAAATCATTACAAAATGTTTTACAGATGGCACCTTGAAAAATGTATCCAAACTTGTTGGAAGTGCAGGGAAAAACAAGGGACATATTACCACATCTGGTGGACATGTGAAACCACCCAAAAATATTGGCATAAAATAAAAACTATACTAGATCAGATTACTTCCCAGACCATCCAAGAAAAACCTGAACTATTTTTATTAGGAATCATAAGACAAAATATTAATAAAGAAAACAGATATATTATACTTCACATTATTACAGCTGCGAGGATTTTATACACGCAATACTGGAAACAGGAAAAAAAACCCAACCATTCTCTCTCTTTTGATTAAAATAATGAAATGTGCAGAAATGTCCAAGTTAACAATGGAGCTGCAAAATAGGGAGACAGATTTCTACAAGGCATGGGACAAATGGTACCACTGGTTAAAAAAAACAAATTACTTAAAAATTACTCATCAAGAATATCCAACAAAAACATCTTGTAAAGTTAACAATCCACAACATGAATTATAACACCAAATTGATACAACAAACTGTAAACATTGATCAACACAAATTTTGAACTATAAATAAACTGAATGAACAAACCCTTAAATCACTGATACTTATTGGCATTAACAACTACGTCAAACATGTATGGAGAAAACTTTAGGGAAATCTGCACCACCTACATATTTGAACCACAGGCTGTAAAGCATTGAAGCCCAGCTCTAACGCTGGCCCTCTACATTCCTCTTTTTACTACTCTTTTTTGCTCTAATCTTCTATACCCCCTCTCGAATCTCGTATCTCTCTCCCTTCCTCCCCATTTCCCCTCCCCTTTTTCTTCCCTCCTCCCCCACCTATGCGTACTAGATAAGTTAATTATGATTGCTAGAATGTACATTATATATATCCCCTTTGCTTTTCTGTACACTGTTTTTAATATTCAATAAACATATTCAATAAACATATTCAATAAACATATTTATATAAAGATATTGTTCCTTCAGGAAATTTATCTGCATAACAAGTAGCCTATTCAAATGGAATAAAAAGCCCTCACTCACTTTCCAGAGGACCTATCTATACCCCATCTGATTGGCGGTGGTGGAAGGCTATTGACCTTCCTCCCTTCCTCCCTTCCTCCCTTCCTCCCTTCCTCCCTTCCTCCCTTCCTCCCTTCCTCCCTTCCTCCCTTCCTCCCTTCCTCCCTTCCTCCCTTCCTCCCTTCCTCCCTTCCTCCCTTCCTCCCTTCCTCCCTTCCTCCCTTCCTCCCTTCCTCCCTTCCTCCCTTCCTCCCTTCCTCCCTCCCTTCCTCCCTTCCTCCCTTCCTCCCTTCCTCCCTCCCTCGAATCTTGCTGGATGCAGCTCTGGGCTGGAATTGGGTGACCGGCAGACCTCTACAGCCCCGTGCCTGCCTGCCTCCCTTCCTCCCTGCCTTCCTCATTCCCTCCTATGGCCATCTATTTATCTTTTTTTGTCTCGGCTTCCTCCCAGCCAGGAGACTGCGGGGATAGTGGGCAGGGCTCCCTGAGCCTCTTCCTTCCTGGGAGCTGCGGCTCCAGAAGGTAAGCCGCCCCCCCGCCTTCCCTTTTTCTCACCTGGCAGGCTTTCAGAAGGTGGACAGGTGGTCTCTCTTCTGACTCTGCTAGACTGTCCCCTGCCAAACAAAAAAGTCAGCAGGAGGAGCCTCGCTTTGCAGCCATCTGACCGGCCCGCGCACACACAGAAAAAAAAAAGCTTGCACTCCAGACCATTTTTCTCTGCTCCTTTTTCCCGGGTATTTTATATGCTGAGTGGATTGGTGCATTTCTCCCTCTTGGGAATCCCATCTCGGCCAATCAGAGCTGTTTGGGGCACCCTTCCTATTGTGTCCCCCTACAACTTCTGCTTTTTGCTAAGGAGCTTCCGTCAGTGCTGAGGCGGCTGCTCTTTGCCGCCAAAGCCCACCCAGCTACTTTTGCTAGGAGAGCAGCTGTCAGGTGGGCTCCTGCACAGGGTTGGAAAACCCTGTACTAAAGGCCGTTGCTAGGTGCACTAGCGCACGCTAGCACACCTTAGCGGAAGCAGTGACCCAGTAACCATTACTGAAAATCACAAGCCTCCCTATAGCAGCTTCTGCATCACCTCACTCCTGAGTACCTTAAGGGGGAAGCCTTTATAATTTCAAACTAATCTGGTCGCCAACATTTCACCTCCCCCCTCTGACACCAAAGGGATTTCAAAGGGAATCCTGAGCAATCAAACATCCTGAAGTATCTAGTAAACATCCCATTTCCTGTTCTGCAACCCAAAACTTTCCATTGCCTCTCCACCCAACCACGGTACCATGAAGCAATAAAGCTACAATCCCAGAGACCAGACATGCCAGGCAAAAAAGGAACCAAACCCTCCAAGCAAGAAAACCTACAACCCGCAACAACCCTTGCTTTAAATGCAAAAACATTATCAATGATATCAGTGACTACACAAAATGCCACACTTGCAACAAATCTGCACATACCTCATGCCTCAATATAACAAAGCGGATACCACCTTTCTGCATGAAAACTCCTCATTTTTAAAATCCCTGTTCAGCCTGTACCCCAAAGCTGGATATTCTCAACAGTATGTCTGAGGAGATCATTTCCTTAAAAGCAACATCTAAAACCCAACATTCATAGAAAACATTGAACAGCATCTGGCACCCTTGGAGAATAATATTCAAGCACTGTTAATTGCAAAACCACCTAGGGCAGTAGAGAAGAAGCTGGTAACTACAGGCCAGTTGTAGTTAAAATGATGGAGACTGTACTCAAAAAGAGGATAAATCAGCACCTAAAAAACAATAACTTATTGGACCCAAATCAGCATGGCTTTACTGAAGGCAAATCATGTCAGACTAATCTCATTGATTTCTTTGACTATGTCACAAAGGTGTTGGATGAAGGTGGTGCCGTGGATATTGCCTACCTGGACTTCAGCAAAGCCTTTGATACGGTTCCACATAAAGAGCTGATAGATAAATTAGTGAAGATTGGACTTAATCCCTGGATAGTTCAATGGATTTGCAGCTGGCTGAAGCGTAGGCATCAGAGAGTTATTGTTAATGGCGAGTATTCTGAGCAGAGTCAGGTTACAAGCGGTGTGCCACAAGGGTCTGTTCTGGGTCCTATTCTTTTTAATATGTTTGTGAGTGACATAGGGGAAGGTTTGGTAGGGAAGGTTTGCCTATTTGCCGATGACTCTAAAGTGTGCAATAGGGTTGATATTCCTGGAGGCGTCTGTAATATGGTAAATGATTTAGCTTTACTAGATAAATGGTCAAAGCAATGGAAACTGCAGTTTAATGTTTCCAAATGTAAAATAATGCACTTGGGGAAAAGGAATCCTCAATCTGAGTATTGTATTGGCAATTCTGTGTTAGCAAATACTTCAGAAGAAAAGGATTTAGGGGTAGTTATTTCTGACAGTCTCAAAATGAGTGAACAGTGCAGTCAGGCGGCAGGGAAAGCAAGTAGGATGCTTGGCTACATAGCTAGAGGCATAACAAGCAGGAAGAGGGAGATTATGATCCCGCTATATAGAATGCTGGTGAGACCACATTTGGAATACTGTGTTCAGTTCTGGAGACCTCACGTACAAAAAGATATTGACAAAATTGAACAGGTCCAAAGATGGGCTACAAGAATGGTGGAAGGTCTTAAGCATAAAACGTATCAAGAAAGACTTAATGAACTCAATCTGTATAGTCTGGAGGACAGAAGGAAAAGGGGGGACATGATCGAAACATTTAAATATATTAAAGGGTTAAATAAGGTCCAGGAGGGAAGTGTTTTTAATAGGAAAGTGAATACAAGAACAAGGGGACACAATCTGAAGTTAGTTGGGGGAAAGATCAAAAGCAACATGAGAAAATATTATTTTACTGAAAGAGTAGTAGATCCTTGGAACAAACTTCCAGCAGACGTGGTAGATAAATCCACAGTAACTGAATTTAAACATGCCTGGGATAAACACATATCCATCCTAAGATAAAATACAGAAAATAGTATAAGGGCAGACTAGATGGACCAGGAGGTCTTTTTCTGCCGTCAGACTTCTATGTTTCTATGTTTCTATGTTTCTAATCAAATCCCTTAACCACCCCACTACCTCCTGTCTTCACCCCACCAAGACCATCTCAACTACTACCCATACCACAAAAACCTACTAACTCTACTACAGACATCCCCACCCTTGTCAAAGATTCTTTGGAGCATGAACAAAAATGGCAGAATACTGTCCTCTTTGGTCTTGAAGAAAACGGTGAACCTGATCTAACTAAAATACAAAACATCATCCACCAACATCATTCACACTCTCAATCCATTGCATTTGAAGATATTTTAGAAGTTACCAGAAATGGACCAGAGCACAGGTATAGCAATGGATCAATGGCTCTCCGTTTCTGCAGAGTGATATGCAAAAATGAAGCTTCAAAACAACAATTCATCAAGACCATTAACCTCATTGCCAGGAATAACATTAGTTACAACAAACTTAGATCCAGACCTGATCTTTCTCTCCTTCAATGTATCCGCTCCCATGAACTACAGGTGGAATTTAAAAGACACCTTGAACTTGGTAAAACAAGCTTATACATAGATTATCATACTGAATGCATCAAATCCAGGACCCACAATCCTCACTACATCTTCCAGCCTAACATTGCACATCAACCATCTTATATCTTCCAGCCTACCATCCCACAATATCAAATCGATATCTGCCAGACCACCATCCCACAACAACAAATTTACATCCCTAACACCTCAAACAATGAATAGGAATGCACACCCCTTACTTCCTCTAACCAACCCAAAATCAATCCCCAACACAGAACTAGTCTCAAATGCAAATGCTAGAAGTGTTGTCAACAAGATGTCTTAATTCTTCCTTTTGCTAGGCACCTCCGTCTTCGATATTATTTTTATCTGCGAAACATGGCTAAATGCTTCCTACCCAGACTCCATTATCACATCAAGAAACTACCTTGTCTTCCGTTCAGGCCGTGAATCCCATAGAGGAGGAGGGGTAGCTATATTCTACAAAAAAAACACTGAATCTAAAAGACATCAAAGTTGCACAAGATCTAAATCTCCCTGAAACTCTTGTCTGTGATTTATCCCTGAATACCACAATTCGCTTCCTACTCTGCTACAGAGCTTCAGATTACAACATCATTCATGCAAACAAATTAACTGCACTACTGATGTGGGCAACCCACTGCCCATACTCCTTGGAGACCTCAACTTACTACATGTTTACTGGACCTTAAATGAATGCAGCACAGAACCCATCCATTCTACTATATATAATACTATCATCTATCTAGGACTCGACCAACTAGTAACTAACAATACTAGACTTGATAACTGTCTAGATCCCATTTTCTGAAGCAGCAAAAGTGCAATATATGGCCTAAAAATAAAAGATTTTCCAACAGTGACCACAGCATGAAAATCTTCAGCCTCAACCTAAACCACACTGAGATCCACCCAAATAATGCAACGCCCAAGTTCAATTTTAAAAAAGCAAACTACGAACCTATCGAAGCCGATCTCTCAACACTTAACTGGCAAGCTCTATTCTCTGGCTATAGCACTACTGATTACCTCTACAACACATTCTTGCTTGAAATGGGGAGCCCTTACAGAGCAGTGCCGAGGATTTTAATACGTTTTTCGCTGATAAAATCGCTCAGATCCGAGCCGACCTCGACTCCAATTGGAAAACAGAGTCGACTGACAACGAGTCAGTCGAGGTGACTGGGGCACGTACTTGTCCACCTGTCTGGGAAGAGTTTGATCTGGTGACACCTGATGAAGTGGACAAGGCCATTGGAGCTGTGAGTTCCGCCACCTGTTTACTGGATCCATGTCCCTCTTGGTTGGTCTCGGCCAGCAGGGAGGTGACATGGAGCTGGGTCCAGGAGATAACCAATGCTTCCTTGGGGAGGGGAGTTTTTCCAACACTCTATAAAGAGGCGCTTGTGCGCCCCCTCCTCAAGAAGCCTTCCCTGGACCCAGCCGTACTTAATAACTATCATCCAGTCTCCAACCTTCCCTTTATGGGGAAGGTTGTTGAGAAGGTGGTGGCGCTCCAGCTCCAATGGTCCTTGGAAGAAGCCGATTATCTAGGTCCCCAGCAGTCGGGTTTCAGGCCCGGTTACAGCAAGGAAACTGCTTTGGACGCGTTGATGGATGATCTCTGGCGGGCCCGGGACAGGGGTTTATCCTCTGTCCTGGTGCTCCTTGACCTCTCAGCGGCTTTCGATACCATCGACCATGGTATCCTTCTGCACCAGCTGGAGGGGTTGGGGGTGGGAGGCACTGTTCTTCAGTGGTTCTCCTCCTACCTCTCCGGTCGGTCGCAGTCGGTGTTAGTGGGGGGTCAGAGGTCGACTCTGAGGTCTCTGCCTTGTGGGGTGCCTCAGGGGTCGGTCCTCTCCCCCCTGCTATTTAATATCTACATGAAACTGCTGGGTGAGATCATCCAAGGGCATGAGGTGAGGTATCATCAGTACGCTGATGATACCCAGCTTTACATCTCCACCCCATGTCCAGTCAACGAAGCAGCGGAAGTGATGTGCCGGTGTCTGGAGGCTGTTGGGGCCTGGATGGGTGTCAACAGACTCAAACTCAACCCGGATAAGATGGAGTGGCTGTGGGTTTTGCCTCCCAAGGACAATTCCATCTGTCCATCCATTATCCTGGGGGGGCGGGATTATTGACCTCCTCGGAGAGGGTCCGCAACTTGGGCGCCCTCCTCGATCCACAGCTCACATTAGAGAACCATCTTTCAGCTGTGGCGAGGGGGGCGTTTGCCCAGGTTCACCTGGTGCACCAGTTGCGGCCCTATCTGGACCGGGACTCATTGCTCACAGTCACTGATGCCCTCATCACCTCGAGGTTCGACTACTGTAATGCTCTCTACATGGGGCTACCTTTGAAAAGTGTTCGGAAACTTCAGATCGTGCAGAATGCAGCTGCGAGAGCAGTCATGGGCTTACCTAGGTATGCCCATGTTTCACCATCACTCCGCAGTCTGCATTGGCTGCCGATCAATTTCCGATCACAATTCAAAGCCCTTTAAAGCCCTTCATGGCACTGGACCAGAATATCTCCAAGACCGCCTTCTGCCGCACGAATGCCAGCGACCGATTATGTCCCACAGAGTGGGCCTTCTCCGAGTCCTGTCAACTAAACAATGTCGGTTGGCGGGCCCCAGGGGAAGAGCCTTCTCTGTGGCGGCCCCAACTCTCTGGAACCAACTCCCCTCAGAGATTAGAACTGCCCCTACTCTCCCTGCCTTCCGTAAACTCCTTAAAACCCACCTTTGTCGTCAGGCATGGGGGAACTGAAACACCTCCCCCGGGCATGTTCAATTTATGCATGGTATGTTTGTGTGTGTGTTTGTTAGTAAATAGGGTTCTTTTTAAATCTTTTTAAATATTTTAAATTTATTGGATTTGTCATGATTTGCTGTATCTTGCTGTGAGCCACCCTGAGTCTGCGAAGAGGGGCGGCATACAAATCTAAATAATAAAATAAATAAATAAAATAAAATAAATAAATAAATTATCAGACTTTACGTACCAGTAATAACTGCCACAAGCAAGAAAAATAACCTACCCATCTCAATAAGAAAATTACCAAAAAAAATCTCCCTGGCGAAAAACCAAAAAAGGCCAAGTAATCAACGTCAAAAGTCGCTACAAAAGCATATGCCAGCAATAAAAGCAGAATGTCTCAACTACCACACCAAACAAGAGGAAAACCTCCTGCATACCAAATCTATGCAAGCCTTCTACAACTTTGTCAACAACAACCGCAAGGACTCTAGACCTATCCCATCTCTTGTAAGATCCAACAACAAAGAATACCACGATGATCCATCCAAAGCTAATCTTTTCAACTCATTCATTGGCTGTCTTTGTTAACAGTAACTGCTCATCCCCCAATTTCACCAATTGCACTTCAAACTCTCTCAACGACCTAACCCAAATAGACTTCACTGTAGACCATGTTGAAAAAGCATTACAGGACCTCAAACCTTCTCTATCAGTTGAATCAGATGGTCTATGTGCATACTTCCTAAAAAAGCTTTCTTCTTCTATAGCTGAACCACTAAGCATAATCTTCGAAAAATCCTTCAGGACCAGCACACTTCCCAAGCTATGGTCAAAAGCAATGATCATCCCAATCTTCAAAAAAGGAGACACATGTCTCGTTGACAACTACAAACCAATATCACTATGCTGCGTCTCATGCAAAGTCATGGAATCAATTATAAATCCATCAGTTACTCTCCACCTAGATAACCTACTCTCTAACAAACAATTTGGATTCAGAAGAAAATTATCCTGCAACCTACAACTCCTTCATTGCAAAAACATATGGACTACCCGTCTAGATCAAGGAAAATCCATAGATGCTATTTATGTTGACTTCTGCAAAGCCTTTGATTCAGTGGTCCACGACCAACTATTCCTAAAACTCAAATCCTATGGTATCTCAGGATCCCTCCACAGCTGGATTACAGCATTCCTGTCAAACAGACAATGTTGTCAAAATTGTAAGCACCATATCCACCCTTATCCCTGTTATAAGCGGTGTTCCCCAAGGCAGTGTACTGGGACCAACACTCTTCAGTCTCTACATCAATGACCTTTGCAATCATATCTCAAGCAACTGTATTCTATTCACTGACAATGTAAAAATCTTCAACACCACCGAGAATACAGCGATTCTCCAAAAAGACGTAGACCAGTGATGGGGAATCTATGGCATGGGTGCCAATTGCCCTAGCTCAGCTCCACTACACATGTTCATACCAGCCAGCTGATTTTTGGCTTGCACGGAGGTTTGTGAGGGCATTTTCAACTTCCAGAGGGCCTCCGGAGGGGATACGGGGCGTTTTTGCCCTCCCCAGGCTTCAGGGAAACCAATGGAGCCTGGGAAGGGTGAAAAACAGGCCTACCAGGCCCACCAGAAGTTGAGAAATGGTCTGTTTCTGGCCTCTGGAGAGCCTTAGGGGGAAGGCAAGAGAGGCAATTTTCGCCCTCACCAGGCATTGAATTATGGGTGTGGCCACTCGCGCCATGCAATGGTGTGTGTGCACATGCTTTTGGCACCCGAGGGAAAAAAGATTTGCCATCACTGACCTAGACTCTGTCTCTGATTGTTCTAACACCTGGCAACTCCAAATCTCAACCAACAAATGCTCTGTCCTCCACATTGGCAAAAAGAATCAGAACTTCAAATATAAACTGAATAATCAAAATCTCACAGATAACCCCCACTCAGTAAAAGACCTCGGAATACTAATATCAAATGACCTAAGTGTCAAAGCCCACTGCAACAACATCACTAAAATATACTTCAAGAGTTGTTAACCTAATCCTATATATCTTCTGCTCCAGCAATCTCACACTACTTACAAAACTTTCACCAGACCCATCCTAGAATACAGCTCATCTGCTTTGAACCCATACCACATCTCAGACATTAATACCCTCGAAAATGTCCAAAGATACTTCATCAGAAGAGCCCTTCACTCCTCCACTCAAAATAGAATACCCTACAAAACTAGACTAACAATCCTGGGTCTAGAAAGCTTAGAACTACAACACCTTAAACATGATCTAAGTATTGCCCACAAAATCATATGTTGCAACGTCCTCCCTGTCAACGACTACTTCAGCTTCAGCCACAACACAAGAGCACACAACAGATTCAAACCTAATACAGTGGTACCTCTACTTACGAACTTAATTCATTCCGTGACCAGGTTGGTAAGTAGAAAGGTTTATAAGTAGAAACAATTTTTCCCATAGGAATCAATGTAAAAGCAAATAATGTGTGCAAACCCATTAGGAAAATCCAAACTTTAAGGCTTAACAAAAAAGCGGCAGGCGAACAAAGTAAAGGCTAACAGAGTGAAGAGGGACAGTGAGAAGCAAGGAATAGAGGTCCTATCAAAGGCTAACGCCACCCCAAATCACTCCCAAAATCACCCCTCCAGATGCTTCCTATGTCAGCCCAAATCGCCTCCAAATCACTCCTCCAGATGCTTCCTATGCCACCCCAAATTGTTCCCAAAATCACCCCTCCAAAAGCTTCCTACACCACCCCAAATCGCTTCCATCGCTTTCGATTTAGGGTGGCACGGGAAGCGTTTGCCTTGTTTCTCCTTGCTGCCTTTCTTCAATTCATTTCCCTTCATTTTTAAGACCTCAATTTGAGGTGGCCTAGGAAGCATTTGCCTTGTTTCTCCTTGCTTCCTTTCTTCAATCCATTTGCCTTCTCTGTGGTGGCCCCGGCCCTCTGGAATCAACTCCCCCCGGAGATTAGAACTGCTCCCACCCTCCTTGTCTTCCGTAAACTACTTAAGACCCATCTATACCGCCAGGCATGGGGGATTTGAGACACCTTTCCCCCAGGCTTATTATAATTTATGTTTGGTATGTATGTGTTGTTTGGTTTTTTAAATTGTTAGGGTTTTTAGTTTTTTCTTAATATTAGATTTGTGCCTGTACAATATTGTTTTATCGCTTGTTGTGAGCCGCCCCGAGTCTTCGGAGAGGGGCGGCATACAAATCTAATAAATTATTATTATTATTATTATTATTATTATTATTATTATTATTATTATTATTATTAAGGCTTTGGTTTGGGGTGGCCTAGGAAGCATTTGCCTCGTTTCTCCTTGCTGCCTTTCTTCAATCCATTTGCCTTTGTTAGGGTCTAGATTTGGGGTGGCATAGGAAGCGTTTGCCTAGTTTCTCCTTGCTGCCTTTCTTCAATCCATTTGCCTTCATTAGGATCTCGATTTGGAGTGGCATAAAATCCTTTGGTCATTCTTTAACTAAATATCAATATATACATTTATACATCTTATTTTTTTTCTTTCTATTCTTCCTTTCCAGCCAGTTATAAAATAAATTCCAAACTTCAAAATATTCTGAGTCCTCTTTCTGGTTTAATTCTATCATCAACGTATCTGATTCTGTATATTCCTAATTTTTAAAAATAATTATATTGTTGGATGGTATATCACCATGTTTCCAATTTTGTGCCAGGCATATTCTCACTGCTTTCAAAATATGTCACATAATATACCAATAGTACTTTACTATCTTTTCATCTGGCATCCCTATTAGGAACACTTCAGGTTTCATATTAATTTTTTTTTCTGTTATCTTTTCGAGCCAGATGTGTATTTTTCCAATTTTTTAGAATTATTTGGGTTCATATTTTGATACATTTTGGGCAATCTCACTGGTGATAGTTGCCATCTGTAATACATTTTGTAAAGATCTTTCTTATATGAGACTTTGGTTAATTTATAACTTTTGCTCCAAATTTTTTCCCATTGATCAAAATTTATGTTATGTCTGAAATTTTTAGCCCAACTAATCATATTACCCTTAACAATTTCTTCCATTTCATAATTCAGTAAATATTAGTAAATTTTTATTATCATTTTCCTCCAGGGGCCAATAAGATCTTAATTCTGATTTCTCTTTTGCTATTCCAAATTTCCTTCTATCTTCTTTTAATCTAGATCTAATCTGATAATATGGCCACCAAGCAATTTTAATTCCTTGTTGATGTAGGGTTTCAATGTTTTAAGTTTCCTAGTACAGTAATACCTCGTCTTACAAACCTTTCGTCATACAAACTTTTCGAGATACAAACCCGGGGTTTAAGATTTTTTTGCCTCTTCTTCCAAACTATTTTTATCTTACAAACCCAAGTCGCCGTCACTGGGATGCCCTGCCTCCAGACTTCTGTTGCCAGCGAAGTGCTCGTTTTTGCGCTGCTGGAATTTTCCTGAGGCTCCCCTCCATGGGAAACACCACCTCCAGACTTCCGTGTTTTTGCGATGCTGCAGGTGAATCCCAGCAGTGCTAAAACAGGCGCTTTGCTGGCAACGGATGTCCAGAGGTGGGGTTTCCCAGCGAGGGGAGCCTCAGCAAAATCGTAGCATCACAAAAACACAGAAATCCGGAGGTAGGGTTTCGAGGACTTCCATGTTTTTGTGATGCTGCAATTTCGCTGAGGCTCCCCTCGCTGGGAAACCCCACCTCTGGACTTCCATTGCCAGTGAAGCACCCATTTTTGCGCTGCTGGGATTCCCCTGCACCATCACAAAAACATGGAAGTCAGGAGGTGGGGTTTCCCATGGAGGGGAGCCTCAGGGGAATCCCAGCAGTGGAAAAATGGGTGCTTCGGCTGGCAAAGGGGGTGAGTTTTGGGCTTGCATGCATTAATCGCTTTTCCATTGATTCCTATGGGAAACCTTGTTTCGTCTTACAAACTTTTCACCTTACAAACCTCATCCCAGAACCAATTAAGTTCGTAAGATGAGGTATCACTGTATATCCAAAATTTCTGTATATCTAACCATTTTATGTTTGTCTATTGCGTTGGGGTAAATTATTGCTTCCATACAAGAGAACAAGGTTTGAATTTTCTTGTAATGTTGATATTTTATTTTAGCCCAAATTTTGTATAGAGATTCTCTGATTTTGAATGTTTTTTTTTGTTTCTCATTCCATAGGAACCCATGCCATCCAACCTGTAGATCATGGCCCTCGAGTGTTAGTATTCTTTTATTACTAAATTGTATCCAGTCTGTAATCCATTGCAGAGCAGTTGCTTGGTAGTCCAAGTCAGGGAATCCAAAGCCCCTTGATTTTCTATTATCTTGCAAGTATTTAGTTTAATTCTTGATTTTTCCCCCCTGCCCAAATGAATGTTGATACCATCCGATTTAAATTTTCAAAGTATTTTTTCCTAATTTAATCAGAATGGTTTGAACAGGTATATTAATTTAGGCAATATAGCCATCTAAATGGTGGAAATTCTCCCTATCAGTGAAATGGGTAATTTGTTCCAATTCTCCTAATCTTTTTCTATTTGTTTGTTTAGTTTATATAAATATCTTTCTTAATCCTACATTTAGCTCTTAGTATTATTCCTAAGTATTTAATTTTTTTGATGACTTGGATTTCCAGTTTCCCTTCTAATTCTTGAACTTGTTTATTTGTTATATTTTTTGTTATTATATTAGTTTTATTTTTATTAATTTTTAAACCTGCTGCTTTTCCTAATTTATTTATTTCTTCTAATAATTTTAATCCTATTTCTAATATTAAAAAGGTTTCAGAGCAGCTTTTAAACTGATCCGTAGGGGTAAGTCAACAGGAGCTGGGCAGCTTCCAGTTTGAGAAGGTGCACTGCCAAATATGGGGGGTGGAAGTTATGTACACATTGGTGAGTCAACAGGAAAACTAAATTGTAATAGTCAAGCAGAAGGACATGGTAGGCCATCTACAAATTCTAGAGTCAAATTCTACAGTCAAAGCTGAAAATGCACCAGAAAATTATATATAAATGTCTGTACACAAATGCTGGAAGACTTTGAGCAAAAATAGGAGAATTGGAATGCTTGATGAAAGAAAATAACATTATTATTGGCATAACAGAAACCTGGTGGACAGATGAAAACCAATGGTACACAAGGATTCCAGATTACAAACTGTATAGAATGGACAGGAGAGGGAGAAATGGTGGTGGTGTGGCCTTGTACATAAATGAGGAGTTAGAATCTCATGAACTCGAAATTCAAGAAAATTCAAACTCACCCACAGAAACATTGTGGATAAAAATCCCAGGACAGGATACTAATCTGACGTTAGGGATCTGCTATTGCCGTCCCAACCAAACTCCAGAGGCAGATTGCTATTTGGAAAATAAATTTAAGGAGACCTCAAAAAGTAATAGGGTAGTCATAATGGGGGACTTCAACTATTCCCGAATAGATTGGGTAAATTCTTTTTCTACACATGAAAGAGAGACAAGGTTCCTCAACATGTTAGCTGATTATTCATGGAACCAACCAGGGGAAAGAGGATCCTGGACTTGGTTCTAACTAACACACATGATTTGGTTCATGATGTCTTTGTAACTGAGCCCATAGGAACAAGCGATCACAACACAACAACCTTAACTTAACCAGGTATAGCAAATTGTCAGTGAAAACTAACACAGAGACCTTAAACTTTCTTTTTTTTAAAAAAATATTTTTTATTATTTTCAAATAAAAGACAAAACATTACAAACATGAAAGGACCAGATGAAACACATAACATAAAAAGGAGCTACAATTGCTCCGCTCAGAATAGAAGTCTTCTTAATACAAAAAGGAAAAACTATTATAGATTAGATCAGCTCAGAGAAATAAACACATCCATTACAAAACTCTATCTATAAACATTTCAATCTAATATATCTAACTATTATTTTAACATCATTAAACATTTTTTTATTCAACCAGATATAGACCCTCTGCCAAATTTTATAAAATTCTGATTCTTCTTGATTATTCAACTGCCTCATCATCATGTCTAGCACTGCACATTCTATAATTTTTCTAAATACCTCCTCTTCTTTAGGTATTTCCAGTTCTTTCCATCTTTATGCAAAGACAATCCTAGCAGCTACTAAAATATGAGTTATTAAATAATATATTTCTTTTTTATATTTATTATTCGTAATACCTAATAAAAAAAATTCCTAAGTTTTCCTAATTTCTTGTTGTGTAATTTCCCTTAACCATCTTTCTACAATATTCCAGTAAAGCTTAGCTTTTTAGCAAGTCCACCATATATGATAATAAGAACCAATTTCTTTTTTGCACATCCATCAGTTAGGGGATGTATTTGGAAACATTTTTGAAAGTCTATTGGGGGGCAAGTGCCATCTGTAAAACATCTTAATTTGATTTTCTTTAAAGGAGACTGATTTAGTTATTTTCCAATTATGTGTCCAGACTTTTCCCCAGGTGTCTAAATCTATTTCTCTTCCGAAGTTTCTACACCAACTAATCATGTTATCTTTTAGAATCCAACCAACGGTCTTAGAACTAATCAGAAATTTATATACTTTTCCAATCAATTTTTCTTGATTTTTAGTTAGTAATTTCCCTAATATGTTGTTATTTTTTCTAAATATATATGTTCTTACATCTTTTTGGAATCTGGACTTTATCTGGGCGTATTGCGACCAATCCATTATTACTGCTGATTCATGTAGTTCTTGTCTAGTTTTCAATTTCAATTGTTTATCTAATATATCCTTATATTTCCATATTTTACCTTCTTGTAATAAATTAGGGTGGCATATAGCTTCAATTGGAGAAATCCATTCTGGAATTACTAAAAAATTATCTTTTTTTATATTATTCCATACGTCCAATAATGCCTTTCTGATTATGAGTGAGTTTTATACTTATCATACCAAACAAAAATGTGCCAGCCTAACATTAGGTCATGGCCCTCCAGATTTAATAATCTTTTATTTTCCAAAATTAACCATTCCTTAATCCATGATAAAGCTGCAGCTTGGTAATATAATTTCTAATTTGGGAGGGTAAGCCCACCTCTTTTTTTCACATCTTCTATTGCCCTTTGTTTTATTCTTGCTTTTTTCCCTTGCCAAATAAATTTTTTTGTGATCTTAGTTAGTTCTTTAAAGAAATTTCCCCCCGGGTTAATTGGAATTACCTGAAATAAAAACAGGACTTTAGGCAAGATATTCATCTTAATTGTGGAAATTCTTCCAAATAGTGATAATTGTAAGTTATTTCATATTTCTAAGTCTTTTTTAATTTGACCTAAGAGTTTTGTATAATTATCATTTTTTAAAGACATAGATTTGGCTGAAATCCAAATGCCCAAATATTTTACTTTCTTTGTTATTTTCATATTTGTTAAATTTCCCAATTGTTTTGTTTGTAAATCCATCATATTTTTAGTTAACAATTGCATCTTATTTTTATTTATTTTTAAACCTGCTCCACTCTCATATTCTTCTATTAGATCTATTAATTTTGGTATTGAGTTTAGTGGGCCTTCTGTGATAAAGACGACATCATCAGCAAATGCCTGTAGTTTATATGCTTCTTTTTTAATCTCTTATCCTTTAATGTTATTGTTTGTTCTTGTTTTGATTAACAATGTTTCCAATGTTAAAATAAATAACAAAGGTGAGATGGGACAGCCTTGTCTAACTCCTCTTTGTATCTCTAACCTTTCTGTTTGATCATTATTTAATATAATTTTGGCTGTTTGGTTTGAATATATGGCATCTATTCAGTTAATAAATTTGGTGCCAAATTTCATTTTGTTTAATTGTAATTTCATAAAAGTCCAATCAACATTGTCAAAAGCTTTCTTTGCATCTAAAAATACCAGTGCCATTTGTTTTTCTGGATGTTGTTCATAAAATTCCAATGTGTTTATATTTGTCCTCAGATTAAAAGCCCCCAGTAAAAATCCATTCTGGTCTTCATGAATAATTTTGTTCATAATTTTTTAAAGTCTAAATGCATATAAGGAAACAAATATTTTATAATCTACGTTTAGTAAAGATATTGGCCTATAATTTTGTATTTTTTCCTTCTCTGTTCCTGGCTTATGTATTAACATTATTAATGCTTCTGACCATGATCTAGGAATTTTACTATCTGCAATTATCTTATTGAAAATCTCTAACATATTCAAAGTATGTATATTGCTATCTAGTTTATAAAATTCAGCAAGTATAGCATTGGGCCCTGTAGCTTTGTTGTTTTTTTGGCTTTTAAGTATTTGTTTTAATTCTGCCACAGTAAATGGTTCATTAAGCTTTTGTTGTTGTCCTTCTGATAGTGGTGGTAAATCTATGGAGTTCAGGAATTCACAGATCTTCTCTCCTTTTCTTTCTTCTTTTTGATATAAATTTTTATAAAATTCCACCACTATTTCCTTTTTTTCATCTGTTCTATATCTTAATGTACCTTTACTATCTTACAAGTGTTCGGTCAGATTTGGATTTACTTTTCCATCACCGCCTTTCTAGACATCTCTTCTGGCATTTCATCCCCAGTAGTTCCTTAGTAAACCAAGGAGTTCTCCAGGATCTACTACTACAGAGAGGTCACAGCAGCACAATTCAGTCTATAGCCCCTGCCCCCACTGTATCCCAGGCCGCAGCAAGGGACTCTGCCGAACTGTATACAAGTGAACCTGGTAAAACCCCAAGCACCTGGGGCAGAACCACCTAATCATTTCACCTCCCTGGAGGGGAAGATTGGAGCCTTGAAATCAAGATGTAGCAGAAAATGATCTGACCATGACAAAGTCACAATATCTAAGCCCCTTAATTTCAGATCATTAATAAACTGCTCCGAGAGGAATACCATATTGGGAGTGTGCCCTCCCTCATGAGTTGGATTCTGAATTACTTGAGTCAGGTCCATGGTTACCATGTGGCCATGAACTCCTGCACCAACCCAGAGGATTTGCTGAGTGATGGAAGATTTAAGTCCTCCAAGACAATAAGTCTGGGGACATAAAAAGAAAATACAAAGAAAAATACATACAAAGAAAATTATTACAAAATGATTGGCAAAGATCTATCCAAATCTAAATCCGATTTTCTGGCAGTGTAAAAAAAATTTAGGCATCTTTTTCCACATGGGGTGGTTGTGCCCTGATACAA
Organism: Erythrolamprus reginae; assembly: GCF_031021105.1. NCBI lineage: Eukaryota > Metazoa > Chordata > Lepidosauria > Squamata > Dipsadidae > Erythrolamprus > Erythrolamprus reginae. The sequence continues at coordinate 66,751,550 of NC_091963.1, forward strand.
AAAGATTAAAATACCATATTTTTGGTGTATAAGACACACCTTTTTACCTCAAAAAGATGCTTTAAAAATTGGGTGCGTCTTATATACTGAATGTTGCCAAGGCCACCCGACTTTCCCCCTCAGCTGCCTTTCCATGGTGAGAGCAGCTGCAGTAGTACTCCAGAGCCAGAACAAGTCAGACCCCCAGGACCTGTCATTCCCACCATGGAAAGGCAGCCGAGGGGGAAAGTTTGGCAGGTCCTGGGGAATGGGCTTGTTCAGGCTTTGGGGCACTGCCACCACTGTTCCCACCATGGAAAGGCAGCCAAGGGGGAAAGTCTGACAGATCCTGGGGGATGGGATCATTCAGGCTCTGGGGCACCGCTACTACTACTCCCATCTTGGAAAGGCAGCAGAGGGGAAAATAAGACTTTTCCCCTCGGCTGCCTTTCCATGGGGGAAGCAGCGGTGATGGTGCTTTGGAGTCTAAATGAGCCCGTCCCCCAGGACCTGCCCAAGAAGAAAACAAGGGAACTTCATGCCGCCATGGAGAAAAACGCAAAGCCCGCACTATTTCAACCAACTGGTTTTATCACCTGAGCATCCCAACCAAAAAAGTGGATCGTCACAGGAATGGAAAGATGCAAATAGATAAGAATAGATTAAGGGGGGGGGGGGATAAGATGTTTTCCCAGTTTATAATTTCCTGGTAAATCTTGCGGCTTTTTAAAGCCTTCTCTCTCTCTCTCTCTCTCTCTCTCTCTCTCTCTCTCTCTCTCTCTCTCTCTCTCTCTCTCTCTCTCTCTCGGAAAATGGTAGTTTAATTGAATCTTTAATGCTCTAAAATGGGGGGAACTCCACTTTAAGACTTGTGGACTTCAACTCCCATTTGCTGGCTGAGAAACTCTGGGAGCTGTAGTCCACAAGTCTTAAAAGTTGCCAAGGTTGGAGATCCCTACTCTAGAAACACTCCTTTTAAGGAGTATTTCAGGTTTATAATCATCACCATATATTTCCATGCACTTCATTTGTGAAAATTGGAGTAGTCAAGAGAGAGGTCTTTGAAAAGCTCATGGTATAGTAGTAATATTAAGGCAACCTCAGCAGGGAACTGTAATTGTAAATGATTCTATCACTAGCCATTTCTGTGACTAAAGGAACAACTATAAAATGAATTGTCCTCATTTGTTTGTTTTGTTTGTTTGTTTCAGTTAGGGGTTAGAAGGGCAAGGGTCTTCAAATCTGGCAAGTTTAAGGCTTGTGGACTTCAATTCCCATTTCTGAATTGACATGACTGGTGGAGGAATTCTAGGAGTTGAAGTCCACAAGTCTTGAAGCTGTTAAGTTTGAAGTTTGTAAAAAGTGTACATGGCTTTAAAAAACATACATGGTTGTAAAAAGTATTCTGCTACACCGATATTTTATTAAACAATATAATATTACACCATTTTGTTCAGAATACATTTTTTCTTGTTTTCCTCCTCTAAAATCTAGGTGTGTCTTATACACCGGTGCGTCTTATACACCGAAAAATACAGTACATAAATGGATGCAAGAAATTACTCAACTCAAATTACTCAAGTAGCATTTACACTGGAATGTCTCCTCTTAGGAATATTTAAGAAAAATTATACTAAGAGCATTAAGTATTTAATACTCCATATCACCACAACGACTAGGATCTCTTTTGTCCAATTTAGGAAAGATTCAGAAATTCCCTCAGAGAGTACAATAATTAAAAAAATATATGAATGCGCCGAGATGGACAGACTAACAATTGTGAGGCCAGAAAGATTCAGAGTATTTTGAAATTTGAGACAGATGGTATCAATAGACCGAGTATAGAAAAACAAAAATGAAAGAAAGAGCTAAAATAGAAGAATAATTTGTAAATATGTATATAGAAATGTATAAGTGTTTTAACTATTGTAATAAATTAAGATTAAATATATTGTGACTAAGTGTACAATGTGATGAAGCTCAAAAAGAAAATATGTAAGAATGCAGAATTACTGTACTTATTGTTTTATTGTTGTTTTTTTAAATGAAAAATTAATAAATTCTTTACAAATTGAAAGCAAATAGTCGCTTGCGACAACCAGCCACTGCCAAACCCCTACTATTCATTTCCCAGCCAGAGAGGGATTGGCTAGGGTAAAGTGACCAGATTTTTACATTGTTAAAGAAGGACACCATTGACCAGGGTGGGGGGGGGGGGTGTCTTTATTAAAAATTTGCTCTATATGGACCAAAAAAAATATTTCTTTTTCTCTCTATCTCTCTTCCCCCCTCCCTTTCTCTCTCTCTCTCTTTCTCTCTGTCTCCCTCCCTCTTTCTTTCTCTCTCTTCCTTCCTTCCTTCCTCTCTTTCTTTCTCTCCCTCTCTCTCTGTCCCTCTTTCTTTCTCTCTTTTCCTTCCTCTTTCTTTTTTTCTATGAAGCAGCATATAAGTCTAAATGCCAAAGAAAGAGAGAGAGAAAGACAGTCAGACAGACAGAGAGAAGAAAGGAAGAGGGAGGAAATGAAGGAATAAAAGAAGGAAGGAGAGGAAGGAAGGAAGGGATGGAGGGAGGGAGAAGGAAGGAAGGGAGGGAGGGAGGAAGATTTTGTGGGTTGGGTGATGATACTACAGAGTCTGGTAAGTGAGGTCAATGCATTTGGTAGTGAGTTCCATGCAGGGCCGCCAACAGGCCAGTATTACTGATACTGGTGTCAGGGGCACAGCCAAATTGAAAAGGGGGGGGGCAGCGATTGAAGAAGACCGGTTACACAGATCAGCAAAAATGCCTAATTTTCTCTCTTCTGCCTGAAGAGCTTCATAGCTGTTAAAGATGAAGTTTGGATCAGAGCTAATTTGGTATACATTTTGATTATGGTGTTAGGTTTTTTCCCAAATTGTTCCCTTCTAAGTGTGAGGAAAATATGTGTTGCTTTGGAGTTGACATGTTTTTTGGAGCCGTCTTGCCATTTTAGATTCGAGAAGCAAACACCATCCTGGATTCGAGAAGCAAGCATTGTGGGAAGTGGGAAGATTTGAATATGCAAAGTAGAAGCTGTGTAGAGCTACTATCTAAGGACTTTTCAACAGAACAAACCAACTACATCATATTTTGAGATTTGTGCGGAGAATATCTGAAGCAGGAGTTTGTTATTTTACATTCTACATTATGTTAAATGCATACAGTAACATCTCACAGTATGTTTAATAGATATGATAACATCCTAGGAAAAAAAGAAGAAAGAAGAAAAGAGAGAGAAAAGGTGTTGTTCTTAGAGCCACGGACATGCTATTTGTTAAGAGACATTATACATTACACATTTAAAAGCTTAAATACATTAAGTTATCAAACTTAATAGTAGGTACATCTATGAGAAAAAATCTTAGATTTTTTGCACATTTGCTTCATAATATGGATTTGGTTATACATGAGGGTAAGTTCTTTTTTATAAAGCAATTTTAAAAATTTGCAAACTTTGGAAAATGCTATAAGGAGATAGGTGGAGAAGTTAATGAGAAGAAGCGGGAAGGTTTTTTTGCTCTTCCCTCCTCTTTCTCTTCTTTTTTCTTGCACTGTACTTTTCTTTTTCTTTTTTCTTTTCATCCTGTTCTGTCTTTTCATTCATAGTTACTTTTTCTACTTAGTATAATTTTCTGTTTATATCTCTTTGCGTTCTTATTTTTTTATAGATTTAATTCTATTTTTTTAACTTTCTTATTTTTAATTTTTTATATAAATGAATTATTAATTAGTTTTGTAATTGGATTAATTGGGCAATATTTGGTGATCCTATTTGTTTTGCTTTTTTCCCCCTTGATTATGCTACCACAAGATGTTTTCAAATTTTTTTAGGGGTATTTTTTAATAGGCGCTAATTATCTGTAAAGGGTATAGACTATACATGAAAATTGATATAGAAGTGGGAAGGTCTTTGCATGGTTTGAGTGACACTTGGTGGAGTTCAAGAATAGAGGCTGTACATCCAATTGCACAGAATCTACCAAGCATTTTAAAGGCTCTGGAAAAAGTTCTTGCTTCCAGAAAACTTATAAAGGATGCACATTCAGATGCCCAAAGTCTCTATGACTACTTCTCATCCTTTTGGGCAGCGGTTTTAGCCACATTCTGGTTCAAAGTGCTTACCAGCTTTGAGGATAGAAACAAAATTCTCCAATCAAGATCTATTTCCATGGAAATTGGAGTGGCCAACATTAAAGCTCTCGCTGAAGAAATGCAACTGCTTCGAGAAAAGTGGCCTGTTTTACTTTCTGAAGCTGGAGTAGTAGCAGATTGCATGGAGATTCCCAAGGAACTACTGAATCCTCAACAATTGCGGCAAAGGAAGTCAAAGCATCATGATGCAATAGATCCTGAAGAGCATTTTAAAGCTAATGTCTTCCTTGTGGCAATGGACACAATCATTTCTAATCTTCATCAGCACTTCCAGTCTATGGAGGAAGTCTGCAAACTATTTTCTCCAATCTTGAAAGTGACAACAATAAGTGAGGAAGACCTGGTGGCATCGACTGAAGAATTAATCTCAGCATACTCTGATGATTTCACATCATCTTTACTCGGTGAGCTGCAACATCTTCGGAACGTGTACAAAGCTACATTTCCAGAAAACCTGGATCCCTTAAACGCAATCTATGAACTAGAGCTTCAAGGAATATTTGGAGAGATGCGTATTGCTCTTCGGATTTTTACCACACTCCCACTTTCAGTGGCAGAAGGAGAGGGCATTTAGCAAACTTTCATTAATCAAGAACTACCGGCATTCTACAATGGGTGAACAACGTCAAAACAGCCTAGCAATATTTTCCATTGAACATGAGCTTGCAAGACAACTCAGTTACAAAGATTTAATTAAAGACTTTGCAAATCAGAAAGTCAGAAGACTTGCTCCATAAACCTGAATTTGTTGTTTATTTTAACTATGAGCCAAGAAGGGCACAATTCAGTGCTCACAGTGCATTGGATAGAAGGTTCATTTTTGCTATCCACTATGTTTTCCAGATACTGTGAACATTTACTTGAAGAAAATGACAGCTTTACTTTACCCACATAGACACGTAATAAAATGTTAACATATGGGACTTTGTTTTTCATTCAGCTGTGGACTTCACAGCTAAATACAGGTCCACGTTTACTCCAGTTACCCTGATCTAGCTGATGTTCAAGCCAGAGTGCAGTTCGTGCAACATGGTCCATGTATTCACCTCATCACAAGGACTGCACTTATGCATGTGAATGTGCATGGCTATGAAGCGTGGAGCTCCTCAGCGCTTGGAGTGGCAGTGCAGTTATGAAGTTGGGAGCCCCATTCATATGCATAAGTGCAGTGCTTGTGATGCGGTCAGCACACAGACTCTGTTGCACGAACTGCACCTTTGTTTTGGCGCCAGCTGTTTGTTGCAATAGAGGTTCTACGTTATTTGAGTTGGTTGACTTTTTTTTATACCTATGGTGGAGTTTACGTATAGTTTTAAACATTATTGCATATAATTTATCTTCTGGTTACCTGTTATTTATTGGTATTATTGTGAAAACAAATATTTTTCTAGTGTGGTGCAGGAGTATTTTGTCTTTATCCTTTGTGCCATCTTATTGCTGCTTTTAATTTTGTTGATGGCAAAATTAATAATATTTTGTTAATTTGGTGTATTTGCACTGTTCTGGTTATTTATTTATTTATATGTATGTAATATGTTGATGTGACTTGAATATATTTTCTGCGTTATTAACACATTGGTCAAAAACTGAGAGGCCACCGAAGAGACATGTGGAATCAGCGCAGCTTTACTAAAGCTGAATATATGACAGAACTGGTGGCCCTAGCAGCTGCATTTTATAATGTTATATTTGTTATATGTTGTGTTGTCTAGTAAATATTTGTATATGTTTACAATTCACTGTGCTTTCCTTTATGATGTCATATTAATAAACATACTTGATCAAAAGATTTAACAAAATGACTCATATTATATCTGTCAAACAAGTGTACCTTGTTGTAGTGGCAGGGTTTAATTTTGTTTTGTGAAAATTAAATTTAATACATAATTGATATGTCACAAAATAAAGTAGTTTTAAAATGGGGGGGCAGACACTTAGGCTGTATGGGGCCCCAAAATTCCTGATGGTGGCCCTGGTTCCATGCATCAACTAAAGTCGTATTTCCTGCAGTCAAGTTTTGAGCAGTTTACTTAGTTTGCAAACTAAGTACTTACTTACTTAGTTTGTATCGATTGTGTGCTTGTATGTTGTTGTGGTTCAAGCTGATGTAGGGCATTTGTAGGGCTGTGCAGACCCCAGTCTCTGCCAGGCTTGGTTCCTTCTCCCCAGCTCAGCTCAGGGGAGACCCTCTGCTCTGAACCATCTGGATGCCCTCAAGAGACCCCCTTTTTCTCGTCCTGCTTGGGAAGGAGGGCAGTGGTGGAGAGGGAAGGAGGAAGGGAAGAGGGTGGGTCCTATTTGGCCCACTGGGGGGGTGTCTCTCACCCACAGCTGCGATGGAGGAGGGGCACCACCGCTCCATTTAAAAAGTCCCCGTCTGCCTTGCCTTGCCCAGCGCTGCGCCATGAAGCCAGATAGGCTGGATCGGGCACAAGGTTGGGGGTAGCAGTGGCCGGAGGACCCCCCAAGTACAACCCATCGAGCTGGTAGGCCTGGAGAAGTTTACACCCAGTTGCAAACTTTGAAAGTAGCACGTGAGAATCTCGTCCACCGCAATGGGTGAGTGGGTTGGTGCAGTCATGCGCGATCCTCACTCCAGTGGACTTTTAGAGCCCCCACCCCAGCCCCCAGGATGCGGGCAAGAGGGGATCCCCCCGAGGCCATGCAGCCATACCCTGGAAAGATTTCCCACCTGTGAATTTGCTTTTCACGAGGTTTCTGGATTCCGGATTTAATTTTGGCAGCTTTGGGAGAGAAGTTGCCTTCGGAAGATTTGTGGGAGCTTCATCCCTGGAGGCTTCCAAGAAAAGACTGGACCACCATCTGTTAGAAAACGGGGTAGGGTCTCCTGCTTGCATGGGGGTGGTGGACTAGATGACCTCCAAGGTCCCTTCCAACTCTTGTTGTTCTGTTAAGTTTTTAAGTTTTGTGGATTTTCGCTCCCCTCCTGCTCTCCCTCAGCCCCTGGCTGTGCACCTCTTCCATTCCAAAATCGGGACATTTTGGAAACCCAGTGGGACGCAGGACAAATAATTTAAAAGTGTGACTATCTCAGGGAAAGCGAGACATCTAGTCACCTTAGGCTAGGGTTCATGTTTACTTTTCCTTAAGAGCTGGCTTATTGTTTTCTTTTACTCTCCTTTCTTTTCCTCTCTGTGTATTTGCACATTTGGGATGGACCCCATCTGTTCCTCCTCCTCACTCAGCTCAGTCTCTGAAGATTGCTGCCTCTCTGCCTCTGAGAGGATGAAAGGCCCAGGCTCTGCCTCTGTTTCTTATGCTGTTTCCTTATGAGAGCCTTCCAAAGGCCACAACATCTATAGTCAATCATCAAGACTAGTTACCAAGGTTCAGTGGAAAAGGATCGTCAGATAGGATGCTAGAATATGCCAGTGGAGTCATTATAGATATCACTATTACCATCATAACTCAAAGGATGAACTGGTTTATATTATAACATATGTTGGAAATGCTTGACTACACAGTTTAGAAGAACAATTGTACACATCACAATTACTACCATTGCTACCTGGAAAATGAAATTAAAGGCTAAGATCAAAGCGGCTCAAAGAGAAGTTAGTCAACTGGGGCAACTATAGAAGAGTTAGTAGATTAAAAGTAAGACTTAGCTACAAGAAATACAAGAGCCTGGTTCCATATTAAGTCCCATAAACTATTAAACAAAGACTCAAAGAAATGGCTACCAGATTAAGAAGATACACTAGATAAGCAGAGGTAAAGAAGATAAATGGTCTCCAAAAACTATCCAAAATATACTGCCATTTGCAGTGCAATAATATAGTAACAGCAGATACTGGTCTTCATGGAATGGACACACAATCATAGAAAGAATAAGAGAATAACAGAACAGAATAATAGAGTTGTAAGGGACCCTGGAGAAACTCTACTCCAGGGGCCAAAGGATCTTTAGATATGGTTCATGGGGCCACCCTGGAAACTGTTAAGGACAAGCCCATGGTGCCTCTGGCATCAAAAACAGAGCTCAGAAAGGTTGCACACAGCCCTCCCTCCACCAGCTCCATTTTCACTGGCAGAAGCTGCAGGAGGTCATTGTGGCTGAATACGGAACCCAGGAGGGTCACATATAGCTCTACCAGACTCTGTGTTTGCTGACAGAGTGGTGGCAAAACAAATTACTACCAAAGTGGCATTTGATCACCAGGCAAGGAGGTATCAAGAAATGTTTCCCCTTTTGCATTTGACCATCCAAGAAGGGACAGGAAGAAAGATATGGAAAGGGAAATGAGAAAGAAAAGGGGATGATGGGAAGAGAAGAATGGAAAAAGAAGGAAAGGGGAAGGAAGAAGAAAGGAGAATGAAGAGGGAAGGAAAAAAGGAAGGAAGGAAAGAAGGAAGGAAGATAGATCCTGCCTTAGTGTTTGGTCACCAGAGTCTTGCTGCCCTTTTGCCATCCCTTTGTCTCCTCCACTAATCTCTCCTGGCACTGGCTCACCAGCTGTGGGGTAGGACACCACAAATTGCTCATCCGGACCCCAGCTTATTAACTATGAGCAACTGTGGATTGCCCTCCTTATTTCCTGGCCACTTTGGTCTCCTTCATGCCTTCTTCCACTCCAGATTCTCATCAGGAATTCAGGGCAGGAAAAGCAGAGCCAAGGCATGGAAGAGGAGTGCAGAAGGTGAAGGCACCCTCTTCCTTCACTTGTTCTTTTGTTCCTCTGTCACTCTTGCGCACTTAGGATTTTAGGAAAGATTTCCTTCAAGATCCACACACTCCTTGGCCACTTCAGAGTTATCTGGCCATTTTCCCCAGATTATTTCCATTTCCTTCACTTGATGTTTTTGGAGCAAATTGCTCTGTTCCCAAGCACCTGATAGGCAACCAAACTGAGAGAGAGAGAGAGAGAGAATGTGTGTGTGTGTGTGTGTGTGTGTGTGTGTGTGTGTGTGTGTGTGTGTGTGTGTAAAATAAGCCAAATAAGAAAAGTTACCTCTGGTCTTTGCACTTCTCCAGCTACAATTTTTCTTTCTAGTTCAATTAGTTCTATTACTTTTCTATTTAGAAGAGGTCCATTTGCTCCTCTTACAATATCTATCATCTTGCCATCCTGAAAAACAAATAATAATAAATAATAAATCATGTACTTTAGCCTGAAAAAATATAATGTAGGTTTAAAGCTGAATTAACTAATTTAAACCTATCAGTCTGTTTCTATCACTATCTGGATTGCATTCAGTTACTCTCACATATAACATTCTTTCATTCATAATTCTACAGAATAAGGGAGATATAACCTTGAGGGAATCACAAAAGAACTGTCATTTAAGCAAAGACAGCTGAAACATTTAAGTTCTAGGAAGAAAGGTAGTTTTAGGGATTCAAAACACTTCGTTAATTCATTGGAATACAACAGGTATGGGAAATAAACACAGACATGAAAGATTCTATTATTATAGCCTCAATAAAATGTAATTCAATTATTTCAGTTCTGGACTTAGTGGTACAATTGGGAGTGGAATTTTTGTTCTTTAAGAAATGTAATTGTTAAGCAAGAGGTCATTTGACTGATTTTATGAACATTTTTGCAGGGCTGTTCATGAATCAAATGACTGTTAAGCCAATCTAGTTTTCTTGATTGATTTTTTGTTTATCACATAACTGCAAAAAATGTAACAGTCATAAAAGTGTTGCTATGTGCCCAAATTATAGTCATGAGATAGGGGGATGTCGTGATGGCAATAATTTTGAGAAAATATCATAGGTCAATTTTTCTGAGGCTAATATAACTTCAAACTATTGTTTAACAATTGGTGTTAAAACAACAACTACCAATAGCCTGTTTCCTGACATGATCTAATCTGAATAGCTGACTTAATTATGTCAAGGATGTAATCAGGGGTGGGCTGCTGCCCAGCTGTGGGCGGAAATGCAGTGGGGTAGCAAAAATGGAGGTCCATCCCAGAGCACCCAATTTACATTGAAAGATGTTGAAAGACAATGCCGGGTGTCCTCTTTGGGCAGCCTCTGCGTTCTTCCTGAAAGTGTTTACAAACCCCAAAGCTGGCAATTCTGCTACAAACAAAAGTGTCTAGAAAAAGTATAAGGCGATAAGATCTGGAATTAATCCTTTTGTTAAGGAAAAAAATTATTGAAAATATATACATTTTAAAAGACAGTACATAGTCTTTAGCATCTGTTTCATACTTACTTACATTAATCTTGTATTGCACATTGTCTTAAATAGGACAAACATCTTACACAGAGAACAACAGAGACAGAAAAAAGAGACAAGAAAAAGAAACAAGAAACATAGAAATATATAACAGCCTCTCCCGCCTCCATCCCCCGCCTTGTCTATCTTGACAGCTATTTCTTATATCTCATATGTTATTTTACAATGCTCAGAGTTAACTGTTTTATTCGGCTTTATGTGAAGCCTTTTTGCTTTGTATAATATATATTGTTATATTTAGTTTCAACAATATTCATTTTATATTTTTGCGGTTATTTAACATGATATTTCTATATACAGTTTTATTTATGCTTCCTCTTTTCTACGCAACTATAAAATTCTTTCCATACCTCATAATATTTCGATTCATCTTTATCTTTCAGTTCTTTGTCATTTTATCTAATTCTGCAGTCATATATTTTTTAATCATAATTCTTTCTGTTGGTGTTTCCTCTTTTTTCCAATTTTGGGCAATACATATCCTAATCACTGTAATTATATGTTGTATAAGATAGCAGTGTTATTTTTTTCATTTTCTGGTCGATTTTGCCTAGCAAGAAGATTTCAGGTTATAATTTAAGTTCTTGTAAGGTGATTTCTTTGACCCATTTCCTAATTTTATTCCAAATTTTCTTTATTTGGAGACATGTCCACTACATATGAAAAAAAGTTTCATTATCATTTCCACATCTCCAGCAATTCAGTCTTAGATTGGGGTACATTTTCGCTAATCTGGCTGCTGCAAGATACCATCTGTAAAATCTTGTGGATGTTTTCCTTGTATGCTATTGACTCTGTTATTTTATAATTTCTAGTTCATATGCTTTCCCATGGATCTACGTGTATGTAATATCCTATGTTTCTTGCCCAACTGATCATGTTTCCTTTCATTATTTCTACTTCCATCTTGTATTCAAGTAAAAATTTATATAATTTAGTAATTAAGTTTTTTTCTTCACCTAGTAATATTTTATCTAACACTGAAAATTGTTCTTGAATTCCAAAATTCTTCTTGTCTTTTTGTAACCTAGATGGAATCTGGGCATATGGCCACCAATCAATTATAATTCCTTAATTCGCTAATTGTTGCTTTGATTTTAAATTCCCCTTTTCATCTAATATCTGTTCATAATTAATCATTTTATTTAATTTTATTGTATTCAGATGTTTTGTGGCTTCTATGCTGGAAAACCATCTTGGTTTTCCCCCTATAATGTGCTTTCTAAATTTTATTTCCTGTCTCCATTAGTGTGTTTCTAATCTTATGGTTTCTAAAGTATGCAGGTATTTTATTTTTTTCATTCCGTAGAAATACTGTGCAATGTAATAAAATATGTCCTTCTTAAGCCAGATGTCTTTGATTTTATCTAATTATAGGTTTTTTTCCTCCCCATATAAATGTAGATATAATTTTATTGAGTTTTGTAAAAAAAGATGTGATTTAATTTTACCGGAATAGTTTGAAAGAAATTTGGACCCGATTGACATTTTAATAGTTGATATTCTTCCAGTTAGGGTAATGTGTAGTTTATTCCATTTTTCAAGTTGTTCTTCAGTTTTCTTTAATAATGTGTGATAGATGTCTTCTTTAATTGTAGTGCATTTAGTTGTTAATAATATCCCTAGGTATTTAACTTTCTTAACAATTTGAATTCCGAATTTTTTTTTCTATTTTTGTTCATGTCTCATATTTTTTGTTATAATTTTAGTTTTCTGTTTATTGTGTTTTGAGCCCTGCTATATATCTATAGTCATTTATTTCCTTTAATAATTGTCCTGTCTCTAGTGGTTCTTCTAATATAAAAACTAAATTGTCTGCATATGCCTGTAATTTAAATTCTTGTCCTTTGATTTTCAATCTGGTGATTTCTGAATTTTCCCAGATTTGTCTCAACATTATTTCAATGGAAAAGATAAAAAGCAAAAGGGATAAAGGGCAACCCTGAAGCACTCCTTTCCAAATTTAAAACTTCTCTGTCAATTCTTCATTTATCATTATTTTTGCTACTTGTGTATTATAAATCGTTTCTATCATCCTGATAAAATTACTACCAAATTTCATTTGTCTTAGTTGTTCAATTATGAATTCCCATTTCAAATTATCAAATGTTTTCTGCTCATCTAAGAACATGAATGCCACGAATTTCTCTGGATGAGTGTCATAACATTCTAGTGTATTCAGTATTATTCAGATCTATTTCAAAGACAGAAGCCTAGAAAAGCACCAGGCCCAGACAAGATAACTCCTGCTTGCTTAAAAGTCTGTGTTGACCAATTGTCCCCCATCTTCACCCAAATCTTCAACAAATCACTAGAGTTGTGCTATGTTCCTTCCTGCTTCAAACGCTCTACTATCATCCCAGTGCTAAAGAAGCCCTCCATCAAGGAACTGAATGACTACAGACCAGTTGCTCTAACATCTGTAGTTTTGAAAACCTTTGAAAGGCTAGTGATGTTCCACTTGAAAACCATCACAGATCCACTGTTAGAGCCCCAGCAATTTGCATACCAAGCAAATAGATCAATGATGCTGTACACTACACTACATCCTTCAACATCTTGAATCTCCAATGACCTAGGCTAGGGGCCTCTTTGTAGACTTCAGTTTAGCATTCAATACCATCATACCGGACTTTCTCTTAACCAAAGTAAATCAGCAAGTGGTACCTGAACACACTTGTAAGTGGATCACAAGCTTCCTAACAGAGAGGAAGCAGCAGGTGAATCTAGGAAAAATTACATCTGATACATGTACAATTAGCACAGGTGCCCCCCAAGGCTGTGTACTCTCACCATTTCTCTCTATACACTAATTACTGCATCTCAAATGATTCATCTGTTTACTACTGAAGTTTGCAGATGATACAACAGTGATCATACTTATTTGAGACAAAGATGAATCCCCATACAGATGTGGTGTGACCAGAACAATCTAGAACTGAACACACTCAAAACCTTAGAAATGGTGGTAGACTTTAGGAGAAACCCTTCCATCATCGATTCTTGGCTCCATAAATTCCTGAATCATTTCTAATGAAGCCTGTACTGATTTTAATGTTGGCACTTCTCCTTGTTTATCCGCCGATGCCATTTCTATAATTGTTTTAGTTCCAGAGGAAGAAGGAGTCCTAGGTGTTGCCTTCTTCAGTATTTTTGTAATTGTTGTCGACATATTCACAGTTCTGAAAAGATTGCTCCAAATTCTCATTAACTTCTGCTATATATCTTAAACACTATTGATAATAATTAATAATCAATCTATTTTACTTATTATATATTAGATACTAAATAATACTAAATTATTCAGCTATTCAATTTGTTGTTATAAATAATAAATCTCTATGTGGTCTATGCTATAGTAGTTAGGGTAAAACACAATAAATAACTTTTATAGTAAATACAATCAATTTCCCTATATAATAGTAAATGCTATAAAATTATCAAATCTAAATAACTAATGTTTAACAATATAATAGCTTAAAATCTCAAAGGAAATAATAAGTAAATTATAGTAGCTATTAAATTAGATTGAAAATTAAATATATTATCTATTAAAGTAAAGTAGACATGGTTTAAGAAAAGAAATAAGCAGGACAAATGAAAGATAAAGTAGTATATAGAAAGTCAAAGAAATTCTTTACGTGTCAATATATAATCAATCAGCACTTCATGTCACCCATGGCCAGGAAGTTTCATTCCTTTTATATTCCCTTCATCGTAGAAATAAATGTATTTGTTTGTATTTTAGGGCTCATATGCTCTCTCCTCGAATCATCCAAAAGTCAATAGTCAATAGTCTGTTATCAATAGTCAGTAATCCAAATCAGCAAAGAAAAGAGAAGAAAATCTGTAGTCTATTGCACTTAGTTCATACGATTGTATCAGAGTCTACACCAAACGATAACGGTTTCTTCTATAGGTGGTGGAAACTGCACTGTCACAATATCAATCCACACACACAGTGCAATCCCCAAACCTCTCCGATCTCTTCGATCTCTCTGATCTCCACATCACTGCTCCACTTTCAAGTCTTTGATCTTCTCTTTATATTGTCACATTCTCCAGTCTATTATACCACTGTTTCTCCTCTCTGATCTCTCCAATTTCCAGTCGTCCACTTTGCTCATGCACATTCAATGCAAGCTGATTAATGTCACTCATATTCTGCCATCTGCTTTCACTCGCTATCCACCATCTGCTCCCATCCACTCAATCACCACTTGGTTCTGTTCAAGAGACTCACTTTTACAACTTTCCCTCTCTGAACTATTCCACTGGGATTTCATGGGTAGAAAATTTGGCTGTTTGAATTAGCTCTGCTGGTGTTCCACTGCTTCACTCTTCTTCTTCCTTCCTAGATGTAGATTCGGTGCACCATGCCTTTGGACCGAACATACACTCTGGTCTCTTTCTCACTTGATCATAGGGGTTTCCACTTATCACAATGTGGGTTTGATCCTCCATCCCCTGCCTTCAGTTTTCCCCTTTATTTTGCTCTCCCCTACAGGGAATTATATTACTGAATACCCGGTTTCAGGATGGAAAATTTTGGGCACAGTCCAGCAGCACTAGGCTTTGCTCCACGTCGCCATGGCGCCACCCTGGAAGCCTGGAATTAATTCTATGTGATCTGGGTTTCTGCCTTCGCTTCCGTTCTGGATGGCTATAGTATTCTCTAGAACAGAAGTCTTCATAGCTGGCTGGAGAATTCTGGGAGTTGAAATTCACAAGTCTTAAAGTTGCCAGGTTTGGGTAATGTAAAATGAATTATGCTTGAAACCTAATGTTTTGCCAGAAACCTTAATTTTGTATGGTAGTTGGCAGAAAGGAGAATTAAGACTGCTATGTGGAATGGAGCATTTTGGGATGTTCACTTAGGCTGTGAAAGTAGCAAGGAACATTTTAGATTGTTGCCTTTGAGTAAGTGAGTCTTTTGCGAGTGACCATTTTAATCTTGAAGGCACCTTTATGACAATGCTCAAAATGTGCTTTCAAAATTCTAAGTGTGATGTTTCTATCATTCACTGTTATATAGCTGCTCACTTCTAGGATGTGGGTGAATCTGATGACCTGCCTGTTTTGAGTCCATTGCTTTGAGGTTCTTGGAAAAGTCACATGATTGTCAAGCTACTCCCACCTGATCACATGGTCAGCAAGCCACTCCCACCAAGTCACATGACCATCAAGCCACATTCTCAAAATAAGCCATGCCCACAGTTTGGTAGTAAAATTTTGGTAGCCCTTCACTGGATGTAATACTCTGGATGTCTTTGAAGAGATATAGAAGTTCTGATCTGTTTGAAGATTAGAAATAAACATTTTATAGAAATATTAATCCAAAACCAAGGATAATTGATAGGGAAGGTATATAAATATTTAATAAACTACAAGACAATAGGTTGAATATTAAAAGATAATATGATTAGTTGGTGCAAAAATTTAGGAAAAGAAATAGACCTAGATACATGGGAAAAGGTTTGGATATATAACTGAAAAATAACTAAATCAGTCTCTTTTAAAGAAAACCAAATTAAGATGTTTTACAGATGGCATTTGCCACCTAATAGGATTTCAAAGATGTTTCCAAGTGCTTCACCTTTTTTTTTGAAATGTAAAAAAAAAATAGGCACATACTTTCACGTATGGTGGACATGTCCAAAAACAAAGATCTATTGGAATAAGGTAGAAAAATGGTTAAAGGAAATTACAAATAAGGAAATTAGGAAGAGCCCAGAATTTTTTCTATTAGGTATTACAGATATTAGATATAAAAAAGAAATATATTATTTAATAATTCACATATTAGTAGCAGCAAGGATTACATTTGCACAAAAATGGAAAGAAAAGGAAATTCCAAAAGACAAAGAGTTCTTTAGGAAGATTATGGAATGTGCAGAATTAGATATGATGATGAGACGGCTAAATAATCAAGCTGATACAGAATTTTATAAAACGTGGCAGAAAGTTTACAATTGGTGGAACACAAAAAAAGATTCTTAAAAATATTTAAATAAAGTATTGAATAGTTAAATTTACTAGATTGAATATATTATATAGTGATACTCGATAGATAAGCTTATTTCTTCAAATTGACTTTAATTATTTTAATTACAATTATATAATTTTTGAAAAGTATCAAAAAGTTAAGATTTTTATGTTACTATAGATTATATAGAGATATTTCATTGATGAGTTTGCCTTTCTGTATTGATCTAAACTGGAATCAGTTTCTTTTTCTGTATTAAGAAGACTTCTATACTTAGCAGAGCAATTGTAGCTCCTTTAAATGTTAAATGTTGCATGTCTTGTCTTGTCTTACATTTTAAAAAAAATAATAAAAAAATATCCCCCCCAAAAAAAGGAAGTTCTACCCTAGATGTCTGATGGATCCAGAAGGTTTTCAAAGGGTGCTTAGGGTTGTGCCGGATTTACTTGTACAAAGTTCAGCAGAGTCTCTTGCTGCAGCCTGCAATATGGCTGTGACGGAGGCTCCAGACCGAATTGTGCCTTTACGACCTCTCTGTGGCAACAGACCATGGAGATCTCCTTGGCTTACTGAGGAACTCCAGGGGATGAAACACCAGAAGAGAGGTCTAGAGAAGTGCTGGAGGAAAAGCAGATCCAAATCTGACCAAACACTTGTAAAAGCTTATATGGAGATTTACAAAGTGGCAATCAGGTTGACAAGATATGCATACAATGTTGGCCTGATTGGGTCTGCGGAATTTTGCCCAGCCGCCCTGTTTAGGGTGACTCACTCCCTCTTAACCAGGGGGGAGTTGATGAACCCTTGCAGGGCAGTGCTGAGGACTTTAATGTTTTTCGCAGGTAAAATCACTCAGATCCAGACTGACCTTGACTCCAATTGTTATGCAGTGTTGGCTGACAATGAGTCAGTCGAGGTGACAGGGGCTTGTCTTAGTCCATCTGTTTGGAGGGAGTTTGACCTGGTGAATCATGATGAATTGGACAAGGTCATTGGAGCTATGAGTTCCGCCACCTGTTTATTGGACCCGTTTCCCTCCTGGCTAGTTTCGGCCAGCAGGAAGGTGACACGGAGCTGGGTCCACGAGATAACCAATGCTTCTTTGAGGGAGGGGTCCTTCCTGGCTCCCTACAAAGAGGCACCTGTGCGCCCCCTCCTCAAGAAGACTTCCCTGGACCCAGCTGTATTTAACAATTATCATCCTGTCTCCAACCTACCCTTTATGGGGAAGGTTGTTGAGAAGGTGGTGTTGCTCCAGCTCTAATGGTCCTTGGAAGAAGCCGATTATCTAGGCCCTCGACAGTCAGGATTCAGACCCAGCTACAGCATGGAAACTGCTTTGGTCACACAGATGGATGATCTCTGGTGGGCCTGGAATAGGGGTCCTATTGCTCCTTGACCTCTCAGCGGCTTTTGATACCATCAACCATGGTATCCTTCTGCACGGACTGGAGGGGTTGGGAGTGAAAGGCACCGTCCTGTTTTATGGTGGTTCTCTTCCTACCTCTCTAGTCAGTTGCAGTCAGTATTAGTCAGACCTGGAGGTCAGAGGTTGACACCCAGGTCCCTACCTTGTGGGGTACCTCAGGGGTCAGTCCTCTCCCCCCTGCTGTTTAATATCTACATGAAACCGCTGGGTGATATCATCCAAGGGCATGGGGTGAGTTACCGTCAATATGCCCCACAATACGCCGTTCCCAGCCGCTATTACTTTTCATGCCAGGCCATCCCTACCCTTCACCAACAGGTAGTGGAGAAAGTTAGGTGTGCACTGTGCAATGCTCTCAGTTCCTGTGTCCACATCACCACTGACACGTGGACCAGTAAACATGGCCAGGGCCGGTACATCTCTCTCACTGCCCACTGGGTGAATGTGGAGGCAGCTGGGAATGAGGCAGGAAGCAATTTAGCACATATCCTTCCACCACCCAGGATTGCTGGACATCAGTCGCTGCCTCCTGTTGCCTCCTCCTTCTCTGCTTCCTCCTTGTCATCCTCCACATGCACTAAGTGCAGCACAGCAACCACCGATTTGAGCACAGCCATGGGGAAATGGCAGCAGGCGGTGCTAATATTTATCTGCTTTGGCGACAGACCACACACCGCCAGGAGCTGTGGACCGGCATCCAGGGGCAGACAGACAAGTGGTTGCTGCCACTGCACCTGAAGCCTGGCAAGGTGGTGTGCGACAACGGGTGGAATCTTGTGGCAGCCTTAGCCTGAGCGGGGTTGACGCACATCCCCTGCCTGGCGCATGTGCTTAACTTGGTGATGCAGAAGTTCCTAGCCCGTTATACAGACATGTTGGCGCAGCTGCATAAAGTGCATGCCGTGTGTGCGCACTTTTGCCATTACCACCCTGCTGCTGCTCGCCTATCTTCCCTGCAGAGGAATTTGACCTTCCTCCCCACCACCTCATATGCGATTTGCCAACCAGGTGGAATTCCATGTTGCATACGCTGGAAAGGGTGTGTGAGCAGCAGCAGGCAATAGTGGAGTTCCAGCTTCAAAATGCCCGGGTAAGTAGAAGTGCATACCAACAGCACTTTACCGCCAATGACTGGGCTTCCATGAGGGACATTTGTGCCATGCTGCAGTGCTTCCAGTCTACCACTGATATGGCCAGCGCTGATAATGCCATTGTCAGCACTACCATCCCCATTCTTTGCATACTGGAAAAAACCCTTCAGGCCATGACGGAGGATGTGATGGTGGCACAGGAGAAAGTGGAGGAGGAGGAGGAGGAAGGCCCATTTTCCCAGGCAGCAGGTACTCTGCTGTCCAGGCAGCAGAGAGTTTTGGTGGAGAGGAGGAGGACTTGCAGCAGGGTGGCCCCCAGTGAAGCTCATGGGCATCAATGGAGCATGGCTGGAGGGAGGAGCAGGAGGAGGAGGAGAAGGAAGAGAGACCTGTTACTGACAACCTCTCCTTGACTCAGGGCAGCCTGGCTCACATGAGCCACTACATGCTCCAGTGCCTGTGCAATGACCCCAGGGTAGCCTGCATCGTCACCTCTGCCAGTTACTGTGTGGCCCCCCTGCTGGATCCCCAGTATAAGGACAACATCACCTCCTTGATCCCAGCACTTGAGTAGGAGTGCAAAATGAGAGAGTACAAGTGTGCGCTGGTGGACGCAATAGTGGCAGAGTTCCCAAAGGACTTGGAGGGCTCAGTGGTGGCACTTGGAATAGGAGGAGGACACAGTCACCAACGCAGCAGGAGCACTGGCAGCACATCACAGGGGAGGGTGAACATGGCCACAATGTGGAAAAACCTATTCCGTTATCCCACACACACCCCACCTTTGGATGTGATGGCCCATAATATCAGATGGCAGAATGTGACACGCATGGTGGATGACTACCTGTCCACGCCTCTCATGGTACTTAGTGATGCCTCCACCCCCTTCCATTTTTGGGTAGGTAAATTGGACACATGGTCAGAGCTTGCGCCCAATGCCCTGGCGGTGCTGGCCTGCCCTACAGCAAGTGTCCTGTCCAAGTGTGTGTTCACCACCGCAGGAGGGGTTATCACTGACAAAAGGATCTGCCTATCCACAGACAATGTGGACATACTTACATTTCTTAAAATGAACCAGGCGTGGATCCCACAGGACTTGGCTGTGCCACCACCTGAGTGAGTGGTTAGAGTGTTTGCTTCCACCACCTCCTCTTCCTCCTCCTCTGCCACTTCCACCTACATCACCTCCCCCCAGACAGCTGTAAAATTCATGTATGTATATATCTAGGTTTATTTTTATGTAAATATTTGTGTATAGATTTAATGCTGTATATATTTCTATATATTCTTATATATATAAAAAATCCTCATGAATTGATTTGTGTACATATGTATGTATGTATGTATGTATGTATGTATGTATGTATGTATTTATTTATTTATTTATTTATTTATTTATTTATTCACTTTTGTATATATGTACATATTAGGTTGTGGATGAATTTAGTCATCCAAACCTGTATATATGCCTCGCTTTGCTTGCATCTGTATATATTTATGTATGTATATATCCGTTC
This sequence comes from Erythrolamprus reginae, assembly GCF_031021105.1. Taxonomy (NCBI): domain Eukaryota; kingdom Metazoa; phylum Chordata; class Lepidosauria; order Squamata; family Dipsadidae; genus Erythrolamprus; species Erythrolamprus reginae. The sequence continues at coordinate 66,771,938 of NC_091963.1, forward strand.
AGGTATTTCTTTCCATATAGATTTCTTTCTGATTTTATTTCTTTCTTAATTCAAGTATTTATTTCATACTTTCATTTTCTGTTATGTTTGGGAGCACCTTCCATACCCCATTTGGGGCTGGCAATTGCTCTGACCCTCCCCATCCATTTGGCCTCGCACACTCCTAAAAAAATGATTTAATGGCCAGTTATCAACAGTTGTGGCCCTGGAGTGGGATCAGATTTGAATACCCAATTATCAACAGTTGTGGCCCTGGAGTGGGCCTAGACTTGAATGCTCAGTTAACAATTGTTGTGGACCTAAACTAAATGCCCAGATATGAACTGTTGTGGCCCTGGAGTGGACCTACACGTCAAAACCCAATTAACAAAAGTTGTGGACCTCCAGTGGACCTAGACTAAACACAAAACAAAATGGCTCTTTATATATCAATGTCTATTTCTCCGTCTCTCTTGGTTTCTCCTGCCTAATAACTCCTGTCCAGCCATAGCTGTCGTGCTCTTCTGAACAATGGATTGAGGTGAGATCTCTCTAACTACAACACAGTAGAAGCAAATGTTATTTTTTGTGGCCTTTGAAGTTAAACATCAGGCTTATGTACCTGAACTGGGTACAGTACTCCCATATTGGAGGTATAAGCTGAATATTTCTTTCTCTACCGCTTTAGCCGGGTTTCCTACCCCTCCTACCCCTTGCATAAGGAGGTCCTGTCTCACGTGGCCCGTCCTCCCAAATTTTCCCCCTTCTGGGGGAATATTGCAGTCCATGGGGGCACTCAAACTGAGGTCATAGTGCCCCCCAAAGAGACAAGAGGTCCCCCACTTCCTGAATCCCCCACCCATCTCCCTGGGTGTCCTACCCCTTGCATACAAAGATAACTTCTCACGTGACCCATCCTCCAAAATTTGCCCCCTTTGGGGGGCAATATTGTGGTGTAGGGGGGGCAAACTGAGTTGATAGTGCCCCTCCAAAGAGAGAAAAAGGGGTCCCCCCTTCCTGAATTTACCACCCCTCTCCCTGGGTGTCCTACCCTTTACATAAGGAGGTAATTTCTCACGTGAACCATCCTCCAAAATTTACTCCCTTTGGGGGACAATACTGCAGTCCATGGGGAGGGGTTCCCATGACTTCAATGGGGTTCAGGTTCGGGTTTGAGTTTGGCCTGAGTTCGGCAGCCCGAACCAGACTCTGACATCAAGTTCGGCCGAACCCATCAAACCAGAACTTCAACGGGTTTATCCAACACTAATCATAATTCATCACTGTATTTGGTCACTGAAAAATCCAGTAAAATCATCATAAAAACTAGCTTAGTGCTGGAGAGAATTGTGGCCCCTAAGAATGACTTCCAGTGGATGAAAGTGTTGCACCCAGTAGGTGAGAGTAGTACGATTCTATCTATGCATTGCCTGGAGCCAAGGATTAGTTTGGAAGATGGCATGGGGGCGGGGGGCATTGATTGCATGTAAAAAATTACAACCGTTTCTATAACATCTTGAGGACATTAAACAGGGGGCAGCTAATTTTCTGGTAGACTTTCTGCTGCTTTCCTTCCACCGCCATTATGTTAATATCCATTAATGTGATGACTAGGGACACTAATAGAAGCAAAGCCAGTAAGAGCCCCTCTTTTGGAGATAGCCTGATTTCAGGGGATATCTTGCCTTTAGGGGACCTTAAGCAAAGGATGTGGGACCAGGCAATAATTGCAATTACTTTTTCTTTTATTGTGAGTTCTAGCATCAACTCTCTTGGAAGGAGGCCTGTTATAGGCATATACCAGGGAAAGACTAATACAATTGCAGGATTAACATCAATAGACCCAACTTCTACTTCTTTTATTTTACCATCATTGATTTCTCTGACACTGAGGACAATAGATAAGACCTTGCTGGGCTGGAAGATTATGGCATGCCTTCTTAGATCATTGTATAATTTTTATTGCTGTTTTGATGTACTAATATTTTTAACTCGGGGGGGGATACTTGTGTTACAGTATGTTTGCAGAAAGAATGGGAATGCCAAGGGTGACAGCCAAACATCCCTCCCTGCTGAGTGTGGAAACAGAAGCAGATGGGGGCCTGGATACAACCCCCAGCATGGCATGGATGTGAGACCAGGCCTGCCTGGGATGAGGGAGGCCAATGGGAATGGGGAGGAGATCTCTGGAGAAGGAGAGAAGCGGAGCATTATGATTTTGACTGGGAGAGAGAGGTATGGTGGGAGCCATGTGGTAGGCTGCTCACAGGGAACCAGGACTTGCTGCTTGAAAGTGATTACTTGTTCTGGCCCCTCAGAATCATCCCGTATAGCTGGTGTCAGGCAATGTCAGGGCCCTGGACTCAGGCTGCTGCTGCTCAATGCTTTATTATATACAGTGGTACCTCATCTTACGAACTTAATTTGTTCCATGATGAGGTTCGTAAGTAGAAAAGTTTGTAAGATGAAACAATGTTTCCCATAGGAATCAATGTAAAAGCGAATAATGTGTTCAATCCCAAAACTGACCCCTTTTTGCCTTGCGCCGCTGGGAATCCCTGCCTCCGGACTTCCATTGCCAGCCGAAGTGCCTGTTCTTGCACTGCTGAGATTCTCCTGAGGCTCCCCTCACTGGGAAACCCCACCTCTAGACTTCTGTTTCCAGCCAAAGTGCCCGTTTTTGCGCTGCTGGGATTTCCCTGAGGCTCGCCTCGCTGGGAAACCCCACCTCTGGACTTCCGTTGCCAGCCGAAGCACCCGTTCTTGCGCTGCTGCGATTTCCCTGAGGCTCCCCTTGCTGGGATTCCCTTCATTTTTGCCGGCGCTGCTTTGAATCCCAGTGAGGGGGGCCTCAGGGTAATCCCAGCAGCGCAAGAACGGGCGCTTTGTCTGGCAACGGAAGTCTGGAGGCAGGGATTCCCAGTGAAAAGTGGCTCAGGGGAATCCCAGTGCTTTGGCTGGCAACGGAAGTCTGGAGGCGATGGCTTCCATGATTATTCTTTTGCTTTAGTGTTCTGTTTTGGAAATTAATTTAGTACTGTCAAAATCAATTTCATGTCCTGTAGTTTTGAAGTGTTGGAAAAGGGAGGAGGTTTTTTCTTTTTTTCTTAATGCATTCTTATGTAAGAAAAAAAGAATCTATCCTAGTCTCCCTTAATTTTCAAATTCAGCAAAAACATGTGACACATACAGAATATAGTTTGTCGGCTATCAATAAATTAACTGCCTTGGAAATGGCCCTGGGTTGGTTCGAGAGGCAAAAAAGGAACTGTGATGTTTTACTGTGATGTTTTTCAATATACCAGGGTGATTTGACACAAAAATATCAATCCCAGTGAGGGTATGGCTAGCTAGTGAGGCCAAAACAAGGCCGAAATAGATCTGTCCTAGTCTCCCTTAGTTTTCAAATTCAGCAAAAACATGTGACATTATATATATATATATATATATATATATATATATATATATATATATATAATATAATATATATATATATATATTAATAATATATATTAATTATTATATATATATATGTGTGTGTGTGTGTGTGTTAAATGTTTTTTTAAAAACATCTAACACATACAGAATATAGTTGTCGGCTATAAATAAATTAACTGCCTTGAAATGGTCCTGGGTTGGGCCTAGAGGCAAAAAGGAGCTGTGACGTTCCTTCAATATACCAGGGTGATCCGACATAAAAGAATATATATGAATATATATATATATATATATATATATATATATATATATATATATATATATGTAATACATGATACAGAGGATTCCAGAAATTTTGAATTATTCTCCTCCTTTTGTATATTTTATCATGACTCAAGAAAATGTTTTATTACACACATTTAACCCTATGTAAAGCTCTTCCTCTGATCCCCATTGTGGTGCACTTACCAGACAGAAGACAAAAGCAGGTTCACATTTATCTTTAAATGGGAGCAGGGTCACCACACTATCAGCCTCTGCCTTAAATGAATAATACACAAATATATCTTCTATATTTTTTCCTTCTAAATCATGTTGTACATCACAGTTATCATATGATTTACTATTGTGGTTTATTATAACTTTACTAGAACTTGTGCTGTAATATCTAGACCTATAGATGGAAGCAAAGAGATATAAATTCGTTCTTTGAACTACCTATTGATCACCCTGTTTTTTTTGCAGTCAATATATGTTAGTCCTATTTATTGAGTTTTCATTTAGTTTGCTGCTTCTTTTTCTTGTTTCTATTACAGATCCCAATGCAAATTAATCCTATTCTAATTGTCAGTAAAAAATACAAAGCTAAAGAAATAGGCATGATTGACCTACCCAAGGATAAGCAAGCTATTGTTCTGCTATTTAATTTTCCTATATAGTAAAACAACTTAATTGCATCAGAATTCTTCATGCTTTAAATCACTTTTTTCCATCTCCTTCTCTACATACACACTCTCTCTTTCATTTTTCTTTCTCTCTATCTTTCTCTCTACCATATTTCTCTTTTTTCTGCCTTCACCCCTGTGTGTGTGTGTGTTTGTGTGTGTGTCACTCTCTATCACTCTCTGTCCCTTCCCATTCTCTCAGAAAGCCCTGGATGCTCTCTTTGGGTTTTTCGCTACCCATATTCTTTCTTCCTTTTGAAAATCCAGGCTGGTTGAGGAATGAGCATAACCCACAATGGAACCTCCCATTCCCTCCTCCTCCTCTTGTGTGCACCTTCCTGGCCCCACCATAGCTACCAGGGGGTTGCGAGAAGAGGAGGAAATCCTCCATCACAGGTTGTGCTCATTCCTCAACTAGCCCAGATTTCAAAAAGGAAGAAAGAAAAATGGGTAGTGAAGATCCTGAGAGCAGGCAGGGCTTTGCAAGAGAGTGAGAAGAGACACAGAGACAGGGAGTGACACACAGAGTGGGGGAGAGGGATGGAGAGAGAGGGTGGGAGGGAGACTGGCTGATGGGTAAATGTCTTCTCACACACACACACACTCTCCTTCTCCCTCTCCCTCCCTGGTGGGAAATGGTGGGTGGATACTTCTGGTTTTGCTCTCCACCGAGAGAGGGAGATATTGCCAGGGACAAGTGGGGCAGAGAATGGGATCCAGGATGAAGAGGGGACCTGGTATCCCCCATTGTGAGGCATGCTAGCTTTCACTGTGCTGTGCAAGACACTGTGGGAGCAGTGTGCAAGCCATGGAGGAGGTATTGGGTCTTCCCCACACCCCGTGCCAGCTGGGCTTCCCCTTTCCTCCTATCCTTTCCTCTTCACTTCTCCTCACTCAATTCTACTTCAGGACAGAAGAGCACACATTGGAAATGCATGGTTGGGGTGATATCGGATATTGTAAAGAATAGCTTTGAGTGTAATAATATTAATTAGATGGACTAAATTTATTAAATTAGGGTGTTTAGTCAAGTTCTTTGTGACTTGATCATCTCACCTCATCTCTATAGGACATAACAAATTTATTGTATGTTTTAAATGAACATGCTGATATTTATATTTTTCCTAATTTCAGTATGTTATGACATTTTAATTTTAATTAAAATATTTTTTAATAATCTCCCTGTAAAAATGAGACTAAGTTGGTCAATTGATGTATTAATATCACAAACTCTGTTTCTCCAAAATATTTAGCAAGAGAAAGTATTTAGCAGTCTCCCCCCAAGAGGTGTATTCAGCCAGTTCCAATCAGTTGTAGAGAACCAGTGGCATAAATAATTAAGAGAATTGGCAAATACCATCTCTGACTGGCCCTGGCCCTGGCCCTGGCCCTGGCCCTGGCCTTGGCCCTGGCCCTGCCCAACCCCACCCCTTCCAGGAGTCCCCATATGCCTCATCTTGGCTGCCAGATAAGTGTAGAGAGGCAAAATGGGGTGCTGGGGGTGTGGCATGCTCCCCATGGCCCCTTTTTTGCTGCCAGGAGGTTGCAGGGAGGCCCACCAGGTCCAAAATGGGGCACAGCCCATTTTTGCTCCCAGGTGGCTGCAGGGAGGCGTAGCCTGTAAGACTGGGGCGCCTCCCAGCTGATTGGCATGGTCAGTCTATTGCAGCCTCCCTGGTGATCATCTGGATTTTCTTTTGTTGCCCTCCACAGGACAACGAGCTGGAAAGCAGGTTAATGGAGAGTAGAGGGAATGGGGATTTTGCAGTAATTTTCCCCAGGAATGGGGAGGGAATGGAGATTTTACAGTATCCTTCCCCTGGAGTGGGGAAGGAATGGGAATTTTGAAATATCTTTCCTCTGCCCTGCCCACCAAGCCACGGCCACGAAACCATGTCCACAGAACTGGTAGTAAAAAAAATTGAATCCCACCACTATATCTTTGATATATTGGCTCTTGGATGCACTTGCTTAGAGGTATGGGAAGTGAAATACAACTTATAAGTAGGGTGCTAGTTTAAAAAAGCTAATTGGTTATTCAGATTCTTACCACAGCAAAATGTAGAAGATTATCTTCACCATATTCATTTTTTAGCTTCCTGAACAAGTTTACTACAGCTTTGCAAGGTCCACACCATGCCTGATAAACATCTACCACTGATAAAACATAGAAACACAACATAAAACTCTATTTTTTAAAATGAACAGTTCCTTTTCTGGAACTTTCACCCATGCATAAAATGTGGAAATGATCTCAAATTAAAATAAATATGCTTAAAGTTTTCAGAAAACAAAAAGCATACATCAATAATGGACAGAAAATATGTGTTTGCAATTCATCAAATCAAATGCAATTTTTATTGCACATTTCCTGCTTAACATAAGACAATGCATATTTCAGTAGCGATTAAAACTTTTCCTGTTTTTCCTGTCCAGAATCTCTTCTTTTTAAAGTGGATATGTCAGGATATTTTATTTATTTATTTATTTATTTATTTATTTATTATTTGGATTTGTATGCCGCCCCTCTCCGAAGACTCGGGGCGGCTCACAACAAGTGAAAAACAATCCAATACAATCCAATTAATTAAAATATTATAAGTTTAAGAAAATCCCCAATACTAACATACACACATACAGGCATACCATATATAACTTCAACGTGCCCAGGGGGAGATGTTTAGTTTCCCCATGCCTGACGGCAAAGGTGGGTTTTGAGGAGTTTACGGAAGGCAGGAAGAGTAGGGGCAGTTCTGATCTCTGGGGGGAGTTGGTTCCAGAGGGCCGGTGCCGCCACAGAGAAGGCTCTCCCCCTGGGGCCCGCCAACCGGCATTGTTTAGTTGACGGGACCCGGAGGAGGCCCACTCTGTGGGACCGAATCGGTCGCTGGGATTCGTGCGGCAGAAGGCGGTCTCGGAGATATTCTGGTCCAGTGCCATGAAGGGCTTTAAAGGTCATAACCAACACTTTGAATTGTGACCGGAAACTGATCGGCAGCCAATGCAGACTGCGGAGTGATGGTGAAACATGGGCATACCTGGGTAAGCCCATGACTGCTCTCGCAGCTGCATTCTGCACGATCTGAAGTTTCCGAACACTTTTCAAAGGTAGCCCCATGTAGAGAGCATTACAGTAGTTGAACCTCGAGGTGATGAGGGCATGAGTGACTGTGAGTAATGAGTCCCGGTCCAGATAGGGCCGCAACTGGTGCACCAGGCGAACCTGGGCAAACGCCCCCCTCGCCACAGCCGAAAGGTGGTTCTCTAATGTCAGCTGTGGATCGAGGAGGACGCCCAAGTTGCGGACCCTCTCTGAGGGGGTCAATGATTCCCCCCCCAGGGTAATGGACGGACAGATGGGATTGTCCTTGGGAGGCAAAACCCACAGCCACTCCGTCTTATCCGGGTTGAGTTTGAGTCTGTTGACACCCATCCAGGCCCCAACAGCCTCCAGGCACCGGCACATCACTTCCACCGCTTCGTTGACTGGGCATGGGGTGGAGATGTAAAGCTGGGTATCATCGGCATATTGATGATACCTCACCCCATATCCTTGGATGATCTCACCCAGCGGTTTCATGTAGATGTTAAATAGCAAGGGGGAGAGGACCGACCCCTGGGGTACTCCACAAGGGAGAGACCTCGGAGTCGACCTCTGACCCCCCACTAACACCGACTGCGACCGGCCAGAGAGGTAGGAGGAGAACCACTGAAGCACAGTGCCTCCCACCCCCAACCCCTCCAACCGGTGCAGAAGGATACCATGGTCGATGGTATCGAAAGCCGCTGAGAGATCGAGGAGCACCAGGACAGAGGATAAACCCCTGTCCCGGGCCCGCCAGAGATCATCCATCAACGCGACCAAAGCGGTTTCCGTGCTGTAACCGGGCCTGAAGCCCGACTGCTGGGGACCTAGATAATCGGCTTCTTCCAAGGACCGCTGGAGCTCAGTTTATTCTGCAGAACCTGGAAATTTAAAAAAAAGGAAAAAGAAAGAAAAATATATCCCTAGAAGTCCTGATCAAAAGATAAAATTCTAGTGAAAGAGAATTGGCTGACGGTAATTGATTTAAATTTATTTTTTTGTGTTTTCGGGTGCACTCACCCAATCACATTGTACACATATGCATCGACAATAAAGATTTGAATTTGAATAGAATTGAATCCTATTTTTGCCTTTAGATTGGTGTTTTTCAGCCTTAACAACTTTATAGCCTTCAACTCCCAGAATCTCCTACAATCATATCACTTGATTATTTTCTCCAATATAAGAAATGAAAAAAGATTAACAGATCTGATACATCTTGAAGTTGCTCCAAAATAATATTTTTCAACTTTAGCAACTATAATATTTGTAGATTTTAACTCCTGGAATTCCCAGCCTGCATGTTGGTTGGGGAATTCTGTGGTTAAAGTCTACATATTTTAAAGTTGCCAAGATTGATAAACACTATAATAGAATCTCATAGAATTCCATCAAGTACTCACTAGGATCTTGGCATTTTGTTTTATGCAATTAATCAACACCACCAGTCTAAACTAGATTAGGCATTGGCTGCTGCACAAGTAATGCTCAAATTAAATCACACACACATACAACTGTCAGGGGTGGATTCTGGATTCCTCTACTGCCGGTCTGAACCGGTAGGAACCTAACTCTGATATCTATAACTCTATAAAATTGTAATAATGATTGGGGGGGAGAATCTTATGTTATTCTCTCTTCTGTTAATAATTACATTTAGCTGATATGATCCAATAATGGTTTTTGAGATATCTGAAGCTATTAAAAAATGAGGCCAGGCAAAGCCCCTGGCCAGATAGTCTTACAAGCCAATATTATAAAAGTTTTGAAGATGAACTTCTTCAACCACTAAAAAGCACAATCAATGATATACTACCAGGAGAGAGGATATACCCCAGATGTTGAAAGGAACCAATATTGTGTTGCTCCCAAAGAAGGATCAAGATATTACAAAGATGAGAGGGGCGTGGTCAGCACTGCAATGAGAAGGCATCTCTTGTGCTCCTGCGAGGGGGCGCTATTTGGGGGAGCCGATTCCTGTTCGATTCGGGCTGGAGCCTCCCTGGAGGGGAAGTGAAAAAGGGGTCTTGACTGCTCGTCATTTTTGGGGTTGGCATACCACACGGTGGGCTGGCTTTCAACCTTGACCGGCAGTGGGTGAAATGACCTTGGTATCCATAGCCGCAGTGAATACGTACTAGAAACATAGGATTTAAAGTGTTACCAGTCACCTGGAAGGAGAAGAAACATAAGTTTATGTGCTGGAAGTTGAGAAGAAAGAAAGTTTGGAAGAAAGGGTGAGCTACTATGCCGGAGGGAGATCTTGATACGGATCTTTAAAAAATAATTTTTGTTTCAGAAGTTGAGCTAAGGCGAAAGTGGAAACAGCCATTCTCTTACTGGACTGTTTAATTAGCATTAAATGGATTTTAAAAATTAATTAAAACCCAAGAATTTTATAATTTGCTTTGCCTTTAGAAGTTGGCAGTTAAATTTGGACTTTTGAGATTATTAGAACTTAAATTTAAAACTTTTACAGAAGTCAAAGAATTGAAAGTAACAGTGAGATCATATGCTAGGGACATCTGCTGGTGAAGTTGAGGCGATATTTGGTTGGATTTGTAATTCACTGAATATGACCTTGATGCAATGGAACTGGGCAGATTATTTTTACAATAAGTGATAAAGAGGAGATGAGAACTGAAAAAGAAAGAAAACATTCTGGATTTGAACCTTAGTTGAATCTCAAAAGAGGAGAAGAAAAAGAAAGATAGAAATTTGGCTTCTGGACAATATAAAGATTAATTGGATAATTAGACACAGTTTTTTGACATATTAATTTTGGATGAGATGGAAGACATAAGAGATTTATTTAAGGACATACTTAAAGATATTAAAGAGTGGAAAGAAGAAAACAAACAAGAACACCGTTTCCTCTATTCAAAGTTTAAATCAGGATTACAGAGAAAGTGAAGGAGAAGAAGAGAAAAGTGCTGAACAGCTGGAACAGATTGATCAATAGAAAAACAAAGATGGAAATATAAAAGTGTCATTAGATGGGCACTTTCAAAAGGGACAAATTAAAGGATATAATATTGTTAAGATAGATGACTTCATATCTAATGAGTTGGAGGAGGAGGAGAAGGAATGCAAAAAGACAAATGAATCAGAAAATGGTTTGATTGAAGGAGGGGTTCATGGTCACATATTTGATGATGATTATAAAATAATAAGCACTAATAAAATTGAGAATAGATGTGATCTGACACCTTGGAATAAATAGAGTAAGAAAGGAATTAGAATGGAAATAAAAAAGTTTGGAACTATTCTATACTTGAGTAGAAAAAGAGGAAAGGAGAAAACAATGGACTACAAAACGTTAAGAAAGAAAATATTTGGGACTTGACATGGCACCATGAGGAGAGATGATAGATGAAATATGCATTGATTATGGAATGATGTAATTAGACGCACGTACCATGCACTGTTTTGGTTGGGTTTTCAATATATTAAGATAACCTAGCATAGAATGTTAGAAGGAAATAATGATATTGCTTTAAGAGCCAGGCTGCAATTTGATAATATAAGGGGGACAGATGTGCTGCTCTCTGTTATATTCCATTGTTACATTCTCATTCTGCTATTGCTCTGAATTATGTAATGGTGCCTTATCATGTAATGTTGGTTACATTGTTATTTATATATGCTGGTTAAGTATTAATCTAGCAGTTGTGTGCATGATACTGTATAGAATATACTAAGAGCTGTGTGCAAGAAACTATATAGAATATACTAAGAGTTGTGTGCAAAATACTGTATAGAATATACTAAGAGCTCTGTGCAACTAATGTAAAGGTATTTGCTATATTAATAAGAGAATATAAAATATAACATGTGTGCCAAGTGATAAAGGTGTGCGAAGGAGATAATATATGCACTTGCTGTGTGCGTATAAAATATGTAATAGAATGGACTGTATTATAATTACTGAGTAACCTGCTGTGTGCGAAGAAGAGATGTATTATGGACTGTATTATAATTACTGTGTAATATTAGGGAGATATTGTATATCCTGTAAATAATACCTTTCATATCCTGTTGACTTGTATTGTTGTCTGAACAAGCCACCACTCCCACATATACTCTTGTTTAAATACAGTATATCCATGATTGGTTGTTTGACCAGTGTAGAATATTAACAAGATTTATTTAGGTGTTTTAAGATGTGTAAATTTATGAAATCTTATTAAAATATATAATTATATAGAAATAGATAGACTATTTAGATTATTGGAATTGTAAAAGATTGATGAAAGTTAATGATAATGAAATAAGTTTTTTGAACATTTATTGATTATTGAACATTAATTGATTATTATATTGAATGAAATAATAGAAAGGCAAATGTGGAAAGGTATTATTGATATATTAAAGCATTGATAGATTTTTTTAATAATAATATTACATGATTATAATATTATGATAAATGTTTAAGAACTGAGGGTTTAAAATAATTTAAAATAATGGATTGATTAATATCTATGTTTTTTGTCTTTGTTTTTACTTTTTTGTATGTTTTTTGTTTTGTTGATTTTTTTAAATTTTCATAGTAATAGAGTTTAGTTCTTTTTCTTCTTTTTTAATACTATAATCTCTTTTTTCTTTTTAGTTGATAACTCTTTTTCTTCTGTAAGGGTTCTGGAGAATGTATAAGAAGGAGACATAGGCATGACAGCATTCCTGAATTTGCAAAATGATAATGATATTAATTTAATAAGGTTAAAAGGAAATCAATGTTGAATTCAATTAGAAGAAAATTAGATATCTAGGTGACAAAATTAGAGCTCAAGGTAGGGAGGATTGATGAATACTGGAAGTAATTAATTTGGAAACAATAATTTTGGGGGGCAATTATATTTGTTTTACTAATCGATACTGAGATTCATACAGCAGAAGGCAGTCCCGTAAGTAACCTGGCCCAATGCCATGTAGAGCTTTATAGGTCATAACCAACACTTTGAATTGTGCCTGGAAATCAATCGGCAACCAATGCAGTCTGTGAAGTGATGGAGAAACATGGGCATGTCTAAGAAGGCCAATGACTGCTTGCACAGCTGCATTTTGCATGATTTGAAGTCTCCAAACATTCTTCAAAGGTAACGAGATTTTGCTTCTGCACAAATGCAAAAAGCAAAAAAGACCAAAAATTAAAGAAAAAATGGTCCCCAAAGGACTGGTACCTGAACAGTCACACACAAATTACACAATCTGGAGGACACTACCAGTGCACAGTTGCCTACTGCACTGGTAGCAACCCACCACTGGTTTGGATGGCATGGCTACTTATGGTATGATAAAACTAAAATTAATGTTGATTTTAATAACCATTTTGTTAGATGTGTCATACTGTGAATTTGGAACAAATATAAAATAAGTCTCTCTATGAAGCTGCCTTTTTGGGTGTCACCACAGGATGCTTTTCTTTAGAAAAGACAAGGTGGCCAAGCAAGATTGGCTGACGTATGGTAAAATTTTATCTTTTGATTCTGGTGACCCAATACTAAAGCTGAGGGAAAAACTCGAATCAAAAGGTTATGCTTGCCATTAGTTTACTTATCAGCAACTGGAGGAAAGTTTCAAATTGGATAAAAAGTGCTATGGATTTGACTTTGTTAAAAGTGAATTAAAATTTTCATTATGTGGCAATGATGAACATATTATTGCTAACATTAATAAAATGTTATTAAAATTGAATTTGGAAAATGAATGTGTAAAATATTGTATGATTCAGTGGGCAAGGAATGCTTGAACAATGGGGAAATATGTGGCTGAAGGGTTTAAAATTTACGTTAAATTATAACCTAAAAGAGAATTTCCTTAAGATGATATATCATTGATATTTAACACCAGATAAGTTATCTAAGATATATAAAGGCATGGCAAATGAATGTTGGAAGTGTAAAAATAAAGAAGGGACTTTTTTGTCATCTATAGCGGACATATGATAAAGCAAAAAAAAAAGTATCATTCATATTTTAATACAGAAAATTCTGAAAAAGGAGATAAAAATGAAACCAGAACTTTTCCTTTTGGATCTAATGGAAAGAGAACTGGAGGGAAAATACTATATAAGTTGATAGCAGCAAGACTACTGTATGTGTAAAAATGGAAGGACATTTTGATTTCTACCATGGAAGAATGATTGCAGAAGTTTACGGAGTTCTGAAATGGCAAAACTAACTACTTTGATTAAAGAAAAGAACATACCGGTAAGTATTTTTGTTTCCATAAGGAAACTGCGTCTGAACTTCATGCTTAATGTGGAAAATGAACTCTGACTTTGGGTTTTACAGATTAGACTGATGGATCTTTATAGAAATGACTTGTTTATACTATTATGGAAAACAAAAAGCCATAATTTGATGTTAATGCCTTATTTTACTGTAACAAGAGAATCTGAAGTCAATGCTTCTTCCCCACTCCCTGCCCATATTTCCTCATTTGTCTTCCCCTTTCCCCTCACCCCTCACTGTTCTTCTATTTACTTTTGTATTTTGTATCTTATAATACTCTATAACTTAATTTAAAAATTAAATAATAATTAAATTTAGCAAAGTTCCTCTTTTGTGTCAGGCAAAATGTCTCTTTTGCATTGAAAAGGTTGGGACTGCAGGGGTGAGTTTGGTGATTTGAAATCAGAAGTTTTTCTTAGAAGATAGGTTTCTGAGCATATGCAGAATGTGGAGAGAATACTAAGATTGTAAAACAAATCAAATGTTCATAATGTTGTCCTGGATGCAGACTATGGATTTATCCCTCTTTCAATGAATAATGGAAGAATTCATTCTATTTGAATTAAAATTAGATTAAGAAATAACTTCAATCTAATCTAGTACTTGAAAAGAGGGAAGCATAAGAGAGAGTGGAACAAATTCTTTTTTTCATTTGTTAAGTATATAGGATCATGTAAATAACAACAGGCCAAGCAAAATCAAGCAGGGGTGTTTGAAGACCCTTCCCCTCACCTGTTTCTCATCATTTCCCTTGGTTGTCAAAAAAGCTCACTAATGAAAAGAAATGATGAAATCTCTAATAATTTATTTCTCCAATATTATGTTGGTTTGAAAAATTACACATTAAGCTTATATTCAATTCTGAATTTAATTCTAAAAGGAGAAATTACTCAGTATTAAAGGGATGGACAATTGAAAATGCACAAAGTTGCAGAGATAGCTAATTGGGAGCACAGAAAGACCTTTTGTTGATGGAATTTAGATTTAAATGCTGTTTAAAAAGTACTTAAATATATTAAGATTACATGTCCCTTGTGAGTTCAGGAATTTAATTTGCTTTATTTTGTCCTGACTATGTTATATATTTTTCTTCTATATGCACAGCAGATATTTTACATACAAAGTACTGTACATGTGAGCTTTCTTAAATATATATCCATAGCTAATCTGTTTAAAATTAAAATAACCAACTCCAGGGGTTTCAAATAATAATACACTAGGGGGAGAATCTTATGCCTTTCTTTTCTTGTACTAGCTCAGTTGATAATTAAGTTTAGCAAAGTTCCCTTTTTATTAGGCAGAAATTTCCCTTTGGCACTGAAACAGCTGGGAATGCAGGGATGGTTTTGAAATTACCAAAGATGGTGGTAGGTAGAGGTTCCGTACACTTGAAAATAGCTTGCATTTGGTACACAAAATGAAACACATATGTATCAAAGTATATGTAAACCAGGGGTGGGTTCCACTTTCCTTCCCCACTGGTTCGCATTGGGTTTAGGACATTTTGCCTCCGCCAGTTGGATGAAGCTCTTTCTTCCGCAGCAGCTGATCGGACGCTGCATTATCTCCCTTGCCAAAAGGCCCCTAGCTATTCGCCCCAGCCCTTTTGTCACAAAAATCCACATTCAGCCACAGCCTTTTTGCAACATGGGACACTTCGCCACCATCCAATCAGAACGGTCATAACAAAATGCTACTTTGGGAAGGAAAGAATGGGACAGTTCGCTCTTTCATACACATGCACACACCAGTTCTAGTCTGCCCCCCTTCTCATGCAGGAGACTGTTACAGCATGATAGAGGTGGAGGAGACCTCAGAGGCCATATAGTCTGACCCCCTTCTCATGCAGGAGACTGTTACAGAATGATAGAGATGGAGGGGACCTCAGAGGCCATCTAGTCTGACCCTCTTCATAAGCAGGAGAATTGGTCTTCTGGTCAAACTTCTGGGCTGCTAAATTGGCTGGTGGAACTCCCTGCCTCACAACAAGCTAATCCTTAAAAAGCTAATTTGGGGAGCCAATCAGAGCATTCCTCACAAAAGAGGGGTGGGAGAGAGAGCTAGGTAGCATCCTCTTAGCAAAGGACAGAAGTGAAGTTACTCGTTACTGTCTAGGGCCCCTTTATGACCTGGTCGTCATGGCGATCTGTAGAATTTATATGATGCGTGGAGGCTAATGCAAAAGGAACAAGCGGTTTTGACAAAACAAACTAGAGGGCATCTAGTTCAACCCCCTTCTCAAGCAGGAGATTTCTACAGAACAACAGAGTTTGAGGAGACATCAGAGGTCATACAGTCCAACCCCCTGCTCAAGTCGGTTACCTCTACAGATTCCCATACCACTTAAGAAGTGTTGGAAAGGACCTCGGAAGTCATCTGTTCCCACCCTCCCGCCCTCCACCCGCACAAATTAACAAGAGTTGGAACGGACCCTGGAGAGAGTGAGAGAGAGAGGGAAGTGCGAAGGGAGTTTGGGAGAGGACCATATAGCAGTGATTTCACCAGGGCAATTTATTTTGATTTATTTATTTAGTCCAATACAAATTGAAAGTTAAAGAGAATAAAAACATGTAGTAGTAAATATCAGGGAAAGGATAGAAGAAAAGATATGGGAATAGAATACGTCAATGAAGAGTAGAGGAAAGGATATATGAATGGAAGAAAAGATATGTAAAATATAGGAGAGACAATTGGACAGGGGACGGAAGGCACACTAGTGCACTTATGCTCGCCCCTTACTGACCTTTAAGGAACCTGGTGAGGTCAATCATGGACAGTCTAAGGCGAAAATGTTGGGGGTCATATTTTTTACAGTCAAATTTGGAGCAGTTGATATTAAGTTTGAACCCGTTGCGTGCTCTGGTGTTATTGCGGTTGAAACTGAAGTAGTCGTTGACAGCATAGTTCCCTCTAAGCTGCGCAGCGCACTATAGTGCAGAGGTTTTTAACCCCCAGCCCGGGAATTTCAAATTCCAGCGCACAGGACCAATCGCTGCGCCGGAATTTGAAATTAAAGGAACTGCCGCTGCTCTGTAAACAACAGTTTGCAGCAACAGTTCCTTCAAGTAAAGGCGGGAAAGAAAGGGGCCAATTATAGGCCCACTTTCTTCCCCGCCCCTTAAATCCCAGACGTTCTCCGCGTACACCCCCCCCCGAGCCAAATGGTTGTTTAGCTGCTGGCCCGGTAAGGTAAGAAAACCATTGGGGGTCCCTGGGTCTGGCGGCGCGGTCTGCTGCCGGGCCTTCTAAGCATCCATGGGGTGGGGGTGGGAACAAGGGTGGGGGGTGATGACCGAGGGCCCTGGGCCAGGCCGCCAGCCTATCGCGGTTCCCCCGCTGCCAAGAGCCGGCTGCCGGCTTGCCGCGGCACGCCTGCCACCGCCCAGACCCAGCCGCCAGCCTACCGCGGCTTTCCTGGCTTGCCGCGGCCCGCCGGCCGCTGCCGAGACCCGGCTGCCAGCCTACCGCGGCTTCCCCGGCTTGCCGCGGCCTGCCCGCGGCTGCACAGACCCGGCTGCCAGCTTTCCGCGGCTTCCCACGCCGCCGCGGCTTCTCCGGCTTGCCGCAGCCCGCCCGCCGCTGCCCAGAACCAGCCGCCACCTACAGCGGCTTCCCACGCCGCCGCGGCTTCCCCGGCTTGCCGCAGCCCGCCCGCCGCCGCCCAGAACCAGCCACCAGCCTACCGCGGCTTCCCGTGCCGCCGCAGCTTCTCCGGCTTGCCGCGGCCCGTCCGCGGCCACCCAGACCCGTCCGCCAGCCTACCGCGGCTTCCCACGCCGCCGCGGCTTCTCCGGCTTGCCGCCGCCCGCCCGCCGCCGCCCAGAACCAGACGCCAGCCTACCGCGGCTTCCCATGCCGCCGCGGCTTCTCCGGCTTGCTGCGGCCCGCCCGCCGCTGCCCAGAACCAGCCGCCAGCCTACCGCAGTTCCCCCACCACCCAAGCCCGGCCACCGCCCTGTCGCATTTCCCCCAACCTTCCCATGGGTACTGCCCGGTGTCTCAGCAGTCTACTTCGTTACGCGAATTGCTCGGTGTGATGGCGGGGCTCTTGCCTCCGAGCCTTTTCACCCCAAATCCGACGGCCGCCTTCTCCGGGTCCCAGGGAAAAAGGAAAGTTTCCCAGGAAGCCCCCGTGCTTCTGGCCCCAAAAAACATACTTGTGCGAGTGAGTGGTGTTGCAGGGCAGGAAAAATAAGAAGAGAGTAAGACAGAGAGAAAAAAGAGAGGAAGGAAGAGAGAAAGAAGGAAAGGGAGGGATGGAGAAATAGGAAAGGATGATGAGAAAGAGGGAAAGAGTGAGAGGGATGGAGGGGGGAGGGAGAGAGAAAGAAGAGAAGGGGGAAAGAGAGGGAGGGAGGAAGAGAGGAAAAGAGACAGAAACAGATAGAAAAGAATGGGAGCAAGAAAGAGAGAAAGAAAATCAAAATCTAGTTTGAAACTGGCTCAACTATTTAACTGGATTTTAAAGCATAGATTTATTAATAGTTTTGTTTTTGTTTTTGCTGGTTGTTTTAGTTTTAATAGTAATAGATTTTGGTTTTGTTTTATTATTAATTTCAATAAAATAGAAGGGAAATCAATATATATATATATATATATATATATATATATATATATAAGCTAAAAGCATTATATATATATATATATATATATATATATATATATATATATATATATGTTAAAATGTTTTCAGCTGGAATTTTAAAATTAAGGGTGAATTTTAAAATATACCAGGGTGATCCGACATAAGAAAAACATATATATATATATATATATATATATATATATATATATATATATATATATATATATATATACATATATATATATCAGCTAAAAGCATTATATATATATATATATATATATATATATATATATATATATATATATATATATATATATGCCGCCCAGTCCTGAAGTGACTGCTGCTCAGACACTATAGTTTTCCGCCCACACCGAAAAAAAATTAGAGGGAACACTGGTTGACAGGCAGGATGTTGCATCATATGATCTTGTGGGCAATACTTAGAGCAGTGATTTCCCCAGGGCAATTTAGCAGCTCAGAATTTGTCAAATGTGTATGGGTGGAAGGGCAGGGTGGGACTGGATGACCTCCAAGGTCCCTTCCAACTCTTGTTAAATGTGTATGGGTGGAGGGCAGGGGTGGCCCCCTATCCCCACTTCTGAGGCCTCAGAGTTTTTGCCTCTCTCGGCAAACTCTTTTTTCATAAGTGCTCCATGCATTGTAAAAATTCCACAGGTTACCATGATGACCAGGTCATAAAGGGGCCCCAAACAGTAACCAGTACCTTCACTTCTGATCTTTGCTAAGAGGATGCTACCTAGTTCTCTCTCCCACCCCTCTTTTGTGAGGACCAATCTGATTGGCTTCCCAAATTAGCTTTTTAAGGATTAGCATGTTGCGAGGCAGGGAGTTCCACCAGCCAATTTCGCTGCCAAGAAATCCTGCTTGTGAAGAGGGTCAGACTAGATGGCCTCTGAGATCCCCTCCATCTATATCATTCTGTTTCAATCTCCTGCTTGAGCAGGGGGGTCAGACTATATGACCTCTGAGGTCTCCTCCATCTCTAGCATGTTGTAACAGTCTCTTGCATGAGAAGGGGGTCAGACTATATGGCCTCTGAGGTCTCCTCCATCTCTATCATTCTGTATCAGTCTCCTGCATGAGAAGGAGGTCTGATTATATGGTCTCTGAGGTCTCCTCCATCTCTATCATTCTGTATCAGTCTCCTGCATGAGAAGGAGGTCCGACTATATGACCTCTGAGGTCTCATCCATTGAATGGTGGTGAAGTGTCCCATGTGGCCAAAAGGCTGTGGCTGAATGTGGATTTTTGTGATGAAAGGGCTGGGGCAAATAGCTAGGGGCCTTTTGGCGAGAGAGATAATGCAGTGTATGATCAGCTGCTGCGGAAGAAAGAGCTTCATCCAACTGGCGGAGGCAAAGAGTCCCATCCCCTTCGCATCATGTCCCTTCATGCAATTTGGCTTCCACACATGCTTGTAGCAGGAATCAGCCCGAAACATAGCTGGGGAGCTGATCAGCTGTGTTTCGGGTGAAGAAATAAAAATCAGTATTAACCTGGGGTGGGCCTTTTTTCAAGTAGCGAAAGAGGAGAAGCCATCCAAACGGGAAAATTTTCAAAAAAATTATCCCAAAAAGATGGTGTCACTCATGGACTGGCACCAATAATGGCATCATCAGTGGGGCACTACTGGTTCAGGCAATCTAGTCTGAACTAGAAGGAACCCATCTCTGATGTAAGCAATACATAAGAAGTAGAGACACAGAGAAAAATTACCTGTTAGACCTTTATTTAGCAGCATCTCATCCCATTGTATTTGACTGAGTATTATTGCCTATAGTGAAAACATACAGACAACATTATTTCCTCAATTTGCTTGCATATCTGAAGAACAATTGGGTAATTGAACTAACAGAATAACACAATACCTGTAGCTGAATTTCTTTCTTCTTACTTGCCATTGTTATTCTCTGTTATGGTAGAAATACAGCAAATAGACATTATTGGGAAATATACTATTATTATGCTTTAATATTGGGTTCTATCTAAACCATTGTTTGCTTGCACTATGAATCTGTATCAGATTGACAAAGATCTTACAATAATAATATGAAGATAGGTGAAGGAGGAGGGAACACTTATTCATACAAATACATTATTTTCTCTGCCATATCATTAGAAATAATCACATTCATGTACTTCACAGCTATGTATCATGACACAAATCACAGTACAACTATATTTCTTCCTTTATACCTCCTTATTAATTAATTCAAGATAGCTGCTTCCAGAAGGTAAAACTGTTAGCAGGAGGTAACATGGGCAGGAATGGGCAAGTTTTTACTGCTGTTGCTATGGTCACCAAAGAACACCTAGATAGATCACAACTGTAAAGAATAGGTAGGTGATGCTATACATAGCAGAATAGATCTAAGCCAGACATCCTGGTTCAGGAGAAGGGAAATGATGGGCTTTGGCAAACTAGTAATTGAGAAGAATTTTTTAAAAACCCTCAACCTAGAATATCTAACCTTTCTTTGAGATTGGAGAAAGAAAAACAAGGATATTATAATCAATTGCATCTTGAAAGAAGATACAACAGTTGTCAAAGTATAGGTAGTTCTTGACTTGTGACTACAATTGGGACCAGAATTACTGTTGCTAGACAAGGCATTATTGCGAGCAATACCAATTTTAATTTTTTTGCCATGGTTTTTAAGCAAATCACTGTAGTTAAAGGAATCACATGATCATTAAGTGAATTCAGATTCCCCCCTTGAATTTACATTGGATGCCCATTGGGAGCATAAATGGGGATCACATTATTCTGAGATACCACAACCGTCATACATATATGCCAATTGATCATGGAACCAAGGGGATGGCACAGTCATAAGTATGAGTACAGGTTGTTTGTCCCCTTTTTAAGTGTTCTTGTAACTTCAGTCACTAAATAAATTGTTAGAAATTGAGGACTACTCATGTTAAGAGATATGGCATCTGTGTGTTGCTGGAAAAGCATATGAGGGATATAAATGCATCACCGACAGTAGAGTTGGCTTGCTCCTTTGGGCCATAACCCTGCTCACTACTGGCTTACAACCCCATCTTTCCTAAGAATTTAGAGGATTGTCGCCCTAACCCATCTGAAAAACACCACATTGGAAAAAACTTCTTTTATTTTTCTTTATATTAATAAATTGAATTATATTTCATTTATATTCAACTTCCGGGGTGGTGCCAAGCTAAAGCGACGTGCAGGCTAGAAGCTCCTGGTCTACACTCGAGATTTTTTGCTGAAAAACCATATAATTGGGGGCAGTTCTCCCCGGAGAGGAGAGCTAGAGCAAGGGGAAGTCTCCAGCAGTGGTGGGGTGCAAATCCCCATTGTGGGTGGTGAAATCCCCGTATTTGGGTGAAAAAAAGAACCGGGGTTTACCCCCGGCTCAAAGGCTTGACAACTGGGAAGCAAAAAAGAAGGAAGGGCAACATCGGTGGATCTTAAACTACTATAATCTACTTACCTGTAAGAATCTCAGAGGTAAAAAAAAGTTGGGAGAAAAAAATAGTCTCCCACTTCTTAAATAGCGGCGATCAAAGAGAGCGGAACAGTCCAAAATTGCAAAGAAGGTGTAAGGAAGTTGTTGATGGTGAAGGGAAGTGAAGAGTGGTCGATGGATGATTTGTGAGAAGACAGATTGGAACTACATCAGTGCAATATCTGAGGTCGGTGGCTAACGTCGAACGTATGCCTGTGTATCTGTGGGAGAAACCGGAGATCGGAGGTCGGTTCAGAAGTCGGTGATGGGAGATCAATGTTAGAAAAGTTGGAGATCGGAGGGAGACTGGAGAGCGATCGGCAGCGAGTGTGCCTGACGTGTTTGCTGTGTTTGCCATGTTCAGTGTGAGAGATCCGAAAGCAGTGGTGAGATCGAGACCAATTTCGATGATCGGAGATCAGAGGTTGGAAAGCTTGGAGGTTTGGGAAACTAATGACCATGAGGGAGGAGGAAGGAATACAGGCTCTGATAGATACAGGATGCTCGAGAAACCTTATCAGCAAAACCGTACTAGAGAAGTTAAATATCCAGACAAGGACTTTAGCAAAACCCATCCGTTTCCAACTGGTGAATGGCTCTCTAGCGGGCAAAGTTCCTGCTATGCTCCTGACTGAGTTAGTGGAGCTGCAGATAGGCCAACACCGTGAATTCCTGAGATTCATAGTCGCCCCCAAGACATTGGATGCAGTCATATTGGGTCTGGCCTGGTTGGACAAATGGACCACCACCATTAGTTGGGAGGGTGGATATCACAAGCTTATCCTCCCTCTCAGCTCTAATTCTCTTCCAGAGACTGACAGGAGAAAAACCCCTCCCAGGGAAGAGCCAGATGGGTCCTTAACAGTGGCTGCGATGAAGGAAGGAACACTTCCAGATCTCCAGAGGGTGCCCCTGGAACACAGAGACTTGGCAAAAGTTTTCCATGAGGAAGATTGCAATGAATTTCCCGCTCACAGACCCACAGACTGTGCGATAGAATTTGAACCAGGGGCAACTCTCCCAAAACCTAGAATATACGCAATGTCACCAAAGGAATTGGGAGAGCTGAAAAATACATAGACACCAACCACTGTTCCCTTTAAGCTGCGCTGTGCACTATAGCGCAGGAAATTTGAGACCCTCGCACAGAAACTTTTGAAGCGGCGCCAAGCTGCATAGTCCTGGATTGCTTGCTTGCTCGCTTCTTCTTGACTAAGATCGCTAAGACAAGCCGAAGAGGAAGTTTGGCCCCACGCAATTACCCTCCCAAGCAAGATGGCAGCACCCATCAGGCACTTCTGCCCCTCTTTTGGCTGGCTTCTCTGAGTCCAGGTGGCGTCGGCATTGGCATTGATGTCAACAAGTAGGGGGGGGGGTGCTGCCACTACAGATCAGCCGGGCAATGAAATGGAAGAATGGGATGGGCAATGGCTGGGGGAGAGCAGGAGGGGAACATCCAGGGTGCTTTGGAGGATCTTCTCTGGGTAACCCCCAGGGCTCCTGAGCCAGACTGGATCAGGCGGGCTAGACCGGGGAGGCTTGGAAGCAATGGCGCCGCCAGGGTAGAAGCTGCAACTACTCGCCACTGCAGGGATTTTCTTTCAATTTTTCCTGCCTTTCTTCCCACCCCTGCCCACCTTGCCGCTGCTGCTGCTGCTGCCACCGCCACCTCACCTCAGTTCGCCGCTTGCCTGCTGCATCCCTGGGGATAGAATTGAAAGGAGGCTTTGCCAGGGCTTGAAGATGTGAGCTGGCGGGGGCTGCTGGCATTGGAGCGCCTGCCTTGGCACACACACCCAGGCCCTTGCCTAACCCCGAGGAGCTGGGCTGGCCCCTGCACTGCTGCCCTTCGCCCTCCGCAGGACCCTGGCTCACCATGGCGATCCAGGGCATAGAGCTTTGCACGGTGGCCATCCTCCTCTTCATTCTGAAACTCATGTTCCTGGAAGGTTGGGTTTGTGGGGGGGACAAGGGGCTTCTGTACCCCTTCTTGGATTGCCCTCTTTCTTTCTTTTTTTCTTTCTTTTTTTCTTTCTTTCTTTCTCCCTCTCTCCCTTCTTCTTTCCTTTGTCTCTCTCTCCTTCCTTCCTTCCTTCCTTTGTCTCCCCTCCCTCCCACCCTCCCTTCCTTTCTCTCTCTCCTTTTTTCCTTCCTCTCTCTCCCCTCCCTCCCTTCCTTTTTTCTTTCTTTCGCTCTCCCTCCCTCCTTCCTTCCTTTGTCTCCTTCCTTCCTTTCTCTCGCTGCTTACTCTTCTCTGCACTTTTTCTAGAGTCTCTCATCATCCTTTTTGCAACGTGATGATTGATTATTAAATATGGATTGACTATGGAATGGTGGTTAAAGATATATTTAAGTGTTGTTTAATATTAGGATGTATTAATTCGTAAAATTGGATTAGAATTTTAGAACTACATAGAATTACATAGATAAAATTAATGGAAGATACATATGATAAATAAGGGGTTTACATTATGAATTTAAAATATACTTGGAAATGATAAAAGTTAATAATATAGTTAATAATAATAAATGCTAAGTGTCTGAAAATTAATTGAGCTTGGAAATATTGAATGAAATTATAGAAAAGTAAATGTAGAAATATATTAATTAATGCATTGGTGTTCAGATAGATTTTCATGGTATTATTAGATTACTGTAATACTACAGTGATATTATTAGATTACTGGTATCATGGTATTATTAGATTACTGTAATACTATGATTAATATTTAAGAAATGAAGATTTTAAAGCATGGATTTATTAATATTTGTGGTTTTGAGTTTGGTGGTTTTTTTAGTTTTAATAGTAATAGATTTTGGTTTTGTTTTATTAGGATCCCCCCCCCCATTAATTAGGAAAAGGTTGTATAAGAGTTTTTAGTTTCTTTTAAGAAGAATGTATAGGAAGGAGGAGTATGCATGATGGCCTATCTGGATTTGTATGAGGATAAAGATATTAATTGAAATGTAAAATAACAGAATAACATAGTGGGAAAGGACCTTCTTCTGCCCTAGCATCGAGCCCGAAATAATTACACAACAAGTTGTCTTAGGTGACATCTGTGCTCAGGCATGAAAATGTGCCACTCAGACACAATACTTTCCCGCCCACACTGAAAAAAAATTAGAGGGAACATTGACACCAACTCTCCTTGCCCTCCTTGCCTTTCTCAAATTCCTTAAAACTCACCTCTGCTGTCAGGCATGGGGAAATTGATTCGCCTGGGCCGTTTCTGTTTTA
Organism: Erythrolamprus reginae; assembly: GCF_031021105.1. Taxonomy (NCBI): domain Eukaryota; kingdom Metazoa; phylum Chordata; class Lepidosauria; order Squamata; family Dipsadidae; genus Erythrolamprus; species Erythrolamprus reginae. Next base: position 66,796,943 of record NC_091963.1, read on the forward strand.
TGTATGGTTTGTCTGAGATGTATGATTGTTTTTTAGATTAAGGGTTTTAAATTGTTTTTAACTATTGGATTTGTACTGTTTTTGCTGTTGTGAGCCGCCCTGTGTCTTCGGAGAGGGGCGGCATACAAATCTAACACATGCCCACCTCGACAATGGGGTTCTCGTGTACTTAGGTGGCATTCTCATCTATAGCCAGAATCTCACTGACCATGTTAAATTGGTGAAGCCAGTCTTGAAGAAACTTTTGGCTGCTAAGCTCTATGTAAAACTTTCCAAATGCGAATTTCACCAGATGTCAGTAGATTCTTTGGGATACCGCATATCAAACAAAGGCATAGAGATGGACCCAGCCAAGGTGAAGGCTGTGCTTGATTGGCAAGCTCCCAGCACACACAAGCAATTACAGAGTTTCTTAGGATTTGCAAATTTCTACTGGCAGTTCATTCCAGCTTTTGCTAAAGTTGCCTTGTCCCTAAGGAAGCTACTAAAGACTGGGTCAGCTCCTACTAAGCCCAGACCATCTCAGCCAATCAGGTGGATGATGGAATGCCAAAAGGCTTTTGAAAGGCTCAAAAGACTTTTTGCAAAGGAGCCAATCTTGCAACATCCTGACCCCAAGCAGAAGTTTGTGATCCAGTCAGACGCCAGCGATGTAGCAATAGTTGCAGTGTATTGCATTGTCTTGTGCAGTGCACAAGACAATGGAAAGGGACAGTTGCTGCCTTGTGCATACCTTTCCAAGAAGCTAACCCCCACTGAGAGGAGGTGAGCCATTTGGGAGAAGGAAGCATTTGCTGTATGTGTAGCACTGGGACATGAAGGCATTTTCTGGAAGGTGGACCAATTCCTCTCGAAGTATGGACTGACCATAAAAACCTTGAAGCATTAAAGACCCCTCAGAGGCTTTCTCCTAAACAGGTACAATGGGCCCAATACTTCAGACATTTCAATTATACACTGAAACATATCCCAGCTGGGAAGAATCTCATTGCTGATGCTCTGTCACAAAAACCACAGTACAATATTCATCCCATGTCTTTCCCTGCATCCTGAAAGCAAGGAGAAAGCTGCACCTGTCTTCACCTGAGATCAGACCAAGAGACAGTTTCCACCAGGAAAGGGGGAATGGGAGAACAAATTGAAGTCAGCTTTGCCCACTGAGCCATGGTTCAACAACCATAAATAAATCCTAACACTGAGGGAAGGGTTGGCTTGGAAGGGAACCAAACTGTATGTGCCTGCCAGCCTGTGATTAGAGATTTTCCAGTGGAGTCATGACTCCAAAATAGGGGGCCACTTCAGGTTCCTGAAAACACTGCACCTGGCGTGGAGGCCCAGAATGAGAGCGGAAGTCAAAGATTATGTGAAAAGTTGTGCCACCTGTGCTACCAGGAAGCATAGGCTTGGAAAAAACCTCGGATTGCTGCAACAAGTAGCCAGCCCTACTAGGCTCTGGGAAGAAATAGCAATGGACTTCATAGTGGAACTCCCAGAGAATAAGGGCAACACAGTTATTTGGACTGTCATTGATTTACTCTTCAAACAAGCCCATTTCATTGCTTGTTCGGGGCTACCCACAGCCAGACATCTAGCTAAGTTATTCCTAAAACACATTTACAGATTGCATGGAGTCCCCCGTAGAATCATATCAGATCGGGAGGGTCCAGTTCACTGCCAGATTCTGGAGAGAATTTGTCCGCATCATTGATTCCACCCAAGGACTTAGTTCTGCATTCCACCCTTCCACAAATGGAGCAGTAGAGAGAGCTAACGCCCTAGTGGAACAATATCTCAGATGTTATGTGAGTTACCAGCAGAACAATTGGGCTGAATTGCTGCCTTTTGCAAAAGTAGCATACAACAATTCTGTACACAGCAGCATGGGACTTACTCTTTCCAGGTTACCAGTGGTCAAGATTTTATTCCTATGTCAGAACAAAACCTTCCATGTCCTGCAGAACCTCCCTCATCCATCACATTAGTGGAGTGGATGGAGAAGCTGAAGAAAGGATGGGAGGACACCAAGAAGGCACTGGTGGAGGCACAGCAAGTCTACAAGAAACAAGCAGATAAACATCGATCTCCCCAACCCCCTTTTAGAGTGGGAGATAAGGTTCTCCTGTTTACCAAATACATTCAATTAAGGCTGCCTAGCAAAAAGCTAGGTCCTAAATTCCTGGGCCCTTTCCCAATTGTGAAAGTAATCAACCCGGTCACAGTGCAGCTTGCGTTGCCTAGAATCCTAGGGAGGATCCATCCTGTATTTCACTGCAGCTTGCTTAAGCTGGTGATTGGATCCAACATTAGGCCAAATGCACAGCCACCCCCTTCCCCTGTAGTGATAAAAGGGGAACCCTACTATAAAGTGGAAAAAAAATTGGATTCCCGCATTTTCTAGGGTAATTTACAGAACCTGATTTATTGGAAGGGGTACCCTCTGTTGGAGGCTACCTGGGTAAAGAGTCAGGATTTTAAGACTGATAGGCTAGTCAAGTAGTTCCATGAAAATTACCCGAATAAGCCAAAGGGGCCCTAGGGGGGAAGGTAGAATGGTTTGGAAGTGGTACTAAACCCTATGTTTTATTCTATTGTTCCAGGAGATGGGTCTTTGCGGAAGGGGGGCCTCCTGTCAGGCCCAAAGCCATTATGTGACGTTAGAGGCTCTGGGCTTGCCACAGTTAGCAGTGATAGGGAAAAGGGAAGGATGAGAGAGAGAAATTGATAACCACCACACATTCCTTGCACAGACCCCAAGGCCAACTGAACAAATGAAGAAGCCAGGGAATCCCTGCACCGGATTGGTCTACGTGATTGCACTTGTGGGTGTCGGGATGTGAGATGAACCTTAACCTGGATGGGGAACTGAAGATAATGATGGCCATGAGTCCAACATGGCGATGCTAATAAATCAAAACTTGCGTGAGAGCACAGAAGTGGAATGTGATTTATTTCTCAGATGCTATTAGGTTTGTTGACACAAAAAGCAATATAAGACTCCTGCCACTGAGCTGAGCCATGAGGAGCCCACTCCTGCCAAGACCAATAGATCGTCTGGGGTGGTCAAGCAGGATGAAAGACTACAGGATTGGTGCTCCAGAAGCTCGCATCTAAAGCCGGAAAGTGCTCTTTGTTCTTGCTGCCCCAGCTATCTTCTGAGCACTCTGCATTGGAGGAACAACTGACTCTGGATGATCTGACAGTATTGTTGCTGAGCACCAATGTGTGGGGGGAGTCAGGCTTTCTGGTCCCTGCCCAGGGAAACCCACCTGCTATTCCAGTAGTTTCTGCCTATAGCTCTTCCAACCTTCCCATGGCACTAATCAAAATTCCTACAGTGAATACTAATATGCTCAGTAACGCAACACAACACAAACTAACCTGCTCAGGGGTTAGATCTGGCCAATATACAAAACATTGCAGCAACAGTCCTGCAATGTATGGCTGGGTTCCAGCAGTTGGCTTGGCAAAATATCCAACCCCAGACCTCACAGGGTCCATCTTCCTTAACTCAAGGTTTTTATTAAAAATTGGGGAGACAGGCCTATTCTGATTCATTAGATGATGAAAGCCAGGCATCTGGACTAGAAGAGGGGAAATGCGATGATAACACCTTGTCTGCTGATGAAGGCCTGCTTTCTGCCCAACCGTCTTCTGTTGGCCTCTTTCCCCTGGCCTTGTTTAAATCGCTTTCATATAAGGCTAGAAATGCTGCAGGCCATACTATTCCTTTTGGCACCATGGCCAAAACTACAAAATCGTATCCCATGTTTGTGGAACAAATCCCTGAAGTAGATCTTATCTCTGTTCCACAGCTCTTTGAAGATAATATTAACTGCCAATTTACAGCTCTTGTTTCCAGGCCTATGCCATCTGCTTTGAATAAAAAGTTCTTTAATGCTGCCTCTGAATTGTCTACACTGCTGATTCCTCCCTCAGTAGATGCACTGGTAGCATCTCTCCACTCTCCCGCCTCCATTCTGGAGGAGGTGGAGGAATTATTGAAACCAGATGATCGGCACTTGGAACAGCCCTTGCTCAAGAGTCATCACACGTCAGCATGGCTGGTTCACGCCTTGATATCAGCATCTTTCTTGCTTGTTCTTTGTTAATTTAGTTTTGATAACTTCAAAAGCAAATCCCTACTTTAGAGATCTGGATTCATCAATATCTCAAGAAAGTGATTGCAGCCATTCAATTTTCAACAGATGCTACCTTTAGAGCAGCTTGCTTTTCTGCTAAGGCCATTGCATTATCAACAACAGCAAGTAGATGAATCAACTGGTTAATAGGCTGGTCAGCTGATGCTCACCAAAAACGGTGACTTGCCTCTGTTCCCATCAAGGGTCAATCCATGTTTGAGGATGTGCTGGACCCAATTTGGGTGAAGATCAAAGATTGTAAAAAGGTTATGCCTTCCTTGGTCAAAGAAAGGCAATTTCCATCATTTTACTAGGTGGCTCTAGCTTTTCCTGAACCCCAGGTCAATACCGCACAAGATCAGTCTACAAAGATAGATCTGCCAGGGGAAAGCCCACAAACATGTATCCTTCTTGTCCCCCAATATTACAAATAATTGTCATGAAGATATTCCAATTGGCAGGAGGTTATCTCAGTTTGCCCATGTTTGGAAATTATCTACTCAGGATCAGTGGGTTAGGTTAGGTCTATGATTCATTTTGGGGTTATGTTGGAGTTTATTTCTCCTCTGCCTTCATCCTATTTGGAGAGTTCTCTGTCCAGGGATCAGTTGAAGAGGCAGTTAATGGAAGACCCGGTTCAGCATCTTCTTAATTTGAGGGCAATTGAACTTATCCTGAAGCAACAAAGAGGTTCAGATTTTTACTCTATATTGTTTCTTGTTCCTAAACCTTCAATGGATTGGCGGCCCATTCGGCAACCTTAAACATTTAAAATTTTTAATTAAACATTGTAAATTCAAGATGCATTTTTTACGTTCTATTTTGGCTAACATTCACCACGGAGATTATTTGGCACCTCTGGACTTATCTGAAGCTTATCTTCATATTCCTGTTGATCCAGCCCATAGACAATTCCTTCTATTCTGTTTTTCAGGGTGCCAATTTCATTATAGGCCCTTTCCTTTGGGTTGTCATCAGCACCTAGAACCTTTTCAAAGGTTTTTGCTGACTCCAGTGCATCTCCAGTGCTATCTAGATGATGTTTGGTGCAACAACTAGTAGTGACTACCTTTCAAAATCATGGATTTTCAGTAAATATGGAAAATAATTGTCTGATTCCTGCTAATTCTATTCTTCATTTGGGTATGATCATTGATTTCCTGGAGTGTACTGTGTCCCTCTCCCAATAACGTCAGACCGGCATTTGAGACTTAATGACTCTAATTCTTCGTCTTCCTATCGCTGAAAGCAAGTACAGCATCTTCCAAGTTTAAGGTATAGCTCTCTTTCCAGGTTTTACAGTTGCAGCCTTTTTTACAATTGCAGCCTTGTTTACAGTTCTTACCTGCAAACATTTTCCATCACTTGCTCACTATCCCGCAATGTCCCATTTTCTGAAGAGCACTATTAACACTAGCCCTCCTATTGTCCATTGTTTTCCCACCTGGGACTTACCTTTAGTTCTGGGCTTCTTGACAGGGCTCCCATATGAACCTTTACATGAGGCCAATTTGACTTTTTCATCTTATAAAGTTGCGTTTCTATTGGCAGCTACTTCTGTGTGGCATATTTCTGAACTAGCAGCTCTGTTGGTCTGTAAGGACTTGTGTATTTTCCATGATGACAGAGTTGTACTTGGCTAGATCCTCCATTTCTTCCCAAGGTTAATTCTCTATTCCACTGGTCCCAAGAACTTATTTTACCGCCCTTCTCTGCTCACACCACTCATGCCCGTAAGAGGACATGGCATACCTTGGATGTTAGACAGGCCCTTAAGATTTATCTAGACAGAATGGCAAGTCAGAAGTCCTGTTTGTTAAATTTCTTCTCCATTCTACGGGTTTAAAGTCATTTCCAGAGCATATTCATTGTCAGGGTGCCCAGTTCCTTCTAATATTACTGCTTATTCCACCTGCAGTGCTACCACTTTAGTGCCGTGGTCTACTGCAAGAGGTTTATCTGGCAGCCAGTGGGCTTCCCCAACCCAATTCATACAACACTATAAAATTGTTTTCTTTGCTTCTGCAGATGCAGAATCTAGCATCTGCAGAAATTAACTGCCGCATTCTGCAACAAGTTGTACAAGCCTAATCTTTTAATCTACTATTGCCACTGTGTTCCTTCCCCAGGGACTTGTGATCCATTTTGGTATATCCTTATTGGAATGCTGACTCCAACCTCTTCAGAGAATGGGTGTTGTCCTACCTGAATGCCTTTTCTCGATGGTTGAAGTCAGAATTCAGCTCCACCCTATATTCTTACGACTGTTACCTGTTCATTGTTATTTGGTTATATAATGAAATACTCTCTTTATCCACTTCAGTAGTGAGTGTGTCTTTTGTCTGGAGGGGATTTTTTCTTTTCAAACAGGAGGTCTGATGTCAATTCCATGTCGAGTCTGTCTGTCTGTCTGTTGGCCATATCTATCTATCAATTTGATTGACAAGTTCAGTCCCTGATATGATTGGATGAGGAAAACCCTATCTAAATCCTGTCTCCAACCATCAAGAAAGGGTGTTCAGGTAGGACAATGCCCCAATTTAATTTCTGTAATTTTTATAGAAGACTTTCTCTGGCTCCTCTGATGAGACTTGTCCGGTATGGTTGAATTTCTGACATTATTCTTATCTATGCCATCTATGCCATACAAGTCCCACAATCTCATTAACGTAGTTCCTAAATGCAATATAATTTTTTAAATGTTTTTTCTTCTGTATAATCATGTCTGATTCTCAGAAACTGCCTGAACAAGCCCCTGAAATTTTTTGGGGCAAGAAAAACATGGCAAGAAGTGGTATTTCATTGCCTCCTTCCTAAGATTAAGAGATTTAAGAGAAAGTGACCAGCTCAAGATTATTAGCTATCTAGGGCAGCATTAAAACTCCTGGTCTGCCAGTTTCCAAGTTGATGTCTTAATCACTACAGCAAACTGATTGTCTAAACACATTATTAATATGATTTATTTATGCAGCAGCAATTCTAGGACTGGAATATTCCTTTTCAAAAACAAAATGGAGAAAGCTCTAGAGAGGTAGGTCAGTTTTCCACACTATGAGTGAGGCAACCTCTTCTTTTTTAATTATTTTTTAAAAAATTAATTTTAAGAAATAGTATAAAAAACTCACACACAACATAGAACAAGTGCTCCATGACCGGTGCCCACCACCAGACCAGACAAACATTCACACCCCACCACCAAATTAATAATAATAATAATTAATAATAATTTATTAGGTTTGTATGCCACCTCTCTCCGCAGACTCAGGATGGCTCACAACAACAATACAATATAACAAATCTAATATTTAAAAAACATCTAAAACCCCTCATTAAAACCATACAACACAAGCATACCATACATAAACTATATAAGCCTAGGGGAGGTCTCTCAATTCCCCCATGCCTGGTGATACAGGTGGGTCTTAAGCAATTTACAAAAGACAAGGAGGGTGGGGATAGTTCTAATCTCTGGGGAGAGTTGATTCCAGAGGGCCGGAGCCGCCACAGAGAAGGCTCTTCCCCGGGGCCTGCCAGATGGAATTGTTTTGTCAATGGGACCCAGAGAAGGCCACCTCTATGGGGCCTAATTGGTCGATGGGATTCATGCAGCAGAAGGCGGTCCCATAGGTATTCTGATCCAATGCCATGTAGGGCTTTATAGGTCATTACCAACACTTTGAATTGTGACTGGAAACGAATCAGCAGCCAGTGCAGGCCATGGACTGTTGGAGAGATGAGGGCGAATCTAGGTAGCCCCACAATAGCTCTTGTGGCTGCATTCTGCACGATCTGGAGTTTCCAAACATTTTTCAAAGGTAGCCCCATATAGAGAGCGTTGCATTAGCCGAACCTCGAGGTGATGAGAGCATGAGCGACTGTGAGCAATGATTCCCAGTCCAAATAAGGCTGCAACTGATGCCCCAGGTGAAACTGTGCAAACACCCTCCTCACCACAGCTGAAAGATGATGTTCCAATGTTACCTGTGGATTGAGGAGGACACCCAAGTTGTGGATCCTCCCCGAGGGCATCAATAATCCCCTGCCAGGGTAATGGACAGACAGATGGGATTGTCCTTGGGAAGCAAATCCCACAGTCTTGTCGGGGTTGAGTTTGAGCTTGTTGATACCCATCCAGACCTCAACAGCCTCCAGGCACCGGCACATCACTTCCACTGCTTCACTGAGTGGACAAGGGGTGGAGATGTAAAGCTGGGTATCATCTGCATACTGATGATATCTCACCCCATGCCCTTGGATGATCTCACCCAGCGGTTTCATGTAGATATTAAATAGCAGGGGGGAGAGGACCGACCCCTGAGGTACCCCACAAGGGAGCAACCTAAAGGTCGACCTCTGACTTCCCACTAACACCGACTGAGACCGACCGGAGAGGTAGGAGGAGAACCACTGAAGAACAGTTCCTCCCACTCCTAGTCCCTCCAGCCGGCGCAGAAGGATACCATGGTCGATGGCATCGAAAGCCACTGAGAGGTCAAGAAGCACCAGGACAGAGGACAAGTCCCTGTCCCGGGCTCGCCAGAGATCATCCATCATCGCGACCAAAGCAGTTTCTGTGCTGTAGCCGGGCCTGAATCCTGACTGTTGAGGGCCTAGATAATCAACTTCTTCCAAGGACCGTTGGAGCTGGAGCGACACCACCTTCTCGACAACCTTCCCCATAAAAGGAAGGTTGGAGACTGGACAGTAGTTATTAAGCACGGCTGGGTCCAAGGAAGGCTTCTTGAGGAGGGGGCGCACAAGTGCCTCCTTGTAGGGAGCCGGAAGGACCCCCTCCTCAAAGAACCATTGACAATCTCCTGGACCCAGCTCCGTGTCACCTGTCGACTGGCCGAAACCAACCAAGAGGGACATGGATCCAGTAAGCAGGTGGCGGAACTCACAACTCCAATGGCCTTGTTCACTTCATCAGGTGTCATCAAGTCAAGCTCCTCCCATACAGATGGACAAGGATTTGACCAGTCACCTCAAATGACTCATTGTCAGTTGACACTGCTTTGTAATCGGAGTCAAGGTCCATCCGGATCTGAGTGATTTTATCAGCAAAAAATGTATTGAACTCTTCGGCACTGCTCTGCAAGGGCTCTCCAACTCCCCCTGGTTAAGAAGGGAGTGGGTCACCCTAAACAGAGCGGCCAGGCAGGATTCCGCTGATGTAATCAAGGTGACATGATATGCGTATCCTGCCGCCTTGAGCGCCACTTTGTAAGTCTTAATATGAGCTCTTACAAGTGTTCAGTCAGATTTATATTTACTTTTCCTCCACCGATTCTCTAGACATCTCTTCTGGCATTTCAACTCCCAGAGTTCCTTGGTGAACCAAGGGGGTCTCCAGGGTCTAGTGCCACAGAGATCGCAATGGCCCATTCGGTCAAGAGCTTCTGTCACAGCCCTATTCCAGGCCACGGCAAGAGACTCTGCTGAGCTGTGGACAAGTGAATCTGGTAAAACCCCAAGTGCCCTCTGAAAGCCCTCTGGGTCCATCAGGCATCTGGAGGGGAACCATCTAATCGGTTCTGCCTCCCTGCAGGGGAGGATTGGAGCCAAGAAGTCAAGCCGTAGTAGAAAATGGTCTGACCATGACAAAGGCGACGCATCTCAGACCATTACTCATTTGCTCCAAGAGAAATATGTCGGGTAGGTGTCCCCCCTCGTGAGTTTGACCCTGAACTACTTGAGTCAGGTCCATGGCTGTCATGGTGGCCATAAACTCCTGCGCTACCTGGAGGACCTGCTGAATGATGGTAAATTGAAGTCCCCCAGGACAATAAGTTCGGGGAACTCCACTGCCAACCCGGCCACCTCCTCGAGCAGCACAGGCAGGGCTGTTGATATGCAGCTGGGAGGCAGGTACGTAAGCAACAAGCCTACCTGAACCCCCTCATCAGGAAGGACTCACAACCCGCAATCTCGGGAGCAATGAGTCTATGTAGGCAAATAGTCTCCTTGGCTATAATAGCCACTCTTCCCTCCCTTCCCTGGGATCACAGTTGATGCCAAACCTAAAACCCAGCTGGGCAAATTTTGGAGAGAGGAACTCCTCCATCAGGGCCCAGCCAAGTTTCAGTCACACATACCAGGTCGGCCTCCTCATCCAGGATTAGATCTCGGATGAGGACAGCTTTATTTACCAGTGACCTGGCATTGAGTAGCAGCAGCTTGAGCCCAGGGCCCGGATTACACTTGTCACCTGTACCCCGAATTGAGATCATGGGGCCGGAACAAGGGATCACTTTCAAGCAGCGATCCCTTCTTCCCCCAGAACGGCTCAACCCATGACTCCCGCCATATCTGCCTCTCCCCAGCAGGACCGGAATATTCTGGCCCTCCGCCACCCCAGAGATAGGCTCCCCCATCCCTCCTGCCTCTCCATCACCAGGTGGACTATTCTCATTCATACCATTTCCATTTGCCTCATACATAACATCCTACCCACCCCAGTCATTCATTCCATGCATGCCTTCCCACCCATCCATCCATCATTAAAAACCGTCCCCAATAAATTAGCTAAAACATTAATTACTAAACTCTCTATAAAATACAATCCCATTAATAATTAATACTAAAATGCCAATTTACTCTAGATTACTCTCTAAATTTAGTAGTAATAAATGTATTAATTATTAAATACTATTAAAAATTATAAAAATTATAAAATGCTAAAAATATAGGAGGTAGCTGAGTTCATTAATCAAGTCAGCAGTAAAAACACCAAATTCTAAAAAGGGTAAGTTCTAGAAGATGTTCAAGGGGGAGTGTCTGAGTCCTGGGTATAATAACTTTGTCCCCCAGGGTCTTTGGTGCCAGCTGCCACCAACAGCCGGCACTCAGGTCTTTTCTCTGGGTCAGCTGTCATCTTTGCTTCTCCACTCTTACGGCACTCCCTGGCTTTTGTTGTTCGATCTGGCCGTCTCTCAGTATCTCCGTTGTTATCGGAAGGTATTTCCAACCATCAAGTCCTTCAGCAACACCATATAGCCTCAATACGAACTCCATGTGATCTCAGTTATGGCTCGGTTGACTCTCTCTCCCTGGCGGTCGTGGTCTTTCACTCTCTTGCTCACCCCCGACCGTGTGACTCAGTGTGACTCAGTGCCAAATGGCAGCCGCCATTCTACCACGTCTCAGCTGATCTGACTCCAGGCGTGTCCGCGACCTGTACAGCTCTTATCGCCACAGACACTACCAAGTCAGGGATCTTCAAAGGCAGGGACACCTCGCCTCCCCAGACATCCAGAACAAAATTGCTGGCTCGAACCAATACACACCTATATTTCAGATATGCTGTAGTCTGGTGGAGCTGCAGCTTTCACCCTCCTCCTTGCTGCCCAGAAAATTGGGGATGTTTCTTATATATACCATTTTAACTCAAGAGCAAAGTCTCGATTTACATATTATAAAGTGATTCCAATTTATTCCTTATAGCTTGGTCTCAGATTCTACTAACCATATATCGTCTTACCTTGTCCCATTGGCCCATCAGTTGTTGCAAATCAGTTTCATGGACTGAATTCATCTTTTTATCCTTAATCTCAAATTGAATATGATCCACCATGTACCGGTACCAATTTTGCATTGTCCATTTTGTTGCATCCTTCCAACCCAATATTATTATCGCCGGAGCGCTTTCTATCGCTGCTTGTTTTATTTCTCTAAATTCTCCCATCACATTGCTTTTAATCAATGCTGACATTTCCTTTGTAATTATCCATCGTGCATTTAACATCCTATAAGTATCCTCTTGCACTTTTTGCCAAAAGTTCTGCACTACCAGGCATTCCCAAAGCATATGCATAAACACTCCTTTATCTTGACATCCATGCCAACAATTATTTTTAACATTCTGCTGGAAATATGCAAGTTGGATGGGTGTGATACCACTTATGTAATATTTTCCTTCTCATTTCCCTAACCCTCGTATTCTTAATTTTCCTTATATTCTCCACTATATTTTTCATCTCTTGCACGTCTACTTGTAATTCACTCTGTCACCATTTAGTCAATCCTTGGGTCACATACCCATTTGACTGCACTAAAATGTATATTACTTGCTTGCACCTTGGTAGCCTCACTTTTTTCTCTTATTATTTTCTCTAACTTCTCCCTAAATAGCGCTTCTTTATTCTCCCTTTCATTCAGATATTTGCATATTGCATTTATTTGTAGCCATCTTCCCTTATCCAACTACCATTCTATGCGATTTCTACTTGGCCTCCCATCCTTCTCATACAACTGTTCTATCTTAGCTATCCCTCTTTCCTTCAACTCTCCTATAACCTTATTTAAATTTGTTTCATTATCTCTATTTATTACATATAACGATGACAGTTTTGATTTATATAATCCTATTTCCCCCTGCCATTTTTTCCAAATTTCCATTGTCCCTTTCAGGGGACCTATTAATTTATCTAGATCGCTCTTATTCCACCTTATAAAAATTAATTCTCTATTCTTCATCCCATTCATCTCTTTTCCCAATTTCACCCATTTATTTTCAAATAATTGCAGCTCCATTAATCTTTCAGTTTGAAATTCTTCTCTATACAACTCCAAACAGGGACTTCCATATCCACCCTCTTTTTAATAGCTAGTAACCGTTTTTTCCTTACTCTCGGTCTTTTGTCTTCTTCAACCCAATAATTAAGTTTTTTGTCCCACTCCCTGAACTTTGATGCTGATAAACCCCCTGGCAATACCTGAAACAGGTACATCATCTTGGCAATTTTCATCATTTTTAATGCTCTTATTTTGGCCATTCTTCTTAATTTTTTCTCTTTCCAGCTCCTCATCTGTTTTAACATTTTCCTCCATATTTGTCTATAATTAACCTAAACTTTTGCTGGATTTCTCAATAACCAAATTCCAAAATATTTAATTTTCTTTAGTCCTAACTTCAACCCTGATTCCTTCCTAATTTCTATCTGCTCTCTTGGACCTATATTTAAACACATAATCTCTGATTTTTTCCATATTGACTGATAATCCCAATTCCTGTTTAAACTCTTGCAAAATATTTCTTATACCTTTAATCATCTCCATCAGGGTCTGGGTCAGTATAATTGCATCATCTGCAAATAGATTTAATTTCATCTCTAAATCCCCTATTTTATATCCTACCCAAGTGTTATCTTGTCTTATCTTATTGGCTAATGTCTCTATTGCTATTACAAATAACATTGCAGATAATGCTTGGTGTCGTTTTGAATTTTGATTCTCTGCATTCTTTGTCCATTCACTCTTATATATGCTTCATTCCCTTTATAAATCTCTTTTATAGTTCCGCAAAATTTATCCCTCATGTTTAATTCCTTACATAATTTATTTAAATAACTGTGGTTGACTTTATCAAAAGCTTTATAGACATCTAATTTCAAAATTCCCAATTTCCTTTTAGTAACAGTAGCATGGTGCATCATATTTATTACATTTCTAATTGGTTCGCTTAGCTTCCTACCCTTCACAAACCCATATTGATCCTCTTCAATTACTTTTGGTAAAATAAAGTCTGTTTGCCAGTATCTTCATAAATATTTTGTAGTCTTGATTTGCCAAACTAATAGGATGGTAGGAGCCTGGCTCTCTTAGATCTTGGTCAATCTTCGGGATGGTAACAATCTCTGAAATCTTCCATGTCTGTGGAATATCATGAGTCAGCAATATATTATTAAACAATTTCCCCAAATGCGGCAACAATTCATTCATATAGGTTTTATAAAATTCCTCTGTGAACCCAACCAGTGTTCCCTCTAATTTTTTTGGGGGGTGGGCAGAAAAGTATAGTGTCTGAGCGGCAGTCCCTTTGGGACAGGGTGGCACAGAAATATTAAATAAACAAACAAACAAACAAATAAATAAAAAACCCACCCTGTTTTGCCTCAGAGAATTTCAAAATAAAATACTGTACTGTGTGTCTATAACAGTGAGCTCATAATAGGGCAACTCTATCAGTATTAAAATGCCACTTAAATAGTTGAGCTAGTTTCAAACTAGATTTTGATTTTCTTTCTCTCTTCCTTACTCCCATTCTTTTTCTTTCTCTTTTCCTTCCTCTCTTTTTTCTATCTGTTTCTCTCTCTTCCTCTCTTCCTCTCTCTCTCCTTCCCTCTCACTCTTTCCCTCTCGGCTTCTGGGCAGGTTTGGAAAACTCTGAGTTGATGATGATTTTTAAGTGAGCGATTGCTCACTGCTCAGCTTAGAGAGAACTATGAACCCAACCGGGCCCGGTGCTTTGGTTTGTTTTAACTCTTTAATTACTCTAGCAGTTTCATCTTGTGTAATTTCTGCATTTAATATTTGTTTATCTTCTCCACTTACTATTTTCTCAACATTAAAGACTCCTATACTTACTTGCTCCTCTTTATACAAATCCTCATAATATTTTCTCATTATCTTATCTAGCTTCTCTTTACCATATCTAACCACTGCACTGGGGTCTCTCAATGCCAATATACATGATTTTCCCCCCCCTTCTTCAAGTATCTTGCCATTTGTTGCATTGATTTTGTCCCCCAGCTCAATATTTTTGTCCCATTATCATTCTGATTTTATTCCATTGGATCTCATCAAACACTTTCAATTGTTTCCTTTTCAATTTCAATGGGATATGCCATTTCATGCTCTTAGTTATTAGTCTTAACTGAGGCGACCTCTTTCATTTTATTCCTGCTAATGCTATTATTGTCATTTCTCACATTTGTTAATGATTCTTTTGCATCTCCTATTGTTTTTTTTTACTGAAGTACCTCCCACTTTAGAGCCTCATTTCTAAATAAATTAAATCATAAAATTAAAAACACATAATAAAGAAATAATATTGACAGCTAGTAGCATGGAAAAAAATTAAAAATCAATGCTGGCTTACCTGGAGCAAAATCAAAGATATAAAACCTTTGCTAAGGACCACCAGTAGCTTTCCCTTTGAACAGGCAGATGGAAAAGGGCGTTGGTTTACCTTGAACACCCATTCTCGTAGGTTGGAGCTAGCATTCAGACAGGGTTGTCCTTCATCAAATTACCTTGAGGACTGAGTCTGTCAATCAATTGATGGCTTATATATAATCCCCATTTCCTGGGACACATCCCAGTTTCAGATGAAAAAAGACCAAGAGACTCGACGTGGAAATTAGAAAGAAAGGAAGACGATATCCTAAAAGAAAAACTTTATTTTAATCACAGAACCTGGAACAAGGCTCAGAAGCAGAAAAAAAATAACACTAGCACACATAATAACCAAATACAACCAGGGAGGGCCTGAATGCTAGCTCCAGCCAACACCCTTTCTCCACAGGAGGTTGGAGCTAGCATTCAGATAGGGACATATCAAAGCTAGGCCCAGGTTGAGTGCTTCATCTTGCTCAGACAGGACTATGCATTTTCATAAGGAGGAGGAGAAAAAAAAGCAACCCCTAGGGTGCAATTTCTGCCACCTGCTGTAAGACTCAGTGGCCAAACAAGGCCTCCTCTGCTGCAAAGGTGTCTATTTTATAATGGTGGATGAACTGGGTAGGAGAGTCCCAGGTAGCTGTCCTGCAGACCTCCTCTAGAGAAGCCTGAGTGTTCCAGGCTGCCAATGTAGTGACACTGTGAGTGGAATGTATTGTGATGTTAGATGGCACTGGGAGGCCCTTCAGAGAATATGCTTTAGCAATAACTGCCCTAATCCAATGCCCCACCGTGGCCAGTGAAATCTTGCGACTACTGGAGCAAGAAAGAAAATCTATAAGAAGCAACTCCTACCTACGGAAATGTGCAGTTCTTTCAATATAAATCTTCAGGGCATGCCTAACATCTAAGGGCAACATAAATCTTCAGGGCATGCCTAACATCTACTTAGGAACAAAAGATGGGCAGGACTATATCCTAGGATCAGCGGAATAAAGAGTTTATTTTGACCAAAAAAGAGGGATCTAATTTGAGCATCACCCTATCAGCATGGAAAATGCACAAATGTTTGGGTACCTACAGGGCTGACAACTTGGAAATGTGGTGTGCTGAGATAATAACTAACAAAAAAACCACCTTATACAATAAAATACTCAAGTATGCCTCTCTAAGAGGTTCCTAAGAGGAACCCGTAAGTGAGTCCAACACTAGCAGGAGCTCTGAGATGGGAAATCTGTGGACTGCGGGAGGACTCAGGTTGGCTGCCCCCTTGAGAAATTGATGAAGATTTGGGTAGTGTGAGAATAAAATAAAATTCTCACATGACAATACTGTAGACAGGGGCGCCTCCTGTCACCTAAGGGTGTTTGGCGATAAACCCATAGCTAACCCTCCCTTGAGGAAGTGAAGTAACTTGGGAATGGGAACCCAAGTGGGGGGACAACCCCTCTGCACTGCACCATTCAAGGTAGCCTAATATAGTCTTATGGTGGAAGGTCTCCGGACAGCTTGAATAATATCTATGATGTCTCCATCATAATCCTGTCTGAGCAAGATGAAGCACTCAACCGCCAAGTAATTAGTTGAAGCCACTGGATGTCTGGGTGCACAACTTCCCCCTGTATGAGGCAGTCTAAAGCAGTGTTTCCCAACCTTTTTTGAGCCGCGGCACATTATTCATGTTTTCAAAATTCTGGGGAACACTGAAGGGGGGGGGCGGGGGGGCTAAAGAAAAGTTTGGACAAAAAAAATATCTCTTCCTCCATTTCACCCTATTTCTCCCTCCCTCTTTCTCTCTCTTCCTTCCTTCCCTTCTTTCTCTCCATCCCTCTTTCTTTCTTTCTTCCTCTCTTTTTTGCTCTCTTTCTCTCTCCCTCCTTCCCTCCCTCTATGTCTTTCCCTCTCCCTCCTTCCCCCCTTTCTTTCTCTCTCTCTCTTGCTTTCTTTCCCTCTCTTTCTCTTGCTTTCTTTCTCTCATTCTCTCTCCCCTCCTTTTTCTCTCTCTCTCTTTCTCTCTCGTTCACCACGCCAGCAACAGAGAGAAAAAGAAAGAGCGAGAGAGAGCCGGAGAGAGAGTGGAGTGCGCAGCAGCCATCAGCCTCCTCGCCCTCCCAGACGTCCCCAGCGCCCGGCCTCACGCCGCCTCCCATTAGCCCGGCCGAAAGCCACACAGTCCCGGACTCCCAGATCGCTTGCTTCTCCGGCCAGCGCGGCGCTTTCCTGGGCAGATGGTTTTGCTGACCGGAGAAGCGAGCGATCCGGGAGTCCGGGACTGTGTGGCTTTGCGCCATGAAGAGAAAACGGCAGCAGGGAAAAGTCGGCCGTTTTCTCTTCATGGCGCAAAGCCACACAGTCCCGGACTACCGGATCGCTCGCTTCTCCGGCCAGCGCGGCGCTTTCCTGGGCAGATGGCTTTGCTGACCGGAGAAGCGAGCGATCCGGGAGTCTGGGACTGTGTGGCTTTGCGCCATGAAGAGAAAACGGCAGCAGGGAAAAGTCGGCCGTTTTCTCTTCATGGCGCAAAGCCACACAGTCCCGGACTCTCGGATTGCTCGCCCCAAGGCAGGAGGCGGCGGCGGAGGAGAGTGGGCGGATCGGGCGGGCAATGGGGCAGGGCGGAGAAGCCAGGGGCGCGTTTGGCCAGAGGCACCGTGGGGAGGCAGGGGCAGGGAGGTGCGGCAGTAGGTGCCTCCGGCCAAACGCGCCCCTGGCTTCTCCGCCCTGCCCCATTGCCCGCCCGATCCGCCCACTCTCCTCCGCCGCCTCTCGCCGCGGCACACCTGACGATGTCTCGCGGCACACTAGTGTGCAGCGGCACACTGGTTGGGAAATGCTGGTCTAAAGGGCAGCTAGATCGATAGCACCCGAAGGTCACCGAACCAAACCAAACCAAACAAGGCCAGTAGGGGCAATGAGTATCACCTCTACCTACTCTTGGATCACTTTCTGTAGAATTCTGGAGAGAATAGGCAGAGAGGTGAAGACATACAGCAGTGCATGAGGCCATGGGCTCTGAAGAGCATTGACTACCTCTGCTCATGGGGATGGAAACTGGGAGTAGAACCTGCGGAGCTGTGCATTCTGTGGGGTAGCAAACATATCAATTAATAGATAACCAAAAAAACATGCAACGAGTGAAAAATTTATGGATTCAACTGCCATTCAGTATGGTCAATGGCTCCCCTGCTCATCCAGTCAGCTGTAGTAATACTCTCTCCTGAGATGTGCTCAGCCGTAAGAGTTAGTAGGTGTCTCTCTGCCCCAAATCCCAGTCTAAGAACTTCCTGGAGCAGAGCCATTGAGTGAGTTCCTCCCTGTCTATTAACGTGTGCCTTAGTGATTATATTATATTATTTATTTATTATTTATTTATTTATTTATTATTTAGATTTGTGTGCCGCCCCTCTCCGCAGACTCAGGGCAGCTCACAACAAAGTGAAACAATTTACAACAAATCTAAATTACAGTTTAAAAATATTTAAAAAACCCCATTTTCTAAACAAACATACATACAGACATACCATTCATAAATTGTATATGCCCGGGGGAGGTGTCTCAGTTCCCCCATGCCTGACGACAAAGGTGGTTCTTAAGGAGCTTACGAAAGGCAAGGAGAGTAGGGGCAGTTCTAATCTCCGAGGGGAGTTGGTTCCAGAGGGTCGGAGCCGCCACAGAGAAGGCTCTTCCCCTGGGGCCCGCCAACTGACATTGTTTAGTTGACGGGACCCGGAGAAGGCCCACTCCGTGGGACCTAACCCGTCGCTGGGATTCGTGCGGCAGCAGGCGGTCTTGGAGATATTCTGGTCCAGTGCCATGAAGGGCTTTAAAGGTCATAACCAACACTTTGAATTGTGACCGGAAGTTGATCAGTAAACAATGCAGACTGCGGGGTGTTGGTGAAACATGGGCATACCTAGGTAAGCCCATGACTGCTCTCGCAGCTGCATTCTGCACGATCTGGAGTTTCCGAACACTTTTCAAAGGTAGCCCCATGTAGAGAGCATTACAGTAGTCGAACCTCGAGGTGATGAGGGCATGAGTGACTGTGAGCAGTGAGTCCCGGTCCAGATGGTGCACCAGGCGAACCTGGGCAAACGCCCCCCTCGCCACAGCTGAAAGATGGTTCTCTAATGTGAGCTGTGGATCGAGGAGGACGCCCAAGTTGCGAACCCTCTCCGAGGGGGTCAATAATTTCCCCCCCCCAAAGTAATGAAAGGACACATGGAATTGTCCTTGGGAGGCAAAACCCACAGCCACTCCGTCTTATCCGGGTTGAGTTTGAGTCTGTTGACACCCATCCAGGCCCCAACAGCCTCCAGACACTGGCACATCACTTCCACTGCTTCGTTGACTGGACATGGGGTAGAGATGTAAAGCTGGGTATCATCAGCGTACTGATGATACCTCACCCCATGCCCTTGGATGATCTCACCCAGCGGTTTCATGTAGATATTAAATAGCAGGGGGGAGAGGACCGACCCCTCAGGCACCCCACAAGGGAGAAACCTCGGGGTCGACCTCTGGCCCCCCACTAACACCGACTGCGACCGACCAGAGAGGTAGGAGGAGAACCACTGGAGAACAGTGCCTCCCACCCCCAACCCCTCCAGCCGGTGCAGAAGGATACTATGGTCGATGGTATCGAAAGCCGCTGAGAGGTCAAGAAGCACCAGGACAGAGGATAAACCCCTGTCCCGGGCCCGCCAGAGATCATCCATCAACGCAACCAAAGCAGTTTCCGTGCTGTAACCAGGCCTGAAACCCGACTGCTGGGGACCTAGATAATCGGCTTCTTTCCAAGGACCGTTGGAGCTGGAGTGCCACCACCTTCTCAACAACCTTCCCCATAAAGGGAAGGTTGGAGACTGGACGGTAGTTATTGAGTAAGGCTGGGTCCAGGGAAGACTTCTTGAGGAGGGGGCGCACGAGCGCCTCTTTACAGGATGATGGAAAGGATCCCCTCCCCAAGGAAGCGTTGACAATCTCCTGGACCCAGCTCCGTGTCACCTCCCTGCTGGCCGAAACCAGCCAGGAGGGACATGGATCCAGTAAACAGGTGGCGGAATTCACAGCTCCAATGGCCTTGTCCACTTCATCAAGTGTCACCAGATCAAACTCTTCCCAGACAGGTGGACAAGTAGGGCCCCAGTCACCTCGACTGACTCGTTGTCAGCCGACTCTGTTTTCCAATTGGAGTCGAGGTCCGCCCGGATCTGAGCGATTTTATCAGCGAAAAACTTGTTAAAATCCTTGGCACTACTCTGCAAGGGCTCCCCAACTCCCCCCTGGTTAGGAAGGGAGCGGGTCACCCTAAACAGAGCGGCCAGGTGGGATTCCACTGATGCAATCAAGGCGGCATGATACGCGCATCTTGCCGCCTTGAGCGCCACTTTGTAAGTCTTAATAAAAGCTCTTACAAGTGTTTGATCGGATTCAGACTTACTCTTCCTCCATCGCTTCTCTAGACGTCTCTTCTGGTGTTTCAACTCCCGGAGCTCCTCGTTGAACCATGGAGCTCTACGGGGTCTAGCGCCACGGAGAGGTCGGAAAAGGCGCAATCTGATCAAGAGCCTCCGCTGCAGCCTTGTTCCAGGCTTCCGCAAGAGACTCCGCCGAACTGTGGATGAGTGCATCTGGAATAACCCCAAGCGCCGTCTGAAAGCCCTCTGGGTCCATCAAGCACGAGGACATGTGCACATGCGCACGAGGACATGTGAACCTAGGATAGAGCTCCCAAATTGTTTAAGAGCGGGGAAAAATGCCTGAGTCCCAACAAATTAATCAGTAAGGAAGATTCTTGAAAGGACCAAAGTCCCAGCACCATCCAGCCTAAAAGGCTGGCATTGGTAGTGAATCACCAAGGTGGGAGGGTGGAGGAAAAAGGAACCCTGATGCACTGCCGAAGAACGCCACCAGTGAAATGACAGAACCCTGTAGGAAACCCTCACCTTGGCTAAGGAAGCTGACTTTTCTGCCCTTTTGAAAGGAAGCAGGAACCACTGCAGTTCCTTGGAGTGCAAGCGTGCCCATGGAACGATATCTATACAAGAAATCATTTTCCCCAGGGGTGTTGAAAGTAGAGAAATGTAAGCTAAAGGACAGTGCATGACACAACTGGCAAATTCCTTTCTGAGAGAGGAAGACCTTGCACTCTAGGGAATCTATTAGGGTTCCCAAATGCTTGATGGGATGGGATCAGGAAACTCTTGGGTAGGTTGATAGAAAACCCATGGTTATGGAGAATATCCAGGACAAGGTTGAGATCCTTCACAGACCTGTGTTGGGATGACACTTGTATCAAAATGTCATCTAAATATGACTGGAGCCAAACATTGCATGATCTTAAATGACCCTCCAAAGCCGCCATAACTTTAATAAAGGTGCATGGAGCCAAGAAAAGGCCAAAGGGTAAGGCACAGTATTGATAATGTTTACCAGTAAAATAGAAGCAAAGGTATTGCCTGTCCAACTCCCAGATAGAGATGTGGAGATATGCTTCTGTAAGGTCCAATGATGCTAAGTAATCCCCCCAGTAAATGCCCCATAAAATAGTACACAGAAAATTCATTTTGAACTCGTGATATTTAATGAACAAGTTTAAATGCTTGAGGTCTAATATGGGCCGCCAGCTCCCTGGAGACTTCAAAACCAGAAAAAGAACTGAATAAAGCCCCTCTGATCTCAAGGAACCTTTTCAATTGTCCTAATTGCTAGAAGGTACTGAACTTCCCCCTCCATCAAGGTTTCTTTAAAAGGGTCGCTAGGGACTGGACAAACGATGAAAAAGGAGGGGGATAATGAGAGAAACTCTAACTTTAAACCAAAGCGAACTGTGTTGGGAACCGAAAGGTCCTGAGTAATGCTATCCCATTGGTCAGCAAAGGATGACAACCTGCTACCTATGGGAATAGCTGGAGAGGCTTCACTTGGAATGGTGATTGAACCTTGATGTAGCTCCCTTGAAGGAGCGCTTGAATGGCTTTCCCCGGGAGGACCTATCACCATAGGTAGATTGCAAACTATATTGACCTGGGGTTTTGGGAAAGCTGGACCCCAGATCAGTCTGCCAAAAGGACTGATTAGGGTAGGGAGCCTGACGGTATGCTGCCTTTTTAGCAAAGGAAGAAAGAACCTTTCTATGAATCTTTGATTATATCAGAATAGGATCTAACACCTCTCCAAAGAGCATGGACCCCTTAATTAGTTTAGTGGCCAGACACCACTTTTGTCGTGTGTCAGCAGTCCAGTTTTTCAGCCAATTTATTCTGCAGCCAACTGTGACCACAGCAATGGCTTTGGAGGTAAATCTGGCAGCCCTCAAGGTGGCATCTGTGGTGAACTGAGCTGCTGCAATGATCTTATTCAGATCCTGATGGGTCTGCAGCTCAGATGGACGGATCTGTTCCTGGATTTGGCAGAGCCAGATCAATGAAGAGTATGAGAAAAAAGATGCAGAGGAAGAGGCAGATGTGAACTGAGCTGGTAAATGAGACTTATGCTTGGGCTGGGCATGCCAAGGTACCTGTTGAAAGCCAGCCATGCACTGCTGTACAGTGGCAGCAATAATCATTTGGATGTTGGTGGAGTCCATAGAAGAGGCTGATGGCCCTGGCCAACTTGCCAATGAAGGGAGACCAAAAGCAGGTCTGGCAGAATCACCTGATTGCAATTAAGCCTGTATAACAGTCACTGTTCCATGCAAGCTGCGCACACATATGCGCGTGCCCCAAAATACCCCCCCGCACACCCTTTTCCAAGGGCGCGCAAGGAGCCAGGCGTTGGAGTTGGGGGCGGGGAGCGATGAAAGTGTGGAGGCGCCGCGCATGCTCCCCATCCCCCTACCAGCCCGTGGGTGGAAGGAAAGGGAGCCACGGCTGCTCCTGCCTCCCCATGGTGCCTCCGGCCCCCTCGCACCCCTGGCCTCTCGTCGCTGCCCCCACCGGTCCGATCCGCCCCCTCTCCGGCTTTTTCCACCTCCTGCCTTGGGGCACGACTTCTCCTGTGGCAGTGGCGACAGCGGCTTCTCCTCCTCCTCATCCGTGCTCCCAGCCAGGGGGCTGCGAGAGGGTTTTCTCCGCGTGCTCTGGGAATGCCCGCCCCGCCACTCTCGCAGCCCCTTCGCTGGGAGCACTTTCGTCCCAAGCTTTCAGCAAGGGAGCTGCAGTAGAGGCAGGGCAGGCATTCCCGAAGCGCTCGGAGAAAGCGCTCTCCCAGCCCCCTCACTGAGAGAGAGAGAGCAACAGACAGAGCAAGATGGAAAGAGAAAGGGAGAGAGAAAGTAAGTGAGAAAGCAAGAGAGAGAGAGAAAGAAAATGAGAGAAAGAGAGCGAGAGCAACAGACAGAACGAGATAGAAAGAGAGGAAGAGAGAAAGTGAGAACAAGAGAGAGCAAGAGGGGGAGAGAGAAAGAGAGAAATGACACGTGATTTAAAGCATATGGTAAAAAGCACCCAAATAATAACAGAGAAAAAAAACCCCAGCCTCGTGTGTGTGTGTGTGTGTGTGTGTGTGTGTGTGTGTGAACTCTTGAACCATGAGTCCACCTACACACACACACACACAGGGCCGCCATCAGGAATTTTGGGGCCCCATTCAGCCTAAGTGTCTGGGCCCTCCCAACCATTTTTAAACTACTTTATTTTGCGACATACCAATTATGTATTAAATTTACCTTTCACACAAAAAATTTAAACCCTGCCGCTACAACAAGGTACACTTGTTTGACAGATTAATAATATGAGTCATTTTGTTAAATCTTTTGGTCAAGTATGTTTATTACTATAGTGCAAATATGACATCATAAAGGAAAGCACAGTGAACTGTAAACATATACAGATATTTACTAGACAACACAACATATAACAAATATAACATTATAAAGTGCAGCTGCTAGGGCCACCAGTTCTGTCATATATTCAGCTTTAGTAAAGCCGCACTGATTCCACATGTCTCTTCGGTGGCTTCTCAGTTTTTGACCAATGTGTTAATAACGCAGAAAATATATTCAAGTCACATCAACATATTACATATATATAAATAAATAACCAGAACAGTGCAAATACACCAAATTAACAAAATATTATTAATTTTGCCATCAACAATATTAAAAGCAGCAATAAGATGGCAGAAAGGATAAAGACAAAATACTCCTGCACCACACTAGAAAAATATTTGTTTTCACAATAATACCAATAAATAACAGGTAACCAGAAGATAAATTATACACAATAATGTTTAAAACTATACGTAAACTCCACCATAGGTGTAAAAAAAAGTCAACCAACTCAAATCACATAGAACCTCTATTGCAACAAACAGCTGGCGCCAAAACAAAGGTGCAGTTCGTGCAACAGAGTCTGTGTGCTGAACGCATCACAAGGACTGCACTTGTGCATGTGAATGGGGCTCCCCACTTCATAACTGCACTGCCACTCCAAGCGCTGAGGAGCTCCACTCTTCATAGCCATGCACATTCACATGCATAAGTGCAGTCCTTGTGATGAGGTGAACACATGGACCGTGTTGCACGAACTGCACTCTGGCTTGAACATCAGCTAGATCAGGGTAACTAGAGTAAACTTGGACCTGTATTTAGCTGTGAAGTCCACAGCTGAATGAAAAACAAAGTCCCATATGATAACATTTTCCTACGTGTCTATGTGGGTAAATTAAAGCTGTCATTTTCTTCAAGTAAATGTTCACAGTATCTGGAAAACATAGTGGATAGCAAAAATGAACCTTCTATCCAATGCACTGTGAGCATTGAATTATGCCCTTCTTGGCTCATAGTTAAAATAAACAACAAATTCAGGTTTATGGAGCAAGTCTTCTGACTTTCTGATTTGCAAAGTCTTTAATTAAATCTTTGTAACTGAGTTGTCTTGCAAGCTCATGTTCAATGGAAAGTATTGCTAGGCTGTTTAGACGTTGTTCACTCATTGTAGAACACAGGTAGTTCTTGATTAATGAAAGTTTGCTAAATGCCCTCTCTCCTTCTGCCACTGAAAGTGGGAGTGTGGTAAAAATCCGAAGAGCAATACACATCTCTCCAAATATTCCTTGAAGCTCTAGTTCGTAGATTGCGTTTAGCAAATCTAAGGGACCCAGGTTTTCTGGAAATGTAGCTTTGTACACTTTCCGAAGATGTTGCAGCTCACATCATTTGTAAGTTTTCTGGAATCAAGAACTTTTTCCAGAGCCTTTAAAATGCTTGGTAGATTCTGTGCAATTGGACGTACAGCCTCTATTCTTGAACTCCACCGAGTGTCACTCAAACCATGCAAAGACCTTCCCACTTCTATATCAATTTTCATGTATAGTCAATACCCTTTACAGATAATTAGCGCCTATTAAAAATACCCCTAAAAAAATTGAAAACATCTTGCGGTAGTATAATCAAAGGGGGAAAAAAACAAAACAAATAGGATCACCAAATATTGCCCAATTAACCCATTTACAAACCTAATTACTAATTCCTTTATATAAAAATTTAAAAATAAGAAAGTTTAAAAAATAGAATTAAATCTATAAAAAATAAGAACACAAAGAGATATAAACAGAAAATAGAAAATTACACTGTAGATAAGGTAACTATGAATGTAGACACAACAAGATGAAAAGAAAAAGCAAGAAAAAGAAAAAGAAAAGCACAGTGCAAGAAAAAAGAAGAGAAAGAGGAGGGAAGAGCAAAAAAACCCCTTTCCTCTTCTTCTCATTAACCTCTCCACCTAACTCCTTATAGCATTTTCCAAAGTTTGCAAGATTTTAAAATTGCTTTATAAAAAAGAACATACCCTCATGTATCATCAAATCCATATTATGAAGCAAATGTGCAAAAAATCCAAGATTTTTTCTCATAGATGTACCATTAAGTTCGATAACTTAATATATTTAAGCTTTTAAATGTGTAATGTATAATGTCTCTTAACTAATAGCATGTTCGTGGCTCTAAGAACAACACCTTTTCTTTCTCTTTTCTTCTTTCTTCTTCTTTTCCTATGTTATCATATCTATTAAACATACTGTGAGATGTTACTGTATGCATTTAACATAATGTAGAATGTAAAATGTAAAATAACAAACTCCTGCTTCAGATCTTCTCCGCACAAGTCTCAAAATATGATGTAGTTGTTTGTTCTGTTGAAAAGTCCTTAGATAGTGACTCTACACAGCTTCTCCTTTGCATATTCAAATCTTCCCACGTCCCACAATGCTTGCTTCTCTAATCCAGGATGGCGTTTGCTTCTCGAATCTAAAATGGCAAGACGGCTCCAAAAAACATGTCAACTCCAAAGCAACACATCTTTTCCTCACACTTAGAAGGGAACAATTTGGGAAAAAACCTAACACCATAATCAAAATGTATACCAAATTAGCTCTGATCCAAACTTCATCTTTAACAGCTATGAAGCTCTTCAGGCAGAAGAGAGAAAATTAGGCATTTTTGCTTATCTGTGCTCTTGCTTTATGCCACCATTCACGAGCAGCCGTTGCCATCTGTTTCTGGCTTTTTCTGGTCCCAATCGTAACAATTTTGCAACCAAATCCAATTAGCTTCCTTAGCCCTCCAACTCACCAGCACACCGCTTAAGGTTTCTTAACCTCGCCAATGCTTATATTTATCCCTTCCCAGATGTTACTGGTCTTCTTCAATCGCCACCCCCCCATTTTTCAATTTGGCCGGGCCCCTGACGCCAGTAGCAGTAATACTGGCCTATCAGCGGCCCTGCACACACACAAGGGGGGAAGAGACAGGGATGGAAAAAGAGGAGAAGATAGTAATAATAGTAATAGATTTTGGTTCTGTTTTATTATTAATTTCTTTTAATAAAAAAGAAGGAATATTTTTTCTTATTTATTTATTTATACATACATACATACATACATACATACATACATACATACATACATACATACTTCTATGCGGCCCAGTCCCAAAGGGACTGCCGCTCAGACACTATACTTTTCCACCCACACCGGAAAAAAAATAGAGGGAACATTGGTAACAGCTACTGCAGGAGGAGCAGAGCTGATGGCTGAGGCAACAGGAATCAAGGTGGTTTTGGTTTCAAACCCAGTTGAGCCCCCCCCCCCCTGAGATGATTGAAATAGCCAGATTTGTCAATCTGGAAAGCCGAGGCAACAGAGACAGTCATATCTGCCAGGCAGTACTAGTAGCAATATAAAGCTTTCCCTTGAGGCTCTGAAAACTGATGGGAAAATCCTTTGGGAGAGCAAAGAATCGACTCATAGAAAGCTCTGACCGGTGCCTGTACGTCAGCACCGATCTGGCCAATCAGTGAGTAGCACAAAGAGGGAAGCCTCCAGACCGACCCATAGCGACCTCTGGTGGTCGGCTCAGGGCAGCTGCAGTAACTCAGGTTATTCAGGGCAGTAAACAGAGTGAAGAGAGTTGGAAAAATTAATTGCTCTCCAGCTGCAAAAGAAGAGAAACACAAGAGAAGTGGCTCCTGACTGTGAGGGAGGGAGAGGGAAAGCCCATAAGCCTCCAGAGCCAGGACACAGCAAAAGAGCAAGGGGAAAAAGGGAGCAAGCTCCTGATTCCCGTCAGATCGCCCAGGAGATACTGGTCACAGCGAGGGGGAATTGATATTTACATCTAATGATCCTATGCAACTTCTAGACCAGTGTTTCCCAACCTTTTTTGAGCCGTGGCACATTATTCATATTTTCAAAATCCTGGGGAACACTGAAGGGGGGCGGGGCGGGGGGGCGGGCTAAAGAAAAGTTTGGACAAAAAAAACCTCTCTCTTCCTCCCTTTCGCTCTATTTCTCCCTCTTTCTCTCTTTTCCTTCCTTCCCTTCTTTCTCTCTCTCCATTCCTTTCTTTCTTTCTTCCTCTCTTTTTTTCTCTCTTTCTCTCTCCCTCCTTCCCTTCCTCTATGTCTTTCTCTCTCCCTTGCTCTCTCTCTCTGTCTCTCTTGCTATCTCTTTCTTGCTTTTCTCTCTCTCTCTTGCTCTCTCTCTCTCTTTCACTGTCTTGCTATATGTCTCTTTCTTTCTCTTTGCCTCTCTTGCTATCTCTCTTTCTTTCTCTCTCTTTCTCTCTCTCTGTCTCTCTTGCTATGTCTCTCTTTCTTTCTCTTTCTCTCTCTCTCTGCCTCTCTTGCTAAGTCTCTCTTTTTCTCTTGCTATGTCTCTCTTTCTTTCTCTCTCTCTCTGCCTCTCTTGCTATGTCTCTCTTTCTCTCTTTCTCTATCTCTCTTTCTCTTTCTCTGCCTCTCTTTCTTGCTCTGTCTCTCTTTCTCTGCCTCTCTTGCTATGTCTCTCTTTCTTTCTCTCTCTCTCTCTCAGCTGACTGCAAGCGGGAGCCCTGACGGCGGCAGCTGGACGTGCTGCTGGACACCGTATATGCCAGGCCCGCAGCGCCAGCAGCACGTCCAACCGCCACCGTCAGGGCTCCCGCTTGCAGTCAGCTGAGAGAGAGAGAGAGCTCCCTCTCGCCGCCGACATCTCCCTGCGACTGCCTGCGGCCGCTGCGGCCACCCCCCCCGCTCCCATCACCAGTGCCCTCCCGCCGGGCCACAAAGGACACTTGCCGCAGGTCCAACCGCCACCGTCAGGGCTCCCGCTTGCAGTCAGCTGAGAGAGAGAGAGAGAGCTCCCTCTCGCCGCCGACATCTCCTCGCGACTGCCTGCGGCCGCTGCGGCCACCCCCCCCGCTCCCAACGCCAGTGCCCTCCCGCGGGGCCACAAAGGACACTTGCCGTGGATGCCAGAGAAGCTCCAGCTGGGCGGGGCGCTGCCGGTACTTCCGTCCTGGGGCTCCCGCTCGCAGCTGTCCCCCGGCTCCTGCTCGATGCTGCGGTTTTCGGCGCTCTCCTGCTGGGCTCCAAAGAAGGAAGGCGGGAAAAAGGCTTTTTCCCGCCTTCCTTCTTTGGAGCCCAGCAGGAGAGCGCCGAAAACCGCGGCATCGAGCAGGAGCCGGGGGACAGCTGCGAGCGGGAGCCCCAGGACGGAAGTACCGGCAGCGCCCCGCCCAGCCGGAGCTTGGCGGTACACCTGGCCATGTCTCGCGGCACACCGGTGGGAAACGCTGTTCTAGACAACTGAAGAATGAACTTGGCTTTTCTCCATAGGAGGTTGGAGTTAGCATTCAGATAGGATTGCTCTTCATCCAATGACATTGAGGACTGAGTCTGTCAATCAACTGATGGCTTATATATAACCCCCATCTCCTGGGACATATCCCAGTTTCAGACTCAGTCCTCCATGATTAGATGTGGATTCCTTGAACTTTTCCTTTTTTTTCTAGTAACTAAGGTAAGTTTAAAAAAAAGAAAGAAAGAAAAGAAGAAGAAAAGAGAAAGAAAAGAAAGAAGAAGGACTACCTATCTATGAGCTCAGCCTTTTAACTGGGAAACTTTGTGTGCTTGCACCGTCTCTAACCAACTGTCGGCTCAATTTTGTCTCTTTGACAAGTCACTGATTGAATTACTTATCAGGCTACTTTAAATTCCTCTGCGGGTTCTGAAACTTGTTTCTTCTAATTTTCTTATGTGCAAAAGAATTGTAGGTTTTTTTTTTTTTAAAAAAATCAGCTTACTATTTTTACTAAGCAGATTTTTCAGTTAATCAGATGTAATCTATAAAACTGTCTGATAAAATTATCAGATTATGCAATAAGATTACATTTACCAAAACCTCCCCTTATTTCTAGGGCCTAAATAATAAACTCACTCATTTCTAAGGAATGAATGATCAATATAAAGTAATTTGTGACTTGAAAGGTCAAAAGTGCTTGCAATTTATCCCTTTAGGCTTCCTCATCTAATGTTTATGGCAGACACAGCCATCTTAATGAGCTATTCATAATAAAAGCAGCCACTCTTAACTTGAACTATTCAATCTGACAGCTTTTCAATCTACAATTTACAAGCTACTGTAACTCTGCAAAGAAGTCCTCTATCTCCTAAAATTCTATTGAGAACAACTTGTGTCACCGAAATTTTGTAATTTAGAAATAACATGGTAATACTTTTAGGCACTACAGGATTCACCTATGCCAGGGGTAGGCAAAGTTGGCTCTTCTATGACATGTGGACTTCAACTCCCATAAATTCCTGAGCTAGCATGATTGGCTTAGGAATTCTGGGAGTTGAAGTCCACAAGTCATAGAAGAGCCATCTTTGCCTACCCCTGACCTATGCTAATAGCTGTCAAAATACATTTTGTAATCGCAACATTAATTAGAAACTTAAGCCTGGAGCTAAAAGGGAGGAATTAATTTCAGTTTATATTTAGCGCAGCTCTCTTTTGGAGATCTTCTGAACCGCGATACCGTTCTGAAATAGAAAACTCCTTGAACTAGTATTTGACAGCGATTTTCCGTTACTAGCATGGAACATCCTACTGCAAAATCACAAATCGATCAATACAATAATTTTTACACATACACGCACATATATATTAACAATTTACTCTAGATCATTTCAAGATGTACCTTGTAGGTTGGTAAAAACGAACACATACACATAAACACGATACATGCGAATTTGATTGTATTGAGTCCTGGACAAGACTGTTACAATTTTACTAATCTCTTTGCAATTTACATTTCAGTAAATGTGATTAAGAGTGGGATTGCGATTCGAGATTTATAGCACGAAATCTGCAAATAACTTAATTATTCTTCCCCACCGCGCCTATCTAGATAATTTTTAGCAACTTCTTGGAAATGCAAATCATGCCTCCGGCCAGCAGGAGAGAGGAAGAGGAAGTGAGAGCAGCGACAGCAGTAGCGGCTGCACCGACGAAGCGACGTCGGCTGGGAGGTTTATAAGCAGTTGTGGATGGGAGAGAGAGGATCAGAAACATCAAAACAAGCCGCGGCCAAAAACGAACTTCAGAGGTGGAGGCGATAGGAGGTACTGCTGGTGACCCCAGGGCAGCCAACTTCATTGTTTAGCTCGGCACTTTGTGGAACCGATTCTGTTTTAGAAAAAGGTATTTTAATTTCTGATTAGTGGGAGGAGGAAGGAGCGTGGCTTGCCAGAGGCGCGTGTTTATATGGGGACGGGAAATGCTGAGGCAATGGGGAAGGGAAAGAGCTACAGCATTTTGCTATTGCTTATCAAGTCCCTGTAAGTTTTAGTGTAGACTACTAAACGTGAAGGGCGCTTGCAAGCCTCAAGGCAGTATGATGCTGTTCGAATATTGTAACAAGAACGAAGCCACCTGCGCTGGCAGGACTGTAGCTCGTATTGAAAATGTGTGGGAAATGCGATTCGTGGCAACAACAGATGGACCCCCGCCATTAGTTACAGCACTGAGAGAAAGGCGGGGAAGGGGGTCAGGGTGCGATAGCTCTTTGAAAACGTCAAAAGAGTGCTACACCGATGGTGTCCCGGTGTTGCGAGGCAATATGTGGGGAGGTTGGTAATCTCCTGTACTGCCTTCTCCTCATTGTTGGTTGTAAGGAACCCGAACAGGTCGCAAAGGGAAGGTTAGTTCTTGAATTCTGCCACGATTGCCTTCTCCTGAGGTAGGAAATATTAGCATCGGCAAAAATATAACCAAAAGAAAATGAGGAGGGGAGATTCTGTTAAACATGGCAAGAGTTCGTAGTGGCTGAGGGAAAAAGCCCCGAAGTCAAAACATTGCTGATTGCATTGGTGGAAGAAGAAACGCGAATTTCTTTGGTCCTAGAGATGGCTGGTACTTGCCCGCAATTGGCCCATTTCGAGAGTAATCTTGGCGCGGGGTGTGTGTGTCACTTCTCAACTTCCCGCCTTTAGGTGCTGCTCCAAGTAGCGGCCTCTGGCTGTTGTAAGCCACTCTACATTGGTTTCAATAAGAAAACAAGTGTTTCTTTTCTTAGCCAGTCTTCCATTGTTTCTGCCTCTGTTTCTGCACTCCTAATTCCGCAAGTGTGAATCCCCTGATCTCTGCTCCTTCCCCCAAAGCAAGCTCCCTTTTACTAAAATTTCTAGAATACTGGTGGCAGGTGAAAATGTAAAAAAGTCCTAATGATTGGATTAAAAAGTTCCACTTTGACATTTTATGAAAGGTAAATAAAAAGAGGTATATCCAAAACATTTGGTTGCATGTGTGGACTGAATATTTAAGCTTTATCTTCCATATAGTAGCACAGATATAATAAACTACATAATTGACTTATTTGTTACCTGGACTTGGCTATCCATACCAATGTGAGGCCAGTTGTTTATAGAGATTTTCAGTCATCCAGGTCATAGAATTTTTTTATTGGCCAAGTGTGATTGGACACAAGGAATTTGTCTTGGTGCATATGCTCTCAGCGTACATAAAAGAAAAAGATACATTTGTCAAGAATCATGTGGTACAACACTTAATGATTGTCATAGGGGTCAACTAAGCAATGAAGAAACAATATTAATAAAAATCTTAGGATACAAGCAACAAGTTACAGTCATACAGTACTAAGTGGAAGGAAAAGGATGATAGGAATGATGAGGAAAAACTGGTAGAAATAGAAGTGCAGATTTCTTAAAAAGTCTGACAGTATTGAGGGAATTATTTGTTTAGTAGAGTGATGGCGTTCGGGAAAAAACTATTCTTGTGTCTAGTTGTCTTGGTGTGCAGTGGTCTGTAGCGACGTTTTGAGGGTAGGAGTTGAAACAGTTTGTGTCCAGGATGTGAGGGGTCAGTAAATATTTTCCCCGCCCTCTTTTTGACTCGTGCAGTATACAGGTCCTCAATGGAAGACAGGTTACCAGCAATTGTTTTTTCTGCAGTTCTGATTATCCTCTGAAGTCAGTGTCGGTCTTGTTAGGTTGCAGCACCAAACCAGACAGTTATAGAGGTGCACATGACAGACTCAATGATTCCTCTGTAGAACTGTATCAGCAGCTCCTTGGGCAGTTTGAACTTCCTGAGCTGGTGCAGAAAGAACATTCTTTGTTGTGCTTTTTTGATGATGTTTTTGATGTTAGGTGACCATTTTAGGTCTTGAGATATGATAGAACCTAGAAATTTGAAGGTCTCTACTTTTGATACTGTGTTGTCTAGTATTGTGAGAGGAGGAAGGATAGAAGAGTTTCTCCTAAAGTCTACCACCATTTCTACGGTTTTTAGTGTGTTCAGTTCTAAATTGTTCTGATCACACCACAAGGATAGTTGTTCAACCTCCTTTCTGTATGCAGATTCATCATTGTCTCGAATGAGCCCGACCACTACTGTATCATTTGCAAACTTCAGTAGTTTAACAGATGGATTGTTTGAGATGCAGTCATTAGTGTATAGAGAGAAGAGAAGTGGTGAGAGTACACAGCCTTGGGGGGCACCTGTGCTAATTGTACATGTATCTGAAGTGATTTTTCCTAGCTTCACCTGCTGCTTCCTGTCTGTTAGGAAGCTTGTGATCCACTTATAAGTGTGTTCAGGTACTGCTAGATGATTTAGTTTGGTTAAGAGAATCTCTGGTATGAATGCTGAACTGAAGTCTACAAAGAGGACTCTAGCATAGGTCATTGGAGATTCAAGATGTTGAAGGATGTAGTGTAGAGCCATATTAACAGCATCATCTGTTGATCTATTTGCTCAGTATGCAAATTGCAGGGGGTCTAGCAGTGGATCCGTGATTGTTTTCAAGTGGAACATGACTAGCCTTTCAAAGGTTTTCATAGCTACAGATGTTAGAGCAACTAGTCTGTAGTAATTCAGTTCCTTGATGGAGGACTTCTTTGGCACTGGGATGATAGTAGAGCGTTTGAAGCAGGAAGGAACATAGCACAACTCTAGTGATTTGTTGAAGATTTGGGTGAAGGTGGGGGCCAATTGGTCAGCACAGACTTTTAAGCAAGAAGGAGTTATCTTCTTCTATAGTTGTCCTAAAGGTGCTTTTTCAAGAAGCAACTGGACTTTTCTTTGAATATGTTTTGCTTCTCATCCAAGAAGCTTCGGAGTCTTCGGAGAGGGGCGGCATACAAATCTAAGTAATAAAATAAATAAATAAATAAAGCTTCGGCTCTGACTGAATGGTGGGGAATGGAAGGATTTATTCTCATTACAGACAGCTGGTCATTTGCATTCTTTTAGAGAGTGTTTGAGGCCACTTGGACATTTGTCTGTGTCCCCATGGTCACCTGAGAAGTTCAAATGGGTGGGGAACCTTCTTAGAACTGTTGTTGAAAGGACTGTATTGTGGACTGGATAGACGATGATGTATCCTTCCCCCTCTGTTGAGAGAGATCTGTTCAATTCTGACATAGATGGCCTCTTTGACCTCTCTTTCAAAGCAGTGGTCCTCCTTATTCAAAATGTGGAAGCTTGTTCCAAGGCCAATGCTGAATATAAATTATACTTAAAAGATAACAGCCTGGAAGCAAAGCTCATTCAACTGATTGGCTCAGATTTTATCTTTGTAAGTGCTGTGTACTATAACTAAGACCTCTGACATGATAATTCTGTAGTTCCTTGTTTTGTAATCCTTTAACAAGTATTCCTTATTTCTTACTGAAATAAACAAACATTTGCATGATATTCTAATTTTTCAAGTTTCACATGTAGGTGTAAAATAGTCATATTTATTACTTTCCGGTTTGGCTACAGTCTGTAGCTTCTTTACTCCATGGAGGTTATGTTGCAGCTTTGGAACATGTGGGTTCTGCTTGTAACTTCTGTAAATGTATACCTCTAGTAGGAATGCATGTTTTCTAATAATCATTCTATTATCTATTTTATATTTTTGGTTTGCTGTTTATTCTCTTATTGGCTTGTAGCTGAAACAAGGGCACTGTATATGTAATGGCACTTCCGGACAGTGTCCTTCTATAGCAAACTTTCAAGCAAATGTTTGCTTGTGTGGTACTGCTCCACCCTTCCTTCCTTTCTTTGTTTACTGAAATCTTTTGGATTGTGAAATGTAAATTCATACAGGATTTTTTGCCATCAAGTTTAAACTATCGAAAATAGTTCAGGATGTGACCTCATTTCCATATTGACAATCATTATGTATTTCCCCCCTCTTTCAGTTCTTATTTTTAAAACATAAAGTCTGTAAATGATAATATTGACTATGTTGTAATGCTTGAAATAGAATGACTTTTGTGTTCTGAGAGCCTTACTCCAGTGAGCCCTTCTAAATTTCTTCTTACTAATAGACTAATATATTATACAGTGGTACCTCAAGATACGAACCCCTCGTCTTACGAACAACTCGAGATACGAACCCGGGGTTCAGAAAAAATTTGCCTCTTCTTACGAACTTTTTTTGTGTTACGAACGCCAAACCCGAACTTCCGGGTTCGGCGTTCGGAGGCTGCTGGGAAGCCCCGCCGCCTGGCTGTCACCTTTTAAAACAGCCGGGGGGCTTCCCAGCAGCCTCCCGAACGCCGAACCCGGAAGTTCGGGTTTGGCGTTCGTAACACCAAAAAAGTTCGTAAGAAGAGGCAAATTTTTTCTAAACCGTTTGGAGGCTGCTGGGAAGCCACGCGGCTGTTTTAAAAGGTGACAGCCGGGCTGGGGGGCTTCCCAGCAGCCTCCGAACGCCGAATGCAGAAGTTCGGGTTTGGCGTTCGGCTTCAGGAGACGGCCCGGCTGTTTTAAAAGGTCACATCCGGGCTGGGGGGCTTCCCAGCAACCTCCCGAACCCCGAACTTTTGCCGAACTTCTGGGTTCGGGGTTCGGGAGATTGCTGGGAAGCCCCCCAGCCCAGCTGTCACCTTTTAAAACAGCCGCGCAGCTTTCCAGCAGCCTCCGAATGCCGAACGCGGAAGTTCGGGTTTGGCGTTCGGCTTCGGGATCTCTCCTAGACTCTATAACAGCGGTCCCCAAACTACGGCCCAGGGGCTGGATGCGGCCCGCTGAGGCAATTTATCCGGCCCGTGGCAGCACACGAGATTTTACATGGAGCTGGGTGTTGGAGTTGGGGGCGGGGAGCGATGAAAGTGCGAGGCCGGCTAAAGTTTTTCTTTTTTTGAATGGCGAAGGTTTTTCTTATTCTGAATGTTGCGCGTGCGTGCGCACTCCCCATCCCCTTGTGGGCTGGCAGGGGGATGGGGGCGGAGAGGCCACAACCGAGAGGCTCGGGACCCGCCCATCCCCAGGTGGCCGTAGAAAGTGCAGAGATTATTAGAAAGTGGCAGAACCCGCCCGAAGAACTTGCGGCGACTGCTGCCAGCTTGGCTGGAGGCGACGGCGGTGGGTGAAAGAAAGAGCCGCGCCCATGCCTACCTGCTGTGAATGTTGGTGCTGAGATTCCCCGCTCCATGCCAGGCGGGCTGACTGGTGGATGGGGGTGGAGAGGCCACAACCGAGATGCTCGGCACATGTCCATCCGCGGCAGGGGGGGAGCGGCTGCGGCCATGGCTCCCTTCCCTACTCCCACCTGCCCCTGCCCGTTGCGGATGTGCCGGTGCCATGCCTCCCCGCCCCTGGCCTCCGCAGAGAGGTAAGGAAGAGAGAAAGAGAGAACAAGAGAGAGAAAGAGAGTGTGTGTGAGAGAGATCAACAGACAGAGAGCAAGATAGAAAGAAAGGAGAGAGAAAGTGAGAAAAAGAGAGAGCAAGAGAGGGGGAAGAGAAATAGAGATAGCAAGAGAGAGAACAAGAGAGAAGGAAAGCAAGAGAAAAAGAGTGTGAGAGAGAAAAAAATCAAGTGAGAGGGACAGAGAGAAAGAAAGAGAGAGAGAAAGAAAGAAAGCAAGAGAAAGAGGGACAGAGAGAGAGAGAGAAAGAAAGAAAGAAAGGGAGATATAGAGAGGGAGAGAGGAAGAGGGAGATATAGAGTGAGTGAGAGAGAGGAAGAAATCAAGAGAGAAAGAGAAAGAAAGCAAGAGAGAGAAAGAGGGACAGAGAAAGCAAGCAAGAGAGAGAGAGAAAAAGTGGGAGAGATAGAGAGAGAGAAAGAAAAAGGGAGAGATAGAAAGAGAATGACTGAGAGAGAGAAAGCAAGAGAGAGAAAGGGACAGAGAGAAAGAGAGAAAGAAAGGAATAGAGAGGGAGAGAGAAAGGAAGAGGGAGAGATACAAAGAAAGTGAGTGAGAGAGAGAGAGAAAGAAAGTGAGAGAGTGAGAGAGAGAGAAAGAGAGAGAAAAAAAGGAGAGGAAGGAAAAGAGAGAGAAATAAAGAGACAACACGGCAAGGAGTTGGGGACTTGCTCCACTTCACCTCCTCCTCCCTCCAGGCGGCAGCATTAAGAAAACCGCAGGGTTTTTTTTATACTCCGGCCCTCCAACAGTCTGAGGGACAGTGAACTGGCCCCTTGTGTAAAAAGTTTGGGGACACCTGCTCTATAATAATAATGCTTTTCTTTGTATACAATTTAGCATTTCCCTCCTCCATCCATTTCCACCCTCCAATTTATTTTTCCCTTCTTCATGCAATCTTACTTAATTTGCTCCCCCCATTCCACTCCCCCCCCCTTTTGGCAAGAGAATGGCTCATTATCTTGGTCTCTAATGGGAGTTATAATACAACAGAAACTGCCATTCATGGCTGGGCAGGTGGTGAATAGGCAAACGGGCAGAGAAGATGGCAGGGGGAGATTGCGCTTGCGTTACAGTTTTTTCTAGGTGCACCCACCTCGAGCTGCGATGTGATAAACTAAATAAAGGGGAAAATTCTCCCTCAAAACATCATAAATCCTTCTTGAAGAAAAGCAGAGGCGTAGAGCATTCACAGAAGTTCAAAGAGAATCTAAGATTTGCGGTTTTAAGGGAAGACGGACTTTCTTTCGCTATCATGAAGTGAGTACAATAAATCTCAATAAAGTGGCTGAAGGGGCTGACTCTAGCCTCAGGAAAATTAAAACGAAACTGGATCAACTGCTTCAAATTGTTACCAGCTTTAAACAAAGATTTCTGAGAGTGGAATCTGTATTGGAAAATCTTTCCTTAGATATTAAAACAGTTAAACGAGCAGTTAAAAAATGTGTCAGCTGAAAAAATTCAGAAATTAGAGCATCAAGTTAAAAGTCAGGATGAGATTTGTAAACAATTGAATTACAGAATTGCCAATTTGGAAGACCGGCAAAGGAGAAGGAATTTACCTCTGCATGGTTTTAGACCAGATTTTGCTCCAGGCTTGAAATTAGCTGAAGCAATCCTTAGTTGGATGAAAGTGTAGGGTACCCAGTTTGTTTTTGATGATGTTTTACGTGTCCATTGGGGCGTCCCACGTAGAAGCCGGGAGAGGCAAAGTTGCTTTATGCCCAATTTCAAGCCGTCTATATCAAAGCGGAAAAAGTTTACCTGGGGTTTTCCAGCTGCCATCTTGGTGTTCCAAGAAAATAAGATGTTTAGAGCACGATCATTGGAGGAGGGAAAGGCACTATTGAATCAAGTGGGTATTGAATTTGGAGAAAGTGAAGCACAAGGAGCAGAAGGAGGGGAGAGCGGAGCAGTTGGAGAGCCAAAAGGAGCAGAAGGAGGAGAAGATTATTTCAGCAGTTGCAGTACCCCAGATGAGGAGGAAAGGCAAAGGGAGGAGCAGCTGAAGCAGTTAACGGGGCAGGTGGAGGCCATCAGAAGCGAGCAGAGAAAAACAAGAGCCCAGCATGAGAAGAAAGTGAAGAAGTGAAGAGTGGAAACTGATTCTGTCGTCCCCTCTTGGAGATGTTTCTGGAATTTAGTGTTAATTTTGATTCTTGTTGGGGGGAGAAGGGAAAAAGGGAAAAGAAGTAAAAAAGTAAAAAAGTAAAAGAAGGTATTCAAATAGATAAGGGAGGGTGGGAAGGGAATTTTTCTCTCTAATTATATTAAAAAGTGGTTGCAAGTGAAGCTCAGCAGCGTGGGAATGAAATCAGGAGAAATGTCTCATGACTGGACAAGTGTTTTTCTTGTCCTCCCCCTTTTTAGTGGGGGAGCATGGGGGGGGGAAGAGGCACTTTGGGGGTGGTGGCAGGGGTGAGGAAGGGGAAAAAATTAAACCAAGAGCAAAACGAGGGGGAAAGCGTTATTCTTGTATATTATGAGTGAGTGTACTGTAATGGTTTTAAATGTGAATGGTTTGGGATCAGATTTGAAACTTTACAGGATATTGAGGATGGCTAAGCAAAACAAGGTGGACATTATGATTTTGACAGAAACACATAAAAGAGGGGGAGGAAGGGATAAATTGGTTAATGATAGAAATTGGAAATGGGTATATGAATCTTGAGGAACGCAAAATAGTAGAGGTACGGCGATTCTTTTCATCAGAGGGTTTTATTTGAAGAGGTTGGAGTTCAGAAAGATAGAGAAGGGAGGTGGCTGCTTGTTAAAGGGAAAATTAATCAAAAGAAATTGACACTGGCGGCAATTTATGCCCCGAATGGGAAAACAAAACAATTTATAATAAATACAAAGAGGAATTTGGATAACTTTATGGAGGGCATAATGCTTTTGGCAGGAGATTTTAATATGCAATTAACAAATAGGATCAGAAATATTAGTATGTTACATTTAAATAGACTTAATATGGTGGATCTCCATGCAGATATACCAAATAGAGACAGTATTCAGCAAGATATCATACATTTAGTTGCATTGACTATATATTAATGAACAGGGTGGGCAATATACAAGTTTAAAAAGTAGATATTAAAAGTATTTGGTTGTCAGATCATGCCCCACTACTAGCAGAATTGGAAATAGGTCAGGAATGTAATCAAAGAATTTGGAGATATAATGCAGTTGTAACTTATAGTGAACAAGATAAAGATAAATTGCAGACAGTTATGTGAATATTTTACAATTAATGATGTGGGTGATATTAAACAATCAATTGTTTGTGATGCATGTAAGGCTTATATGAGGGGACAATGTATATGTATGGATGCAGATATCAGAAAGAGGTGGGGTAGGGAAAGGGAAACGAAGATAAGGGAAATAGATTTGATACAAGAGCAGCTAAGATTAACTAAAAGTAGGGATTGGAATAGTCTATTGAAATTGAAAAGGAAACAATTGATGGTGTATGACGAGATCCAATGGAATAAGATGAGAATGACAATGTGAGAAAAAATATTGAGCTGGGGGACAAAATCAATGCAACAAATGGCAAGATACTTGAAGAAGAGGAAAGAAAAACCATGTATATTAGCACTGAGAGACCCTAGTGGAGAGGTTAGATATGGTAAAGAGTAGCTAGAGAAGATAATGAGAAAATATTATGAGGATTTGTATAAAGAGGAGCAGGTAAATATAGGAGTCCTTAACGTTGAGAAAATAGTAAGTGAAGAAGATAAACAAATATTGAATGCAGAAATTACACAAGATGAAATTGCTAGAGTAATTAAAGGGTTAAAACAAGCCAAAGCACCGGGCACGGATGGGTTTACAGGAGAATTTTATAAAACTTATATGAATGAACTGTTGCCGCATTTGGGGAAATTGTTTAATAATATATTGTTAACTCATATCCCGCAGACATGGAAGCTTTGTTACCATCCCGAAGATTGATCAAGATTTAAGAGAGCCTGGGTCCTACCATCCTATTAGTTTGGCAAATCAAGATTATAAAATATTTATGAAGATATTTTCAAACAAACTCAAAAATATTTTACCAAAAATAATTGAAGAGGATCAATATGGATTTGTGAAGGGTAGGAAGATAAGTGAACCAATTAGAAATGTAATAAATTTGATGCACCCTGCTACCGTTACTAAAAAGAAATTTTGAAATTTGAAATTAGACATTTATAAGGCTTTTGATAAAGTTAATCATAGCTATTTATACAAACTATATAAGGAATTAAGTATGGGGGACAAATTTTGTGAAGTTATAAAAGAGACTTATAAAGAGAATGAAGCATATATAAGGGTGAATGGACAAAGAACGCAGAGAATTAAAATACAAAATGGCACCAAGCAGGGATGTCCTTTATCTCCAATATTATTTGTAACAGCAATAGAGACATTAGCTAATAAGATAAGACAAGATAATACTTGGGTAGGGTATAAAATAGGGGAATTAGAAATGAAATTAAACCTATTTGCAGATGATGCAATTATATTGACCCAGACCCGGATGGAGATGATTAAAGTATTTTGCAAGAGTTTAAACAGGAATAGGGGGGTCAAATGACTGTTTCACAGGGGTCACCTAAAACCAGGGGGGAAGGCAAATTTCCCATGGTGCTAGGAACTAAAGCTTCTATTCTGGAGCTTTGGAACATATTTTTACAATCCAACAAATCAGGCATTTACAGTGGGGGTGTCCCTCTGACTTTCCTGCTAATCAGCTTAAAGTTTTCTAGGGAGAATTGGGGCTAGACTTGTGGTTGGGGATCACCACAACATGAGGAATTGTATTAAGGGATCGCAGCATTAGAGAGATTGAGAACCACTGATATAGATCAATGCAAACATTTAGGCATTCTTGGTTGATTTGTATGTTTCAATAACT
Organism: Erythrolamprus reginae; assembly: GCF_031021105.1. Taxonomy (NCBI): domain Eukaryota; kingdom Metazoa; phylum Chordata; class Lepidosauria; order Squamata; family Dipsadidae; genus Erythrolamprus; species Erythrolamprus reginae. The sequence continues at coordinate 66,838,308 of NC_091963.1, forward strand.
ATAAATGAACAACTAATGATATAACTTCCACATGGCACAAGAGGCAGCTCATATTTAGCATCCTACTTTCAAGTTTGCTACAGTTTTGAAATATTTAATTAGGTAGGTCACACACAAAATTTTTATCTTTTAAGAATCAATATACATCTGTAATTAAAATAACCTTAACTTGATTTGAAGGAAAAGTTGGTATATTTAGATTAAAAATCAGTGACTTTGTTCTGCTTTTTATGCAAATATGCCCAGAGAGATGAGTTCCTTCTCATATGAAGTACAACAATAAAAATTTAATTCGCTGCTTTATTTTCTTTTTTTCCTTTTTTTTAAAGAAAAAAGTTTATTAAATGTATAAACGTTAAAAAAGACAGTACATGGTCTTTTAACTTCTGTTGCATATTCATTTATATTAATATTGTATTGTACAGTCTCTTGGGTCAGACAAATAAATATAGAAAGGAAGCAACAACAACCAAAAAACCCCAAGTAGAAATAATAGAAAAAGAAAGAGACATAGAGACATGTACGCATATAACAACACAACACCCCCCCCCCCCTGAGCTGTCTTTATAGAGAGCTCTTTCTCTTATGTCATTCTACGGCAGTTAGTACCAACGGTCATTTTTCAGTTTTATGTGAAACCTTTTAAATTATAATATGCTTTTCTTACATCTCATTACAACAAATTTTTTTATTATATTTTTTATTTATTAAACATAAATCTTTCTATATACAGCCTTATTTCTGTTTCCTCTTTTCCGCCCATTTGTAAAATTCTTTCCAGATCTCATAGTATTTTGTTTCATCTTTGTTTTTCAGCTCTTGTGTTAGCTTGTCTAATTCCACACAGTCATATATATTTTTAATCATGATTCTTTCTGTTGGCGTTTCCTCTTTTTCCCAGTTCTGGGCTATGCAAATCCTAATCGCTGTGATAATATGTTGAATAAGATAGTATTATTTTTTCATTTTTAGATCTATTATACCTAGCAGGAAGATCTCAGGTTTTAGTTTAAGTTTTTGTTTAGTAATTTCAAAAATCCATATACCATATTTATTTTGTTTCAAATTTTCTTTATTTAGGGACATATTTACCACATGTGGAAGAAAGTTCTATTTCCATTTCCACATCTCCAGCAGTTTGGCTTTAGGTTAGGGCATATTTTTGCTAATCTGGCTGGTGCTAGATTTTTATGGATATTTTATAGATATTTTCTTTATATGCTATTGATTTTGTCATTTTGTAGTTTCTGGTCCGTATAGTTTCCCATTGGTCTAGATGAGTGTTATACCCTATATTTCTTGCCCAACTAGTCATGTTTCCTTTCACTATTTGGGTTTCCATTTTATATTCAATCAAAAATTTATATAATTTAGTTATATAATGAGCCGGGGTGGCGCAGTAGGTAGAGTGCTGTACTGCGGGCCACTGAAGCTGACTAGATCTATAGGTCAGCAGTTCAAATCTCATCACCAGTTCAAGGTTGACTCAGCCTTTCATCCTTCCGAGGTGGGTAAAATGAGGACCTGGATTGTGGGGGCAATATGCTGGCTCTGTTAAAAAGTGCCATTGTTAACATGTTGTAAGCCGCCCTGAGTCTAAGGAGAAAGGTGGTATAAAAATCGAATACCATATATACTCGAGTGTAAGTTGAGTTTTTCAGCAACAAAAATTTGCTGAAAAATCCAACCTCGACTTATATTCGAGTCACTGACAGCGCTCCGGCACTGCAATGACCAGAGTGCTGGCAGCAGGGGTAGGCTGGACCCACCAGGGCATGGAACCGTTCTGCCGATGGAAATTAAGCTGCACGCAGCTTCAGCTGACCGGTGGCAGTCACTTCAGGAATTATCGGTCTTGGCTGTCCTTTTCCCCCCTGCTGCTGCTGCGTCTGCACTCCTCACTTTTCCCCTGTTTCCTGCTTCCTGGTCTCGGCGAGATTCCCTCTATCCTGCCCAACTCCCCTCCAGCCTCACGCGGCCACCTGCAGAGTCCAGGAAGGAGGAGAGAGGAAAAAAGCAAAGAGCACACAGACAGCAGCAGGGGAAAAAAAGGAGAGCTCAGCCATGCCAAAGCGGTCTATTTCCCCCTTGCGAAGCCCTCGCTCTGCCTGCAGCTCCGATGGAAAGGCTTTTTTTGCTAGGCTTCTCCACCCAATCCCCGGGGAGCCTGGGTGGGAGCAAAGTCAGGGGTGCGTGTGACCACGATGCCCCTACCACTAGCTCCGGTAATTTTCTTTTGGAAGGATTCTTTGCTGCAAGAAAATTACCCCACTTGGCGGTGGTGGGGGTGGGGACTCCAAGCAGATAGTGATCGCAAAGGAAGGTCCATGGTGGCACCTCCCCCGCCCGCTCTGAGATTGCTTGCTGCAATCCCAACCACTCAGCTTTTAAAAAAACTGAGTGGCTGGAAACTGTAGCTCCGCCGGACTACGGTATAACATCAAAATATAGGAATATTTAACTTAAGTCGACAAAGCTGTCTGGATGTTTAGGGAGGCGAAGTGTCCCTGCCTCTGAAGATCCTTGATTTGATAGTGTCCGTGGCGATAAAGAGTTATATAGTCGCGGACACGCCTGGAGTCGGATCAGCTGAGATGCGGTAGAATGGTAGCCGCCATTTGCAGCTGAGTCACACTGCCAGGGGTGAGTTGGAGAGCAGAAGATCGCGACCGCCGGGGAAAGGGAGCTGACCGAGCCAGCCGAAAAACACCCGGCCTGGACGATTTGGACCCGGGGGAGGTCTCCTGGATTTGAGGAATCTCCTTAAGAAGAGGGATTTGAGGAATCCCCTGAAGAACAATCCCAGTGTGTTATCGAGGGGCGGAGAACGGGAGGAGAGAGTGTGCACCGGAAAGAGAAGGACGAGAGGGGCGAGAGAAGAACAACGCCCAGGATTGCCCTGTCCTCATTGCACGGACCCGAGACGCCGAGGAGCTGCATGGTGAGAGCACCTGGCGCTGGAGGGCCTATAAAAGAGCAAACCAAGGAGAGGAAGGAGGAGATCAAGACTGAGATTGAGGCTCGCCCTACTGAGATTACATGGAGTTCGTACTAAGATCATATAATACTGCAGAGGGACTGGAGACTTGGAAATACTGCAAGAGTAGAGGAATAAAGGCGATTGTGGACCCAGAGAAAAGACCTGAGAGTGCCAGCCAGTGGCAGTTGCCGGTACCAAAGAACCTGGGGGACAGTATGCCAGGACTTCTCCCTGAACACTGAATTTCTTTTCTAGAACTCACCTTTAAGAACTGGTGCTGTATTGCTGACTTGATGGACAAATGATCTTAATTATTTCCTATATTTTAGCACTTTATAATTTTAACAATTTTTAATAATTAATATGTTATTCTATTAAGATCTTAGAGAGTAACTTGGAGTAATTGGTATTTTAGTATTAGAGTAATTTGATGTTTAATATTAATTATTAATGGGATTGTATATGGAGATTTTAGTAATTAACATTTTAGCTACTTTATTGGGTAGGGTTTTTAATGATGGATTTCTGGGATGGGTGGGGAGGCATGTATGGTATGAATGATTGGGGTGGGTGAGATGTTATGTATGAGGCAAATGGGAATAGTATGAATGAGAATTGTCCACCTGGCGATGGGGAGACAGGAGGGATAGGGGTATCTATCTCTGAGGTAGCGGAGGGCCAGAATATCCCGATCTTGCTGGAGAGAGGTAGATATGGCGGGAGTCACGGGGCTAGCCATTCTGGAGGAAGAAGAGATCGCTGCTTAAAAGCGATCCCCTGTTCCGGTCCTGTGAGCTCAACCCGGGGTACTGGTGATGAGTGTAATCCGGGCCCTGGGCTGAAGCTGCTGCTATTCAATGCCAGATTGGTCATAATCAAAGCTCTCCTCATCCCGGATTTGATCCTGGATGAGGAGGCCGATCTGGCATGTGTGACTGAAACCTGGCTGGGCCCAGAGGGAGGAGTTCCTCTCTCGGGAATATGCCCAGCTGGGTTTCAGGTATGGCATCAGCCTCCACCCCAGGGAAGTGGGGGAGGAGTGGCTATTGTAGCCAAGGAGAACCTTCGCCTGCGTAGACTCATTGCCCCTGAGATTGTGGGTTATGAGTCCCTCTTGGGGTTCAGGTGGGCTTGTTACTCATGTACCTGCCTCCCAACTGTGTGTCAACAGCCCTGCCTGTGCTGTTTGAGGAGGTGGCCGGGTTGGCAGTGTAGTTCCCTGGACTTATTGTCCTAGTGGACTTCAATTTGCCATCACTCGGCGGTTCCTCTGGATTAGCACAGGAGTTCATGGCCACCATGACAACCATGGACCTGACCCAAGTAGTTCAGGGTCCGACTCACGAGGGGGGACACACACCTGACATGATATTCCTCTTGGAGCAATTGAGTAATGGTCTGAGAGTAAGGGGCTTAGAAACATTGCCTTTGTCATGGTCAGACCATTTCCTACTGCTGCTTGATTTCCTGGCTCCAATCATCCCCCACAGGGAGGCGGAACCAATTAGGTTCCGCCCCAGATGCCTAATGAACCCAGAGGGCTTTCAGAGGGCGCTTGGGGTTTTATCAGATTCACTTGTCCACAGCTCGGTGGAGTCTCTTGCTGAGGAACAAGGCTGCAGCAGAGGCTCTTGACCGAATTGCGCCATTGGGACCTCTCTGTGGCACTAGACCCTGTAGAGCCCCATGGTTCAACAAAGAGCTCTGGGAGTTGAAACGCCAGAAGAGACGTCTAGAGAAGCGATGGAGAAAGCGTAAATCCGAATCCGATCGAACACTTGTAAGAGCTTTTATTAAGACCTACAAAGTGGCGCTCAAAGCGGCAAGATGTGCGTACCGTACCACCTTGATTGCTTCAGCGGAATCCCGCCCAGTCGCTCTGTTTATGGTGACCTGCTCCCTTCTAAATCGGGGCAGTTGGGGAGCCCTTGCAGGGCAGTGCTGAGGAATTTAACTCGTTTTTCGCTGATAAAGTTGCTCAGATCCGGGTGGACCTCGACTCCAATTGTATAGCAGTATCGGCTGACAACGAGTCAGTCGAGGTGACTGGGGCTAAATGTCTTTGTCCATCTGTCTGGGAGGCGTTTAATTTGGTGAAACCTGATGAAGTGGACAAGGCCATTGGATCTGTGAGTTCCGCCACCTGTTTACTGGATCCATGTCCCTCTTGGTTGGTTTCGGCCAGCCGAGAGGTGACACGGAGCTGGGTCCAGGAGATTGTCAACGCCTCCTTGGGGAGGGCGTCCTACTTATAAGGAAGCACTTGTGCGCCCCCTCCTCAAGAAGCCTTCCCTGGACCTAGCCATGCTTAATAACTATCATCCAGTCTCCAATCTTCCCTTTATGGGGAAGTTTGTTGAGAAGGTGTTGATGCTCCAACTCCAGCGGTCCTTGGAAGAAGCCTATTATCTAGGCCCTCAGCAGTCTGGATTCAAGCCCGGCTACAGCACGGAAACTGCTTTGGTTGCATTGATGGATGATCTCTGGCGGGCCTGGGGCAGGGGCTTGTTCTCTGTCCTGGTGCTTCTTGACCTCTCAGCGGCTTTCGATACCATCGACCATGGTATCCTCCTGTGCCGGCTGGAGGGGTTGGGAGTGGGAGGCACTGTTCTTCAGTGGTTCTCCTCCTACCTCTCTGGTTGGTCGCAGTCGGTGTTAGTGGGGGGTCAGAGGTCAACCTCTAGGTCTCTCCCTTGTGGGGTGCCTCAGGGGTTGGTCCTCTCCCCCCTGCTATTTAATATCTACATGAAACTGCTGGGTGAGATCATCCAAGGGCATGGGGTGAGGTATCATCAGTATGCAGATGATACCCAGCTTTACATCTCCACCGCTTGTCCAGTCAGCGAAGCAGTGGAAGTGATGTGCCGGTGCCTGGAGGCTGTTGGGGTCTGGATGGGTGTCAACAAGCTCAAACTCAATCCAGACAAGATGGAGTGGCTTTTGCCTCCCAAGGAGAATTCCATCTGTCCATCCATTACCCTGGGGGGGGGGCAATTATTGACCTCCTCCGAGAGGGTTCGCAACTTGGGCGTCCTCCTCGTTCCAAAGCTAACATTGGAACACCATCTTTCGGCTGTGGCGAGGAGGGCGTTTGCCCAGGTTCACCTGGTGCACCAGTTGCGGCCCTACTTGGACAGAGAGTCACTGCTCACAGTCGCTCATGCCCTCATCACCTCGAGGTTCGATTACTGCAACGCTCTCTACATGGGGCTACCTTTGAAAAGTGTTCGGAAACTTCAGATCGTGCAGAATGCGGCTGCGAGAGCTATCGTGGGGCTTCCCAGATTCGCCCACGTTTCTACAACACTCCGTGGCCTGCACTGGCTGCCGATCAGTTTCTGGTCACAATTCAAAGTGTTGGTAATGACCTTTAAAGCCCTACATGGCATTGGACCAGAATACCTCCGGAATTGCCTTCTGCTGCACGAATCCCAGCGGCTGATAAAGTCCCACAGAGTTGGCCGTCTCCGGTCCCATCGTCCAAACAATGTCGTTTGGCGTTTGCCCAGGGGAAGAGCCTTCTCTGTGGCGGCCTCGGCCCTCTGGAATCAACTCCCCCCGGAGATTAGAACGGCCCACACCCTCCTTGTCTTTCGCAAATTACTCAAGACCCACCTATATCGCCAGGCATGGGGGAACTGAGACACCTCCCCCAGGCTTTTATATTTTATGTTTGGTATGTATGTGTTGTATGGTTTTAATTGCTGGGGTTTTATATATCATTTTCTTTTAATATTATATTTGTTCACTGTTATATTGTTTTTTATTATTGTTGTGACCCACCCTGGGTCTTCGGAGAGGGGCGGCATACAAATCTAACAAATCTAATTATTATTATTATTATTAATTTTCCCAAAAGAAAATTACCAGAGCGAGCGGGGTTGGGGTGGGGTCCTATGAAACGGGCGGAGCAAGGGGCGGATGGGAGCGCGTGGTATGTTGGGACTTTCCTTTCTGCCTGCCCCATGCCAAGGCTCCTGCCAGGTGAAAAATCTTTTGCCAGTTAAACTATGGATCCCACTGAAGAAATTTTAGAGAATACTCAAAATGATTCTTCATTTGCTTTGTAACCTTAAATAAAAACCAGTACAGTATTAACTGTGTAATTTACCTGGGGGGGGGGGGTAAAGAAAGATGCTAGGAAGGAAGAAAGAAAAGTAAGAAAAACAAAAAGACAGACAGAAAAGAAAGAAAGACAGACAGGGAAGGAAGAAAGAGAAAGAAAGAAAGAAAAAGAAAGGAAGAAAGAAAAAGAAAGGAAGAAAGAAAAAGAAAGGAAGAAAGAAAAAGAAAGGAAGAAAGAAAAAGAAAGGAAGAAAGAAAGAAAAAGAAAGAAAGAAAAATGTTAGGAAGGAAGGAAGACAGAAAGAAAGAAAAAGAAAGATGGTAGGAAGGCAGGCAGGCAGGCAGACAGAAAAAGATGGTAGGAGGGAAGAGAGACAAAGAAAGATGATAGGTAGGTAGGAAGGAAGGAAGACACACAGAAAAGGAAAGGAGGGAGGGAAGGGATAGAAGAAGGAAAGAAAAAGGAAGGAAGGAAGACACGCCGACAGAAACAGAAAGGGGGAAGGGAAGCAAGGAAGGAAGGAGAAAGAAAGAAAGAAACAGACCTGACCACAATTGAGGCCAAAATTTTGATTGCTAAGCAAAAGCGTTGTTAAGTGAGAATCACCACATTTTACTCAATCCATGACATTTCCTAGCTCTAACAATGATGTGCAAGCTAGGGAAGTACATCTGAAGGTATGTGTAATGTTCTAGTTATGGTTAAATGTGTGGCAGAAAGTGGACTCTGGGTTTGTTTTTCCTATCACAGTAAGTGAGGTTGAATGTATATAATTCTACATGACCTCTCTCTCTCTCTCTCTGTATATACACATACAGTTTATATACTAGATAATGTACCATATTTTTCGGTATATAAGATGCACCGATATATAAGAGGCACCTAGATTTTAGATGAGAAAAACAAGGAAAAAAGTATTCTGAACCAAATGGTGTAGTATTATATTGTTTAATAAAATACCAGGAAATACTGAAAAACTGCTAAACATCAGGTGAGCTACACAAGTAATCTTGCAATAGCATCACTTAAGCAATCACATAAATGACATTTTCTGGGTCAACGCTTTTCAAAGGTAGCCCCATGTAGAGAGCATTACAGTAGCCGAGCCTCGAGGTGATGAGGGCATGAGTGACTGTGAGCAGCGACTCCCGGTCCAAATAGGGCCGCTACTGGTGCACCAGGCGAACCTGGGCAAACGCCCCCCTCGCCACAGCTGAAAGATGTTTCTCTAATGTGAGCTATGGATCAAGGAGGACACCCAAGTTGCAGACCCTCTCTGAGGGGGTCAGTGATCCCCCCCCCCAGAGTAATGGATAGACAGATGGAATTGTCCTTGGGAGGCAAAACTCACAGCCACTCTGTCTTATGAGGGTTGAGTTTAAATCTGTTGACACCCATCCAGACCCCAACAGCCTCCAAGCACCGGCACATCACTTCCACTGCTTCGCTGACAGGACAAGGGGTGGAGATGTAAAGCTGGGTATCATCTGCATACTGATGATACCTCACCCCATGCCCTTGGATGATCTCACCCAGCGGTTTCATGTAGATATTAAATAGCAGGGGGGAGAGGACCGACCCCTGAGGTACCCCACAAGGGAGCAACCTAGAGGTCAACCTCTGACCCTCCACTAACACTGACTATGCACGACCGGAGAGGTAGGAGGAGGGCCTAGATAATAGGCTTCTTCGAAGGACCGCCGGAGTTGGAGCGCCACCACCTTCTCAACAATCTTCCCTATAAATGGAAGGTTGGAGACTGGCCGATAGTTGTTGAGAATGGCTGGGTCCAGGGAATGCTTCTTGAGGAGGGGGCGCACAAGTGCCTCCTTGTAGGGATCCGGGAAGGACCTCCACCCCAGAGAAGCGTTGACAATCTCCTGGACCCAGCTCCGTGTCACCTCCCTGCTGGCCGAAACCAGCTAGGAGGGACATGGATCCAGCAAACAGGTGGCGGAGCTCACAGCTCCAATAGCCTTGTCCACTTCATCAGGTGTCACCAGATCAAACTCTTCCCAGACGCGTGGACAAGTACGGGCCCTAGTCACTTCGACTGATTCGTTGTCAGTCGACTCTGTTTTCCAATTGGAGTTGAAGTCCGCTTGGATCTGAGAGATTTTATCAACGAAAAACATGTTAAAATTCTCGGCACTACTCTGCAAGGGCTCCCCAACTCCCCCCTGGTTAAGAAGGGAGTGGGTCACCCTAAACAGAGCGGCTGGGCGGGATTCCGCTGATGCAATCAAGGCAGCATGATACGTGCATCTTGCCGCCTTGAACGCCACTTTGTAAGTATTGATGTGAGCTCTTACAAGTGTTCGATCGGATTCGGACTTACTCTTCCTCTATCGCTTCTCTAGATGTCTCTTCTGGCGTTTCAACTCCCAGAGCTCCTTGTTGAACCATGGAGCTCTACGGATCTAGTGCCGTGGAGAGGTCGCCACGGCGCAATTCGGTCAAGGGCGTCTGCTGCAGCCTTTTTCCAAGCCTCAGCCAGAGACTCTGCCGAACTGTGGATGAGTGTATCTGGAATAATCCCAAGCGCCTTCTGAAAGTCCTCTGGATCCATCAGGCGTCTGGGACGGAACAACCTAATCGGTTCCTCCTCCATGCGGGGAAGGATTGGAGCCAGGAAGTCAAGCCACAGTAGAAAATGGTCCGACCATGACAAATACAACACTTCTAAGCCCCTTAGTATCAGACCATTACTCAGTTGCTCAGAGAAGAATACCATGTCGGGTGCATGCCCCCCCTCGTGAGTCGGACCCTGTACTACTTGGGTCAGGTCAATGGCTGTCATGGTGGCCATGAACTCCTGTGCCAGTCCAGAGGTTTCGCTGAGTGATGGCAGGTTGATGTCCCCCAAGACAATAAGTCTGGGGAACCCCACCGCCAATCCGGCTACCTCCTCGAGTAGCACAGGCAGGGCTTGTGACACGCAGCTGGGAGGCAGGTACGTGAGAAACAAGCCCATCTGAACCCCTAAGTCCAACTTCACCAGGAGGGATTCGCAACCCGCAATCTCTGGAGCAACGAGTCTACGCAGGCAAAGGCTCTCCCTGGCTATAATAGCCACTCCTCCCCCCCTTCCCTGGGGTCGAGGTTGATGCCATATCTTAAACCCAGCTGGGCAAATTTCAGAAAGAGGAACTCCTCCCTCCGGGCCCAGCCATGTTTCAGTTACACATGCCAGATCGGCCTCCTCATCCAGGATCAAATCCCGGATGAAGAGAGCTTTATTTACCACCGACCTGGCATTGAGTAGCAGCCTTCTCCGAGTCCCGTCAACTAAACAATATTGTTTGGCGGGACCCAGGGGAAGAGCCTTCTCTGTGGCAGCCCCGTCCCTCTGGAACCAACTCCCCCCAGAGATTAGAATTGCCCCCACCCTCCTTGCCTTTCATAAGCTTCTTAAAACCCACCTTTGCTGTCAGGCATGGGGGAACTGAGATATTCTTTCCCCCTAGGCCTTTACAATTTATGCATGGTATGTTTGTATGTATGTTTGGTTTTATAAGTTTTTTTTAGTTGTTTTAGTATTGGATTGTTACATGCTGTTTTTTATCATTGTTGTTAGCCGCCCCGAGTCTACGGAGAGGGGCGGCATACAAATCCAATAAATAATAATAATAATAAATAATAATGGACAGATAGATGGAAGTGTCCTTGTGAGGCAGAACCAACAGCCATTCCGTCTTGTCGGGGTTGAGCTTGAGACTGTTAGCACCCATCCAGAAGCTAACAGCCTCCAGACCCCGGCACATCACTTCCACAGCTTAACTGATTGGACATGGGGTGGAGGTGTATAGCTGAATATCATCAGCATACTGATGGTAACTCTCCCCACGCCCTCAGATGATCTCACCCAGCGATTTCATGTAGAATGCAGCTTAGGAATGCATTGGCTTTTTTGACTTGGATAATTCAGATCATTTCTGCATTTAAAAAACTATTTCATGAATACTAGTCAAAGTATATTCCAGTGTTTCAGTATTTATGAATATTAATTAATATCATTGATTATATGGTACACAATTGAATTCTTAAGATTTTAACCTCTCCTTTACACACCGATTATACTCCTGTAATTATACCTGCCAAGTCATGAAAAAAATGGATGCTTCTGTTTGAATTCATTTTAAATGACACTGTTATTTTCTCTCCTTCCAGCTGTGAAAGAGAGTCTATAGCCTATAAGATATTCCCATTCACTACAAAGAGCAGTCACAGAAAATGCCGCCTCCTGCAAATATTGTGAAAGTAGCAGTAGAATGGCCTGGTGCCTTTCCAAAGTTGATGGAAATTGACCAAGTAAGTGCTTATTTCTCTGTGTTATTTGTAAAAGTCTTTCTACTCTTAGACTGACAATTAATGCTTGTTATACAATATTTTACACAGTCTTATAATGAGTCAACTGTGGAATCTTCTCTAAGGATCTTTTACCTAAATAGAAGGTTTGCATGGCTTTGTATAGATACAGTAGTTCTCATTGAATGACACTAACTGGGGCTGAAACTGCTGCCAAAAATTAATGCAGCCATTATGCAAAACATCATATGACAATTCTATTTAGTGAGGCAGTTCCAGTTGAGTCATTAGGCCAAGATCTCATGCTTCTAGTGTCTTTGTCTTGCCAACCTATGTTTCAACACCCTCATCTTGATTTTTCTTTTTTTCTCCCATTTCTCCCCTTTTGCCTGCACACCACTCTGACCCTCCAGCTAATTTTTATTGTCTTCCTCCAGCTACTGCCAATGCATGTTTAATCTGACCATCCCATTCAGCAGTAGGAAAAGAACATAGTAAATGTCAGTCAGGAGGAGGGAATTTGGGACAGGGGGAATGTATGGCAGAGTGCAGGCAGCTAGAAGGGCAGTATAGGGGGCAGTAGAAACCACCTTGCAGTCATAAATATAGACAGGATGCTAAACCCCAAATTTTGATTACTTAACCTCAGGGTTACTGCAGTGCTTGTAACTGAGTTCTATTCGGATTGGGCGGCATAGAAGTTTATTTAGTAAATAAATTTATTTATTAAATAGGTTTATTTAATAAATAAATAAAATAAAATAAACTTTGAGCACTGGATATGTGCAATTCAGTAGAACTTGGAATGTTGTTGAGGACTATATGTATTACAGTGATGCCTTGTCTTACGAACTTAATTGGTTCCGGGACGAGGTTTGTAAGGTGAAAAGTTTGTAAGACAAAACAATGTTTCCCATAGGAATCAATGGAAAAGCGATTAATGCATGCAAGCCCAAAACTCACCCCTTTTGCCAGCCGAAGCACCTATTTTTGTGTTGCTGGGATTCCCCTGAGGCTCCCCTCCATGGGAAACCGCACCTCCGGACTTCCATGTTTTTGTGATGCTGCAGGGGAATCCCAGCAGCGCAAAAACGGGTGCTTTGCTGGCAAGAGAAGTCCAGAGGTGGGGTTTCCAGCGAGGCGAGCCTCAGCAAAATTGCAGCATCGCAAAAACACAGAAGTCCTCGAAACCCCACCTCTGGACTATTCAACATGGTCAATAGGCCCTTGTGATCTTGAAATGAGGAAACTTCATGAAAATTTCCTCATTCTATTTTGCAGTCATTATGCTTAGATTAGAGTTATTGTTTGTAATACTGCTTTAGATAGGACCACTTTGCTAAAGTTCCTGGAAGATAGGCATTTCTCAGGAATCTTCCAATTTCTTAGGAATTTTTTCAAATGGGCAATTTCTTCCTGGGAAAATCTACCTAAGGCGCAATTTATTTATTTATTTATTTATTTATTCATTCATTCATTCATTCATTCATTCATTCATTCATTCATTCATTCATTCATTCAATTTTTATGCCGCCCTTCTCCTTAGACTCAGGGCGGCTTACAACATGTTAGCAATAGCACTTTTTTAACAGAGCTAGGCTATTGCCCCCACAATCCGGGTCCTCATTTTACCCACCTCAGAAGGATGGAAGGCTGAGTCAAACTTGAACTGGTGATGAGATTTGAACCGCTGACCTTCAGATCTACAAGTCAGCTTCAGTGGCCTGCAGTACAGCACTCTAACTGCTGCGCCACCCCGGCTCATTTTGGTATTTAACCGGTGGGGAGGGGGAGGCGGGAATTATACCTTGCTTTCTTATGTTTGCATAATGATCCCAGATTGATCTCCCATTTGATCCCTCTTCACAGCTCCTTTTTGTTCCTTCAGTATACCAGGGTGATCCAACAGAAAAAACATAGCCTCTCCCTGGTACAAAGCTGAAGGGATCAGATCTGGTGGCCTAGAGGTTAATTCTCTGCCTTACAAGGCAGAAGCCACAGGATCAAATCCCAATAAGGGTATGGCTAGCTGATAAGGCCAGAACCAGGCCGAAATAGCGCTATCCTAGTCTCCCTTAATTTTAAATATTCAGCAAAAATATGTGATACATACAGAACATAATTTGTTGGCTATGAATAAATTAACTGCCTTGAAATGGCCCCGGGTTGTGCCTAGAGGCAAAAAGGAGCTGTGACGTTCCTTCAATATACCAGGGTATTTACCAATATACCAGGGTGACCCAACATGTATGTATGTATGTATGTATGTATGTATGTATGTATGACATGTTTTTGCTGAATATATATGTGTGTGTGTGTGTGTGTGTCTGTGTGTCATATGTTTTTGTTGAATTTGAAATTAGGGAGACTAAGATAGATCTATTTTGGCCTTATCAGCTAGCCATACCCTCACTGGGACTTGAACCTGCAACCTTTGCCTTGTAAGGCAGAGAACTAACCTCTAGGCTACAGTATCCAATCCCTTCAGCTCTGTACCAGGGAAAGGTTACATATTTTTGTGTCGAATCACCCTGGTATATTGAATATATATATTCAATATATATATATGTGATACATGTGATACATACATACATACATATACTGTATATATATATATATATGTGTGTGTGTGTGTGTGTGTGTGTGTGTATCACATGTTTTTGCTGAATTTTTAAAATTAAGGGAGACTAGGATAGCACTATTTCGGCCTTGTTCTGGCCTCATCAGATAGCCATACCCTTACTGGGATTTGATCCTATAACTTCTACCTTGTAAGGCAGAGAATGCCTTGTAAGGCAGAGAATCTGACAGAAAACACACACACACACACACACACACGCATCTTTTCTAAGCAAGCAGTAAAATATTAATTCAAGTCAGACTTGCCTAGAAAAGTCTGTTTAGTTGCAGTTCCTTGAATTACTATATTGCTATATCACATCATTATTAGAAATAAAAAGAAATATAATGTTATATTACATGAAGATGTATGGCAACCTTCCTATTTTCAACACTGTATTGCAACTTTAGTCTCTTTGCTTATATAGTTAAACTCATGTAGGAACACAAACAATAATTTTACATGCTAAGTTTTAATCAACTTTATTATAGTTACGGTATATAGCTATTAATTTCACATTCTAGTGCTGATATCAAACGTTTCAGGCAAATACACTATATAGACTATAAGTATATAGACAGATCTTCGAATCGCTTGTCATTCATGACATACCTGTTTTCTGGGCTAATAAAAATGCCTTCCTTAATTTTAACGTTACTTATTCTTGGAAACATCTGACTCAAATAATTAAAATCTCCCCCTTCCTTTTTGGTAGCTTTGGTAAAATAGTCTGAGTTTTATGTGAAGTGGAGGTCAACATATCTTTGCCAGGTTAACACATTTTTCTATCCTGGAACCAAATTTTTCAGTGGTCATTTTTAAAATGTAATTGACTCTCTTGCAATGTTTTTCATTCACATATATAACAACAATATTTCACATAATGAAGCTGCATTCCAGGCAGACCCATTACTGTTAGATGTCCATGATATTCAAGTTGTACTTAGTACAGTGGAACCTCGACATACGAGCAGCTCTACTTACGAGCTACTCGAGATAAGAGCTGGGAGGGGAGCGACATTTTTGTTCGCCTCCCGAGCTCACATTCGGGATACGAGCGCCAAGGAGCTGTCTCCTGAAGCCGAACGCTAACTTCCGCATTCGGCTTCAGGAGACAGCTGCGAAGCGGCGCGTGTGTTTTAAAACGTGGCAGCCGGCCTGGGGGGCTCGGGGGGAAGCCCCCGAACCCCCCAGGCCGGCTGCGACGTTTTAAAACACCTGAGCCGCTTCGCAGCTGTCTCCTGAAGCCAAACGCTAACTTCCGCGTTCGGCGGCAGCGGTTTTTTTTTGTTGTTGCACGGATTAATTGACTTTACATTGTTTCCTATGGGAAACAATGTTTCGTCATACGAGCGTTCCGACTTACGAGCCTCCTTCCGGAACCAATTAGTCTCGTAAGTCGGGGTTCTACTGTATACTAGATGTGGTTCAATAATAGTCCCAGGTTTTCATATATTTCTTGAGTGTGTGTAGCATAACTGGTCCGTCCACTGTGATTTGCATGCCGGCCACTGATTGGGTAAAGTGCAGTTGGCAGATTCAAACAGCTGTCAAGCCGCATCTCCGCTGCAGAACAGAAGAAAAAGACACAAGTTTTTCTGGCGCAAGTCTTTTGCTGCCTGAACTAAATTGTACATAGTTGCTGCCATTTCAGCTTGTATTCAATAAACTTGATTACAGCATCAACGTGTCTAGCTCAATTTGTCCAATCTAACACTGGCGATGAGGTTGCAAGGAACCAACACGCGAGGCAACAGCTACAACAATGCAGTCCTCAATGGCTCAAGCCCCGGACCTGCTCCACGCCGAAAAGAAAACATGGAACACGTGCATGTCTAAGTTCTGAATCTTCCTATAGGCAACTAAACTCCACAATGTTACAGATGACAGGAAAAGAGCCCTATTCTTAAATTACTGTGGCTCAGAAATATATGGGCTAGCACAAACGCTAGTGGACCCCAAATCCACAGAGACAATAGCCTAGTCAATGCTACAAGCAAAATTAGTGGCTTATTTCCAGCCAACCACCCCAGCTAGAGGAAGTTGTAACCAATTTTTCAATACAAGGTAAAAAGAGGGCGAATCCATCAATGACTTTGCCATGCGTCTCAAAGGCATCTTAGCCAAGTGCAAATTTAAAGATCCCAAGGAGATGCTTACCAATGGGCTAATCTTCAGGATGTGGAACACTACCCTCCAAAAAAAGCTCCTCATAGATGAGGCAGCTATGCTGCAAGACGTCTTAAAAGTAGCCAAGGCAGCCGAGGTTTCTGATGCTTCAGTAGTGGAACTCAAACAAACATCTGCTGCAGCAAACCAGCTGCAGATGGAGATCGACTGGGCATCGGAAGTTCCAGAGGCCCAAGAGGACGAACCAAGCCACAACAGAGACACATGCCTGCAGGTCAGAACCAACACCAAGGACTACCAAAGAGAAGACCAGAGATCCCTCAAATGCCCCGGTTGCAAAGGAAATCACCCCCACTCAAAGTGCAGCTTCAGAAAGGCCATCTGCTGCAGATGCCAAAAGAAAGACACATCACAGAAGCCTACCGCATGGATGATTTCCCTCCCAACACCATCCCAGCAAGGTCCTATGGAACCACATGGCAGAACAGACCAAACTACCAATGTGGAAACTACAAGAGGACAGAGGACAACCGGAGAGACTTTAACAGAGGTAAAACATCCCACACAGTTAGCAACACTTCAGCGCCCGAAGAGGGGAAATTATTTGTGTCCCTAAGTATAAACGGCCAACCCTGTAAAATGGAACTGGTTACGGGATCCAAACATAGCATCATGCCATGGCAAAAATTTAAACTGTATATGCCGGAAGTATTGAAAGAACAACTAGAGACTGTGAACTCCGAGCTTAAAGACTTCCAACAGAATGGAATTCCTGTGTCGGGTTATAAAAGGGTTCCGGTTCGGTTCCAGAGTTATTCGGGAATGTTGCCATTGATTATAATAGATGGGCCAAGGCACACATTATTGGGGTTGGAGTGGTTGAACCCATTGGGTATCCGGGTAACAGGGCTTCACAAAATTAGTGGAGATGACCCCATATACCTAATTGAGGAGTTTAAGGAAGTTTTTTTTGGAAGGGCTGGGGTGATATAAAGGTACACCTATTTTGTTCATTTTAGACTCTAACATCGCCCCGATCCGCCTGAAGCCACAACGGGTCCCTATATTACCTAAGGTAGATTCTCAATTGGACAAATTCATAGCACAAGGGAACCTTTTTCCAACAGACCACACTAAATGGGAAACACCTATAATTATAATCACTCCCATGTAATCAGTTTGCTGATTACAAGGCAACCTTAAACAGAGGCTTGCAGCACCATGCTTACCCTATACCAATAGTGCAACACTTGTTTCACTCTCTGGGGAGGGGATCAATCTTTGCGAAGCTGGATCTAACACAAACATACCAGCAATTGCCAGTAGACCATGACACCACAGAGGCTCAAACAATAGTAACACACAGGGGAGTCTTCAAATGTACAAGGTTGCAATTTGGAGTTAGTGTAGCCCCCGGTATTTTCCAGAGTCTCATGGAAAGACTATTTATTTATTTATTATTTATTTATTTTGTTCAATACACAATGAGGGATTTAGTGGGTATATATATACACACATAGTAAAATACATGATGAAGGTTATAGAGGAGATACTCATAGTAAAATATATCTAAGAAATAATAGAAAAGAAGATATAGTAATAGAACATATCAATGAAAGAATAGAAGAAGAGATCTAGGAATAGAAGAAAAGTATAGGAGAGATAGGAGAGCAATAGGACAGGGGACGGAAGGCACTCTAGTGCACTTGTACTCGCCCCTTATTGACCTCTTAGGAATCTGGATAGGTCAACCATAGATAATCTAAGGGTAAAGTGTTGGGGGTTTGGGGATGACACTATGGAGTCTGGTAATGAGTTCCACGCTTCGACAACTCGGTTACTGAAGTCATATTTTTTACAGTCAAGTTTGGAGCGGTTAATATTAAGTTTAAATCTGTTGTGTGCTCTTGTGTTGTTGTGGTTGAAGCTGAAGTAGTCACCGACAGGCAGGACGTTGCAGCATATGATCTTGTGGGCAATACTTAGATCTTGTTTAAGGCGCCTTAGTTCTAAACTTTCTAGGCCCAGGATTGAAAGTCTAGCCTCATAGGGTATTCTATTTCCAGTGGAGGAGTGAAGGGCTCTTCTGGTGAAGTATCTTTGGACATTTTCAAGGGTGTTAATGTCTGAGATGCGATATGGGGTTCCAAACAGATGAGCTGTATTCGAGGATGGGTCTGGCAAAAGTTTTGTAAGCTCTGGTAAGTAGTGTGAAATTGCCAGAGCAGAAGCTACGTAGGATTAGGTTTACAACTCTTGAAGCCTTCTTGGCTATATTGTTGCAGTGGGCTTTGGCACTTAAATCTGTTGTTATTAGTATACCAAGGTCTTTAACCGGGTGGGGATTATCTGTGATAATTTGATTATTCAGTTCGTATTTGGAGTTCAGATTCTTCTTCCCAATGTGTAGGACAGAGCATTTGCTAGTTGAGATTTGGAGTTGCCATGTGTTAGACCACTCAGAAACAGCGCCAAGGTCTTTTTGGAGTGTTATCGGTGGTGTTGAAGAGTTTTACATCGTCGGCGAAGAGGACACAGTTGCTTGTGATGTAATCGCAAAGGTAATTGATGTAGAGAATGAAGAGCGTTGGTCCCAGTACACTACCTTGGGGGACACCGCTTTTAACTGGGACGGGGGTGGATATGGTGCTTCCTATTTTGACCACTTGTTGTCTGTTTGACAGGAATGCTATAATCCAGCTATGGAGGGATCCTGAGATGCCATAGGATTTGAGTTTTAGGAGTAGTTTGTTGTGGACCACTGAATCAAAGGCTTTGCAAAAGTCAATATAAATTGCATCTGTAGATTTCCCTTAATCTAGATGAGTTGTCCATATATTTTTGCAGTGGAGGAGCTGCAGGTTGCAGGATAGTTTTTTTCTGAAACCAAATTGTTTGTTAGAGAGCAAATTATTACAAGGAATTCCCAGCATAGTACCCTATTTCAATTACGTTTTAGTGCCTGGGGAATCAAAAGCTCAACTTTGGGACAGGCTCAGCGAAGTGCTGACAAGATTCCAACAAAAGGGTCTAAAAACAAAGGCGGAGAAATGTTTCTGAGATGTCCCCAGTGTAGAGTTTTTAAGATTTAAAATAGACAAGAAAGGCATCCATTTCAAGGAGAACAAGGTAAATGCTATAAAGAACGATCCTAGTCCTACAAAAAAAACAGAATTGCAGGCATTTTTAGGATTGCTAAATTTTTATTCCATTTTTCTAAAACAGAGAGCAATGATGGCAGAACCTCTACATAGGGGGAACCAAATGAACAAGATGCATTTGCAGCAACTAAACAGCTTTTGTCTTCTAAAAGCGTAATTATTCAGTACAACATTACCCTTAAGGTTAACTTGCAGTGCTTCTCCTTACGGAATTGGTGCAGTCTTCAGCCACTCCTTTCCAGATGGAGCCAAATCCCCAATTGCCTTCTATTCAAAAACAGTATGGCCCATTGAGAGGAACTATGGGCAGATAGATAAAGAAGGGCTTGTAGCTGTAGCCGGCATTAATGTTTCCATAATGACCTTTATGGCTAGCCATTTGAGTTAATTACCAACCATAAGCCACTACTGGGGCTATTAGTAGGCAATAAACCAGAATGACCAGGTGGGCAATCTTCTTATCCGGCTATCATTACACAATCAGGCAAGAAGAGGTGGAGGAAATAGGACATGCAGACGCCTTAAGCCGCTGCCCACAGCCAAAAATAGTGAATGACCCCTCAGCAACAGCAGTTATATTACTAGTAGAACTAGAAGACTGCAACATTGTATCAGCCAAAGAAATAGCAATAGAAACCCAGAAGGATTCCACGTAAATCCAAGTTACAAGTTGGGTGTTGAGGGAATGGCCAGAGGAGAAACACACAAAGGAATTTAAGGGTTTTAGAACAAGGCAAACCAAATTCTCAGTACTCAAAGATTGTGCATTATGGGGTGACCTAGTAATAATACCTCAAGCATTAAGAAAAAGGGTATTGGAAACCTTGCATAAGGGTCACCCTGGCATTGTGAGAATGAAGAGTTTGGCCAGGAGTCACCTTTGGTGGCCGGGACTAGATAAAGACATTGAGCACTGTGTAGCCACATATGAGCCCTGTCAAGAATTGAGAGCAAACCCATCAAAGACTGCATCGACAGACTGGAGACACCCAGACGACCTTGGTCTAGGGTACACATTGACTTTGCTGGACCTATAGAAGGGCAAACATTCTTGATAGCCATGGAGGGCTAGAAGTGGTGCCAATGAAAACAACAATGACAAGCACCACGATTAGAGCATTAAGACAGTTGTTTGCAACGCACGGCATACCAGACGTGATAGTATCAGACAACGGCGTACAATTAACTGCCTACCAAATGGAACTCTTCTTAGCGGAACTGGGCATCAGATATGCCCTGGTTTCACTATATTGCCCCTCAAGTAATGGTCAAGTAGAAAGCATGGTGAGGGTCACCAAGGAAGCCCTCAGCAGGTCTGCACCCGGGGATTGGCAGGAAAGGACTGACCAATTCCTCCTGGCACAACACATAACTCCTTGCATCACCACAAACAAAAGTTCTGTAGAAATCCTCATGAGGCAGAGACTGCATTCTCAACTAGACAGACTGCACCCCATGTACAGTGGTACCTCGAGATACGAGTTTAATTCGTTCCGGACCTGCGCTCTTAAGTCGAGCAGCTCTTATCTCGAACAACTTTTCCCCATAGGAATTAATGTAAATAATTTTAATTGGTTCCAGCCCTCAAAAAACTCACAAAGTTAATCTAAATTATGCAAAAAGACATTGCAAGAATAAATGTAACTTTACTTATTAATAAGATGATAAGCTGAGAGCTTTCCTTCCCTTCCTCTTTTTACCCAAAACAATCAACATGGCAAACTTTTATTTTTATTCATTAAACTGTAGTTATTTATTCAACTTCACTGCCACCCAATCCTGTAGAGGGAGGAAAGAAGGGAGGAAGGAAAAGGAAAGCAAGAAATGGAGGGAGGAAAGGAAGGAAGGAAAGAAAGAAAGGAAGGAAGAAAGAAAGGAAGAAAGAAAGGGTGAAGGGACAGGAACAGAGGAAGGAAGCAAGGAAACTTATGAAAGGGGAGAGTAACTTCACTGCCACCCAATCCTGTAGAGGGAGGAAAGAAGGGAGGAAGGAAAAGGAAAGCAAGAAATAGAGGAAGGGAAGGTAAAAGAGAGAAAGAAAAAGAGCAAGAAAGAAAGCAAGCAAGAGAGAAAGAAAGAAAATGAAAGAGAAATAAAAATAGAGAGGGAGAATGAAAAAAATGGAAGGAGGGAAGGAAGGAGAGAAAGCAAGAGAAAGAAACAAAGAGAAAGAAAGAAAGAAAGAGAAAGAAAGAAAGAGAAAGAAAAAAGAATGAAAGAGCAAGAGAGCAAGAGAGAAAAAGAAAGAGAGAGAGAAAGAAAGAAAGAAAGGCAACTTCAAAGAAAGGCTCACTGAGCATCTCTCACTCTCTCTCTCTTTCTATCCCTCTCTCTTTCTCTCCCCCCTCTCCCCCCCTTTCCCTCTCTTTCTCTCCCTCTCTCTTTCTCTCCCCCCTTTCCCTCTCCCCCCCCAGGCCGGCAGCGATGTTTTAAAACAGCCGCGCCGTTTCCGAGCTAACTCCTGAGGTGCGGAAGTTCGCCTTTGGCGTTTGGGCCACTCGGAATGTGAAATTCAAAACAGCGTTTGGATCCCCCCACCCCCAGCAGAAGCCAAGGACCCCCAGAGTGGGGCGGCAGGGGAGGCGACCGCCTCTCCACTCACCAAGTGCCGGGATACGAGCCGAGAAGAGCCGGGCTGGCTTACTTTCCTTCCTTCCCGCGCTGATGCAGAGCCACTCGAACAAAGCGTCACGCCCCCCTGACGCTTTTGGCGGCAAAAGAGCCCAGCGTCGCTTCGGAAGCCGCCGAAAGCATCAGAGGGGCACGACGCTTTGTTCGAGTGGCTCTGCATCAGCGCGGGAAGGAAGGAAAGTAAGCCAGCCCGGCTCTTCTCGGCTCGTATCGCGGAGAGGGGCGGCATACAAATCCAAGTAATAAATAAAATAAAATAAAAAAATGTCTCTCCTCTCCCAGCTCTTATCTCGAGTAGCTCTTAAGTCGAGCAGCTCTTATGTCGGGGTTCCACTGTACACTTAAGAGACACAAAATGCCACAAGCTCTAGAGAGAAGCCTAGAAATGGGGGAGTTGGTATTCGCCCGAGGGTAGGAGGTGAGACAAATTGGGAAAAGGGGGTGGTCACAGGCAAACCTGGCCAAAGACATACAGTGGTACCTCTACTTAATAACTTAATTCATTCCGCGACCAGGTTCTTAAGTAGAAAGGTTTGTAAGTAGAAGCAGTTTTTCCCATAGGAATAAATGTAAAAGCAAATAATAAGTGCAAACTTATTAGGAAATCATCTTCTTACCATCCATCCTTGGAAACTTGTATCCATCATCAAACTATAAGTACCTTCCCCCTGCGAGCTCCCCAACTCTTGGAATTATAATTGGGTTGAGGCAGGCTTAGGCGCCAGCCCAGCTGCCGCTTGTGCCTCCAGCCAAAGGCCCATATGAATTCCCATCGTGTTTCCAGCTGAGAGAGGGGGGAAGCGGGATGCAGGACAATGAAGAATGCATCCAAGGGGTCCACAGGGGGTTGATCTGGCTCTTTCCCCCTGCTGCTTTTCTCATTGGGCTGGTGATGATGCTTTTCTGTGCATTCGGAGCATAGAATGAGTCTTCGGTGTCGCTATGCTACTGCATGGCTCGTATTCGAACAACAGCATTATTAGGGACACCCGCACCTTTACGGGGGCATCTCCGATCCTCGTAGGCTACAGCGGTAGGGGAAGGAGCCTTCGGTGCTGTGTGATTGCATGCCACACTTGCCCAACTCACCACTAGCCAGCTGAGAGATAGCGGTATGATGCCAATCCCGAAGGGCAGATTTGGGGCTTTTTCTTCTCCTAGAAACATAGAAACATAAAAGACTGACGGCAGAAAAAGACCTCATGATCCATCTAGTCTGCCCTTATACTATATTTTGTACTTTATCTTAGGATGGATATATGTTTATCCCAGGCATGTTTAAATTCAGTTACTGTGGATTTACCAACCACATCTGCTGAAATTTTGTTCCAAGGATCTACTACTCTTTCAGTAAAATAATATTTTCTTATGTTGCTTTTGATCTTTCCCCCAACTAACTTCAGATTGTGTCCCCTTGTTCTTGTGTTCACTTTCCTATTAAAAACACTTCCCTCATGAACCTTACTTAACCCTTTGACATATTTACCGTACATACTCGAGTATAAGCCGAGTTTTTCAGCCCAAAAAATGGGCTGAAAAACACAGCCTCGGCTTATACTCGGGTCATTGACAAAGTCACCACACGAGGGCGCCATTGCTTGAGCCAGAGCGAGGAGGCACCAGCTTTTGTCCCCTCTGGCACGCCGTAGTTCCTCTCCCTGCCTCAAGCAAATGAGGCAGCCATTTGCTCCAACCGAGAGGGGGGGGGGAAGCAATGGTGAGTAACTATTCTTTGCTCTATCTGCATTGTCCTTAGTCGGATTAAAAAGGCCCCCTGCTGTCAGATTCTCCTCCCCCTCCTTTGAAAGGATTTAAACTGTTTAAAAAATGGTATTTTGTGGTAGTTGCTGTCCTTGCTTGGATAGGATCTAATAATGTGTTATGAGGCAGAGCTAGACAGGAATTCTTTTTCTATCTGTCTATCTTCCTATCTATTTTTCTATCTGTCTGTCTGTCTATTTATCTTTCTATCTATATCTATCTGTCTATCTATCTATCTATCTATCATCTATCTATCTATCTATCTGTATCTATTTCTATCTATCTATTTTTCTATCTTTCTATCTATCTATTTTTCTATCTATCTATTTTTCTTTCTTTCTATCTATCTATCTATCTATCTATCTGTATCTATTTCTATCTATCTATCTATCTATCTATCTATCTATCTATTTTTCTATCTGTCTGTGTGTCTGTCTATCTGTCTATCTATCTTTCTATCTATATCTATCTATCTATCTATCTATCTATCTATCTATCTATCTATCTATCTATCTATCTATCTATCTATTTGGTTTTCTATGCTGATAACCTCACAGCAGCTAATGCTGAAGCTCTTCTTTGGATACACTTATTTATTTGTTTGTTTGTTTGTTTATTTATTTAATTGGATTTGTATGCAATCCCTCTCCAAGGACTCAGGGTGGCTCACAGCATATATAAAAACAGAACAATAATGTAAATCCAATTAATGATGAGAAGGAATCCAGTTTTGAAGGATTTTAACTGTTAGGTTTTAGCTTTGTTCCTGATCAAGCTACTTTTTTTACTTTTTAATTTATTGTTAATATTGTTAATTTGTTTACCCTCTTTTAAATTTACAGAGCTAGTTTACTGGTTTTCTTTAAAATAAATATTCTAAAACATGTCTCAATTAATGTAATTTTATTGTTTTCCATTTTTATAAGTTACCAGTAGCCACTGCATTATCTAACCTCGGCTTATACTCGGGTCAATACGTTTTCCCAGTTTTTGTGGCAAAAATTGGTGCCTCGGCTTATACTCGGGTCGGCTTATACTCGAGTATATACGGTAAATGTTTTGATCATGTCCCCCCTTTTCCTTCTGTTCTCCAGACTATACAGTTTGAGTTCATTAAGTCTTTCCTAATACGTTTTATGCTTAAGACCTTCCACCATTCTTGTAGCCCGTCTTTGGACCCGTTCAATTTTGTCAATATCTTTTCTTAGGTGAGGTCTCCAGAACTGAACACAGTATTCCAAATGTGGTCTCACCAGCACTCTATATAGCGTGATCACAATCTCCCTCTTCCTGTTTGTTATACCTCTAGCTATGCAGCCAAGCATCCTACTTGCTTTTCCTACCGCCCGACCACACTGCTCATCCATTTTGAGACTGTCAGAAATCACTACCCCTCTACTACTACTTCTCTTCTGAAGTTTTTGCTAATACAGAACTGCCAATACAATACTCCGATTGAGGAGTCCTTTTCCCCAAGTGCATTATTTTACATTTGGAAACATTAAACTGCAGTTTCCATTGCTCAGAATACTCGCCATTAACAATAACTCTCTGATGTCTACGCTTCAGCCAGCTGCAAATCCACTGAACTATTCAGGGATTAAGTGCAATCTTCACTAATTTATCTATCAGCTACTTTATGTGGAACCGTATCAAAAGCTTTGCTGAAGTCCAGATAGCCAATATCCACGCCACCACCTTCATCCAACACCTTTGTGACATAGTCAAATAAATCAATGAGATTAGTCTGACATGATTTGCCTTCAGTAAAGCCATGCTGATTTGGGTCCAATAAGTTATTGTTTTTTAGGTGCTGATTTATCCTCTTTTTGAGTAGAGTCTCCATCATTTTAACTATAACTGATGTCAAGCTAACTGGCCTGTAGTTACCAGCTTCTTCTCTACTGCCCTTCTTGTGGATAGGCACAACACTGACCATTCTCCAATCCTCAGGAACATCTCCTGCTAACAGGGATT
Organism: Erythrolamprus reginae; assembly: GCF_031021105.1. Classification (NCBI taxonomy): domain Eukaryota; kingdom Metazoa; phylum Chordata; class Lepidosauria; order Squamata; family Dipsadidae; genus Erythrolamprus; species Erythrolamprus reginae. The sequence continues at coordinate 66,863,942 of NC_091963.1, forward strand.
GGTTAAACAAATCAGTCGGGGTTAGCAATGACAAATCTGAGTTCTTTTAGAACTCTGGGGTGGATGCCATCTGGACCCATTGCCTTATTTATCTTTAATCATTCAAGTTCTTCTAAGACATCGGCTTCTAAGATCACTGGAGATGAATCCGTACAGCTGGAAGCAATGCTATATCCATCTATAGTATTATATTGTAAGGTGTCTTTTGAGAAAACTGAACAGAAGTAGCTATTGAAATGGTCAGCGATATCCTTATTCCCCTCAATGCATGTATTATTCCCAGTACTAAGCTTCATGATGCTGCAGGTTTTTTTCTTCCTATCAGTAATATATCTGAAGAAGGTTTTATCCCCCTTCTTTACAGATTTGGCAATTTCTTCCTCTTTTGAGGCTTTAGCAGCGTATATTATCTGTTTCGCCTCCTTCTGTCTCATTTTATACACCTCTCTATCAGCTATACTTCCAGACTCTTTATACCTCCTATAGGCAGCCTTTTTTTCATTGACTATAGCCCTTACATCATTGCTAAACCATAGCGGTTTCTTCTTCCTTTTACCTTTAGTTATTTGCCTTACATACAGTCCAGTGGCTTTTAAAATGGCCTTTTTTAATACAGTCCACTGGGTGCTCGCTCCTGCCATTTTATCCCTCCCCTTTAATTCATTATTTAAATATTCCCCCATCGCATTAAAATTTGTTTTTCTGAAATTTAATACTTTGGTTGCAGTATAGGATTGCTCACAAACATAGAAGGTCACTGCAACCTACATTTTCTCCCACCTTAACCTCTGAAACACAATAAGAAAGCGGAGCAATAGGTCAAATAGATCAAAATATCATAATAAGAAAGAAAAACAGCTATCAGAAGGTTTCTGATAAAAAGTCTCTGATGAAAATCAGATAAAAGTTAATTAATTAGTTATATAGTAAATCAATAGATCAGTAGTAAATCAAAGTCTCGTTTCTCCTTCAGCCCAAAGAGGAAAAAAATAGGAAAATGTTGTAAAATTCAAAAAGAATATTCTATACCGTACTATACAGTTCTATACAGTTCTTCACATTTAAAATACCGCCCTCTTCTTTCTCCAGATAATGTTGTTTTTATGCCACCATTTAATACTTGTCCCGCAGTTCAGAAGCTAAACTACAAAGAAAGCCAAAAGGCAAAAGAATCTACTCCGCTAATATTGTCTATTATGTACCATCCAAGCAAAAGAAATACACCATCAAAATTTTCTCCTTTCACTTTTATCTCTGAAATATCACCCGATCTTATTTCGTATTCAAGTAACTGCTAGTGAAGGGGTTTTTTCCCTTCTTGAATCTCGTCTCAATTCACCACTTTCCGGAAGAGGAAAAGATGGCAATTTCCTCTTTCCTCCCTCTTTATTCCTTCTTGATCAATCTGAACACCACCAAGGCTTTACTTCAAAGATATCACCTCTGATCTTATATCTACATCAAATTAAGATCCTGGTAAGTCTTCTTACAGGATTATGCTGCACACTTGTCCCGCTAGTTAACTGCTCAAAAGTTTGCCAGCCGGGAGCCCCTCTGGGTTGCCATTACACTCCCTTCCCTTGGACATTCGATCTTTCCGGGGATTCTACTGGTCCACCAATCGGGCCACCGCCACACAATCTGCTGCCAATACCCCCCTGTCTTCCAATCCCCTCCATCGAGATCTACAGCTTCTTGGAAGCTTACCGATTGCCCATTATGGCTGTGTTTCATGGAGCTCCGCTCCACACTGTCCACTCGTCTCCGCAGCTAGCCCCGCCTCTCATCTCATACTTCAGAGCACCACAGCGGTTAGAATCACTTTTGCCCAATTTTGGAAAGATTCAGGAACCTTCCAGAAAGCACAATAATTAGCAAAATTTATGAATGCGCTGAGATGGACGGGCTAACAATTGACTTGCGAGGCCAGAAAGACTCAGAGTAGTTTGAAATATGGAATAGATGGTAACATTGGATCGAGCATAGAAAAACAAAGGTAAAAATAAAAAGTTAAAATAGAAGCATAACATGTAAATATGTATATAGAAAAGTATAAGTATTTTAGCTATTTCAATAATGTAATATCAGTACAATATGTCCAAATATATAAAATGTGAGATAACTCAAAAAACGAGAAGATGCAATGATGTAGCAATGCAGAATCACTTATTGTATTTATTGTATTATTTTATTGTTTTTGCAAAAGAGACTGGAAATTAATAAATTCTATTATTTTTTAAAAAAGGGATTGGTTAAACAAATCAGTTGGGGGTAGCAATCACTGATCTGAGTTCTTTAAGAACTCTGGGGTGGATGCCGTCTGGACCCATTGCCTTATTTATCTTTAATCGTTCAAGTTCTTCTAAGACATCGGTCTCTGTGATCATTGGAGCTGAATCCCTACAGCTGGAAGCAATGCTATATCCATCCATAGTATTATATTGTAAGCTGTCTTCTGAGAAAACTGAACAGAAGTAGCTATTCAAATGGTCAGCGACCTCCTTATTCCCATCAATCTATGCATTATCCCCAGTACTAAGTTTTGTGATGCTACAATTTTTCTTCTTCCTGTCACTAATATATCTGCAGAAGGTTTTATCCCCCTTCTTTACAGATTTGGCAATTTCTTCCTCTTTTGAGGCTTTAGCAGCATATATTATCTGTTTCGCCTCTTTCTGTCTCATTTTATACACCTCTCTGTCAGCTATACTTCCAGACTCTATGCCTCCTTTAGACATCATTGACTAAACCATAGTGGTTTCATTTTCACTGACTATAGCCCTTACATCATTACTAAACCATAGTGGTTTCTTCTTTCTTTTACCTTTAGTTATTTGCCTTAAATACAATTCAGTGGTTTTTAAGATGGCTTTTTTAAATACAGTCCACTGGACGCTTGCTCCTGCAGTTTTATTCCTCCCCTTTAATTCATTATTTAAATATTCCCCCATTTCTTTGAAATTTGTTTTTCTGAAATCCAATACTTTGGTTGTAGTATAGGATTGCTCATAATCAATTTGATGTGATGTGCATCAATGGAATGCTCATCAAGTGCATTCCATTGATGCTCTCAGTCAGTAGACAGGGAGGGAAGGAGACAAGGTGGAACAAGCTCTGGAGTCCAATGGAAATTGGAATTTACCTTACATGTGTAAACTTAACCTAAGAATGACTCTGAAGGTGAAATACACCAAGGACACTTTATATCGACAGGGCTGCTAGGCTGGGATCTGACCGGCTGAGGTCACTGCCAGGAGGAATACCACCATATAGGTGAGGTTACAAAGGAAGCGGAGGTCAAGGGTACGAGCCGCTCTCTGGTCAAAGAATTCAGTACTGTAGAGAAATCCTATGTAGGGAACCTGTGGATAACTGGGGAAAAAACACAAATTAGTAACACTTTTAAAAATTCTTGAACCAAAGTGTGGACCCTAAGGAAACTTAGTAATGTGCATGACAGTACAGTAGATAGAGCTGCTAGTTGTTAGTAAAGGGTATCAAGAGCAAGGTCTTCAGCTGGATTCTGGTGCAAGGGTTGAATAACCTTAACAATGGACAGCCCAAGGAGTGAATGCCCCACCCTGATATGCCCTGCAGGGAAAAGGAAAGTCCTCCAAATTGCCAAATATGTTCAGCAAATGTTCATTTAGATATCAACATAAGTCTTACGAGGACTTCAGGGACCTGACGGCATGTCAAGGTGGGCCACCAAACAGCAAGTTGTCAGTTGCATTCAAATTGGAATGGGATGTGGCACTGTCCCGATGAAAAATGACCATTCTGTCTGAGGGGGTCGACAGTACAGTGCCATGGGAAGGACATTAGATCCATGACCCAAGCTCTTGTGCCCCAGTTTGGGATAAGAAAAGGAATCCGGTGGCCGAGTTTACTTTGTTGCTTTACTGGTAACTGATACTAAAAGAAGTGTGTAAGTCAGACCTTGCAGCCTAGTGCAGGAAATAATACCCGTTACTTCTACCCCAAGGACAGAGCCAGGAGAGAGGGGCTAATGCCATGGCATCTGAGTCAGCCTGCCCTCATGCCGTTCGCTTTCGGAAAGGAATTCTGCAGGGAGAGACAGAAGGTAACAGTGGGAACAGAACCTAAAGTTCATGGGACAACAGAAAATGGACCATGGTGTTCCCCTGCTGAGTGATGTATTTCATCACTGGTACCAGCGTTGGCATAGAAGAACATAAGAGGCAAGATCTTTCCCAATGGCCGCCAACAATCACACTATACTATAGGAGTATCTGGCCAATCTCGTGGAAAGTGGGCCTTGACTGAGAAGGAAACTATGAGTCCACTGGAATGGAACCAAACCCCTGGAGAACTTTTGGATAAAACACAGGCCCAGATGTTACACGGTAGGGGAACCCTTACTGGTAATGCTCAAAAACTAATCTACATTGGAATAGGAACAGTTTAAGCTCCAGGGAATCTAACATGAACCTCAATGGAGATGTTCAGGATGGAAATCTTTCTGGTCTGAGGTAAGGATGGTCTAACAGTATTCCCAAATGAGTGATCCAGGTGAATGGAACCATCCACATTTACCAGAATGATTGGAACGAGATGGCGTCTGAAGAAAAGCCGAGGTATCTGAGATCCTGTTTCGCCTAAGATGAGGAAAAGGGGGTTGCCTAAAAGTGTCAGCCAGATGAAGATGGCTGATGAATGACCAGCATTCTAGGGGAGCAGTGAAGGTAGTCACACTCAGTAAAGACACCCATGATGGGCCAAAGGTCTGAGAGGAAGACAGATACTCGTAGTATACAATTGTGTAGGAGGAGGGTAGAATCAAGAAATGAAAAGACCAGAGCTATATATGAATACCCTCTGAGAAATCAACCAACGGACAAGGATCTCCTTGTATACTGCACTCCAAAGGGAAATATAAGGTATGCCTCATGGCCCTATGGCATGCTATGTGCCTATTAAGGCATGCCAAATGGAGAAAAAACTGCAAGCAATCCCTAATCAAGGGAAAGTGCTTAAACTAGATGGTCTCCCCAGAGACCTGCCGAGTGGCCGGGATGTCCAGTGGGTGCTGGATGGTCTCCTGAAAAGGGACCCTCCTGATGAGTAAGGAGAACAGGGAATGGCAAAGACCAAACCCATGGCAAAGGGTTCAAAAGGCCAGAAGGAAGGTGCCAAGGACGCATGATTGGTGGTGATGGATTCGTTTTACCTAGGAAGCTAGGTATTCTCTCAAAAGGAGAACTGAAAAGGGTTTACATGGCCAGCAGATCAGATGACCACCGGATCATTGAAAAGGTTGATTTATTCAACTGTCCATAACTGGAATGTTGGGCGGTACCTCCTCCACAGACATCAAACTGGCCTTGGTATCACTCAAACATCTGCACATGGAATTGATCGAAAATGGAGAGATCCCAGAAGGCCAGCTTAATATGGAAGGAGGAAGGTAGTCTGGGTGAACACTTATCCTTCATGTCCCCCGGAGTGAGGAGTAAAGCCCACGCATGTAAGACTGAATGGGGGATGGCTTGGAAAACCAGAGCTCAAACGAGGACAAAAAAGCCTACTAATTGTGCGTTTAGTACAAACTGCACCATGACTGCGAATCCCTATGGGCATTGTACGAAATGGACCTGTCATACGTTGTTTGAGATGTAAGCTGGATGATAGCCAATAATACTTTGAGATCTTAGTGCGGCTGGACTATGACATCACAAGCATTTCCATTAATCTGGAAACTATGTGAGAGAACATGCCTGAGCAGGTGACTGTGTATTGCCCCTAGTAAATAAGGAGCATTTAGAGAGGATGACCACGAGCCAGGGTCAGGAAGGCACCACTATTTGAGTATAACACTGAAGGTGGCTTCCACATACAGTTAAAAAATAGTACAGCAATCGGGACTGGGAGTTCTCCAGGAGGTCATCTGATCCAAACCCCTGCTGCAGAGGAAACAAGGCATACATTGCTTGGATTGATTGATTAATTAATTGCTTTTAGCAAAGGAAACAATTGTCAGCAATAAGCAGGACTAAAATAGAATAAAGTCTGCCTTGCAGAGAAGGACAGACTTAGTCCTTGACTTATGACAACCTTTGCAAGACGAACTCTGACTGCATGGGTGGCCTGGGCAATAGCTGTGTCACCCATAATTGTGGTCAATACTCTGACGACACCCTGGATAACCAGCTATGTGGTCTTAGGAAATACAACCTAGGTTTCCCTTGAGATAGAGAGGTCTGGAGAAGTACGATGACTCCTTCTGGGGAGGGGGATCTGATTCCAGGGAGGGAGATCATAACATCAATATTAGGCAATAAAAAGAGTCCCATTGACTAGTAAAGAATGAGCCGTGAGACCGCATCAAGACTCTATATGATCTGGGACGTCACAGCCAGTCCCTTTACCTAAACCGTACCCTTACTTGAGAGAGGGATATTTATGCTTGCGCTCAAACTGCCTTGCCCTCATAGCTGAAATGGGTCAGACTGGCGGCTGGTCCTTCTGTTACTTACGCCACTAAGCTCAGGTTGTAACCCAATAGCCGAACAGCCACAGGAAGGGTGACTGGTGGGTGGCAGATTGGCAATGGTCTTGTCCACTGTAGACCTGTGGGTGGTAGCCTCTGAATTACCAATCTCATCAGCCTTAGTCGGAGTAGTCTTCAAGAGAGCTGTCAAAGGGAGAATTAACATCTTTCATTTCATTTGTGTTTATGTTTATTCTTACTGTGCCTACCAATGCATAGAGTTGCAATCTATTGCCTTTCATTGCGCTGCAATGTAAAGCGTTGCATTGTATTGCAATTCATACCACAAGACTGCAACTAGGCCTTTGCTGAGGAGAAGGCCGAAGCAGGCAGGAAGAGACCAGATTGTCACTGGAAACCCCACCTCCCGGATTGCAGGTCATGCGATCCACAAGTAAGCCACTTGGGAGGCTGGGCACCGGGACGTTAGAGCGAGTCCCAGCTGTTCAGTGGGTCTCAGAAGAAGCCGCGAAGGATGATTTTCGGTGAAGAAGGGCCAGGTCGCCTCAGAGAGCAGTAGGGACACCAGAGTGAGGCCCAGATGTTTAGCTGGCCTTAGAAGGGAGCAGGAAAGCTGCATCAGGCAGGAGCAGGCCAGGCCACCTCAGGGAAGCATTGGAGGTCAGTGGTTTTTGGCCCAGCTGTCCAGTGGGCCACCACATTGGTCATGAGCCTCGAGGATCTTCAGAATAGATCAGCATCGGCTTCTAGACCCGTAGAGATGCAGGCCACTAAAGGGCTGAGAAGTGTTCGTTCAGTGCCATGCAGGTAATCGGAAGGGTTTAAAGAAGCTGAAGCTCCAAAAGGGAAGCTTTCATTGCTTTGGCCTAAAGCCGTGGCAGTGATTCCTTGGCCTTTTGGCAGGCTATGTAGGAAGGCTTGAAGAACTGCAGGCCTGATTAAAGAAACAAAAGGCCATGGACTGATTGGGGAGGGTTAAGCAACCACAAATGGTGCTAAGGGCTCTATCCCGATGTAGTGGCCATAGCTCCTGAAGCTAAGGCCTGCCCGATTTATTGCTCCGTATTACCACCATTCTTTGAGGCAAATCTTCTCCCAGCCAGGCCTCATCCCACTTCCCCCTACCTCGCAGCTGGCATCTAGCAGTAACGAATATGCGGGCTCTTGCCTGGAGTAGTGAGTGACAACTGGAATTCAAAATCCAAAGTCTGCCTCAACCCAACTATAGGCCAGATAGGTATTTAAGAAGCTTGCAGGGGGAAGGAACTCACGAATAAGGGCGGCAAAAGTAGATGAGAAGAACTCTTGACTGAAGTGATTGCTGGAAGCAAAGTCACGTCTCCTGGACTAGGACTGAGTCAAAGAGGGGGAATGTAAGATGGAGGGCGCTATTTATATATTTCTAGACTCAGTCCTGATTGGCTATTGGCTAAGGTCAAACCCATCCTTAGAGGCTAACTCCTCTTACCATGGAGAACAGGACAGAGATTACATGGAAAAATAGGGAATGTAGAAGAAACATCATTCTTTCCTGTGTAAGTTTCATTGTGTTCAATAAATAATTGTTGAAGAAAAAAATGGGATGCATTACTTTCTGGGTGACCCTCGAAACGTGTATATACCTTCCAATATTACAAATAACATACATTTTTATCTGTTGTTCAAAAGTCCATATCTCATTCCACCCTCTTACCCAACTCCAATCTGTCCCTCTCCTTGTTCTTTCTTGTACTTCCCTCCCTCTCTCTCTATCTCCTACTCTTCCCTCACTCCTCCACTACCTCTCTCTCTCTCCCTGTTCTTTCTTTTCAACCCTCTTTTACATTTCCCAGAGTGTCTTCCATCCTAGCTCACTTCATAGCTAGCAGATTGATGCTGTATGTTGAAATTTAAAAAAGAAACACCAATGGTTCTTCCAAAAATTGTTATTGTTTTTAGCATTTACTCATAGGAAAAAAAGAGTTCTTTATTCTTGGCATATATCGCCAAAAGCAAAAAGCTGCCTCCAATAAAAAATAGTTTTGTCTTCTTGTTCCTTTTCCTTTCCCACCCCCTCTTCTTTAATTTCTTTCCTCAATGTTTATTTTTCTTGCTCACTTTTTTATCATAACTAAATACCTTTAAGATACATTTAGACATATAATTAAACATATTATCCTATCTTCATATTCATTATATGTTTCAAGTTTTCTTATTACAGTGATCCCTCGAGTATCGCGAGGGTTACGTTCCAAGACCCCTCGCGATACTCGATTTTTCGCAATATAGTGGTGCGGAAGTAAAAACACCATCTGCGCATGCGCGCCCTTTTTTCCATGGCCGCGCATGCGCAGATGGTGTTTTTACTTCCGCACCTGGCCCAGGGAAGGTTCCTTCCGCCGCCCAGCAGCTGATCTGCAAAGGGGAAACCCCGATCTTTGGCTCCTCGCTGCTGCCGCACCCGCCGCTTGTCCGCCGCCTGCCTGCCCGCCTGCCCGCCGCTTGTCCGCCCGCCGCTTGTCCGCCCGCCGCTTGTCCGCCCGCCGCTTGTCCGCCCGCCGCTTGTCCGCCCGCCGCTTGTCCGCTGCCTGCCTGCCCGCCTGCCCGCCGCTCGGTGCACGAGAGAGGGAAAGTGAGAAAAAGAGGGAGAGCAAGAGAGGGAGAGACAGAGAAAGAGAGAGAAGGAAAGAAAGAAAGAGATGAGAAAGGAAGGAAGAGAGTGAGAGAGAGGAAGAAAGAGAGAGAGAGAAGAGTGGAGTATTTTTTAATTAATATTTTCTGAAAAATCGCGATATAGCGTTTCGCGAAGATCGAGATCGCGAAACTCGAGGGATCACTGTACCGTAATCCTCAAAGTTTCATATATTATTCCAAATCAGTTAATTTGTTCAAACTTCCATATAGTAAATTTCAAATTTTTCATTTACCCAGATCTCATTCATAAAAATCATTTCTATCTCAGTAAATATTAAGTCCAAATTTGATCAACCATTAATTTCTACTCCTTCCTATATCTAAACAATGTTTATCTTATGTAAAAAGGAACAAAACTCTTAACAAAATATGCTAAATATATGAATCAAGTAATTCATTTGTTGTCTTTGTTATATTATTTTAGCTCAATTAATAATTTGAGATTTCACATAATAAATATTGACTTTTATCTTGTAATAAATATTTTGTGTAAAACTAACTTATACAATTTGTTTATTCCAAAGGGAGTAGCAGAAAGAGAGATAGGCAAAGAAAAAAAGAAAACTAAACAGAAATCTACAATATTCACCCCTCCAGTATTTAATATTATATAAGGGAAGAACACAATACACTGTAATCCAATAATTAAGTTCATTACACATACCAAACTCTAAACAATTCATCTTCTTATCACTATTAAATCTAATTCAATGCTTTTAGATAGGAATCAAAACAAGGAAACAACTTCAGAATATTCTAACACCCATCATCCATTTCCTTTTAATTTGTCAACTTTTTCCTTTTTATATTTATATTTTCTCCATCCCCACTTCCTTAGCTTTTTTCTTTTTCTTAACTTTTTTTCTTTTATTCTCATCTCGATGTCTACTCTTTCCCCTAACTCCTTTTCTCCTTCTTAAATATATTGTTTGGTTATCATTAGTCTCCATAAAGTTATTGACCCAAACATTTTTAATATCTTCTTTTTTTTCTTATTACAATTCTCAATATAGTCATAATTTTCAAGATAACAATCATAATTATATTCATGATATTGTTCAAAGCATTCACTAACATAATCATTGATTGATGTTCATTTCGATTCCATTTGTCTTTTCTTCCTCCTTTTGTGTCACAATGTTTTCATTAATCATCTCCTCTTCTACAATCTTCTTCTAGTTTTGGTTCCTCTTGAATTTCATTCCTAACCATTTCTTTTTCTCCAAGTGCCCAAATTCTTCTCAAATCGTCTAGCCAGTCTTTAAATATTTCTTTTTAATTAATTTATTTTTAAAGGTTTTTTTATATTTAAACATCATAACATTTTTTTCACAAATCTACATCCAAATTTCATACTTAACAATTCACATATCTATTTACAATATATCATATCTTTCCATTGTTCCAATTCTTAGTCTTTTCCACACCGTCATGCTGTTTTCTTATTTTTTCCCATCTAGTTGTACCATTTCGCCAAACCTTATCTAAGTCCTTTTACTTCTATTAGTAATTTGTCCATTTCTGTATAATAATAATAATAATAATAATAATAATAATAATAATAATAATAATGATAATATTATTATTGTTGTTGTTATTATTATTATTATTATTATTATTATTATTATTATTAGTATGCCGCCCCTCTCCGAAGACTCGGGATGGCTCACAACAATAATAATAAGTGTTACAATGTAAACAAATCTAATATTAAAAAACATCTAAAAACCACATCATTTAAAAACCATGCAACACACACATACCATACATAAAAATATAAAAGCCTGGGGGAGGTGTCCCAATTCCCCCATGCCTGGTGATACAGTTGGGTCTTAAGTAATTTGTGAAAGACAAGGAGGGTGGGGGCAGTTCTAATCTCTGGGGGGAGTTGATTCCAGAGGGCCAGGGCTGCCACAGAGAAGACTCTTCCCCTGGGGCCCACCAAACGACATTCTTTAGTCGATGGGACCCAGAGAAGGCCAAATCTGTGGGACCTTATCGGCCGCTGGGATTCATGCAGCAGAAAGCGGTTCCAGAGGTATTCTGCTCCAATGCCATGTAGGGCTTTAAAGGTCATTACCAACACTTTGAATTGCAACCGGAAACTGATCGGCAGCCAGTGCAAGCCACGGAGTGTTGGAGAGACATGGGCAAATCTGGGAAGCCCCATGATAGCTCTGGCGACCGCATTCTGCACGATCTGAAGTTTCTGAACACTTTTCAAAGGTAGCCCCATGTAGAGAGCGTTGCAGTAGTTGAACCTCGAGGTGATGAGGGCATGAGCGACTGTAAGCAATGACTCCCTGTCCAAATAGGGCTGCAACTGGTGCACCAGGCGAACCTGGGCAAATGCTCTCCTCGCCACAGCTGAAATATGATATTCCAATGTTAGCTGTGGATTGAGGAGGTCGCCCAAGTTGCGGACCCTCTCTGAGGGGGTCAATAATTTTCCCCCAAGGTAATGGATGGACAGATGGAATTGTCCTTGGGAGGCAAAACCCACAGCCACTCCGTCTTGTCAGGGTTGAGTTTGAGCTTGTTGACACCCATTCAGACCCCAACAGCCTCCAGGCACCGACACATCACTTCCACTGCTTCGCTGACTGGGCATGGGGTGGCGATGTATAACTGGGTATCATCAGTATACTGATGATACCTCACCCCATGCCCTTGCATGATCTCACCCAGCGGTTTCAGGTAGATATTAAATAGCAGGGGGGAGAGGACCGACCCCTGAGGCACCCCACAAGGGAGAAACCTAGAGGTCGATTTCTGACCCCCCCACTAACACCGACTACGACCGACCAGAGAGGTAGGAGGAGAACCACTGAAGAACAGCGCCTCCCACTCCCAACCCCTCCAGCCGGCGCAAAAGGATACCATGGTCGATGGTATCGAAAGCTGCTGAGAGGTCAAGAAGCACCAGGACAGAGGACAAGCCCCTGTCCTGGGCCCACCAGAGATCATCCATCAGCGCGACCAAAGCAGTTTCCGTGCTCTAGCCGGGCTTTAATCCTGACTGTTGAGGGCCTAGATAATAGGCTTCTTCCAAGGACCACTGGAGTTGGAGTTACACCACCTTCTCAACAATCTTCCCCATAAAGGGGAGGTTGGAGACTGGACTGTAGTTATTAAACACTGCTGCGCCCAGAGAAGGCTTCTTGAGGAAGGGGCGCACAAGTGCCGTCTTATAAGGAGCCAGGAAAGACCCCCTCCCCAAAGAAGCGTTGACAATCTCCTGGACCCAGCTCTGTTTCACCTCTCGGCTGGCCAAAACTAACCAAGAGGGACACGGATCCAGTAAACAGGTGGTGGAATTCACAGCTCCAATGGCCTTGAACAATTGATCAGGTGTCACCAAGTCAAAATCCCCCCAGACAGATGGACAAGGAGGGGCCCCAGTCACTTCAACTGACTTATTGTCAGCTGACACTGCTATCCAATTGGAGTCGAGGTCCGCCCGGATCTGAGCAACTTTATCAGCGAAAAATGAGTTAAACTCCTTGGCACTGCTCTGCAAGGGCTCCCCAACTCCCCCCTCATTCAGAAGGGAGCGGGTTAACCTAAACAGAGTGACCGGCCGGGATTCCGCTGATACAATCAAGGCGGCATGATACGCGGATCTTGCCGCCTTGAGCGCCACTTTGTAAGTCTTAATGTGAGCTCTTACAAGTGTTCGGTCGGATTTGGATTTACTCTTCCTCCATCGCTTCTCTAGATGTTTCTTCTGGCATTTCAACTCTCGGAGCTCCTCGGTAAACCAAGGAGCTCTCCGGGGTCTAGTGCCACAGAGAGGTCGCAACAGCATGGTGTTGCGGTTGGCTCTGGTCCAGCTCCTGCTCCAAGGACTGTGGGGGGTTGGTTTGGGAAAATCCTCACGTTATTTACTGCCAACAGCTTCAGACAGTGAAGCTTCTGTGTCAAGGGAAGATTCTGGGAGTGAAGCAGGATTGGATGATGAGGTAGTTACAGGCAGCCCATTAGCTAATTACCCCATTAATGAGTCATCATCATCATTAGACTCGGAGGAAGAGGGATTTATAGATGCTCGCAGGTGCAGGTTTATGAGAAAGAGGGAACAACTGTGCAAGTATTATGCGGCTGGGGCAATTAGGCTAATGGGGCTGCTGATAAATTGCCAGCGTCACTGAGAGCGTGCGTGGGAAATTACCTGTTTGGTGAGAGAGGAGTGCTGTTTGCTTTTGAACTGCTTCAGGATTTACAAGGACCTTTTTGAACATTTCACAGGTAAGCACAGCTTGAGGACTCTTGGTATGTGTGGCTGTGACATCTTCACAGCTGCCTTTATCTGCTCTGCTTTTGTTTTTGCTTTTCACAGCATTGCAGGCTCATGGTTTGTGGAAGAGCACTTTGGCTGATTTAAAGTGCGTGTGTACAATATTTTTCTGTTGATAAACCGACTCTTTGTTTACTTTACAACAGTGTGTGTTTGAATTTACACTTTGGACTTAATTGGGGCTCGTAACGTGAAGTGCGGCATAACACCTGTATATTTTATCAATCAATACATTTTGCACTGGATATTTGTCATCCTTCCAATAATTCTTTAAACATTTCTATCACTTCCACCTGATTAATTCCCTCCATATTTATGAGATCCCTGTCCTCCAATTTTAAAAGTTCAGCAAACTCTGTTTGTAATGGAAAGTCTCCCTCCACCAAATCACAAAATCTTCCATGTATGCTACAAAGTCACAAGCTGTCCATTTTAAATCATCATCTTGGATAAGCCAGTTTCCACTGCCATTATTTGAGGGCCCTAAATCGACTCTCTGTGGGGTATGCCAACTCCAAACAGATTGCCGACAATGTCCCCTTCTTCACCGCCCCTACAAGACAGTTCTGGCCTGGCTCCAATGGATTTGGGATTCTCCTGTGGAGTGTGGGGAACTCTGTGTAACTGCGGTGCTTGCCCACACCTTTCTCTAGTGTGAAAATTTAGACTGCATTATGATTCTGCAAATGGCCATGCTGATACAGTTCAGTGATGTCTGAATCTATAAGGTCTGCTTATTTTAAATTTGCATAGTAATGTCAAATTTGAACTAGGACTTAGTTGAAATCTTAGTTCTAGATTTGAACCTCCCTCCTTTCAAGAGATATGACTACTTCCATTATACCCAGCTTACCTGAAAATGCTGTATCTAGTTGATAGGAATTATAATCCCAAATATCTGGAGTGTCTGAAGTCTTGATGAAGACTTCTATAATAAAGTATCTTTTTAAAATGTTTATAATTGTATATTTAATATATATAAATGTATATGTGTATATGCATATGCATGTATATGTAAATATTCATGTATATGTTCTTCCTTAAGCAGGGGATTGAAGACTTCTAAGATTCCTTCCAACTGTTATTCTGTATGTTAACTTGCTTTATTTAATTAGACCATTTAGATCAATATCTTCAGCAGAGAATTGATAGCATATATTATCAACCAACCAACCAACCAACCAACCAACCAACCAACCAACCAACCAACCAACCAACCAACCAACCAACAAACAAACAAACAAACAAATAAATAAATAAATAAAGAATGATATATTATTAGAATGAAATATTTTAAAAGTACTAATTAACTAAAATAAGTTAAAATTTATTTCATATTGCAAATGTGCATGGTAGGTTATGTTGCAATAGGCATATAAATGATATTTGCCCTCTTTTTTATGCTCAGAAAAAGCCACTGAGTGCAATCATCAAAGAAGTCTGTGATGGGTAAGTTCTGTTTTTCTACTGTTATTTTTATAATTCCCAATTTCACTGCACATAATAAATTTAATCCTCTTTGTGATTATTTCAGCCATCTCATATTAAGGAATTCATACTGCTATTGCTTTATACATTCAGTTTCTTTTCTTATATTAAGATGAACATAATTTTTATTGTATTGGGTAAAATGGAAAAACATTTTGAGTTTGGGCTTCAGCTGCCTTTCTTTAGTTTTGAAAGTGGCCAGGGGAGAAATCTACAGAATTCATTACATATGTATCCAAAATGTTTCCCAATGTGCTACACATCCCTAAAAGTTATGTTAGATAAAAAAAGAAACATAACTTCTGAGGTTATCCAATAAACGTTATGATTGAGTTGGAATCTGATATTTATGTGTAGCCTTAAAAAGCAGTTTGTTCAATTACCCGTAGTATTGGGGATTATTTTACACTATTATAGTGATGGAATCAAGGTGACTCAGAGTGCTGCCCACACTGACAGCTAGCTATATTTTTGGACTTATATATATTATTCCATTAAATCTTATAGGGATTCTTTTGAGAAGTGGAAGGTGAAATATTTTAAACATAAATTTATTGCCAAAGCTGGCATTAAGAAAAATAGATCTGTTATATGTGATCTTCTGTTTTGTGTTAACTTTATGAAAGTGTAATAAGAGGGGAATATACACTTTCGTTTCCAATTTGGGGAGAAGGTGAGAGAGTAGTATATTGTTTAGATCTAACAAACCATAAATCCTAGTTTAATATATTTCAAAATGGCCAAGTTATATATATACGTCTGTTGTTGCTCACAGCCTGTATGCTTCTGCTTTCATGAGCAGTACCAATAAAGCTTAGATATCCTAATGTTCTCCATGCTGGCAAACGGAGACAATAGTCATGTGAGTAAGTTCGCTATTACAATCAGGATCAAGCTTCAAGTCTTGAAAAGCACTGCTGGATCCCCCCCCCCCCTTTCCTAGACTTCTCTCAATCTTTCTTCTAGCAGGACTTATTGTTGGCTTCCTCTCATTCTAAGCCTCAAACTCCTTTCCCACCTCCCTTTTCCTTTCTTCGTTCTTGGTGCTGCTCTGTAGCTTTTCCACTAGGTGGCTCCAAATTCAGCCGAAGATCTAAAACAGCAACAACCACATGATAGGTTTAATGCAGTATTTAAAGGGACTCACTTTTTTCCTCCCCCCTCCACTCCCCCCCCCTTTCCTGGGGTGGAAAACATGCTTCAGTTGCATTCCTTAACAGTGAATTGCAATCTTCAAGGTAAGCAAGTCTTCCCCCCCCTCGTTTTCATTCTGGTAGCTTTTTAAAGGGCCTACAAACCGCCGCAGCATTGCAGCTCCACCCCAATTAACATTGTGGCCACTATCACATTCTCAGGACAAATTCCTTATCCAGTCTGCAGGGCCATCCATTTTAATTTTCTGAATTGGAGTTTTGCTTTATTTTGCAATTAGGTCCAAATCGCACCAAAAAAATAATGCCATTAGTGCCAATGGTTGCAATCATGTGGACCGTTTTGCACCAGCTCTGCACAGCGCTGAGCAAGTCGCAGCTCTGCTCGACACCACACTCCTGTACTATGCCCCTTGTGGGATTCTGTTTCTTTATATTACACTCCAAGATCACTAGAGCTTTATTAGATCTTGTTGTACATATTCCTGGTCAGTTGGAGGATGATGAAGATATTGAGGACTCGGATTCAGATAGTGTTTATGAATTAGTGGGGGGCCCAGGGTTACAGGGAGTAGAACAGGTGGGAGGCCAGCCACAGGATGGGGCTATGAGTTCAGGATCTAGTGAGGGAGAATCAGACGTTCGCTGGGTTAACCCTAAATTCAGAAGGGCCCAAAAACATAGAGAACAGGTGTCTGGAAGAAGATATTAAGGAGAGGAATGGGTTAAATACTGTAGTGATGTATTTGGCACGTCAGGGGGTCAATGGGGAAGAAAGGTGGAGTTTCAACGTTGCGGAAGAGAAAAATGGATGTTTTTCTTGCCGCTCTCAAGTAAGCAAAAGTATTCTGTGTTGATTAACAGTCAGGGCTGCTGTTTTAGAAATCATGCTGCTAGGAAAATAAATCTTGTTAAGTGGAGGAGGAGAAGGAATGTGAGAAATGCAGTTAAAGGAGATAACGGACCAAGTGCCTGTATGAAATGTGTTTGAATTCCAGACAAGCAGAGAAATAAATGGAGTTTCTTTATTCATGATATAATGCATTTAATAAGAGTTATTTGTAATTGCTAAATTTCTACCAGAAACCAGAACAGATCTCAGGTGCCTAGGTTTCCTGGACTTTCTAAACATCTTTCCCGTAGAGTCTCCAGGGGAATAGGAGGTACAGAGGCCTCTAGGACCAGAGGCTTGGGCTTAGCAACCTGTAATTCTTGCCTTGCCTTCTGGATCTAATTGATAGTCTTCATGGCATCCAAGAATTCTAAGCAGCATCCCACAGAGAGAAAATATACTAATAAGATTTCGTAATGTACTCATAAGACTTTGGAGGAGGAGTCTGATCCTTTTTGGCCCCATTCCTCCTCAGCTCTTAACAAGGCTATAACATATTCTAACCCCACCAGAGCAGAGAAACAGAGAGATAAAGCCTTACAAAAGCGGCATGATAAATCAGCTAAAGGCTAAGGGTACAGGCACAAGACCAATCCCCTGACAGAACAGCATCCTCGGGTCAGCCTAGTACAGAGGAATCAAACCTAGCTCTAGATCAGACCTGGGTAAGATGCGGCCTGGGGGCCGGATGCAGACCACCCACTCTACGTGACCGGCCCATGGAGGTCAGGCAAAAACCAAAAGCCGCGCGGCATTTCCAAAAGCCGCACAGTGGAGTTAGACGGCATCGCCACCTGCACGCAGAAGCAAAAAACAAAAAAGCGGCAGTCACATCATGTCTGATGCTCGGCTGGCGGCGCTGTCTAACTGGAGCTCTCGCCTCGCCGTCTCCACCTTTCCTGTAAGTTGACGTAACCTTCTTTGGGAATTCGTGGTGGAGCCTCTCCCACTCCTAGTGGGGGGAAATCAGGTTGGGGAGCAGAGAGAGAATTGGAAGACTGGGAATGGAGGGAAGGAAGAAGAAACAGAAGGAAGGGAAGGAAGGAAGGAAGGAAGGAGAAATGGAGGAAGGGAGGAAGGAAGGAGTTAATTATATTAGTCCAGCCCTCTAAAACCATCCCAATTTCTCATGCAACCCTATGGCAAACTTAATTGCCCACCCCTGCTCTAGATGAACCCAATATGATCAGACATCCGTCTGATCTTTGGGGTTCAGGGGTTGAAGGACAGGAGGCCATGCAGGTTCCCCCTGCAGTGTCAGAGATAGCTCATGACCCAGAGTCTGAACCTCTCCCCTCCTAGTCCTGCCCTCAAATCTCGCCTGATTTCCAAGCCATGATCATGGAAGCATGATCAGGCTCTTGGGGACAGACTAATCTGTCAATCTGCCAGCTGTCAATTTGCCATCTATCTCTTCATCCTCCATCGCCAGAGCACCTAGACCTCCCCCTCCCCTCCTTCCAGGAGAAGCAGGCTGGAGCCCCAATCATCCAAGGGGTCCTCTGAGGAGGACATGGATGAAGAGGAAGAAGGAGAGGATCCCCTGATCAGGGAGGATCCCTTTCAGGGGATCTCAGAGGACGAAGATGTTCCTGCCAATGTTCCAATATCCTCTACCATATTTCCCTGCCATGTTTTCAAATCTCTTCTACACAAGGCCCAGATTGCCATGGGTCTAGACACCCATGATCCCAAAAAAACAGCCTCAACAACCATGAAACAAGAGACTTAGCCCTTTTTCTCGGAGGCCCCTATGCATCAACTCTTCCGAGATGCACTCACCAGTGGCAGGGCCTGCACCTTTTTCCAGTGATAATTTTTTTTACAAGGTAGTACCCTCCTATGAAAATCTCATTGCCATTTCCAAGGTGGATGAACCAATCAAATAACTTCACTTGGCTGCTGCCATGCCTGGTGAGACTGAGGAAGTGATGAAAGCCAAAGACCGTAGGCTTGAACAGATGTTGAAGAAAAGCCACCTAGCAGATGCATTGGCCATCAAGGCTTCCTCTTTGACATCCTTCTTTGCCAGAGCTATTCTGCTGTGGTTGCAACAAATTCAACACCATACTCTACCAGACAAACTCAGAGGCCAACAGGACCTCAACAAAATATTTGCTTCAGCCCAATATGTGGTGGATGCCATGTTACAAGCCTCCTGTTTCTCAGCCAAATCCATTGCAGCATCAGTTAGTGGCCAGAAGGCTTCATTGGCTCAAACTGTGGCAAAAGTATGCCAAAAGTGGCAATTGACAGTAGGTCCTCTTAAACACAAGGGTCTCTTTGATGACTTTCTAGACCCTCTCCTCACTGAAACTGCCAACAAGAGGAAAATTCTAGGCCCTACCATTAAGAAAACTACCTCCATATATAATTCTGGTCATCAATCTGACCAGAATTATTTCCTACCAAAACTTCAGGTCAGTATACCCCCCATTTCTGTCACCAAACAGATTGTGGGACCAGGAGCAGCTCCAACAGAGGTCACAGAGGAAACCAGTCCTTTAGACCCTACAAATGATCAAGGTGGTAATCAGGTAGTTATTCCCATAGGGGGTCACCTTGCTTGGTTTCTTTCAGTGTGGCAGAACTCCTGCAATGATCCCTGGATCTTACCTACGGTCCAAAGGGGTCTCTCCCTAGAATTCTTGCGTATTCCCCCCAAGTTTTTTGTAGCCTGTCTGGTCCCTCTAAACCAAAGGTCCCAGTCTCTTATGTAAGAGGCCATTAACCACCTCATCTCTATTAGGACCATCCAAAGGGGTTTTACTCTATCCTCTTTGTAGTACCCAAGGCCTCAGGGGGATGGAGAGCCATATTAGAATTAAAAAGATTGAACCAGTTTATCAAATATAGGAGATTCAAGATGCATTCCCTGGCTTCAATCCTAGCCTCTCTTCACAAAGGAGACTTTATGGATTTAACAGAGGCATGCTTACACATTCCTATTTGTAAGGGCCACAGACAATTTCTTAGATTTGCATTTATGGGCTCTCACTTCCAATATAGGGCCCTGCCTTGGTCTCTCTTCTGTCTCCCAGGTATTTATTAAACCTTTAGTAGCACTAGCAGCTCATATAAGGACCTTGCCCATTCATATACAATGCTACTTGGATGACATCCTAGTGCAATCTTCTTCACGGGAATGCACCCAGGCATTGCACCACCTGCACCCAGGTAGTCTCCAGACCACCATGGATATCCTTCAGAACCATGGTTTCTCTATTAACCTCTCCAAAAGTTCCACAATGGTTCTCCAGCATCTAGGAACCAAAATAGTCTCAGTTCAAACTCTACTTTCCCTGTCACAAGATAGATAGAACAGCATTAGGGAATTAAACCATCAAATAAAAGCCTCAAGGAAGGCACCTATCGCCCTCCTCTCCTCCCTTCTAGGCAAGATGATCTCCTGAGTAGGGATCACCCCCTGGGCCAGGTTATATGCCAAGGACCTTCAGTGGTTACTGTTGCCTTTTCAGAAATCTGGACAAAGCACACCAGGTCACATCATCCAGATCCCCCAATCTGTGATGACGTCACTCTCATGGTGGCTCTTGCCCGCCATCTCCAAGATCCCAAAACAGACGATCGTTACAACAGACGCTAGCTTGTTAAGATGGAGAGCATATACTGCAGGTGTGGTAGCTCAGGGGACATGGTCACTAGCAGAGTTCCAATGTCTAATCAATTGGTTAGAACTCAGAGCTGTGCTCCTAGCTCTGAAACACTTTTGATGTCAATTAGAGGGCAAACATATACTAGTCCTCACAGACAACATAGCAATCAAGACGGGACGCGGCCCAGAGCCCTGATGCTGGAGTCCATGAGATTGGGTCTATGGGCAGAGAGACACCTGCAATCTCTCTTGTCAGACCATATCTCAGGGAAGCTGAATCTCCAAGCAGATTGACTATCCCATCAGACTCTGGACCTTGGGGAATAGAGACTTCTCCCAGCCCCTTTCAACCAAATCTGCCTGCACTTCGGACACCCAGTAGTTGACCTCCTCATGGCTGCAACTAATTCCCAACTTCCCCACTTTTTCTCCCAGTTCCCAGAAGCGGGAATGGAAGCAACCAACGCTTTGAGGCGCCCATAGCCCCAGAACTCCTTTATGCCTTCCCTCCGATTCCAACGTTACTGAACCTCATTCAGAAGGTAATTTGGGAAGAAGCCTAAATCATTGTAATTACACCACACTGACCAAGATTCACTTGGTTCACAGACCTTCAAACACTCTCCATCTTGACGGCTCCCCATTTCGGTTGACATGCTGCAACAGGGAGCATCCTTTTACCCGGATCCCAACTGGTTCCATCTGACCTCATGGAAGTTATCTGGAGGGATCTAGAGTTTCAAGACTACAATCCAGATGCCATAATGGTGATGTGGGCTTCTAGAAGACCTTCAGCCAACCGTATTTATGGCCACTCCTGGACCAAGTTCAGAGAATGGTGTTTAGCGAAAGGTCTCTCACCTATTCATATTCCTCTCCCATGAATTGTCACCTTCCTGATGCGTGGTTTTCACGTGGGTCTCTCTGCCAACATGCTACGCAGACAAATAGAAGTTCTATCCTCAGTTATTGCAGATCCGAGAGGAGAGCTGCTTTGGAGCTTCCCTGCAATTCAGGAACTCATTAAGGGAATAGCTAACATCTGCCCCCCAACCATCCACTGATATCCAACCTGGGACTTAACTCGAGTTCTCTCGTCACTTACCTCTCATCCTTATGAGCTGATCAGAGAGGCTTGTCTGAGATACCTTTCATGTAAGGTTGCATTCCTGGTCACTATCACCTCAGCTCAATGGATTTCAGAACTGGCAGCACTATCCATCAGACAGGACCTTTGCTAATTTCACCCAGACAAGGTGATAATCAGATTGGATCCCACATTCCTTCCAAAGGTTAACACTATGTACCACAGAACTCAGGAAATCTCTGTACCATCCTTCATCTCTAGACCTAACCATCATCTGATCATCACATGGCATCAAATATAACCAGAGCACTAAAGATCTACATCGAACAGACCAAGGCTATTAGGAAGTTAAAGGCTCTCTTCATTGCCTATCACCCACGATCTCTAGGAACCAAGATCTCTTCTACTATTTTAGGCAGGTGGATTAGAAATGCCATTGCCAGAGCATATGAATCAGCTTCTATGCCAATCCCCTGGGGCATTACAGCACACTCCGCATGTAGTGCAGCAACATCAGTGGCTTGGGCTACCCAAACCCTCTTAGAAGAAATTTGCAGAGCAGCCACCTGGTCTTCTCCCAACTCATTTATCAGGCATTACAAGATTGATGTACACCTCCACTGGCAGGAGGGTCCTCCAGAATATTGTAACTCATGACCTCTAATGTTTATCCTCCCTATTGGGACATGTCTCTTGGATATGTCCCACGTGACTACTTGCTCCATTTGCCAGCATGGGGAATAGGCGTTGGATACTCACCTGAACACCTGTTCTCATGCGTGAAATGGAGACACTACTCACCTTCCTCCCTAATTATATGATATCTCTTCTGTTATCACTTTTCATTCTCTTTCCTTCTCACCTGGCTGAGAGTCGAAAGCCAATATGAGCCAAGTCATTGGATTCATGAAATCTGCAAAAGGTATGGATCCGGCAGTGCTTTTAAAGACTTGAAGCTTGATCCTGATTGGCTAAGATAGCAAGCTTATCCATGTGACTACTGTCTCTGTTCTATGCATGAGAAGAGGCATTCAGGTGAGTATCCAATGCCTATTTTGAACTAGAAACCAGAAAGGTTTATTTCTTTCTTTAGGTAAGGATGTGTTTGTTTGTTTGTTTACTTACTTACTTACTTACTTACTTACTTACTTACTTACTTACTTACTTACTTACTTACTTATTTATTTGGGGAAGGGGAGGAAAAAGTTGTTCATAAAATTCTCTTTTCTGTACACATTTTACTAATGTATATCTTTGTATCTTATAAGGTGGTCTCTTGCAAATCATGAACATTATGCATTGCAACATGCTGATAGCTCCAATTTTTACATTACTGAAAAGGTAAAGAAGTTGATTTTTATTCAGTTAATGTGTTGTCTATTAAAATAAGTAATCTAAATAAATTCTAATACAAACATTGTGGTTCTACAACTAATACCTAGGAAATTATTTATGTATAAGCTTATCCCCATTTACCCAAAGAGAGTGTAGATGATTTACTAATATTAGAAAACATAATAAAACAATAACAATAAACACAAATAAATCAAATTTCCTTATTAATTGCCGTTGACACTTCAAAAAGTGTCAATGGCAATTAATCCCCAAAGATTTAATGGAAACCCAATTTTACTTGTTATTTTTGGAAGAGTGCATTCCCACTTAGAGTGAAATTTGGCAGAGCCTTGAAATCAATAAGCTTCTGCAATAACAACCATTCTGTTTTGGATGAGTTGTCTGACCTGTTTTCCCATTTACTGTAGTATGTAAGCCATCCTGCATCAACTCAGACTTTCTATTGCTTTTTCCATTGGGCCTAGGGTAAAGATATACAACTTAATGTTTTCACATTAGTGATTAAATTTTTTGAACCAATGGAACATTTCTCACCACAACTTTAAAAAGTGTAAAACCAAAACATAATGCTTCTCCTTTCTTCCTTTTTTTAAAAAAAACATTTTTATTTAAATTATTTAAAAACATAACAACCAAAAATAGATAAACATACATTTACAGAATACAAGAAAAGAAAAAAAACACCAAAAGAAAATAGAAACAAAAACGACACCAAAAACGAAGAAGAAAAAAAAAGAAGAAACAACAACAACAACACCATAACAAATAACATCAAAGTATACTTTACATCATCATAGGAGGGGGAGAAATGTAATTCTTTCTATTGTTAAATATTTCATGTTCTGGTAAATACAGCCGGTATCTACTATTAATCATTTTGGTTATCCATATTCTGTTAATAGTAATTTATTTCCTAGCCGCCTTCTATGCACTCTTTACTGAGAATTTAATTTCCTAAAGATCTTTATTTCCATATATCTATTATGCCCATATCATACCAAATTTGTTATACCAATAAAGAAAAACAAAGAATTGTTATTGTCGTAGTTTAATTTAAACATTTTTTCCTTCTCATGAACCAATCGTAAAAAGAGTTCCAGATTTTATAGTAAACAGAGTCTTCTTTATTTTTTAATTTAAGAGTTAATGCGTCTGCTTCTGCGCAATCCTTTTTTTTTTTTAAAGATCATCGAGTTGTCTGGCAAGTTAGGTTGCTTCCAACATTGGGCTACTGCCATTCTAGTTGCTGTCAATATGTGTATCATTAAATAATATTTATCTTTGTCTAATTTCTGATCTATAATTCCTTAGAGGAACTGTTCGGGTCTTCTGTTTATTTTAATTTTAAGTATATCCATTATCCATTTTTGTATCTTAATCCAAAATTCCTTTATTTTTGGGCAGGTCCACCAGATGTGGTAGTAAGTCCCCATGTCCCTTGTATCTTGTGGCTTTATTCCAGTGTTTACATCTGAGCTTAACTTGCTGGGGAGAGGTGCCATCTATAGTACATTTTGTATAGGTTTTCCCTGTATGCCGCTGATTTTGTTAGTTTATAATTTTTTGACCAGGTCATATCCCACTTATCTAGATTTACACTATAACCAAAATTCCTATTCTAACTATGAATATTATTCTTAACTATATAATCCTCC
Source organism: Erythrolamprus reginae (assembly GCF_031021105.1). Taxonomy (NCBI): domain Eukaryota; kingdom Metazoa; phylum Chordata; class Lepidosauria; order Squamata; family Dipsadidae; genus Erythrolamprus; species Erythrolamprus reginae. The sequence continues at coordinate 66,888,629 of NC_091963.1, forward strand.
ATTTTATAGTTCAATAAATATTTATTTATAGATTTTGGAGATCATTTTTTATCTTGTCCCAAGATTATTTTATCAAGTTCTGTTTCTCCCTTTTGTACCCCTATTTTTCTTTTATCTTCTTGGTATCTTGATTTTATCTGAGCATACGACCACCAATCCATTCTTATCTCGATTTTTTCTAATTGTTCCCTGGTCTTCAATTCACCTCTCTCGTCCAATAGTTGGTAATAATGCTTCTCCTTTCTTATTGACTTATTGACTAAATTAAATTGGACTTTAAATTGGATTTTAAATTGGACTTTATTATAAGGAAATATAATATTTTTTTTAGGAACAAATTGTTTTAATGGAGGAGGATTTAATTAAAGATTTAGATTTTAATTGAGTTGAATTGAATGTTTAACTAAGATATTTAAGATGTAAAATATTTTCTTGGTGGAAAAATTTTGAAATAATGAAATATTACTGTTAAAAGAGAAATTGAAAATGGTTAGGTTTGATAGGGTTGTTTAGCTTTAATGATTAATGCAAAGATTAAGATTTTAAGTGAGTTGCATATGAAATAATGATCAACTAAGTTACTTTTTGAGATGTATAAAATTATTTCGATGGGGCATTATTAGAATAATGAAATAATACTATTGAATATGAAATTGAATTGAAAATGTTTAGGTTTGGTAGGATGATTAATACTAATGATTAAGGTGTAATGATTAATTTGGTTAATCATTACACCTTAATCATTAGTATTAATCATCCTACCAAATGATTAATTTGGTTAATATTGTTGTTGATCCAAATATATAGATGAGAAGGACTATGGAATTATATAAGTAAATGAACTATAATGAATGTAAAAAGAAAAAGCATGGAAATAGAAAATATTCTTAATGATATTTGCTGATTTTTTTAAGTTAAAGGAAAGGGAATAATGATATACTAGAAATGTTACAAACATAGAAGATTGATGGCAGAAAAAGACCTCATGGTCTATCTAGTATGCCCTTATACTATTTCCTGTATTTTATCGTAGGATGGATATATATTTATCCCAAGCATGTTTAAATTCAGTTACTGTGGATTTACCAACCACGTCTGCTGGAAGTTTGTTCCAAGCATCTACTACTCTTTCAGTAAAATAATATTTTCTCATGTTGCTTTTGATCTTTTCCCCAACTAACTTCAGATTGTGTCCCCTTGTTCTTGTGTTCACTTTCTTATTAAAAACACTTCCCTCCTGAACCTTATTTAACCCTTTAACATATTTAAATGTTTCAATCATGTCCCCCCATTTCCTTCTGTCCTCCAGACTATATAGATTGAGTTCATTAAGTCTTTCCTGATACGTTTTATGCTTAAGACCTTCCACCATTCTTGTAGCTCGTCTTTGGACCCGTTCAATGTTGTCATTATCTTTTTGTAGGTGAGGTCTCCAGAACTGAACACAGTATTCCAAATGTGGTCTCACCAGCACTCCCTATATAGCGGGATCACAATCTCCCTCTTCCTGCTTGTTATACCTCTAGCTATGCAGCCAAGCATTCTACTTGCTTTCCTTACCGTCTAACTGCACTGTTCACCTATTTTGAGACTGTCAGAAATCACTACCCCAAATTCCTTCTCTTCTGAAGTTTTTGCTAGCACAGAACTGCCAATACAATATTCAGATTGAGGATTCCTTTTCCCCAAGTGCATTATTTTACATTTGGAAACATTAAACTGCAGTTTCCATTGCTTTGACCACTTATCTAGTAAACCTAAATAATTTGCCATATTACTGACACCTCCAGGAATATCAACCCTATTGCACACTTTAGAGTCATCGGCAAATAGGCAAACCTTCCCTATCAAACCTTCCCCTGTGTCATATTAAAACATATTAAAAAGACTAGGACCCAGAACAGACCCTTGTGGCGCACTGCTTGTAACCAGGCTCTGCTCAGAATACTCGCCATTAACAACAACGCTTCATCCAGCTGCAAATCCACTGAACTATCCAGGGATTAAGTCCAATCTTCACTAACGTATCTATCAGCTCTTTATGTGGAACCCTATCAAAGGCTTTGCTGAAGTCCAGATAGGAGGTTGTTGTTGTTGTTGTTATTATTATTATTATTATTTATTGGATTTGTATGCCGCTGCTCCCCGCAGACTCCACGGCACCACCTTCATCCAATACATTTGTGACAGTCAAAGAAATCAATGAGATTAGTCTGACATGATTTGCCCTCAGTAAAGCCATGCTGATTTGGGTCCAATAAGTTATTGTTTTTTAGGTGCTGATTTATCCTCTTCTTGAGTAGAGTCTCCATCATTTTAACTATAACTGATGTCAAGCTAACTGGCCTGTAGTTACTAGCTTCTTCTCTACTGCCCTTCTTGTGGATAGGCCACTGGCCATTCTCCAATCATCAGGAACATCTCCTGTTAAAAGGGATTGGTTAAACAAATCAGTCAGGGGTGTAGCAATCACATATCTGAGTGCTTAAAGAACTCTGGGGTAGATGCCATCTGGACCTATTGCCTTTAATCGTTCAAGTTCTTCTAAGACGTCGGCCTCTGAGATTACTGGAGCTGAATCCCTACAACTGGAAGCAATGCTATATCCACCCATAGTATTATATTGTAAGGTGTCTTTTGAGAGTACTGAACAGAAGTAGCTATTAAAATGGTCAGCAACCTCCTTATTCCCATCAATGTATTATCTCCAGTGCTAAGCTTTGTGATGCTGCAGTTTTTCTTCTTCCTATCACTAATGTATCTGAAAAAGGTTTTATCCCCCTTCTTCACAGATTTGGCAATTTTTTCCTCTTTTGAGGCTTTAGCAGCATATATTATCTGTTTCACCCCCTTCTGTCTCATTTTGTGCACCTCTCCAGTTTTCCTACCGTTCTCAAGGTTCATCCCTTGTCCCCACACCCAGAAGTTCATCACATGGACCACCCTGGTTCTCTCAACATCCATGATCCTCTCCTGTACTTCTGCTGGTGCTGAACAAAGTATGACCTTGAATCTCTGGAAAGAAATTGTTGCGGCTAGTATTTTTCCCTCTCATACAACCACCACTCCCCAATTCTTACAGTACTATTCTATTTTGTGGTAGGCAAAAGTCTCTAACTCAAAATTATGGCTTTGTCTTGACAATTGCTTCAGATGATACTTGGGGGCATAAAACAAAGATTTCCTCACCTCGAGTGACTTAATGGAGGCCTACTTGCATCTATCTATTTTGCCCCTCCATCGACAATACCTTAGGTTCTACCGTGCAGTACCCATTAACAATGTAGGGCCCTTCTGTTTGTCCTCTTCTCTGCATCTTGAGCCTTTACTAATGCGCTGGCAGTTTTGGTGGTCCATCTCAGGGCCTTACCCATTTGTGTACAGTGTTACCTGGATGACATTTTAATCCAGTTCTCTTCACTTCATCAAGCAAAGGAGGATCTCCATATAACTGTCCAAAAGCTTAGGCACCACAGGCTTTCTATTAACATGAAGAATAGACATTTCATCCCCTCTAACAGCAATTCCATCAATGTTATATATTATAACCTAGATTGAGTAGCTGGATTACAGATTTCCTTGAGTTCAGAATGTATCTGTCCCAAGAGTGGCAGGGCAGTCTTAGGGATCTGTCAGGTAGGGTCCAGGGAGAGCGCCAGATACCCTTAGCCCTGCTTTTCAAACTCATGGGTAAGATGGTATCCAGTTTTACCATCACATCTTGGTCTCACCTGCACTAGAGATCTTCAGTGGTTTCTCTTACCATTCCAGAGAACAGTCCGCAGCAGTTTACCAGCCAAGATCCAGTTCCCCTAGGAGGTCCTACATTCTCTCAGCTGGTAGAAGTTGCCAGTCATCACCAAGATAACCTTATTCTGGGAACTGCAACATCTGGTAGTAACAACGGATGCCAACTTCATCAATGGGGAGCACACTCCCTGACATTCATGGCACAGGGACAATGGACCCAAGCCCACCAGGGACAAAACATCAACTGACTGTACCTATGGGATGGCTACCTCCTCAAGTAGCATAGGTAGCGCGGTTGACATGCAGCTGGGAGGCAGGTATGTGAGCAACAAGCCCACCTGAACCCTTAGGTCAAGCTTCACAAAGAGCAACTCACAACCTGCTATCTCAGGAGCAGAGAGCCTGCATAGGCTGGAGGTCTTCTTGGCTATGGTAGCCACTCCTTCCCCCTTCCCTGGAGTTGCAGCTGTTGCCACACCTGAAACCAGGTTGGGCACATTTCAGAAAGAGGAACTCCTTCTGGGCCCAGCCAGGTCTCAGTCACACATGCCAACTTGGCCTCCTCATCTAGAAATAAATCCTGGATGAGGTGAGCTTTATTTACAATCGACCTTGCATTTGTCAGCAGCAGCCCGAACCCAGAGTCTGGATGTCGCCAATATTCCTGCAGCAAAAAAGCAGTAGCTGCTGCTACTCTGGCTGTCATATGCTCAATGGAGGAGTGCCAAAGAGGAGGAAGAAAAGCCTGATGAGCGCTGACCACTTCGTTCTTGCATCGGCTCTTTAATCCTGCTGCCTCGCTCGACTCCTCAGTCTTGGTGGCAGTGGCTGTGGGAGTAGAGAGAGAGAGGGATGAGGAGGCTCACAAAGCCCACAGGGCTCTGCTGCCCACTGCTACCAAGAGACACTTCCATCAGCCTGTGTGCCGCTGCTGTACTTCTCATGAGCACCATGGACCAGGCAGCCCATCCAGGCACTTGCAAAGGAGGGGAACACATGCAGAATATTTCTGTAATACACATAAACACGGGCAAGTGCGCATGCACCTGTTGATAAGAACAAGTTGCGGGTGCTCTTCCGCTTTGTAGGAGTGCCAATTGCTCTTTTTAAAAAGGGGTATTTTCAATGCAATTAATGCAGACTCTTAAGGTACCCTATTTCAGGGGCAGTCAAAGTTGGATCTTCTATGACATGTGGGCTTCAACTCCCAGAATTCCTGAGCTAACATTAGTGACTCAGGAATTTTGGGAGTTGAAGTCTACAAGTCATAAAAGAGCCAGCTTCGCCTACTCCTGCCTTATTCAATGTATTTTGCGTGCATGCACAAAATAATGTATTCCTTTAGTTTAATGGGTACATTATTGTATATGTGTATGTTAAGATACAGTAGCAGTTGACGTTAGTAGAGAGATCATTTCCATTTGCTGACTGGAAGAGTCTCTTCTAAGTAGCTGCTATATAGGATCAAAGAAGAATCGAGTGTCTTTCAGGTGACATTTGGCCCAAGCCTTGAAAGTGCCACAAGATCATTCCTTCGCGTTCTATAACATAATTACCAAAATCTGGTGTTCATCTGGATTTTTGTAGCAGTACATTGTAATACAGTAGGATAATGTAATATTATGTATAATTTCAGAGACAATGAAATCAAAGCACAATCCAACAGTGTTAATCTTACTGAAATCAATTCTTTAGTTGCAAATCAATGAACATTCTAATCTTCACATTTACTCTTTTAAAGGATTTATAACTCTAGTAGCAAATTGGCCAAAAATGTTGTTTGAACCTTTTATTTCATTTCATTTCAAATCTATGAAGGTCCCACTGAAATGAACAACACAGAACAGCAGTGTTTAATGGCTGGTTACATATCTCGCTTTGGTCTAAAATTTCTGTTTGCTTTCTTCACTGTTTATTATAAATAGATCTACTATCATTTATGCAATCATTGATATTCTGAAAAGCCAATGGCAAGAAACTGTAAAATAAGACAGACTTTCAGTGAATAACCATGTGCATTGCCATAAAAACTACAGGTTGTGGCTCATCCACTTCCTGTTCAGCTGATCATGGATTTCGAGGATCAAGAGAGTAAAGAGGATGAGGAGTCTGGCAGACTAAATGCAAGGTGATAGTCAGGAAAGTCACGAGAGATTTTGAGGAGCATATAGCAAAGAATATTAAAAATAATAATAAAAACTTTTTAAGTACATCAGAAGCAGAAACCCAACCAGAAAAACAGTTGGGCCATTTGATGACAATGGTCAGAAGGGGATAATCAGAGAAGACAAGGAGATTGCTAAGAGGCGAAATGACTTCTTTGCCTCCGTTTTCACTGAGGAGTATAGAGAGCATTTGTCTGCTGCTGAATAGCTTTCTCAGGCAGGGAATTAGAAGAATTAAACCATGCCTTACTTGCATGTTTTACTAAACTAAATATCAACAAATCGCTGGGTACAGATGGCATCCACCCTAGAGTTCTCAAGGAACTCAAGTGTGAAATTGCTGAACTTCTAACTAAAATATATAATATTTTTCTAAGATCAGGCACTGTACCTGAGGATTGGAGGGAAGCAAATGTAACCCCGATCTTCAAGAAAGGATCCAGAAGTGATCCAGGAAATTTGAAGAGTGTTCAAATTTGCTGAGAGCAATCATGAGCTTCCCTAGGTATGCCCATGTTACACCAACACTCCGCAGTCTGTATTGGTTGCCAATCAATTTCTGGTCACAATTCAAAGTGTTGGTTATGACCTATAAAGCCCTTCATGGCATCGGACCATAATATCTACGGGACCGCCTACTGCCGCACGAATCCCAGCGACCAGTTAGGTCCCACAGAGTTGGCCTTCTCCGGGTCCCATCGACTAAACAATGTTGTTTGGCGAGACCCAGGGGAAGAGCCTTCTCTTTGGCGGCCCCGACCTTCTGGAATCAACTTCCCCCAGAGATCAGAATTGTCCCTACCCTCCATGCTTTCGTAAGCTCCTTAAAACCCACCTCTGTCGTCAGGCATGGGGGAATTGAGATATTCCTTTCCCCCAGGCCTATACAATTTATGCATGGTATATGTGTGTGTGTTTGGTTTTTAATAAGGGGTTTTAGTTATTTTAAATATTAGATTTGTTATATGTTGTTTTATTATTGTTGTTAGCTGCCCCGAGTCTATGGAGAGGGGCGGCATACAAATCTTTTTTTTTTTTTTTTAAAAGACCAGTCAGTTTAACCTCAGTTCCAGGCAAAGTGATGGAAACCATTATTTATCAAAAATAAAATTACTGGGCACATAGAAAAGCAGGCATTGCTGAAAGAAAATCAACATGGTTTCTGCAAAGGCAAATCATGTCTTACTAACTTGTTAGATTTTTTTGATGGTGTTAATAAACACATAGATAGAGGGGACCCACTTGATATTGTATATCTTGACTTTCAAAAGGCTTTTGACAAAGTCTCTCACCAAAGGCTCTTTAAAAAGCTCTTCAGCTATGGAATTAGAGGACACATCTTGTCCTGGATTGGTAACTGGCTAAATTGTAGAAAGCAAAGGGTGGCAATAAATGGACAATTCTCTGGATGGAAAGAAGTGAGAAGTGGTTTACCCCAAGGTTCAGTTTTGGGACCTTTACTTTTTAATTTATTCATTAATGATCTGATGTAGAAGTAAATAGTGAGGTACCAAAGTTTGCTGATGACACTAAATTGTTTTGCATAGTGAAAAGTGAAACTGATTGTTGGGAGCTCCAGAAAGATCTTAAAATTGAGCGAATGGGCAACAAAGTGGCAAATTCATTTTAACCTAAACAAGTGCAAAGTTAACCATATTGGGGCAAAAAACCCAATTATACCTACCAACTGATGGGGACCAAGCTTTCTAAGACAACCCAAAAAAGGGATCCTGGGGTTTTCATGGATAGCTCAATGAAGATGTCAACCCAGTGCACAGCAGCAATTAAAAAAACAGCAAATTCCATGCTTGGTATGATTAGGAAGAGAATAGAAAATAGTTCGGCAAATGTTGTATTGCCTCTGTACAAATTGATGGTGACACCACACTTGGAGTACTGTTTACAGTTCTGGTCACCGCACTTCAAGAAGGATATAATGGAACTGGAAACGGTGGGAAAAAGCGCAACAAGAATGATCAAGGAAATGGAGCACCTCCCTTATGAAACCAGGTTGCAATGCTTTAGTCTCTTCAGCCTTGAAAGACAGCGTTTAAGAGGTGACTTGATCGAAGTGTGTAAAATCATGCATGGAATAGAAAAGGTGGATAAAAAAAATTCTTTTCTCTATCACACAATACTAGGACGAGGCGGCACTCCCTCAAGCTCATAGGTAAAAGTGAGGACAAATAAAGGGAAATATTTCTTCATTCAGAGGGTCATTGGTTTATGGAATTCTCTTCCAGAAGAGATCATGACAGCTGTCAGCCCGGATAGGCAGGATTAGACAGATTCATGGATGCCAAGTGTATCGGAGGTTATTGAAATGGATGTCCAAGTGCTGGTTGAGGCAAGCAAGATTCCCTTGGGTACCTCTTTTGGGGGGTCTAGGGAAAGGGAGGGTTTTGCCTTCTCTTTCTGCTCCAAATCCCCATGTACAATTGGTGGGCCACTGTGTGACACAGAATGCTGAACTCGATGGGCTTTGACCTGATTCTTCTTATATTCTTATGGAGTTAAAGGCTAAAAGCCAACCAGAGACTGTGGCACCTTCAGAAATGTTATTGAGTAACTCAGGAGATGATGAAGAGCCACTTTATAAACACAAGGGTGCGCAGAACTACTGCCAGGCAGGATTATTTGTGAAGAAAGATTTGTATGTGAATAGCTCTATAGAACACTTGGCCATGACTTGGGGCTATATAAAGGGAAGTCTCGCGAGGAATCAGTCTGAAGGACAATGTTCCAGCAATGACAAGGTGTGGATTCCATGCCGTAGAGATCATGCTTGCTTCAAGACAGTTTTAAATATCTACAATCTGCTCATTCCGGGACTTCTGCCAAAATACTGTGAGTTTTAATGATTAATAAACTCTTCAGAGAGACTTTAATGAGTTCCTGGACTCCGGCCTGAAAGGGTCATTAGCCATGGGCCGCTGCCCAGTTATTGATAACATTCCTTTTACCTTTAACTATTTTATGCTATGAACATTTTTTACCAATATATATTGCCATCTTATACCTTTTCGGCTGGTTGTATGTGTGAACTTATTTTCTGGGATTTTCTCGCTTAGGCAGAACACTATACAAGTATTTTAATATTGCTATATTGCTGTGTGTGTAATAGTATATGTACTATGTGCTAATAAGAGAATATACTATATTGCTGTGTGTGAATAAGAGAATATATGTGCTAAAAGGTATTGCTATATGCAAAATGATATGGAACTAAGTGTATTATGTATTGTATCATAGTTACTGTGTAATATTAATGATATTGTATAACATGTAAATAATACCTTTATTATATGTTGGTCTGTGTATTGATTGAACAACCACCACTGCCACATGTACTTTGTTTCAAATACAGTATTTCTGTCATTGGGTCTAGGCCCAGTGTGGGAATGCTGACATCGACAACAGTATTCCCCCCTATCTTGCAGTTACGGCACTGGCACGCTGCATAGCCTCCTGCTCCACTGTTAGCAAACCAAAGCAGTGGAACTCCAGTACATTGGGGGGGTGGGGAGGGATAAGCCTAACCTCCTGAAAATAAGCCCTAATTTTTAATTTGTGACTGAAAATAAAATAAGATACCATCTTATTTTTGAGAAGGAACATTGAACTTACCTGAACGGTCTTCCCGATGCACTGCAAGGAGAGTCCAGCATGGGTGATACTTCAGCCTAATTGGTTAGGGACTGAGTTAAATTAGCATAATAATTAGCTCCACCCTATAGCTACCCCCAATAACTCAGTCAATAAAAATGAAGGAGTAGTGCAAACAAACACAACTTTATTAATTCAACAATGAACAAAACAACTGAGCCCCTGGGCCAACTGGCCGGGTTGAGTTTGGACTCCCCTTGCAGTACATCAAGAAGACCGTTCAGGTAAGTTCAACGGTCCTTCTCCAGTGCACTGCTGCGGAGAGTCCAACATGGGATAAAGCCAAAATCAAGATGACAGGGCGGGAGAAGGCTGGACCAGGGGCGCATATGTCTCACACCTCCATTGCAGCACTCAGCAGCCGAAGGCCGCCTCAGCAGACCCAAAAGAGTTCAGTCTATAATGTTTAATAAAAGTATTCAGAGTGGTCCAAGTGGCCACTCGACAAATGTCCTCTAGCAGCGCCTGTGCAGACCATGCCGCCAACGTTGCAGCACTCCTCGTAGAGTGAGCAGTAATGTTCTCAGGAACTGGTAAGGCTTGTGATTTATAAGCAGTCACGATTCATGACCTTACCCAACGGCAAATTGTTGTAGAGGTCACCTTAGCACCCATAGAAGAAGGCGAAAAGGACACAAACAGGGCCTCCATTCTATGGAGTGGAGTGGTTCGCCGTATGTAGATCTTCAAAGTGCGACATACGTCCAACTTGTGCTAGCGTAGCTCCAATGGGTACAAGCTGTGTGAATAAAGGTCTGGTAAGATGATCTCATTAGCTTTGTGGAAGAGTGCATTAACCTTCGGTAGGAAGATCGGGTCCAGGCACAATACTACCCTATTCAGATAGAATACGCAAAGGTCAGGCCGGACTGAGAGGGCTGAAAGCTATGATACCCTCCTGGCCAATATGATGGCCACCAAGAACGCCATCTTGAATGACAGGAATCATAAAGAAATGTGGCGAAGGAGTTTGGAAGGTGGTGCGGACAAGGCATGTAAAACAGATGGAAGATCCCATGAAGGGTATCTGTACACTACAGGTGGACACAGATTAGAAGCTCCTTTTAGGAAATCCCTGACCCAGAGATGCTAGGTCATAGACCTTCAATTATCTAGCTTTACACAGCATATTGGGAGCTAATCCCTTGTCCAGTCCAGACTGCAAAAAGGCCAATAGAGTCTCTACCGATGAACACTGTGGTTCCACCTGCAGACCTGTGCAAAAGTGACAAAAGGCCGCCCAAGTGGCTTGGTATATTTGAGTAGTTGAAGGTCTTCGAGCTGCTTGTATGGTTGAAATTATCTTTTCCGGTAAGGACGCCCATCTCATTTGGTCCCCCTCAAGTGCTATGCGGCAAGTTTTCACCATTGTGGATCCGGCTATAGCACTGATCCCTGACTGAGGGAGACTCGATGGCTCAGAATACGCCATGGTGGAGAAAGCGGTAGATCCATAAGGTCCATGAACCATGGACGACGAGGCCAATAAGGAGCAATGAGGATGACTTCTGCTCATTCCAAGATTAGTTTGGCTATCACCTTGGAAATAAGGCGCACTGGCAGGAAAGTGTAGAGAAGACCCACTGGCCACAGGGCTCTCAGGGCATTGACCTCATCGGCCCCAGGTGATGGGAACCAAGAGAAAAAGCGAGGAAGCAGTATGTTTTGCGGTGTGGCGAACAAGTCTACAAGAGGCATACCAAATCTGTTTGCGACGTCCTGAACGGCGTCTGTGCCCAGGCACCATTCCGCTGGGTGAAGGGTAGACCTGCTCAGCCAGTTGGCCTGCACATTGTCTATCCCCGAAATGTGCTCAGCTCGCAGGGAGAGTTTGGTACGGTGGCCTGCAGCTGAGCCTCCAATGCTCTAATCCTCTTCGCCGCTTCTTTAAGACTGGAGGAGGAAGCCTTGGTCTTGGACTTGGAAGGGTGCCCCTTATCAATAGTCTTTGGGGCCTCTTCCCTCACAGCCATTGCCTCAGAAGAAGTGCTAGGATCAGCCATGATATAGGAAGGCACTTACAGATCAAGCTGCTCAAGTCACTGCAGCACGCAGGATGCAAACAGGCGGTCTGGATAGGCAAGGGCCCTGGAGAAGTGCTGCAAACAGCGAGTTCCTTCAAGAGAGGCTCTGCTAACAGTGAAGCACAACTCATGAGAATAGCCCTGACAGACCTTAAAGGGGGCTGTCCCGGGCAGTGTTCCCTCTAAAATTTTTTTCGGTGTGGGCGGAAAAGTATAGTGTCTGAGCGGCAGTCCCTTCGGGATTGGGCGGCATAGAAGTCCAAAATAAATAAATAAATAAATATAAAATCCCTTCTTTTTTATTAAAAGAAATTAATAATAAAACACATCCAAACCAGCAAAACTAAAAACACAACTATTAAGAAATCCATGCTTTAATATCTTCATTTCTTAAATATTTATCATAGTATTATAGTAATCTAGTAATACTATGAAAATCTATTTGAACACCAATGCATCAATTAATAAATTTCCATATTTATTTTTCTATAATTTCATTAAATATTTCCAAGCTCAATTAATTTTCAGGCACTTAGCATTTACTATTATTAATTTCATCAATCTTCTACATTTCCAAGTATATTTTAAAATCATAATGCAAACTCATAAAACCATACAGTACACATCATAAAACCTTTATTTATTATATATATCTTCCATTAATTTTACCTATGTAATTCTATATATTTCTAAAAGTCTAATCCAGTTTTACTAATTAATACATCCTTCTCTCTTTCTTTCTTGCTTTCTTTTTTTCTCTCTCTTGCTTTCTTTTTCTCTCTCTTGTTTCTTTCCCTCTCTTTCTCTCTTTCTTTCCATCCCCTCCTTCTTTCTCTCTCTTCCTCCCCCCTTCCTCTCACCTAAACTTATCAAGTTAAAATACCACCGAACAATCTGGAGTAGAAAATGTGTCAATTTTAACAGTAACTGCCAGTAAACGAACCCCATAAAAGCCCTTTTGCGATCCAGCATCCTTTTTAAATGTGGGAGAAGGGGCTTGGGAGAAGAAAGTTTAGCAGACACTCAGCGGAGCCCTGTCTTCACTACGGGGTCATTGAAATGCGCGGGCAGCCCCGGACCTGCTTTTTAGCATTGGTGAAAGCAAACAGGAGATTCTGGAGGCCCCCACAGGACCGCCTGTGCTTCACGTAGCCCTGGAACTGTCTGGAATAAGCACCTTTCCTGTTTTGATGCAGAGGCAGCAAAGGTGGAGAGCGGTTGTAGAGAGGGCCTCGGGGCTACCGGCCCCTTCCTGGTCTGAGGGGAGACCGGAAGGAGGGCCAGCTGGGGGGAGCCCCTTTCCAGAGCCCCCGCCACCTCCAAGACCCCACTCCTGGTCCAGTGCCAGGTTGGGGAGGAGACTTGGCTGAACTTCAGCGGGCGGGCAATGATTATTTATTACTTTTATTATTTCTCTCACCTTCATTTCTGTTTTTCTCCCACTTTCACCCCCCTTTTGCTTTCTCTCAGGCTGCAGTGTTGGGGGAGGGCTGATGGAGACAAGCCCCCTCGCGCCGATCAAGGCTGCCCCACGGGCTTTCCAAGCTGGTACGGAGCCAGTGCAGTTTCTCCCCGACCGACAGCTGATCCACCCCTCCCAAGCTGTCAGCGGGGGAGAAACCTCTGTCTTCTCTGGCTCTGTCTGAGGCTGCCGTCGGCGGGCGTTTCTCACGGGGTCCCTGCCCGCAGCGCCCCTATTTTGGATGCCCGTGGTGACTAGCAAACTGGGAGTGCAACCCTGCGAGAGATGCCCACCGCCGGGCAAGTGACACGACACGCGCGGCGGCAACTGAGGGGAAGCGGAAGGGCATCCCTCGGTGCTCTGTATCCAGATACTACAGAAAGCCCGCAGGGCGGCCTTCATTGGCTCGAGGGGACTGGCCTCCATCAGCCCCCCCAATCTTCTGCCTTTTTCTGAGGTCACAGGGGAGGTGGGTGCACGCGACGGCAGCCTCAGACAGAGCCAGAGAAGCCGAAGGTTTCTCCCCCGCCGACAGCTTGGGAGGGGCGGATCAGCTGTCGGTCGGGGAGAAACCGCGCTGGCTCCACACTAGCTTGGAAATCTCTGGGCTGTCGTTAGGATTTGCCTGCACTCCAGCGCACTGCACGCCTTACAGGGAACTATGGTCCTGGGCTTCCAAGGTCTAAAATGGCGTCCATGACCTTTTTGGCACCCAAAATGGCGGGTGCTGCTTTGGGCCTTCAGCGGGTGCTTCCCAGTGCTTCCTGCCATCTAATTAGCCTCCAAAGCATCAGCTGTAGACCAGTGAGCAAACTTCGCCCTCACCGCTCTCTGCCTTAAACTACGTGAAGGACAGGTGCTCTGCCAGTGGTGGCACTTCAAAGGAGTGCTGGTCAGCTGTAGGGCGGTCTCAGAGATTGCCGTGATAGCCTGGAGGCCGGTTGCTGTGATTCTGCCGAAGACTGTACTGGGATGCCATCCCTTGCCTTATGACTTCAGGTGCATGAGGCCCAGAGGGTGGGTGGGGTAGACATGGGGTTTGGGGCGGGGGGTGCCACTGAGGCCACCGAACCCAGTTCACAATACTGCCCCAGAGGTATGGCCGTGGAGGCTAGGGACCTCAACACCCATCGGCAGTCTCCAGGTCTGTGTCCAATAGGCTACCAGGGGTATGGCCACGGAGGCCAGGGACCCAGCCTAGGGGGAGCCTTGACCCCTGGGCGGTGCTCACTGAGAGCAGAGGCCCTGAGGAGGTAAAGCAGATGCAGGCTGTACCCACGGAGGGCAGAGGCTTGATCTCTTCTGTCATCCTTATTACCTGCAGTAGGAAAGGGAAACAAAAAGAAAGGAAAAATTATTTTATTGCTATTTATTAAACATATAAACATACATGTAAGATAAAGAGAAAAACTCTAGTCCCTTCACTACGACTGAGTTTTTAAGACTGAGCTATTGGGGGTAGCTATAGGGTGGGGCTAATTATTATGCTAATTTAACTCAGTCCCTAACCAATTAGGCTGCAAGTATGTTGCACTTTCCTCAGCACTGCATTGGAGAAAACATGGCAAGGGTGGGTTCATCCCAGTGAACTGGTAGCAACCTCCTGATGATGTCATGATGACATCACCAAACTGGATTGGTTGGTGCCAGTCCATGGACACCGCCATCTTTTTAAAAATATTCAGATTTTTTGCACTTCTGGATACCATCACTTTACCAAACTGACATGAACACCTATATCTTTTAGTATTTTCATCATGTCCCACGAATCTAAGATGTTTCCATTTCTGTTGTCCTTTTAACCTCCTTGCTTCGGGAATCAACACATAAGCATAAGTACCAAATATTCTTAAATGGTCTAAACTAGGAGCTTTTCTAAACAACATATAAAATGGAGTTTCTTTAACAATAGAACTCCATGTCCTATTTAACAAATATGTAGCTGTCATAATTGCTTCTCCCCAAAAACTGAAGTCTAAGTTAGCACCAACTAGACTTGCAACATGGATTGTATTTAATATTCCTATCTGTCTCTCTATCACTCCATTCTCCACTGCATCTGGAAGGAGAGTCCAACATGGGTAATTCACCAATCTTATTGGTAGAGACTGAGTTAATTTAAATATTTAAATATGAGGTAGTCACCGCCCCTCAGCAGCCCCCAATACCTCAGTTTTAAAAACTCAGTCTTAGTGTAGAGACTGTTGAGTTTGCTTCTCTGATGAAGCATTAATAGTAATAATAATAATAATAATAATAATAATAATAGTAATTATATTAATAAAAATAATAATAATATTAATATTAATAATTAATTGTTTAAATTCTGTTTTTTCTCCCCTTTCTAATTGCAGGTGCAGTGAATCTTGAAAGGGGAATTAAGGGGTCTCTGCCCTCCGTGGGCAGAATAACCCCCACCGTTACTCTCCTCGAGCTTCCCTTCCCTCCGTGGGTACCATGCCTAACGAGGAGCACCTCAGCCTAGGGTCCCCGACCTCAGTGGTCATACCCGGCTGTCAGCTGAAGGTGAGGGGGTCCGCCCCCCTCACTGGGAAGCTTGGCCTGCAGAATTTCAATGCAGAACTGCAGAATTGCCGCGGAGAACGAAGGCGGCTTGATTTGGCGCCCGGCCAGCGCCTCTCAGCTGTTCGGCGGCTTTTGATTGACGCCGCCGCCGCCGCCGTTGCCGCCGAAGCCGAAAAGCCGTTTGCGGAGCCAGGGAAGCCGCTTGGATCGGCTGGCTCAAAAAAGTGAATTGTGAGGGGGAGGCATCAATTGCTGGAAGCTCCCTGTGTTGGCGAGGGCGGCAAAAAAGAGCGGGAACGCCATTTTGAGGCAACGGATGCCCGCGCCCGCCCTGTTTAGGCGGGTATAAGGTTGCTCTCCGCCCAATCAATGGGCGCGACCAACCTGTCAAACACAGGCGTAGGCTCTGAAGTGCCAAAACGCCATTTTGAGTGCATTTGCTCAGTGACAGCTATATCTGTCAGCGTGCTGCAGCTTCTGTTAATAATAGAACAACTGTTAACCGTGAGTAATGGAGGATAAAACCTTAGAGAAAGCATCTTCCCCCATTGTATTGCCTCAGGATAAAGGCAAGGGGAAGTCCAAAGAAAAATCTAAGGCCACAGCCTCTTCTTCAATCAAGGAGGCAGAGAGGCGCATTAAAGCGTTGGAGCAGAAACTGGAGGCAGCCCTCTTAGCTCCAAGAACCGTCTCTCCCTTATTGCAGGCCAGGGATCCACCAGCCTTATCTGTTTTGAGACCCTCAGAGACATTATCAGAGAGAGATTGGTCTCCAGAGAGGCAGCACCCATTTATGCCTCAGGCTGCTCCTCCATCTGGCCTTCAGCTACCAAGGCCAGGGTCTGCCAGCCACTCATTGAAGAGTGCCCCTTCTGCCACCTTTACGCCCACTGCGGCTGGGCTGCGTGTGCAACCAGATACCTGGCAGCAGATGTCCCCTGCCTTACAGGGACTCATTTCTGATGTTTACTCACAAGGGATGGCAGCTGGGGTGCAACAGAATATCCAACACCCCCAGCCAGCACAGCCCAGGAACCTATGGGCTGCACCGCCCCCCTCGGGTATGGGGTCCTGGATGGAGGAGCCGTCACCCCTAGAGGATGCCGAAAGAGAATACGACTTTTCGGATGATGAGACAACTCCTGATCCTCCGGTGACAGCAGGACTCTTTAAGGCTCCCCTTTTCAAGATTCTGCTGCATAAAGCTAAGCAGGTGGCAGATTTACCGGGTCCAACCAAGGCTACTGAGGCCTCAGATGACCCTAAGCCTTCGGCAGTATTATTCAAGGAGCCCCAACCCGAGACTGATCATGTGCCATCCTCGGACATATTCAGGCAAAGCATCAAGCGCCCATGGCAGCAGCCTGCAGCAGCTCAAGGCCCTTCGGTCATCGAAAGGAAGTTTTATACTTTAGATGATGACATGGAAAAGCTGCTGGAATTTCCGCCCATAGACCAGCCGGTAATGACTTTAATATCTAAGGCCTTGGTACCATCTGAGACGGGCGATAGCTTGAAACCAGAGGATAGAAAGGCGGAGATTTTACTAAGAAAATCCCATCAAATGGCAAGCTGGGCATTTAGGGCGGCGACTGCAGCTTCATTTTTCAATAGGGCCTCCATAATGTGGTTGCAGGAGGTGCAAACCCGCCTAGGTCCAGAAGAAGGTCGCTTACGTCAGGACCTCAGTAAATTATTGGCATCTGCGCAGTTTTCAGCGGATGCAACTCTCCATGCCGCAAAGTTTTCGGCCAGAGGGATGGCGGCGTCACTTGCATCCAGACGCCTTCTTTGGCTGAGGAGCTGGCCAGCGGACCTGAAGTCCAAGTGGAACCTGGCATCATCTCCATACCAAGGGGAGAAGCTCTTTGGGGAGGCTTTGGACCCTGTCCTCATTGAGGATAAGGACAAACGTAAGACCCTCCCCAGAGCATACCGGCGCCAGGAGCGTAGACCCAATCCTTACGCTCGCCGTCAGCCCTTTCGTTGGGATTCCTCTTCCTCGGCTAGCCAGAATAATAGGTCATACACCCAAAATCAGTATGGCCAACCCGCCTTTAGAGGGGACCGAGCGGCCTTTCAGGATAGGCCCAGAGGATACCAGCAGTCAAGGCGTCCTTTCAGAGGGAACCAACGTGGCTTCAGGCGCACAAAATGACTTGGCTCCCTTACAGCCCATAGGAGGCAGACTTCAACACTTCAGTGCCTCCTGGAGGATTACCTCCACCGACAAATGGGCAAGGGCCACAATATCAAGAGGACTGCGCCTGGAGTTCTTGCAGCCCCCGCCAAACCGGTTTGTCACCTGTCCGCTAACACGAGACCCACTCAAAAGACGTCATCTTCAACTGGAGATAACACACCTTCTCAACATACAAGCAATAGAGAAGGTGCCCGACCATGCCAAGGGCACGGGATTTTATTCCGTTGTGTTCCTAGTGCCGAAGTCTTCGGGGGGGTTCAGGATGATATTAAACCTAAAGCTCCTGAATACCTTCATTCGGTATCGCAGATTTCGCATGCACTCCCTGCAGTCGATTTTGGCCTCTGTTCGGCACAACGATTTTCTCGCCTCTATCGACCTCAAAGAGGCTTACCTGCATGTTCCGGTTTGGCCAGCTCATCGTCGGTACCTCAGGTTTTGTCTCAACGGGGTCCACTACCAGTACCGTGCCATGCCGTTCGGCCTATCTTCGGCTCCCCGTACATTTACGAAGCTGATGGACATTCTGACAGCACATCTAAGGGCCCAGTCCATCAGAGTTATGGCATACTTGGACGACATAATCGTTATGTCCAAGTCTATGGTCCAAGCGCAACACCATCTGGCGCTCACACGGGAGACTCTGGAGAGACACGGGTACACGGTCAACGTGGAGAAGAGCCATCTTCATCCCACCACATCAATCCAACACCTCGGCTCCATCATAGACACCGCAGAGGACACGGTCTCGCTAACACCAGAGAGGGTCCTCAATATACGGAGATTGGTAACCAGCCTTCGTCGACAAAGGCAAATACCGTTGGCGACATTGTCCAAGGTACTAGGGACTATGGTCTCAGCCATAGGGATTGTGCCTTGGGCTCGCCATCATATGAGGGGCCTCCAATGGTTTCTCCTCCCGGCCCAGAGGGACAAGGTGAGTCACTCCCACCGAAAGGTGCGACTACCAGCTTCAGTCAAGCAGTCGCTGGCATGGTGGTTGTCCCCAGCTTTGATCCAGGGTTCTCCTCTTCACAGCCACGAGCGTGTGATCATCACAACAGACGCGAGCTTGTCCGGCTGGGGCGCTCATATGGGGCCTCATATAGCTCAGGGCCTGTGGTCTCAGGAGGACTTAACCCAGGTCAATATCAACGTTCTCGAACTCAGAGCGGTGTTCTTAGCCCTTCAGGCCTTCGCTCCCTGGGTTCAGGACAGGCATGTCCTGGTTCTGACGGACAACGTGGCCACAAAAGCCCACCTGAACCATCAAGGAGGTACCAGATCTCATCGCCTCATGGCTCAAGCCACGGACCTCTTCGATTGGGCCGAATCTCATCTGGCCTCTCTGATGGCGGAGCATATTGCCGGGACCAGCAATGTGCAGGCGGACTGGCTGAGCAGGTCCACTCTGGATCCTTCGGAGTGGCAGCTGGACCCTGCACTCTTCAAGCAGATAGTGCGCCGATTTGGTCTTCCATTGGTGGACCTGTTCGCCACCCCAGCAAACACCCAATTACAGAGGTTTTTCTCCCGGTTTCCGACGCCAGGGGCGGAAGGGGTCAACGCCCTATGGTCACCATGGCCCCAGGGGTTACTGTATGCCTTTCCCCCCACGTGTCTTATTCAAAGAATATTAGACAAGACAATTCGGGAGGGGGTGGAAATGATCTTGGTGGCTCCCTATTGGCCGAGACGGCCTTGGTTTGCAGACCTAGTAGCCCTGTCGGTGTCTCCCCCGTGGAGGATTCCAGACTCCGAGGTAGTGTTGGTTCAGGGGTCAGTTTGCCATCCGGACCCTCAGTGGTTCAAACTGACCGCCTGGCACTTGAAAGGGCGGGTTTGAGACAGCAAGCCTTGCCAGACGAGGTCATATCCACCATTCAGGCAGCACGTCGCCCTTCAACGGTAAGACTATACCAGGCCACTTGGGCAGCCTTCTGTAAGTTTTGTTTGGATCACCACCTTAATCCAGGGGAGGCTTCGGTTGTGTCAATCTTACGGTTTCTACAGTCAGGGGTAGAAAAAGGGTTAGCCCCGAATACCTTGAAAAGGCATTTAGCTGCTCTGGCAACCATCATCCGGGTACCCCACGTTCGCTCCCTATCACAAGATCCTTGGATTAGGGATTTTATTAAAGGCGCGATTAACACCCATGCGCCTCCAGTACACAGATTCCCGACGTGGGACCTTTCCCTGGTACTCAAGGCGTTGACAGCCCCTCCTTTCGAGCCGATGAGAACTATTCCAGTACGATTGCTCTCCTTAAAGACTGCCTTTTTAATGGCAATTACGTCGGCACGCAGAGTGTCGGAGCTGTCGGCTCTGTCTACGCGTGCAGATTTATGTATATTCCACCCTGATCGGGTAGTTTTGAGGTTAGACCCTACATTTATCCCCAAGGTTAACTCTGGGTTTCATAGGGCTCAAGAGTTAGTGTTGCCAGACTTTTGCACACATGGACAGCACCCTCTTGAGCTGAGATGGCACAAGATCGATGTTCGGAGGGCCTTGAAAATCTACATCAGACGGACTGGACCTTTCAGGAAATCTGACCGGCTGTTTGTGTCCTTTGGTCAGCGATCAATGGGTCTGGCAGTGTCAGCTAAATCCATCAGTCGCTGGCTGAAAGACTGTATTGAGGAGGCTTACAAGGCCCGGTCTCAAGTACCACCAACCGGGGTAACAGCGCATTCCACTAGAAGTGCAGCCACTTCAGTGGCTTGGAGGACTCAGGCGTCCATTGAGGACATTTGCAGGGCGGCTACGTGGGCGTCTCCTAATACCTTCATACGCCATTACAATCTGGACTCAGTAGCGTCGGCGGAAGCTTCGTTTGGGAGACGGGTTTTGCAGCAAGTGTGTTCAACTCCTGCGACCGTAGCTCAGCCTTTTCCCTCCCATGGGCAGTAATCTTTGGCATATCCCATGTTGGACTCTCCTTCCAGATGCAGTGGAGAAGAACCGTTGTACATACCTGAACGGTCTTCTCGATGCACTGGAAGGAGAGTCCAAACCCACCCGGCATGGTTGTTTCGCCAGGTCGCTGGAGTTTGGGGATTCAAGTTACACAGTTATGAGGTTATATGGTTATTGTTCAATAAACAGGTTATCCTTAAACTGGCTTCGTTTTTAAAACTGAGGTATTGGGGGCTGCTGAGGGGCGGTGACTACCTCATATTTAAATATTTAAATTAACTCAGTCTCTACCAATAAGATTGGTGAATTACCCATGTTGGACTCTCCTTCCAGTGCATCGAGAAGACCGTTCAGGTATGTACAACGGTTCTTCTCTGCTAGAGAATGAGGATTCATTAACCTCTGAACAATACCTTTACATTTCAGACATTGCTTGAAATTATACGATGTAAGCTCACCACCTCTGTCTCTCCGTAATTTTCTTACTTTATAATTAAACTGATGTTCAACCATGTCACCCATTCTTTGAATTTCTGGAATGCTTCCCTCTTACACTTTAACAAAATACAATATATATACCTTGTGTAATCATCTACCAACATGAATACATATTTTGCACTCCCTTGGCTTTGTTTGAATGGTCCTGACAGATCGTCATGTACTAATTGAAAGTTTTGTGTGTTACTCTGTTGCTAAACTTTGGAACAGGATATCTCTTGACTAGTGTTGGGCAAACCCGTTGAAGTTCAGGTTCGGCAAGTTTGGCCGAACTTGATGTCGGAGTTCGGGTAGGTTCCCCGAACCCGAACCCCATTGTAGGGGGCAAATTTGGGAGGACGGTTCACGTGAGAAATTACCTCCTTATGTAAGGGGTAGGACACCCAGCTGGAGGGGTGGGGGATTCAGGAAGGGTCATTTTGTTTTGTTTTTAGTCTAGGTCCACTGGAGGTCCACACCTTTTGTTAATTGGGCTTTGACATGTAGGTCCACTCTAGGGCCACAACAGTTCATATCTGGCCATTTAGTTTAGGTCCACAACAATTGTTAACTGAACATTCAAGTCTAGGCCCATTCCAGGATTAAATGGTCAGACAGCACTAGTGGCCCAGTATTAGGAAAAAGATTAAATAGTCAGACGGCACTAATGGCCCTGTATTGGAAAAAAATAATAATGCACAGATAAAGGTAGTATTGGATGCCTAGATTTGGGCCTCACTCTGAGCACTTTCCTTAGGTGATCTGACCTTAGAATGAAAACAGCTCAGTTGAAATATATCCAGTATGGACCAGAACTATGCAAGTTCGGTTCGCCCAACACTAGTAGTGGCCCTTTAAATGCAGAGATAATGGTGGAAGCCCTGTGGACGTTAGCAAAAAAATATGATAGCACTGGTTCTGAGGTGTGGTAGAAATGTTCAGCTAGAATATCACCCAAGGTAGCAAAGAGCAAAGCAGGCACTGGGCCTTCATCTGTGGGACAAATGTTCAGGTATAATATCACAGAAGTTATAAAAAAACTTTGATAGCACAGGGCTTGTAAATCACCCCAGCAAGCTAAAGATGATCTGTCACTCAGGTGCAGCGAGACTGCCCCCCCCCCCAAAAAGGCACTTTTTTCTTCTTGGATGCCTAGATGTGGGCCTCACACTATTTACACTTTCCTTAAGTGATCTGCCCTTAGAAAGACAATGGCACAATTGAGATATATCCCCTTACAGTGGCAGCCACCACCAGATGCAGCGAGACTGCCCCCCCCCCAAAAAAGGCACTTTTTTCTTCTTGGATGCCTAGATGTGGGCCTCACACTATTTGCACTTTTCTTAAGTGATCTGCCCTTAGAAAGACAATGGCACAGTTGAGATATATCCCCTTACAGTGGCAGCCACTACCAGATGCAGCAAGACTGCCTCCCTCCAAAAGGCACTTTTTTCTTCTTGGATACCTAGATGAGGGCCTCACACTCTGAGCACTTTCCTTAGGTGATCTGCCCTTAGGAAGACAATGGCACAGTTGAGATATTTCCCCTTACAATGGCAGCTGCCTGCTGCAGCAAGACTGAACCAAAAAAATATGTCTCTTTAAATGTCGTTTTCTTGATGCCTAGATCTTGCCCTACTCCGCGAACTTTCCCTAAGTCATCTGCCCTTGGAAGGACTATTATATCGTTGAGGAATCTCCCCAATCTATCTCTCCCTAGCAGCAGCAGCAGCAGCAGCATTGTCCCTAACTAATGCGGCACTCATGTAATGCATTAGGTGCGTGGTCCTGCCTTTTATACAGATAAGGTCAGGTTCCTGCCTGGCCAATCACTGGCAAGCAGGCACATGGCCAATCACAGCTGGTCCTATTGCAGGTACTGTCATGGGGGTTATCAGCATCCAAATTAGAGAGTGGGATAAAAAACTTAATTTTTGGATTGAAGAAGATAAGAGACCAAGAATAAGGAAAAAGTGGTTAATAGCGAATGAAAAAGAGGGTGGATAGGGAATTCCTTGCTTGGAGCTGTATAGGGAAGCATTTCAAATTGAAAGATTAATGGAGCTGCAATTATTCGAAAATAAATGGGTGAAATTGGAAAAAGATAAACTGGATGAATAATAGAGAATTAATTTTTATAAAGTGGAATAGGAGCGACTTACATAAATTAATAGATCCCATGAAAGGGACTATGGAAATTTGGAAAAAATGTCAGGAGAAAATAGGATTATATAAATCAAAACTGTCATCGCTTTATGTAATAAATAGAGATAATGAAACAAATTTAAATAGGGTTATAGGAGAGTTGAAGGGAAGAGGGATAACTAAGATAGAACCTCTATATGAGAAGGATAGGAGGCCAAGTAGAAATCGTATAGAATGGTGGTTGGGTAAGGGAAGATGGCTACAAACAAATGCAGTATGTAAATATCTGAATGAAAGGGAGAATAAAGAAGCACTATTTAGGGAGGAGGTAGAGTTAGAGAAAATAATAAGAGAAAAAAGTGAGGGTACAAAGGCACAAGCAAGCAATATATATAAGATGTTAGTGCAGTCAGACAGAGATGTGATCCAAGGATTGACTAAATGGTGGCAAAATGAGATACAAGTACAGGTGCAAGAGATGAAACATATAGTAGAGAATATAAGGAAAACTAAGAATACAAGATGTTCTGTCTGGGTTCCCCCAGATGCCAACACCAACTAAAAAGAGTAGCCAGACACGCTGATAAAAAGCAAAGTCATTTTATATCTTTGAAAACAAACACAGATAACAAAAACTGTTCTTACAAACTGGAATGCTATGAAGCTTCACAGAAGAGTCACGACAGCCAGACAATACAACAGGCTTCTTGCTGGCAGGCACACACACCACTGTAGATAATAAAACCCACGCCTCCCCCAGGTTTTCAGCCTTTGAGGCCACAAGCCAGAATCAGAGACGCCAAGGATCGAAGCAAGATCACAGGACTCCCAAAAGATAACTCTCCACAATACAGGAAGGGCGGGCCTGCCTTTTCAACCTTTCTGAGGAGAACCACACCCAAACCCAGCTGTTGCCTATTAGGGATGGAAATACCTGGCTAATTGTCCCCTTCGTTGTGCTGCCCTTCTCTGCCTCATATCTATGATGGCTTGTGCGTTCTCATCTAATGATTCCAGGCTACTCGCTGGGGAGAGCTCCCACCCGGGGGTCTCAGGCTGTTCTCCCTCCTCCTCGTCCTGACATTCCTCTTCCCCGTCTGCCTGGTCCTCCTCCTCCTCCTGTTCCTCGTCCTCCCCCTCTGAGCATGGAGCCGGCAGAGTTCCAGCCGTTCCCTGAGGAGCCTCAGACTGAATCACAACACAAGAGTTAGGGAAATGAGAAGGAAAATATTACATAAGTGGTATTACACACCCATTCAACTTGCACATTTTCAGCAGAATGTTAAAGGTATTTGTTGGCATGGGTGCCAAGATAAAGGAGTGCTCATGCATATGCTATGGAAATGCCCAGTAGTGCAAAAAGTTTTAGCAAAAAATTAGGGGTAGTGATTTCTGACAGTCTCAAAATGGGTGAGCAGTGTGGTCAGGCGGTAGGAAAAGCAAGTAGGATGCTTGGCTGCATAGCTAGAGGTATAACAAGCAGGAAGAGGGAGATTGTGATCCCGTTATATAAAGCGCTGGTGAGACCACATTTGGAGTACTGTGTTCAGTTCTGGAGACCTCACCTACAAAAAGATATTGTCAAAATTGAACGGGTCCAAAGACGGGCTACAAGAATGGTGGAAGGTCTTAAGTATAAAACTTATCAGGAAAGACTTAATGAACTCAATCTGTATAGTCTGGAAGACAGAAGGAAAAGGGGGGACATGATCGGAACATTTAAATATGTTAAAGGGTTAAATAGGGTTCAGGAGGGAAGTGTTTTTAATAGGAAAGTGAACACAAGAACAAGGGGACACAATCTGAGGTTAGTTGGGGGAAAGATCAAAGGCAACATGAGAAAATATTATTTTACTGAAAGAGTAGTAGATCTGGAACAAACTTCCAGCAGACGTTTACTGAAAGAGTAGTAGATCTGGAACAAACTTCCAGCAGACGTGGTTGGTAAATCCACAGTAACCGAATTTAAACATGCCTGGGATAAACATATATCCATTGTAAGATAAAATACAGGAAATAGTATAAGGGCAGACTAGATGGACCATGAGGTCTTTTTCTGCCGTCAGACTTCTATGTTTCTAAGAGGATATTAATATTAGTATTATATTATATAGTAATATTAATATTATTAAATATAATATGGATAATTATTAAGGAAATGGCAGTATTAGTTAAAAGTAATGAGATGGGAGAATTCAGAGAAATAAAACAAGTAGCGATAGAAAGCGCTCAGGTGGTAATAGTCTTAAGTTGGAAGGACGCGACAAAATGGGCAATGCAAAATTGGTATAGGTACATGGTGGACCACATTCAATTTGAGATTATGGACAAAAGGATGAATTTGACTAATGAAACTGAATTGCAGCAACTGATGGGGCGATGGGACAAGGTAAGATGATATATGGCAAGTAGGATCTGAGACCAAGCTATAAGAAACAAGTTGGAATCACTGTATAATACGTAAATAAAATTTCACTCTTGGGATAAAACAATTTATATAAGAAACACCCCCAATTGGTGGTGGGGTACGAATGTTTGTCTGGTGGTGGGCACAATCACTGAGCACGTGTTATATGTTGTGTGTGTGTTTTTCTTATATTATAAAAATCAATAAAAATATTTTTTTTAAAGATACTAAACTAATCCAGGTTTTCAGTAGATACTATAGCAATACAAGTTTCTTCGTATCACTGCTACTACTATACTGAATATTTAAACTGCTCAAACTGCTCCAGCCAGCCCACTAACAACCACCACCATCAACCACAAACAATAGCAGACAGAAAGAAACATGGTAAAGTTGATTTGCCTCTTATAATGCTCTGGCCCAATCAAGTTGCAGTTGACAATTTATATTGTCAAACGCTTTTTGCGCATCCAAAAAGATGAGGTTGATCTGCCTTTCTGGATGCGCTTCATAATATTCTAAAATATCCAAAATGGCTGTTGTGTTATTTTTAATTTGTCTTGTAGGTATAAATCCATTTTGGTCCAAATTAATAATTTTGTTTAATATTTTTTTAGTCTTTCTGCCAATATTGTCATGAAAATTTTGTAGTCTGCGTGCAACAATGAAATTGCCCTGTAATTTTGAATTTGATTTCTCTCGGCACCTTCTTTCATGATTGTGGTGATGTATGATTCCCTCCATGTATCAGGAATTCTGACTTCCAACACTACGTAGTTACTCAATTCCAGTAATAGCTTTTCAACTATATTGTTTATCTTTCTGTAGTATTCTTCTGGAAATTGATTTGGGCCCAGGGATTTATTATTTTTATTTATTATTTTTATTATTTTTTCCAGGTGTTTTGTATCTCTTCTTGTTATCTTCTTATTTAACGTTTCCTTGTCCAATTCTTCTATTTGTAGCATATTTATTTCATTTAGATATTTCATTATTTTTCTTACTTCCATTGGCTCTTACTTATACAGTTCCCTGTAATAGTCTTGTACTATTACTTCTTACTTTCTTACTTTCTTCAGAGTGTTGCACTGGATACCAAACAAAAATCCGGATGCCAAACAGAAATTTTTGGTTTTTATTCAAAATGTTACACCCACTGTCCCTCACTTCCCCCTCTCCTTACCACTTTACCCCTTACTAGCCCATTGTCCCTCACTCTCCCCCCCTCCTTACCTCTTTACCTCTTACTCTGTGCTAGGGGAGCAGCAAGGCATCACTTTGGCTATGACGAGGCAGGCACTGAGTTTGCTGGTCTGGGTGGTGGCTTCTGTTTGAGGACAGTGGTGGTGGTGGCAATGGCTCTGGTGGCAGCTGCGGCGGTGGCTCCGGCTGCTGCGGCGGCGGCTCTGGTGGCTCCAGCAGCTTCTTTTTGAGGACAGTAGCAGTGGCGGCGGGAGTTTGGGGGTCTGGGCATGGATGTGATGTTTCCGGCGCTGCTGCTCTTTGAAAGGAAGCTGCCAAAGCCGCCTCAGCAGTTGCCACCAGCTGGTCCCAGTGGCGATGGCGGCAACTGCTGAGGCGGCTCTGGCAGCTTCCTTTTCAGGAGCAGCAGTGCCAGGAGCATCACGTCCATGCCCAGGTCCCTGCTGCCACCACTATCCTTGAAAAGAAGCCGCAGCTGCCGCAATCGCCGCAGTCACCACAGCCGCTGCAGCTGCCACAATCCTGAAAGATAAGCCCCCCTGGGACCAGCAAACTCAGTGCCTGCCTGCCTGCCAAGGAGACAAAGGCAGAGAGACAAGAGGTAAAGAGGTAAGGAGGGGGGGGAAGTGAGGGACAATGAGTGTGGAGGGGGAGAGAAAAATATCCTTTATCGCAGGTGGTCCTGGAACAGAACACCCCCAATAAACAGGGATCAATTTTCCCCATTAGAAATAAAGGCTGGGAACCAATTAAATCCATTTCCTTTATTTCTTATGGGGAAAATTGTTTCAGATATGGATTATGGTCATTAGCTGAGGTTCCACTGTATTATTCTGTTGTTTCTTTGCTTTTTGCTTTCATATACTAGCCACGTACTAGATTTATTGGCTGCTTCAAAGAAAGTTTGTTTAGCTTGTTTGATATCCCTGATATATTCTTGTTGTTTTATTAAATTTCTTTTATGCCTAGCTTCCATCAGTGCCTTATATGTTTTAACATTTTTAAGGTTCTGTTGTAGTTCATGTTCTAATTGTTTAATCTCTGTTAATTTTTTATTATATTCCTCCCTCTCCTCTTTGGATTTCTTTGTTGTGTATGTTATTCTTATCCTTCTGTTGCATGCTTTGAGCATGTCCCATAGGTTTTGCGTTGTTACTGGCTGTTTCTTGTTTTCCTCCATTAATAATTCAATTTCCTTTGTGATCATTTTTGTGTATTGTTTATCTTGTAATAATTTTGTTGTCAGTGCCCCAATAGCATCTGAGAAATAAATCAGATTCCAGTCCAATTCACTCATCCAAACTTCAATTTATTATCAGAGGCATGTTGGCCATGCCATTGCCATCTTGATACTAACTTCCTTCCAGTACCCCACCCAGATTAAGGTTCATCCCCCCATCCCCACCCCCACAAGTTCATCACGAGGACCAGCCTGAGTACAGGGATTTCACCTACCTCCTCCTTATATCCATTGGTGCAAAATAAAAGATGACCTTGGACTCTAAGAAAGGAATTTGTTGTGGCTAGTAACTTTCCCTCTCATGCAACTACCCCTCCCAGTTCCCATAATATTATTCTACTGTGGCAGGCCAAACTCTCTTAACTCCATATGATGGCTTAGGCCTGACAATTGTGTTTAGTGTCCATCTCCTTATTTTTCTTCTGTTACCTTGCCATATTATTGTCAGTGGGTTGTGATCTGCCCTTGTATAGGAATCTATTTCTATCAATTTAATTTTTTGTGTGTAATTCTTTATTTATCCAGGCCATGGATAAATAGAAAATGAATTATGTGAGATAGAAGGGAATGTAAATTACTTAACTCTGGGGTAACAATCTCCATATATCCACTAAGTCTATTTCTTCTGTCCTTTTGATAAATGTAATGGGTAACATATTTCTTTTTATTTTGCCTCCCCCCCCCTCATTGTGTAATCTATTTTAGGGTCTATTGCCCCATTGTAATCCCCTATTCTTATGGTTTATTTGTAACAGTTCTTTATGTATTTTTCAGATTGTGTCCCCTTGTTCTTGTGTTCACTTTCCTATTAAAAACACTTCCCTCCTGAACCCTATTTAACCCTTTGACATATTTAAATGTTTCGAAAAGGGGGGACATGATCGAAACATTTAAATATGTCAAAGGGTTAAATAGGGTTCAGGAGGGAAGTGTTTTTAATAGGAAAGTGAACACAAGAACAAGGGGACACAATCTGAGGTTAGCTGGGGGAAAGATCAAGGGCAACATGAGAAAATATTATTTTACTGAAAGAGTAGTAGATCCTTGGAACAAACTTCCAGCAGACGTGGTCGGTAAATCCACAGTAACCAAATTTAAACATGCCTGGGATAAACATATATCCATTGTAAGATAAAATACAGGAAATAGTATAAGGGCAGACTAGATGGACCATGAGGTCTTTTTCTGCCGTCAGTCTTCTATGTTTCTATGTTTCTATGTTTTGTAAAATTGTTTTTGAATTGGTGCATATATATTAACTATTTTGATTTTTTCTCCTCCTATTTCTACTTCAATTATTAAATATCCTCTGTTAGGATCTGTTTTTATTTCCCTGGATTTTATCTTCTTCCTAACATAAGTTGCTACTCCTTTCTTCTTTTTTTCACTCAGTGATACATATATCTCTCCTAACTTTGGGTATTCTAAGTATTTCTTGTGTGTTTGTTTTATGTAATTATTCCTGCTTTTTGTTTGAGTAATTTTGGAAATATTTTTCTTCTTTTGTGGGCTTTGTTTAATTCTTTTATATTTAGTGAAATTAGTTTTGTTTCTATTTGCATTACCCCTTCTTCTTATTCTTTTATCTGCCTCTGCAGCTGTTTGCATTCTGGTTTTGACTCTCTCTTCCTTTGTTTCTGCTTTTTCTGTTTCTTTTGTTTCTTCTCTCCTATTTTTGATTTCTTTCTCTGATTCTTCTTCATGACCTGTTTTCAGTCTTTCACCACTCTCTGGTTCTTTTTCCAGTCATCTGTTCATATATCTCCTGGGCACATTCCGGGGTATCCACTTTTACTCATTTCCCCTCCAGGTTTATCACCATGTCCTCTGGAACAATCCATCTGAATATTATTTCTTTCTTGTTCAACACTGTTGCTAGAGATCTGTAGTCTCTCCTTAGTTCTCCTACTCTTCTGGGAATTTGTTTAAGGAAGTTTATTTCCCTTCCTTTGTATGTCCATTTCCCATCTCTAGTATCAATCAATATCAATATCAACTTTATTTGATTAGTCAATCAACCATATCAAAGCGAGGAAAAGGACCACATCGGTCGTCATAAAACTGTGACTGGTTAAAATACAATAAAATTGGCTAAAATAGAGGGAATTTGAATAAATAATAAGTTAAAATGCAGTATAATATGCTAAAATTGAGTAGTAAAACATGAGAATATAACTTGTGCAAAGGATTATATTAAACAAATCTAAGATACTGATATAAAATATTCTTAAGTGAGTTCATCTCCTTTGCATGCCACCCCAATATGTTCTATAAAACGTATTCTCATCTGAACAGCCCTGACTATAAACTTAGCAGTTCTAGAAACTACATATATATTTGTACCCTGAAGAAAATATGATATTTGTTTATTACAGTCCCAGTGTATGATTTTGTCAAGTAGGGGCTGTAAATACTGAGGTCTTACTGAGGAGTATAGTTTACAATTGAGTAGCACATGTGCAATGTCTTCTATTTTTGGTGCACCGCAAATGCATGTTCTCTCAAATATATGGTACTTGGTGGAATCGTCCCTATTTGACCATAGAATCTAACTGCTCAAATCTTGCTCTAGTGAGTGCTGTTCTATGGTATTGAGTCAGACCCATTGTCAGGTATTTTTCTAGTTGAAAGGCTGTTTTGTTCTTGGCTAACCATTTCAGTGACCTGCACTCTCTAGTAGCTGCATACACACTGTCCCTGATTTTTCTTCTTATGAATCTCAGGTGTATCTCCCTAGGCAGATGATAACATCTGGCATAATTCATTTATATTCTATACATCTCATCTCTTTCACTTATAACTTCTTCTTTACTTTTCTGAAGAATTTCTATCACCACATTGACCATTATCTCACCTAGGTTTTTACCTTTGGTTTCCAGGATATTTTGGAACCTTAAGAAATATGTATATCTGTCCATCTCCGTGTGGATTAAAGAGTTTTCTGTTTCTTTTTTCCAAATCTCTCCATTTCTGATCTACCATTTCAATTTTTTTCTCATTTTGTTCTGATTTTTTGTCAACAATGCTTATTCTCTGTTCATCTTTTTGTATCGCTTCCTGTATTGTTCCAATTTTGTTGTCTAGCTTTCATATATCCATTTTAAGTTCTGTGTGATTATGAGTTCTTTTAGTTTCAGCATTGTTTCCTGGACTGTATTCAATGTACTGTTCAGGTTGTGCATGATAGTTGATCCTCCTTTTTCTGTTGGCAGCATTTCATCAATCTGTCTCTGCACAGCTGATGAAGAAAGATTGGTGGATATTACTAGTGCTGGTCTAGATGCCATTCTCTTTATAATTTGATTTTGTTGTTCTAAATTTTTGTAAATTCTATTCCAAATCACCATATAACTCTTTTATTTTCAATTATGTTAATTAGGTTTCAGTCTTTAGTACTGTTGGAGTTACTAAAATTGTTAGTAGTTAAATTGCTAATCTTGGCAATATTGTTGTTATCTTAGTTTTCTATATTACTATTATATATTGTATGTATTCTATATTCCTATATTTTTATAATCTACTGTCCCGTACAAACAATCAACTAAAAATAGAAAATATATCAAATGTAAATACTATACAAATATATTAATCATAAGTCTATAAAATATTGCTCAGTAATATTAGATTGTAGAAAATAAAAGTTATTAATTTTTGTCATATAAATATTACCAACACTTTAAATACTATGAGTAAATACTATAAATGCTCTAATTGCAAAAATATTGTAAATATGTTATAAATATTTATATACTATCAATTAATAAATTGCTATAAAATATATAAATTACTACAGAATATTAATTGCAGTTAGTTTATCAGCAGTCTTAACAGGAACTTCTAATCCCTAAATCAAAGTATAATATCTATAAGTAGAACTTTTTAATAATAATTCTTTAAGGTAAACAGTGAGCAGTACCTTTAAGCAGCAGAAATCTAAAAGACTTACCAGATACTTTTAACCTTATTAATTGTTGTACATACTCCTGGTCAATTAGAGGATGATGAAGTTATTGAGGACTCGGATTCAGATAGTGTTTATGAATTAGTGGGGGGCCCGGGGTTACAGGTAGTAGAACAGGTGGGAGGCCAGCCACGGGATGGGGCTATGAGTTCAGGATCTAGTGAGGGAGAATCAGACGTTCGCTGGGTTAACCCTAAATTCAGAAGGGCCCAAAAACGTAGAGAACAGGTGTTTGGAAGAAGATATTAAGGAGAGGAATGGGTTAAATATTGTAGTGATGTATTTGGCACGTCAGGGGGTCAGTGGGGAAGAAGGCTGGAGTTTCAATGTTGCGGAAGAGAAAAATGGATGTTTTTCTTGCCGCTCTCAAGTAAGCAAAAGTATTCTGTGTCGATTAACAGTCAGGGCTGCTGTTTTAGGAATCATGCTGTTAGGAAAATAAATCTTGTTAAGTGGAGAAGGAGAAAGAATGTGAGAAATGCAGTTAAGGGAGATAACGGACCAACAGATAAGTGTATGTATGAAATGTGTTTGAATTCCAGAAGAGCAGAGAAATAAATGGAGTTTCTTTATTCATGATATAATGCATTTAATAAGAGTTATTTGTAATTGCTAAATTTCTACCAGAAACAAGAACATTAATTAAGATAATACTATTAATTTTTTCCGTTCAAAAACTGTCTTAGTTACACTAAGTGTTTATTCAGTTCTTTCAAGGGATACTTAGTCTCTTCTTGTAAACTTTTTCCTGCTGTCAATCCACATAAATTGCTGGGCTGCAAAGTCAATGTAACAAAGTATCTTGTGGATTCATTATTTTTCACCCCACTCTATCTTTGGCATTCCAATGTCTCTGTTTGCTTTGATATTGCAGACCGCTCCGTCAGCTCTTTCTGCACGATCATCCTCAGGCTGCTGATTTCCAGTTCTGTTCAGTTGTTCTCTCGCCACTTGCTGATCTCTCATTGTCTGACAACCTGGGGAGTTGTGTTTTTTGTTTTTGTTGCCTCCCTTTCGCTTTGTCTTTGCCTCAGTAAGTCTAAATCTCAATCTCAGCTAATTCGAATTCCAGTCTTCTATGCCACTCCTAAAACCTTTCTTTTTATAATCGACAAGCTCTCGGGTACAGCCAAGCAAAAGACTGCAGAGTCATTTATTGTGTGCTCAGAGTTCCCTACTCCGTTGCGTTCATTAAATTGAGTTCCTGTTATCACAATCCAATCCAATCCAACAATGCAAAAATGGAAAATAGTTTTTAAAGTTCAAAGGGATAGTTTTCTGATCCTCTATAAAAGTACCTTTATTTATTAATTAATTGGATTGGTATGCCACCCCTCTCCAAGGGGTGATTTTAGATAAATTCATGTTATCCAAGTATTGTTTGATACTGTCTTCCAGAATATTTCTTGGCAATACAGTGATACCTTGTATTACGAACTTAATTCGTTCCGGGATGAGGTTCATAAGAAGAAATGTTTGTAAGATGAAATAATGTTTCCCATAGAAATCAATGTAAAAGCGAATAATTCATGCAAACCCATCCCAAAACTCACCCCTTTTGCCTTATTACTGCCGGTATTCTGATCCTTGTTCAGGGGCAGGGAGAGGAGTTGGGGGGAAGACAGCGGAGGCTGCCCGGAGGGAGCCTCATGGGTGATTAACACACTCGGGGAGCTGCCTGCCTGGTGGGGCTTCCACCCTACTTGAAAGTGTTTTTGGAAGCGGCGGCAGGCAAATGGGGATCCTGGCACTTTGGCCTCAGACAAGGCTCCCTGGATCTCACTCCGAGCCTGGCACCCACTTCCTCCTGGGGAGTCCCTTTGAGGCATGCAAAATAGCTGGCTTTAACTCCCCACTCCCCATGCAGGCTCGAGAACTGTCTTAATTGGAAGTGTCTGCCTGCCTCTTACACCCCCATTTTCCCCGCACCTTGGGTGTGCAAGGTTTGTGCACATGTGGGGCTCTGCCTCTCTTGCTCCGCTGCTTTGCACTGATGTCTGCATATCCCCCGGGTTGCAACCCGAATAGGTGACGATGAAGCAGCTGAAGAGGGGCAGCTGCCACCGTTCCTCCTCTTCCTCTTCTTCCTCCTCCCCTGGCAAGGGTCCCCATCTCGTCTGCTGGGTAGGTGGGAGATGAGGAGATCCCCGGTTAAGGACTCGAGTCCCAAGAGAACACAAGGTCAACGCGGGGAAAAGGCGTCCGATGCTTTGATCGGTTCTTGGAAGATGCGGCCCCCAACTGCCTTTCTTTATGGCCGCTGCAGGTGTGGAGAAGGAAGGAGGGAGAGACAGTGGAAGGCACTCTTGTTCCAGCCACACTTTTATGCCCAAGACTGGCCAAGTTTCCTATTTCTCTTGCACCTTGCGATCCCCTTTTGGTGAGGTGGGTTTGGGCGGCTGGGGGGGCATGAAAAAGTGTTTATCTCCCACCCTCCTAGCATCACCACCACTACCGATACCTGAGCACCCCCTTCCCCAATTCTTTGCATCTTCACCTCCTTTGTCAGATAAGGTGATCGCACCTTGCAAACGAAATGGGAAACTTAGCCAGCTTGGAACAATAGAGTGCCTTCCTCTGTCTCCCTCTCCCTCCTTCTCCACACCTGCAATGGCCAGAAAGGCGGGCAGGGAGACCCCCTGTCCCCTCCCCACATGAGTCTGCAGCAGAGGGAGAATGGATGGTGGGTGGGAAATGAGGAGATCCCCAAGAGAGAGCACAAGGTCAACGCGCAGAAAAGGCATGCAATGCTTTATTGGTTCTAGGAAGATGCGGCCCCCAATCCAACCCCCCCATACACATTAACATGGGCAGGGAGGCAAAGAACAGGCTGACCTTGCGCTCTCTCTTGGGACCCACGTCCTTAACCGGGGATCTCATTTCACACCCACCCTCCACTCTCCCTCTGCTGCAGACTCACAGGGGAGGGGGGGAGGGGGGGTCACCCTGTCTGCCTTTCTGGCCACTGCAGGTGTGGAGAAGGAAGGAGGGGGAGACGGTGGAAGGCGCTCTTGCTCCAGCCACACTTTGGTGCCTGAGGCTGGCCAATTTTCCCGTTTCTTTCTTTCTTTCTTTCTTTCTTTCTTTCTTTCTTTCTTTCTTTCTTTCTTTCTTTCTTTCTTTCTTTCCTTCCTTCCATCCATCCATCCATCCATCCATCCATCCATCTATAGAGCGATCGTGGCTAATCAGATCCCAGATCCTTCCGGTTCCTGGGCTGGCCAGATCCAAAGAATCCCTCCTTTCTCCCCCCCCACCCACAAAAGCCTCCACCTCTTCGAGCGGCGCCTCTCCCAATCGGATCGGGCCAGAAAAGAAGCCAAACAAGGAAGGAACTCATCTTCCTCTCCTCCTTGTGCCTCCATCTCTGCATCAAGAGCTGGGCCACTTCTCTCTCTCTCTTTCTTTCATTTCTCTCTCTCTCTCTCTCATTCTCTCTCTCCTTGCCTTCTGGCTTGGCGAGTCCAAAGATTTCCTCCCTCTGGACAGGCTCCCGGTTTTCCCCTTTCACTTAGGCTGGCACTGCTGCTGCAAGTATCAAAGAAGGAGGTGAGATTTGCAAAAAAAGGTGCCCCCCCTCCATGCCTGCTGCAGTTTGGAAAGTGAGCAGGGGGCTTTTTTGTCTTTTTTTAAAAATCACGATTATTTGCTTGTTTGGGCAAAAAATGGGGAAGGGAAGAGAAGAGGAAAGCACTCGATCTCATTGGATTACCGTCTTAATTTTCTGCCAAACAGACCCCTCCTCTTCCTCCTTGCCCCCTTTTTTCTTTCTTTCCTCCCCCTCAAAGCAGACGTGTCCAGTCGATAGAATTCAAAAGCAGGCCCATTATGAAAGGGAAAGGAGAAAGCGAAAGTGGGGGGGGGGGAGTGGAGAAAAGAGCAACAAAGGCAAACACAGCTGACCCTCCCAAATTAACCTCTCACACCGGTCTTGGGGAAGAAAAGCAGCCTTCTTCTAGCATCTGTCCGCACCAATGTTGGGTGCTCCAGTTCTCCGGGCGGGGGGCTGGGGGGGGCACAGAAGATGCCACCCGGTGTCCCCAAGTCCTCTTTTCCTCATTTTATCAAATACAGATAACACTCGAAGAATCGCCACTGTTAGGACCGCCGGTAATAATCCCCTGAAATCAGGAGGGAAAGATGGGGAGAGCAATACTTATTTGCGTACATATTTTGTCCCTCCCGCACTAATTACAGAAAATAATCCTCTTATGGCTAAAAAAAAAGATAAAGTCCCGAGCACGTCTTTGATGTTTAATAGGGGTTTTAAACAGGATAGATTTTAACAGGATAGATAGATAGCCCCCACCTGGGTTTCCTGAGGGCCGGCCCATTGCCAGCCCAGTGCACCCCAACAACACACTTGGCCAAGGTGGAGCAACAGCTCCGGGAAAGACGGGGAAGCCCCCCCCATCCACATACACACACCCTTCGAGGGAAACATGAGGCTGCGAAGCTACGTGAGGCAGGGACAGGAGAAGCTTCCTTTCCCCCCCGATGAGGGGGAAGAAAGAAAGAAAGGAACCCGCATTCATGTGCCCCTCAACCGCTCTCTCCTCCTTGGGCAAAGCTGCCGGGTCCAGCAGCCCTATCTCGGGGCTTTTGAGGAGAAGTGCTGCCCCAGCCCAGAGAAAAAGGCAGCGGCAGCGCCTCTCAGGACAAATTTGGTGGAGGGACGGTAGGAGAGGGGAGGGGCTGCCTCGGCTCATTGCAAAGGAGAGGCAATCAGCGTCTCTCTCTCTCTCTCTCTCTCTCTCACGCACACACACACACACAAACTCCCCCCTCTCTTTCCCTTCCTCTCTTTCTCCCCGTTTCTTTTTTCCCCCTCTCCACTTCTCTCTTGCCCTCCTTCTCTGTGTGTGTGTGACGGACGGAGAAGCCACACAGCGTCATCAGGGCTGACCAGAATCAGGTGGAGAGAGGCAAAGCGGCAGCCGGATTAGGACTGGTTGCCGCTTCTTTGACCAGGGAGACAAAGGGGAGCGCGTGGCTACACCGTGGGCTCCAGAGGAGCAGGAAGAGGAGGAGGAAGGGGGGCATCTCGCCCACTGCTGGAAAGCAAAGAGAAAATCCCAGGCGCTTCAGTCCGGAGGCTGGAAATCCCGACAAGCAAATGAGATATCCCGGCGGTGGCAATCACAAGGCAGGGGATTCCTTGCGGCAGTAAGAGAGCGCACGCGCATTAATATAGCACACACCCAGTAAGAGAGCCCACGCACCCGGGCTCAGGTTTGTTAGGTGAAAATGGTTCTTAAGATGAGGCAAACAAATCTTAAACCCCGGGTTCGTATCACAAAAAGTTCGTATGACGAGGGGTTCATAAGACGAGGTATCCCTGTCTAATTTTTGAAAAAATAGTTATGTTAGATATCACTCCCTCATCATTCTGCAATTGCTGTATTATTCTTTTCTCTTTTTATTTTTTAATTGGTATTCTAGCCATCACCACTGTTTGTTTGCGTGCTAAAATAAATTTTTCTTTGCCATTTTGATTTTTCATGCTATTTCATTTTGCATAATCAAATTCAACTTGTGTTTCGTTAACTCTCTTTTTTCTTTTTTCTTGTTGTTTTGGGATTCCTTCTATTAATCTAATTCTAATCTTTTGAGTTCTTCCTGTGAAGTATCTTGTTTTTGTTTCCTTTTGTTATTTCTTGTTGTCATGTATGCTATTGTAAGTCCTTGTATGTACAGTTTTGTAGTGTCCCACAAATTTTGGAGTGAAGTATCTTCCTTTCCAATCTTGAAAAAATAATTTCAATTCCTTTTCAATCATTTGTGTATATTCTTTCTCTTTCAGTATTTCTTGATTCATTGTGCATCTCTGTTGTTTCTTCTGCCCTTTCCATATAAATTTTATTAGATTGTGATCTTCCCAGGAGTTAGTAATTATTTCTCTTTGATCTCTTTTCTTAATCCCGGAGTCATTCATGGCATGTCAGTCCTTGACCACAATTGATGTGGGCTTGAATGGAATGTGTATTGGTTCCTTTCCATATTTATTTATCTCCATGTTCCTTGTAGACCTAATTCTTGTGTCATTTCAAAACATGAATCTGGCAATGTTCTTTTTTCTGCCTGAAATCTAATTACTTTTGTAATCTTTTTTACTATCTGTAATTGCATTAAAATCTCCAATTAAACATATGTTCTCATATTCTAATTCCATTATTTTATTATATACTTTTCTATAAATTTCGCTTTGTTATTTAATGTATATATTATGATAAATAATATTTATTTTTGCTTTTTCAATCATTAGGATTCTTCCCTCCTCATCTACATAAATTTGTTTGGATTTTAATCTTTCCTTAATATATATTGCAATTCCTCTTTTTTTATTAAAACATTTTTAATTCATAGTACAGTTAAAAACATGACATACACAGCAACACAACACAATACAAACAGATGAAAAAAAATGTGCTAATGTGCTAACTCTATGTTGTGATACATAGAGTTTTCCCATCTTTGGGTTTTCTAATAGTTTACTATCCTTCAACTTTAAATTCAACTTTAGCTTTGGAGTGTTTGTAATTTTATGGTCAAGAACAAGGGAAATATGAAATGCAGTGATAAAAAATGCCATATGTTCTAGGCTGAACAGTTCATTGTTATTCTGACTTAGATTGTAACCCATCAATTTGTTAATATTAGGAGCCAGTTGTACAGAAGCATCTTAATCTGAACATTGAGTCATGACATCTGGATTTCTTTTCTTGTTAGATTTGAAACATTTCACTACTTATCCAAGTAATTTCTTAGGTTTAAGGAAGAAGGAAACTCCATACATGTCCTCCAAAGTGGTATCATTTCTCTCTTAATCTGAACAGGCCCATTAAGTGAGTAGGCAGAGAGTTGTTGGGATGTAAATGTTGTATCTCTTAAATCCATGACCATAGGATTTAATTGCATTAAACTGCATTCAACACATTTCTCTTCTTATGTTTTGGTTCATGTCAGAAGAAACAATGGTTATTCTTCATTTTCAGAAGATTAAGTAAGATGAAGCTCAAATATGCTGTTTTTCTGTGATGTCTGCAACAGTGTGTACCTTCCAGAAAAGCTGAAGATGTAGATATGATATCACTATTTAACATTGGGATTTTCTTTTTTTAGAATCGTAATGAAATTAAAAATGGAGCAATACTTCGATTAACAACATCACCGGTAAGTTGCTGATACATTTGCATATATCTAATTTTTCCTATCTCTCATGTTATCTTATGATTATTATAATATAATCCATATGATATACTGTTAATTTATGAGAATAGGTGACATTTATTTATATAGTTACATGAAAAAATTAAAGATTAAATTGTATATGAATATGGCAGTGACAGAAATTCAGATAGGATAATTTTTAACCCCTACTTTGGAAGAAATAAAAACTTGTCAATTGTATCCTATAACCAGTCAAAATTCTGCTTCTATGCTTGGATTCTCCCTTCTATACAGAAATTGTTTCTGATCTCTTTGCATGTTTGAGACTTTCCCAAATATTTGCAGTAACTGCAAAGAGTATTTTAAAAAGGGTTTTCTTTTATATAAGTACATTTTGATTAATTTTTAGGTAAGTTTTGGATCATTGCCTTGCTAAGATAGACAGTGCCTTTTTAATTTCAATTTTTAAAATTGTCTTTGAGACATTTACGGTATTTCTAGAACTTCAGCTAAATCTTATCTTAATTTTACCTGCATAGTATTTCTTGTGTCAAAAATTTTTTTTCAATGTTTTTATAATCTTCCTCTGCTTTATAGGTGAACTATCTTCATTTTCCAGGGCTCCAATAGCTACTTAGTTGTTGAAAATACAGTTCAATAGTCACCACCTGGAGAATTAGAAGAATGATAACAATAGTTTACCAATTCAATGGAATTGTTTTTTTCTGGTTTAATGGCAGTCTTAGAAAGTCAGTCACTTTTTGGGCCTTATTAACAATTTTACAGCAATACATAAATAAAAATGTAGCATGGAATTAATATTTTCATTAGAAATTTTCATTTCAATAAAATATACAAAGTTAACAAGAACACAGAAATTAATAGAGAATTTTTTAAAGACAAAAAATAAATTTGTGCCTTCTTGCTACCAAGTACCGTATTTTTCGGTGTATAAGACGCACCGGTGTATTAGACGCACCTAGATTTTAGAGGAGAAAAACAAGGAAAAAAAGTATTCTGAACCAAATGGTGTAGTATTATATTGTTTAATAAAATACCAATATAGCAGAATACTTTTAAAAATCATGTACACTTTTTAAAGCCATACACACTTTTTACAAACTTCAAACTTGACAGCTACAAGACTTGTGGACTTCAACTCCCAGAATTCCTCCACCAGTCATGTTAGCTCAGAAATGGGAATTGAAGTCCACAAGCCTTAAACTTGCCAGCTTTGAAGAACCTTTGCACTCCTAACCCCAAACTCAAACAAACAAACAAAACAAGCAAATGAGGACAATGCATTTTTAGTTGTTCCTTTAGACACAGAAATGGATAGTGATAGAATCATTTATAATTACAGTTTCCTGCTGAGGTTGCCTTAATGTTACTACTATACCATGAGGTTTTCAAAGACACCTCTCTTGACTACTCCAATTTTCACAATTGAAGTGCATGGAAATATATGGTGATGATGATAAACCTGAAATATTCCTTAAAAGGAGTGTTTCTAGAGCAGGAATCTCCAGCATTGGCCACTTTTAAGACTTGTGGACTACAACTCCCAGAGTCCACGAGTCATAAAGTGGGCAACGTTGGAGACCCCTGGACCAGATGACCTACAGTACAGAGTCCCTTCCAACTCTTTCTCCCTCTGTGTGTGTGTGTGTCCCTGCGCATGAGCCCATGCGGGCTTGAAGTGTAAAAACAAAACTTTGTTTTCAAGAATTTTTTATTCCATT
Organism: Erythrolamprus reginae; assembly: GCF_031021105.1. Classification (NCBI taxonomy): domain Eukaryota; kingdom Metazoa; phylum Chordata; class Lepidosauria; order Squamata; family Dipsadidae; genus Erythrolamprus; species Erythrolamprus reginae. The sequence goes on from NC_091963.1 coordinate 66,929,689, forward strand.
TTGTCCTTCTTCCTTTGTTTCTCTCTGGCCACAACACTGCGATTTTTGCAGCCGCCTTTGCAAAAACCCTTCTCGGCTCCTTTCGGGAGACCGGCCTTTCCGCTTTGCCCACAGGACTTCCCACCACCAGACGAGACGGGCTTAGTAACCATGCCTATCCAAAAAGCAGGCAAAGAGATGAGCCCTGCTCAGCTGAGGACATTGGCAATGCTCAGCCGAGCCGGCAAGCAGGAGTCCTTGTTTCTTCATTTGGCAGTCCTGCCAAAAGGCCCCATGCCCCCAAAGCCTGGCCAGCTCCCTTTGATTTCTTCTCCTGGAATTGGAACCCGAACACTTTCCCACAGCTCCTAGTGGCCCCCACTCTAGCTCCTCACCTGGTTGGAGTTTCAGAAGTGACTGATACCACTGTGTCGCCACCAGCAGAGGAGAGAGATCAGGCTCAGTGAGGTCGCGGCAAAGCCCTGAATTTTTTCTTCGGCTGGGGTGGAAGTCTTTTGTTGCTGCAGCAGAGGCGGTGGCAGAACAGCCTAGGAGGTCCTTTTCCTCTGCGGCAGCCTGCTCCAAGTCCCTCCTCACAGTGCTTGGGCCACGCAGATAAGAAGGGGAATTCTCACATGGCTCGACTGAGCCAGGGGCGGGCAGGTCTGAGGGCCAAGAGGATCCTCATGGAGACAGCTACTTAGCATTTGCTGGATGTCCAGACAATAGAAGCAGTCCCTGAGGATCAACAAGAACAAGGCTTCTATTCAATTTTATTCTTGGTACCCAAGGCCTCGGGGGGATGGAGGGCGGTTCTGGATCTAAAATAACTAAACCGATATGTCATCTACTATTGGTTTAATATACACTCCCTAGGGATAGAGGTGGAGTCATGGTGCTGGCAACACAGAGTTTCCCCTTGTCCATGGGGAAACTCTGAATTTCCACTGCCTGGGAGCTTTGGTTCCCATGGAACCAAGCCTGATCCTCCCTGAAGCGGAGGGGTGCATGGGACGCTGCCAGAGGGCTTGTTTGGGGTTGGCATACCCCACCAGTCGAACCGGTCTGTCTCGCACTGGCAGTGAATGAAATCGGTTGGGCTGCTGTGCCTAACCCAACCAAGCTGAGCCGACACCACAATTAAAGGATTTTAAAATAAGCTGGAAATCATCTGGAGAGAGAACTAAGCAATGTGCTGGAGTGAGAGGAACTGAGTTAAGAATGATGCTGGTGAGTGATTCAGCTGACTGGAGCTTGGCTTGTTTTTTTTTTTAATTTTTAAACAGGAACAAAAGCTTGGGGGGAAAATGGAGAGGAAGCAGCTAATTGGCAATTGGAAACAATAGCGGAAAGCTTCTGGAAGGACAACAAAAGCCCAAAATTGAGGATTTTAAAATTTGTTTATCTGATTATTGAACTATTTTTATGAATTTTAGCTATTGATTTTAATCAACTGAGAAAATTAAGTTTTTATTATATAAATAAGTTTAAAATACTTTTTCTGTGGAATTGCCACCTGCTGGTTGGACAAATAATTACAGGAAATTTGTTGGACATACAATGTTTTTCGACCTAGGCTTCTGGAATACCTTATGTATGCTGATTATGACTGTGAACTTAATTATTTCCATCTGGAGACTACAACATCTTGAAGAGGAAAATTTATATTGTTCTACAAGAATTATTTTATATAACTACTGTGGATATTACAGATCTTATTTACAGCACAGAAATTGAACTGAGAAAGCAGATTAAACACTTTAAAATAATAATAATAATAATAATAATAATAATAATAATAATAATAATAATAATTTAAAAAAAATAAAAGCAAGAAAGTAAAAGAAATGAAATAAGAAGGAGCAGATGGGAGAAGATTTGGACAATGATAAAACTACAAATTTACAAAACTGATAAATGGTTATTTAATTATTAATTGAACTAATTACAATGAGAGATAGCCTATATTGTAATATTGAAAGGAGAAAGAAAAGGTGAAAGAAGACTTAGATAATGATACATTTATAGCTGTATAAGGTTCTTAAATAGATTTGTTAAAAAAAAAAGCAAATTCCATGCTTGGCATGATTAGGAAAATAAGTCAGTAAGTGTTCTGGTTTCTGGTAGAAATTTAGCAATTACTAATAACTTTTATTAAATGCATTATATCATGAATAAAGAAACTCCATTTATTTCTCTGCTCTTCTGGAATTCAAACACATTTCATACACGCACTTATCTGTTGGTCCGTTATCTCCCTTGACCGCATTCCTCACATCCCTTCTCCTTCTCCACTTAACAAGATTTATTTTCCTAAATGCATGATCTCTAAAAGCAGCAGCCCTGACTGTTAATCAACACAAAATACGTTTGCTTACTTGAGATCGGCAAGAAAAAACATCAATTTTTCTCATCAGCAATGTTGAAACTCCACCCTTCTTCCCCACTGACCCCCTGACGTGCCAAATACATCACTACAGTATTTAATCCATTCCTCTCCTTAATATCTTCTTCCAGACCTCTGTTCTCTTAGTTTTTGGGCCCTTCTGAATTTAGGGTTAACCCAGCGAGCATCTGATTCTCCCTCGCTAGATCCTGAACTCATAGCCCCATCCTGTGGCTGGCCTCCCACCTGTTCTACTACCTGTAACCCCGGGGCCCCCACTAATTCATAAACACTATCTGAATTAGAGTCCTCAATATCTTCATCATCCTCCAACTGACCAGGAGTATGTACAACAGTAAGCATTGTATTGCTTCTGTACAAATCGATGATGAGACCACACTTGGAGTATTGTGTACAGTTCTGGTCACCTCACCTCAAGAAGGATATAATGGAACTGGAAAAGGTGCAAAATAGGGCAACAAGCATGATCAAGGAAATGGAGCACCTCCCTTATGAAAACCAGGTTGCAACGTCTTGGTCTCTTCAGCCTTGAAAGACGGCGTTTAAGGGGTGACTTGATCGAAGTGTATAAAATCATGCATGGGATAGAAAAGGTGAATACAGAAAAATTCTTTTCCCTATCACACAATACTAGGAAAAGCGGGCACTCCCTAAAGCTCATAGGTAAGAAAGCGAGGACAAATAAAGGGAAATATTTCTTCATCTGTAGGGTCGTTGGTTTATGGAATTCTCTTCCAGAAGAGGTCGTGACAGCTGTCAGCCTTGATAGCGTCAAGGCAGGATTAGATAGATTCATGGATGCCAAGGTTATGGGTGGTTATTGAAACGGATGTCAATGTGCCGCCTCTATGTTGGTTGAGGCAGGCAGGATTCCCTTGAGTACCACTTAGAAACATAGAAACATAGAAGTCTGACGGCAGAAAAAGACCTCATGGTCCATCTAGTCTGCCCTTATACTATTTTCTGTATTTTATCTTAGGATGGATATATGTTTATCCCAGGCATGTTTAAATTCAGTTACTGTGGATTTATCTACCAGGTCTGCTGGAAGTTTGTTCCAAGGATCTACTACTCTTTCAGTAAAATAATATTTTCTCATGTTGCTTTTGATCTTTCCCCCAACTAACCTCAGATTGTGTCCCCTTGTTTTTTGTGTTCACTTTCCTATTAAAAATACTTCCCTCCTGGACCTTATTTAACCCTTTAATATATTTAAATGTTTCGATCATGTCCCCCCTTTTCCTTCTGTCCTCCAGACTATGCAGATTGAGTTCATTAAGTCTTTCCTGATACGTTTTATGCTTAAGACCTTCCACCATTCTTGTAGCCCGTCTTTGGACCCGTTCAATTTTGTCAATATCTTTTTGTAGGTGAGGTCTCCAGAACTGAACACAGTATTCCAAATGTGGTCTCACCAGCATTCTATATAGCGGGATCATAATCTCCCTCTTCCTGCTTGTTATACCTCTAGCTATGCAGCCAAGCATCCTACTTGCTTTCCCTACCGCCTGACTTTCACCCATTTTGAGACTGTCAGAAATCACTACCCCTAAATCCTTTTTTTCTGAAGTATTTGCTAACACAGAACTGCCAATACAATACTCAGATTGAGGATTCCTTTTCCCCAAGTGCATTATTTTACATTTGGAAACATTAAACTGCAGTTTCCATTGCTTTGACCATTTATCTAGTAAAGCTAAATCACTTACCATATTACAGACGCCTCCAGGAATATCAACCCTATTGCACACTTTAGATCATCGGCAAATAGGCAAACCTTCCCTACCAAACCTTCCCCTATGTCACTCACAAACATATTAAAAAGAATAGGACCCAGAACAGACCCTTGTGGCACACCGCTTGTAACCTGACTTTGCTCAGAATACTCGCCATTAACAATAACTCTCTGATGTCTACGCTTCAGCCAGCTGCAAATCCATTGAACTATCCAGGGATTAAGTCCAATCTTCACTAATTTATCTATCAGCTCTTTATGTGGAACCGTATCAAAGGCTTTGCTGAAGTCCAGGTAGGCAATATCCACGGCACCACCTTCATCCAACACCTTTGTGACATAGTCAAAGAAATCAATGAGATTAGTCTGACATGATTTGCCTTCAGTAAAGCCATGCTGATTTGGGTCCAATAAGTTATTGTTTTTTAGGTCCTGATTTATCCTCTTTTTGAGTAGAGTCTCCATCATTTTAACTACAACTGATGTCAAGCTAACTGGCCTGTAGTTACCAGCTTCTTCTCTACTGCCCTTCTTGTGGATAGGCACAACACTGGCCATTCTCCAATCCTCAGGAACTTCTCCTGTTAACAAGGATTGGTTAAACAAATCAGTCAGAGGGGTAGCAATGACAGATCTGAGTTCTTTAAGAACTCTGGGGTGGATGCCATCTGGACCCATTGCCTTATTTATCTTTAATCGTTCAAGTTCTTCTAAGACATCAGCTTCTAAGATCACTGGAGCTGAATCCGTACAACTGGAAGCAATGCTATATCCCTCTATAGTATTATTTTGTAAGGTGTCTTTTGAGAAAACTGAACAGAAGTAGCTATTGAAATGGTCAGCAATCTCCTTATTCCCATTAATGCATGTATTATTCCCGGTACTAAGCTTCGTGATGCCGCAGTTTTTCTTCTTCTTTTTTTTTTGTGAAAATCTCTTTATTAATTTTTCTTATATCATTCCCATCACATATTATTTTGAATTACAGATTATACATATTCTCAGTTAACATTCTGACAGTAAGTTTTGACCGGTTTCATTTCATTATATACATTGTATTTCATATTTTTAAATTCTAAAATCTATTACGTTCATTAATTATACACGGTAACTGTAGGTCGTTTCAATTGTACTGTTGTTTCATATTATGTTGCTTTTATGTTCTCTTTTGAACCCATTCATGCCATTTTTGCCATGTTCTTTTTGATTCTATTAATTTATTTCCCTTAATTGAATTCATGAATTCGTCCATCTCTACACATGCATATATCTTATCTATAATTAAATCTTCCGTTGGTATCTGATCACTTTTCCAGAGTTGTGCTATCGCAATTCTCGTGGCGGTGTTTATATGTGTTGTGAGGAGCATTGTTTGTTTTGAATAATGTTTTCTCCAAACTCCTAAAAGCATAGCTTCCGGTGTGAGTTCTATTTCCTCTTTCGTAATCTCTGTGAGCCAAGTATGAGTTATTGTCCAAATTTTTTGTATCATGGGGCAGGACCACCACATATGGAAAAACGTACCTCTTTCCTTTTTACACTTCCAACACGAGTCTGATAATGTTGGGTGGATCTTTGCTAATCTCGCCGGTGGGAGGTACCATCTGTAGAATAATTTGTAATAGTTTTCCTTATATGCTGCCGAAAGGGTTATTTTGGATATTGTGGTCCATGTTCTTTCCCAGTCGGCAATATGGATGGCGTGTTGCAGATTTTTTTCCCACGCTATCATTGGTGTTTTGGTCGTATCTTTTATTCTTTCCTGTTCTAAAAGTATTTGGTATATTCTGCTTATTTGTTTGTTTTCATTTCCTATCAGAATCTTATCTAATGGGTTCATAGATTTTTGAATACCGGGTGTTTGATTGTCTTTTTTAAATCTGGATTCTATTTGGGCGTATGTCCACCAATCCATTTTATGATTTAATCTTTCCAGTTCTTGTCTAGATTTGAGCTCCCCATTTGGGTGTAATATGTCTCTGTACTGGATGGTTTTGGCTATGTCGATCAAATTTGGGTAGATGATGGCTTCCATAGTGGAAAGTCATCTTGGAATTTTGTCGTAGTGTTTATTTTTAATTTCATACCAGGTTTTTAGTAGTGATTTACGGATCAAGTGCCTGTCAAATATAGTTTGTTTTTGCAATTTATCTTTCCATAAATGCGCATGCCAGCCTGTTTGTAAGTCATGGCCTTCTAATACAAGTATTCTCTTATTTTTTAAGTTAATCCACTCTTTTATCCAAATTAGGCTTGCCGCTTTGTAGTATAATTTTAGATCCGGGAGCCCCAGGCCTCCTCTAATTCTATTATCTTGGAGATACACATATTTTATTCTTGGCCTTTTGTTATGCCAGATGAATTTGGAGATGATTTTATTGATTTCTTTAAAAAAGTTTGGTTCCAAGTTAATCGGAGCTGTCTGAAAAAGATATAAAAATTTGGGAAGAATATCCATTTTTATTACAGATATTCTGCCTAACATTGATATTTGTAGGTCTTTCCATTTCTCTAAAAAATTTTTGGTATCTTGCAATAATTTGTCATAATTGTCTTTTTTAAGTGTAATTGTTTTGTTTGTTAATATTAATCCTAAGTACTTCATTTTTTTTGTAGTTTGGAGTTTAGTAGTTTCTTCTAATTTCCTAATTTGTCGTATACTCATGTTTTTTGTCATTAACATTGTTTTCTGTTTATTTATTTTTAGACCTGCAAATTCCCCAAAATTTTCAATTTCTTTGATTAGCTCTGGGCCAGAGCTGGTTGGTTCTTCTAAAAAGAACACCATGTCGTCCGCATATGCCTGTAATTTATATTCTTCTTTTTAAATTTTAATTCCTTGTATATTTTTATTATTTCTTATTTTATTTAGTAGTAGTTCCTGTGTCAGTATAAATAATAAGGGTGACATTGGGCAGCCTTGGCGGACTCCTTTTTCTGTCAAAATTGGTTTTGTAGTGTCTCCGTTTATTATTGCTCTGGCCTTTTGGGTGGTATATATATTTTTGATAATGTTTTCAAATCTGTTACCTAATTTTAATTCTCTAATTAACTCATTTAAGTATTGCCAATTAACATTATCAAATGCCTTCTGGGCATCCAGGAAGACAAGAGCTATTTGTTTTCCTGGATGGGCTTCACCATATTCTAAGACGTCTAAAACTGTCCTGGTGCAGTTGAAAATTTGTCTGGAGGGTAGAAAACCATTTTGGTCTGTGTTGATGATTTTATTTAATATTTCTTTTATTCTGTCTGCTAAGATTACCATAAAGATCTTATAATCCACGTTGAGCAGAGAAATTGGTCTGTAATTTTTTATTTTCTGTTTGTCTAACCCCTCCTTTGGTATCATCGTTATGTATGATTCTCTCCAGGATTCTGGAATTTTGGCTTGTTGTAATATTTCATTGTATGTCTCCAGTAATATGGGTTCAAATAGATCTTTATTTCCTTTATAGAATTCCCCCGGGAGTCCATCCGGCCCTGGGGTTTTATTGTTTTTTTGTTTTTTAAATGCTAATTGAATTTCTTGTAAAGTAATTTTTTCGTTTAAAATTTGTTTATCGAGTTCTTCAATTTGTATGGTATTATTTTCTTGTATGTATTTAGTAATTTTAACCATTTTGATTGGTTCTTCTTTATATAGGTTGTTGTAATAATCTTGTATTATTTCCTTTTTCTGTTGTTCCATGTGTTGTATTGTCCCGTCTTTATCCTCTAATTGATAAATTAATTTTTCGCTTCTCATTTTTTTGATTTTCTGTGCAAGCCATCTATCTGGTTTGTTAGCTGTTTCAAAGTATTTTTGTTTCGTTTGTTTTAAATTTCTAATAAATTCTTGCTGTTCTAATATATTTATTTTGGATTTAGCTTCCCTTAGTGATATTTGTGTCTGTTTGTTAGTTGGGTTTTGTTGAAGAGTTTTTTCCAGGTTGGCTATTTTATTTACGTAGTGATTATATTCTGCTTTCTCTTCTTTTTGTTTTTTAGCTGTATATGATATAGTAACTCCCCTAGTATATGCTTTCAGTGTGTCCCATAGTATTTGAGTTGAGGTGGGTTGTTTCTTATTTTCCTCTAGAAATAATTTTATTTCTTTGTTTAGCATTTCTGTATATTTTTCATCTCGAAGTAGGTTTGTATTTAATGACCATCTTCTAAATTCTTTCTTTTCCCCCTGCCAAGTGATTGTTATTGGGTTATGGTCAGCCCACGTATTTGGTTCTATGTCAACAGATTTTATTTTTTTGTGCATATTCTTACTTAGCCATACCATATCTATCCTAGAGAAAGAGTTGTGTGGGGCAGAGTAGAATGTAAATTGTTTTTCATTTGGATGTATTAATCTCCACATATCTACCAGATCTAGTTCATCCGTCATTTTCTCAAATGTGGTTGGTAGTGTGGCTCTTTTTATTTTACTCTTGGTTTCTATTTTGTAGTCCAGTTTTTGGTTCACTATTCCGTTATAGTCTCCTATTATACATATATTTGTTTGGTTAAATTGTAATAATATTCCATGTATTTTTTTATAAAATTGTTTCAATTCATGATTTGGTGCATATATATTTACTAATAATATTTTCTCTCCTTTGATTTCTACTTCTACTATAATATATCTTCCTTTTGGGTCAGTTTTTATCTCTCTTGGGTTTAATTCTTTTTTCACATATGTGGCTACCCCTCTTTTCTTTTTCATCTAGAGAAGTGTATAGCTCTCCCAATTTGGTGTATTCTAAATATTTTTTGGGTGCAAGTTTGATATGTACTTCTTGTAGACATATTATCTGTGCTTTCTGTTTCAGGAGTTTGGAGAAAACCTTTTTTCTTTTCTGATTGTTGTTGAGACCATTTATGTTTATTGAAATTAGTTTAGTTCCCAGTGGCATTTAGCTTTGAATGGGTAGAAAGAGAATATATAAACAAGAATAAAAGAAAGAGGGCTTTTCCTTCTTGGTTGTTTTTAGTTCCTTTTGTTTGTTTGTTTCTATTTGTCTGCTGCTGCTGCTGCTGTTTGGGATCTGGTCTTAGCCCCTTCTTCCCTTTCTCTTTCTCCCCCCGTCTCCCCCGTCCTTCCACCTGTTTGTTTGTCAATTTCAATTTCTTCTTCTTTGCTAGATTCTAATCTCTCCCCGCTCTCTAACTCTATCTCAGTGTTAACCAATTGTTCGTATATTTCTTGTGCTTTTTCAAGGGAGTCCACTTTAACTCTTCTGCCCTCAATATTTATCATCATCCCTTCGGGATTAATCCATCTAAATGTAATTTCTTTTTTGTTTAGGACAGAGGCTAGTGTCTTATAATCTCTCCTTCTCTCTCTTACCTTTCTAGGAATTTGCTTTAATATATTTAATTCTTTACCCTTATATGTCATTTTCCTTCCTCTAGAACAGAGGTCCCCAACCGCCGGTCCGCGGACCAGGACCGGGCCGTTGGGGTTTTTCAGCCGGTCCGCGGCGCCGCTGACAGCTAGCTTTGGCTGCCGGGAGGGCGGGGAGGATTAAATCCTCCCCCCCTCCAGGAGCAGCAAAAGCCTAAGCGGCGGGGTGCGCCCTTTGCATTTTGGCAATGCTTTCCCTCCGCGGTGGGGGGTGCAGGGCAGGCGCAGGCAGCCCCAGGAGCCGCCGCCGCTATTCGAGCCTCTCGTGGGGGTTGGTCAGCCGTCTCTGCCGTCGCACCCGGCCGGCCCCGGGTTAAATACCGCTCCCTCCCGGCTCCTTCCCCGACGGGGCGGGGCGCTCGGCCGCCACTGACGCCGCGGCTCTGCTCGGCCCGCCCCGCGCTTCGCCAGCCGCCTCCTTCGAGCATGGCTGGACAGGAAGTGCGGGGCCTGCGCGAGTGGCCCCTCGGAAGAAGGCGCTCTCTCCGGCCCACGCGCCTTTTGCCCGGTAGCGGCCGCTTCCCGGGCGCGGCGAAAGCGAGTCGGTCGAAAGGCTGCCCGGGTCGCGCCTGCGGTCGTCTTCGCGCTCCCATCGCGCAACAAGTGGCTTTTGCTGCTCGTGGAGGGGAGAGCGCCAATGCCGAAATGCAAAGGGCGCACCCCGCCGCTTAGGCTTTTGCTGCTCGTGAAGGGGGGGTTGGCGGTGCCGATACCAAATGCTTTCCCTCCGCGGTGGGGGGTGCAGGGCAGGCGCAGGCAGCCACAGGAGACAAAGAGTGAATGAGAGAAAGGAAAGAGAGAGAAAGGGAGGGAGAGAAAGGAGTGAGAGATAGAAAGGATAGAGAGTAAGAGGGAATGAGAGAAAGGAAACAGAGAGAAAGGGAGAGAGAGAAGGAAAGAGTGAGAGATAGAAAGGATAGAAAGAGGGAATGAGAGAAAGGAAAGAGAGAGAAAGGGAGGGAGAGAAGGAAAGAGTGAGAGATAGAAAGGATAGAAAGAGGGAATGAGAGAAAGGAAAGAGAGAAAGGGAGGGAGAGAAGGAAAGAGTGAGAGATAGAAAGGATAGAAAGAGGGAATGAGAGAAAGGAAAGAGAGAGAAAGGGAGGGAGAGAAGGAAAGAGTGAGAGATAGAAAGGATAGAAAGAGGGAATGAGAGAAAGGAAAGAGAGAGAAAGGGAGGGAGAGAAGGAAAGAGTGAGAGATAGAAAGGATAGAAAGAGGGAATGAGAGAAAGAGGAAATGAAGGAAATGAACCCCACCCCCATATGACCAAAGCGCCCCCCCCCCACCGGGCCATGGAAAACTGGTCTAGCTTAATGCCGGTCCCTGGTGCAAAAAAGGTTGGGGACCTCTGCTCTAGAAATTGCATATACCCTGTCTCTCATGATCCTTCTGGCAAATCTCAGGTGGATCTCCCTCGGGAGTCGGTTTCTACGGGCATAATTAGTGTTAATTCTGTAAATTTCATCCAGTTCACTTATTACCTCTTCCCGACTAGTTTGTAATATTCCTGAAATTATGGTTATCATAATCTCCCCTAAGTTTTCATTCTCTGTCTCTATCACATTTTGAAATCTTAAAAAATAAGAAGATCGTTCCAACTCCAGCTGAATCAGGGAGTTTTCGAGATCCTTATGGGATTCCTTACGTTTTTGATCTACCTGTTCAATTTTTTTCTCACTCTGTTCTATTTTCTCTTCCATCTGTGTAATTTTTTGTTCATTTTTCTGTGTTGCAAGTTGCGCTGTTTCCAGTCTGTTTTCTAACCTAAGGATATCAGTTTTTAACTGTAGGTGGTTATTGGTAATAAGTTCTTGTAGTTTCAGCATTGCTTCTTGCATAACTGTTTTATTCATATTTTGCATTAGTGAGGAACTTTCTTTCTCTTTTTCTTTCTCTGGATTTAACATATCATCTATTTGTCTTTGTGATGCTGAAGAAGCTGAAGATAGTGTATTTGCAGGTGTGGCTGGGGTTGTTTTTTTACCACTTCTGGGCTGGTAATTGGCCATTTCTTTTATAATCTGGTTTTGCTTTTCTAAAATATTATATATTCTATTCCATATGACCATAGGAAATATTTATGCACTTTAAAAGTTCTATTATTTTTCTTAGAAATGTTAACGTTTTTTACAAGGATACAAATCTTAATTGAATGTAAAATTCTATAATAGTTAGTTAATTAAAATTTCTATAGCACTTAATGACTTAATAACTATTTTAGTATATTAAATATATCTAAATATCTAAATATAAGTATATCTGAGTATCAGTGTAGTTATAAACAATTAATCTATTAACAATTTATGTAAATATATCTAAGAATATGCTATATATATATTTTAAAAAAGTAACACTGTATCTATAAGGCTATGTCTAAATCTATACTTATGTATTATCTATGCTATTAATCTATTAATACAGACTTCTATTTTATAATTTATCTAAACACTTAATATATATGTATTAATTTAAATAAAAAGAGAACTAATAGGTTGTAACATAGAATATAGAAAAAAGGAGAGAAAAAGGGAAGAAAAAGGAAGGAAAGAAGGAAGTTTTTAACTTTTTAAATTGTGAAAACACTTTCTTTGCTGCTTAGCGTTTCCTACTCCCCTAATATGCAAGTTCCAAATCTTCTACTGCAACTTAATAGCCGGATATGATGTCAGTTCATTTACTGTTCTCTTCGCCTCTTGCAATTTGGCCGTTATTCTAAAGTCTTTTACTCCTGTCACAGTCTTTCTGCCGCCTGATAAGATCTGGTAAAGTCTCACCAAAACAAATCTTTCCTTTCTGTTTAGCTATGTTTAGGGTCACTCTCTCTGTCAGATTTTTCTCCCTGTGCTGTTCCGGTTTCTCGCTCACTTTCTCCACTCATTTTTCTTATCGGCTGCTTGTCAAACCTCACCGTCGCTTCAGTTATAAATCACCGTCTCTCCCGTTGTATAATAATTATCTGCTGCAGTTTAAGTCTTCAAGATTTTGATCACCACAACAAACAGAGAAAGTTCCCACGTTGAACTCCGGCTCACCCAGGCAGTTTCCGGTTCGTAAATCCCAGCGAAAGTGAATGTCAATTAGATGTCTGCGTCAGGTTTTTTTTTTTAGGCAAAGATGAAAGAATCACAAAGTTGATATGCTTGCGAATATTCTCTTCCCCCTACAGAGATCTGATCCTCAGATATTTTAGTTCCAAATCTGGTCAGATATCAGGCATTTCCCTCCTCTCGCCTTCGCCGCTTTTACTAATTTAAGTGAGGTTTTTTTTTTCCCTTCCGATCTCCGATTGGGGGTGGGTGTTTTTCAAAATAAAAGTAAGTCTAATTTTAATTGTGCCAGGCTTGTTCTTCTTAAAGTTAACAACAACAGTACAAATATAAGCTGAAGATTTGAAAATCTGTTTATCTCACTTGCTTCCCTCTGTGGTGGCTCCTTGAGGCTTCAGGTCCGCCATGCTGGTGACAGCTTGACAGACGCCTTTGATCTCCGATAGAGAGGGTGTCCTTCGCACCAATTGTGAAATGCCTTTACCAATCGATGCCTGGATGATCCCTCATTACCCACGTCGCCCTCCAAACGAACTGTGCCCCGAAAGGTCTCAGAAATCGAAGGAAATAGCAGTCATGGGGAGGAGAGATCCTCCTCACAGCTGCTTCGCCCCTCCTTGCCAACCCGCCCCTCTTCTTATCACTAATATATCTGAAGAAGGTTTTATCCCCCTTCTTTACAGATTTGGCAATTTCTTCCTCTTTTGAGGCTTTAGCAGCATATATTATCTGTTTCGCCTCCTTCTGTCTCATTTTATACACCTCCCTATCAGCTATACTTCCAGACTCTATACCTCCTATAGGCAGCCTTTTTTTCATTGACTATAGCCCTTACATCATTGCTAAACCATAGCGGTTTCTTCTTCCTTTTACCTTTAGTTATTTGTCTTACATACAGTCCAGTGGCTTTTAAGATGGTCTTTTTTAATACAGTCCACTGGGTGCTTGCTCCTGCCATTTTATCCCTCCCCTTTAATTCATTATCTAAATATTCCCCCATTGCATTAAAATTTGTTTTTCTGAAATCCAATTGGTTGCATTATAGGACTGCTCACAATGAGTTTTTACATCAAACCACAAACATAAATGGTCACTGCAACCTAAATTTTCTCCCACCTTGACCTCTGAAACCCAATTCCCATTCATAAAAAGTAAATCTAGAATATTCTCCCCTCTAGTTGGTGTCTTAACCAGCTGTGCCAGAGCTGTTCCTGTAAAGGCCTCTACTATATTCTTACTTTTGCATGTAAGGGCACTGGGGATATTCCAGTCAACATCAGGCATGTTGAAATCACCCATAACCATAATATCTCCCTTTACTGCCATTTGGGTAATTTCATCCACCATCTTGTTGTCATATTCCTCAGATTGCCCTGGAGGCCTATAGATCACCCCAATTCTAATAACAGAACCTTCTTTATTTTGCATACAAATCCAGAGAGTCTCCAGATCTTGACATGTATTTTGAATTAGTGTTGTTTTTAGACTTTCTTTAACATAAATGGCTACTCCACCTCCCCTTCTCTCTATTCTATCCTTCCTATACAGTGTATATCCTGGTATGGATATTTCCCATTCATTAGAATCCTTAAACCATGTCTCAGTTATGGCAACCAGATCCAAATTATCTCTAGATATTATGGCCATTAACTCACAGAGCTTGTTGCTCAAGCTTCGAGCTTTCATGCACATTACCCAAAAACATTATTTTCATTATTAGTTTGCCCCTTATCATCAACAACTACATCTATTTTATTTGCAGCTCCCTTTTCATAAGCTTCCAAAAACTGATTCATCCTCTTTGGTCGGGGACAGAAATCACCCACATCAGTTACATCCCCTTTACCTAATTTAAATGCCTGTCCAAAAAAGTTCTGAATTCCTCACCGAGCACCTGGGTACCTCTGTATGATGAATGCAAACCATCCCTCTTAAACAACTCCCTATTAGACCACCTACTGACATCATGACTTACATAGCCAAAACCTTCAGCTTTACACCACTGCCTTAACCACACATTAAACTCTCTGATACACGTTGTTTTATCCTCTTGGCCACAAACCGGTAACACCTCTGAGAAAGTCACTGAATCAGTTATTTTACCCAGCTCCACACTTAGACATTGAAAATCTCTTTTTACTACATTAACATTTCTCTTGGACAAATCATTTGTGCCAAGATGCACCACCACATCAACGTTATTACCTTTACTCACAGCCTTGACAATGTTTGTAATCCGCCTCCTGTCCCTGCTGGCAGTGGCCCCTGGGAGACACCTCATCAGCTTCACCACATCCTTACTCTGTCCCAAATCAACACCTCTAACAGTCGAATCACCCACAAGAAAATGTGTCCTCTTTTTATTTCTACTAACTGCACTTGATGGTTTGGTGACACTATGTACCTCACTTAGAACAACTTCCCCTTTGAACATCCCCTCATTCTCTGCCTGAGGGACCTTGCTAATATCGCCAACATCCTTACTATTTAAATCCGCAAGAACATTATAGGAATTCGATACAGAGAGACCTCCACTTGTTGGGGGTCAAGGGAAAGGGAGGGTTTTGCCTTCTCTTTCTGCTCAAGATCCCATGTACAATTGGTGGGCCACTGTGTGACACAGAATGCTGGACTCGATGAGCTTTGGCCTGATTCAGCATGGCTCTTCTTATGTTCTTATGTTCTAGTGGTAAAGTTAATTAGAAGACAATTGATTTATTTGCATGGCGAAATTAAAAAAGGAGGCAGCAAGAGTTGGGCAAATATATACTGAAGGCTAAGAAATAATAGAATGGATACTTTCTTTTAGTAATATTATTTGGAAGAAGATATTTGTTTAAGCTGTTTTGAAGGTATGTGATGTTATAACCATGTTTTTTATGGTGGAGAAAAAATAAAAAACTTTTTGGAAAAAAATGAATCTATTATGATAGTTGCTGTGAGTGGTCCATGACTGAGTCAGTTAGTGACAGATTCTGAGGAGGATGAACTGGGCCTGACTTGGTACCCTAGGCCAGTATTCTTGATAACTGAGTCAGATAGTGAAAGTGAGGGAGAGTTGGCACCTGAGAAACCTTCAGAAACTGTAGAAAACCCAATGATGGTAATGTCTGAGTCAGAGGAGGAAGGGGACATGGGAGACCCAGAGACCATATTAGATGCCCAGGTCAAGAAGCAGACAGGAATATCTTTAAGGGAAAAAGTTCAGAAAGTGAGTCTAATGAAAGAAAGTCTAGACACTTATATCTCTAGCGAACAGTGACCACACCCAGACAGTATAAAAGGAGAATTTCTGTATAAAAGAGGGGTGATGTTACAATGTGCTGTAATAGTGGCAGTGCTAGATCCGGAGATCCAGAGATGCTGGCAAACTGTTGCTTTCCCTTTAACATCATCGTACAGAGATGTAGCTTTTTGAGAAACTCTAAAGATTTATAAGGGTATGTTTTAAAAAGGCATGTAATCATTGTGGAATGTTTTAATTAGACTGGGCTCCCGGCCCACAGTCAGATCCATTATCTATCGGCTTAACTTGACCGGGAACGTTTACTTACCATATATACTCGAGTATAAGCTGACCCGAGTATAAGCCGAGGCACCAGTTAGTGGCTACTGGTAACTTATAAAAATGGAAACCAATAAAATTACATTAATTGAGACATCAGTAGATTAAATGTTTTAGAATATTTATTTTAAAGAAAACCAGTAAATTAGCTCTGTAAATTTAACAGAGGATAAACAAAAGCAATCTGGTAATAACAATAAATTAAAAAGTAAAAGTAGCTCAATCAGCAACCAAGCTAAAACCTATTTCTAAACCTAACCCAGGGGTCTTTAAACTTGACAGTTTTAAGACTAGTGGACTTCAACTCCCAGAATTCCTGCACCAGCCATGCTACTTCAGGAGTAGGAGTTGAAGTCCACAAGCCTTAATCTTTCCAGGTTTGAAGACTCTTGCATTTCTAACCCTAACCCAGGGCTCTTTAAACTTGACAGTTTTAAGACTAGTGGACTTCAACTCCCAGAATTCCTGCACCAGCCATGCTACTTCAGGAGTAGGAGTTGAATTCCACAAGCCTTAATCTTTCCAGGTTTGAGGACTCTTGCATTTTTAACCCTAACCCATGGGTCTTTAAACTTGAGTTTTTAGAAGCCTGGAGAGAGTTCATGCCGTCCCCCCCCCCCTTTAGCTTGCTGGCTGGCTCGTTGGCTGGATCTCCCACCACTGATCTTCCCTCCTCCTCGTCTCCCTTTATTGCAGGGAAGCAGATTTGCTAAAGAGATCCACTTGGGATGGCAGCAGGGAAAGGAGGAGGAGGAGAGCCAGAATAGCCCACAGCCGCGGGGGAGGAGGAGGAAAGGAAAGAGCTGTCCTCCTCCTCCTCCTTCCCCTGCTGCCGTACCAAGTGGATCTCTTTAACAAATTTGCTTCTCTCTCCGGCTGGAGGCTTCTAAAGCCTGGAGAGAGTTCATGCTGTCCCCGTCCCCGCCCTTTACCTTGCTGGCGGGGCGCCCTCTTGTGATTTGGCGCCCTCTTGTGGTGACCCGAGTATAAGCCGAGGTCGGGTTTTTCAGCCCATTTTTGGGGCTGAAAAACTCGGTTTATACTCGAGTATATACGGTATTTGTTTGCTTGTTTGTTTGTTTATTTATTTGTTTGTTTATTTATTTATTTATTTATTTATTTATTATGCCGCCCTTCTCCTTATACTCAGGGTGACTTACAACATGTTAGCAATAGCACTTTTTAACAGCCAGCATATTGTCCCCACAATCCAGGTCCTTATTTTACCCAGCTTGGAAGGATGGAAGGCTGAGTCAACCTTGAGCCAGTTAAGAGATTTGAACCGCTGTCCTGCAGATCTAGCAGTCAGCTTTAGTGGCCTGCAGTACTGTACTCTACCCGCTATGCCACCTCGGCTCACGTTGCCAACAGAAATTACAAGAATGACTCTGCTTGGTAAATTTGGTTTCCAAAATACAATTTTGTTCTGGTCTGAACTTCTTGCCAGTGGGTGGCTCTTTGTTCCAATCCAATTAATTGGATTCAACTCCCAGAATTCCTCCACCAGTCATTTTAGCTCAGAAATGGGAGTTGAAGTCCACAAACCTTAAAGTTGCCTGGTTTGAAGACCTTTACACTCCTAACCTCTAACTCTGGTGTCTTCAAACTTGCAGCTTTAAGACTTGTGGACTTCAACTCCAAGAATTCCTCCACCAGTTATGCCAGACTTGGCTTTCCTCCTGGTTCTCCCCCCCCCCATACCCACCCACCCCACGGTTCAGATTCACACCCCCTTCTGCTCTAGCTGGATTTAGAGGTGGCATTGCTCTGCAACTGCATGACAGCTCCAGGCTCTGAAAACATAGTAGCTGCGAGTGGGAAGCCAAGCCCAGCTGAGGAAGATCTGAGAAAGGCTATGCACCTGGGATCAACTGGAGTGTGAGTTTGATTGGGGGCAGCTAGCTTTCTACCAGGTTCTTTTCTTTTAAAGAGAGAGAGAGAGAGAAAAGGGGATGGGTGAATAACCAGCTTCTCTAGAGAAAGAAATGTGTATCTCCCATCAATTGCAGTGTAATTCTCCAATGCATTCACAAGGAGAGTCCAATGTGGGGTAATTCTCTAGTCTGATTGGTAGGGACTGAGTTTAATTTAAATATTAGGAAGGTACCGCCCTCTGGCCCCTCAGTCAAAAAAACTCAGTCGCAGTAAAGGGACTTAGAGTTTTTTCCTCTTAAGCATTCTATTGTCTTAAATGAAATTTTAATGTATTAAATAACTTTTTTGTTCTTTCTCCTTATTAACAGGTAAGAAGAGTCTTCATATTAACTTACTTTAGAGCAGCATAGGGGTGACACTCTCCGGGGGTCTCACCCTCTCGGCTGCAGCTCCTCCCCCTATAGACCCTCATTCAGCCATAACGTTACTTTTTCTATTATATAAAGAATTTATCTGAAAAGGGAGTGAGCCACCGGGTTGCTGACCTCTGTGGTCTCCCTGGTTGTTTGAAAGAGTGGTTGACTTTGGAGGAGTCCACCTCCTCCGAGGAACATACCTGATCTGTTGGCTGGCGAGGACTTGAGCTACGTGTGTGATTGCTGGCCATTCATGAGGAGGAAGATTGCAGCATTAATTCCAAAAACAAAAAGGAAGAAACTTCGTATTTAATGGGGCCTCAGATCGGGTGAGAAGCCTGAGCAGTGCCTCAGCCTGTCACGGTTGCTATGGAAACCGGGACAAGGCACAACAGCCGCCATTTTGAAATGGGGCAGAGATACCAGGGTCACCATGGCGATGGTTACGGTCGCCATTTTGGGTAACTAAGGAGTTTTATTTAACCAATGAGTTGCTGGTTGGGCCTTAGCAACATGCATGCCCAGTAAGCCCTTGCCTGTCATTTTGCCTGCTCGAGCAAAGAGACAGTGTGAGGCGATAAATTTACGGTTGATCTTCAAATGTGAGTTAAAAGTTGGATAATTATGGCAGACCCAACAGTCCTCAGGGTAGATGGGTCTGCTACATCTAAACCCAGTACCCCAAAAGAAAAGACCCAATCAGAGAAGGGAAAAGCCAAATCCTCTCAGACTTCCTCCCTCAGAGAAGCTGAAAAGAAAAGAAAAGCACTAGAAAAGCAATTGGAAGCAACCCAAAGACAGTTACTGCCCACGGTTGTCACAAATGCAAGAACCATTATCCCACCGGCCTCCCCCTTAATCAATTTAGGGGTAGTAGGCTCTGCAACTTTAGGGACTGGTCCCCTGAGAGGACTATACAATACCTACAGATCCTTGGTTGCCCCAACACCTCAATCCATATCAGGATCAATGGATGAGGAGGTTCCTTCCAGAGAGGAGGACAGTGACAACAATTTATCAGGGGATGAGCACCCTCCAGACCCTCCTGCTGTTATAGGCCTATTCAAGCCATCATTATTCCGTGTACTACTGAATAAGGCTAAGTTGACCATTGAGCAAGCAGGTGAGGGGAAACAAGCTGGAACTTCGACAGCCACAGTGCCAACCGGTGTCTTGTTTGCAGCACCAAAGAAGGAAACAGAACATATTCCTTCTTAACTCTTTTTGGAAGATATAAAACGGCCATGGGAAAATCCAACAGCTGCCCCAGGCCCATCATTAGAGAATGTTGTGCGTAAAACATATCAAATGGCAGCATGGGCTCTACAAGCGGCCTCAGCGGCCTCATTTTTTCATCGAACCACTATGTTATGGATTCAGGAGATGCAATCCAGACTGAATTCAGAGGATAGCAGGCTTCGCTAGGATCTTAACAAACTCTTGGCGGCCACTGAATTTTCTGCAGATGCCACTGTGAGTGCAGCAAAGTTTGCGTCCAGAGCAATGACTTCTTTGGTTTTTTCCAGCAGATTAATATGGCTGCGTAGTTGGCAGGCCAATGTCAAATCCAAGTGGAACTATTTGGGGAATCCCTAGAAGGAGTACTTGTAGAAGATAAAGATAAAAATAGAGTAATGCCAAGAACAAACAGAAGAACCAAAAGACGTTTCAACCCTTATAATAGGCGACAGCCCTTTCGGTCCGAGCCCTCCTTGGCAATCACCCAAGGTTCGAGGCCATTTTTTCAGGGCTTCTTCAATCAGGGAATTTTCCGTTCAGACAGAACGTACTTTGGAGATCGCAACAGATCTTTTCAACAAGGACGTCGCCCCTTCAGAGGATCGAACCCCAGAGGGTTCAAGCGTAACAAATGACTTCGCTCGTATCTGCCCACTTGGGGGCAAACTACAGAATTTCACAGGTGTCTGGGAAACCACGTCCTCAGACGCCTGGGCAATTGCTACAGTGTCCTAGGGCTTGCACATCGAATTTGTTCATCTTCCCCCGAACTGTTTTCTTCCTTGTCCCACAGTGACCAACCCACAAAATAAAACACTGTTATATCAGGAGGTGGCTCACCTGCTACAAATAGATACAATGAGGAGGTTCCCTTGCTCCAAAGAGGCAAAGGGTTTTATTCAGTAGTATTTATCATTCCCAAGGCCTCCAGGGGATGCCGCCTGATTCTAAATCTGCATCAATTGAATCTCTACATGCTGCATAGGAGATTCAAGATGCATTCACTTCATACTATTCTTTCAGCCATATGACACAAGGACTTGCTTACGTCAATAGACTTGTAGGAAGCTTATCTTCATGTGCCTATCCATCCTGGGCACAGACAGTTTCTACAATTCTGCCTAGACGGAACACATTTCCAATTCAAAGCAATGCCATTTGGCCTATCTTCGATACCAAGAACCTTTACAAAATTAATGGACATTCTCACAGCAAGCCTCAGGCACAGGTCGTTGCGCCTGATGGCGTATCTCGATGACATAATAGTGCTATCAAAATCCAGAACACAGGCAAGTTGAGATGTACGCTCAACCATAAGGACTCTTCAGTCTCACAGATTCACAATCAATTGGGAGAAGAGTCATTTGACCCCGACAACATGCATATTGCACCTGGGGACGTTCATTGACACCGAGGCATGTATGGTCTTTCTATCCCAGGACAGACAGACAAATATTCTAAACTTGCTAGAGGTGCTGGGAAGTCAAAATAAACCTTCTCTAGCCTTTCTCTCAAAGGTGTTAGGCACCCTGGTATCCTGTATAGACATCATACCTTGGGCTCGGCACCATCTCCGGCCACTCCAATGGCTGCTTCTACCTTTTCAAAGATTAAAATTCAGCCACACTCAAAGAAAGGTGTCTCTCAGCTCAAACCTCAGGAAATCCTTACAATGGTGGGCATCTCCAATGATCCAACAAGAGTCGTCATTCCAGAACCCAGTTCTTCTGATGATAACAACCGATACCAGCTTGACTGGATGGACAGCCCATCTTTCATCACACATGGCACAGGGCCTCTGGGGACCTCAAGATTTGCGGGAAGTGAACATCAACTTCCTGGAACTGAAAGCAGTTTCATTAGCCCTTCGCAGTTTTGCTCACCTGATAAGGGGACAGCACGTTTTAATACAGACAGACAATGTGGCCACATGAGCCCACATCAATCACCAGGGGGGAACGAGATCCGGGAGATTGATGCGGGAATCAGAGTCATTGTTCTGTTGTGCAGAGTCCAATATAGCCTCACTCATGGCGGAACACATCTCCGGACAGGAAAATGTCTGAGCAGACAGGCTAAGCCGGTGGAATGGCACCTAGCACCCAGATTATTTCAGGAAGTATGCAATCGGTTTGGTATCCCAGTGATAGAACTTTTTGCCACTGGTGAGAACATGCAACTTCCCCGATTTTTCTCCTGCTTCCCTTCTCTGGGAGCGGAGGGGACAGATGCCTTATACCAGCCATGGCCACCGGGACTACTTTACGCATTCCCACCAACGCGTATCATCCAAAGAGTGATACGAAAAATCTTACAGGAACAGGCCGAAATATTATTGATAGCCCCATATTGGCCTCGCCGGGCTTGGTTCACAGAACTGAAGGAGCTCTCCATCTCCCCGTACTGGAGGTTTCCAGATCACCTGTTTTCCCTCAACCAAAGGGACATTCTTCATCCGGACCTACAGTGGTGGCAACTGACCGTGTGGCACTTGAGGGGGAATCGCCTGAAGCGCCAACATCTACCAGACACGGTCATTGCTACCATTCAAGCCACACGCAGACCATCTACTAGGAGAATTTATCAGGCCACATGGTCAGCGTTCTGTGATTTTTGCAGACTGCTGGAAGTAGATCCTCAGTCGGCATCACCGGAAATTGTGCTAACCTTTCTCCAAAAAGGACTGGACAAAGGCCTTGCTTTGAATACTTTGTAAAGACATGTAGCAGCATTGTCTACAATATTAGTTCAAGATCACTACCACCCCCTGATGCGGCACCCATAGATTAAAGATTTCTTGTGAGGGGCATCCAATATCCGACCACCGACAGTCCACAGATATCCATCTTGAGACTTGTCCTTAGTTTTAGGAGCTTTAACAGGCCCTCCATTTGAAACGATTCAAACAATTTCCTTACGTTTCCTATCGATAAAAACCCTGTTCTTGGTGGCGATCACCTCAGCCAGGCGCGTGTCTGAAATTTCGGCCTTGTCTGTACACCCGGATCTGTGTCAATTCCACCCAGACAGAGTCATATTAAGACTTGATACAGCTTTTGTGCCAAAAGTAAATTCCTGGTTCCACAGAGCCTAGGAGATGATTTTGCCAGACGTTTTGCACTCACGGTACTCAGAGCTGAGGTGGCACAAGCTCGATGTGAGACGAGCTTTGAAAATCTATGTACGTAGAACACAATCCTTCAGAACATCCAAAACGTTATTTGTGTCTTTTTCATCACAAGCCATGGGAGTCAAGGTTTCATCACAAATCATCAGTCGATGGATCCGCAACTGCATTTCAGAAGCATACAAAGCAGAGGGTCACCAGATTCCGCAAGGAATAACAGGACGTTATATGCATAGCGCTGCCACATCAGCGGCGTGGGCTACACAAGCGTCCCTCAAGGACATCTGCAAAACGGCCACGTGGGCGGCTCCATCGACATTCATTAAACATTACCGTATTGATTCATTCGCTTCCTCGGAAGCAGCCTTTGGGAGGCGAGTGTTACAAAGGGTGTGCTCAACTCCAGCGCCCCTGGTCCAGCCTTCTCCCTCCCTCTAATTGGAACTTGGGTATATCCCACATTGGACTCTCCTTGCGAGTGCGTTGAACTTACCTGAACGATCTTCTCGATGCACCGCAAGGAGAGTCCAAACCCACCCGACTTTGGACCAGGATCACTGGACCTTTATATGGTTGATGAGTTTAACATTATCTTGGCTTTCTTGTTATTCAATAAAATGGATTTATGGTTTAAGGGGGTGGTACCTTCCTAATATTTAAATTAAACTCAGTCTCTACCAATCAGACTAGAGAATTACCCCACATTGGACTCTCCTTGTAGTGCATCGAGAAGACCGTTCAGGTAAGTTCAACGGTTCTTCTGTCTTTCTTTTTGTCTTTCTGCCTTTATACTGTAATTGATGGGAGATACATATTTCTTTCTCTAGAGAAGCTTGTTATTAGCCCGCCCCCTTTTTTTCTCTCTCTCTTTAAAAGAAAAGAACCTGATGGAAAGCTAGACGCCCCCATCTGAACTCACACCCCAGCAAATCCCAGGTATGTAGCCTTCCTCAGATCTTCCTTACACTGCGAATAGAGCAATGGAAAAAACTCTGCAAAGACTTAGGGCTTAGAAAACATTCTTCTTTGCAGAGAGTAACAGTGAAAGAGCTGGGTAAAAGCTGGGAACATTGTTAGCACCTGATTAGGACTGAAAGAAACTTACTCAGAGCAAGTTAGAGTAATGAAACATTCTTCACAGAGAGTAACAATGAAATAGCTTCGGTACATTAATAGCACCTGGTTAGGGCTGGAAAGAAATATCTGGAGCAAGTAAAGCAATGAAAAAAAACCCCTACAAAGACAGGATTTGGAATACATTCTTGATAGAGAGTAACAATGAAAGAGCTTGCAAGCCGGTAAAAACTGGGAACATTGTTAGCATCTGGTTAGGACTGGAAATAAATATTTGGAGCAAATAGAGAATGAAAAAAAAATCAAAGACAGGTTTTGGAATACATTCTTGGCAGAGATTAACAATGAAAGAGCTTGCAAGCTGTAAGAGCTGGGAACATCGTTAGCACCTGGTTAGGGCTAGAAAGAAACTTATTCAGAGCAAGTTAGAGCAATTAAAAACCCCCTGCAAAGACTTAGGTCTTGGAAAACATTATTCGCAGAGAGAAACAATGAAAGAGCCTGCAAGGTAAGAGCTTGGAAGATCATTAGCAGCTAGTAACAGCTGGAAAAAAAGCTACATTCAGTGCATAAGACACAACCTAATTATCAGCCTATTTTAGGGAGGAAAAGATGTGTCTTATACACCAAAAATACGGTATATATTTAGTATTGTTTTAAATTAATAAACATTGAAACTTTCTCCTGATATATTAATTAATTGATAACAATTTAAATTAAGTTCTGTTTTCTTTTTTCTCTCTCTGTTTCCCTGATGTCTTCTTTATTAAATGTTCTGTTTTTGGTAAGACACAAAGTGCCATTCAGCTCCATGAAAGGATTCAATCTTCTAGTATGGATGCCAAATTGGAAGCACTGAAAGATTTAGCCAGTTACTCACGTGATGTAACATTTGCCCAAGAATTTATCAATCTAGATGGGATTTCACTCTTAACACAGATGGTTGAAAGTGGCACTGAGTAAGTATTCTGTTGTAATTCTACTACCATTTTTGTATATTTTTCATAGTTGTCTTAAGGTAAGCTTTGCAAATTATATTCACTGCACCATAGTTTGAAAAATGAGTGAGGTGAGCCCTCATTCTTTTGAAACCGATGAGATATGCAAGTGAAATATATTAAAAAGAAATGGTTACTTTGATGAAATTTCAGAGGATTGATTTATCAAGAAACCAAGAATAGCAGAGTTGGAAAGTACCTTGGAGGTCTTCTAATCCAACAAGACAGACCCTATGCCATTCTGGATAAAGAGTTGTCTTAATATTTAATATCTTTTTTTAAATCTCCAGAGAAAAGAATATCCACAACTTTTGGGGGCAAGTTATTCCACTGATTAATTGTTCTCATGTCAGGAAATTTCTCCTTAGTCAGTTCTTTCTTAAATTGTGGCCAACTTAATCTAAACCCAGTCCCTAAATTTTATTTTTGTAATCTAGAGGACTAAATATTAGATTATTCTAGAAGAGCCCAAATCCTGTGATACTGTGTAGTTTTTTTGATAAGAAGAAATATACTGAGTTTTATGAAATGATGTGATAGATAAATTATATTGCTAGGATGAAATTTATTCTGCATGATCTCTGCTTTAGAATTGAATAATTGGATCACATTGACATGGAATAAATTACCTGCCCTCTAGGTTGGCTTGACTTGACTTGTATGTTAGAACAGAAAAAATTAACAAGAGAACAATATTCTCTTTGGGAAGCAATTTCTGAAATTAATTGTGACATACTAGTATTATTTTTTATATCATACAAAATTTAAAAATCTTAGATTATGCATAAGAAATAGAAAATTATATGCAAATTGAAATAACTTTACTTATTTAATTTAGAGTGTAATGTCTAGAGATATTTTTATAATGTGTACATATTATACATATATATTCATTTTACATATTCCAATTAATAGAATCCACATTTTGGGGGGGGAAGTTAATAAAATATTTTCAATCAAGTTTCCAATAGCTTCAGTTCATTAGAAATTAATCACAGCTTAGCTGCATCATCAACTCACAGCTATTCCTGACACATAATTAATTTGACTCCCAACCTTGCTGTTCTGTTCGGGTCTATGAGACCCGAAATCAAAGTTTGACACCCTGTAAAAAATTTTCCCTGCATATCTGAAACTTGAAATTTCATGACTTTGCATCATTTCATGGGTTCTCTCTATGAAAATTTTTTTGGGGGTGAGGGGGCTTCTGTTCTGTTCACCCTGACCCGGACTGAAAATTCTTCATTTGAAGTGCTTATGTTTGGTCAATTTGAAAACTTTTTCACTTGGAAAGTAGTCTGAACATTTCTGCACACAATGATATGAAAATTGAACTGAAAGAATTAATGCTTATTGGTTTATTTTGTTCATAAAAGGCAGCCCCCCCTTTTTTGTGAACTTTTTTTCAATTTATAGATAGTTTAGCCTGCACAATGCGTTCAATTTTACTAAAGTTGGTGTGGAATTGTTAGTTTGAACATATCTGAATATAATAAAAATTTAAATGAACTGAAAAAAATTATGCTAATTGGTTTTTTAAAATCAGAAATAAGGCCTCCCCCCCCCCAGCCGTGTGCAATCATTTTCAATTTACATTTTTTTAACCTGCCAGTTGCAACTTTTTTGAAAACATTTTGCATTGAATTTATAGTTTGAACATTTCTGAACATAGTGATATGAAAATGGAACTGAAAAAATCGATGCTTATTGGTGTACTTTGATCAAAAACCCTCTCTATTTTTTAAGCATTTTGTATCCGTTTATGATTTTTTTAGGCTATAAATCTCCAAGGAATTTTCCCCAAAAAGTTTTGATATACTAAATTGAACATTCCCGATCATAGGAAAAATATAAATGACCGGAAAAAAATGATGCTTATT
The DNA here is from genome assembly GCF_031021105.1 of Erythrolamprus reginae. Taxonomy (NCBI): domain Eukaryota; kingdom Metazoa; phylum Chordata; class Lepidosauria; order Squamata; family Dipsadidae; genus Erythrolamprus; species Erythrolamprus reginae. Next base: position 66,956,414 of record NC_091963.1, read on the forward strand.
TGTTTATTTTGCTCACAAATGGGCCACCCCCTCGGCCTTGCTGTGTGCCATTATTTTCACTTTTTATATAGATTTGGCTAGAAATATTTGGAATATCCTTTGAAAAGCAAACACATGATAGCCAAACAATTAATTTTATGAAAGAAATCCATTTTACTAAAAACAAGTATGTAATTTTGAAATTAACAGCATAATTTTTATATAAATTGAAATAATTGAACACAGCGCGGGGGGGGACTTTTATGTACAAAATAAACAAATAAGCATCAATGTTTTCAGTTCAATTTTTATTTCAATATGTTCAGAAATATTCACGCTACCAATCCCACACAAACTTTAATAAAATAGAACGCATTTTGCAGGCAAAACTATCTATAAATTGAAAAAAAATTCACAAAAAGGGGTGGGTGTATTTTATCAGCAAAATAAACCAATAAGCATTAATTTTTCATTTCAATTTTCATTTCATTGTGTGCAGAAATGTTCAAACTTGTTTCCAAGTGAAAAAAACTTTCAAAAAGACCAAATATAAGTACCTAAAATGAACAATTTGCAGTCCAGGTCAAATAGACCCGGGAAAAGAACTTTAGGATGTGTTTTTGAGCAGAACACAAAATTAACATCATCATCAGGATTGAGGGAGAAGATAATCTTCCACTATGATAAAATTGAATTGAAACCTTCCAAATCATAATTACTTCAGGAAAAAATATTACTAAAATGTTACTTCAGTCACATAGAGATAAAGATGCTGCATGCTGCAGTGACATACAGATACAGTGGTACCTCTACCTATGAATGTCTATACTTATGAACTTTTCTAAATATGAACCGGATGTTCAAGATTTTTTTTGCCTCTTCTCACAAACCTTAAAGTTTTGGATTTTCCTAAAAGGTTTGTACACATCATTCACTTTTACATTGATTCCTACGGAAAAATGCTTCTTGTTACAAACTATTCTCCAATGCGCTGCTTAGGAGAGTCCAACGTGGGTTAGAGACTAACGTGGGTTAGTCTTATTGGTAGGGACTGAGTTTGAATTTAAATAATTAATTCGGTACCACCCCCTGCTTGCCCCAGAGGGCTCAGTTTTTAAACTCAGTCATAGAGTAGGGACGTTAATTTTTATCCTCTTTGACTGACTCCATGTTGGACTCTCCTAAACAGATAAGGTAAGTTACTTTATACGTATATTTATATATATATTTATATGCGTAATTGGCTGGTTAGCTGGTCCGCTGGCAAGAACCGCCTTGGTTTGAATATATGGGTCCCTTTCCTCAGTGGATACTACCCAGGAGCTGGCTGGTTATAACCATCGCGGGAGCCTCTCCCTCCATGGGCCAGGCTCAGGAACGCTAGACTAATTTTTTGCATCGGGCAGGCCCCTATCGTCAGTGGACATTGTCAATTAAAAAAGATTCATTTTATTGCTGAACTTACTGAGGCAGCCTCGAGGGTTCGTCTCTCTGCTGCAACCAAAACCAGCCCCTCCGAACTTCCTGGAACTGACTTCCATGGCGTGCTGTTCGTCGGCCTTAAATTTTGCGCCACAGTTTGCTCGCCATGCCGATCAGATGTTTGGCGGTTTTTCCCCAACGCCCTCTTCTTGACCCGGCACCGTAATGGCATCCTCCTCATCAACCTGGGGGGCGCCATTTTAAGAGCCCTCGTCATAGTAACCAGGTTACTAGCGGGTGCATGCCTGAGCCGCCAGAGACCTTTTAAGCGATGCCCAGCTTCCCAGTTTTCTTTTATTTGCTCTGCAAGTGCGGCAGCGCAAAGTTTAAACGGCTGTCTCGACTTTGCAATAGCAACAGTGCCGGGGGACGGGGGCTTTGTTTGTTTCCCCTTGGCTTACTACGGACGCTTGTGAAAGGAAAGCCTGACTTCCAAGGCAGGGTGACACCTGGTGTTTGTTGCTGGCGGTGCATGCTTGGAATTTTTTCCTGACCGCTTCAATGGCTGAGACTAAAGAACAACAGCAAGGGGCAGAGGAAACTGTACTGCTCCCAGCCATGGTTAAGCCCAAGGACTAGGCTCCTTCTACTAAGGCAAAGTCCAAATCCTCTCAATCCTCGGCATCGTTAAAAGAGACTGAGGAGAGGATTAAGGCTCTGGAAAAGATGATGGAGCAGGCCCAGAAACAAACCTGGGCTCTGCCTTACAACCAATTTCAACAGCCTTGGAGCCTACCATCCTCCCGAATGGGTATGCCTTCCCAACCCATGGCTACCTCCATGGACTTACCAGAGCCTGTTCCTGCAAACACAGATAAAGTCTGGTCTCCTGAACATGGACAGACACTCCCCCTGCCTGGGCCCTTTTCCAGGACAGGATGTGGGTTTGCAGTCTCCACCTCTGGCGAATCCAAAGTCAGTGCCATCAGCCTCTTTCACACCTATGGCTGCAGACCTGCAGTCGGGACCTGATACTTGGCACCACCTCTCCGCAACGGTGCAAGACATGATTGCCAACACATACTTGCAGGGCATCGCAACGGGCATTCAGCAGTGCCCTCCCACACCTACAAAAGGCCAGCAACAGAGATATGGCCTATGGCCAATGCCCATTACACCTATCAGGACTCACTGGGGGCTCAGCCCCCGTCACATGATGAGGGAAGTGGGGCAGAGGATGAGTTCTCTGAGGATGAAGAGACATTTGCTGAGCAACCTGTCTTTACTGGTTTATTTAAACCTGCGCTGTTCAAAACTCTTTTGCATAAAGCAAAGACGACAGCTAGGCTGGATTCCACTACCAAGCCTACCGATCTATCAGTAGGGCTGGACCCAACTGCAGGACTTTTTACTGAACCAGAAAAGGAATCCAACTTCATTCCCTCGTCTTCAATCTTCATCGATAATATAAAACGCCGTGGGAACATCCTATAGTGGCCCCAGTCCCTTCCTCCATCAAAAAGAAGTTCTATGGGTTTGGCCCGGACATTGAAGGACTGCTACAGTTCCCACCGGTTGATCAACCGGTTGCCAATCTTGTTTCCAATGCTTTAATCCCAGCAGACCTGGAAGGTCTGAAGCCAGATGACCGCAAAGCGGAAACCCTAATCTGCAAGTCACATCAATCAGCAGCCTGGGCATTGCAGACTGCCCATGCAGCTTCTTTTTTTAACCGCACATCCATCGTTTGGATTAAAGAAATGCAATCCAGACTGGGCCCAGAGGACGCTAGACTGTATCAGGACTTAACCAAGCTTCTCGCTGCAGCGGAGTTTTCCGCGGACACAACACTGAACTCCGCTAAGTTCATGGCGCGCTCCATGGCGGCCACTATGTCCTCACACCGCCTTCTCTGGCTCAAAAGCAGGCACGCTGATTCAAGATCTAAATGGTGACTTGCGGCGGCCCCCTTCAGCGGGGAGAAACTATTTGGCGAATCATTAGACTCGGTGTTGGTTGAGGACAAAGATAAACACAAGGTCCTTCCCAAGGCTTATAGATGTGCTGATAGAAGACCAGCACCATATTCCCGCAGACAGACATTTTGTTATGACACCACTGCAGCCTCTTCCTTTGCGCAAATCCAGAGAATCTATGGCCAAGGTTTCTATCGACAGGATAGACTGCCCTTCTCAGACAGAAACACTGGGGGGGGGGGGTACCATCCATACACCCAACCTAAATGCCTGTTTAGAGGTCAACCCTCCAGAACTTTCGAAAATCCAAATGACTCATCCACAGACGCTCCCATTGGAGGCAAACTTCAAGGTTTCCTTGCACAATGGGAAGCGACATCTTCAGATTGCTGGGCCATAAACACCATCCGAGCGGGACTACATCTAGAATTCCTTACCCACCCATCCCACCGGTTCTTCAGATGTCCCATCCCCGCCAACAGAGTGGAACGGGACCTATTCCAACACCTGTTGGACATCGCAGCCATCAAACCGGTACCTCCAGACCAGGAGAGAAAGGGATTTTATTCACACATCTTCCTAGTGCCCAAGACCTTAGGGGGCCATCGTTTAATCCTCAAAGCAACTGAATATTTATGTAAAGTACTGCAGGTTCAAGATGCAATCACTCAAATCCATCCTAGCCTGCATCCGTCAACACGATCTCCTGACCTCCATAGATTTGCAGGAGGCGTATCTACACGTATCGATCCACCCGAACCAAAGGAGATACCTATGTTATTACCTGGGAGTCCCCCACTTCCAATACCGGGCCATGCCCTTCAGCACCCAGGACCTTTACCAAGTTGCTAGATGTCGTAATGGCGGATTTATGTGTCCAGTCCATAAGGCTCCACGCCTACTTAGACGACATCATTACTCTATCCAGGTCTCCCAAACAAGCACAGGTCGATCTATCTTACACCATCCGGTCCTTGCAGGCCCATGGCTTCTCAATAAATTTTGCGAAGAGTCACCTAACACCCACAACATCGCTCCGTCATCTCGGCACGATCATAGGTACGGTCAGTTGCCATGTCTTCCTGTCACCAGACCGTCAATCATCTTTACTAGATACAGTACAATCGGTACGTCATGACCGCAAAGTACCACTGGCCCTTCTATCCAGACTACTGGGCATGTTTGTATCATGTATTGACGTGGTCCCCTGGGCAAGACTCCACACATGGCAGCTACAATGGTTCCTCCTGCCATTTCAGAAGAACAAAACCAGTCACACCAACAAGCTGGTTCAATTACCGTCCAGGGTCCGCCACTCCTTTCAGTGGTGGACAACATCAACTATCCATCAGGGCACCTGCTTCAAGGAACAAATGTGCATCACCGTGACAACCAACGCGAGCCTATCAGGTTGGGGGACACACATGGCCCACCAAATAGCCCAGGGCAGCTGGACACCAGAAGAGCATGCCAACAATAGCATCAACTGTTTGGAGTTAAGGGCAGTATCGCTAGATCTACGCCAGTTCCTCCCCCAGGTGGCAGGCCATCCAGTCCTCATCCTCACAGACAATGTGGTTACCCGGGCACATATATACCATCAAGGAGGTACAAAATCACGGTGCCTCATGAAGGAAGCAGAGACACTGGTCTCCTGGGCAGAACAACACCAGCAGTCCTTGAGGGCGGAGCACATAGCAGAGATGCTGAACACACAAGTAGATTAGTTGAGCCAAGCAACATTGGATCCAGCGGAGTGGCATTTGGACCCGAACATATTCCAGGACATCTGTCTACGGTTCGGCACGCCACAAGTGGATCTTTTTGCCACCCAAGACAATGCACAGCTCCCCCGCTTCTTCTCACACTTTCCGTCCACAGGAGCGGAGGGTGTCAATACCCTACACTCCCCTTGGCCGGAAGGGCTTCTTTATGCCTTTCCCCTGACGGCACTCATCCCAAGGGTAGTGAGCAAGCTTCTGGCGGAGAGAGTGGAGAGGTTGCTGGTAGCGCCACACTGGCCATGCTGTCCGTGGTTCTCAGACTTACAAGACCTATCGGTCTCCAGATCATGGCGGATTCCGGACAGTCAGGTTTCCCTCACCCAGGGTTCAGTTCACCACCCAGACCCTCAATGGTGGCACCTCACCGTCTGGCACTTGAGGGGCCTCAATTGAGATCACTCTCTACCTGACAATGTAATAGGCACTATTCAGGCGGCCCGGCGGTCTTCAACAACCGGGATTTACAACTCTACCTGGTCAGCATATTACACCTTCTGCACTTCAAAGAACCTGGACCCATTACAAGAGTCGCTAGAACAGATCCTGTCCTTTCTTCAGACAGGATTCGACAAAGGACTAGCACCTAGCACCCTTCGCTGGCAGGTAGCAGTATTGTCCACAGTGCTCCGCCTGGACAACTTGAGGTCACTGTATTACCACCCCTGCATTCGAGACTTCCTCTGCGGTTCTACTAACATGACACTGCAGGTGGTGCACAGGTACCCCACCTAGGACCTTCCACTGGTCCTTCAGGCATTAACTGGCCCGCCTTTTGAACCAATGCGCTCAGTTCCATTCCGCATACTCTCATTTAAGATCGCTTTTCTGGTAGCAATTACTTCAGCCGGAAGGGTGTCGGAATTGTCAGCTTTCTCTGTACAGCAGGATTTATGCATTTTCCATCAGGATAGAGTGGTTCTGTGACTGGACCTGGCATTTCTACTAAAGGTCAACACGCCATTCCACCGTTCCCAAGAGGTCGTACTTCCGGATTTCTGCGCCCAAGCCGCTCACCCTCTGGAACACCACTGGCACAAACTAGATGTCCGGCGAGCCCTCAAATTGTACATTCGTAGGACACAATTGATTAGAAAATCCGAAGCTTTGTTTGTCTCTTTTCTTCCTGCCACTCAGAGACTCAAGGTCTCCTCGCAAACCATTGCACGTTGGATACCATCTTGCATAGCTGAGGCATATATTGCCCGGTCCCAGCAGGTGCCACAAGGAATTACAGCGCACTCCACCAGAAGTACGGCTACATCCGCCTGGAACACACAGGCGTCAGTGGAAGATATTTGTCACGCAGCCACGTGGTTGTCTCCAACAACGTTCATTAAACATTACCGTTTCGATGCTTTTGCCTCCACGGAAGCAGCCTTTGGGAGGAGAATACTTCAGCGCGTTTGCGCTCCCTCTGCTCCCCTGACCAGGCCTGCTCCCACCCTGTCTTCATAGTTTGGGTATATCCCATGTTGGACTCTCCTGAGCAGCGCATTGGAGAACAGCCGTTGTACTTACCTGAACGGTCTTCTCAATGCGCTGCATGGAGATTCCAAAACCCACCCAGCCTTGTTTTTGGCCCAGGGTCGCAGTTCCTTTTAATAGTTCTGGTTTCTTGTAACAAATAATTTTTTTAAAAAAGAGAGAATATGTCCATTGCTCTTCAATTATTTCCTCCCTTTCTATTAAAATTAGTATGAACAAAAGTTTGTGGTTGATTGTTAATACTGCCTGAATTATTGAAGATGGTGCGTGTTTATATTATTTGAATTATGTGGCTTTATATAAGGAATTTAATTTTCTCTCCATACCATTCTGAATTGTTAGAATACGTCTAGCCTGCTAATTTTAAAGCATCAGCCACAATTCGTTATCTACAAATGACAAATGTTGTGATGTTAACTTTTGGAGCAACATGCATATTTATTCTGTTCTGTTCTATTTTACTGTAACTATGTTTGCCAAGCAAGATTGATATGAATTAATATTAATTCTCTGTTAACTTAAGGCAGTGTTTCTCAAATAGTGGGGCGGCCCCCCTGGGGGGGGGGCACAGAGCAATGCCAGTGGGATTCAGGACCCTAGGGAACATGCTTTTTTTACCGGAAGGAATAGGGGTTTTTTGCACCAAACAATAGCACATAGTGCAGAGTAAGAGATATGAAGTGCATATAAAAAACTATTAAGAAACACCGTGGAAAAATATTTAATCGGGATGAAAAGAAAGGAGGAAAGAGAGATAGATAATGTGACAAACGTAAAGTCTCCTGAAAGTTAAGATGGGGAAATATGACAAAGCATATGTAGCGCTTGACTTCATTGTGACTATGATGGGAGATGAAGAAAGACCAGTATGCTCACTGTGTCTAAAAATGTCAGCAGCAGAAAGTATGAAGCCAAATAAATTAAGGTGTCACTTAAACACATTACACCCCAATCACGCTTATAAGCTGGTTGAGTTTTTTCAGTGAAAACATGCTAAATAAATATTGCAAACAATCATTCCGGCGGAGAGCTGGGGGGGGGGCATGAAATGTTTACTTCTTCCTAGGTCGGGTGCAACAGAAAATAATTGAGAAACACTAACTTAAGGTGAAGGGTCAACGTACAAAATAGTGAATAGATTGGTTATTCTTCCGATCTGATATAATGAGAAGTGTCATAAAGACCTGGAAGCATTTTCTAAACTAAACTTATATTTTACTTATTAATTAAATTTCTTGGTTATTTTTACCATTTTATCGTAGGGTAACTCGGGAGGGGTGTGTGTCTTAGAATGATAAAGGATAAAACTCTACAAACCAATACACCATATGAATAAAATACTACTATAAAAATATAAACAATACACTCTAACTGAAGATAAAGGAGGGAGGCTGGTGGGAATAATTTATATTTTAGTTTGATTTAAATACGATAAGGCACTCAATATACATGGCACAATAGAAGATACAGTTGTTGGTCAATAGTTACAAACTAGGAGATGCTAGTATCAAGAGAGGAATCTTTCAAGGAAAATCATTTCTGCTATTATTGTTCCTTATTGCGTTGATTCCTCTGTTGATAACTCAGGCCATGGTTATCATTCATCAGAAACATCTATCAGGCTACCTCACCTCCATATAATGAACTACAGCTATATAGAATCACACCTTCTGAAAAGAATCCCTGCTCAACATTGTCAAGAATATAATCACATTGGAGTTTGGCCTGGACAATTGTCCCCATCAGCATGAGGAAAATGAAAATGAAAAGATCTGCTAAATGTTTGTAACCTTTTCAGCACTTAAAAATTGAGCACTTCAGCACCTTTTTGTTTAATATTTCCTCCAAGTGTTTTTAACTGATATTGTTATATATTGAGTCTGTTTCACTGCCAAATGTGTTTTAATGGTTGTGCTGTTTTCCATACCTGAAAGTTTTTAAATTTTTTGCAGACGATATCAGAAATTGCAGAAGATAATGAAGCCCTGGTAAGAACTTTATTGGCTCATGACCCTGAAAACTTCCTCTTCTTTGCATGATTAAATTTCAGGCCTTCCTGCTGATTTTATTTATTTGAATACCTACACATATTTTCATCCAGTACATTTTCTGCTTCTCTTTACTGTTCCTTCCTACTTCCACAATTTTATTATGATCCTTTCTGTTAATTTTTATTTGATTTACTTTTCATTGCTTATAGAATAGATACCTTATATTCCTATAGTTGTGACAAATTTTGGCTAGTGCTTTTGTTGTTACTTTTTGTTACTTTGTAATTATTTATTTTAAAAATCATCAGCCTCAAGGGTTAGGGCACCCATTGCCAAATGGCTCAAGGGTGGTGGTCCGAGACACAAACCTGGTGCTCTATCAATTGGCTAGAGCTGCATACCATCTCTCTGGCGCTCAAACATTTCCACCATTTGGTGGCTGGTTGTCATGCATTGATCTTGACACCACCACCATGAAGGCGCACATCAACTGCCAGGGTGGCATGTGCTTCAAAACTCTGATGGTGGAGGCCTCGTGGATAGGTCTGTATTCAGAGCTTCGTTTCCTCTACCTCTCATCAGAGCATATCTCCAGGGTGGCCAACTTCCAGGTGGACTGGCTGAGCCGCTTATTGGTGGACCAGGCTGAATGGCATTTGGATTCATCCATCTTCCAGCTCATCTCAGCCAGATTCGGTCGACTACAGGTGGATCTCTTTGCCACTTCAGAGAATGCCCAGAACCCCCGGTTTTTCTCCCAATATCATACACTGAACGTGGAGAGGACCAACACATTCTGCTGCAGGTGGCCCCCAGGGCTCCTCTACGCCTCCTACCCTTGCCATCCTTTCCCAGGTGCTCCACAAGCTGATTAAGGAGGAGGTAGAAAATTGCACTGTTCTGGCCCAGGCAACCCTGTTTGCTGACCTAAAGACTCTTTCGGTTGCAGAACCTTGGAGGTTTCCAGTCTCATCAACACTTCTATCCCAGAAGCCTCTGCTACAGCCAGACCTGCAGTGATGTCAGTGGAGGTTGAGAGGGTCACCTTGAGTGACCATGATTATAATCCACATGTCATTGAGTTTATCCAGTCGTCACGTTGAGCCTCCATGGAGCGGATTTATTCGGCAATGTGGCTTACATGGGGTACATCTCAAGAGCTCTTGCCACTCAATGACCCTTGCCTAGGGTCCTGCATTTCCTGAAATAACAACAAGGACCTCAAGCCTAATACCCTCTGGCAGCAAGTGGCAGCATTGTCATTCATCCTGTCCTGTGATCACTGGGATTTGTTCTCTCATATTCCTACCATGTATCAATTCCTGATTGGGGTCACTAACAAGCGACCTCCTGTCATTCACAGATACCCCACCTGGTATCTTCCCAAAGTTCTCAAGTCCCTGACAGATCCTCCATACAAGCCATTGAAGGAGGCCCCCCTGCATTACCTTTTGTTCAAGCTAGCCTTTCTGCTGCCCATCATGTTGGCATGCCGGATTTCTGAGCTCTCAGTTTTGTTGGTACATCATGACCTTTGCTTGTTCCATCTCAATTGGGTGGTCTTGTGGCCTGCTCCTTCCTTAGTACCAAAAATAAACTCAACGTTCCATCAAGTGCAGGAACTGGTACTTCCAACATTCTATGCCCGGCCTACCCATCCTTCTGAGAGACTATGGCATACTTTGAACATTTGGAGAGCCTTATGCATTTACATCAAGTGCACTCATTCCTTCTGAAAGATGGAAGCTCTCCTAGTTGACTTTTTACCACAGTCATTGGATCATAAGGTTACCCCCATGATGGTTGGTCGCTGGATTATTGTGAAGGCCTATGACCTGGAATCCATTCCTCATCGCACTCCACCCATAATGCCACCACCCAGCAGTTTGAACAACTCATCATCTCCTCGAGGAACTCTGCCACGCAGTTACCTGGGCCTCTCTTACTCAATTTATACATTATATGATTGACAAATACCCATTATATGATTGACAAATACCCATCAGCCAATGCAACATTTGATTGCTGTGTGCTACAGAAAGTAATGGAAGACATCACTTATGGCCCACCAATTGGGAGTTAGCTTTGGTATGCCTCATCCTGACTGCTGGCTTCTCCCAGAATGGAGAAGGAGCATTGGCCTACCTGATATGCTTCTTCCCATCAGGAGGAGCTAGCAGTCAGTACCCTCCCTTTTCCTTTTAAACTAGGACTGATTGGTATCATTCAACAAGGACTTCTCTCTGATTTGTTTCTTTCTTGAAACATTGCCGTCTCTTTGTCTTTAGATTGGACTATAGCTTTCCTTTCTGACCTCACAGCATGCACTCGAGCTCACTGCCTCCGGTCTTGTCAGTGATGGTCTTGTCTAGAACCAGCCAACAATTTCTTCTTATGTGCTCTGCGAGGTGTTAGACTGTTCGTGTTCACCACATCAAGTCTTTGCATCGGATTCATTAGAACTGGGAGTCCAGTGGGCGGATCCAGTCATAAAACAAGAGACTCAGTCCTCATTGCTGATGGGCATGGACAACCCATCCTGATTGCTGGCTCCTCCTGATGATAGAGACACCTCCTCCTCCAAGATTATTTGTATCTCATACTTTTTCTGCTTTTTCTGATCTCTTTTAAATGATGCATTCATATTGAAGTTCAATAAACTTCGTTTCCCAATTCCTCAAATAGCTTTTGAAATGTCTCCTATGTAGTGTCTTTTTTGTGATTTCTATAGGTTTCATTACTTTTCTAATAATAGCCACTTCATCAGTTACATAAAGTAAAACAGAGATTTCAACTTGTTTATTTGTGGTTTTCTCTGGTCCTGAAATCTTATCCATTCTGGCATTCTATAATTTTATAGTCAAATGGCATGACTCAGGTTTCTTTTATCTTGTTTTACAAAGTCACTAATCATCTTCCCATGAGAACTTTAAACAGACTGCCTATTATTCTAATTATTTAAATTATTTTTAAAACAATTTAGTAAAAACCCTAAAATTTCAAATTTTACTGCCTTCCTAATCCATTTTAATCTTTTTAAAAAGGTTCTTATTAAGTGTTTGGGTTTTGAGGTGTTTTTGCCATTGATCTTAAATTATTTAAATTGTTTATTCTATAATCTGGAATAAAATGTCACTTATCTTTTTTTTTAAAGCCAAAACCAAGCTTTTATTTTAAATATCTCTTTTAACTTTTAGCTATTTGTAATTTTAACATGCTGGAGAAAATGAGGTTTCAATGAATCTAGATGTCTCTATGAACTGGGTGTCTGTCTTGTAGTTTCTCCTCACAAGAAGTAGCTGTCTGGGGCACAGTAGGCAATCTCTTGATCTCTCTTTTTGCTGTGCCCAGCCATTAGTCTCTCTCCCCCCCCCCCCCCCCCATGTTGTCTCATCTCTCTAGGAGAGATCTTAGTGTACCTTTGTCTTCATCCAGAAGACTTCAATTTTTTATTTTATAAAAGTAAACTTTATTTACACACACAAAATACAAACAATTCAACTCACAAAAAAGGAGAAAAAAACCATTAAAATAAAAGTTAGACATTTTTGTAACGTGCCTGTAGTACAAATCTAGTGGTGCTTATTTACTATTACATAAATTATATTTACATATATACATCGAGTTTTAGCAAAGATCTTATTCTGGTATGTCTTTTGGTTTTCTTTTTGTGACTGATTTTCTGATATTTACTTCCCATATTATCTAATATTTATTAATTCTCTGATTTTACTTTTTTTCTTTTTTCCATCCAGTGATAAAACTTACTCCAACAGTTAATGTACACTTGCTCATCTATATTTTTTATTCATTTGGTTAAACTATCCATTTCTGCACACAATGTGATTTTTTCAATTACATCTCCCTCAATAGGCAAATTTCTGTTTTTCCAATGTTGTGCAAGCAATATTCTCGCTGCTGTTGTTATGTGGAAGGTTAGAAACAGTTGATGTTTTCCCCAAGTTTTCACGTGTTATACCTAACCAAAAAAAATCAGGTTTCTTTTCTATTTTTTTCTCTAATATTTCTTTTAACCATGTTTGGATTTTCCCCCAGTATCTTTTAACTTTGTCACAACTCCACCACATGTGGTAATATGATCCAAATTCTTGTTGCACCTCCAATATCTAGGTGAACACTTTTTGTCTATTTTAGCTAATTTTGTGGGGGTTATGTACCAGTTTTCTTTATAGTTTGTGGCTAATGTTATCTTTTTGGATCTACTCCACATTTGTTGCCATTCATTTAGGGTAATGGGCTAACCAAAATCCTGTGCCCATTTAATCATATTTTCCTTCATTTGTTCTGTTTCCATTTTATAATTTAATAAATAACAGTATACACTAGTTTTTAAATCAGTTTCTGCTCCAGGCCTAATAGTATTTTATCTAAGACTACCTTTGTTTCTGTCTCTTGTCTTTTTCTAATTTTTCCCCATCATTCCAAATCAATCCCTTCCTCTCTCAATTCTATTCTAGATTTTAAATTCTTTTCATCATTCATCACTTTTTGTATGTTATTGCCTTACCAACCTTTTTAAAATTTGGGTGGGTAATGGCATCCAAAGGTGAAAACCAATTTGGGATACCTCTGTATATTTGTTTCTTAAATCCTTAACCTAACAGACAATAGTGAATTCCTTATAAAGTGTTTCATAAAGTAGCGATGAATACATGTTTGTTATCCCAAAGAAAAGAATGCCAACTGGCTTGTAGGTCATGGCCTTCTAATATTAGGATTCTGTTGTTTTCTAATATCATCCATTCCCTCATGCACATGAGAATTGCAGTATTGTAATATCCTTGCCAATCTGGTAACCCAAAACCGCCTTTATCATTTGATTCTTGTAAATGTTTGAGTCTTATTTTGGGTCTTTTATGTTGCCAAATAAATTTATTCATTAATCTATTTAAGTTTGTAAAGGATTCCTGCTTCAATTTGATTGGAATTGTCTGAAATAAAAACAAGATTTTTGGTAATATGTTCATTTGACAGCTGCAATTCTTCCCATAAAGAAAAGTTGCAGCCTTTCTCAATTGTCTAAATCTCTTTTAATTTTTGCGTTTAATATATCATAATTATCCTTTTTTAAAGGTCTGTTTCTGGCAGGTAAATTACATTCATTATTGTTATTAAGTTATTCCTTAGATATCTTTTGGGTAAGAATCCATTCTGATCAATGTGGATGAAGCTATTTAAATATCCTTTTAATCTCGGCCATAATTGAGTTGAAAATTTTGTAATCGACATTTAAGAAGGAAATGGGTCTATAATCCTGAATTAGGGTATGGCCGGTATCTTTTTTGGTTATCAAAGCTATATTGGCTTCTTTCCAGGACGTAGGTATTTTCCCTTCTTTCAAAACAGCATTATAATAGGTTATCTTCCAATTGTTCTTGTATTCCTTTATAGATTTCTATTGGGAGTCCATCTGAACCTGGTGATTTATTGCTTTCCTGTTTTTTAAATGCTTCCCTCACTTCTATATTTGTAATCTCTTTATTTAACATCTGTTTAATATTCTCTGGAACTTTAGGAAGATCTGCCATTTTGAAAATTGCTTGTGTTTTCTCTTGGTCAATCCGCTTATCATTTTTTATATAGTAATCTATAAAATTCACTAATAATTTGTTTCTTTTCCTCTATATTATAACAAAGGGCTCCTTCCTCATTTTTAAGAGTACCAATCAATCTTTTTTCCCTTTGTTTTTTAATTTTCTTTGCAAGCCATTTCCCAGGCTTGTTGGCATTTTCAAAAAAAAATGTTTATTATATTTAATTTGTTGAGCCAGTTCTTCCTTATCTAGTAAATGAAGTCTATGTTTTGCCAATATCATTTGTTGTTTTATCTCCTTTTTATCTGGTTCCCTTTTTAATTCTTCTTCTATTTTTCTATATTCTTCCTCTAACTTTTGTCTCTTCTTCTTACAGTCCTTGGCCATGTATGCTATTGCTGTCCCCCTCATTACCGCTTTTGCAGTATCCCAAAGATTCTGTAAATTAGTTTGCTCCTTAGTATTTTCTTGAAAAATATTTAGATCATCTTTTATTTTTTGTTTAAAGTCTTTATGGTTCGCTATTGCCCTCTTTAATATCCACCTTGGCTTTTTTACATTGTCTTTCCACTTTATCCTAATTGCTTTATGGTCCACTTCCAAATTGCTTGCTTGCTTGCTTGCTTGCTTGCTTGCTTGCTTGCTTGCTTGCTTGCTTGCTTGCTTGCTTGCTTGCTTGCTTGCTTGCTTGCTTGCTTGCTTTATTTATTTATTTATTTATTTGGCTTATATACCACCCCTCCCCATGGATTCGGGCCGGCTTACAACATTTCAATAAAAATGTACAATATATAAAATATTTCTAAGCCAATTAATAGAATAGTTAATTTAAAAATTGTCTTAAAACTAATCATTAAAATCAAACAATCCCATGCACACTATCACATCTAACACATTTACATTTTCAGGTTCTTACAAAAGGCAATGAGGGCGGGGGCAGTGCGAATCTCTGGGGGGAGTTGATTCCAGAGCGCCCCCCCCCCCCCGAGAAGGCTCTTCCCCTAGGAATGACATTGTCTAATTGACAGGACCTGGAGAAGGCCAACTCTGTGGGACCTAACCAGATGCTGAAATTCATGCACAGATAATCTGGTCCTATGCCATGTAGGGCTCTATAGGTCATAACCAACACTTTGAATTGGATCCGGAAACCAATTGGCAGCCAATGCAGTCCGCCGAGTGCTGGAGAGACATGTGCATCTCTTGGTAGGCCCATAATAGCTCACGCAGCTGCATTCTGCACAATTTGAAGTTTCCGAACACTTTTCAAAGGTAGCCCCATGTAGAGAGCATTGCAGTAGTCGAACCTAAAGGTGATAAGGGCATGGACGTCTGTGAGCAGAGACTCCCTGTCCAAATAGGGCCGCAACTGGTGCACCAGGCAAACATGGGCAAACGCCCCCCTTGCCACAGCCGAGAGATGATGCTCTAAAGTCAGCTGTGGATCAAGGAGGACCCCCACGTTGCGAGCTCTCCCTGAGGGGGGCAAAAGCTCTCCCCACAGGGTGATGGACGGACAGATAGATGTGTCCTTGGGAGGCAGTTCCCACAGCCACTCTATCTTGTCGGGATTGAGCTTGAGCCTGTTGGCACCCATCCAGACCCTGACAGGTGCACATTACTTCCACTGCTTCACTGAGTGGACATGGGGTGAAAATGTAGAGCTGAGTATCATCATCAGCGTACTGATAGTAACTCACCCCGTCCCTTGGATGATCTCACTCAGCGGTTTCATGTAGATATTAAACAGCAGGGGAGAGAGCACCGACCCCTGAAGCACCCCACAAGATAGGGACCTGGGAGTCGACCTCTGACCCCCACTAACACCAACGGTGACCGATCAGAGAGGTAGGAGGAGAACCACCATAAAACAGTGCCTTCCACTCCCAGCCCCCGAAGGATACCATGGTCGATGGCATTGAAAGCCGCCGAGAGGTCAAGAAGCACCAGGATAGAGGATAAACCTCTGTCCTGGGCCCGCCAGAGATCATCAATCAGCGTGACCAAAGCAGTTTCTGTGCTGTAGCCAGGTCTGAGTCCTGACTGTTGAGGGCCTAGATAATCGGCTTCTTCCAAGAACCGCTGGAGCTGGAGCAACACCAACTTCTTAACAACCTTCCCCATAAAGGGAAGATTGGAGACAGGACAATAGTTATTAAATATGGCTGAGTCCAGGGAAGGCTTCCTGAGGTGGGGGTGCACAAGTGCCTCCTTGTAGGGATCTGGGAAGGACCCCTCACTCAGAGAAGTGTTGGTAATCTTCTGGACCCAGCTCCATGTCACCTCCCTGCTGGCCGAGACCAGCCAGGAGGGACATGGGTCCAATAAGCAGGTGGCGGAACTCCCAGCTCCAATGGCCTTGTCCACTTCATCAGGTATCACCAGGTCAAATTCGCTCCAAACAGGTGGACTAAGACAAGCCCCTGTCACCTCGACTGACTCATTTCTATTTCCACCTCTGCTAGTTGTAAATCTATTTCGATGGTTACCTATGCCATATCCAACCTCGACCAAGAGCAATGTCTGTCCGAATAGTAAATAAAGCCACTTTGTGTTAAATGTCTTTCTTGCCAGCTCCTTTTAGTTTCCACTCTTTATTAAATTCAAAACAGGACTTAGGGAGCACTTTTCTGATTTTCTTATTCTTCCACTCTTATAGTCTAGTTCTCTATTAATAATCCCATTTAAATCACCTAAGATACAGATGTTATCTCCAACTACTTCTCCAATTATCCCTTGTAATTTTCTATAAAATTTCTCTTGCCTTTTATTTGGCGCATAAATGTTTATAAAAGTTATAGGCTTGTTATTCATTACTAATTCCAACATTCATATTCGTCCTTCTGAATCTTTATATAATTGTTTTGCCTGGATACTTTCGTTTGTATCAAATATGACACCTCTTTTTGTTGTTTTGAAAGGGAAGTATAGTACTTTTAATTTATCTTTGTTCAGTAAATATTCATGTTTGTCTTTTATATGCACTTCTTGGAGAGCTATTATGTCGAAATGATTTGTATATAGTTTATTTAGGACTTTCCTTCTTTTTTGTTGGGAATTTAAACCATTGATATTCACTGAACATATTTCTATTTTTTGTCCCCCCCACACTATTTGTATTTTGGCCTAACCGCCACCCTTTGCTTCCTACAATTTAGCCAGTTACCAATCCAAGACAAGACCTGTCCTCTAATTCCGTGGCTGAAGAGCTTTTTTAGGAGTCTTTGGTGAGGGACTTTGTCAAAAGCCTTTTGAAAGTCAAGGTATACAATATCAACTGGGTCCCCTTTATCTATTTGTTTATTTACACCCTCAAAGAATTCTAACAAGTTAGTAAGACATGATTTGCCTTTGCAGAAACCATGTTGATTTTCGTTCAGCAATGCCTGTTTTTCTATGTGCCCAGTAATTTTATCTTTTATAATGGTTTCCATCACTTTGCCTGGAACTGAGGTTAAACTGACTGGTCTATAATTTCCTGGATCACCTGTGGATCTTTTCTTGAAGATGGGGTTACATTTGCCTGCCTCCAATCCTCAGGTATAGTGCCTGATCTTAGAGAAAGATTATATATTTTAGCCAGAAGTCCTTGAGAACTCTAGGGTGGATGCCATCTGGACCCGGCGATTTGTTGACATTTAGTTTAGAAAGGCATGCAAGAATATATTTCTTGTTTATCTCTATCTGATTTAATTCTTCTAATTCCCTCCCTGAGAAAACTAATTCAGTGGCAGGCAAACACTCTCTATCCTCCTCAGTGAAAATGGAGGCAAAGAAGTCATTTAGCATCTCAGCAATCGCTTTGTATTCTCTGATTATCCCCTTATGACCATTGTCATGAGTGGCCCAACTGTTTTTCTGGTTGGGTTCCTGCTTCTGATGTACTTAAAAAAGGTTTTGTTATTATTTTTAATATTCTTTGCTATATGCTCCTCAGAATCTCTCTTGGCTTTCCTGACTATCGCCTTGCATTTCGTCTGCCAGACTTTGTGATCTTTCTTGTTCTCCTCGGTAGGAAGCACCTTCCATTTGTTAAATGAGTTTTTCTTCTTTCCAATAACCTCCTTTACTTCATTCGTAAGCCATACTGGTATCCTCTTGGACTTTCCAGTCCTCTTTCTTCTTTTAGGAATGCATTTTAGTTGAGCCTGTTGTAACATATTTTTAAACAGTTTGCAAACATTTTGGAGGGATTTGACTTTTTTCCTGTTCCTTTTAGTTTCTTTACTATTTTCCTCATTTTGGCAAAATTCCCTCTGTGAAAGTTTAAGATCTCTGTGTTTGTTTTCACTAACAATTTGCTATCCATGGTTAAGTTGAAGGTTATTGTGACTTTGAATTTGCTTGAATTTTGAGTTCATGAGATTCTAACTTCTCATTTATGTACAAGGCCACACCACCACCATTTCTCCCTCTCCTGTCCACCCTATACAGTTTGTAACCTGGAATCCTTGTGTCCCATTGGTTTTCTTCTGTCCATCAGGTTTCTGTTATGCCAATAATATCAATATTATTTTCTTTCGCCAAGCATTCCAATTCCCCTATTTTTGTTCGAAGGCTTCTAGCATTTGTGTACAGACATTTATATCTCATTTTCTGGTGCACTTTCAACTTTGACTGTAGGTTTTGACTGTAGAATTTGTAGATGGCCTATCATGTCCTTCTGCTTGACTATTACAATTTAATTTTCCTGTTGACTCACCAATGTGTACATAACTTCCACCCTCCATATTTGGCAGTGTGCCTTCTCGAACCGGAAGCTGCCCAGCTCCTGTCGACTTGCCCCTACAGATCAGTTTAAAAAGCTGCTCTGAAACCGTTTTAATATTAATCGGCAGCAGTCTGGTTCCATTATGGATCAAGTGTAACCCGTCCCTTTTGTACAGGTGTGGCTTGTCCCAAAATATTTCCCAGTTCCTAATTAATCTAACGACCCTTCCTCTCAACACCACTGCCTCACCCACGCATTGAAGCTCCTGAGCTCTGCCTGTCTAGCTGGCCCTGCGCGTGGAACAGGTAGCATTTCTGAGGATACAACCTTGGGGTCCTGGACTTTAATCTTCTATCTAGCAACCTAAATTTGGTTTCCAGGACCTTCCGCTTAGCTTTCCTAATGTCATTGGTACCGACATATACCACAACAGTTGGCTCCACCCCAGCACTATCTATCAGCCTTTCTAGATGCCTCGTGATGGGTAGTTAGTTACATTTACAAAGGAAAGGAAGATTTAAACCCCAGACTGACTTATCTACTAGCAAAAAAATCTAATGGGCTTAATTCTTCATAGTTCTCTTCCCTATTCTTAAATTCTTCCCTCTACTGTATGCTATATCTTGATGTTACTATGTTGTGCAGTTTTCTGCTCTTTCTAACAGCAGTGAATCATGTATGATTCTAAATATACTACATGCTAAAATATATACCATGCAATGATGGTATATCTAGAGCAGGATTGTCAGACTTTAAAAAATATATATTTTCTCTATATTCAACATACAACTTCATATATTTTCAATACAACTTAATATGGATATATCATTTTTAAGTACAATAAACTAGATCACATTCCAATTTTGCTTTATATTGTTTCATCTGTATCCATCTTTCTTCTCTCCACTTCCCTCTTTCTATCTCAGGCAGCTATTCCACCTCTACTACCTCCTTTCTTACTCCTTCTCCCTCCTTCTGCTACCATTCCCTTCTCCTTCCTCCTTCTTCCTTCTACACTTCCTCTACTCTCCTCTTTCTCTCCTTTACAACTTCCCATTCTCCCTCAAAATCCTTCCTTAAGTGAATAATTCTATTACAATTACATGACAGACTAGAATGCTTCTCTAGATCTTACCCTTGATCATCCCTATCTACTATATTTAACTCTTAAGTTTTGGTATATGTATTTTAACTCGTGCTACCTCCTTTTTCCTAGTGTTTTCTCCTGGGTCTACCCCTGACCAATTCAATTTTTGTTCCAGATTAGTTGCTATAGCTAGAATTTTTTACAAGCTAATTTTGTTTATTGTGCCTCTTCTTATTTAATATTTTAGCTCCTCATTTGCTTCTCCCCCCCCCAAGCATTTCTAAACACCCAATAATTTCTAAACACCCAATAAAAAATCTATTTGTAACAACCAATTTATCCTTTGGTCTCATATTAACAATAATACTATTTTCTTGTATCTTATTTTGCATCAATATCATCATTATTATTTTATTTATTTATTAGATTTTTCTGCCGCCCTTCTCGAGGCGACTCAGGGCAGCATACAACATTATAAATGGAACAATATTTAAAGAAATATAAATTACTATAAAAGAATTATACAAATTACTAAAAAGTATTTTAAAAAACCCATATACAATCATGCACATTCATCTAATTCAATCATACATAGTATCGGCCAGAGACAATCTTATCATTCATGGGCCCCATGCCCATCGGCAGAGGTAGGTCTTAAGAGCTTTACGAAAGACCAGGAGAGAGGGGGCGGTACGAATCTCTGGAGGGAGTTCGTTCTAGAGGGCCAGGGCCACCACAGAGAAGGTTCTTCCCCTAGGCCCCACCAGCCAACATTGTCTGGCTGACGGGACCTGTAGAAGGCCGACTCTGTGGGACCTAATGGCCGCTGGGATACATGAGGCAGAAGACGGTCCCTAAGATAATCTGGTCCTGAGCCATGTAGGGCTTTATAGGTCATAACCAGCACTTTGAATTGCACCCGCTCATGAAAACCCCAAATCCCCCATCTCAGAAAATTTGAATATTACATGTGATCAATAAAAAAAGGATTGTATATAGAACAATACTGGATGCTTCAATAGCGGCCTTCAGCTCTTCTGCATTGTTCCATGTCATGTCTCATCTTTTTCTTGGCAATGCCCCATAGATTCTCTATGGAGTTCAGATCACGCGAGTTTGCTGGCCAATCAAAGACAGTAATCCCACGGTCATTGAAGCAGGTTTTGGTGCTTTGGGCAGTGTGAGGAGATGACAGGTCCTGCTGGGAAATTTAAGTCAACATACCCATAAAGCTCATATGTGGATGGAAGCATGGAGTGCTCCAAAATCTCCCGGTAGACGGCTGTGTTGACCCTGGACTTAGTGAAGCATAGTGGATGAATACCAGCAGTTGACATGGCTCCCCAAAACAACACAGACTGTGGAAATGTTACACTGGACCTCAAGCATCTTGCAGTGTGTGTCTCTCCATTCTTCCTCCATACTGTGGGTCTTAGTTTCCATATGAGATGTAAAGGTTTCTACAGTTTGTGTTGTCATCCTGGACTTCCGTAACACCTCAGCAGTGCCACAGACTAATAGTGTCCATGCCACACCACATTGAGGCAGTAATTGCTGCAAAAGGGGCCCAAACGAAGTACTGAGTACATATGCATGCTTACACTTTTCAGAAGTCTGATATTGTTCTATGTACAATCCTTTTTTATTGATCACATATAATATTCTAATTTTCTGAGATGGGGGATTTGGGGTTTTCATGAGCTGTACCCCATAATCATCACAATTATGACAAATCTCAGCTTGAACTATCTTGCCTTGCATGTTATGAATATCTCTCATATATTAAGTTTCACCTTTTAAGTTACATTATTGAAATAAATGAATGTTTGCATGATATTCTAATTTTTCGAGCTTCACCTGTATAGCTATAGTTTCGTAAAGAGTTAAGTCTGAGATAAGCAAATGAATATATAGTGATACCTCTGCTTAAGAATGCCTCTACTTAAGAACTTTTTTAGATAAGAACCAGGTGTTCAAGATTTTTTTGCCTCTTTTTAAGAACCATTTTCTACTTAAGAACCCAAGCTCGGAAAAATTTCCCAGAAAATTTGAGAGTGGCACGAAGGCCCAGCCAGTTCCCTGCCATTCCCCCTTTAATCCCACCCATCTTGGGCTTTTCTGGGCTGCCAGAGGAGCCTTTTGGTGGCGCTTCAAGAGGCTTTGGCAATCCAGAGCGAATGAAGCATTTTCCTTAAACCTCTGCCAGCACTCAGAGAAAAGAAACGCTCCCTTTACTCTGGGCAGCGACTGTCCTCCTCCTCTTCTTCCTCCTCCTCCCACCCAAATTCCAAGCTTTTATTTCTTTCCTAATGGATTTGCACGCATTATTTGCCTTTACATTGATTCCTATGGGAAAAATTGCTTCTACTTACAAACTTTTCTACTTAAGAATCTGGTCACGGAACGAATTAAGTTCTTAAGTAGAGGTACCACTGTACTCATTTTGTTAATGTATAGTTTCTGAGGACTGGAATTTCTAACTATTTCCAATTACCCCAATATAGGTTAAACCAAATTAGATGTCTAGCTGATGTACCCTGAATTGACCTTGCATTTTTCAATGCTCCCAAGAGCTTTGGGGATATTACAGGGTGGTAGAAAATAGCAGTTTTATTATTTTTTTAAAGTCAATTCAAATGTATATATTGATTAAAATATTTTTCTAGAATTATTGCTCTAGTCTTGATGATTTTAGTGTTTATAAGTGCTAGGTAGATTTTAGTTTTTGAGGGTTTAGAAAACATATAATTAGGAAGTAATTCCAACATTCTTATGATCTGTGATAAGGGCATCATCATTTAGTGAAAAAGCATTTTGTGTTGCATATATTAAATACAAAGATTTTTTGTCAGATTTTTAAGCATTTTTGTCAAATTTCTTAACATCTGCATGTTTATATGGATAAATGCCCTAGTAAAAACAGTAACAAAAGTGATACCAGAGAATATTCTCTTTGAATTAAAAAATGATTCTTTCGCTGAATTGCCTAATTGTCTTGCTTAGGTATAAAGTAAAAATGCATAAAATACAAAATGCAGTGCATTGACTCACAACTGGTTACTTAGCGACAATTTAAAGTTATGACAGATGTCCCCAGCACTACTTATATCTAGATTGAGTTTTGTGACTGCCCCCCTCATAGTAACATTATTTTATTTTGGGCCACATTTACTGCCACTTACAGTATCCCATGGCCATGGGACAGCAATTTAAAACTTTTGTGTCTGGAACCTGCATTTATTTAGAGTTCAGAAGGAATTGGGCGATTTATAAATAAATAAAATAAAATAAAATTACTTTCTGTTATGCCCTATTCGAACAGTTGAAAGCTGATCGCTGATTGGTTGAGACGCAGCAAGTCAAAATAGACTTGCCGCCAAAAACGAATGACTATTAAATGTTTTTCCCGCGTTTTAAAAGGTATAAATAGGCACAGCTTTCACCACTGCCACAGTTGAAGTTTGTTAGCAGAGCTGAACACTCCTGGTTAGCCTCTTAATAAAAAGAGCTGTTACCAACCCGTGGACTCCAGCCTCTGATTTAACACTGGCGACAAGGGTGCCCAACCTCCGCGTTACAGATGGCCTCCTCTATGGCAGAGGCACCCGCCTTCTTCAACCCCGATCAAGACACTTAGACAGTGTACATGTCCAAATTCAGAATATTCCTCCGAGCTAGCAACCTTCACGACACATCCGACAACAGGAAACGTGCTATTTTCTTGAACTATTGTGCCCCCACCATCTATAGCCTGTCCGCCACATTAGTCAACCCTGAGTCTGTGGAGACCGTCGCTTGGTCCACCTTCCAGACGAAGCTGGCCGCACATTTCCAGCCTACCACTCCTGCTCGCGTCAGCCACAACCAGTTCAACCACATGCGGCAGGCTAACGGAGAATCCATCAACGACTTTGCCACCCGACTCCGAGCCCTCCTATCGAAGTGCAAATTTAAAGACCCAGAGGATCGTCTCGTTGACTGCCTCATTTTTGGCATGAGCAACATCGCTTTGCAAAAGAAATTCTTAATAGATGAAGATGCTACCCTTCAAGATATCCTTAAAGCCACTAAAGCTGCGGAGATTTCAGATGCCTCAGTCTCCGAAATCAAGCACTCTAGCTCCTCTGTCAACTACATACCAGATGACATCGAAGGCCCCGTGGACACTCTTCACAACAGACAACACGACCATCCTGCCGAGGACAACTCTTGCCTGCAGATTGAACCAACCCTTTGACCCCAACGGCCGTGACCATCGCCAGACCGCCAAATGCAATGGATACAATGGCACCCACTCCCGAGCAAGGTGCCCCTTCCGGGATTCATACTGCCGCCGCTGCCAAAAGAAAGGCCACATCGCCGAAGCCTGCCAAGCAGTCCTCTCCGGAGACTTTCCCCAAACCAACACATGCCCGCTGATGATGTCCAGAAGCACCAAGCCTCCTGTTAACCACGCCAACTTCAAACTGACTTGTCAACCTTCGCTTATGCTGCTGCATTCTTTTGCTTGGTTGTCAATAGTTATGGGATGGGTTAGAGATAAGGGTGTGGGAGGGAAGAGCACAGGAGGAGAGTTAGGTTTCATTTTCCTAGGTACCAGGAGGAGACCGTTAGAGGAAAATTCTAGAAAAGTGACATGAGGGCCAAGATGTCCCACCTGATGGCTATGAACAATGGGGATTGGGCATTGTCCCAAGGGGGGTGGAGAAGGGGTTTTGATATATGCTTATATTGCGCTATTTTCTCACACTTTGTTTTTCTTTCGATGCTTGTAGTTCTGATTTTGATAAATTTACTTTTGAACTTTTACAAAAAGGACTCTGCGTTTTATTTGTCTAAATTCTGACTGGCAGCTTGACACGACCACAGGACCCAGAACTGTCAACAGCAGAGGTAATGCACCAATCTATATTAACTATAATTCCTCATTGACACAAGGCAAACTTTTTACCTCATTGTTTATTAACAAACGGCCTTGTAAAATGGAAATAGACATGGGATCCAAACATTCGATTATCCGTTGGCATAAATTTCGGCTTTACATGCCACACATTCAAAAGGCGCCCTTGCGCCCTTGGACTTCCGGGTTGTCTGATTTTTAAGGGAAATGTATTCCTTTTGTGGGTTGTATTGATGTACCTGTTTCGTGTAAATGTTTTAATGGTTCCTTGCCCCCCATTGTGGTTAACGGTCTCAAGCACACCCTGCTTGGCTTAGAATGGTTTGCTCCCCTAGGCATGAGTGTCACAGGCATTAATGCCATCGATGGCTTCTCCTGCTTCTCTTGTAAGGGAATTGACAAACTATAACCCAGGGAATCCTTGTCCCCACTGACCATGCCAAATGGGAGACCCCTATAGCCTTGCCTCTTAAACCCGATGGCTCAGTACATATATGCACAGATTATAAAGCTATCATAAATAAGGCCCTGCAGCATAACGCTTACCCAATTGCCGTCGTACAGCATTTATTGCACACTCTGGGCAGCAGCTCAATTTTTGCAAAGATAGACCTTGCCCAAGCTTATCAACAGTTACCTGTGGACACTATAACAGCAGAAGCCCAGACTATTGTCACCCGTAGAGGTGCTTTTAAATGCACCAGATTGCAATTTGGTGTCTCTACCGCCCCAGGCATCTTCCAGAGCCTCATGGAATGCCTCCTTAACAAAATTCCAGGTGCGGTGCCCTACTTTGATGACGTCCTCATTTCCGCCCATTCAGAAGCCCAACTTTGGGACAGAGTTCGTGCCATCCTTAACAAATTTAAAGAAACCGGGCTGCGCATCAAACTTGACAAATGCTCTTGGGCAGTTCCAAGCATAGAATTCTTAGGATTCTGCATTGACAAATCTGGTATCCGCCCCACCGAATCAAAAATAGCAGCCATCCAAAGTGCCCCCACCCCCAAAAACAAAATGGATTTACAAGCATTTCTTGGCTTGCTAAATTTTTACTCTGTATTTCTTAAACAGAAAGCTACGGTGGCGGAACATCTGCATCACCTTCAAAGGTGCAGCCCAGACATGGAGAACCACTGAACAATTCACCTTTCAATCTATTAAAAATTTACTTTCATCTGATAGCGTCTTTGTGCAATACAATGTTACTATGCCTGTTACCCTAACCTGTGACGCTTCCCCCTCTTTCTTCTCCCCTTGCATGACTCGTTGGGCCATTTTTCTGGCAGGATACAACTATGTCCTACCCACGGGGGGGGGGCAGAAAATAGAACATGCAGACACTTTAAGTAGATGCCCCCAACCAGAACTAGTAAACGACCTGGCGCCAGCGTCAAGTGTGTTTCTTATTGAAATGCATGAGGTCCCCCTCTTAACTGCTATTGAAATTGCTAGTGAGACAGCAAAAGACCCATTTTTATCCCAAGTGAAACAATGGATTTTAAAAGGTTGGCCAAACAAGAAACAAAATTATGTTTTACAATTGTATAAGAACAGACAACAAGAATTAAGTGTTTTAAGATATTGTATATTGTGGGGGGATTGTGTGGTAATTCCTCAAACACTTCAAAAAAGAGCTGTGAAACTTTTGCACCAAGGCCACCCGGGCATGGTGAAAATGAAAACCCTGGGCAGAAGTCACTTATGGTGGCCAGGTTTAGATAAAGACATTAAGTCTTGGGTGGCTACCTGCTACCCATGCCAGCAAACACGCTCAGATCTGCTGAAAAGCAAGCCAGACGAGTGGGAGGCACCAAGGGGCCCGTGGTCCAGAATACACATCAACTTTGCGGGCCCCATGGATGGGCAATCATTCCTCATCATCGTAGATGCATGTTCAAAGTGGCCGGAGGTCGTCCTAATGAACTTCACCACTACAGCAGCCACCATTAAAGTCCTACAACGCCTCTTCTCAACGCATGGCATCCCCAATGTCTTGGTTTCCGACAATGGCCCCACAACTGACTGCTTGCCAGATGGAACTCTTTTTGGCCGAACAAGAGATCAGGCATCCTCTGATCTTGCCTCCCTTTACAGCCACCAATGGACTAGCGGAACGGATGGTGAGGATCACTAAGGAAGCCCTCAGCCATTCTGCCCCTGGGGACTGACAAGAAAGGCTGGAGGAATTCCTCCTAGTCCAGCACATCACGCCTTCAGCAACTACCAACAAAAGCCCAGCGGAGCTCCTCATGGGAAGGAAGCTCCGCTCTCAACTAGACAGAGTACACCCCGAATACTCTGCAGGAAAAGACAAACCTAATCACATTCCTGAAATACCTTTTAAACCAGGCGACCCAATATTTGCCAAAAACTTTGACTCTGACCTACACTGGAGAGAAGGGCTGGTTGAGGAACGAACTGGCCCAAAATCATATCTAATAAAACTGACCGATGGCAGAGTGTGGCGGAGACACATAGATCAAATAAGGAAACAAGTTATACAAAAAATGAATCTCTCTAATGCCAACACTCTGCCTTTTCCAGATCTTGAGCTGCCTACTAATGAAGAAAATCAACCATCATACTCACCAAGTCTTCTTCATGTCTCCTGCAATGGTTATCCTGGACACCTGGAGGCCGGCGATGGTAAGGCTGCATCGATGCCCATAGGCCAAGAAAATCTTAGGCAGGGCGGAGCAGCACAGGAGCCAGCCTCACAGGAGGACAGCTCACCAGCAACTGAACTGAGCCACTTTGAAATGCCAATAACGAGTCCCTCCTTCTAGAGTCACCAGCATAGGTTTTCAGATATTTGTCAGGTAGAAGATTATTTTAGGGACCAGGCAATGTAGTGTATTTAGAAATGTCTAATTTTTGAGATGATCCTAAGTGGGAAAATATTACACAAAAATATTTATATTGAAATTGTGATGCATGTATTAATGACTGGGTGATAGAGGACGATTACTCATAATCTTTCAATAATATTTGAAACAATCCAACCTTAAAAGCCATTCCTGTAACGTATAGGGCAGTGATGGTGAACCTATGGCATGGGTGCCACAAATGGCATACGGAGCCATATTTACTAGCACGCACGCCATTGTCCTAGCTCAGTTCCAACATGCATGTATGTGCTGGCCAGCTGATTTTTGGCTCACACAGAGGCTCTGGGATGGCATTTTTGGCTTTTAGAGAGCCTCCAGGGAGGATGGGGAGGGCGTTTTTATCCTCCCCCAGCTCCAGGGAAGCCTTATACTATTTTTTGTATTTTATCTTAGGATGGATCTATGTTTATCCCAGGCATGTTTAAATTCAGTTACTGTGGATTTACCAACCACGTCTGCTGGAAGTTTGTTCCAAGGATCTACTACTCTTTCAGTAAAATAATATTTTCTGATGTTGCTTTTGATCTTTCCCCCAACTAACTTCAGATTGTGTCCCCTTGTTCTTGTGTTTACTTTCCTATTAAAAACACTTCCCTCATGAACCTTATTTAACCCTTTGACATATTTAAATGTTTCGATCATGTCCCCCCCCTTTTCCTTCTGTCCTCCAGACTATACAGATTGAGTTCATTAAGTCTTTCCTGATACGTTTTATGCTTAAGACTTTCCACCATTCTTGTAGCCTATCTTTGGACCCGTTCAATTTTGTCAATATCTTTTTGTAGGTGAGGTCTCCAGAACTGAACACAGTATTCCAAATGTGGTCTCACCAGCACTCTATATAGCGGGATCACAATCTCCCTCTTTCTGCCTGTTACACCTCTAGATATGCAGCCAAGCATCCTACTTGCTTTTCCTACCGCACGACCACACTGCTCACCCATTTTGAGACTGTCAGAAATCACTACCCTTAAATTCTTCTCTTCTGAAGTTTTTGCTAACACAAAACTGCCAATACAATACTCAGATTGAGGATTCCTTTCCCCCAAGTGCATTATTTTACATTTGGAAACTGTAAACTGCAGTTTCCATTGCTTTGGACATTTATCTATTAAAGCTAAATCATTTACCATATTACAGATGCCTCCAGGAATATCAACCTTATTGCATACTTTAGAGTCATCAGCAAATAGGCAAACCTTCCCTACCAAACCTTCTCCTATGTCACTCAGTTTGGGACTTATGGGGTTGGTGTGCCTCATCAAGGGCCTTACAGGCCACAAGCTAGTTCACTTTCTAATGATCAACCCACTCCTTTAAGGTGGGGTATTGGGGTCCCTCTTGTGGTAACTCTGGAATAGGCACAAAGTCCTGGCCATACACTAATCTGAACGGAGTAAACCCAGTTCTTTGCATCAACATGTTATAAGCAACCTCCTTAAATGGTAACAGCTCATTCCAATTGTCTTGCTGGTAATTTATGTAGCAGCGAAGATACTGCTCCAACACTAAATTAGCCCTCTTGCATGCCCCATTGGTCTGAGGATGATGGGTGGAGCTTAACCTTTGGGCAGAACCTATGAATGTCAAGAATTCCTTCTAGAACCCTTATGTGAATTGAACGCCCCAGTCTGATACAATCCATTCAGGCATCCCATGAAGTCTATACATATGTTGGATGAATGGTTTAGCCAGCATCTTCGCCGACGGAATCTTTGGACACACCACAAAATGCACCTGTTTAGAGAAAAGGTCAGTAACAACCCAAAACACCATGTGAAACCCACTTTCAGGCAGTTCAACAATGAAGCCAATAGATATTCCCTTCCATGATGCCCCAGGTCTGACCACAGTTTTCCAGCAGTCCTTGTGGCCGACCTGGGGGTATTTTTGCAGCTGCGCACACAGGACAGCTGGCCACATAAGTCACCAAAACCCATTGAATGGGCCCAGAACCACTCGTCTGTTTTCAACGCCTCCACCATGTGGGATTTTAAATCCCCGGGTACTTCCGCTTTCCGGGTTTTCTGCATCTTGGTAACTACTGGGCACACCAAATGCTGGGCCAGGATGACTGGTTGGATTACATCCGGCCTAACATTGTTATACTGGGACAATCTCAACAATGCATCAGCCATAAAGTTCTTTCCCCCAGGTAAGTATCATAGTGAAAAATTGAACTGAGCAAAATGCTACACCTATCAGGCCTGCTTGGGTGACAATTTCCTAGGGGTTTTTAACACTTCCAAGTTTTTGTGATCAGTCCATACTTTAAATGAGTGTTTAGCCCCCTCTAGGAAATGCCTCCTGGTCAATAAAGTCTACCGCACAGTGAATACTTCTTTTTCCCAAACAGCCTACCTCTTCTAAGTCTCGGTTAGTTTCCGGGAGGTGTAAGTACACAGGTGCAAAACTCCTCCAGCATTTAATTGTAGTAAAACTGCCCCCACCAAAACATTGCTAGCATCAACCTGGACCACAAATGGGGCCTCCAGGTCTAGATATTTGAGGATTGGTTCCTTAAGCTTCTCAAATGTGGCTTGGCACCCCATAGTCCATTCCCATGGGCAGCTTGGCTTGGGCCTAGCCTCTCCCTTGTTTCTCAGGAGGTTCGTGATTGGCAAGGCTATTTGGGTGAAGGAAGGGATGAACTGATGGTAAAAATTAGTGAACCCCAGGAAACTCTGAAGCTGCTTATGGGTGCTTACACCTGCCGGAAACTAACTGAACCTCCCACTCCAGGTCGGCTCTAACTTTCTCTGGGTCCATCTCTATCCCTATCTCCTCTATCCCCTGCAGTAGCCCAGATAGTCAATATTGCTCTGGTGAAACTTGCACTTAGATAGCTTGGTGTATAATTTAGTCTCCCCGAGTTTCTCCAATACTGATCGTACCAGGGTCACATGCTCTTCCATAGTCTCAGTGTAAATGAGCACATCATCCAAATAAACCAGCACCCCTTTATACAAATGTTCATGTAGCACCTCATTAATCAACTGCATAAACAACTCCGGTGCCCCTTGTAAGCCAAATGAGAGCACTTGAAATTGGAAACAATCTAATGGGCAGTTGAATACAATCTTCCATTCATCTCCTTTCTTAATCCAAACTCTGTAGTATGCTTCATGTAGATCCAGTTTGGTAAAGATTCTCCCCTTTGCCAAATAGACTAGCATTCCCTTCATGAGTGGCAAGGGGTACATATTTTCCACACAGAGGCATTGAGGTTCCGATAATAATGCACAGTCTTAAAGAGACATCCTTCTTTTCGCTAAAGAGAATTGGGGTGACTACCTGTGGCCTAGCTGCTTGGATGAACCCCCTTTCCAAGTTTTTGTCAATGAATCTGTGCAACTCATCCAACTCATGAGGGGTCAAAGAATATATTTTCGGCTTTGGAAGTTTCATTCCTAGCAGCATTTTAATACTAGAGTCTGTGGGCCAATGGGGTGACAGTTTGTCCACAGCCTTTTCACTAAACACCCCTTCCTCTGGTATTTTTTCCTCTCCAGTGCTCTGCTCCTCCCCGATACCTACTCTCTCCACAGGCTCCTTCGGGGTAGATGCTGTCCCCCCCCTCTTTATCGTGTGGAATTCTTACTATCCTGGTACGACAGTTGACATCTGAGTTCATCATCATCTGCCAGTTGCTGATTTCCTTCAGTTTGGGAAGGTGGTTTGCTGTAACCAGTGATGTTTTTGAGAGTTTTCCACATGTTTGCTAGTTCATTTGTTGAGAATTGATTCTTTAGCTATTCAGAGTAGTTTCTATTTGCTGCTACTATTCCCTTGTTAATACATTTCTGGACTGATTGTACAGCATTCTATCACCTTTTCTGTAGGCTTCCTGTTTGGAACAATGTAACTGCTTAAGTTTAGCTGCAAACCAAGCTTTATTTTTATTGTATATTCACAAGTTTCTGGTTGGTACACATAGGTCTTCATAGAAGCTGACATATGATGTTACAGTATCTGTGAGTTCATCCAGGTCTGCAGAGGCGTCTTTACAAATATTCCAGTCTATGCAGTCAAAGCAAGCTTGCAACTTTAACTTTGCCTCTTCAGTCCAAGTCCTCACTGATTTAATGGTTGGTTTTGTGGCTTTAAATCTTTGTTTGTAAGCAGGTACAAGGTGAACAATATGCATTTTTTTAGTGTTGTGTAGCAGTGGTCTAAGATATTCTTGCCTCTGCTGAGACAATTGACATGCTGAAAGTATTTTGGTAGCTCTTCCCTTTAAAAAAAAAAAATTTAAATTAAATTTTGTAATCGATTTTAAAATATAGAATATTAAACACACACACAACATACAACAGGTGCACAGTGATTGGTGCCCACCACCAGACAAACATTCACACCCCACCACCAAGTTGGGGGTGTTTCTTATATATACAATTTTAACATAAGAGCAAATTACCATATTTTTTGGCGTATAAGACGCACCTTTTTACCAGAAAAAAGTGCTTTAAAAATTGGCTGCATCTTATACATCGAATGCTGCTGAGGCCGCCTTGCAGCCCTTGGCGGGAGGCCGGCAACCCTTGGCAAGGTGTCAGGCATTTGGAGCAGAGGGCGGATCAAAGACACGCCTTTCCCAAACTGGCAGGCGTTGGCTGAAGATCCCTCCCAGCAGACCGAAAAGCGGCTTGGGCGAGCGGCTCTGCCCCACACAAGGTTAAGCACTCTAGCAAAGTGTCACTTTCCAGGGCTTCCAGCTTGCAGGGACAAGGCGGGCATGCCCCCCGAGTTAGCTGGTCCTGGCAAGCCCCAGGCCCCCGCTGCCACTGCCACCACCAAATCGCAATGCTGAGGAGATAGATGAACAGGCCTTGAAGGGACAGAGCCGTTGTCCGCACCAGCGCTGTGTTGTTGGGTGGTGGGGTCGGCTGGAGCAAGTGGTTGTGGCTGGGATCGAGTCACAGAAATTAAAGTCTGTTAGGACCTTAACTCCGGCTATTAAAGAAGGGAGCCTTGGGTTTTTATTATGTTGATATTAAGTGACTTAAACTGCTTGGATCTCGAACAGCCTTAATTAGTCCCCTTGCAGGTTTCACATGCTTTTCCATTTAAAGAGTTATTGCCACATGTTTATAACATTTTGCAGCATTGTCTTGAAGCTGTCAAGTTTGAAGACCCCTGAGTTAGGGGTTAGGAGTGCAAGGGTCTTCAAACCTGCCAAGTTTAAGTCTTGTGGACTTCAATTCCCATTTCTGAGCTAGCATGAGTGGTGGAGGAATTCTGGGAGTTGAAGTCCACAAGTCTTGAAGCTGTCAAGTTTGAAGTTTGTAAAAAGTGTACATGGTGTTAAAAAGTATAGATAGTTTTAAAAAGTATTGATGATTTTAAAAAGTATACATGGTTGTAAAAATTATTCTGCTACAGTGGTATTTTATTAAACAATATAATACTACACCATTTGGTTCAGAATACTTTTTTCCTTGTTTTCCCCTCTAAAATCTATGTGCGCCTTATACACCGGTGCATCTTATACACCGAAAAATATGGTATTTACATATTATAAAGTGATTCCAATTTATTCCTTGTAGCTTGGTCTTGGATTCTACTAACCATATATCCTCTTACTTTGTCCCATTGTCCCATCAGTTATCGCAAATCAGTTTCATTAACCGAATTCATCTTTTTGTCCATAATCTCAAATTGAATATGATCCACCATGTACCGGTACCAATTTTGCATTGCCCATTTTGTCGCATCCTTCCAACCCAAGACTATTACCGCCTGAGCGCTTTCTATCTCTGCTTGTTTTATTTCTCTAAATTCTCTCATCGCATTGCTTTTAACTTATACTGCCATTTCCTTCGTAATTATCCATTGTATATTTAACATCCTACTAATATCCTCTTGCACTTTTTGCCAAAGGTTCTGCATTACTGGGCATTCCCAAAGCATGTGTGTAAACACTCCTTTATCTTGACACCCATGCCCACAAGTATTTTTAACATTCTGCTGGAAATATGCAAGTTGAACAGGTGTGTTTGGTAGCTCTTCCCTTAAGTTTGCCTTGTTTAAATCTCCCAAAATAATGGCCAGTGAATCAGAGTATTTGGCTTCAGCCTCCATAATCTGATCAGCTAGAATTCTTTATGCCTTTTTTACAGATGCTTGTGGATGAATGTAAACCACAAATATTAGGAAAGAATTAATCTCTCGAGGAGAATAAAATGAAGCCAGGGTGGCGCAGCAGGTAGAGTGCTGCACTGCAGGCCACTGAAGCTGACTGTAGACCTGTAGGTCAGTGGTTCAAATCGCATCACCGGCTCAAGGTTGACTCAGCCTTCCATCCTTCCGAGGTGGGTAAAATGAGGACCCAGATTGTGGGGGCAATATACTAGCTCTGTTAAAAAGTGCTATTGCTAACATGTTGTAAGCCGTCCTGAGTCTAAGGAGAAGGGCGGCATAAAAATTTAATAAATAAAATAAATAAAAATAAAAGGGTTTGCAGTTAATAATTAAAGACTCCAAGTTTTCATCACATAATTTTGTATTATGGTGATGCCTTCAACCAGCTGTTGTTGATATATATATATATACATAAACCTCCCTTTTTTTTCCTTGGTAATTCTGCAATCCTATCTGCATGAAGTATCTGGAACTCCAGTATGTGTATGCTATTATCATCAATTTCCTCGTTTAGCCAGGTTTCAATAAAGCATAGAGCAAATGCATTGTGAAAATCAGAATTGCATCAGTTTTTAAAAAGTACCGTATTTTTTGGAGTATAAGACACACCTTTTTCCTCCCTAATGGAGGCTGATAATCTGGATGCATTTTATACTCTGAATGTAGCTTCCCCACCCCCAGCCCTAACTAGCTGCTAATGATCTTCCCAGCTCTTACCTTGCAGGCTCTTTCATTGTTTCTCTCAGCAAAGAATGTTTTCAAGCCCTAAGTCTTTGCAGGGTTTTTTTAATTGCTCTAACTTGCTCCAAGTAAGTTTCTTTCCAGCCCTAACCAGGTGCTAACAATGTTCCCAGTTCTTGCCAGCTTGTAACTCTTTCATTGTTACTCTCTGTGAAGAATATTTTCCAAACCCTATCTTTGTGGGGGGGGGGGGGGTTCCATTCTCTATTTGCTTTGAATATTTATTTCCAGCTCTAACCAGGTGCTAACAATGTTCCCAGTTCTTACCAGCTTGTAAGCTCTTTCATTGTTATTCTCTGCAAAGAATGTTTTCCAAGCCCTAAGTCTTTGGAGTTTTTTTTCCATTTGGTGTCACTTGCTCCAAATGCTTCTTTCCAACCCTAACCAAGTGTTAACAATGTTCCCAGCTCTTATTAGCTTGTAACTCTGGTCCGGGGCCCCGTTGCCTCCCTTATCAATGTTCTGGCTTCCCACTTTGCAAAGCTACTGGGCAGCTAGGACAGAAGCAACTTTAACAAGCAACCACGGTGGCTCCTTTTCCAAGTCAAGGTGCACGTGTGTGTTGCAAGGTGCATGTGTGTGTGTGTGACATAGGGGAAGGTTTGGTAGGGAAGGTTTGCTTATTTGCTGATGACTCTAAAGTGTGCAATAGGGTTGATATTCCTGGAGGCGTCTGTAATATAGCAAATGATTTAGCTTTACTAGATAAGTGGTCAAAGCAATGGAAACTGCAGTTTAATCTTTCCAAATGTAAAATAATACACTTGGGCAAAAGGAATCCTCAATCTGAGTATTGTATTGGCAGTTCTGTGCTAGCAAAAATCTCAGAAGAGAAGGATTTAGGAGTAATGAATTCTGACAGTCTCAAAATGGGTGAACAGTGCAGTCAGGCGTTAGGGAAAGCAAGTAGAATACTTGGCTGCATAGCTAGAGGTGTAACAAGAAGGAAGAGGGAGATTGTGATCCCACTGTATAGAGTGCTGGTGAATCCACATTTGGAATACTGTGTTCAGTTCTGGAGACCTCACCTACAAAAAGATATTGATAAAATTGAACGGGTCCAAAGACGGAGTCCAAAAATGATGGAAGGTCTTAAGCATAAAACCTATCAGGAAAGACTTAATGAACTCAATCTGTATAGTCTTGAGGACAGAAGAGAAAGCAGGGACATGATCAAAACATTTAAATATGTTAAAGGGTTAAATAAGGTTCAGGAGAGAAGTGTTTTTAATAGAAAAGTGAACACAAGAACAAGGGGGCAAAATCTGAGGTTAGTTGGGGGAAAGGTTAGAAATAGTGTGAGAAAATATTATTTTACTGAAAGAGTAGTAGATGCTTGGAACAAACTTCCAGCAGATGTGGTTGGTAAATCCACAGTAACTGAATCTAAACATGCTTGAATTTAAACATCCATTCTAAAATAAAATACCAGAAATAGTATAAGGACAGAATAGATGGACCATGAGGTCTTTTTCTGCCGTCAATCTTCTATGTTTCTACGTAAATTGTAATTTCTTTTGATATAGACATGAAAACTACCTTTCCAACAAACCAGATGCTCTGGGAGCATCATTCTGGGCTGGGTTTCTTTTTCCTTTGGAAGAAAAGGCAGGGGGAGTGGAGGAGGCAGTGACTCATGCCTTCTCCAATTTTGGATTAATCCTCTCTCTCTCCCTCCCTCTCTCTCTCTGCCACATATAGTAGAGTCTGGATTATCCGACAATTTCAGCTAGCCCGCCCATTTTAAATATTTAGGCTGAAATATTTAAAATTTCTCCACATCTTTTCCATGTCAATTTTCACATATAATCAATAACCTTTATAAATATTAAATGCCTATTAATAAAAAGTCCCTAAAAAAATAACATTAAAAAAAACCCTTCCAGTGACGTATTCAAGGGGGAAAGGATAAACCCAATAATATTATCAAATATTGCCAAATTAGTCAAATTACAAACCTAATTTTAAAAAACTCCTTTATATAAACATTAAAAACAACTAAAAATTACAATTATAAAGTATAACAAATAAAAATTATAAAGATTAAAATTATAGAGATAAAAAAAGTAAAAATAAAGAATAGAGAATAAGCAAAGAAAAAGTTTACAGAGAGTAAAAGAGAAAAATAAAAGTTTAAAGTAATAACAGATAGGAATGAGAAGACAAGAATAGAACGAAAAAAGAAAAAGGAAGAAGAGAAAAAAGAAAACTTTCCTCTTCTTGTCACTAACTTCCCCACATGTTTCCATATGGCACCCTCCACTAAGATCCTCCAAAAAAGGAAAAAAGACTGGACAAAGAGGATGTCCTAACATTTTTCCTTATCCATATCACATACACTCATCATATCCTATTCACATCTTATTATTGTATGGTCAACCAAAAGTCTCATATTCCAGTTCTAGTTATATTAATGCAATCCCACCAGAATAGTAATACCTTTTCTAATCCCCTTCCTTAATCCTAGTTCAGCTTAAATCCATTCAACAATTAATATGCTCTTCACAATTTTATAGTCTATATTATCTATAGTTTACTGTATTCTGTAATTCCTAATTACTGCTAAAGCAATTTCTCTTTCTTTATGCAAAAAAAAAAATTTTTTTAAGAAAAAAAAGGGCCTCCATTAACCCAATGGAATCAAGTTATGACTATATCGCTGTGTAACCAGCTAGATTATTATTATTATTATTTTGGTTTATAACGATTTTATTTAACATACAAACATTTAAACATCATACAAACAACATTAAACATTTACAATTTATATGTATACAAAATTTATCTTTTACAATTCTATTTACTATACATTTTTCTTAATTTCCACCCAGTTGTATAATTTCTCCCACACTCTGTAATAGTCCTTATTTTGTTGGTTTTGTATCTCGTATGTTAATTTGCTAAATTTGGCGCTGTCTAATATTTTTTTAATCACTATTTCTTTGTTTGGTGTCTTTTCTTGCTTCCATACTTGTGCAAATGCTAATCTTGCAGCTGTGAGTATATGATTTATTAAGTAATAATTTTCTTTACTATGTTTGCCTCTAATTATTCCTAATAAGTACATTTCTGGTTTTATCTCAAGTTTATAATCCAATATTTCTTCCATCCATGTCTGAATTTGAGTCCAAATTTTTTTTGCTTCCTTACATCGCCACCAAATGTGGTAGTATGTTCCTACCTCTTTTTTGCACTTCCAACATTTGTTGCTTACATTCACATTTATTTTGGCTAAGCGCGCTGGCGCATAGTGCCATTGGAAAAACATTTTATAGAGATTTTCTTTGTAAGGTGTTGATAGCGTCATCTTGTAGTTTACTGACCATAGTTTTTCCCAGTCTTCCAGTTGGATCGCATAGCCAAAGTTGGTCATCCAAGCTATCATATTAGGTTTAACTATTTCTTTGATATTTTCGTAGTTTAGTAGATAGTTATACATTTTGGTTATGAATTTTTTGTCAGAACGTGTTAATATTTTGTCTATTTCATTTTGTTTTTTACATATTCCGAATTTCACCAGGTCCTTTTTGTATCTACTTTGAATTTGGTAATATGGTAGCCAGTCTATTACTATGCCTTCATCTTTAAGTCTTTCTCTAGTTTTTAGACTTCCTTTGGTATTTAGGAGGACTTCATAGGTTACTATTTGTTCTTGGCTAATTATATTTGGATGGATTTGGGCTTCTAATGTGGATAGCCATCTGGGTATTTCATTATAATGTTTTTTCCTAACTTTTCGTCAGTATTCCAACAATGTATTCCGAATTTGATGTTGTTTAAAATGTGAGTGTTTTGTATGTTCTTTTTCCCATAAATGGGCGTGCCAACCTTCATTTATGTCGTGACCTTCTATTGTTAAAATTCTAGAGTTTTCTAGGTTGACCCATTCTTTGATCCATAGTAGTTTGGTGGCTTGGTGGTATATTTCTAAGTTGGGCAAACCAAATCCTCCTCTTGTTCTTAGATCTTGTAAGGCTTTCATATTTATTCTTGGTTTTTTTGTTGCACCAGATAAATTTGGAAATTATTTTGTTTATTTTAGTAAAGAACGATTTGTCTAATTGTATTGGTGCTGTTTGGAAGAGGTAGAGCCACCTTGAAAGTATATTAGATTTTATGGTATTGATCCTTCCCATTAAGGATAAATTTAAATTTGTCCATTTTTCTAAGTCTTCTTTTGTTTTGTTTAATAGTTTCATATAGTTTAATTCTTTTAGTGAAGAGTATCTTGCCGTAAACCAAATTCCTAAGTATTTAATTTTTTTTCTATTTGAAAACCTGTTTCCTTTATTAATAATTTATTTAAATCTTGATTACAATTCTTGGTTAATATTTTAGTTTTATTCCTATTATTTATTCTTTATTCTTTATTATTTATTCACTTTTCCATAATTTTCTAATTCTTTTACTAAATGCATCATTGAGCTGACTGGATTTTCTAAAAAGAAGACCAGATCATCGGCAAAAGCCTGTGATTTATATATTTGCTGTTTAATTTTGGTGCCTTGTATTAATGATTTTCCTCTGATTTGATTTAATAGGATTTCTATAGACATTATGTATATTAAGGGCGATAATGGGCAGCCTTGTCTCACTCCTTTTTAAATATCAAATGAATTTGTTAGGTCTCCGTTTATAATTATCCTTGCCTTTTGTTTGGAGTATATTTTATTTATCGTATTTTCAAAATTTCCTCCTAAATCCATTATCTTTATTAATTTTTTTAAAAAATTCCAGTTGAGGTTATCGAAGGCTTTCTCAGCATCTAGAAGCAGCATTGCAAACTCCTTATCGTTGTGACTTTCATAGTATTCTAACATATTTAATGTAATTCTTATATTATTTCTAATTTGTCTATTAGGTAGAAAACCATTCTGATCAGGATGTATTATTTTGTTTAATATTTTTTAAAATCTATCTGCTATGATTGACATATAAATTTTGTAGTCTACGTTTAATAGAGATATTGGTCTATAGTTCTTAATATATTTTGCGTCTGTTTCTTCTTTGTGTATCAGTGTTATATTAGCTTCTTGCCATGATGCTGGACATTCCGTTTGTTAACATTTTGTTGTAAATTTCTAATAGTAATTCTCCCATTATGTGGAGTGTTGCTTTATAGAATTCACTTGGGAAACCATCTGGGCCTGGTGTTTTATTATTATTCTGTTTCATAATTATTTTTTCCAGTTCTTCTTTAGTTATTTCTTTATTCAACATTTATTTATCTTCTTTACTTATCAATTTAATTTGGCATGCTCTAAATATTTTAATATGTCTTCTTTAATATTTTCTTCACTATATAATTCTTTATAGTATTCTAGTACTATTTCTTTCTTTTTTTCTAATTGGTAATGTGTTATTTCATTTTTATCTGTTAGTTGTTGGATTATTTTTTTCTCTTTCTTTCCTCAATTTATAAGATAGCCGTCTACCCGGTTTGTTTGCATGTTCAAATTGGTTTTGTTTTACTTCTCTTACTTTCCTTGCTACCTCTTCTAACTCTATTAATTCTAATTTATGTTTTGTCAGCATGATTTGTTGCCTTATATTTAGATTTCCTGGGTCCTTTTGGGATTCTTTTTCTAATTTTCCTAATTTAAGTGTCCACTCTTTTTGATTCTGTTTTTTTTCCTTATTTTTTCTTGATGTGTAGGCTATTGTTAGCCCTCTTTGGTAGGCTTTGGCTGTATCCCATAAGTTCTGAGGGGAAGTATCTAAATTGTTATTTTTTTTTAGGAATAATTTCATTTCTCTTTCAATCCAATCTATATATTCTTGCTCTTTTAGTAATTGTAAATCTAATCTCCAACTCCTATTTTTCTTTTCTCCCCCATTCCATATGATTTTTATTGGGTTATGGTCAGCCCAATCATTTTTATCAATTTGAATTTGTTTTATTAAATTCCCTATTTTATTATTGACCTGCGCCATATAAATCCTAGACCAACTTTGGTGCGCATTTGAGTAGAATGTATATTCTTTTTTATTTTGGTTTCTTGTTCTCCAACAATCTCTCAGATTTAATTCTTCACACATTTGGTGGAATGTTATCGGTAATGCTTTTCTTTTTTTTATATCGATTTTTATTAGCACTTTTATAATCCTTAATGGGGTCAATTATACCGTTGAAGTCACCTATCATACAGATATCTTCTACTCCCAATTCAATCAGTTTCTGGTGCAAGTTATGGAATTTTTTTTGATATTTTTATTCGGTGCATATATGGCAACTAGTGATACATAGTTGCCAGGGGCTGGGGGTGGGAGGCACTGTTCTTCAGTGGTTCTCCTCCTACCTCTCTGGCCGGTCGCAGTCGGTGTTAGTGGGGGGACAGAGGTCGACTCCTAGGTCTCTCCCTTGTGGGGTGCCTCAGGGGTCGGTCCTCTCCCCCCTGCTATTCAACATCTACATGAAACCGCTGGGCGAGATCATCCAAGGACATGGGGTGAGGTATCATCAATATGCGGATGATACCCAGCTTTACATCTCCACCCCATGCCCAGTCAACGAAGCGGTGGAAGTGATGTGCCGGTGCCTGGAGGCTGTTGGGGCCTGGATGGGTGTCAACAGACTCAAGCTCAACCCGGATAAGACGGAGTGGCTGTGGATTTTGCCTCCCAAGGACAATCCCATCTGTCCGTCCATTACCCTGGGGGGGGAAATTATTGACCCCCTCAGAGAGGGTCCGCAACTTGGGCGTCCTCCTCGATCCACAGCTCACATTAGAACAACATCTTTCAGCTGTGGCGAGGGGGGCGTTTGCCCAGGTTCGCCTGGTGCACCAGTTGCGGCCCTATCTGGACCGGGACTCATTGCTCACAGTCACTCATGCCCTCATCACCTCGAGGTTCGACTACTGTAATGCTCTCTACATGGGGCTACCTTTGAAAAGTGTTCGGAAACTTCAGATCGTGCAAAATGCAGCTGCGAGAGCAGTCATGGGTCTACCTAGGTATGCCCATGTTTCACCATCACTCCGCAGTCTGCATTGGCTGCCGATCAATTTCCGGTCACAATTCAAAGTGTTGGTTATGACCTTTAAAGCCCTTCATGGCATCGGACCAGAATATCTCCGAGACCGCCTCCTGCCGCACGAATCCCAGCGACCGATTAGGTCCCACAGAGTTGGCCTTCTCCGGGTCCCGTCAACTAAACAATGTCGGTTGGCGGGCCCCAGGGGAAGAGCCTTCTCTGTGGCGGCACCGGCCCTCTGGAACCAACTCCCCCCGGAGATTAGAACTGCCCCTACTCTTCCTGCCTTCCGTAAACTCCTTAAAACCCACCTTTGCCGTCAGGCATGGGGGAACTGAAACATCTCCCCCCTGGGCACGTTTAATTTATGCATGGTATGTCTGTGGGTGTGTCTGTTAGCATATGGGGTTTTTTAAATATTTAAATATTTTAAATTTGTCTGATTGCTTATGATTTGTTTCTACATGTTGTTAGCCGCCCCGCGTCTTCGGAGAGGGGCGGCATACAAATCTAAGTAATAAATAAAATAAATATACATTAACAATTTTAACTGTCATTATTAAAATTCTTCCTTTTTTATCTGCATGTACTTTCCTTGGATCTAATTCTTTTTTAACATAAACTGCAATCCCTCTTTTCTTATTGTGTGATAAAGCCGTAAATACTTTCCCAATTTTCTCATTTTCTAATTGCTTCTCATTTTTTTGTGGGATATGAACTTCCTGTAGACATATAATATCCAGGTTGTGTTTTTGTAGTTTGTTGAATATACTATTTCTTTTAGTGAGTGAGTTTAAACCATTTACATTGATTGAAATTAACTTAATTTCGGTTCCCATCCCCTTTTAATTTCTTATTTGTCTTCTGTTTGTCCTGTTTTCTTTCTGTGCTCTTGTTAACATTCTTTCTTCCTCCTGTTCTTTACCTTTAGAGTTCCCTTCTTTCTCAATATCTAAGTCTATCAGTGGTTCTTCTACCTGTTTTTGACTTTCTATTTCTATTCTCTCTTCCGCTATCAGTTCTTCGTAGAATTCCTGTGCCATAAGTTCATTATCTATTTTTATTTTTTCCCCCCTTCCATGTGATAAGCATTCCCTCCGGGATTAACCATCTGAAGGAGATTTTCCTTTTATTTAAAAGTTCTGCTAATGGTCGGTATCCTCTTCGGTAGTCCCTTAATTTTTTAGGTACTTGCTTAAGAACTCTTATTTCCTTCCCTTTATCAATTATTGCTTCGTCTTTTGCAATTTTTAATATTTCATTTCTACTTTCCTTTTTTACACATCTTACATGTACTTCTCTAGGGAGCTTATGT
The DNA here is from genome assembly GCF_031021105.1 of Erythrolamprus reginae. Taxonomy (NCBI): domain Eukaryota; kingdom Metazoa; phylum Chordata; class Lepidosauria; order Squamata; family Dipsadidae; genus Erythrolamprus; species Erythrolamprus reginae. The sequence goes on from NC_091963.1 coordinate 66,999,368, forward strand.
TTTCGGACGTAGTTAGTATGCACCCTGTAAATCTTATCTATTCTGTTAGCAGTTTCTTGCTTATCTTTTTGAATTATAATTCAAAATTTTGAAGTATATTAGCAATCATTTCTGTCATAGTCTCTACTAGGTTTTCATTTTTCTCCTCTTCTACATTTTGAAATCTGATATAGAATTCTGCTCTGTCGATCTCATAGCTAATTATCGATTCTTCTAACTCTTTATTTAATTGTATTAATTTTTCATCCATTCTTACTACTTTTTTATCATTTTGTTCTACTTTCTTTTCAATTTGTTCTATTCTCCTTTCATTTTTTTCCAAAATTTGGTGTATAATTTCAATTTTATTATCCATTTTTTGCATATCCTCCCTCATTGTCTTGTGGTTCCTATCTAATTTTTCCTGGAGTTTAAGCATAGTTTCTTGAATTGCCATTAATGCTTCCTGTGTTGTTTGTGTGGTGTTGTTTGTGTGGTGTTGCTAATATTGCTAGTACCACTAGGCTTTTCTGTCGCTAACATACTGACTATTGATTTTTGGGTTGAGGGGGAGCCTGTTGCTTTTTTGGTATATTTCTGGAAGGTTGCCATTTTAATCTCTTTTAATCTCTTTTATTACTTCACTCCATTCTACCTTACAGGTTACTACAGATTTCTACAACTTTAATGGAATAGAATAGAGTAGAAGTCTCAAATGATATCAATTAATTATTAAATCAAGTATATACTATATGCCTAATGTTTTCTATAAGCCCAATGAATCTGATATATAACTAGACTTAAGCTATATTGTACAAAATTTCACTTTTTTCCGTAAATAAATTTTTAACCAGCTAGATTATTATGCCTTATTCTACTTTTATTGCTGCATACCCAGCAGAATTTTTGTGCGCTATTCTAAATATATTGATCCCACTAGATAGGAAGAGACCTTCCCCCTCTTGCTCTGAATTAAATTATAGTTTTTTATATGTTCACCATCATTAATGTACCATTTTTGCATATTTAAATCTGAGTAGTGCAATAGAAATTATCTCAAATATATAGTTAGTAGCCTCTCTAATATAAAAGTATCATCTTTAAATCGTATATCAATCATGATCCTCCTTATCATCCATGTTAAAAATAAAAGGTTTCAATCAGTTCAGTTTTAATTCCCTTATTAAATAATTTAAATCAGAAATCAGTTCATTTCTTATCCATCTAAGTTCATTCCATTATTACATTCCATTTTCAATACTTATTTCATGCTAGTTATAGCTATTAAAAAATCTGTTATTTGTGCTTTAAATTCCATTAAATTTATTTTCTTATATTTCGTATATATTCTTATATTTTCTAATATTCTTACAAACGCTTACTTCACTCCTCTCCTCCATTCAAATCCATACAATTCCATAATCATATATTTCTAAAGATCATTAACAAGAAACTTCCAGAACAAGAACATTGTTAATATAAATCATAATCCATCCCTCTATTCATTTTATAAATAAATCCATATTTCCAAAAATAAATCCATATTTCTAAATTTCCACCTTAATACCTTAGCATTCTTAAGAAACTCATTGTATTCACTCATTATATTCACATCACATGCAACATATTTATCTTTGTTCATATTAATCAATTCCCCTTACAAACCATGCAGTATCTAAGTCGAAATACATTCCCTCTAACATTCTACTTTTTAAAAATCTAAACCCCTCATATTTCATATAATCCCCATTTTAGCATAGTTAACATAGTTAAAAAACATTTTTATCATATAAACCTCTCATATTTATCATATAAACCTTTCAAAAAGCCCTATTCCTTCATGATGTTACTATTATCAAACAAATTTCAAATCCATAATTCTTTCTCTATAAACAAGCTCATATGATTATAATCTCTTGCCAAATAGTCCGTCCACGACTCTAGTGAATTCTTTCTTCTAATACCGCTGTTTTTCTTCTTAGTTAATTTAAAAAAATACCGTTAAAGTTAATGTTTTCTTTCAGTTTCTCACTCCAGTTCTTTTCCATATTTGTCTCCAAGTATGTGATACTATTAATCAGTTCTTATCCAATAACTTTATAAAGCTCTTTTATTCCATAACTATTTTAATCTCCAAATCCCCTCACTGTGATGACTCTCAAATTCAAGATGGCGAATCGTCTTCCAAGCCCACATGTCATTTCCTCACAAGAAAAGAGGAACAATTTCAAACAAAAAATAATAGCACAACTAAAAAAAACCAAATCGGCTCCGATCTAAAAAACCATCCCTTTTACAGCCTGTAAAGCTCTTCAACAAGAAGAGAGGATATTAGGCATTTCGTTGAATCATGCTGCTGCTGTTTGCCTCCATTCACAAGCAGCCGCTGCGATCTATTTCCAGCTTTTCAGATTCCAATCGTAACAAATCTTCCAAGAACTCCATTTAAATTCTTTTAGCACTCCTGACACACCAGCACACCGCTTAAAGTTCTTTACTTTGCCAATGCTTAGCTTTTATTCCCTTTCCAGATGTTACTGGTCTTCTTTAATCTCCTGCATTGTGTTGTTGTCCACAGCTAGCGTTGATACAGGCATTGCAGCCTGGCCAACCTCGCGCCACCGCTGGCGCGAGACCAGGCCGGCTTGCCCAGTGGGGGTTTGCCGATCCCCAACCGGGGCCCCGGTAGCATCCCCTATGTCACCTCCCCTCCAGGGAGGATCAAGCCCGGTTTGTCTGAACCAAGACCCCCGGACAGTGGGGATTTGGGGCTACCCTCAATGGAGCGAGGGCAGCCCCATGTTGCTGCGGCCATTGACCCCACCCCTCTCCATATATATATATATATATATATATATATATATATATATATATATATATATATCTCAAGAATAGTCCTAAAAATGCGAGTTCCAGGTATGTGTGTGAATGATGAGGCAGCAGCCATCTCGATCACCGGAACATAAAAACTTTAATAAAACCACTTAGCTTTCGTTAGCGTGCTGCTAACTTCGTCAGAGTATTAAAATGCCATGGGAGACAATCACCTTTATAAAGCATTATTCAGTCTGCTCATTGCCCGCGTCATAGGGCCACACCCTTCCCTCCCCTCTGCGGCAAGCCTAATTGTGGGCTTGCTCATGCTGGCTAAAGGGGGATCTACCACTTTTACTCGTGTCTGTTGCCTCTTTCCTTCCCCAAGGGAGGAGGTGGGGTTATGAGGCAATACTTCGGAGGTGTTTGGTATTACTTTCCCCCCCCCATTATCGTTGTTACTTTCTATAGTGGTACATGTCTGCTCTTGCAATTTTTTTGCCCATGCCCTCGTCTTAGGTCTGCACTGTTCTAATCCCCCCATGTCCCCTGTGTTGGAACTGCATTGTGCCCCTCCCCCTCTACCTCCATGTTGCTCCAGTATGTTCCCTTGCTTCCCGTTGGGGGTTGCTCTACCCTCATTTAACTGGTTTCTATGCCCGGCCTGGGGAATTCTGTTAGGGGCTTTATCCAATCCTAATGACCTATCCCCTTTAAGTCGTTGCTGGTGCCTTAAAGCCTGGTATGCCGATGGCATATCAATATGTCTATTTATAGAATTTTCATTAGAGAACCAGGCTTCTTTTAGGAGGCGACCTCCCTTGGTTTCATCTCGCGCCAGAATCTCAGTTCCCTGGAAATCGAAGCCATGATCCTGCTCCTCCATGTGTATCCAAATCTGGGAACGCTGTTCATGACGTCGGACTGCCAATTTGTGTTCGTGTATACGAGTTCTCAATCTTTTTGCCGTTTCCCCCACATAGTGGTGTGCACAATTATTGCAGTTTATACGGTAAACTACCGAGGAGGACTCCTCCTTCACTAAGGTTTCCTTCGGGCGCATTACTGATTTTCTCAAAGTTTGATCTGGCTTATGCGCTACTTTGACCCCATGGGGTGCCAGTATGCGTGCGGCTGTTTCGGATACCCCTTGTATGTATGGGAGTACCCTCCACGCTGATGTTTCATTTGCGCTTTCAGTAGGTTGCCGGAGTCTGGGTGTGACGCACCGTTGGATAAAATCTCTCGAGTAGCCATGACGTATACAAGTTTGATAAAGATACGCTCGTTCTTTTTGTTTGGCTGCCCGTGTGCTACAGTGAGTTTTTATCCTGTTAAATAATGTCCGTATACAACTAACTTTATGTGTGTTGGGGTGATTGCTTTCGTTGTGTAACATGCGGTCCGTGTTGGTGGTCTTCCGGTATACCTCCGTGTCGATGCTTCCATCTGGGTTCCGGTTAATCTGTACATCTAGAAAGGCCAGTTTACTGTTGGCCTCCTCCTCCACCGTAAACTGAATGTCCGGATATATGGAATTGAGAATTCCCATAAACCTGATTTTATCCCGTTGTTTAATAATGGTAAACGTGTCGTCGACGTAGCGTGTCCAGAACTTGGGCTTATATATTTCCATGGCTTCTCTTTCCAATTGCTGGAGAACTGCTTCTGCAATCACGCCTGAAATTGGGGATCCCATCGGCGTGCCCTTTATTTGTTCGTATATCTGGCCGTTGAATGTAAAGTATGTTTTTAGGCAGAATTTTAATAGTTGGATGAGGTCATCCGTGCTGAGGGCCTTACAGTGTTTTGGTTCTGTTGTTGCCAACAAATTGTTAATGGTTTGGATTGCTAGATCCTGGGGGATAGATGTAAATAGTGAAATCACGTCGAATGATACCATTATTAGAACAGTGCAGACCTAAGACGAGGGCATGGGCAAAAAAATTGCAAGAGCAGACATGTACCACTATAGAAAGTAACAACGATAATGGGGGGGAAAAAGTAATACCAAACACCTCCGAAGTATTGCCTCATAACCCCACCTCCTCCCTTGGGGAGGGAAAGAGGCAACATACACGAGTAAAAGTGGTAGATCCCCCTTTAGCCAGCATGAGCAAGCCCACAATTAGGCTTGCCGCAGAGGGGAGGGAAGGGTGTGGCCCTATGACGCGGGCAATGAGCAGACTGAATAATGCTTTATAAAGGTGATTGTCTCCCATGGCATTTTAATACTCTGACGAAGTTAGCAGCACGCTAACGAAAGCTAAGTGGTTTTATTAAAGTTTTTATGTTCCGGTGATCGAGATGGCTGCTGCCTCACCATTCATATATATATATATATATATATATATATATATATATGTTAAATGTTTATAGCATACAAAATATAGTTTGTCGGCTATAGATATATTACTGCCTTGCAGTGGCCCTGGGCTGGGCCTATAGGCAAAAAAAGAGGAGCTGTGACGTTCCTTGGAAATATACCAGGGTCATCCGACATAAGAAAAAAAAAAAAAAATATATATATATATATATATATATATATATATATATATATATATATATATATATTCGTAGATTTTCACGGGTACAGGTATGACGGTCTTGGTATATTCGGGTTTCTTCCCGTGTAGGATTTGGAAATTTCTGGCGATGTTTCGATGAGGTCCCACTCATCATCCTCAGGCTGGTGTTTCTGTCCTTGTTCTCAGGCGAACACTGCTATATATATATATAAACTATTGAAAGAAGGCCTTACTTACCTTACCAGATAGGCTCCAGATAGTTTGGCTGTGGGTGGGGATGTGATGTTTGCCTCAGCCAAAGGCCGTTTCCTGCCCTGAGGAAAAGGTGAGCCTGAAATTTAAAGTTCTTTCCCCCCCCACCTTTGTGAGAAGTGTGGTTGCTTCCCAATCACTTGCAGAGCAACAACAGCTCCAATTTGCATACTCCCGGCCCGATGCTGCTCTTGTTGGAGGAGGCTGCAAGGCACCTACATTTGAAAGAGCCACATGCGGCTCACGAGCCGTGGTTTGCCGACCCCTGCCTTAGTCTATTTAAAATTCCCACCCTTTTACCTCTTTGTCTCTGTCGTCTGCCTTTGTTTTTGATGATCCATGGTTGCAGGGAAATGGCTGCCTCCTGTGCTAAAATCTCCTCTGTGTTTGTAAAGACAGGTGGGGGTAAAGTTACAGAGAGCTACAGTGAATAAAAGAAAATGAAGAAACCATTTGAGAGCTTTTCACCAAGGCAGCCTTCATTGATGCCATCTTGGAGAATGAAAAAAAAATTCTATTAAAGATTCTCAATTTCTTCTCATTACTAGAATGTTGATTTTACATATAACATTATTTTGATGCTTCCTTGCTCTACATCCTTCATTTTATACTACTTCTACTCTTTTGCATAATCTTGCTTTATTGTTCCTTGCCCCAAAGCTTTTTATTTCCCTCTTTTGGTCCCTCCATTCTTACTATGTGAGTAGTAATGAAGTGTTTTGTGTGTTTCAGCTTTGGAGACATGTTATCATATACATTGACAGCATTTGTTGAGCTGATGGATCATGGAATTGTGTCTTGGGATACTTTTTCTGTAGCTTTCATAAAAAAGGTAATGTTTATTACTGATATCCAAATTGGTTTGAGGACAGCCTCATTTTATATTTATATATGTATCATTTATATATAAAATAGAGAATGGGTGACACATACAAAATAAATAGATAAATGACTGGATTTACACATATTGCTAAACTGTAGTTTGTTAAATTATCATCTAATGTTTAAATTATATCTTTTTGTTTCAAACATTAGATCTCTCCTTAATAAGAGGAGTTGGAACTTACTATTTCTCTGCAGTAAAACATTTGGGACTGCTTTGTTATGGTTGTTACAGAGACATGCAGAGGTGGGCTGCTGCCCGGATGGGGGTGGAATGCAGTGGGGTAGCAAAAATGGAGCTCCACCTCAGAGCAGCTAATTTGCACTGAAAGATGTTGAAAGAAAATGCAGAACATCCTACATAAGCCATGCCCACAGTGTGTAGTAAAAATTTTGGTAGCCCTTCACTGGAGATGTGGCTTGATTCTACTATTCCAGGGGAGATTATTGACTTACAAGGACACTCAGTTTATTGAGCTGATAGAAGCATAGCTGATAGAACTCTGGGAAGAGCAGAGGAGGGGGCCTTTGTGTTTACCTAAATAACAACTGGAGCACAAATGTTAAAATAATAGATACTCACTGTTCCCCTGATCTGGAGTATTTGGCAGGTGTGCTGGTTGGACTGGGATGTCTTAGTAACCATTTACTTGCCTCGTGAGTTTAACATTGTAATAATAACTGCAGTATATATACTTCCTGATGGTAATATGACCACAGCCATGAGTTACCTGTTAACTGCTATTAACAAACAGCAATAGGTCTACATGGATGGAGTGCTTGCAGGTGATTTTAACCAAGCCAATTCAAAAATTGTCCTCCCTAAGTTCTATCAGTATATATACTATCCCACTAGAGTAGAAAATACCTTGGATCAGGTATATAGTAACATCATGCATGCATACAGGACTATGTTTTTACCCCACCTGGGGCAATCGGATCATATATCTCTATTCTTGATCCCAGCATATAGATCTCTTATCAAGAGAAGTAAATTAGAGAAATACAAGTGTGGACAGTGGGTGCATTTGAGCAAATTCATGATTGCTTTGGGAGCACTGATTGAGCACTGTTCAAGGAAGACAATATTGAGAATTACACTTCAACAGTACTGTTTTTTATCAAAAGCTGTATTGATGTTGTCACTACCACCAGACAAGTATGGGTGTTCTCAAACAATAAGGCCTGGATAAATAGAGAAATACATATTTTCTTGAGAGCTAGAAATGCTGCTTTACATTATGGTGATGTACTACAGTATAGCGAGGCAAGAGCTAAATTGAAAAATGGTATCAGGAATGCTAAAGCTACATACAGATTGAGGATTGCACATCTTTTTGAAAATTCAGACTCTCATCAGATATGGCAAGGCCTGCGACAAATCATGGGGCAGAGAAATAAAAATAGTCTGTCTAGCAATAGTGATTCTTTAGCTGAGCAGCTAAATCAATTCTTCAGTCATTTTGAGGTGGAAAAGGAATGACCAGCATTCACCACTGATAGTACATTGCTAACATCTACTATTGATAGACAACCATTTCTACTGCTGATATCTGATGGGAGACATGCTTTCCAGAATGTTAATATCAGGAAGGCAGCTGGACCTGATGGAATCATGGGACGAGTTGTTAGAGACTGTGCTGCAGAGCTAGCTGGAGTGTTCAAGGATGTTCTCCATACTGAAAGAGCGGGTCCAGCAGTCACATGGGATTGCTCGCTGTCCAATCCTCATAGGACCGAGCCTTGTCTTTTAAAAATTGTTGGATCCGCCCCTTCCCAGAATTCGCTCGGTTCTCCTACCGGCAGGATGCATGGTGGCTCAGCTCCTCTCAAAACAACTTCCCTTCTTCATTCTTTCACTCTGCAATTCAAACAAAGATAAGTAAATTGTTTTTTGTCATTATTCCCTAGAAGCCTTAGACTTCAAGCCAGCCCTACTGGGCTCGGTGCCAAAAGGAGAAGCCACAGTGCGGCTAAAGTTGCAAATTGCGCAATCACCATGCTCGCCCTGCTGCCGGATTGCATTTACCAGTAAATCTACTCAGCTGGGAGGTTTATTGATTGTGGCTTTATTTTTGTTCTCCTGTGGTGTGGGACGCTTACCAAGCTCTCTTGTTCTGTCTCCTGGACTTTAGTCGATTCACCTTTTCAAAACTCAAAGAAATCGGAGTTTTCCTTGGCGCGAAGGCCCATGCGCAATCCGCTTGGCACCATAAAGTCCACAGCATGCTTCAGAGTAGGCTATGAGACTCTCAGGCTATTACTCATCCGCTAGGCCTCTTGGTTGTGTGCCTTGGTTGTGTATTTAGGGAGGCCTTGCCCATCTGTATTAATTGGCACGAACTTTGGATTGGTCCAGATTGTCTTTGAGTTGCAGATCCTGGGCCTAGGAGCCTGGGCCCTTTCTTCCTCTTGGGAATTTTTTTGCCTATTCATAGTAGCTTTTCCACCCTTAGCTCAGGCCTTGTTCCTGTAGTTTTTTTCAGGCCATGGCTTCTTCGATTCCCAAGAGAGGCACTTCCTCTAAAGGTCCTCAGGATGTTAGGCCTACTGGTGATGAAATTGAACCCATCCCCCAGGCATCCTCTTCCTCTTCCTTAGCAGTTCCCCCTGTGCCCAGGGCCACTAGACTGAGATGAGGCGGGACAAGACTCTCCAAAAAATTCATGAGCAATCAGCTAAATGCTTGAGAGTACAGGCCCAAGTACACGTTAGCCCTCCCGACCCTCCAGAGGCTTTCCCTGGATGAGCCAAACCTAAACAGACCCCAACCTAATCTATGGGGCTTAAGTCCAGGTGAACTAGAAATTTTTATGGAGGATCCCCAGAGCCAGGCCCAGCCCAGGCCCACAGGGTGTCTCCACAGCTGCCTGCATATATTACTAACCCCTCTCCAGAACTACAATCTGCCTTATCCCAAGCCATTGATGCCAAACTCTCGGCTATCAATGTGCCTCCTCAATCTAGTCCTCCATCACGTGCTTCCAGCCCCATGAGCTCTTTCTCAACCTATAGAGTACCAGTTCAAGAACCAGAGTCTGATCTTCCTAGGATGAGAACGAGGACGATGAGGATCCAGAGGACAGGGATAATCCATTCCAAGGCCTGTCAGAGGATGATGAATCCCAAATCAAGATCCCCCCTCCTGCTACCATTTTTCCCTTCCAACTGTTCAAGTCCCTTCTATTCAAGTCCAGAGCAACTACAGGCCTTTCTGGTCAGGACAAACCTGCACCCTCTGCTACCTCCCTCCAGGAGGGAAATCTTCCATTTTTCATGGAGGAGCAGGAGGACACTGAGGTCATCCCCATGCCTAAGTTATTTAAGGATGCCCTGTTGAAGCATGGGACCACCCAACCTTGGGCTCTAACCCTACTTACAAAGATAAGAAATTATACAAAGTCTCTCCATCTTATGAGGATCTCCTTTTCTTTCCCAGAGCAGATGAACCGGTGAAAGCCCTCCATTCTGCAGCAGCCATGTCTGGTGAGGCAGAAGAGGTTTAAAAGCCTGAGGACAAACATCTGGAGCAAATGCTCAAGAAGTGTTTCTTCGCTTATACCTGGGCTATTAAATGTGCAGCAACAGTGTCCTTTTTCACCAGAGCCATGCTTCTATGGCTACAGCAGCTCCAACAACATATTCCCCCTGACGATCTACGGGGCCAACAGGACTTCAACAAAGTGTTTGCAGCGGCCCAGTATGTGGCGGATGCACTCTGCAATCTTCAAGATTTGCTGCAAAATCAGTGGATGCCTCAACAGTGGCCAGAAGACTCCTCTGGCTCCGTTCCTGGCAAGCGGGCATGAGGCAGAAGTGGCAGCTTTCCATGGGTCTTCTGAAGCGCAATCTTCTATTTGGTGACTTACTTGTCCCACTGCTTATAGAGATCACTGACAAAAAGAAAGTCCTGGGCCCCACTACCAAAATGCAACAGTCCTTTCAGCACCCTAGCTGCCAACAAGAAAAGGGTTCGCATTTCAGAGGAACTCAGGTCAGTATAACTCCTGCTTTCATTCCCAATCAGACAGGAACCCTAGGGGTAGAGGGTCTCGCTATCACAGGGGCTCCTCCTTTTCGAGAGCCTATAAAAGGTCCAGGTGGTAATTGCCATTCTATTCCCATCGGGGGATGCCTGGCCTGGTTCACCTCCAGCTGGCGCCGTTTCTGTAAGTACCCCTGGGTTAGTTCCACGGTCTAATGGGGACTCCAATTGAGTTTATCTCCATGCCTCTTAAGCATTTCATTTCATGCCCATCTCCCAGATCTCTTTTTTCCCACCTCTGCATGGAGGAAGTGATCCAACCTCTCCTTTCCATTAAAGCTATCCAGCCAATGCCTTCTTCCCAAAGAAGTCTAGGCTTCTATTCTCTTCATGGTCCCTAAGACCTCCAGAGGATGGAGAGCCATCTTGGATCTTAAGAGATTAAAGCAGTAAATAAAATATAGAAAATTAAAGATGCGTTCCCTGTCATCCATTTTAGTCTCCATCCATCCAGGGGACTTCATGTCTTCCTTGGACCTTACGGAGGCTTATCTCCACATCCCTATTATCAAGGGCCACAGACAATTCCTCCATTTTGCTTTCCAGGGCAAGCACTATCAATTCAGGGCCATGCCCTTTGGCCTCTCCTCGGCCCCTCGAGTCTTTACTAAGCTCTTGGGTGCCCTAGTAGCCCATATTTGGGCTACTCCCATCCATTTTTGTGCTATTTGGATGACATATTAATTCAACGTCCCTCCAAAGAGGGCATCTGCTCAGATCTTCAGCTTTCCATGTCCATCCTACAGGAACATGGTTTTTCTATCAATATCAAAAAAAGTCAGCTTCATCCTTCCACTTCCCTTCAACATTTGGGGGCAGTCATAGACTCTATCCAATCCCAGGTCTTCTTTTCTACTGAGAGGAAGATCAGCATCAGAGAGCTTATCTCCCAAATCAGATCCCAAGGGAAGGCCACCATCACCACCCTTTCTTCACTACTGGGAAATATGGTGTCTTCCATTAGGATTATTCCATGGGCTCGTCTCCACCCCAGGGAGCTCCAATGGCTTCTGTTGCCATTCCAGAGATCAGGATCCAGCAACTCGGCACGCTCCATCTCTGTTCCTTCCACCGTCCTGAGATCCCTCTCATGGTGGACCTTCTCCGCCCTGGACAAGGGATTCCAGACCAGTTTACCATCACCACGGATGCCAGTATGGTGGGCTGAGGAGCCCATGCACAGGGGCTGATAGCCCAGGGCATGTGGTCAGCAGAGGAGTCATCCAGGCCAATTAATTGGCTAAAACTGAGAGCAGTGTCGTTAGCCCTCAAGAAATTCAAACCACATATCATCAACCAACATGTCCTGGTCCTAACAGACAATATGGCCATGAAGAGTCATATCTGCCATCAAGTGGGCACCAAGGCCCTGATGCAGGAAGCATTGAAACTGGGTCTCTGGACTGAGAGATATCTGCAGTCCTTATCGGCCGACCACATTTCGGGAGTCCTCAACATTCAGGCAGACTGGCTCTCCCTGTCAACTCTGGACCCAGAAGAATGGAGCCTCCACCCGGACTTATTCCACCAGATTTGCCTCAAATTCGGTCACCCATGGTCATCATCTGGCAGCCTTATCCTCGGTCCTGGCCGGACCCCACCGACAACCACTACGTAGTTTCCCTGAAATACAAGAGTTGTTAAAAGGCATTTCAAACCTCAGGCGTCCCACTGTCCACTGTTACCCATCCTGAGACCTCGAGTTCTACATTCTCTTACTCAAGCTCCATACGAACCGTTAATGTCAGCTTCCGTCAGGCACCTGTCTTTCAAGGTGGCCTTCCTTGTGGCAATCACCTCTGCCAGACGCATTTCCAAACTGGCATCTCTTTCCATCCAACAAGACCTATGCCAGTTCCACCCGGGCAATATAGTCCTCCATTTGGACCCCATCTTTCTTCCAAAGGTCAGTTCCATGTTTCACAGATCCCAGGGCATTGGATTGCCTTCCTTCTGCTCCAACCAGAACCATCATCTCTCCATCAGATGGCACACATTAGATCTCACCTGAGCACTGTCAGTCTATATTCAACGAACCAGGACCTTTCGTAGGTCAGAAGCCTTATTCGTAGCCTATCACCCCAGATCTCTGGGGGCCAAGGTCCCCAGAGGTCTGTTAGGCCATTGGATTTGAGGGGCAATCTCAAAAGCTTACCAGTCAGCCTCCCTCAATGTACCAAGAGGAATCGCGGCACATTCTAAAAGAAGTGCAGCCACAATAGCGGCTTGGTCCACTCAAGCCCCATTGGAAGAAGTCTGCAAGGCAGTCACTTGGGCTTCACCTAACTCTTTCATATGGCACTATAAAATTGACCCTTACGCTTCAGCAGATGCTGCCTTTGGAAGAAGAGTCCTCCAATCCGTTATCTCTCATGATAGCCAACTAATCCCTCCCTAGGGTCACATCTATTGGGTATGTCCCACGTGACTGCTAGACTTGCTCTTTCAGTATGGAGAATAGGTGTTGATTGCTTACCTGAACACCTCATACGCTGAGCGGGTACAGCAGTCCCTTCTCTCCCTATGTCTTTCTGACTGCGGTTGTACCTTTTCTAATCTATATTCTTAATCATGAGAGTAGAGCACCTTTGAGCCACCACTTCCAGCCTAAGTCTATGGATTCACAAATTCTGGGAAGGGGCAGATCCAGCAATCTTTTAAAAGACAAGGCTCGGTCCTATGTGGATTGGACAGCAAGCAACCCCACATGACTGCTGTACCCGCTCAGCATAAAAGAAGATGCGTTCAGGTAAGTAATCAACGCATATTTTCAATCTATCCCTGTTGTAGTGCTCTACCCCTACCTGCTTGAAGACATCTATTGTAGTGCTAGTCCCCAAGCAGACAGTAGTGGTTATAGACCAATAGCTTTGACATCTGTTGTCATGAAATGTTTTGAGAGATTGGTGTTGAATTATATTAAGGCTAGTCCTCTATCTGCTTTGGACCCATACCAATTTGTAATATAGGAGTAATGAATCAACTGATAATATGGAAAGGATTCATAACCAAAGCGGAATATCAGCAAACAGCCAAAACCTGCAAACAAAAAATAAAAACAGCAAAGGCCCAACACGAATACCTTGCAACAAAAGTCAAAGACAAGAAAAAGTTTCTTCCTGCACATAAACAACAAGAAGAAAATCAAGGAAACAGTCACTACACTAAAAAATGAAGATGGTAATGAAATCACAGACAACAGAGACAAAGCACAGCTGCTCAACACCTACTTTGCATCAGTCTTCACACAAAATGGAACCACCTACCAACCAAACAACCTGCAAGTCTGCAACAAATAACCCCGAAACCGAACTCAACATAGACAAAAACACAATAAGGGACTACTTGTGGGAGCTCAACGAGTACAAATCACCAGGACCAGACGGACTTCACCCCAGAGTCCTGAAAGAACTGGCAGACACCATTGCGGAACCACTTTTCCTCATCTACCAAAAATCCTGGACCACTGGAGACCTTCCAGAAGACTGGAAACGAGTTGACGTAGTCCCCATCCACAAAAAAGGTAAGAAGACTGACCCAGGCAACTACAGACCAATGAGTCTGACTTCTGTACCTGGAAAAATACTGGAGAAAATAATTAAAAAACAACTTTGCCACTACCTAGAAACAAACAACATTATATCCAACAGCCAGCACGGGTTTGTCAGAAACAAATCATGCCAAACCAACCTCATATCGTTTTTCAACACCATAACCACATCAGTGGACCAACACAACGCAGTAGACCTCATATACTTGGACTTTTAGCAAAGCTTTTGATAAAGTTGACCACAACCTCCTAATCCACAAATTAGAAAAAAACGGGGTAGGTTACAACACATGCAGATGGATAAACAGTTAGCTGTCCAACCGCACGCAACGAGTTGTCCTCAATGGTTCCCAATCCACATGGAAGAAGGTAGGCAGTGGGATACCACAGGGTTCCATCCTGGGCCCTATACTCTTCAATATTTTCATCAATGACCTGGGCGAGGGAGTAGAAGGGGAACTAATCAAATTCGCAGACGACACCAAGCTGGCAGGGGTAGCCAACGCCCTAGAGGACAGGCTCAAAATACAGAAAGATATAGACACATTAACAGTATGGGCCCACAATAACAACATGATGTTCAACATCGACAAGAGCAAAGTCCTTCACCTTGGTAAAACAAAACCTAGACACACATACAGCCTGGGAGAAACCCTGCTTAGCAGTAATGACTGCAAAAGAGATCTTGCAGTCTTGGTGGATAATCAACTAAACATGAGCCAGCAATGTGCAGCAGCGGCCAAAAAAGCCAACACTATCCTAAGCTGCATCAACGGGGATACACTTCAAGACCAGGGAAGTATTAATACCACTCTACTACGTCCTGGTCAGACCACATCTGGAGTACTGCATCCAGTTCTGGTCACCACACTTCAAAAGAGAAATTGAAACTCTGGAGAAGGTGCAGAAAAGAGCAACCAAAATGATTAGGGGACTTGAAACCAAGACTTACGAAGAGAGATTGCGGGAACTGGACATGGATAGCCTAGAGAAAAGGAGGGCCAGAGGGATATGATAGCTGTGTATAGGTATATGAGGGGTTGCCACAGAGAGGAGGGGGCCACTCTATTCTCCAGAGCACCAGAGGGCCAGGCAAGGAACAATGGCTAGAAGCTGACCAAGGAGAGATTCAACCTAGAAGTAAGGAAGAACTTGCTGACGGTCAGAGCGATCAACCAGTGGAACAACCTGCCTGCGGAGGTTGTGAACTCCCCAACTCTGGACACTTTCAAGAGGAGATTGGACTGCCATTTGGCTGGGGTGCTTTAGGATTCCTGCTCAGACAGGAAGTTGGACTTGATGACCTGCATGGTCTCTTTCAACTCTAATAATAAATAAAATAAAATAAAATAAATACTATGTCTATTTTTTCCATATTGTATTGAATCATTTGCCACAACAGGGAACTTATATAAGTTATTGTGGATTATAGCTCTACTTTTAACACCATTTTAGCCAACAGGTTATTTCTTAAAATGTCTAATTTGAGTATAAACCAGAGGATTTGTTTGTGGGTAAAGGACATTTTGACAGATAAGCCACAGTCATTAAGGGCAGGATCTCTTCATTCTTCCATTCAGATACTAAGCACAGGAGCCCCCCAGAGTTATGTGCTATGCCCTTTCCTTTATTCTTTGTACACACATGTCTGCACCCCACTGTATAACACCAACACAATTATTAAATTTGCAGACGATATGACAGTAGTGGGGCTCATTAATAAGAACAATGAGAACAATTGAAGTACAAGGGCTGACATTTTGGTGTAACGAAAATAATCTTACACTTAACACCAAAAAAGCTAAAGAACTGATAATTGACTTCAGGAGTAAGAAAGATATATACTCACCATTTCACATAAATGGCAAGGAGGTGGAAGGGGTTGGTAGTTTCAAATTTCTGGGCACTTATATCTCAGAGAATTTTCCATGGACTATGAATGTCAAGATGCTTGGGAAGAAGGAACAAAAGAGGCTGTACTTTCTGAGAACACTCAGGAAAATAAATTTACCTCAGCATCTACTGCTGTCCTACTATCACAGCACCATTAAGAGTGTCCTGACATACGGCATTCTTGCATGGTATAGGAGCAACTCTGTAGCAGATAAAAAACCTCTAAGAAAATTATTAAAACTGTCCAGAACATCAATGACTCCAGCCACTCGTCCTGGATGATATCTTCACATCTTGCTGTTCTAGGAAGGTGCATAACATTCTCAGAGACTCTTCTCATCCTGCTTACAATCTTTTTGAACTGTTGCCTTCTGGCAGAAGATACAAAACAATAAAAATTTGCACTACATGGTTCCTGAATAGTTTTTATCCCAGAGCTATACTCGCACTTAACAATGAACTAATGGGCACCATCAGTAAGCTGTATTACTTGGTCTGTTGTGTAGATGTTTGAGTGGTCCAGGGTGAGGAATCTGTGGTGGGTAGAGCATGGGGTTTTTGGGGTGGGTGGGGGGGGTTATTGTTATGTGTGTTTGGGCTGCTCTCTGGGTGTCATGTGACTTTCACAAACAATGACAATAAAGTATATATTTATTATTTATTATTATTTATAGAAACAGCGGTAACAGAAATCCTAAAAAGTAGCCATAGAAATTATAAAATATATAATTGGTATACTATTAAACTAGAGTTGATATAGATATTATATTCATGGGTGCCCAACTAAAGCTTCAGACATAAGGTATGTCAAAAGATTTTGTCACAGTTAGATTTCCCTCACAATTTGAGATTATCTGGCATACAAATCCAAATAAATCTTAAATCTTAAATCTTCATAGGATTCTCCCTTAAGTAAAACATAGCAACTACTTTGAAAAACAGACTATGATGGGATTAGACTAAGTTTTCCTACGAAGTGCCCTTTTCAAGTTCTATTATATGGTAGTAGCTGTTTCATGACATTTAAGGTGCCTATACAGGCAATTATCATAATCATTTTATAGTGTGTTGATGCTGAGTATCCCCGCAGGGTCATTTCAGGACACCTGGCTATTTCCTATCTGGAAAATTGGAGGGAAACAGTTGTGAGGATGGCTGTTGCAGAGGAATAATAGATGCTCCTTCACTTGAAATGTTTATGGGTTATGCCTGCAAACATGAGTAGTCTGCTATTACATTTGGCTACTCAGATCATTAATATTATGTTCAAATTCTGATGGTTTTGATGAAGGATTTACTTTCACTCTGGATTTACAGAAAAATTGTGATTTATTCATAGATTGCAAGCTATGTGAGCAAGTTCCAAAATGATATTGCTATACTACAAAGATCATTAGCCATTTTAGAATCAATGGTACTGAATGGTCATGATCTGTACCAGAAAGTGGCACAAGAGATAACAATTGGACAATTGATTCCACACCTACAAGGGTAAGTTTTCTGTGATTTTCTTTCACTTTCATTCTTATATTAGGCTTGGAAAACCTCAGATTAGAAACAAGTACAGGTAATACAAATAGCTAGAAGATATCTTGGAGATCTTCTATTCCAACCCCCTGCTCAAGCAGGAGACTTTATGCCAGGGGTGTCAAAGTCAATTTTACTGAGGGCCGCATCATGGTTATGTTTGACCTTGGAGGGCTAACAGATGTATGGCCGGGTGTGTGTGTGGGCCAGGATGGTTGTGACAGCAATCTGTCTCCTGCAGAAATCTGCCAGCCAAAAATTGAGTGTGGGGGTTAATTACAAAATACAGTGGTACCTCTACTTACGAATGCCTCTACATACAAATGTTTCAAGATATGAACCCGGTGTTGAAGATTTTTTTGCCTCTATTTCTGAACCATTTTCACCTTACAAACCCAAGCCCAGGTCCGTGAGCTTTCTTACTGCATGTGTGTTGTCTTATTTATTTATGTATTTATTTTATTTATTTATTATTTAGATTTGTATGCCGCCCCTCTCCGCAGACTCGGGGCGGCTCACAGCAAGATACAACAATTCATAACAAATCCAAATATAATTTAAAATATTTAAAAAGAACCCCATTTTACTAACAAACACACACACAAACATACCATGCATAAATTGTACATGCCCGGGGGAGGTGTTTCAGTTCCCCCATGCCTGACGACAAAGGTGGGTTTTAAGGAGTTTACGGAAGGCAGGGAGAGTAGGGGCAGTTTTAATCTCTGGGGGGAGTTGGTTCCAGAGAGTCGGGGCCGCCACAGAGAAGGCTCTTCACCTGGGGCCCGCCAACCGACATTGTTTAGAAGGCCCACTCTGTGGGACCTAATCGGTCGCTGGGATTCGTGCGGCAGAAGGCGGTCTCGGAGATACTGCCCCGCCACGAGGATTTCCCTTTGTTTGCCGCCCCTGCCGGGATTCCCCGCCACCGGACTGCCAATGCCAACTGTTGCTGGCCGAAGCAGTGGAAGCAGAAGCGTAAGCAAGGAGGAGAGACGTGTGCCCTCCTCCTCCTTATCCTATTGATCCCGCTCCAGACAGAACAAACAGGAGGCCAAAAAAGTGAAAAGGCTTCTTGATCAGTGGGAGGGAGCACAGCTCCCAGGGATGAAGGTGCATGCGAGAGGGTGGGGAGAAGAAGGAAGAGGAGGCAGAATGAACGTGACTTCTCCTTCCTAACTGCCTGGCCAAGAGCGGAAAAGAGAACTGATTTCCGCAACCTCCCCCTCCTAACTGCATCTCTTTCTCCCCCTCTTCCATCAACTTCAGAGGCACCCTCCTCCTCCTCTGCCTGGCTCTCCGCACCCCGCCCCACGGAGCATCTTTCTAGTGCCCCATGCGGGCCAGGAACACTCCGAACTCTGTTCCCAGCCCGAGCGCAGCTGCCGGTGGAGTTTCCCCTCGGCCTGGCTTCCACAAAGGCCGGGTGGGAGGGACTGCACAGCTGTTTGGGGGGAAAGCCTTTAAAGTGCCTCCAAAGCCAAGGGAGGGGGAAGAGACCCATTCAGGCTGTTAGGAAGGGGAGGTCCTGAAATTCCGGGTGACGCTCGGATCACGCTGGGAGGACGGAGACATCGCTCCGTCTCCGTTCTTTTTTCCTTGTTGCAGGGCGTGATTTGTGCTTTGTTTGAGCCCGGAGGGCTCAGCATAGAACAGGGGGTCTCCTGGATCCCTAGGGGCAGAACGCCACTGCCCTGAAGGGTAAGGAAAGTCCCGTGGCTGCAACATGAAGAACCGTGCCCCAGCATCGGCAGGGACACGGCCACAGCGATCCGTTCACAGAGGAAGCAAAAGAATCGAAATAGAAGTCTACAATAAGAAGATCAACAGAAAGAAGAAAGATATAAGCACAAACGAGGTAGAATTTTGGAACCTAATACCTAAAAGGTGAAGAACCTGAGCTTAAAGGGCGAACAGAGAAAAAGTTTATTCTTCCGCAAAAGTAAGATACGGCCAGATCTACTTCTCTTTGTTTAACTGTCTAGATTTTTTTTTTTTAAAAGAGATGTTTTTATATTTTAATCATTGTATATTAGATTTTGGATTCTGATTTTTCAAACTTCTGGACTGAAATCTCCTAATATAAATTATAAATTACCCACATTTTATAAAATGAATTTTTATGAACTTATCTGAGATCCTATAAATCTTCAAGTGGACTAAATTAAAAGGAATTGCGGCATATGGATTAAACCTTCTCAATGAACTCATATATCAATGGATTAAATTTTAACTTTTCAACTTCTAACCTGATTGAATTCTAACTTCTTGCATAAAAAGGATTTTGGTGACTTAGAGGTATTTACAGAGGGACTATTTTACAAACGGCAACAGTGTAAGGATCAAACCGAACGAGATGGACTAAAGCTTTTCTTTTCCTTTTTTCTCATTCTTTGTTTTTTATATTTGCAATACATTTGTTTCTACATTTTTCCCTTTATTTTCTCTCGTGGACTGCGGATTTTGGATTTCTTTTTTGTTCAATAGAAGACTGAGGAATTTGGACTGAGGAGTTTGGTAAAATTTTAAATAAACTTTTAAAATATTTTTTTTCTTTATAATAAAATTAAAAAATAATAATTAAAGATCCAAGATTGTTTTAAGAAAGTTTGAATCTCGAAATCGTGAAGCAGTAGATTGCGAGAACACAAAGATGCCAAGAAATACTACAAATAGTTATGTCGGGTGATATGAAAATATTTTCTGTCAACGTGAATAAATTAAATAATCCAAGAAAGAGAAATCAAATATTTGCCAAACTTCAAAAACAAAGAGAGAAAATAATTATTTTACAAGAAGTACATATCAAAAAATCTAACAGAAAACTATTAATGAATCCAAAATTAGGAAAAATCTGTACTAGCTTAGCAGATCAGAAAAAAGTGGTATTGCAGTGTATATAGATGAAACAATAGATACAAAACAATTATATAGTGACCAGGATGGCAGAACTTTAATTGTACAATTGAAATTAGACTTAGAACCTCTTTTCATTGTGTCCATCTATGCACCAAATGAAAACCAAAAATAATTTTACAGACAATTACATGATAAAATAGATTAGATTAGATTTATTGGATTTATATGCCGCCCCTCTCCGCAAACTCGGGGCGGCTCACAACAATAATAAAAACAGTACATAGTAACAAATCCAATGCCCACCAATCTAATTACAATTTTAAGTTAAAAAATTCATATAACAATCCCAATATATATAAAAAACAGGCACACAGTCAATCAATCAAACGGCAAAACAACATGGGCAAGGGGGAAATGTTTTAGTTCGCCCATGCCTGACGACAGAGGTGGGTTTTAAGGAGTTTACGAAAGGCAGGGAGGGTGGGGGCAATCCTAATATCAGGGGGGAGCTGGTTCCAGAGGGTCGGAGCCCCCACAGAGAAGGCTCTTCCCCTGGGTCCCGCCAGACAACATTAACTGAACTAGCGATTGAGAATATGATTTTAGTAGGTGACTTCAATGCAATTTCCAATAATATATTGGATTATTCTGGTAAGAAGAAAGACAAGAAAAAGAAAACAATTTTGCCAATGTCATTTTGGAAAATGAGTTCAGAATTATTACTGAAAGATATCTGGTGGGAACGACATCCATCAACTAAACAGTATACTTTTTACTCAAACCCACATAAAATTTGGGCTAGAATAGATATGGCCTGGGCATCAGCATATACCTGAATATATTAAAGACATTGAAATAGAAACAAATAGCTGGGCAGACCATAATCCGTTAGTAATTTTCTGGAAAGTAAACAAGAAACAAACTAATTGGCAAATGAATCGTAATATTTTGAGATCCCCAATATGTAGAATGGATGGAAAGAGAATGAGAAATATTTTTTAGAATAAATAAAAACCCAGAAACAACAACACCAAATTTATGGGATACGGCCAAGGCCTATATTAGGGTTTTGACGATTTCTTATATGGCAAAAAAAAAAAAAAGAGAAAAAGAAACAATACCAACAATTAGAGAAAGAATTAAAAGCTTTAGAAACTGTATTACAAAGTGATCCACATGATAATAAGGTCAAAGGGAAAATGGATTTGATAAAACACAAAATAAACTTGACTGAACAAGAACAAATAGAATATTGGCTGTCATTATGGCTTCTTCCCAGTAGTGAAACTGTATACCAGCATCACTCAAAATTGATCCTGGATTACACTCAACATTCCTATGCTTCTTTCTACAATACCATTCTCTGCTGGTGAAATCGGGTTAGTTAATCTATGCTCTTTTGTATTAAGTCATCTTTTAAAGTTATATGCAGTAAATTCTCCTCTATCTGTCTGCACTTTACTTACTTTACAGTCAAACTGTCTCTCAATCATAGCCACCCACTCTCTGAACCTTTGAAATACTTCACTTTTACATTTAACTGACATACAGAATGTATATCTTGTATAGTTGTCCACTAATACAAATACAGTAGTACCTCGTGATACGAACCCTTCATCATACGAACTTTCGAGATATAAACCCAGGGTTCGGATTTTTTTTGCCTCTTACGAACTTTTTTCACCTTATGAACCCGCCGCCGCGAATGCAGAAGTTCAGCAAAAGCTCGGGTTCAGGATCGTGAGGCTGCTGAGAAGCGCCACCGCCCAGCTGTCACCTTCCAAAACAGCCGGGGGGCTTCTCGGCATTCTCCCAAACGCCGAACCCGGAAGTTCGGCAAAAGTTCGTATTCGGCATTCGGGTTTGGGAGAACGCCGAGAAGCGCCGCCGCCCGGCTGTCACCTTCCCAGAAGAGCCGTGGAGCTGTCGGCCGGTTGGGAGGTTCAAACGGAGGTGGGGAATCCCAATAGGGAATTCAAGGGGCGGAGCTTTGACGTCACGGAGACGTCCTTCCTGGCCAGCCAAAACGTGGACTCCAAGAAGGACATCTGAGAAATGCTGATCTACAAATATAGATTTTTTCCATTCTTCTCTTACTGATTCTTACTTAAAGTTTGTGATTTTCTACCTTCTGCTGGCCAAAATGAGGCACAGTTCCCACATGGCCCATTTTTAGCCTGGACAGCCTTCTGCAAAATCCTCACTCTCACCCCATCCCAGAGCAATTGTAATGCAAAATCCTCCCCACACCACAGAGCACTGATGGGCAGCAGCCGGTGTTTCCAGGTGTGTGGCTCTGGTAGGAAAATCCTGGAGGCGTGCACAGCTGCCTGCCCCCAATGCACCCCCACATGAGATTTGGCTTCTCTGCATGCACAGCAAGCCAAATCTTGCGCGAGGATGTGTGCAAGAGCGAGATTTCAGCTATTTTCACTGATTTTTTTTTCCTTCTGTGCATGCACAGAAGCAAAAATATAGGCAAAAATAGCCAAAATCTTGTTCTCTCATGCGTCCTTGCATGCAAAGAAGCAAAATCTCATGCTGATGAGCACGCACGTGACCAATGAGAATGCGTGCGCCTGCAACAGCCTCCAAAGGAGCTCCAGTAGCATATAAGAAGAGCGGCCCCTCACTGCCCCAGAGCAATTGTAATGCAAAATTCTCACACCAACCGACAATAATCATAATGCAAAATCCTCACTCCCACTCATAGTAATCAAAATGTAAAATCCTAACTGAAAACTCCACCCAGAGTTTTGCATAATGCAAAATACTCACCCCACCAGATCCAAGTAATCATAATGCAAAATCCTAACCCAGACCCCTACCCCAGAACAATCAAAATGCAAAATCCTCACTTCTAAACCATCCCAGAGTAATTATAATGCAAATGCCTCTCCTCACCCCAACCCATAGCAATCATAATACAAATTCCTAACCCAGAACCCCTTTCGGAGCAGTAATAATGCAAAATCCTCACCCCATCCTACCCCAGAGTAATCATAATGTGAAAACCGCACACCTACACTATCCTAGAGCAATCAAAATGCAAAATCCTCACCCATACTCCACCTAAGAGCAAATACAATTCCTTCACTAACCTGCTATCCAGCTCTGTTCTCCAATGTGCAAGGCAAAAAAGAAGATGATGGGACTACAGTGAATAGAATAGAATAGTATTGAATTGAATTGAATTTTATTGGCCAAGTGTGATTGGACACACACGGAATTTGTCTTGTACATATGCTCTTAGTATACATAAATGATAAGTTCTTCAAGAATCATAAGGTACAACACATAATGATAGTCGGGGGACAAATAAGCCATCAAATCATATTAGGAACCAGTCAATATAAATTGTAAGGATACACCCAACAAAGTTACAGTCCTACAGTCACTTGTGGGAGGAGATGGGAACAATGAGAAGATTAATAGTAGTGTAGCCTTAGTGAATAGTCTGACAGTGGTGAGATAATTATTTGTTTAGCAGAGTGATGCCATTCGGGGAAAAACTGTTCTTGTATTTAGTTATTCTAGTGTGCAATACTCTATAGCTGAGGTGGGCAATTAATTTTGCCATGGGGCTGCATGAGAAATTGGGATGGTTTTAGAGGGCCAGACTAATATAATTAACTCAGTTCTACCCTCTTCCTTGTTTTCTTTCTTCCAGATTACCCCCCCCCCAATACATACACATACACACACACAAAGAGCGCAAACCTCTCCCCTGTTCCTTATTTATTTATTTGCCCCTCCGCTCTCCTCCCCATCCTCCCTTCACTTCCTTACTTGTGCTGCCCCTCCCCAGCAGCCCACACCCCCACTCCCGGCTGGTCCCAGCCCTGCATTATCACAATAACACTCTCTTATGGCACAATAACACCCAATATGGTATGGAGCCGCCCGCCTTCCTTCCTTCCCTCTGTGTCAGCCCGCTGCCTTCTCCCCCAGCTGTCCTCTGCCCGTGCATCCTATCCTTTGGGCTGTTGTTCCCCCCCCCATCTCGGCTGCCCGGCCTGTTCCCGCCATGGTTAGGCTGCTGCTGGTGCCACCCTGAGCCTCAGCAACTGCCCCCCCTCCCAACCTGCTGCCTTTTGTCCAGCACTGCAGAGAGGAGAGAGCCATGAGAAAGGAGGGATTGTTGCTTTCCTGCAGCAAAACGGGACTAAAAAGGATGACCCCGATTTGTCCCGCGACGGTGGGGCTCTAAGAGAGCCTTGTTGATGGGTGCTTTTTTGTCCTGTTCATTCGAGGTGCTTGTTTCCCCCCCCACACACCATGGCTTCCTCCTCCAAGAAACTGGTCACAGACAGCGGGCAGGCCGGATGCGGCCCGTGGGCCGCCCCTTGCCCAGGTCTACTCTATAGCATTGTTTTGAGGGTAGCAGTTGAAACAATTTATATCCAGGAGGTCAGTCCAACATGGGTAATTTACCAATCCTATTGGCAGAGACTGAGTTTAATTAACATATTACTTAGGCACCGCCCCTGGTAACCCCCGTGACCTCAGTTTTAAAAACTCAGTCCAAGAGTAGAGACTGCTGAGTTTTTCTCTTATTAAATAAATGTCTTGGTACCTTATGTTAATAATTTTTCTTTCTGTTCTTCTTTTTTCAGACAATGGAAAATATCCGGGGTGGGGTCTCTGCCCTCTGCGGGCACCACCTCCATCATTCTCTCCTTATGGAGTCTCTTCCCTCAGAGGGAACTGCCTCAAAGAGGAGCATCTCAGCCTGGGGTCCCTGGCCTCTGGGGCCAAACCCAGCTGTGAGCCGAAGGGGGGGGGTCCACCTCCCCCACTGGAAGGCTCAGGGGAGTACCTGGGATTCCCCAAGGAAAGCAGCAACCAGCAGTGGCTTCCAGCACCTCTTGGCTGTTAGGCAACCGCACTACCGCCGCCGCCACCGTCACTTCCACGCCAGCAGCCAGATCAAGAGCCAATAAGGGCTCCCAACGAGCGGCGAGCCGCCTCACAGAGGATCAGCATCTCTCAGGTGGGTGGGAGACCGTGGAAACACCGCTGATTTTCATGGGGAGCCGCCATTTTGCCCTGGAGCTTTCCCGCACCCACCATTGAAGTGGAAGGCGGGAAACGCTACTTCTGCCCAGCTGAGTGGTGCGAAGGAAGTGAGAGGCCTTATTGCCATTGCGCAGGCCCCAGTGAGGCTAGTCCACCATTTTGGGAGCATTTGCAACAAGTCATCACTGATCTTCGGAACTCCAGGTGCCTGAAGGCCTCAAACACATCTACGCACTGTGAGTAGGATGGAGGAACACCCAGTAGGAGAGAAGGCAACCTCCCCTTCTACAGCCCTGAAAGACAAGGGCAAAGGCAAGAGCAAAGACAAGGCCAAGGCCTCACAGGCCTCCTCATCGTCCTCCCTCAAAGAGGCAGAGAGGCGCATTAAGGCTTTGGAACAGAGATTGGAGGCAGCCCTCCACCCCCCCTTAACAATGCCACGATTGCCCACGCAGCTATTAATCCAGGCCTCAGAACCACTGACCCTGTAATCCTCCTTTGGGCCTACTGGGATGTGTACAGAAAGGGAATGGTCCCCAGAAAGATAGTTACCATCCCTACCACAAGTCATGCCTTCCCCTGGCCCAGCCCTGAACCGGCCTGGGTCTGCAAGTCATTCCATACTAAGTATGCAAGGCCCCTCAGCTTTTATTTATTATTCTTATTTATTTATTTATTAAATTTCCATGCTGCCCCTCTCCGTAGCTTTGTTTAAACCTACAGCTGCTGGGCTCAGGGCTCATCCTGAAACATGGCAACAGATGTCTCCTGCCCTGCAGGACATTATCACGAATGCATACTCCCAGGGGATGGTGGCAGGAGTGCAACAGTATACTCAACAACCCCGCCAAGCCCGACCAAGGATTCTATGGTCTGCACCGCCCCCTTCGGGTCTTGGATTTTTGACAGAGGAACCTGCCCTGAGCAACCACCAGCTGCGGGGCTGTTTAAACCGTCTCTATTCAGAGTCCTGCTCCATAAGGCAAAACAGGTGGTTGATTTACCAGGCACCACTAAGACGCCTGAAACCACTGACGCAGCTAAAACATCTACAACCCTGTTTAAAAAGCCTCAACCCGAATCAGACCATATTCCATCATAGGAGATATTTCTTATGGTATAAGATTTTTTATTTTTCTCCACCATGAAATAAAACAATACAGTGCTACCTCGGTACTCGAACGCTTTGGTTCTCGTACATTTTGGATACCGAACAAAATTTTCGGCAAAAATTTGCTTCAGTATCTGAACAAAAATTCGGATACCGAACAGCCACAGAAAATTTTGTTTATTATCCGAAATGAGGGGACGGGGTGAGAAGGAATGGGAGTCGGAATCCGACACGCCCATCCTGGCCGCCCACTAAACAGCCTCCCAGTCATGCTCCAAGCTGTAGGAGGGGGGGGGGGCTGCAATACCGGCAGTTTCGGGGGGCCTCCTTTCCTCAGTGGTTCTTCTTGTTCCCTTTAAGCAGCTACACCAACTTTCTCCTTCCCAATGGCGGCAGAGGCTTTCCTTCGAGCAGCAGCAGCGCCGGGAACGACAGCGGCTTCCCTTTCTCATGTCACGTTCCCGGCGCTGCTGCTGCTCGAAGGAAAGCCTCTGCCGCCGTCAGGAAGGAGAAAGTTGGTGTAGCTGCTTAAAGGGAAGATGAACCACTGAGGAAAGGAGGCCCCCGAAGCTGCTGGTATTGCAGCTGCCCCCACCCTTCCTACAGCTTGGAGCGGAAAGGTGTAGGAAGGGTGGGGGCAGCTGCAATACCGGCAGTTTCGGGGGGGCCTCCTTTCCTCAGTGGTTTGTCTTCCCTTTAAGCAGCTACACCAACTTTCTCCTTCCTGATGGCGGCAGCGGCTTTCCTTCGAGCAGCAGCAGCGCCGGGAACGGCAGCGGCTTCCCTTTCTCATGTCATGTTCCCAGCGCTGCTGCTGCTCGAAGGAAAGCCGCCGTCGCCACCGCCGGAAAGGAGAAAGTTGGTGTAACTGCTTAAAGGGAAGAAGACGAACCACTGAGAAAAGGAACCCCCCACCCCCAAAACTGCCGATATTGCAGCTGTCCCCACCCTTACTACAGCTTGGAGTGCTTAGACCTCAGATCTTTATCCCATAGGAAATAAAGGAAATAGGGGCTGGAAACCAATTAAACCCATTTCCATTATTTCCTATGGAATAAATTAATTCGGTACTCGACCAAATCGGTTCTCAACCACACTTCTGGAACGAATTGTGATCGAGAACCGAGGTACCACTGTATATAGTTATAAACACAACAACAATGCTTAAAATCAATCATATACAAACTTTTATTTTCTCATTACTGGTTCAATGGAAGGTCTTATAATTTTAATTTCATTTGATCATCTAGTAATTCTTTATATTTTATTATTTTCCTTTCCTGTATCAAATTGGGGTGGGTTATTGCCTCTAGAGGAGAGATCCAGTCTGGAACAGTTAAAAAATGGTCTTTCTTAACATCTTTCCAAACTTCCAATAAATACTTTCTTATTGTATGTCTCTTAAAGTCTGTGTGTGTTTTATCCTTATCATACCAAATAAAAGCATGCCAACCAAGCATAAGATCGTGACCTTAAAATTTTTCCCTCACCGTCTTACTACAAAAGGTTACAATAATGTAAAGAATAATAAAATCTCTTTTATCTAAATTTTAATCTTATATCATATAGCTAATTAAAATTATCTCTCTCTATATATATCTTTAATAAAAGAAACTATTCATAATATATTACATCATAAAATAACGTTCTATATGTTTAAGTCTAAACAATAAGTAAATTTTGTGTTATATAGTGCTACCACCATTTCTCATCTTTGCCATCTAGCTTGCAAAGCTTAAATCAAATTCTCTTTTCAATTTTTCCAAAATTAACCAATTACTAATACATACATAATGTATCTCTTAATTTTCTATCCAATCATAAAACGTCCCCCAAATTTTATAATAAATTACAATCCATAATCCATAAATTATGGATTGTGCAGAGATAAGTAGCTTAAAGATTGAAGATATTTCTTGAAGGGGTGAAATGTCCTTGGCAGCATCCTGCAGCAGCACAAGGCCCCTCTGCTATTGAAAGAAGGTCTTACACCTTCAATGAGGAGGTCGAGAAACTACTGAAATTTCTACCTATTGACCAACCAGTGGTGACTCTGTTTTCCAGTGCCTTGGTGCCTTCGGAGACAGGTGATAGTCTCAAACTGGAGGACAGGAAGGCAGAGCCATTGTTGTGTAAGATGCATCAGATGGCCAGTTGGGGATTCTGAGCGGCAGCTGCGGTGTCCTTCTTCAGTAGGGCATCAATAATGTGGATACAAGAGATGCAATCCCAACTGGGGCTCAATGACGGTCGCCTGCATCAAGACTTGAGTAAGTTGTTGGCAGCAGAGGAATTCTCTGCCGATGCCACTCTCCATGCATCAAAGCTCTTAGCAAGAGGCATGGCGACTACACTATCGTCATGGCATCTTCTGTGGCTGAGGAATTGGCAGGCTGACTTGAAATCAAAATGGCGTTTGGCCTCAGTCCCCTTTCAGGGCTCCAAGCTCTTCGGGGAAACACTAGAGCCGGTCCTCATAGAGGACAGAAACAAGAGAAAGGTGCTCCCTAAAGCCAACAAACGTCAGGATTGCCGGCCCGCTCCCTACGCACAACAGCAGTCCTTTCATTCGGAGCCTTCCTCAGGTACTAGCCAGAACCCAAGACAATACTCACAAAGCCAGTATAACCAATCTTCATACAGAAGTAATTGCAGATTGTTCCCAGATAGATCAAGAGGTTACCAGCAATCAAGACGCCTCTTCAGGGACAGTAGCCAAAGAGGATTCAAACTCACCAAGTGACTCGGCCATGCTACAGCCCATAGGAGGCAAGCTTCAACGTTTCAGTACCTCCTGGCGGACTACATCCTCTGACAAATGGGCGTTAGCCACAGTCTCACAAGGACTGCGGTTGGAATTTCTTCTACCCCCACTCATTCGTTTCTTAAATTGCCCAACACTTCGAGATCCACAAAAGAGAACACAATTACACCAAGAAATTGCTCATCTCTTAGACATCCAGGCCATAGAGAGGGTGCCCCAACACACCGAGGGCATGGGTTTCTACTCGGTAGTCTTCATCGTCCCTAAGCCACCCGGGGATGCAGAATGATCCTCAATTTAAAACAGTTGAATACCTTCATATGCTACAGAATGCTCAGGATGCATTCCCTTCAAATGATCCTAACATCAATTCACCCTCGGGACCTTCTTACATCCATAGATTTGAAGGAGGCTTACCTCCATGTTCCCATTTTCCCAGTGTATCGGAGGTTCCTGTGCTTCTGCCTAGAAGGGACTCACTACCAGTACCGAGCCATGCCATTCGGCCTCTCGTCGGCCCCTTGGACTTTCACAAACTTATTAGACATCCTGACAGCCAACCTTGGTGCTCAGTCCATCCGTTTGATGGCCTACTTAGACAAAATAATTATACTGTCCAAGTCCCCATCACAGGCAAGGGAGGATTTGGCTTTAACCATACAGATACTGGAGACACACAGCTTTACCATAAACAAGGCAAAGAATCACTTTCCCCCCACAACCAAACTGTTTCAACTGGGTTCCATCAAGTACCGTGTCTCTGTCTCCAGAGAGACAGGTCATCATTCATCAACTGATTTCCAGTCTTCATCGCCAAAGACGAGTACCCCTGTCCTTACTTTCCAAGATTCTCGGGACATTGGTGTCATCCATAGGCATCGTACTGTGGGCCTGACATCATATCCAGACCTTGCACTGGCTCCTTCTTCCTGCCCAAAAGACCAAGGTGAGCCATTCTCACAGACGGGTCCATCTATCTCGATTGTCAGAGATTCGCTGAAGTGGTGGACATCCCCAGCACTACTTTGGGGGTCTTCCTTTCACATGCAGGATTGTGTCATTTTGACAACAGACGCCAGCCTTTTGGGCTGGGGGGGGGCCATATTGGGTCCCATATGACTCAAGGACTGGTCTGTAGAGGATTTGACCCCTGTCAATATCAATTTCATCGAGCTCAGGGCAGTTTTTCTTGCCCTCCAGTCTTTCACCTTTCTAGTTCAGGGCAGACATGTGTTGGTGCTAACAGACAATGTCTTAACCAGGGCCCACCTAAACCATCAGGGGGGCACGAGGTCGCATCAACTCATGAGGGAAACTACGAACCTATTCACGTGGGCCAAAACCCACCTAGTGTCGCTGACAGCAGAACACATTGCCAGAACCAGCAACACTCAGGCAGACTGGTTGAGCAGAACCACCCTGGATCCCTCGGAATGGAGCCTGGACCCAGGACAATTTCAACAAATTGTTCATCGATTCAGGACCCCGTTGGTAAACTTGTTTGCGACCCATCTAAATGCACAGCTCCCGAGATTTTACACCCGCTTCCCAGCACCGGGGGCACAAAAGGTCAACGCCCTACTATCCCCTTTGCCTCAGGGTCTATTATATGCCTTTCCCCCAACGAGTCTCATCCAGAGAGTAGTGGACAAAATACTAGAAGAGTGAGCAGAGGTGTTGATGGTGGCACCGCATTGGCCTTGCCGCCCGTGGTTCTCAAATCTAGTCGCTCTATCAGTGTCCTCCCCATGGAGGATTCTGGACCAAGACATCTCTCTCAGCCAGGGGATATTACAACACCCAGAGTGCCGCTACATCAACAGCATGGTCGACACAGGTGTCCATCGAGGGCATTTGCCGAGCAGTGACCTGGGCAGCTCCAGTCATGTTTATTCGTCATTATAATTCCTTTGCTTCGGTGAAAGCAGCAATCGGGAGATGAGTCCTACAACGGGTGTGCTCTCCGACGACAACCCTGACTCAACCTTCCCCCACCCATGGACTTTAATCTTTGGTATATTCCATGTTGGACTCTCCTTCCAAGTGCAGTGGAGAAGACCCGTTTTCCTACCTGAACGGTCTTCTCGATGTACTGGAAGGAGAGTCCAAACCCACCCGGCATTGTTCTAGTTCAGGGATGCCAGAGTATTTGGGTTCACTTAGGTTATATGTTTCTTTGTTGGTGTTTGAAATAAATTCTAGTTATCCTTATATTGTCTTCGTTTTTAAAACTGAGGTCATGGGGGCTACCAGGGGGTGGTGCCTAAATAATATGTTAATTAAATTCAGTCTCTACCAATAGGATTGGTAAATTACTCATGTTGGACTCTCTTTCCAGTGCATCGAGAAGACCGTTCAGGTAAGTTCAATGGGCCTTTTATGGGCTGGATCTAGCCTGCGGGCCTTGAGATTGACTCCACAGCTCGATACTATTTCAGACAGGTAGCTGCCCAGTCTTCTTTTTTAAAAAAATCCAGTGATGAAGCACCTACAACTTCTGAAGGCAAGTTGTTCTACTGATTCATTGTCCTCACTGTTAGAAAGTTTCTCCTCAAATACAGGTTGATATCTGGCAACACATTAAAAGAAATCACTATACATGCATTCCAAGATGGATATCACCAATAGAAGTAGTCACATATTCTAATGTCTTACCTCTTAACAAAATAATAACATATGTTATTGTTACAAGTGTTGGTTTTGACCTATAAAGCCCTACATGGCATCGGATCAGAATATCTCCGGGACCGCCTTCTGCCTTACGAATCCCAGCAGTCGATTAGGTCCCACAGAGTTGGCCTTCTCCGGGTCCCGTCGACGAAGCTGTCGTCTAGCAGGGCCGAGCAGAAGAGCCTTCTCTGTGGCGGTCCCAGCTCTGTGGAACAAGCTCCCCCTGGAGATCAGAACTGCCCCCACCCTCCTTGCCTTTCATAAGTTATTGAAAGCTCACTTGTGCCGACAGGCAAGGGGGAAATTGACATCTCCCCTAACTACTTGGTTGATGTATGGTTTGATTGGGTTGTGTAATTATTTTATTATAAGGGTTTTTTAAAAATTGTCTTTTAAATATTGGATCTGTGCATTGTTTATGATTGTTGTGAGCCGCCCTGAGTTCTCGGAGAGGGGCTGCATACAAATCTAATAAATTATTATTATTATTATTATTATTATTATTATATGACCAACTGCTGGACAGAAACAATGACTTAATTTCAAAACAGACCTTAGCAGAAAACGGAATTAAACTTGATTGGTATCAATACTTACAAATCCAATCAAAATATAAGGACCACAAAAATAAATTTGGCTTCCAAAAAAATAACATACTTGACAGTATCCTCCTTGGCCCATCCGAAAATATCTAAAATATATAATGCTCTTTGCAACATGAAACAATAGATGAGGCAGTTAAAAGCTCCATGGTAGCCTGGGGCCAAAATTCCAGACATACAATTAATATTAATGAATGGGGAAAAATTTGGACGGTAAATTATAAATTAACAATGGCAACTCCGTATAAGGAGAATCACTGTAAAATATTTTATAGGTGGCATTTACCACTGGCCAGGCTTGCCAAAATGTATCCGAACCTCTCCCCACTTTGTTGGAAATGTGAGAAAAAAATCTGAAATGTGGACATGTGAGATTGCTTAGAAATACTGGCAAAAAGTTAAAAATATGTTAGACCAGATCACTGGCCTAAATAATCAAATAAAACTGGAGCTTTTCCTATTAGGAATCCCCAGACAAAATAGTAAAAAAGAAAATTTTTATATCATAACTCACGTCTTAACTGCTGCCAGAATTTTATATGCACATTCCTGGAAACAAAAAATAAGTCCAACAACTTTATATCTCTTAACTAAAGTCATGGAAGCCGCTGAAATGTCAAAATTAACGATGGAATTACAAAATTGGGATGATTCAGAATTTTATAGAGCCTGGGACAAATGGTATCACTGGCTAAAGGAAAAAAATATCTTCAAACTCTAAAGAAAGACTACTGTCCATCAAAATAATTCTGACATATAGTAATCTACGAACCAACTTCCATCGTAAATATTATAAATAACTCACATAAGACATTGATTGATACATCATGAAGTTACTCGAAACATCCTGAGAGCAAACCTTTGAAACACCAATAAATGCAACATATTTAAATTTGAGGTTGTATTACACTGAGCCACCAGCCAAGTAGCTGGATTCCCCCTCCCTCTTTCCTTTTTTACTCTTCTTCCCCTCCTTCTTCCCCCTTTTTTCTCTATTCTTTATTTTCTTATTCTTTGTTATTTCCAATGTGATATATATAATTACGTTAAGATAAATAATATGTACTTATGTGTGCTCTTTTCCCCCCTGTCTTTAATGTATAAACTTAATAAAGACTTCTTTTTTAAAAAAAAGAAAAAAGAAAGTTTCTCCTCAAATACAGGTTGATTCTCTCCTTGATTAGTTTCCACCCATTGTTTCTTGTCTCACCTTCTGGTGCTTTGGAATATAAGTTGACTTCTTTGTGGCAGTCCCTCAAATACTGGAATTATGAAAAACACAGAAACTTTCGAAAAGGGCTTGGTTAATGAGAATATGAATGCAGGGACTTCCGGTTTGGAGGAGACCGCATCGGGATCTCTTCGGCAGCGCTCTGCCTTGGGATCCTTTCTACCCCCTCCGAAGGTCGCATTTGCGATCGGATCGGGCCCGGATGGCCCGATCCCAGAACAGGGGGCTCCCCTCTGCCCGAGGAGCCGTCGCCGAGACTCCGGAGGCAGCGGTTCGCCCCGCAGCTTCGGAGACGGGAGAACCGTTCCTCTTCGCATAAGAGGATCAGCCAGCGCTTTCTCCCCTCACCCAGCGGGAAGGAAAAAAAAGCCTAAGAAGTGAAAGTACTAAATCAATTTGACTGAAAAAGAAGACATCAGAGAAAGGACCTAAGGTAAAAAAACCTCTTTTTGTTTCGTGTTTAAAAGCAGAAGACTCGATCGTGAAAGTTCTAAGTGAAAGTTCTTTTCTTTTCAATAAGGCGAAGGTGAAAGTTTTTTCCTGTTTGGATTCATCCGCAAATAACAGCCGGATCTAATTTTTTCACTTTCATTTTTTCCATCTTGAACTTGAACTTTGGAACTTAAAAAATATTTTTTTTACTTTATGGATTAACAAAATAACTCAAATTTGATATGACTATTTAGAAAATTTAAATTGCTAAAGGAAATCAGTAGTGATGATTAGAATTTGTTTTTGATAGATCGCTAAAAACATAGTGTTCCGGGCTTAAATTCTG
This sequence comes from Erythrolamprus reginae, assembly GCF_031021105.1. Taxonomy (NCBI): domain Eukaryota; kingdom Metazoa; phylum Chordata; class Lepidosauria; order Squamata; family Dipsadidae; genus Erythrolamprus; species Erythrolamprus reginae. The sequence goes on from NC_091963.1 coordinate 67,033,872, forward strand.
AAAGCGGAGGAACACAGTCTTGCTGCCTTTTTCCCCCATCTTGTTGTTTTTTCTCACAACAATGAAATAACTCAATAATCACAAAATAAATGGAAATTAGAAGGAACGGAAACCTTTCCTTTGGACTATTTACTCCTGGATTAACCTATTTGGATTACTTGCTGAGCCTCTTTGGATTATTTGCTGACTCCTTTTGGATTATTTGCTGAGAACTTTTTAACATCTGCCTTGCTGTACGAAATTTAACCTGACTCCATCTTGGGATTTGTTTCTTTGCTCCTGCCTTGAACTTGGAAAATAAACTGACTTCATTTTAAATACAAGAAAATTACTAATTTGTCTTTCCCTTTGAACCTGAAATTGAAATTAAACATAACTTTATCCTTTGGGACCTGGATTTACATCCTTACTCTCTAGCAAAACTACAGGACCTATAAGAAGAACATAAGTATATAATATTGATATTGTGTTTCTTGAATAATTATTCTTTTCTTCTTGATCTCTTCCTGACTCTTTTTTTCTCTCTCTTCTTCTGTGCACTGCTAGTTCTAAAAGAAACCTGATTTGAAACATATGCATTGTTAACAAACCTTGGTCCCCTGCTCTATTTTAATTAGCTGAATTAAAATATCACCTCCTTTTTGTTTTTTATTTCCCCTAAAACAATTTCTTCCACTCCTTTTATTAATTTTATTAATTTTCTCCTCTTTCTTCTCTCCCTCTCCTTTTCTTTTTCATAATTTTTCTTTTTCATGCTCTCTTTTAATTTTTATGAATAGCTAATATTTTTCCTTTCTTTTATCTACTTTGTCCTCCTACTAGATTATTCATTTCTAACTCTTACTTTTTACTTATTTTAAAAAAAAAAGTTTTACACCTGCTCTTTTTGGCATTGCATATTTAGAGTTTTAAAAATCACAATAATTCTGTTGGTAATTGTTGGTAATTGAATTATATTTTAAGGGAAATTGTCAAAAAATAGACTGACAGATTTGGAATTTATAGGAATTCTTCTCCTTTTACTACATACAATTGGAAATTAACTTAAACCAATTCAAATTTTAAAGAGTGGATTCAAATTAGACAATGTCAAATACTTCAACCTTTGTCAAAACGGCCAAAAAACAAACTACAGCACCAATTCCCTCTCCACAAGGGTCACCGCACCCCTCTCCGTCGCACCAGGTGTTAACCATGTCTACCAAGGACAAAGACAAAGACAAAGACAAAACAATGCAGTCTAATTTTGCAACACTACAAGAAACTTTGAACACTTTGAAGGACTTTATGTTTAAATCCCAAGAGGAAGCCACCCAACAAAGAGAGGCCATAAAAGAGGATGCAACACAACAAAGAGAAGCTATAAAAGCAGACCTGGCGGAATTTAAAATGGAGATGGCCCAACTGAAAGTTGATATGGGTGAGATGAAAGACCAGATAAAGGAGATTCAACAAACATTACAAGAAAGTAATGACCGAGTCAAAAAAGTCGAAGAGAAATCTGACAAAAATGAAAAAAGAGTGGACTACCTTGAAGGGAGAGCTGATGCAAGATACAGAAGATATGATGAATCAATCACTCAGTTGGAGATGCAACGAGCTTCGTATGGACTTCGATTTCAGAATATAAAAGAGGAAAAAGATGAAGATTTAAAAATGACTATGGCTGAAACTATTGGAGGAATACTCCAAGAGGATCCCACAGCACTACTGAAAGAAATCGATGAAGTATACAGAATCTCGAATAGCTACATCCGTCGTCATAACCTCCCAAGAAAGATACACATTAAATTCACAAGAAAAGCTCTGCGAGATGACATACTTCACTGGTCAAGAAATGCCAAACTCCAACATCAAGGAGATGAAATAAAAATATTAAAACAAGTTCCAAGAAGTGTCAGAGAAAGCAGAAGAGATTACCACTTTCTAACCCGAATTCTGATCAAAGAAAATATAACCTACCGTTGGCTTATTCCACAAGGCCTTTCTCTGACATGGCGCTCTACAAGATACAAATTGGAAAATGTAGAACAAGCTATGTACTTTTTTGAAAACAGTGGCATCAGCCGCCTGGACTATGCAAACCAGCAACAAGTGGTTGAACAACAACTAGTTCAACAACAACCAGGGGAAAAACTAACAACTCAGCAAGAAGAAGATCTGGGGGCTACTGCTCAGGTAATAGAGCAGGACCAAGGTGCCAGAAGAGTTCAACCTCAGCGAGAAACCAAAAAACCTATCAAATGACAACAAGTAAAGATTTAAAAATCTTTTCTGTAAACGTCAATGGACTTAATGAACCAAGGAAAAGGAAACAAATTTTTTCTAAAATTAGAAATCAAAATGCTCAAATTACAATATTACAAGAAGTGCATATTAAAAAAAAAAACCAAAAATTACTGTTGAATCCAAAAATTGGAAAAATGTATGCTGCATTAGCAGATCAAAAAAAAAGAGGTGTAGTGATGTATGTTGAGAACTCTATAAATTCCAAACAAATATTTAAGGATAATGAGGGTAGAATATTGATTGTACAAGTTGATATTGAACCTAGACCTTTAGCTGTTGTTTCTATTTATGCCCCTAATGAAGATCAAACGACATTTTATAAAAATTTGCATCAAACAATAATAGACCTAGCTATTGAAAATGTATTAATAATAGGTGATTTTAATGCTATCGCGAACAGACAATTAGACCACTCAGGGGGGGAGGTAATAATAAAAGGAAGAGAAACAAAAAAACAAGAAGGAATTTGCTACCTAGTACCTTTCAAAAAATGAAAGTGGAATTATTGTTAAATGATATTTGGAGGGAAAGATACCCCCATAAGAGACAATATACTTTTTACTCTAACCCCCACAAAATATGGACAAGAATAGACATGGTATGGGCACCAAAAACGGTTGCAGAACAAATAAGAGATGTAGAGATAGATGCTAATACATGGGCCGATCACAATCCAATAGTGGTTTCTATGAGAATGAATAACAAACAGAATAATTGGCGGATGAATAGAAATATATTGAATGATAAGAAATACAAGGATTGGATCGAAAAGGAATTAAAAATATTTTTTAAAATTAACAAAACTTCAGAAACTACGCCTCAGAACTTATGGGATACAGCTAAAGCTTATATAAGAGGATTAACAATATCTTATATTGCAAAATATAACAAGGAAAATAAATTAAAGTATTCACAATTAATTAATGAATTGAAACAATTAGAATTTTTATCGCAGCAACACATTAAGAACAGAGACTTAAAAACAGAAATAAATGTAATCAAACATAAAATCAGAATAATAGAACAAAATCAAATAACCGAAAAAATTAAAAGAGCAAAGCAACACTACTTTGAACATGCAAATAAACCAGGCAGATGGTTAGCATATAAACTTAGAAAACAGAGTCAATCAAAATTAATCAAAAAACTAGAAGATAATGATGGTATAATAAAATATGATACAGAAGGAAAGGCAGATATTGTGTATAATTTTTATAAAGATCTATACGCTAAAGATAATGTTAGTGAAGATGAAGTCTTTAACTATTTACAAGCTTCAAAATTACCACAAATAACAGAAGACCAACAGGCCACCATGGACGGACCAATAACAATGGAAGAACTCCTAACAACAATTAAAAAACAGAAAAGTAACAAGGCCACTGGCCCAGACGCCATACCGGCAGAATGGTACAAGATAGAAAATGAAACAATAAGAAATCACATGTTAGAAACTTTTAATCTATGTAGACTTGAGGGTAAAATTCCTAAATCTTGGTCAGAATCATTGACAACCTTAATACACAAACCGGGCACAGACCCAGAAAAAATTAAAAACTATAGGCCCATATCATTATTAAATGTAGATTATAAGATATTTATCGCCATTTATGCAGATAGACTCAAAAGAGTTATAAATGGGATAATATATCAAGACCAAAATGGGTTTCTACCAGGGAGACAAATTAAAAATAATCTTAGAACAGTAATAAATACACTAGAGTATTATGAACAATATCCAGGCAAGACAGCTTCTTTAATGTTTCTAGATGCTCAAAAGGCCTTTGACAACGTCAATTGGATATTTATAAAAATGCAATTGAATAAAATGAGATTTGGCCCAAAATTTGTTAACTTAATAGATACTATATATTCAAAACAAACAACTAATATAATATTGAACAACAATCAACTACCAACACTTGACATAAATAAGGGAGTTCGTCAAGGTTGCCCTATATCACCATTGTTATTTATTATGATTCTTGAAACTCTTAATTAAAATAAGAGCTGATCCTAGAATAAAAGGTTTAACTGTTGGAGATGAAACTTATAAAGTCCAAGCCTTTGCAGATGACCTAACGTTCATAATTGAAGAACCGATAACAACAGTTCCTATTTTACTGCAAGCTATTGAGCAATACGGAAAGGTAGCAGGTTTAAAGATAAACAAAAGTAAAACACATTTGTTAACTAAAAATATGAATAAAACACAAGAAACTAAATTAGAAAGCATCTCTGGAATAAAGACAGTAAAAAAAGTAAAATACTTAGGAATAAATTTAACAGCGAAAACAATAATATTAAAAAATGATAACTATACAAAATTATTAACAGAAATTAAAAAAGATCTAGCAATGTGGAATAATCTGAAAATATCATTTTTAGGAAGAATTGCAACAATCAAGATGAATATTTTACCTAAGGTTTTATTTCTTTTCCAGGTAATTCCAATAAATCCAGGGGGAATTTTTTTTTAAACTTTAACAAACCTAGTTAAAAAATTCATATGGCAAGGGAAAAAAGCAAGGATAAAAATGAATTGCTTAGAAGATATCAAAGAAAGGGGAGGGTTCGGCCTTCCAAATTGGAAATTATACTATCAGGCTGCCGCATTAACATGGGTAAGAGAGTGGATAACTTTAGAGAACAAAAGAATACTAAACTTAGAAGGACATGATCTCATGCTTGGATGGCACGCATTTATATGGTATGATAAGGAAAAAAATCATTCATATTTTAAAAGGAATACATTAAGGAAGTATCTACTAGAAGTCTGGAAAGATATAAAGAAAAATCACTTTTTAAATATTCCAGAATGGCTAGCCCCCCTAGAAGCAATAACGCATCCAAAGTCCATAAAAGACAAGAAAATAATTTATAGATATAAAGAACTACTAAATGACCAGATGAAGCTAAAATCTAGGATCAAATTACAAGAAGAAGGGATAATAATAGACTGGTGGCATTATGCCCAGATTCGATCTAGATACCAGAAGGATAAAACTCTTTATATTTTTAATAAAAGTAAGAATCTTTTAAGTAATCTAATTACTACCAATCCAATAAAAATGATAGGGAAAATATATAAATTTCTCATCGCACATAAAAATATAGAGTTGACATTAAAAGATACTATGATAAGATGGTGTAGAAATATTGGCAAGGAAATTGACATAGATACATGGGAGAAAGTTTGGATTAATAACTGGAAAATGACCAAATCTGTTTCATTAAAAGAAAATCAAATTAAAATGTTCTACAGATGGCATCTGCCACCAAATAGGATAGCAAAAATGTTTCCTAAAACATCCCCATTATGTTGGAAATGTAAGAAGGATATAGGAACTTATTACCATCAATGGTGGACATGTGGTAAAGCCAAAATATATTGGAAGATGATCGAGAAAATATTAAAAGAAATAGTAAAGCAAGATATAGATAATACCCCAGAGTTTTACTTATTAGGAGTTACCAATCAGACCTATAAGAAAGAAATTCTTTACTTAATTATACACATATTAACTGCGGCTAGAATAATATATGCGCAAAATTGGAAGGGGGAGGAAATCCCCAAGGAAGAAGAAGTTATAGCTAAAATACTAGATTGCGCTGAAATGGACATGATGACAAGAAGATTAAATGATCAAGAAGATACTAAATTTTATGAAACATGGAACAATGTTTACAAATGGATAGATAAGAAAAAATAAGATATACACATTTATTTTTAGTTAACTTTTTGTATTTGTTTTTACCTAGGTGATAACAATATTAATACTAGTTTTAATGCATTTTTTGATGATTATGATATAGTAGTTTACGTATAAGAATTTTGGTCTAAGTATGTATAATAGTTGAAATTAGTTTAAACGTTTTGTTTGATGAATATGGCTTTTTACTATAGTAATTAAGATTACATTAAAGGTATTTTTAGATGACTATGTTATACCAATTTTACCTAATATTTACATTGTATTTAAGATTTGAAAAACCTTAACCTAAATTTTACTAAACCTTTTAACATTTAACATATATTCAATTATGTATTCTTTTCCTGTATTTGAATGTATACTTTCAAAAGAAGCGGGGGAAATACACCCTCACTTTATGTTTAGTGTTTGTATGTGTGTCTGTTTATTTTATGAAAATTAATTAAAAAAATTGAAAAAAAAATGAGAATATGAATGCTCGTGTCTCAAATGATGATTATATTAAGATAAGCACTATTAAAAGATGGGAAAAATGCGAGCAAAGATATTGGATTTTGCCAACCCTAAAAAGAAAGAAAATTAACCCTGCTTGTTTCCTTCAGGTCTAAAAGGACCCAAAATGAAGTTTGAGACCCTGTAAAAAATTTTCCCTGCATATCTGTAACTTGAAATTCCATGACTTTGTCTCATTTGAGGGGTTCTTTCTAAGGGTGGTGGGGGTTTTTTTTTGGGGGGGGGGTTTAGTTTTTTTTGGGGGTGTGTGTGTTAGTTTTTGCTGAGCAATTTGTTACCGTCCGGGTCCTTTTAGACCTGGAGTATAAAAGGCTGGTTCTAGCTACTGGAATGGTCTTTTTGAAAACCTTTTTTGCTAGTATACTAATTTGAACATTTCTGAACACATTGATATGAAAATTGAAATGAAAAAAATAAATGCTTATTTGTTAATTTTGTTCAGAAAAGCCTGCTCCCCCAGTGTACTAGAGTGCCTTCTGACCCCTGTCCTATTGTTTCTCCTATGTCCCATACATCTTATCTTCTATCCCTTTATCTTTCTTCTATTCTCTCTTTGATTTATCTTATCCTATACGCTCTCTTCTATTCCTTCTCTAATTTTTTCCCTTGAAGGTATCCTCTACTACCTTCATTGTGTATTGGACATACATACATACATACATACATACATACATACATACATACATACATACATACATACATACATAAAAGGCATAGCTGAGAGTGGGTGAAGAAACCATTAAAGTAACCAAATCAAGATAACTTAATTTAAAAATTAAATGAAATTATGGCATTAGTGGATCATAAGATCTTTTCAAGTATGTTTCTGGGAATAAGCAGAACTATTTATTTAACTTGTATCCATCTATTCCACCAGAAGGCTATTCTGGGTGGCTTATGGAAATTGAATAAAATGCAGTATAAAACATTAAATGTGTTAAATTTAAAAATTAAACTAAAATCAAACTAAGGATGGAGAGGGAAGAAAGAAAGTGGAAACAGGGAGGAGGGAAAGTTGTTATCTACTCTATCAATCTCCTCTAATGTTCTCCATCCATTTAAGGAAAAAGAAAATGTTTAGCCCTTGTTACATTTTTTCTTCATAGATTTTTTTTTCCAAATTTTATGTTACAAACAACAATAAAACATGACAGTCAAAGCCATAATTATACAGTTATATAATAAATCATTTTTGATTTCCAGGTCATTGGATTCATAAGAAATTATATAGTTCCATAAGTCCTTATGAAGAATTCCTTTAATCAGAAATAAAGATTCATATATTTCTGCAAACATAGTAGTCCTGTATTCCTACTCTTTGAAGTGAACATATAATTTTTCCTTCCTTCATCATCTGCTCTTTAAATTATTTGGAGTATCCCTGTTGTGGTTGGCTCTGGCCCAGCTCCTGCCCCAAGGAATGTGGAGGTGGATGCAGGGGAAACATCATCATGTCATAGGCCTGTTTTATTGCCGACAGAGTCAGGTAGTGTAGTTTCCTCTGACGAAGAAGAAGGTGGGGGGTGACTTGGAAGAGGGGGGCTTGGCACACAGCCCAGGAAGCCAATCTCCATTATCTTCGGTCGACTCGGATGAGGAAGTGTTAGACCCATGCAGGCGCATAATTATGCATAGAAGAGACCAATTGAAGAAATATTACAGGAGATAAGAGAGGCCACCTGTGTTTGGGTGGGGCTCCAACAATTAGAGCTGCTGATATAAATAGCAGCATGCTGGCTTGGCCATTGTGGAAGATTATCTGATCGTTGTTTCTTCAGGACCGTGCCTTGCTGTTTCCAGACTTTGTTGATTTTTCACGACTTTGAAACCAAAGCAGGGCAAAGTGTGTGTGTCTCACTTCGTGGAAGAAGGAGGGCTGTGACGTTTCTTCACAGCTACTAGCTAAGTACTTAAGGACTGATTAAGGAGATTGTACAGCTTACAAGGTTGTTTTGGGACGAGTGCTCTTTACAATACAAAAAGGGTGCTTTGTTTCTTTTGAATTTTATGATAAAGAACATTGTGTTTGAACTTTCAAGTGTGTGTGTGTGTGTCTGAAATTTTTACCCTTGAATTTTCGGAAGACTCATACCATAGAGCCTGGCAGAACAATCCCCAAGGAACCTTTTACCATTCTGTCAGAGTGAATGGACGTATCACTATGTCCAACTCTGTCTGTGTAAAGTATATACTGTACTCAGAAAGCGCCTCCATTTTCTAAAGAATGGAGCTGTGAACTTGCTTTTGGATTTTTCTGCTTCTAAGCTGTTGTGGTTAGCACTGGCCCAGTTCCTTCCCCAAGGAATGTGCAGGTGGATGTGGGGAAACATCCACATGCCGCAGGCCTGTTTTGCTCCCGATGGAATCTGCCGACGAAGCCTCCTCTGACCAAGGAAGCGTGAGTGACAGGGAAGAGGGGAGTTTGGCAGACAGCCTGGGAGGAGATCGATCATCTGTATCATCCTTAGATTCTGAACAAGAATTAATGACACATCCACGCATGCATAGAGTGATGCATAGGAGACAACAACTGAAGGATTATTACAAGAGAAAATGAGGCCACCTGTGGTTAGGTGGGGCTGCTGTAATTAGTGCTACAGATAAAAGGGCAACCTGGTGTTTTAGTCTCATGGCAGTTTATCTGATTCATTGTTTCGTCAAGATTGTGGTTTTTGTGCTGTTCATGATTGTGTGTGGACTCTCTGGACTTTAGAATTGGACTCAATTTCCCAGTTATTGGGTGAGCAATTGGATTGCATTTAACCTGTGCCTTGTGTGTACCAGAAACTCCCTTTGACATTTAAAAAGGGAGCTTTTTCTGTTTTTCTGTTTATAAAAAACTTTTGGGTTTTCCTTTTATTGTGTGGTGTGTGTCTTCCTGGACTCTGTAATTATGGGCGGTTGAAACACGCTGGCAGAACATAAGCGTTCTACATGAAAAAGTCGTTTCATTTGATCTATTACTGTGCCCACTGTAGGGACTGCAGGTTCCAACCAGCATTTTAGTAAACATTTTTGCTAACTAGCAATGGAATATTCATTAGTTTAGGTTTGCTCAGGAAATCATCATGTCCACAATGGAATAATCATAACTTAGAAGAAAGGTTATTTTTTTTGGCCAAATCTATTTGTTGCCAGAATTTTATGACATATGGACATTCCCATAATCCATGGTATAAGTCAGTGTTAGATGTTCCACACTTTGGGCATGCTGTTAATCTGTCCGGTCTGCTTGTTGTTATTGGGAGATTGAATGCATATATAGCTCTATGTATAATTTTGAATTGAGTCTCACGCCATTATTCATTGATCATGGCCTTGTGTAATGTATTCCATCCTTTTAGGATGATATCCCCACTGCCCTTATCCCCTAACTGTCATGCCCACGAGGAGAAGTAAGTTTCAAAGTGTCTTTTCACATCTAGATTTCTCATATGGTGATACAGCATTGTCACTGTCCTGGTCCCTAGATTTAGTGAGAGGATTTTATCATTTCATTTTGTCTGATTTTATTTTTTACATCATGTAATATAGGTACTAGAAAACCCCATCTTTGAGCATACCATGTGCTGATCCTAGTTGATATTTATCTAGTAATTCTTCTCTATCTAACCATCTAGGTTCTGTTTCATGCAGGAGATGTTTTACTAGCAGAAAGCCTTTTGTTTTCCATTCCCCAAACATTTTATTTTCTTGGCCCTGTGGGAACCTCAGGTGGTTCCAAAGTGGTAGATACTTTGATATGTGGAATGATAGGTAGTATTTTATTCGTACGGCCTTCCATATTGGTATGCTATCACAGAAAACTATTGATTTTTTTAATATATGATGGTAATTAAGCTATCTTAACATGTAGTAAGGTGGCCAAGTCTCAGGGTGCACAGTATTGAGATTCTGAATCATATGTTGAAAAAATACGTGTGCCTTTTAATCAGTCACAAATGTGCCTCATCATGCATACTAAATTGTATCCCCTAATATAGGGGCATTAATTTCTCCCTTTTCCTTTGCAGCTATCAGCTTATGGTAGTGGATGCGTGGGCGCTTGCCCTGCCATAAAAAATGGGATATATTTTTGTTGAGTTTCATGCTATCAGCATGCTTTATAAGAAGGGGGATTGTTTACATTGAATATAATAGTTTGGAGAAAAATATCGTTTTTATTAGATGATTACGTCCCAAAAAAGAAATGGGGAGATTATGCCATTGTTATAGTTCTTGAATTATTTTTGTAATTAATGGAGGGTAATTTAGCCTATATACCGATTCAGCTGTACGTCCAATTTTTATGCCTAAGTATTTCACAAAATTTGATACTACAGGCATCCTTCCTATCTCAACTGGAAATAACTAGATCCATTACATTTCTATTCAAGTTTTAGTTGTAATAAGAATAAAATTTGATAATTGAATACTTCTAGTAGTTACACAGTATTAAAAAAGAAACTTAACAGTTAATCCCCACCTTATAAACAAGAGTTTCAAGTTGTTATCAGTGATGACACCCTTTATAACCTAGAATATAGTAGGTTGAGTCATGCTGGTGATACTGATTTCCTAAAATATCCCATTAGAACTAATTTTACCTAGTTGTAAGAAATGAGTATGAAACAGTTTGGGAATAAATCATGCAATGAATACCACAAATGACTTCCTGTTCATGATAGAGCATCCCCAGCAACCCCAGCAATGGGCAGTATGATCTGGTAAGCAGAAGAGAGATATGAAGGATGTGCTCTTAGTTACTTAGATCTTTATTCAAAGATTAAACAAAAATACTAGCTTTCAGAATGATGAAACAAGATGGGACTGTTGTTTAATTCAACAATCCCAGTTAACAGTCCAAATAAGTACATATTCTTCAGAAAACATTGCATACAATCATGCTGTGTCAACTCAAGGCCAGGAAACCAAAATCATGAATAATAGTACCACTTTCATTGTACATACAGTAAGAGAACTTTGTCTGAAAATGGTTCTCTTCTCTATTACTTTCGGCAAGGAGGAGAAATTTACATGAATGAATTCTAAGATCAAATACATTTCTGGTTTGGGTTCATTTATCAGATCATTCTCTAGGATGTGGCTTTTTTCCTATCTTTCATGGTTATTCTTATATCTCATTAGATCCTACTGCTTCTATTTGCACATTCATGCAGTGACAAATTTGATTATCATAATATGCCTACAAAGGATGTTACATATTCATGTTACCTCTTATAAAAGCAAATAGGGAAACAGTGAAGAGTCCATAGTATTCACAAATGAATCCACTGGTAATTGTCAGTGATAACCTGGAATATTGCATTTTGCACCTTGTGAAGTTTCAAGTGATAGAAACATAGAAACATAGAAGTCTGACGGCAGAAAAAGACCTCATGGTCCATCTAGTCTGCCCTTATACTATTTTCTGTATTTTATCTTAGGATGGATATATGTTTATCCCAGGCATGTTTAAATTCAGTTACTGTGGATTTATCTACCACATCTGCTGGAAGTTTGTTCCAAGGATCTACTACTCTTTCAGTAAAATAATATTTTCTCATGTTGCTTTTGATCTTTCCCCCAACTAACTTCAGATTGTGTCCCCTTGTTCTTGTGTTCACTTTCCTATTAAAAACACTTCCCTCCTGGTCCCTCTAGAGCAGGGAGATCGAATTCACGATGACACATCATTACGTGACATATTGCAACTTTTCCCTCTTTGCTAAAATGGAGGTGGCCAGCATGTTTGACACCCCTGCTCTAGAGCATAAGTGGCCATAAGAGCATGAGTTTCTGTAGGTCTAATTGAATATCATATACTATTCTTACTGTTTTAAAATTGTATTCAATGCAGGGCTGATCAAGAAATTCAAACATATACCATTGCTGTGATAAATGCGCTTTTCTTTAAAGCACCTGATGACAGGAGGCAGGTGAGTTTGTTTCATTAATTGATGTTGGTAAAGAATGAATTGCTATCATCCAATCACATAAGTGAAAAGAAGACACAAATTGTTAGCCATATGAATGAGATAATTATAGCTTGATCTTTATACAGGAAATTATGTTTTGGTGAAGTTGACTCTACCCTAAAAAATTACAGATATACTATAATATAGTGTGTGTGTGTGTGTGTGTGTGTGTGTGAGCGTGTGTGCACACACGTGTTTGTGTTTATTTCTGTCAAATCACCCTGGTATACCAAAATATGGGAGGATCATACTGCTTCCTTTTGCCTCTCGGCCCCCCAGGGGTCATATTCAAGGCAATTAAACTTTTATAGTTCACAAACTATAATCTGTATGTGTAACATATTTTTGCTGATAATGAAAAGGAAGGGAGACTAGTATAGATCTGTTTTGAGCTTATTATGCTCTCATCAGCTAGCCATACCCTTATCAGGATTTTAACCTGCAGGATCTGTCTTGTAAGGCAGTGGCTTTAACCTCTAGACGACAAGCTCTCCTCCTCTCAGCTTTGTACCAGGGGAAGAGTTATATATATATATTTACATGAAGCCACTGGTGAGATCATCCGATGCTACGGGGTGAGGTATCATTAGTACGCTGATGATACTCAGTTATACATCTCCACTCCTTGCCAATTCAGTGAAGCAGTTGATGTGATGTGCCATGGATGGGAGTCAACAGGCTCAAGCTCAACCCCAACAAGACCAAGTGGTTCGACAGAAGCTGCCAGATCGAATCCCAGTAAGGAAGGGTGTGGCTAGCTGATGAGACCAGAACAAGGCCGAAATGGTACCATCCTAGTCTCCCTTAATTTAAAAATTTCAGCTAAAAACATTTGATACATACAGAATATAGTTGTCGGCTATGAATAAATTAACTGCCTTGAAATGGTCCTGGGTTGGGCCTAGAGGCAAAAAGGAGCTGTGACATTCCTTCAATATACCAGGGTGATCCGACATAAAAAAACATATAGCCCCTCCCTGGTACAGAGCTGGAGGGATCAGGCCTGGTGGTTGAACTGTTAATTCTCTGCCTTACAAGGCAGAAGCTGCCAGATCCAATCCCAGTAAGGAAGGGTGTGGCTAGCTGATGAGGCCAGAACAAGGCCGAAATGGTACCATCCTAGTCTCCCTTAATTTTAAAATTTCAGCTAAAAACGTTATATATATATATATATATATATATATATATATATATATATATATATATTCGTATTCACGGGTACAGGTATAACGGTCTTGGTATATTCAGGTTTCTTCCCGTGTAGGATTTGGAAATTTCTGGCGACGTTTCGATGAGGTCCCACTCGTCATCTTCAGGCTGGTGTTTCTGTCCTTGTGCTAGGGCGAACACAGCGAGATATGAGCTGCCTTCCTTCTATAAATACTGGTGGCTGGGTGTGGTTTGATGGCTCAGCAATTGCCTGCTGTGTAGAAACTTCCTGGTGAGTCAGTGGGGTAACACCTGGGGTCGTTGATGTAGCTGAGATATGCTGATTAGTTAATGATTGTGGATTAGGCGTGATATCCTGAGTAGTTTATCAAATACCATGTAAAATCTGCCCAGCCACATATATTGGACAACTATCAGGAGAGTAAATGAACGTGTTGCAGAACATAAGAATGCATTAAGGAAAAAAGAAAAAAACCTCCTCCCTTTACCAACGCTTCAAAACCACAGGACATGAAATTGATTTTGACAGTACCAAATTAATTTCCAAAACAGAACAATATAGAAACCAGACTCAGAACACACATTGAAAAACAATCAAGTAGCCTGCAAACTCCAACTACTCAGGATATCACGCCTAATCTACAACCATTAACTAATCAGCATACCTCAGCTACATCAACGACCCCAGATGTTACCCCACTGACTCATCAGGAAGTTTCTACACAGCAGGCAATTGCTGAGCCATCAAACCACACCCAGCCACGAGTATTTATAGAAGGAAGGCAGCTTAGGTCTCGCAGTGTTCGCTCTAGAACAAGGACAGAAACACCAGCCTGAAGATGACGAGTGGGACCTCGTCGAAACGTCGCCAGAAATTTCCAAATCCTACACGGGAAGAAACCCGAATATACCAAGACCGTTTTATATAAATATATATATATATGATGGTCTTGGTATATTCGGGTTTCTTCCCGTGTAGGATTTGGAAATTTCTGGCGACGTTTCGATGAGGTCCCACTCATCATCTTCAGGCTGGTGTTTCTGTCCTTGTTCAGCTACATCAACGACCCCAGATGTTACCCCACTGACTCACCAGGAAGTTTCTACACAGCAGGCAATTGCTGAGCCATCAAACCACACCCAGCCACCAGTATTTATAGAAGGAAGGCAGCTTAGGTCTCGCAGTGTTCGCCTTAGAACAAGGACAGAAACACCAGCCTGAAGATGACGAGTGGGACCTCGTCGAAACGTCGCCAGAAATTTCCAAATCCTACACAGGAAGAAACCCGAATATACCAAGACCGTCATACCTGTACCCGTGAAAATCTACGAAAACATATATATATATATTTGTGTTCGTAGATTTTCATGGGTACAGGTATGACGGTCTTGGTATATTCGGGTTTCTTCCCATGTAGGATTTGTAAATTTCTGGTGACGTTTCGACGAGGTCCCACTCGTCATCTTCAGGCTGGTATTTCTGTCCGTGTTCGCCTTAGAACAAGGACAGAAACACCAGCCTGTCTTGTTGGGGTTGAGCTTGAGCCTGTTGACTCCCATCCAGACCTTTACAGCTTTCAGGCAGTGGCACATCACATCAACTGCTTCACTGAATTGGCAAGGAGTGGAGATAAGGGAGACTAGGATAGATCTATTTCGGCCTTATTTTGGCCTCATCAGCTAGCCATACCCACTGGGACTTGAACCTGCAACCTTTGCCTTGTAAGGCAGAGAATTATCCTCTAGGCTACAGTATCCAATTCCTTCAGCTCTGCACCAGGGAAGGGTTACATATTTTTGTGTCGAATCACCCTCGTGTATTGAAGGAACATCACAGCTCATTATTTGCCTCTTGGCCCAACCCAGGGCCATTTCCAAGGCAGTTAATTTTATTGATAGACGACAATTCTATCTATATGTTTCATATACCCAGTGAAAGGCTACCAAAATTTTTACTACCACACTGTGGCCATGGTTTATGCAGGATGCCCTGCATTTTCTTTCAACATCTTTCATTATAAATTGGGTGCTCTGGGTGGAGCTCCATTTTTGCCATCCCACTGCGTTCCCCCCGTCCAGGCAGCAGCCCACTCCTGACTATACCCCATAATCATCAAAATGATGACAAATCACAGCTTGAACTACCTTGCTTTGTATGTAATGAATCTCTCTCATACATTAGTTTCACCTTTTAAGTTGCATTACTGAAATAAATGAACTTTTGCATGATATTCTAATTTTTTGTGTTTCACCTATATTTCATCTGGCAAGTATATACAGAATAATTTATTTTCTTTTGGGCTGCCTTTTTGTAAAAGCTTTTGAAAATTTTGGCCTTTCCTTGGGAGGTAGGGCAGGGAAGACTCAGTAAGTTACCTATTTATTTAAAGAGCCAAACAAAACATATAAAATCCTATAAAATATATAGATATCTTTGCTTTTGATGACAAATGAATTTTCCTAGTCTCCTAACCAATAACCAATTCAATAAGTGATTCTGGATGGGATACATCATAATATATATGGAAATATATAATGTAAGATTATACATTAAGAAGAGTGTTCTTAAACTAAACTTTTTTTCAAAATCAGGAAATGGCAAATATTTTAGCACAGAAACAACTTCGGGGAATTATATTACAAGTAAGTATTTTAGCTTTTTTGGTTTTTCTAAATTACATGTTATGTTTATAACACTTGCATGATATTCTGATGTTTAGAACCAGAACTGAATTAATTCACATTTATCCATTCAGCAGTACTGATAATATTGTAGCTTTGTGATTCTATCCAAATCCAGCTCACTAACATTATGTTTTGCTCTTTCAGTAATTTATTTTTATTATCTATTCAGGTAGAGTAACTGGAATTTCATTGAATTTATGCCTGATACAGTGAGTCACAAATTAGACTTATGCTACAAAGAAACAGGTGGAAAATATTAAAGGAAAAAGAGGAGGAAAATGTTTAAAAGTTCAAATAAAAGATAAAGTTTATTAACTTTCATTTTGAAAGCATAATTTTAATTGGACATGATTTTTTACAGATTATATTGTCTGTTTGTAAGAACAAAGAGAAATGTACAAATTTCATCTTATATTAAGCAGAGTAAAAGTACCATATTCTCCACTACACTGCTATGGAGAGTCCAACATGGGTAATACTTTAGCCTTATTGGCATGGACTGAGTTAAAAATTAGCATGTAAAACATGTCCCGCCCTTTAGCTGCTCCAATGGGTCAGTCTTAAAAACTCAGTCGTAATGTAGGTACGCTGATTTCTTCTCTCCTTATTTTTTTCCATTAATAAATCTGTTTGTCTTTTTTTCTCTCCTTTTCCTACAGGAAGAAGATTCGGTTTATGGAGTAAAAGTAATGGGGTTTCCTCTGGGGCCTCTACCCTGTGGGGCATCGCCTCTCTCCCCTCCTTCCTCCTTACTGTTGGGGGGCCTCTGCTCTGCGGAGCACTGCCTCAAAGCCAGGGAACCACTGGTCTGAGGACACTGCCCTGCGGGGCACACCTGGAAACACCATGAAAGGGGAATCAGAGCTCTTCCCCAGACATTCACGTTGCGACGCATCGCTCGTAAGGATATGATGAGCGAAATTGCAGCAGAGAAGCGATTGGGAGCGCGATAAGGAGCACCAAACAGCTGATTTCAATAAACAGCGCGGTAAGTCTGGGAGCTGATGAAATTGGTGGGAGTGGAGCGTAGGCCACAGGATCGGCTCGATGCCGTTCAGGGCCATGTTTTTCCTCTCAGTGGTGCCATTGTCCTTCCTAGAGAGTCATGCCCGCCATTTTGGGGTGGGGCTGCAGGAAGCCCACCAATTCTGGGGCCAGAAATGACAAACAAACAGCCTGGGCCTTCCTTCTAGCCCACCATCAGGATGAGCCACACCCTGGGATTCTCATTTGAGGAAAACAATCTTGCGCGCTTGTGGGCCCACTCACGGCCACCATTTTTTGCTCATTTTGCCGCTGTATTTGCCCAAGCAGCTTCATATTACTATGTGTGTGAGTACTGCAGCTTATGGCTGATCAACCACAAAACAGTTCAGGGGAGGGAGCTTCTTCCAATACTACAAGATCCAAGGCCAAAGACAAAAGCCAGGGAGCAAAATCTAAGTCCAAGTGCTCCTCTTCTTCCTCAGCTCTCAAAGAGGCAGAAAAAAGGATCAAGGCCCTGGAGGGACAACTGGAGACTGCCCAACAACAGGCCTCAGTCTCTTCCCCAATTAATCTATCCTCAGGGCAACATTTGGACATTAACCTCAACAGTCCCATCGATTGTACCAGAAATAACCACTCCTGCCCAATATAGAGATTGGTCCTCTGAGAGACAGGATATCCTGCCACCCCATGCTGACTTATCCTCCAGAGCTGACCTAGGCCCACCTGTCGAGACCTGGCCTCAACCTCAAGGCACCCCCTACAGCCGCTGGCCTACATGCTCCCCAAGAGGCCTGGCAAACTAGATGATTGCTACAGCCTACTCACAAGGAATTGGTACTGGGGTACAACATTACGCTATATCAACTCCAACTTGAGCTGAATGCAGAGATGTGTGGGCAGCCCCACCGCCTCCACAGTCACCCCATGAGTCCTTCAATGAAGACCTGGGCTGCAGGAAACAGGAAGTGAACCCAAGGATGACCTCTCTGAGGATGAGGCCACCACCCCGGAACAGCCAGCCTTTACAGGCCTTTTTAAGCCTACTCTGTTCCAGATCCTGTTACACAAGGCCAAACAGACCCTGGCCTTGGACAGCACCATCCAGCCAGTGCAGCCTTCAGTGGGCATCCAACCAGCCACACGACTCCTCATAGAGCCCCAAAGGGAGTCAGATAAAATCCCTGCATCTCCCATCTTCATGGACAACATCAAGCATCTTTGGGAGCATCCAGCAGTGGCATTAGGCCCAACAGCCTCGGAGAAAAATTTTTATACCTTTGATTCTGAAATGGAGACGCTGCTCCAATTTCCAGCTGTGGATCCTCCTGTGGCTAGCCTGGTCTCCACTGCCTTAGTGCCATCTGATATGGCGGATGGCCTGAAGCCCGATGACAAGAAAGCGGAAACCCTGGTAAAGAAATCACATCAGACCTCTGCCTGGGCCCTCAGAGCAGCCTGAGCAGCTTCCTTTTTCAACAGGGCATCCATCTTATGGCTTAGAGACATGCTCACTAAGTTGGGACCACCAAAACATAAATAAACTTTTGTCAGTGGCACAGTTCTCAGCAACTGCCACCCTGACAGCAGCAAAGTTTGCATCTCGCTCCCTAGCAGCCAACCTGTCCTCCAGATGTCTGCTCTGGCTCTGCTCTTGGTAGGCGGACACCAAATCAAAGTGGGGCTTGGCTTCCGCACCCTTCCAAGGGCAAAGCTGTTCGGGAAATCCTTGGACTCCGTCCTCATTGAGGATAAGGACAAAAAGAAGGTACTTCCGAGATCAGCCCGGAGGCAAGACTGAAGGTAGACTCCATACCAGCGAAGGCAGCCCTTTCGGTCTCAATCTTCCCCAGCCACACCCCAGGCATTCAGGCCATACCAATCAGGGGCTTATAACCAGTCTACCTATAGAGCTGACAGAACTGCCTTTACCGACAGAAACAGACAGTTCCAACAGTCCAGACACCCCTTCAAGAGCAACAACGCCAGGGGCTACAGTAAGTCCAAGTGACTTACCAGGTCACTCTCCCATTGGAGGCCAGCTTCAACATCTCATCGCCTCCTGGGAGTCCACCTCCTCAGACACCTGGGCTTTGGAAGCCATAGCTCAGGATCTCCGACCAGAGTTCATTTGCCTTCCTCCAACCAGATTCCTAAACTTCTCGACACCCAGAAGCATCATATGCTGACCCAAGAGGTCCTGCATCTGCTAGATATCAGAGCTATCAAGCCAGTACCGACCAGCCAGGAGGGCCAGGGCTATTATTCAATTGTGTTCATAGTGCCCAAGGCCTCCGGTGGTTGCCGACTAATCTTAAATCTCAAACAATTAAACATTTACATCCATTACCACCGCTTCAAAATGCATTCACTGAAGACAATCCTGGCCTCCATCCGCCAGCATGAGTGGCTAACATCTATAGATCTCAAGGAGGTCTATCTACACATACCACTCCATCCAGACCACAGAAAATTTCTTCTTTTCTGTCTGTAGGACAGGCATTTCCAATACAAGGCAATGCCATTTGGCCTATCGTCGGCGCCAAGAACCTTCACAAAGATCCTAGCTGTACTGACAGCAGACCTCAGGACAAGATCTATACAGCTGATGGCGTATTTAGACGACATCATCATTCTGTCAGAAGCCCACGGCAAGCACACACAGACCTCGAGGAGACCATCAGGACTTTACAGAGACACGGCTTTATCATAAATTACCTAAAAACCCATTTAACTCCAACCACGTGGCTGCCACATTTAGGTGCGATTATAGATACTCGAAACTGCAAAGTGTAACTCTCTCCAGAGTGCCAGGAGAGGATCAGGACCATGGTACTCCAGGCACAACAACAACACAGGAAAGTAGAGTAGTTTTATTATCACAGCTGTTGGGGATGTTTGTCTCCTGTATCGACATCATCCCCTGGGCTGAGCTACACACCAGACCACTGCAGTGGTTTCTGCTCCTATTTCAAAGAGAACGAACCAGCCACCCCAAACGAACCATCCTGATCAGCACAGACGTCCAGCACTCCCTTCCCTGGTGGAGGTCCATAACCCTGCAACGGGACTCCCCCTTTCTACTACACAGGGAAGTGACAATCACCACCGAAGCGAGCCTCTTCGGCTGGGGTGTGCACACAGACTCTTAAATAGCCCAAGGGCTCTGGACACCAGAAGACCTCTCAGACGTCAATATCAACCTGCTAGAACTCCGAGCAGTCTTACTGGCTCTTCATCGCTTTGTCTGCCTTGTAGAGGGCCACCATGTCCTTATTCTGACCGACAATGTGGCCACACATTCCCATATCAATCACCCAGGGGGAACAAGATCAGGCAGGCTCATGCAGGAAGCCCAGAGGCTCTTTAACTGGGCGGAGCCACATCTAATCTCCATTCAAGCCGAGTGTATCTCAGGGATGTCCAATGTCCAGGTGGATTGGCTAAGCCGCATAATTGAACCCAGCAGAATGGAGCCTGAATCCCAAGTTGTTCCAGGACATTGTCTCCAGATTCAGAGTCCCGGAGGTGGACTTGTTTATGACACATCTCAACAACCAACTACCGAGGTTCTTTTCTTGCTTCCCGTCTCCGGGAGTGGAACAAATCAGGGGCTTATAACCAATCTACCTATAGAGCTGACAGAACTGCCTTTACCGACAGAAACAGACAGTTCCAACAGTCCAGACACCCCTTCAAGAGCAACAACGCCAGGGGCTACCGTAACTCCAAGTGACTTACCAGGTCACACCCATTGGAGGCCAGCTTCAACATCTCATCGCCTCCTGGGAGTCCACCTCCTCAGACACCTGGGCTTTGGAAGCCATAGCTCAGGATCTCCGACCAGAGTTCATTTGCCTTCCTCCAACCAGATTCCTAAACTTCTCGACACCCAGAAGCATCATATGCTGACCCAAGAGGTCCTGCATCTGCTAGATATCAGAGCTATCAAGCCAGTACCAACCAGCCAGGAGGGCCAGGGCTATTATTCAATTGTGTTCATAGTGCCCAAGGCCTTGTTTATGACACACCTCAACAACCAACTACCGAGGTTCTTTTCTTGCTTCCCGTCTCCGGGAGTGGAACAAATCACGCACTACACTCCCCTTGGCTGGAGGGCCCCCTATATGCCTTCCCTCCTATATGCTTTCCCTCCAATCTGCCTCATTCCCAGAGTGGTGGCCAAGATTCTAGGGGAGCAAGTGGAGGTCTTACTGGTGGCTCCCTATTGGCCCTGGCGCCCTTGGTTCGCCGGTCTTAGGGATCTGTTGGTTTCGAGTCCATGGCGGATTGTCGACCACCGAGTGTCCCTCAGCCAGGGGTCAATTCTACATCCAGACCCCCAGTGTGGCACTTGAGGGGGACCACATGAGAAGAGAACACTTACCAGATAAGGTCATCTCCACAATCCAAGCGTCACACAGACCATCCATGATGCGCATTATCAGGCCACGTGGGCAGTTTATTGCACTTTCTGCAAAACACAGAGCATTGACCCTCAGTCTTATTCGGTGCTTCACCTACTATCCTTCCTACAGATTGGCCTAGACAAGGGATTGGCACCAAACACACTGCTCAGACAGGTCGTGGCCATAGCTACAATGCTTAGACCCGGCCACCTTTGACCTATTTCTCATCACCCATGGATCAAGGATTTCCTCAGAGGAGTATCTAACCTCTGTCCTCCTATTATCTACCGTTTCCCTACCTGGGACCTCCAATTAGTCCTACAGGCACTTATAAGCCCACCGTTTGAGCCTTTACACCAGATTTCTCTGAGGCTCCTGCCCTTTAAGACAGATTTCTTAGTGGCCATTATATTGGACAAGAGAGTATCAGAGCTTTCTGCCCTGTCAGTGTGATCTGATTTGTGCATTTTTCATCCCGATAGGATAGTTTTGTGCCTGGATCCTACCTTTCTGACCAAGGTTAACACGGTTCATTGCACTCAAGAAATAATCTTACCTGACTTTTGCACACATGGATCCCATCCCTCGGAGTTGCAGTGGCACTAATTGGACGTTCATAGAGCACTGAAGGTGTATGTCCACCATACAAGACTATTCAGGAAGACTGAATCTATGTTCATCTCCTTCATTCATTGCTGGGAGCCAGAGTGTTATCCAAGACCATCAGCAGGTGGATTCGCTCTTGTATAATTTCAGCATACAAGTCGAGGGCTACCCGTATACTTGCAGGGATTACCGCCCACTCCACCAGGCTGCATGGGCTATGCAGGCCCCTCTTGAAGAAATTTGTCGTGCGGCCACCTGGGTCACCCACCACCACCTTCATTAAACATTACCGTCTGGACTCTTACACTTTGGCTGAAACGGCCTTCGGACGTAGAGTGCTGCAAAGGGTGTACATTGCTACTGCGCCCCTGGTCCAACCTTCTCCCGCCCTAGTTAATTGAGCTTGGGTATATCCCATGTTGGACTCTCCGTAGCAGTGCAGTGGAGAAGAACCGTTGAACTTACCTGAACGGTCTTCTCGATGCATGGCAAGGAGAGTCCAAACCCTCCCGGCCTTGAGGCCCAGGGGTGCAGGGGTTCGTTATCTAGTTTTTTCAGTTGAAGTTATCCCTTGCATACTTGTGATTAATAAATTTTTCATTGTTTCATCACACTACTTCTTCGTTTTTTATTGACTGACCCATTGGGGCAGCTAAGGGGCGGGATCTGTTTTATATGCTAATTTTTAACTCAGTCCCTGCCAATAAGGCTGAAGTATTACCCATGTGGGACTCTTCTTGCAGTGCATCGAGAAGACTATTCAGGTAAGTTCAACGGTTCTTTTTCAAAATATAACACACACCTTTTTACCCCACAAAAGAGGGTGAAAACTTGGGTGTGTCTTATACACCGAATGTAGCCTCCCCACCCTTTGACCTCTGTCTCCCAGCAATTTACCTCCTTACAGCTGATTTGAGGCCACTGCTAAACTGAAAGTGAAACTAGCTGCAAAGAGGCAAACTGCTGGGAAGAGAACACAGATTTTTATTTTCTGCTGAACTGGATGCAAGGAGGTAAGTCAATAACTATAAATGTCTGCAGAATGTTCACATTGTTAGACTTATTTTTTTAAAGACTGCTTTATTATTGTTCTAGACAACAAAATGAAGAAGCTTTTTTAAAATAAATGCTTGATCTGAAGAGACCCAGTGCTACTATATCTTCTTTTAAATAGCAGAGAATAACTATACTTCCAAAAAGGCACATCAGTTTTAACTATGTGTAAAAGTATAATCTGAAATATAACAGTGTCCTCTTCAATATTAAGATAAGGCAGCTAATTTAAACCTTGATATAACAACAACAAGAACAACAACAAAGTTGGAAGGGACCTTGGAGGTCTTCTAGTCCTGCTTAGGCTTAGGCAGGAAACCCTACAATACTTCAGACAGATGGTTATTCAACACCTGCTTAAAAATTTCCAATGTTGGGAAATTCTTCTGGAGGCAAGTTGTTCCACTGATCAACCATTCTGATTGTCAGGAAATTTCTCTTTAGTTCTAAGTTATTTATTTCCTTGTTTAGTTTCCACCCATTGCTTCTTGTTCTATCCTCAGGTGCTTTGGAGAATAGGTTAATTTCTTCTTCTTTGTTGCAACCACTGAGATATTGGAACACTGCTATCATGTCTCCCCTGGTCGTTCTTTTCATGAAACTAGCCATGCCCTGTTCCTGAAACTGTTCTTCATGTGTTTTAGCCTCCAGTCTCCTAATCATCTTTGTCGCTCTTCTTTGGACTTTATCTAGAGTCTCAATATCCTTTTTGCATCGTGGCGACCAAAACTGAATGCAGTATTCCAAGTGTGTCCTTACCAATGCCTTATAAAGTGATATTAAAACTTCACATGATCTTGATTCCATCCCTCTGTTAATGCAGCCTAGAACTGTGTTGGCTTTTTTGGCAACTGCTGCACACTGCTGGCTCATATTTAAATGGTTGTCCATTGGGACTCTCACAGTTAGTACTGCTAAGCAATGTACCACATATACTGTACCTGTGCATTTTGTTTTTCTTGCCTAAATGTAGAATCTTACTTTTTTCACCATTGAATTTCATTTTGTTAGATAGCACCCATTGTTCAGGTTTGTCAAGATCCTTCTGTATTTTGCACTTATCTTCTGGAGTGTTGGCTATTCTTGCCAGTTTGGTGTCATCTGCAAATTTAATAAGTTCCCCTTCTATCCCCTGGTCCAAGTCATTGATGAAGATGTTGAAGAGTACTGGGCCTAAAACAGCCTTGGGGTACTCCACTGCATACATCCCTCCATCTAGATGTAGTTCCATTGAGCAGTACATGTTAAGTGCGGTTAGTTAGCCAGTTTTGAATGGAGGTGTTGCTGTCCATCCCACATTTTTCTACTTTATTTAGTAGTAGGTTAGTAGTAGGCATACTTTGTCGAAAGCCTAACTGAAGTCCAAGTAAATTTTGTCAAAGAATGCTGTAAGATTAGCCTGGCATGATCTGTTTTTGACAAACCCATGTTTCCTTTGGGTTATTACTTTGTTTGCTTCTAGTGTTCGTTGACTCATTGCTTGATTATCTTTTCCAAAATCTTTCCTGGTATTGAGGGGTCTGTAGTTTCCTGGATCTGTTCCCCCCCCCCCCTTTCTTGAAGATGGGAACTATGTCAGCTGTTTTCCAGTCCTCTGGCAATTCCCTGGTGCTCCAGGATCTTTGAAAGATATAGTTCAGTGGTTCTGAGATTTTGTCTGCCAGTTTCTTCAGAACCTTGGGATGTAATTCATCTGGTCCTGGTGATTTGATTTTGTCTAGGGTGGACAGGGGTTCCATTACCATTTTCTTCCCTATTTTAACTTGTGTTCCTAATATGTTTTTTGTGATGCTCTTTTTGGTAGGTTGGAATGTTTTTTCCCTTTGTGTAAAGACAGATGAAAAAAATATGTTGAGTAGCTCTGCTTTCTCCCTGCTACTTGTCACCTTCTTGCTCTTTTCTCCCTGTAATGGACCATTTGCTTCCTTGACTTTTTTCTTGCTTTTAATATGTTGAAAGAAGCCTTTTTAATTACTTTGTACTCTTGTTGCAAGCCTTTATTCATTGTGAGCTTTAGCTTACCTCACTTCATCTTTATAGGCTCAGGCTATTTGCTAGTATTCTGCCTTAGTTATTTCCCCGTGCTTTCCACATTTTATACTTGTCCTTTTTGTCTTTCAATTTGTCAGAGAGTTCTTTATGCAGCCATGTTTGTTTCTTTTGTGACCTATTATTTTTCTTCTTCATTGGTATTGTACTACCCTGGGCTTTTATAATCTCATTTTCAAAATTTCCCAAGCTTCTTGAGTTGTTTTCCCCTTGAGGATTGTCATCCATGGAATCTTTCCCAAGTTCTCTCTAAGTTTATTTAAATTAGCTCTCTTAATGTCCAAGACTCTAGTTTGACTTCGTTCTACTGTTTGTTTTTGCATAATGTTGAATTCCAATATTGCATGATCACTTGCCCCTATAGCTTCAACACTTTCTATCATTTCATCTCTTAGTGAGAATTAAGTCTAATATGGCTGATCCCCTTGTTTCCTTCTCTACTTTTTGGGTAACAAGGTTTTCTGCTAGGTTTGTTAGGAACCTGTTGGATCTTCCACTTGGTGCAGAGATTGTCTCCCAGTTGATCTCAAGGTAGTTAAATTCCCCATTACTATTGAGATGTGCTTCCTACATACCTTAGTTAGCTGACTAGCAAAAAGTTCCTCTGTTTGGTTGGGTGGTCTATAATATAGACCCATGGCAATGTCATTTTCCCCAGTCCCTTTAATATTGACCCAAATGCATTCTATATGATTTTCATTATTGTTGTGCTCTATTTCTGTAGAGATGTAGTTATTTCTTATATATAGTGCAACTCCACCTCCTCTTTTATTTGGTCTGTTTCTTTTAAATAATTTAAATCCCTCTAGCTGTATATTCCATTTGTCAGTTTCATCCCACCAAGTTTCCATAATGGCAACTATGTCATATCTTCCCTCATTTACTAGAATTTCTAATTCACCCTGTTTATTCCTCATACTCTGTGCATTGGTGTATAGACATTTAAGTCCATTATGGTTGACCCTGTGTTTACTGTCTACATTACCTGTCTTGTGCGTGACTGCCCCATCTTTCTTGCCAACTGTTTGATTAGTGAACATGGTATGGCACTCACTATTAAATGCTTGGCTTTGCTTGAGTGCAGGGCTGATAAACTTACCCTTATTTTTGTTGTGTGCACTGTTAATCCTATTAATTTTAGATTGTTGGGGACAGAAATGATCTTTATCTATTAATTCTCTGTCCCCGCTATTCAGTTTAAATATTTATCCAAGAAATCTGTGGATTTAATATCAAGTAGCTCAGTCCATTTCTTTGATGGATGCAAACCATCTCTTTTGTACAGTTTTTCATTGGACCAGCTGCAGATATCATGACTAATAAAGCCAAAGCCTTCCCTTTTACACCACTCTTTCAGCCACACCTTAAACTCTGCTACATGTTGACCTTTCCCTTTTTGTTCCTTATATACTGGTAATACCTCTGAAAAGATAAGCCTACAACCTATATTACTAAGTTCATACCCCAAGCTTTGAAAGTCATTCTCCACAAGGAGTACATCTTTTTGGGACAGATCGTTTGTGCCAAGATGTAAAATAGTATCAACATCACAGTCCTTACTGACATTCCTGACTATCTTAAGAAGACGCCTCTTGTCTCTGCTGGCAGGCATCTGACCTCTTTCAAAACCTCATTGTCCTTTCCTAAATTTACATCCCTTACAATTGAATTACCAACCAGAAGGTGGCTTTTCTGTTTGGATACCTTGCTGCTCTTGTGTGACTGATGTATAATAGGTGATTTCCACTTTCTACTTTACAAGATAAATTCTTCATCTTGGACCATAATCCCCTGCTTATTTGAGTTATCATTATCACAACTATCTTGATCTTTCACTTTAGTGTCCCTATTAAGATCAGCCATAAGCATTGTTTGTGTTTCACAGTTCTTATCCTACCAGATCCTACAGTTGTCCGTGCTGCCCTTCTCCTGCAGGATCTTTGTGATAGAGGGGGCTGGTAATGTTGCTCATTATAATGGAATGGCTGAATTTTGCATGTGATTTCTGCTTGCGGAGCACAGATTATAAATTCTAGATAGGTAAATTACTAGTCCACGTAGACTAGTAATTTGTTTACAAAGAGTACAGTATCCAAATTTGAAAAGAGTACTTTGAAACACAGCTGTAAAACAAGTATACTGAACTAAGCCAGTCATTTTGAAATAAAATAGAATCACAGTCTTGAACACACTACCCCTGAGTTTATTATTACTATTTTTGGTTTATAGTTATATAGTGGTGCATGGGCCACTACCTTTCCATCCTCCTTCTCTCACTAGGTCTCAGAGTCCCAACCTGGAACTCTTCCCCTACCCTGGAGCTCTTCCCCTAGCCTCTGTGAATTGAAAGTGCAAATGGAAATAGCTTTTCCCCTCCTTTCTTCTCTTTCCCAGCCAGTAGTTTTCCTCCAACCTCTTTGAAGTCAAGAAATAGAGAATGGCTTTTTCACTACCTTTCTCTCCTCCTTCTCTCACTAAGTCTCAGAGTCCCAGCCTCTTCCCCTTCCCTCTGTGAATTGAAAGATCATGTTTGGAGTAGATCTATTTAAATAATTGATAGGAGTTAGTGTCATTACATTAAAAAAACCCTTATTGACATTGATATATTGCCATAATGTACATTTCTTCAATTGTTTGCTATTTCTGTGAGTCAGGCACACATGCACAGAAATACACAGCAAAAAGTGTATATCACCTGTACGATTTGCTGATTTCTGGGAGGCAAATTGCTGGGTGGCAGAGGCAATTTTTCCCCTTGTTTTCTTTCCCCAAAACTAAGGTGCATCTTATATTCCGGTGCGGCTTATACTCCAAAAAATACAGTACAATCCAAGTTTCATCATAACAATTTAATTGCATTTCTAAGTTTTTTATTTTTGTTCTAAGAATCAATAAAGCTGCATAGAATGTTACTGATAAAAACATTAGATGAAAGTTCTCCTGATTCTTTTGCTCTTACTTTTATTTTCAGTATATTATCAGAGCTCAAAGGGCCATTAATAATGAAATGGCACATCAACTTTATGTTTTGCAAGTACTCACCTTTAACTTATTGGAAGATAGAATGATGACTAAAATGGATCCTCAAGATCAGGTAAACAAATTGTCTTGTTAAGATGGTGAAAAGGGCAGTCTGTGAGAATTTGTGGCTGTTAAAGCATCCTTGGAATTATTAAATTGTTAATAATTGTGGCTTTTCTTTTATATGTTCCATCTTGCAGTTTTTGTCAAGAGAATTTAAAATGGTATTATTTAAATTAATGAGATTAGAATTTTTTATTTTCAAATCTAAAAAAGCTATTTTGTAAGCAAGGGAGTAGTGTCACAAACAAGCAGGAAAATGGCTCTTGATTCAAAAAGGTATGGAAGAATTCAAGTCTCAATTAGTCATGGATCAGATTGCTAATTCTTTATTGTAGATTCAGAACCAAGTTGTTCCTGGAAGGACCAGTTTACCGAAATGATGAACCATCTAGCCAGTACCAGAATTTATCGGTAGCTTTGGCAGTACTCTTTATTTATTTTTATTTATTTTATAGGCTGCCCTTCTCACAGACTCAGGGTGACACAAGGATAAAAATCGATACACTAGACAATAAAGAGTTAAAACATTAGATTGGATATTACAAAGATGTACTTTTTATAGCTTTCATACATAGATTACTGAGAAGGAGAAGGGAATGATCCAAAAGGAGATGGGGGAGAGGACACTCATTGAGGGAGGAGGCGGCGAAGATGAAGACTGTTTAAAAAGACTGATAGAAACCTTACCGAGATCTGGAGTGATTGAAAAAGCTTAAAGGTGCTCCTATAGAGGATCTGAAATCTATCCCTTTGAACTTTAAAAACTATTTTCTATTCTTGCATTGTTGGATTGTGTTGGATTGAGACAGTAGAAACTTAATTTATTGAGTGGAGTGGGGAACATCAAGCATGTAGTGGATGACTCTGCAGCTTTGTCTTTTGCTTGGCTGTACCTGAGAATTTGTGGATTATAAAAAGATCTTAGGAGCAGCATAGTGCAGAGGAGTTTGAATTAACCAAGGCAAAGGCAAAGCGAAAAGGAAGCTGTAAAAATTAAAAACACAACTCCTCAGATTATTCGACAATGAGAGATCAGCAAGCGTCGAGCGAACGGTCAAACGGAGCTAGAAACCAGCAGCCTGAGGATGATCGAGCAGAGAGAGCAGATGGAGTGACCCACAATATGGGAGTAAACAGAGACATTGGAGTGTTGAAAACAGAGTGGAAAATAACAAATCCACAAGATGCTTTGTTTTGTAGACTTTGCAGCCTGGCGATCTTTGTGGATTGAGGATTGAGGACAGCAGAAAAGAAGAAGAGACCTAGTATCTCATGAATGAACTGAACAGACTCTTATTAAAGTTTTTTATGAAAATTAGTTTAGTTAATAATGTTAAAAGATTTTGCTAAGTCTTTTAGATCTCTGCTCTTAAAATTTACAGTTTACTTTAAAGAATTATTATTAAATAGATTTGCTTATAAATATTATACTTTGATTTAAGGATTAAGAGTTGCTGCTCTGCACATGTGTCACCAAAGGTTTTAGACGCAACCACAGGAGGCTCCCTGAAAAGATTTTGAAAAGTTATTAGAAACCCCGAAAAACTCCATCAAACTCCTCAAAAGTGGGATAGAGGGAGAGCGAAATCTAAGGAGGACAAGGAGAGGGGAAGAGAAAGGTTGGAAAGCTTGGCTACTGGATGTCGCTAGATTCTGGAACTGAAAAATAGTGAGTAACAGACAAAGGGAATATGGCTGAGGGCGGAGACAAGCCGGGCGTGGAAGGAAAGATAGATAAACTGCTGCAAATGTTTTGTTCAATGGAACAGAGATTCAGAGCCATGAAAGATGCATTGGGAGGTTTTCCCAACGATGTAAAAGAGCTTAAAAATTGCAAAAACATAGAAACATAGAAACATAGAAACATAGAAGTCTGACGGCAGAAAAAGACCTCCTGGTCCATCTAGTCTGCCCTTATACTATTTTCTGTATTTTATCTTAGGATCGATATATGTTTATCCCAGGCATGTTTAAATTCAGTTACTGTGGATTTATCTACCACGTCTGCTGGAAGTTTTTTCCAAGGATCTACTACTCTTTCAGTAAAATAATATTTTCTCATGTTACTTTTGATCTTTCCCCCAACTAACTTCAGATTGTGTCCCCTTGTTCTTGTGTTCACTTTCCTATTAAAAACACTGCCCTCCTGGACCTTATTTAACCCTTTAATATATTTAAATGTTTCAATCATGTCCCCCCTTTTCCTTCTGTCCTCCTGACTATACAGATTGAGTTCATTAAGTCCTTCCTGATACGTTTTATGCTTAAGACCTTCCACCATTCTTGTAGCCCATCTTTGGACCCGTTCAATTTTGTCAATATCTTTTTGTAGGTGAGGTCTCCAGAACTGAACACAGTATTCCAAATGTGGTCTCACCAACGTTCTATATAGCGGGATCATAATCTCCCTCTTCCTGCTTGTTATACCTCTAGCTATGCAGCCAAGCATCCTCCTTGCTTTCCCTACCACCTGACTGCACTGTTCACCCATTTTGAGACTGTCAGAAATCACTACCCCTAAATTCTTTTCTTCTGAAGTATTTGCTAACACAGAACTGCCAATACAATACTCAGATTGAGGATTCCTTTTCCCCAAGTGCATTATTTTACATTTGGAAACATTAAACTGCAGTTTCCATTGCTTTGACCATTTATCTAGTAAAGCTAAATCATTTACCATATTACAGATGCCTCCAGGAATATCAACCCTATTGCACACTTTAGAGTCATCGGCAAATAGGCAAACCTTCCCTACCAAACCTTCCCCTATGTCACTCACAAACATATTAAAAAGAATAGGACCCAGAACAGACCCTTGTGGCACACCGCTTGTAACCTGACTCTGCTCAGAATACTCGCCGTTAACAATAACTCTCTGATGTCTATGCTTCAGCCAGCTGCAAATCCATTGAACTATCCAGGGATTAAGTCCAATCTTCACTAATTTATCTATCAGCTCTTTATGTGGAACCGTATCAAAGGCTTTGCTGAAGTCCAGGTAGGCAATATCCACGGCACCACCTTCATCCAACACCTTTGTGACATAGTCAAAGAAATCAATGAGATTAGTCTGACATGATTTGCCTTCAGTAAAGCCATGCTGATTTGGGTCCAATAAGTTATTGTTTTTTAGGTGCTGATTTATCCTCTTTTTGAGTAGAGTCTCCATCATTTTAACTACTACTGATGTCAAGCTAACTGGCCTGTAGTTACCAGCTTCTTCTCTACTGCCCTTCTTGTGGATAGGCACAACACTGGCCATTCTCCAATCTTCAGGAACTTCTGTTAACAAGGATTGGTTAAACAAATCAGTCAGGGGGGTAGCAATGACAGATCTGAGTTCTTTAAGAACTCTGGGGTGGATGCCATCTGGACCCATTGCCTTATTTATCTTTAATCGTTCAAGTTCTTCTAAGACATCGGCTTCTAAGATCACTGGAGCTGAATCCGTACAGCTGGAAGCAATGCTATATCCCTCTATAGTATTATTTTGTAAGGTGTCTTTTGAGAAAACTGAACAGAAGTAGCTATTGAAATGGTCAGCGATCTCCTTATTCCCATTAATGCATGTATTATTCCTGGTACTAAGCTTCGTGATGCCGCAGTTTTTCTTCTTCTTATCACTAATATATCTGAAGAAGGTTTTATCCCCCTTCTTTACAGATTTGGCAATTTCTTCCTCTTTTGAGGCTTTAGCAGTATATATTATCTGTTTCGCCTCCTTCTGTCTCATTTTATACACCTCCCTATCAGCTATACTTCCAGACTCTTTATACCTCCTATAGGCAGCCTTTTTTTCATTGACTATAGCCCTTACATCATTGCTAAACCATAGCGGTTTCTTCTTCCTTTTACCTTTAGTTATTTGTCTTACATACAGTCCAGTGGCTTTTAAGATGACCTTTTTTAATACAGTCCACTGGGTTCTCGCCCCTGCCATTTTATCCCTCCCCTTTAATTCATTATCTAAATATTCCCCCATTGCATTAAAATTTGTTTTTCTGAAATCCAATACTTTGGTTGCATTATAGGATTGCTCACAATGAGTTTTTACATCAAACCACAAACATAGATGGTCACTGCAACCTAAATTTTCTCCCACCTTGACCTCTGAAACCCAATTCCCATTCGTAAAAACTAAATCTAGAATATTCTCCCCTCTAGTTGGTGTCTTAACCAGCTGTGCCAGAGCTGCTCCTGTAAAGGCCTCTACTATATTCTTACTTTTGCATGTAAGGGCACTGGGGATATTCCAGTCAACATCAGGCATGTTGAAATCACCCATAACCACAATATCTCCCTTTAGTGCCATTTGGGTAATTTCATCCACCATCTTGTTGTCATATTCCTCAGATTGCCCTGGAGGCCTATACATCACCCCAATTCTAATGACAGAACCTTCTTTATTTTGCATGCAAATCCAGAGAGTCTCCAGATCTTGACATGTATTTTGAATTAGTGTTGTTTTTAGACTTTCTTTAACATAAATGGCTACTCTACCTCCCCTTCTCTCTATTCTATCCTTCCTATACAGTGTATATCCTGGTATGGATATTTCCCATTCATTAGAATCCTTAAACCATGTCTCAGTTATGGCAACCAGATCCAAATTATCTCTAGATATTATGGCCATTAACTCACAGAGCTTGTTGCTCAAGCTTCGAGCATTCGTGCACATTACCTGAAGAACATTATTTTCATTATTAGTTTGCCCCTTATCATCAACAACTACATCTATTTTATTTGCAGCTCCCTTTTCATAAGCTTCCAAAAACTGATTTATCCTCATTGGTCAGGGACAGAAATCACCCACATCAGTTACATCTCTGTCCCCTTTACCTAGTTTAAATGCCTGTCCAAAAAAGTTCTGAATTCCTCACCGAGCACCTGGGTACCTCTGTATGATGGATGCAAACCATCCCTCTTAAACAACTCCATATTAGACCATCTAAAAGAGAAAATACAATCAATTGAAAGGAAGATGGAGGTCCAGGCCAGAAAAAATGATTTATATTTCAACACAACTAAACTCTAGAATAGCAAATTTAGGAGATCACCAGAGGAGACGCAACTTACATTTTCGTGGCTTTAAGCAACAGTTTGGAGAAGGAGTGAAATTACCTGAGGCCATTCAGGTGTGGCTTAAATCTTTTCATGTTGATGTTGATACACCTGATATTGAACGAGCCCACTGGACTTATGGCTGCAGAGATATGCAACAAAGAGACATAGTTGTTGCCTTTTCAAGTGAAAGCAAAGCCGAGACACTTTATAGACATCTCCAAAGCCTGGCTGATTTAAAACATGGAGAAAATGAAATAAGAGTTCTGAGAGATCTCTCCAGACAGACTTTCCTGGAAATGACCTCCCTGAGACCAATCACAAGCATCCTGTTTTGAAATGGAGTCAAATTTACATGGGGATTTCATATAGCTGTTTTGGTGTTCCAGGGTGATCAATCTTTTAGAGCACGCTCATTTAAGGAAGGCAAGGAAATGCTGTAAAAGTTGGGGATTGCATTTGAAGAAGGTGGAGAAACCAGCGGCTGCAGCTTCTGATGAAAGAGGAGGGGTGGATACTGCAACAGAGTCTTCAAGCGGAAGAGGTACCCCGGAAGATCTCCTTGAAATTGATTTGGAGGAGCAGGAAAGGGAATGCCAGCTCCAAAGTCAAGTTGCTGCTCTAAAGAAGGAATGTAAACAAAGACATCTATGCATGAAGAAACTGTTGAAATGAAGCATTTTTAATGACATTCTCTCTCTTTTGTCATGTAATCTTTTTTTGTCCTTTTTTTAGAATTCTTTTTTTCTCTCTCTCCCTTTCCTTTTCTTTTTCTTTTGTTATTTAATTTAATTTAATTTATTAAATTTGTATGCCGCCCCTCTCCAAAGACTCAGGGCGGCTTACAACAACAATAAATACAATAAACAACAATACAAATCCAATTAATAAAAGTAGAATTAAAACCCCTTAATATTAAAAACAATCAATGCGACACAGTCATACCATTCTCAAGTGCTATAGTCAGAAAAGAGGGGGGAGTTAATCCCCCCCCTGCCTGGCGGCATAGGTGAGTCTTTAACATCTTGTGGAAGACCGGGAGGGTGGGGGCACCCAATTCAAATCTCCAGGGTGAGTTGATTTCAGAGGGACGGGGCTGCTACAGAGAAGGCTTTTCCCCTAGGTCCCGCCAGATGACATTATTTAATCAACGGGACCCGGAGAAGGCCAACTCTGCAGGACCTAATCGGCCGCTGGGATTCGTGCGGCAGAAGGCGGTCCCGTAGGTATTCTGGTCCGATGCCATGTAGGGCTTTATAGGTCATTACCAACACTTTGAATTGTGACCAGAAATTGATCGGCAGCCAGTGCAAGCTGCGGAGTGTTGATGAAACATGGGCGTACCTAGGGAGGCCCATGGCAGCTCGTATGGCTGCATTCTGCACGATTTGAAGTTTCCAAATACTCTTCAAAGGTAGACCCATGTAGAGAGCATTGTAGTAGTCGAACCTCAAGGTGATGAGGGCATGAGTGATTGTGAGGAATGACTCCCAGTCCAAATAGGGCCACAACTGGTGCACCAGGCGAACTTGGGCAAACGCCCCCCTTGCCACAGCTGAAAGATGGTTCTCTAATGTTAGCTGTGGTTCGAGGAGGACACCCAAGTTGTGGACCCTCTCCAAGGGGATCAATAATTCCCCCCCCCCCCCAGGGTAATGGACAGACAGATGGAATTGTCCTTGGGAGGCAAAACCCACAGCCACTCCATCTTGTCAGGGTTGATTTTGAGCCTGTTGACACCCATCCAGACCCTAACAGCCTCCAGGCACCGGCACATCACTTCCACTGCTTCGCTGACTGGACATGGGGTGGAGATGTATAGCTGGGTTAGGTCAATTTCCCTCCCCCTTCTTATGGGGGAGGAAAACAACTTATTATAAGTACAATATAAGAAGAGTTGAAATTTAAGGGGGGAATTGAGGGGAGGAGTTTGGAGGGGAGACTTAAAAAAAAGATTTCTCTGTTTTATTGGCTGTTAAGGGAGCCAGTTGTGGGAGGTGTAGTCAATAACTGCCTTCGTGGAAGGACAAGTATTTAATGTTGTCTTTCCCAATAAAGTGGGGGTGGGGACTAGTGGAAGGCACTTGAGTGTGTGTGAATAGGGTATATAAGAGGAATATATGTAAACTATGAACATTGCAAAAGGGTAAAGGGAATATAATTATATGCAATGGGTGAATGGTCTACTATGATTATAAATGTGAATTGACTGGGATCGAATTTGAAACATCACAGGCTTCTGAGGATGGCTAGGGATAATAGGGTGGATATTATGGTTTTAACAGAAATGCATAAATGACGGCAAAAAAAGTTTAAACTTATATAAGAATTGGAAATGGATAAATGAATCTCAAGATAATCAGAATAGTAGAGGGGTAGCAATTCTTATTCATCAAAGAATTCCTATAGAGGTGGTGGCAGTACAAAAAGAGATGGGAGATGGGTATTTGTTAAAGGGAAAATAAATCAACAAAAAATAACGTTGGCAGCAATTTATGCCCAAAATGTTAATACAAAGCAATTTATACTGAATACAAAGAGGAAGTTAGATAATTTTGGGGAAGGCTCAGTGTTTTTGGCTGGGGATTTCAATATATGATTAACAATGGGAATGGCAAATAGAAGATTACTGCATTTAAATAGACTTAATATGGTTGACCTTCATCGGGATCATCCCAATAGAGGTACATTTTATTCTGCAAGATATAATATGTTCAGCTGCATTGATTATATGTTAATGAATAGAACGGGGAATGTGCAAGTTAAAAAATCTGAAATTAAAAGCATATGGCTGTCAGATCATGCCCCACTAATAGCGATGGTTACAATGGGTCAGGAAAAGAATAAAATAATTTGGAGATATAATATGATAGTGACCACAACTGAACATGATAAAATTAAATTGGTAATGGAATTATGTGAGTATTTTAGAATAAATGACGCAGGCCAGACTAAGCAATCAATTGTATGGGATGCATATAAGGCAATTATGAGGGGACATTGCATGAGCTTGGAAGCTGATATTAGGAAGAGATGGGGGAGAAGCTGACTATAGATCTGCAGGTCAGCGGATCAAATTTGATTACCAGCTCAAGTTTGAATCAGCCTTTCATCCTTCTGGGGTGGGTAAAATGACCCGATTGTGGAGGCAATATGCTGGCTCTGTTTAAAAAGTGCTATTGCTAACATGTTGTAAGCCACCCTGAGTCTAAGGAGAAGGGTCGCATAAAAATAGAATAGAATAGAATAGAATAGAATAAATAAATAAATAAATAAATAGAGTCTAATATAAGGGAAATAGATTTGATACAAGAACAATCAGGGCTATCAATCAATATGGCAAAATCAGAGGTTATGTTCCTGAATGTTGGTCCCAGAGAACAGATATTTACCAGGAAAGAGTCTGGACTGAAGTTGGGACTAAAGAAAAGAAAATATCTGGGAATATGGTTATTAAGGAATGGTGGAGATTAATTATAGACAAATCTGGATGAAAATGATAAACAGATGAAGAGCTGGAAAAAGAAAGGGTTAAGAAAAATGGCAAAGAATTAAAAATGATGATAATCCCAAAGATGATATATTTGTTTCAGATAATGCCGGGTGTTTTACCTGAGGTAAAATTAAAAGAATGGTATAGAAGACTAAACTATTGGATAGAAGAGGATAAAAGACCAAGAATAAGAAAGAAATGGCTAATAATCCATGCTTTAAAATCTTCATTTCTTAAATATTTATCATAGTATTATAGTAATCTAGTAAATTCACAATGCAAACTCATAAAATCATACAGTACATATCGTAAACCCCTTATTTATCCTATGTATCCTCCAATAATTTTACCTATGTAATTCTATATAGTTCTGAAATTCTAATCCAATTTTTTAAAATTAATACATCCTAATACTAAACAACAGCTAAATATATATATATATATATATATATATATATATATATATATATATATATATATATATATGTTAAATGTTTTTTTAGCTGGAATTTTAAAATTAAGGGAGACTAGTATGGTCCCATTTCGGCCTTGTTCTGGCCTCATCAGCTAGCCACACCCTTTCTTTTACTGGGATTCGATCTGGTGAACTCTGCATTGTAAAGCAGAGAACTAGCAGTTAGAGCTATCCGATCAGAACCCTTCCAGCTCTGTACCAGGGAGGGGCTATATGTTTTTCTTATGTCGGATCACCCTGGTATATTTAAGGAACGTCACAGCTCCTTTTTGCCTCTAGGCCCAACCCAGGGCCACTACAAGGCAGTTAATATATTTATAGCCGACAACTATATTCTGTATGTGTTAAATGTTTTAAATGCAGAGTTCACCAGATCGAATCCCAGTAAAAGAAAGGGTGTGGCTAGCTGATGAGGCCAGAACAAGGCCGAAATGGGACCATACTAGTCTCCCTTAATTTTAAAATTCCAGCTAAAAAAACATTTAACACATACAGAATATAGTTGTCGGCTATAAATATATTAACTGCCTTGTAGTGGCCCTGGGTTGGGCCTAGAGGCAAAAAGGAGCTGTGACGTTCCTTAAATATACCAGGGTGATCCGACATAAGAAAAACATATATATATATATATATATATATATATTGCCAATATTACATAGTCAATCCATATGTAATAATCAATCATCCCTCCTCAAATTTCTACCGCTGTTCTCATTTCTGGGTACCTCTCCTGTCACTCCCCCTTTTCTGTCTCATTTGTTTCTCATTTCTCCCTCTTCCTCCCTTTTTCTCTCATTCCTTCCCTCTCTCACTTCTCTCTTTTCCCATCCCTGTCTCCTCCCCCCCCCCCGTGTGTGTGTGAACTCTTGAACCATTTCCAAAAACAGGTGAGGGCTGGGGTTTTTTCTCTGTTATTACTTAAGTGCTTTTTACCATATGCTTTAAATCAAGAGTCACTTCTCTCTGTTTCTCTCTCTTTCCTCTCATTCTCTGCCTCAATCATTTTATCATTTCTCTTTTTCCTCCCCTTGTTTCTATCATTTCTCTCCCTCTTCCTTCCTCTCCTCTCTCTCTTGCTTTCTTTATCTTTCTTTCTCTCTCCCCCCTCTTGCTCTCTCTCTTTTTCTCACTTTCTCTCTCCTTCTTTCTTTCTATCTCACTCTGTCTGTTGTTCTCTCTTTCTCTCATTTTTTTCTCTCTCTCTCTTGCTTTCTCTCTGTCACACTCTTTCTCTCTTGCTTTCTTTCTCTCATTCTCTCTCTTGCTATTTCTCTTTCTCTCTCTTTTTTTCTCACTCCCTCTCCCTCTCTCTTTCTTTCTATCTCGCTCTGTCTATTGCTCTCTCTCTTGTTCTTTCTTTCTCTCTCTTCCTTTCTTCTCTGAAGGCCGGGGAAGGTTTTCCTTATTTTGAATGTCCCAGGCGGGCTTTCCGAAAGCGCTCAGCGAAAGGACAATCAGCGAAGCGGCTGTGAGGGGGTTTTCTCTGAGCGCTTCAGGAACGCCTGCCCCGCCTCTCCTGCAGCCCCTTCGCTGACAGCCTGGGACAAAAGTATCCCAGCGAAGGGGCTGCGACTCGAGAGGGGCGGGGCGGGTGTTCCCAGAGCGCTTGGAGAAAACCCTCTCACAGCCCTTTTGTTGGGAGCGCTTCCACCAAGCACTTTGGGTATGCCTGCCTCACCCCTCTCACAGCTCCTTCACTAGCGGCCGGATAAGGAGGAGGAAAAGCTGCGGCCACCACCGCTGCGGGAGGAGCCGCACCCCAAGGTGGGAGGCAGAGGAGGAGAAAGCCGGAGAGAAGGGCGGATTGGGCAAGCGTGGGGCAGCGGCAGGAGGACAGAGGCACGAGGGGGCCAGAGGCGCCGGGGGGGCAGAGAGGCTTGGCACAGGCACATCCATAGGCACATCACAGGGGCGGGGGTGGCCGTGGCTCCCTTCTCCGCCAATGTCCACCTATGTCTACTGCCAGCGCCTCTCGTTGCGCGGCCTTGGAAAAGGCTGCGCGGGAAGTTGTTTTGGGAAGCATGGCAGTGCAGCCGCGCACCTTAGAGGGAACATTGCCAGAGATGTGAATATTCAAAAAAGCAGCACAGGGTGCATATGCTCCCAACTATCTTTGAGAAGAGGCTCAAATTTAAATGTTGGGACATGTATCTGTTGGTCAGGATTCTTGTTTAGACAAAGAATAATCATCAACTTCTATATTCTTTGCAGTGAATCTATTTTCTCAGCTTTCTTATACCTATTTGTGAATGCAGAATAGAAAGAAGCCACATATAAACGGGACCCTAAACTAATGTACAACTTAACCCATTTATTCAACTCTTTATAACACTATTGTAAATATTATTATTGACAATATTAGACTCAGCAATTTTCTTGATCTCATATTCTGTTCAGTTTACACTCAATGTTAAATTATATTTATGTAATACCACCGACAATGTTGCTACCCTTCTAGACCTTTACCATGTAGCAGAATGATCAAACAACTGGCAACTTCAATTCCCAATCAGTAAATGCTCTGTTTTATACATTGGCATAAGTATCAGAATCCAAAATACAAACTTAGAGGAAACGAACTTGTAGATGATCTTAATTCTGTCAAAAACCTTGGAGTACTCGTATCCAATGA
The DNA here is from genome assembly GCF_031021105.1 of Erythrolamprus reginae. Classification (NCBI taxonomy): domain Eukaryota; kingdom Metazoa; phylum Chordata; class Lepidosauria; order Squamata; family Dipsadidae; genus Erythrolamprus; species Erythrolamprus reginae. The sequence goes on from NC_091963.1 coordinate 67,074,048, forward strand.
CCTAAGTGCTAGAGCCCACTGTAACAACATTGCCAAAAATAACTAAGAGTTGTTAATCTAATCTTTGTTCTCTGGCAATATTATACTGCTAACCAGAGCTTATAAAACATTTGTTAGACCAATTCTGGAATATAGCTTATCTGTCTGGAATCTGCATTCCATATCAGATCTTAATACAATCAAGAGAGTCCAGAAATATTTCACAAGAAGAATCCTTCACTTCTCCACTCACAACAAAATACCTTATTTCAGCACACTTGAAATACTGGGATTAGACAATTTACAACTACGTCACCTCCAATCTGATCTAAATTTAGTTCATAAAATCATAAACCAAATGTCCTTCCTGTTAATAGCTACTTCACCTTCAACCACAGCAATACACGAGCATGTAATAGATTCAAATTAAATGTAAACTGTTCCAAACTCAACTGCAAAAAATTCAACATCAGCAATAGAGTGATCAATGCCTGGAATGCACTACCTGACTGTGTTCCCCCCCCCCCCCCAAACCCAAGAACTTTATCCTTAGACTATCTACAGTCGACCTCTCCCCATTTTTAAGTGTTCTGTAGGGGGAATGCATACATAAGTGCACCACTGTGCCTACCGTCCCTGTTCCACATTCCTATTGTCCTCTTTTATTGTCAGTTTTTACTACTACTATCCTATACATGTTTGGCAAACAAACAAACAAATAGGAATCCATGCAACAACAGATGCTATATGAGTTACAGACGCTTAGGACACCCATTTTACTTTCAAAAATCTTTTAACTGTTTAAAATAATCAGCAAATTTCCCAGGTTTCCTTTCCAAATAAAAAATATGAAAAGCTCCTGTCAGTACCTGGAAAATGACATCAAATTAAAAAGGATCCACTGACTGAAATACAGTATATAGTGTTTCTACAGCATGTATAGAATTGATGAGCATTATCCCTATTCTGGTATTCTGAAGAACGTATGTTGAGTTTCTATCATTCAAGGTGGTCACTAGTAAGATGATTATAGTTTGAAGGAATTATTAGGATTGGTTTGATTGTTTTTAAAACTAAAATCTTATCTCTTATTGAATAAAATTCAATTACATTAATGAAAGCTGAAGATATTACTTTTATCCAAACTTACATGCTTTGAAAGATTATTATTTTGAAGATTTTAATTTAAAAATGTCTTTAAAAACCCATCAGGCCCAGAGGGATATCATATTTGAACTCCGAAGAATTGCTTTTGATGTAGAATCTGAACCCAATAGCAATAGTGGTAATATTGAGAAGCGTAAATCCATGTATACCCGTGATTACAAAAAACTTGGCTTTATCGTAAGTATTCTTGTTTTGTCATATTAGCATTCTAACCGATTGTGTTTTATTGATGGTATGATGTAACAAAGACAATGTTCACATTCAGTGCACATTCTTCACTGCTACCTTGTTTCACTCATTTTTTTCTGAGCTGTTACTTATGGAATGTGTAAGGATAGATTAAAGCTATCCTTTATTTTTCTGGAGATTTTCGCAACAGGATATCTATTAATATTCCAAGTTTTTCATACATCTTGGATTTTTAAAAATGGGTATCTTAGTATCATCAGAATGCCTGTTCAAAAGTGTATACCACTCATTTCTTCATTGGGTTATGCAGGGGACTGCCCCATTATTTAATCTCTCATTCAGCTATATTGCATATTGTTTATAACTCATCCTCTATAATAGTTTCCCAGTGGAAGATTATCTAATTATAAACAGAATTTAACAGTAAATTCCAAATCAAATCTGGTCAATTACAATGATCTGTCTAGATCAGTCTAGCTAACTTTTTTCATATTATTGTTTATACCAAAGAACTTCTTATTTACAGGCTGCATGTGACCCTCTGGCTCATTTCTATGTGATCTAGAATGGTTATAATTAGGGTCAAAGTTGATATTGCCATCACTCCAAAACCTTGAAAATCTGGGCCCATTCTGGAGTAGAAGAAATATTCAGTGGTATTCTAGAGCTTATTGTGATTTCAAACATTTATTTGAACAAGATCTTTGTAGCTCTCTAGCTTTTGTGTTTTTGGCATATGTTATGTCTAAAAATAACTGATCCTTTAAGTCAAACATCGTGTTACTTCCCAAGAACTATTTTTGTATACAGTACAAACCTCATATTTATGTGGTCAAATATATTTTCTGTGGCAATTGTGTAAAGGTTGTTGATTGTTTGTCAGTAGAATATCTATTTTTGAGAAGAGGAATGAAAAAACCTGATAAAATGGATTGTTATTAAAATTTGTTTCATTTAATTTACTAAGGTTTGTAAACAAAACATAATTAAAATTAAGCATATGTACCAGTTACAATTATTGAAATACTCTTCTGGAAAGAAATGCTCTGGAACTGGAATTTGTTCAGGATAAACAAGACCATCATATTATAGACTTCTAGGGGCAGAATAGTTGCTTATTTCAAGTTTATATGATTTATATTTGAACTGTCTGTAGCCAATCACTGCTCATTTTTCTCTATTTCTGGGGTTTTTTCTGGTCTGTCTGAATATTTCTAAGAATACAGAAAAATGCATGACTTTACTTATTATTGTGGTTAAGTGCACCTAATTATATAGGCTGGATGATTGATTGCAGTTTTTTGGGATGAGTTCTACACATTCCTGCCAATATAAGCTCTGAGGTTGTGGTTTACTGCTTCTGTTGGAGAACTGGTTAGTGAGGCATATTTCCTCTTTCCATTACTTAAATCACTTGTGATAGAAAATTTGCTGTATTCAGGGTGACATTTTATAAGGAAATGTTACTGGTTAATAGTTGATTCCTTCACTAGAAAGAAAAGGTTAAGATCTTCCCCTAAGATGAAATCTATAAATTCCTGCACATTTTTCTGCAAGAACTTTCAATTTGAAACCTTCTCACCAAACATTGAGTCAATTGAGTGCAGAGGTCACACATACTACTGTATAGCTTTGGCTGATTTTTTTTTAAAGCTTTTGATCCATTTTTAAATGGAAAGTTTATTAAAGTGGAGAAATATTTTTATAAGTATTATAATGGTTTTAGTTTTTATATTATGTTAAGATTTTTTGATTTATTTTGTTTTACTATAATTTTATAAAAGTTTTCAGTGATCAACACTGTGACAAAAGGCATTTCACTAAATAAATGTATTGAGGCTAGCATGAAGTTATCTACCTGTTTTCATTGCAGTGAAAGGCATAGTATAAATTACCTCTTACCTTCTAGAGCAGGGACGTCAAGTGGCTGGATGCATCACATGCAAACCATGCCCACTGCAGCTCTGCAAAATGGAAAAAATTGAAACATCACATGATGGCAAGGTGGTACCGCAATTTGATACCTGTGTTCTAGAGGTAGGCAAGCCAGTTAGCAGATTAAAAAACATTTCAGATACTTTGCTTATAGATCTTGGAGAATGACTGTAGATTTAGTAATGTTGCATTTGCAAAGGCAAATGGAAAAGTGGTAAGTAAGGAAAAGATAGATATAACTTATATATAACTCATTGTACCTAAAACTTTCTGGCAGTACATATACCATACTAAACAAATATACTATAATCCATACTATTTAATTTTAAAAATGTATGCATTTGTATGCATGTAGAGGTATATAAATCCAATAAATAAATGAGTAAGTAAATAAATATGTATGTATGTACAGTGGTACCTCTACTTACGAACTTAATTCATTCCGTGACCAGGTTTGTAAATAGAAATATTCATAAGTAGAAGCAATTTTTCCCATAGGAATCAATGTAAAAGCGAATAATACGTGCAAACCCATTAGTAAAATCCAAAACTTTAAGGCTTTAAAAAAAAAGCTGCCAACAGAGGAAGTGGTGGGCAAGAAGGCATTTTCATCCAGATTCTCCCTCTGCTGTCTTTTGCCCCTGATCTGGATGAAAATCCCTTCTTGCCCGCTGCTTCCTCCACTGTTTTTTGCCACCTCATCTGGATGAAAATCCCTCTTGCCCGCTGCTCCCTCCGCTGTCTTTTGTCCCCGATCTCACTGAAAATCCCTTCTCTTTCTTCCAAAGATTTTTTTATTTTTTTCTCTCCATTCACAATTTAATTAAAAATACCAATAACATCAAGTTGCTTTACATTAAGTCAATTTTACAAAATATGGTATGTGCAAACCAATGCTTCCTCCTTAACTTTTAACATCTGGATAAAAAATAGCTGCTCAATTTCTTACGTTGTACAAAAATGCTATAAACTAAAACCTCCTTTAGGCTGTTCTATATTTTAAGTATCTCAAGCTGATTAGGCTGTAAAGTTTCAGGTTTCTCCATATCTCTTCTATATCAATTTTCACGTATGTTCAAAAACATTTTTAAGTGATAATCGCCCATTAATAAGAAACCTCTAGAAAAAAAAACACCAAGAAACTTCCAGTGACCAATTCAAGGGGGAACCCCCCCCCAAAAAAACCCAAACAAATATTATCTCCTAATAGTACCCAATTAGCCAGATTGCAAAATTACAAAACCCAATTAATAATTCCTTTATAAAGGAATTAAAAACAGATAAAAAATAACTAACAAAGAGGAAACAACATTTAAAAATAAAAAATAAAATAATAAGAAGGTTAATAAAGAAAGGAAATTAAAAAAGAGGAAAAAGGAATAAAAAGAAGAGGGAAGATACACACCAAAAAGAAAAATAAAAGAAAAGAAAGAAAGAAGAAGAAGAGGAGGAAATAAAGATAGATTTCCTCTTCTTACACTTCACCTCCTACCTATATATGTATAGTCAGTCGAGGTGACTGGGGCTAAACATCTTCGTCCGTCTGTCTGGGAGGAGTTTGACTTGGTGACACCTAAGGAAGTGGACACCTAAGGAAGTGGAGCTGTGTGTTCCGCCACCTGTCTACTGGAGCCGTGTCCCTCTTGGTTGGTTTTGGCCAGTCGAGAGGTGACACAGAGCTGGGTCCAGGAGATTGTCAACGCCTCCTTGGGGAGTGGGTCCTTTCCGGCTCCTTATAAGGAGGCACTTGTGTGCCCCCTCCTCAAGAAGCCTTCCCTGGACCCAGCCGTACTCAATAACTACCATCCAGTCTCCAACCTTCCCTTTATGGGGAAGGTTGTCAAGAAGGTGGTGGCATTTCAGCTCCAGCGGTCCTTGGAAGAAGCTGATTATCTAGGTCCTCAGCAGGCTGGATTCAGGCCCGGCTACAGTATGGAAACTGCTTTGGTCGCGTTGATGGCTGATCTCTGGTGGGCCCAAGACAGGGGCTTGTCCTCTGTCCTGGTGCTTCTTGAACTCTCAGCGGCTTTCGATACCATCGGCCATGGTATCCTTCTGCACCGGCTGGAGGGGTTGGGAGTGGGAGGCACTGTTCTTCAGTGGTTCTCCTCATACCTCTCTGGTCGGTCGCAGTCGGTGTTAGTGGGGGGTCAGAGGTCAACCTCTAGGTCTCTCCCTTGTGGGGTGCCTCAGGGGTCGGTCCTTTCCCCCCTACTATTTAATATCTACATGAAACCGCTGGGTGAGATCATCTAAGGGCATGGGGTGAGGTATCATCAATACGCCGATGATACCCAGTTATACATCTCCACCCCATGTCCAGCCAACGAAGTGGTGGAAGTGATATGCCAGTGCCTGGAGGATGTTGGGGCCTGGATGAGAGTCAACAAACTCAAGCTAAACCCAGACAAGACGGAGTGGCTGTGGGTCTTACCTCCCAAGGACAATTCAATCTATTCATCCATTACCCGAGGGGGAGAATCACTGCCCCCCTCAGAGAAGGTTTGCAACTTGGGCGTCCTCCTCGATCCACAGCTCACATTAGAGAAACATCTTTCAGCTGTGGTGAAGGGGGTGTTTGCCCAGGTTCGCCTTGTACACCTGTTGCGACTCTACTTGGACCGGGAGTCACTGCTCACAGTCACTCATGCCCTCATCACCTCGAAACTCGACTACTATAACGCTCTCTACATGGGGCTACCTTTGAAAAATGTTCGGAAGCTTCAGATCGTGCAGAATGCAGCTGCGAGAGCAATCATGGGCTTTCCCAAATATGCCCATGTTACACCAACACTCCGCAGTCTGCACTGGTTGCCAATCAGTTTCCGATCACAATTCAAAGTGTTGGTTATGACCTATAAAGCCCTTCATGGCACCGGGCCAGATTATCTCAGGGACCGCCTTCTGCTGCACGAATCCCAGCAACCAGTTAGGTCCCACAGAGTGGATCTTCTCCGGGTCCCGTCAACTAAAGAATGTCGCTTGGCAGGACCCAGGGGAAGAGCTTTCTCTGTGGTGGCCCTGGCCCTCTGGAACCAACTCCCCCCAGAGATTAGAATTGCCCCCACCCTCCTTGCCTTTCGTAAGCTGCTTAAAATCCACCTCTGCCGTCAGGCATGGGGGAATTGAGACCCTCTTCCCCCTAGGCCTTTACAATTCTATGCATGATACGTATGTATGTATGTTTGGTTTTTTATATTAATGGGTTTTTTAAATTGTTTCTAACATCAGACTACTATTGTACACTGCTTTATTGTTGCTGTTAGCCGCCCCGAGTCTCCGGAGAGGGGCGGCATACAAATCCAAGAAATAAATAAATAAATAAATAAATAAATATAGATCCAATGAATTTCATGGAACCTTAACGTTCAACCATAAGCCCTTGTTTACCAGCAACCCGTTCTAAAACATGTATCTATAAATAATATAAAAATAAGAAATAAAGAAAGGTATAATGAGGAAATAACCACACAAAAAAAGGAAAATCCCCTATTTACCCACTGAAATCAACTTCAGTATTAAAATGCTGTGTACTCAGCTAAATCTTCATGCCCCAATCTGAATTTATGGCTGCATGCCCAGTGGAATCATCATGCCCTAACCTAAATTTGTTGATCCCGGTAGTCAAAAAGGAAAAATTCCATTTCTTAAATCCTAATTCAAGTGATAAGCTTTCAATCCTTAGTACACCTTTCTAAAGTTGTAGTCTATATTTTCTATAATTTAATAATTTCTATAATTAATTATTATTTCATAATACTTTCTCTTACCTTACATATTAAAAAAGAAAAACCAATTTAATCCAAGAAAAAGAACCATTTCTGAAAACCTACTGGAATCAAGTTATATATCTTTATGCCCTACTCTAATATTAGTGCTGCATAGCCAGCGGGATTCTCTTGCCCTATTCTAATAATAATGATCCCAATAGGTAAAGAAAAAAGCCTCCCCCTCTCAAATCCACATTAATTTATACCTTTTTATAAATTAATATACTTTCCAAAAATTATAATTTAGGTATTCTAATAGTCCCTTTAAAAAAAACTATTGTCAATAGTCTATAATCTGTATATTTATCAGTAATCCATACAATGTATTATAAAAGTTTCTCCATTAAAAAAATATTTCAAACATATTCTTCCACATCTTCTGAGTTTTCAATTTTTTTTAGATCAGTGAATTATATATTTTTAAATCAATAATTTAAATATCTTAATTCTATTTCAAAATACTTTGCATCAAATAATAATTCATTAATTAACCATCAACATTCCTATACACTTTCCAAAAGTGTTACATTGTTACATTGAAAAAAGGAAAAAACAATTTAATGCAAGAAAAGGAGACTTCTCTGAAAACCCATTGGAATCAGATTATATATCTTTGGGTCCTATTCTAGTACAGTGGTACCTCATCTTACGAATGCCTCTTCTAACGAACTTTTCAAGATACGAACCCGGTGTTTTTTTGCCGCTTCTTCCGAACTATTTTCACCTTACGAACCCAAGCAGCTGCTGCTGGGATGAAGGGGTTTCTTTTTTTCCCCTTTTTTGAAGAAAGAAAAGGGAGGGGCGGCTTGGAGGAGGAAAGATTTTGCAGAGAACAGCGTGCTTGCAAAGGCACTGAAAGGGTGTCTTTTGAGAAAAGAAAAGGGAGGGGCGGCTTGGAGGAGGAAAGATTTTGCAGAGAACAACGTGCTTGCAAAGGCACTGAAAGGGTGTCTTTTGAAGAAAGAAAAGAGAGGGGCGGCTTGGAGGAGGAAAGATTTTGCAGAGAACAACGTGCTTGCAACGGCACTGAAAGGGTGTCTTTTGAAGAAAGAAAAGGGAGGGGTGGCTTGTAGGAGGAAAGATTTTGCAGAGAACAACGTGCTTGCGGGGATTGCGCATGTGCCGAATTGCTTTCTAGGCATTTCACCTCTGGCTCCGAATAAATATAAAATGTAAAGAGTTTTCTCCCCCTTAAAAAGACTATAAATCTTCCTTAGAAAAATATAGGAAGAAACAAGAATCTGTCGGCATCAAAGTGAATTTGAAGATTTATGATTTCAAGCAAAGACGGAGGCGCTTTCGCTGTAACAAGGAAGTGATAAGTGAGTACAATAAATCTTAAAATGGCGGAGGGAGGGAAAAAAGAAGACCTCTCTAGCCTGGCTAATATTGAGAAAAAGCTGGATAAACTGCTGGATATTTGTAGTGGGTTTGAAAAGAGATTCAACAAAGTTGAGACTAAAATGGAACAGATGGATTTAGAAGTTAAACAAATTAAAAAGGAAGGGGATTCTTCTGCTGGAAAGATACTGAAAGTTGAGAAACAAGTGATGGATTACGATGGAAAAATAAGACAAATAAATGACAGAATCGCAAATTTGGAGGACAGACAGAGAAGGAGGAATTTGCGCTTACGAGGGTTCAGAATGGATTTGTCCTCTGATTTTAAGTTAACAGAAGCTGTCTGTACTTGGTTAAATAAACAGACAGGCGTGCAGGTCAGCGTGGAGGAGCTGTTGCGTGTTCATTGGGCAGCCCCCAGGAGAGACGGCAGACAGAGAGATGTGATCATCGCATTCCTCAGTGAAAAAAAAGCAGAGATGATTTATAAAACTTTGAAGACTTCGACGAGCCTTAAACAAGACGGAAATGAGATAATGGTTCTGAGGGACCTTTCCTGGGAAACCCTGAGAGCGAGAGCTGTGTTGAAACCAATTGCAAGCCGGCTATATCAAAGTGGAACCAGATTTAGCTGGGGCTACCCAGTGGCCATCTTGGTGTTCCAGGACAATAAAATGTACAGAGCACGTTCATTGGAGGAGGGAAAGGATTTACTGGATCAACTGGGGATTAAGTTTGATGAAACTGGAGAACTAGCATATGAAGAAGAAGAGGCTTTTGACGGTCGGAGTACCCCAGATGAGGAGGAAAGATGAAGGGAAGAGCAGCTGAAGGAGTTAAGCGGGCAGGTGGAGGCCATCAGAAAGGAGCAGAGAAGAACACGGGCTCAGCGTGAGAAGAGAGCCAGAAAGTGATGGTGTTTGGTCCCTTGTCTTGTTGTGTGTGGGGGGGGGGGAGGAAAAGGAAAAGAATTATTACTATTACTATTGCTATTATTGTTGTTATTATTATTATTTTTCTTGGAGATGCCTTGGGATTCCTGTATATTTGTCATTCAGTGGGGGAAGTCTAAGGGGGAGAAAAAGGTGGTTTAAGAATTTAAAATTAAAGAAGAAACTAAAGAAGGAATTATTTAAAGGAGAAAGGAGGGGGGGAGAAATTTTCTCTTTTATAAAATTAAAAAGGGTTGAAAGAGGAGCTAGTTTGAGTGGGAACGCAATCCAGAAAATGTGCCTCAGGTATGGGCAAGGTTTTTTCTTGTCTTCTCCCCTCTCAGTGGGGGGAGCACAGGGGGAGGCACGTTGGGGGGGGTAATAGGGGTAAAGAAAAGGGAAAAATATAAACCAAGGGCAAAACAAGAGGGGGAAAGGGTGTTTTTGGTATATTATGACGGAGTGTAAGATAATGGTTTTAAATGTGAATGGTTTGGGATCGGATTTGAAACGTTTTAGGATATTAAGGATGGCTAAGCAATATAAGGTGGATATTATGATTTTGACAGAAACCCATAAAAGAAGGGGAGGAAGGGATAACTTGATTAATGATAGAAATTGGAAATGGGTGTTTGAGTCAAGAGGAACACAAAATAGTCGAGGCACAGCGATTCTGATTCATCAGAGGGTTAATTTTGAAGAGGTCGGAATTCAGAAAGACAGAGAAGGAAGGTGGATATTTGTTAAAGGGAAAATAAATCAAAAGAAGTTGACATTAGCAGCAATTTATGCCCCGAATGGGAAAACCAAACAATTTATAATAAATACTAAGAAGAAGTTAGACAATTTTAAGGAGGGCTCAACTTTTTTGGCAGGAGATTTTAATATGCAATTAACAAATGGGAATGCAAATAGCAGGATGTTACATTTAAATAGACTTAATATGGTGGATCTACATGCAGATATTTTAAACAGAGCTACATATTATTCAGCAAGATATCACACATTTAGCTGCATAGACTACATATTAATGAATAGGGGAGGTAATATACAAGTTAAAAAAGTAGACATTAAAAGTATATGGATATCAGATCATGCCCCACTATTGGCGGAATTGGAAATAGGTCAGGAACGAAATCAAAAAATTTGGAGATATAATGCAGTTGTAACTGCTAGGGAACAAGATAAAGAGAAATTGCAAACAGAGTTATCAGAATATTTTAGAATTAATGATGTGGGTGGTATTAAACAATCAATTGTATGGGATGCATGTAAGGCCTTCATGAGGGGACAATGTATATGTATGGAAGCAGATATTAGGAAGAGGTGGGGTAGAGAGAGGGAAAGGAAGATAAGGGAAATAGATTTGATACAAGAGCAGTTAAGAATAACGAAAAGTAGAGATTGGAATAGTTTATTGAAATTGAAAAAGAAACAGTTGATGGTGTATGATGAGATTAAATGGAATAAGATGAGAATGGCGATGCGACAAAAAATACATAGTTGGGGGACAAGATCAATGCAGCAAATGGCGAGATATCTGAAGAAGAGGAAAGAAAAATCATGTATTTTAGCATTGAGGGACACCAGTGGAGTGGTTAGATATGGTAATGACCAGTTAGAGGAGATAATGAGGAAATATTATGAAGATTTGTATAAAGAGGAGCAAGTGAAGATAGAAGTCCTCAAGGCTGGGAAAATAGTAAGTGAAGAAGACAAACAAATTTTGAATGCAGAAATTACACAAGATGAAATTGCTAGAGTAATTAAAGGGTTAAAACAAGCCAAAGCACCGGGCCCAGATGGGTTTACAGGGGAATTCTATAAAACTTATGTGAATGTTTTGCTGCCGCATTTGGGGAAATTGTTTAATAATATATTGTCAAATCGTGCTATCCCGCAGACATGGAAGCTTTCAGAAATTGTTACCATTCCGAAGATGGGTCGAGATTTAAGAGAGCCTGGGTCTTACCGTCCGATCAGTTTGGCAAATCAGGATTATAAAATATTTATGAAAATACTGGCAAATAGATTAGAAAATATTTTACCAAAAATAATTGAAGAGGATCAATATGGATTCGTGAAGGGAAGGAAAATAAGTGAACCAATTAGAAATGTAATGAATGTGATGCACCATGCTACCGCTACTAAAAGGAAATTGGGAATTTTGAAATTAGATGTTTATAAAGCGTTCGATAAAGTTAACCATAGTTACTTATATAAATTATGTAACAAATTAAATATGGGGGGAAAATTTTGTGAAACTATAAAAGAGATTTATAAAGGAAATGAAGCATATATAAGAGTGAATGGACAAAGAACGCAGAGTATTAAAATATTAAACGGCACCAAGCAGGGATGCCCTCTGTCTCCAAAATTATTCGTAATAGCAATAGAGATCTTAGCTAATAAGATAAGACAAGATAACACTTGGGCAGGATATAGAATAGGGGAATTAGAAATGAAAATAAATTTATTTGCAGATGATGCAATTATATTGACCCAGACCCCGATGGAGATGATTAAAGGTATAATAAATATTTTACAAGAGTTTAAGCAGGAATCGGGACTGTCGGTTAATATGGAAAAATCAGAGATTATGTGTTTAAATATAGATCCGAGAGAACAGATAGAAATTAGGAAAGAATCAGGGTTGAAATTAGGACTTAAAAAAATAAAATATTTGGGAATTTGGTTATTAAAAAACCCAGTGAAAATGGAAGAGATTAATTATAGAATAACATGGAGGAAAATGTTGAAACAGATGAGGAGCTGGAAAGATAAAAAGCTAAGGAGACTCTCTAAAATAAGAGCTTTAAAAATGATGATAGCTCCCAAGATGATGTACCTATTTCAGGTGCTGTCGGGGGGGTTATCGGTATGTAAGGTTAAAGAGTGGGATAAAAAATTAAATTATTGGATTGAAGAAGATAAGAGACCAAGAATAAGAAAAAAGTGGTTAATTGCGAATGAAAGAGAGGGGGGATGGGGTGTTCCATGTTTGGAGCTGTATAGGGAAGCTTTTCAAATGGAAAGGTTAATGGAGTTGCAATTAAGTGAAAATAAATGGGCGAAATTGGAAAAACAGATAAACGGGATGAATAATAGAGAATTAATTTTTAGGAAGTGGAATAGGAGAGATATAGGTAAATTAATAGGCCCAATGAAAGGGACTATGGAAATTTGGAAAAAATGGCAAGGGAAAATAGGATTATATAAATCTAAACTGTCATCGCTTTATGTAATAAATAGAGAAAACGAAATTAACTTAAATAGGGTTATAGGAGAGTTGAAGGGAAGAGGGATAACTAAGATAGAACAGTTATACGAGAAGGATGGCAGGCCAAGTAGAAATCGTATAGAATGGTGGTTAGGTAAGGGAAGGTGGTTACAAATAAATGCAATATGTAAATATCTAAATGAAAGGGAGAATAAAGAAGTATTATGGCGGGAGGAGACAGGGTTAGAGAAAATAATAAGAGAAAAAAGTGAGGGGATAAAGGCGCAAGCAACTAATATATACAAACTGCTAGTGCAGTCAGATGGGGACACGATTGATGGATTGACTAAATGGTGGCAAAATGAGATATTAGTAGAGGTACAAGAAATGGAAAATATAGTAGAAGATATAAGGAAAATTAAAAATACAAGAATTAGGGAAATGAGAAGGAAAATATTACATAAGTGGTATTTTACTCCCATTCAATTTGCACATTTTCAGCAGAATGTCAGGGGGAATTGTTGGCATGGTTGTCAAGATAAAGGAGTGTTTATGCATATGTTTTGGGAATGCCCGATAGTGCAGGAATTTTGGCAAAAAGTGAAAGAGGATATCAATGGAATGTTAAATATACAATGGACAATCACTAAGGAAATGGCAGTACTAGTAAAAAGCAATGCGATGGGAGAATTTAGAGAAATAAAAAAAGCAGCAATAGAAAGTGCTCAGGCAGTAATAGTTTTGGGTTGGAAGGATGCGACAAAATGGACAATGCAAAATTGGTATAGGTACATGGTGGATCATATTCAATTTGAAATTATGGAAAAAAGGATAAATTTGGATAATGAAACTGATTTGGGACGGCTGATGGGACGGTGGGACAAGGTAAGACGATATATGACGAGTAGAATCCGAGACCAAGCTACAAGAAATAAACTAGAATCACTCTATAATATGTAGACAGATATATTGCTCTTGGGTTAAGTGGATTATAAAAGAAATACCCCCAATTTGGTGGTGGGGAATGTGTGTATGTCGGGGTGGTGGGCACAATTCACATTTCACTACGCACTGTTTTATGTTGTGTGATTTTAAAATTGTTAAAAATAAATAAATAAAATTATTTTTTAAAAAAAGAGAACAACGTGCTTGCAAAGGCACTGAAACTTGTCTTTTGAAGAAAGAAAAGGGAGGGGCGCCCCCCTTGCCTTTCTTCCTTCCCACTCACCCTTTAGCCTAGCCTTGCTTCTTCCACCCGCCCCCTTTAGCTGCTCCTCCCTGCCCTCTGTTCGCCTCCCTTCTAAAGTTTGGGATTTTCCTGAAGGATTTGCACGCATTATTTGCTTTTACATTGATTCTTATGGGAAACATTGTTTCATCTTACGAACTTTTCACCTTACGAACCTCCTCCTGGAACCAATTAAGTTCGTATCATGAGGTACCACTGTATTTGCGCTGAATAGCCAGCGGGATTCTCATGCCCTATTCTAATATTAACGATCCCAATAAGTAAAGAAAAAAGATTCCCCCTCTCAAATCCTAATTAATTTATACCTTCTTATAATATAATGTAAATTTCATCAGTGTAATGTAAATTTCATCTTTTAAAAAATGTTTCAAATGTATACTTCCATATCTTCAGAATTAACAATTTTTAAATTTAAATATCTTAATTCTATTTCAAAATGCTTTACTTCAAATAACAATTTATTAATTATCCATCAAAATTCATTGCATTTCTAATTCCATTTCTGTGCTCAATCCATGTTAGTTATATCTGATAGAAAACTTGTTAACTATCCCCTAAATTCCTTTAAATTATTAATATTATTTTCTCATGTTCTTCAAACTAACTCAACGCTGAATTTACTCCACTTCTCTCCTCCTTATAGATCGGTATATTTATGGTTATCATTAATTTCAGTCTTCTTAAACAAAACAATACAAAAAATAACAATAAAAAAATAAAAAAGAGCATAACCCATCTCTATATTCAATATTTCAATGTTTCCATATTTCAATATTTCTAAAAATTATATTTTAAATTTAACTTTACCCTACTTTTTAAAATCTAGTAAGTTCTTAATTATACATCCTTTTTTGTTCAAATCCGTTAATTTCCCTTTCCTTGAACCATACAATCCCCAAACCGAAATACATTCCCCTAATACTATACTTTTCTTATAGTCTACTGGTAATCCCCATCTTAATATGATTATAAAACTCTAATATTATTTCATCTTTTCGAAGAGCACCTTCCCTTACATGTATTATTAGTACCAAACAACATTAAGTCAATAATACTTATTTGAATATAAATCCATATTATAAATCCAATCCAATCTAAAATTTAAAAAAACAAACCCAAATTTATATAGAGTAAGATCTCTTGCCACGAAGTGTATCTGTATCTCGCAGAATCCCTTCAAATAATACTATCCCCTCCTTTTCTTAAAATAACACTATTAAGTTCCATATTAATGATAGCTTTCAAGTTCCATCTCCATAGCCCTCTGTAGCCCTCTGTGTTATTTTGTAGCACTCCATAGAACATCTCCCATTGTATCTCCAAATTTAGAAAAGATCACAGTTTTGATGACTTATTTTGTTAAAAGGTTCTTATATCTCTGCTGTTCTCCACTGCACTGGGAAGGAGAGTCCAACATGGGGTAATTACCAATCCTATTGGTAGAGACTGAGTTAATTTAAATATTTAAATACGAGGTAGTTACCGCCCCTTAGCAGCCCCCAATACCTCAGTTTTAAAAACTCAGTCTAAGTGTAGAGACTGTTTTAGTGTAGCTTCCATTGAAGTATTAATGTTTAATAATAAACTGATTTGTTTAATTTTTTTTTCTCTTGTTCCCTTCTCGTTTCAGAATGAAGAGGACTTCTTCGAAAGGGGTTTCTGCCCTCCGTGGGCATTTCCCCCACCGTTTCTCTCCTCGGGGATCCCTTCCCTCAGCAGGCATATCCTGAGCGGGGAGCAACTCAGCCTGGGGTCACTGGCCTCAGAGGCCATACCCGGCTGAGAGCCGAAGGTGAGGGGGTCCGCCCCCCTCACTGGGAGGCTCGGGGATCGCTTTTCCCCCTTGAAGAAATGTACCTGGCATAGCGCCAGTGCCTCTCAGCTGTTCGGCGCTGAGAAGAAAAGCCGCGCCGCCGTAGCCGCAGCCGTCTCTGTTGGATTGTAGCAGCCCCTATAAGCCGCTGGAACGGCAAAGAGGGATGTTTGGCTGGCTGGGCGAGATCCTTCCAGGTGGGGAGGCCGGTCCCCGAGAAGGAGGCAGGCGGCAGGGTTCGCGGTGAGCACTAATTGCCGCGCCCGCCATTTTGAAGCGGGAAAGTGTTGCTCTCCGCCCACTCAGTGGGCGCGACCAACCTTTGAGTGCATAGGCGTTGTTCTCTGAAGGGCTTAAACCGCCATTTTGCTGTCAGCTCACGTTTGGAGCAGCATTGGTTTCTCTGATCTATTGTTAATAACAGTGAATTGTGAGTAGATGTGGAAGAGAAAATTGCGGAGAAGGCATCCTCTCCCAGCATGGTGCCGAAGGATAAGGGCAAGTCCAAGCCCAGAGATAAGTCCAAGGCTCAGGCCTCCTCCTCCTTTCTTAAAGAGGCTGAGAGGCGTATTCAGGCACTGGAGCAGAGGCTGGAGGCAGCCATTCTAACACCTAGAATTGCCTCGCCTCTCCCTGCGCAGTTGATGTTCCAGGCCAGGGATCCACAGGCTCCATATTCTGGGTTGAGACCAACTGAGACTCTATCAGAAAGGGATTGGTCCCCAGAAAGGCAAGGCCCATTTCTGCCTATATCTTTGCATCCAGCTGCATCAGGCCTTAGTCAAGCTAGGCCTACTTCTGCTACTCATTCCATGAAGAGTGGGCCTTCAGCAACATTTACACCCACTGCAGCTGGGCTTAGGGTGCAGCCTGACACTTGGCAACAGATGTCTCCAGCATTACAGGAGCTTATTACAGATGCTTATTCACAAGGGATGGCAGCGAGGGTGCAGAACACACAGCACCCCCGACCAACAAGGAATCCGTGGTCAGTACTGCCCCTCTCGGGTGTGGGGTCCTGGGTGGAAGAACCTTCCCAGTTAGAAGACACCGAAAAGGAATATGACTTCTCAGATGACGAGACCGCTCCTGAGCAGCCAGTCGTAGCTGGTCTCTTCAAGTCTTCCTTTTTCAAAGTATTGTTGCATAAGGCTAAGCAAACAGTGGACTTGCCAGGTTCTACCAAGGCAGCGGATTCCACTGATGATCCTAAACCATCTACTGTGTTGTTTAAAGAACCCCAGCCCGAGACTGACCACGTGCCATCCTCGGAGATATTTAAGCAGAGCATTAAGCACCCATGGCAGACTCCGGCAGCAGCTCAGGGACCTTCTGTCATGGAGAGGAGATTTTATACTCTGGATGAGGATATGGAAAAACTGCTGGAATTTCCGCCAATTGACCAGCCGGTAATGACTCTGATCTCAAAGGCTTTGGTCCCCTCTGAGACTGGCGACAGTTTAAAACCAGAGGACAGGAAGGCGGAGATTTTATTGCGTAAGTCACATCAAATGGCCAGCTGGGGGTTTCGGGCAGCCGCTGCGGCGTCATTTTTTAATCGGGCCTCCATTATATGGCTGCAAGAGGTGCAGGCCCGTTTAGGTCCAGAAGATGGCCGATTGCGTCAGGACATCAGCAAATTGTTGGCTGCGGCGGAATTCTCTGCAGATGCCACCCTCTACGCAGCAAAATTTTCGGCTCGGGGGATGGCGACATCGTTGGCTTCCAGGCGACTTCTTTGGCTGCGAAGCTGGCCGGCTGACTTGAAGTCCAAGTGGAACTTGGCTTCCTCCCCATACCAAGGGGAGAAACTGTTTGGGGAAGCCTTGGATCCGGTCCTCATTGAGGACAAGGACAAACGAAAGTCCCTTCCCAGAGCATACAGGCGACAGGAACGCCGGACCAACCCATATAATCGTCGTCAGCCATTTCGTTGGGACTCCTCCTCGGCGGGGGGACAAAATACCAGGCCATTTCAACAACATATTCAGTCTGGCTTCAGGAGTGATCGTATGGCCTTTCAAGACCGACCGAGGGGGTATCAGCAGGCGAGACGGCCCTTCAGGGGAAACCAAAGGAGCTTCAAACGCTCCAAGTGACTTGGCTCCGCCACCGCCCATAGGAGGCAAACTTCAACGCTTCAGTGTCTCCTGGAGAAATACCTCCACCGACAAATGGGCGATAGCTACAATTTCTCAAGAGTTGCGTCTGGAGTTCCTTCAGCACCCGCCAAACCGGTTTGTCCAATGTCCATCAACTCAGGACCCGCTGAAAAGACATCATCTGCAACAAGAAATAGACCATCTTCTGACAATAGAGGCAATAGAGAGAGTTCCCGAGCATGCCAAATGCACGGGGTTCTATTCCATCGTGTTTCTCGTGCCAAAGGCATCAGGAGGGTTCAGGATGATCTTAAACCTAAAGCTCCTGAATACCTTCATCCGGTACCGAAGATTTCGAATGCACTCTCTCCAATCGATCCTTGCCTCTATTCGTCACCACGATCTTCTTACGTCAATAGACCTGAAGGACGCTTACCTGCATGTTCCGGTCTGGCCGGCTCATCATCGGTTTCTCAGATTTTGCCTCAACGGTATCCACTACCAGTACCGGGCCATGCCGTTCGGCCTGTCCTCAGCGCCTCGGACGTTTACGAAACTGATGGACATCCTGACGGCCCATGTCAGAGCTCAATCGGTGCGTGTGATGGCATACTTGGACGACATCATCATTATGTCCAAGTCACTGCCCCAGGTGCAACAAGATCTGGCTCTCACACGTCGTACCCTGGAACATCACGGTTATACGATCAACGAAGGGAAGAGCCATCTTCACCCTTCTACAAGCATCCAACATCTGGGGTCTATTATAGATACCGCCCAGGACACGGTATCATTGACTCCAGAGAGGTTAGTCAATATTCGTCGACTGGTCAGCAAACTTTGTCAACAACATCAGGCATCGCTGGCCATGTTGTCCAAGGTGCTCGGGACTCTAGTATCGTCCATAGGGATTGTGCCATGGGCTCGGCACCACATCAGGGGGCTCCAATGGTTCCTCCTTCCATATCAAAAGAACAAGGTGAGCCATTCACACCGGAAGGTGAGGATTCCAGCATTCCTCCGACATTCACTGAGATGGTGGTTGTCCCCGGCGTTGTTCCAGGGTTCACCTCTCCACAGCCACGAACGCTTGGTCCTTACAATAGATGCGAGTCTGTCTGGTTGGGGGGCTCACATGGGTCCTCATATGGCTCAGGGCCTATGGTCCCCAGAAGACCTGACTCCTATCAATATCAATTTCTTGGAACTCAGAGCAGTGTTTCTGGCGCTTCAGGCCTTTGTCTACTGGGTTCAGGGCAAACACATACTGGTCCTGACAGACAATGTGGCGACCAGGGCCCACCTAAATCATCAGGGGGGCACGAAGTCACAGCGTCTCATGCTCGAGACTACAGCCCTCTTCGATTGGGCCGAAATACATCTGGCCTCATTGACGGCGGAACACATTGCGGGGACCAGCAATGTGCAAGCGGACTGGCTGAGCAGGGCTACCCTAGATCCTTCAGAATGGCGACTCGCCCCTGCTCTGTTCAACAGCATAGTACTCCGCTTCAGTTTACCATCAGTGGATCTTTTTGCGACCCCAGACAACGCCCAAGTGACCAGGTTCTATTCCCATTTTCGAACGCCAGGGGCGGAAGGGGTCAATGCCCTGTTGTCTCCCTGGCCCAAGGATCTGCTTTACGCATTTCCACCAACGTGTCTTATTCAAAGGACATTAGACAAGATGGTTCGGGAAAGAGCGGAGCTGATACTGGTGGCCCCCCATTGGCCAAGACGTCCTTGGTTTGCCGACCTGATGGCCTTCTCGGTGTCTCCCCCGTGGAGGATTCCGGATTGCGAAATATCGTTGAGCCAGGGGTCAGTTTGTCATCCGAACCCTCAATGGTTCCAGCTGACCGCCTGGCACTTGAGAGGGTCCGGTTAAGAAACCAATGTATACCGGACAATGTCGCATCTACAATGCTGGCTGCTCGTCGTTCGTCTACTGTACGGATTTACCAGGCGACATGGGCGGCCTTTTCTAAATTTTGCTTAGACCAGCATTCTGACCCTCAACAAGCCTCGGTTATTCTGGTGTTGCAATTCCTGCAAGCAGGGGTTGATAGAGGCCTGGCACCAAATACATTGAGGAGGCAGATAGCTGCTCTCGCAACCATTGTGCAGGTGCCTCAATCTCGTTCTCTGGCACAACATCCTTGGGTACGGGATTTTATTAAAGGAGCAGTCAATTCCCATTCACCGGTACTACATAGATTCCCGACTTGGGACTTGGCTCTTGTGTTGAAGGCTCTCACTGCACCTCCATTTGAGCCGTTAAGGGTTATTCCGCTTCGTCTGCTAACCTTTAAGACAGTGTTTCTGGTAGCGATCACCTCAGCGCGTCGGGTGTCCGAATTATCGGCCCTATCTACTCGATCGGATTTGTGTGTGTTCCACCCAGACAGAGTAGTGTTGAGATTGGACCCGGCCTTTATACCCAAGGTTAATTCTGGGTTTCACAGGTCACAGGAGATAATCCTTCCTGACTTTTGTACACATGGACAACATCCTTTGGAGTTGAGGTGGCACAAGGTGGACGTTAGGAGGGCCTTAAAGATTTACATCAGAAGGACGGCTCCGTTTCGGAAAACTGAGAAGATGTTTGTTTCATTTGCTCAAAGATCTATGGGACTTGGGGTCTCCTCGAAATCCATCAGTCGCTGGCTTAGACATTGTATTGCGGAGGCGTACAAGGCTAGGTCTCAATCTCCTCCAACTGGGATAACTGCACATTCCACCAGAAGTGCGGCTACGTCTGCGGCTTGGAATACCCAAGCATCTATTGAGGACATTTGTAAGGCAGCGACTTGGGCTTCGCCTACCACCTTTATCCGTCATTATAAACTTGACTCTGTGGCTTCGGCGGAAGCTTCCTTTGGGAGACGTGTGTTGCAGAGAGTGTGTTCCTCTCCGTCGACCGTGGCACAGCCTTTTCCCTCCCAAGGGATGTGAACTTTGGTATATCCCATGTTGGACTCTCCTTCCCAGTGCAGTGGAGAAGGACCGTTGTACATACCTGAACGGTCTTCTCGATGCACTGGAAGGAGAGTCCAAACCCACCCGGCGTAGTGCCAGGTCGCCGGAGTATTTGGGTTTGCGAGGTTGAAGTTATTGTTATATGGTTTAAGTTCAATAAATTGTATTACCTTTATATTGTCTTCGTTTTTAAAACTGAGGTATTGGGGACTGCTAAGGGGCGTTAACTACCTCGTATTTAAATATTTAAATTAACTCAGTCTCTACCAATAGGATTGGTAATTACCCCATGTTGGACTCTCCTTCCAGTGCATCGAGAAGACCGTTCAGGTATGTACAACGGTCCATCTCCTCCATTCCATAGTGATGATGTTAATAACATACTCTCTTCTGTACCATAACTCCTTGAGTCAAAGATGGTGATTCGTATTCAGGAGCTAACATGTCATTTCCTTCTTTAAACAACACCGGGGAATCATTTTGACGAAAATACAAAAAAGTTCAACCAGATATCAACCAAATCGTCTCTGATCCCAACTCTTTTTTCCCCCCCCAGACATTTAAACTCTTCAAGGAAAAGAAGAGAGAATATTAGGCGTTACAATGTATTAACGCTGCCGCTGTATGCCATCATTCTTAAGCAGCCGCTGCGATCCATTTCTGGCTTTTCTGATTCCGATCGCAACCAATTCTCCAACAATTCTTTTTAAGATGTTTAGCACTCCCAAATCATCAGCACACCGCTTAAAATTTCTTCATATCACCAATGCTTTTTATTAAGTCTCTTTCCAGATGATACCGCTCTTCTTCAATCTCCAGCTTTGCGATGATCGTCCGCGGCTAATGTCGGCACAGGCATTGCAGTCTGGCCGACTTCGCACCACTGCCGGCACAAGACCAAGTCGGCTCGCCTGGCGGGGGTTTGCCGACCCGCTGCCCGGCGTCTGACAGCATCCCCTATGTCACCTCCCCTGCAAGGAGGATCAGGTCCGGTTCAGAAGAACCGAGACCCCCGAATGGTGGGGATTCGGGACTACCTTCATGGGAGCGAGGGAGCCCTGTGGCGCTGCAGCCATTGACCTCACCCCTCTCCCGAAAATCCCTTCTTGCCCGCTGCTTCCTCTGCTTTCCTCCCAATTCTGCCAGTACAAATCCCAGTTCCTCTTTCCCCTTGTAGGAGATAGTGACCGCCCCAGTACGCCAATTAACTTCTGGATTCCATTTTTGTAACCAGGGTAGTTCCAAAATGACTGCGCTATCAAGCAAAGGTCCCACAATGAATTGTATAGTCTCTTGGTGGGAACCCATTATCATAATTAGAGTTCCTGTCTCCTGAGTAGAGGGCTTCCCCCCTGCTATTGATCCATACAACTGGGTAAAAGAAATGGGGTCGCTTAAATTCTTGAGTTTGAGACCCAAACTCTCCACCACTTCAGGGGACATTAAGTTCCTGGTGCAGCCTGAATCCAGCAGGGCTAACATGCTTCCCCTTGTCCCCCCGGTCGGGTCCCTTATAGTTAGGAGAATGTATACACAGCCAGTGGGGGGACTTACCGAGAAAGCTTCTTCCGGCTCGCTTTCCAGGATGTTAGGACGATCCGGAGATCCCAACTCCTCCCTTTTGGGGGGGGCGACCTCTACGGTTTCCTTTCCAATTTTGCCAGCCCCTAGGGATTTTTTTGATCCGTTGCTCTGACCTTTTCCCGCCACTAGGTATCACCCTGGGCACAGGTTTGGCAAAGCATTCCGCCGCCCGGTGACCTTCTTTCCCACAGCGGAAACACGCTGTAGATTTGGGCTTCTGTGGAAGGCTCCAGGGCGTTTTCTTCAGGACCCTCTCTCTCCTGGGGGGGGGATTTTCTCCCGTTGGCTTCTCTGGAGATCTATCTCCACCTCTGCCACCAGCTCGAACCATCTGCTAAGGTTTCTAGGGGTTGCTATGCTTCTGCAATGCCGGTAAACCTCATCATCCAACCCATCCATGTAGTATTCCATCAGAATATTCATTGGGTACGAGCTAATGTAAGCCATCAGTTCCCTGAACTCCTGTGTATATTCGGTAATCTCTCTCCCTGCTTCAGGGTTTTCAGCTTTGATCTAGCTTTCCTCTCCGACTGGAGATCCTCAAAGCGCGCCCTGAGGGCCGTCATAAACTGATCAAAATTCCTGAGGATGGGGTGTTTCCTCTCATGCAATGACACCATCCAATTCGCGGCTTCCGCATCCAACGCCCGGGTCACCACCCTAACCCGGGCTGGGTCATTTGGAAATTCATCCTCATAGTCTTCCATGCATTGATTTACATGGGCCAGGAAATACCTCAGCACTCCATCGTAACGCTGGGTGAAGGGGGGGTTGGGGCCTTGCTTCTGCAGGCTCCCCCCCCTCTGCAGAACGTCTCGAGCTCACAGGGCTCAGGCTTCAGGGGGGAGGGCTTTGGGCGGCTGCCTTTTGACGCTGTTGTCTCTGGCCTGAGGGTCCCGGCATCTGGTCCTCCTCCCCCTCTTCCTAACTTGGAACGGCCTTTCCTCCTTCTCCAGGATCAGGGGGTCAGGGCTTTTAAGAGCAACTTCTTCTTCGGAAGTTACCCCCTCACTTTCATTTCGAGACATCTTTGCCAGTCCCTGATAGATTGCTCTCCAGGTATGACTGTTTACGCAGACTTTGCTTAATGTCATGGCTGCAAGTCAGAATTCAGACAAATAAACCTCAGAGTCCTTTTGGTTAAGGTTCAAAGTGAATTTATCAAAATCAGAACTTGAAGCATCGAAAGCAAAGCAAAGTCTGAGGAAAAATGGCAAGTACCCCACATACTAAAACCCCCTTTTCCACCCCTCTGTTGGACATCCGCCCAATCTCCATTGTCCAGATGCATCAGGTGGTCCAAGATGCTCCTCCCGGGCTTCTCAGGAATTTGCCCGTCTAACAGTCTCCGCCGGCACCTGGGAAATCAAAACTTATTCTAAACTGAAACTTTTCTCCTCCTGCACACTTCCCATCCCCCCCTGATATATACCCCTCCCCGTCTCTATGACAAACAAGTGAAAAAATGCAGCAGCAAGCGCAGGTTGACATAGGCTGTATTTACCAAGGAAAATAGGTGGCAGAGGACTTTTGCAAGTGAAGCAGACAGTGGAAGAAGAGAAGCATGCATTAGCTGACTATGTGAAGGAGAGCAAAGAGTCAGTGTTGATGGAGGTCAACAATAGGAAGCTTCTCAAGGTGAAGCAAACTAAGGACCAGTACAGAAAATCTGTAACTCAATGTCATATGGACAGTTGGCAGAACAAAGCATTGCATGGGCAGTTCTTGGAGAAGATTGAAGGCAAAGTGGATAAAGAAAAGACCTGGTCATGGCTTACAAGTGGAACACTCAAAAAGGAGACAAAAGGACTAATATTGGCGGCAAAAAACCAGGCCATTAGAACAAATGCTGTCAAAGCCAGAATTGAAAAATCAACAGACGATCCAAAGTGCAGACTGTAAAAAAACAGATGAAACAATCGATCACATACTCAGCTGCTGCAAAAAGATCACACAGACTGACTACAAGCATAGACACGATGCTGTGACACAGATGATCCACTGGAACTTGTGCCAGAACTACCATCTACCTGTGGCAAAGAACTGATGGGATCATAAGCCCGAAAAAGTGGTCAAAAATGAGCAAGCAAAACTACTGTGGGATTTCCGACTTCAGACTGACCGAGTTCTGAAGCATAACACACCAGACATCCTGATTGTAGAGAAAAAGAAACCATGGATCATCGACATCGCAATCCCAGGAGACAGCAGAATTGAGGAGAAGCAGCTAGAGAATTAGTAAAATACGAAGATCTAAAAATCGAGCTGCAACGACTCTGGCATAAGCCAGCAAAAGTGGTCCCAGTGGTACTTGGCATGCTGGGTGCAGTGCCAAAGGATCTCAGCGGACATTTGAAAACCATCGGAATTGACAATATCTCCATCTGTCAATTGCAAAAGGCCGCTTTACTGGGATCAGCAAACATAATTCGCCGCTACATCATGCAGTCCTAGGTGCTTGGGAAGCACCCAACTGGTGATGAAATATGAAATCCAGCATAGTGATCTCGTTTGCTGTGTTGTATTGACATAATAATAATAATAATAATAATAATAATAATAATAATAATAATAATAATAATTATTATTATTATTATTATAATTTGTATGCGCCCTTCTCCGAAGATTTGGAGCAGCTCACAGGATTGAAAAACAACACAACAAATCTAATTAATTAAAAATTACTACTAGAATCCCATATATAATAAAATCAGTCCGCCAATTCATTCACAAGCACACATTACATCTTGTAAACAGAGGAAGGGGGCTTGATCTAATTGCCCCATGCCTGGCAACATTAATGAGTTTTGGAGCTCTTGTGAAAGGCGAGGAGGGTGGGGGCAGTGCAAATCTTTGGAGGGAGCTGATGCCAGAGGGCCGGGGTCACCACAGAGAAGGCTCTTCTCCTGGGCCCTGCCAGACAACATTGTCTAGCCAACAGGACCTGGAGAAGGCCAACTCTTTGGGACCTAACTGGTCGCTGGGATTCATGTGGCAGAAGGCAGTCCCGTAATCCCGTAATTGCTGTCAACCTGTCTTATATTGAGGACCTGTATACTGCACAAGTCAAAAATGGGCTGTGAAAATATTTACTAACCCCTCGCATTCTGGGCATAAACTGTTTCAACTCCTACTCTCAAAACATTGCTATAAAGCACTGCACACTAAGGCAAGAACAGTTTTTCCAAATGCCATCATTTTGCTAAACAAATAATTCCCTCAACACTGTCAACCTATTTACTAAGTCTGCACTACTATTACTACTAGTTTTTTCTCATAATTCCTATCACCCATCTCCTCCCACTTATGACTGTATGACTGTAACTTGTTGCTTGCATCCTAAGATTTTTATTAATATTAATTGTTTCCTGATTGCTTATTTGACCCCTATGACAATCATTAAGTGTTGAACCTCATGATTCTTCAGCCTTCCATCCTTCCAAGGTGGGTAAAATGAGGACCCGAATTGTGGGGGCAACATGTTATTGCTAACATGTTGTAAGCCGCCCTGAGTCTGAGGAGAAGGGTGGCATAAAAAGTGAATGAATGAATGAACGAATGAGTAAATGAATGAATGAATGAATGAATGTATATTTTCTTCTATGTACACTGAGAGCATATGCACCAAAGACAAATTTCTTGTGTGTCCAATCAAACTTGGCTAATAAAGAATTCTATTCTATTCCATTCCATTCTATTCTATTCTACGCTAAAATGGGCAAATATGCAGGAAGTTTAAGTTGAATTTGTTGGTTCATAATAATGTGTCTTTGCTAGGTGAAAGGCAATATTTAGTTGGGAATAAACTTGATTTTCTATGTTATTTTTGTGGACTACCAGTAGA
Organism: Erythrolamprus reginae; assembly: GCF_031021105.1. NCBI lineage: Eukaryota > Metazoa > Chordata > Lepidosauria > Squamata > Dipsadidae > Erythrolamprus > Erythrolamprus reginae. Next base: position 67,100,152 of record NC_091963.1, read on the forward strand.
AATCAGCAAACTTCCAGCAGAGCAATTTAAACTGGAAGCTGTACAATAGTGTATCACATGCAAATATGTTATGGAATTCGCTGCAGGTTGGCACTCCTAAATGAAATGGGACTAATTTATTTATTTATTGAATTTATATTGCTGCCTCTTTGCACATAGTAACTCAAGATGACTTACTGAATATAAAACATCATTTAAAACAATAAAACTAATAAAAAGGATAATATAATAACATATAATAACATATAATAATATAATATAATTAAAAAAACCACCCCTCCAGGACTGGCATGGCTAAAAAAGTGAAGCCACAGATGCACTGGACAAAGGGGACCCTTACCAAAGTTGAAACTCTATTCCCTGACACCTGGGTTTCAGTTTTGGTAAGGGTCCCCTTTGTACAGTGCATCTGTGGGCATAGTTCCCTCAGTGAGCAATCGCTCACTTAAAAATCATCATCAACTCTGAGTTTTCCAAACCTGCCCAGAAGCCGAGAGGGAAAGAGTGAGAGGGAAGGAGAGAGAGAGGAAGAGAGGAAGAGAGAGAAACAGATAGAAAAAAGAGAGGAAGGAAAAGAGAAAGAAAAAGAATGGGAGTAAGGAAGAGAGAAAGAAAATCAAAATCTAGTTTGAAACTAGCTCAACTATTTAAGTGGCATTTTGATATTGATAGAGTTGCCCTATTATGAGCTCACTGTTATAGACACACAGTACAGTATTTTATTTTGAATTTCTCTGAGGCAAAACAGGGTGGGTTTTTTATTTATTTGTTTGTTTGTTTATTTATTTATTTATTATTTCTGTGCCGCCCAGTCCCGAAGGGACTGCCGCTCAGACACTATACTTTTCCGCCCACCCCCCCAAAAAATTAGAGGGAACACTGTCTGTGGGCCACAATAAAAGCAATAATCCCAGAGTAGCTCTCTTTCGTAAGTTCCAGGGGCTCCATGGCAAACATGGCCGGAACTCCTCCTGCAGTGGACCCATCAAGATGGCAAAACACTATGGCTTTTTAACTGCCTTAGGCAGGTCCCCAGTTTTCCCACTAGGGTTGGATTTATTACACACCAGATGCACCCCGAGCCTAGTAGGGCTGTCAGCACCACCTGTCCTGTGTTTGGGATTAGCAGTTTTGTTTTTTTTTTAAATTTTTTTATTATTTTTCATAAAATAGACATACAGACATACAAACATTAAACATAAAATGGGGATGTATTTCCCCGCTTCTTTTGAAAGTATACATTCAAATAGAAAAAAGAATACATAATCAAACATTTGTTAAATGTTAAAAAGTCTGGTAAAAAATTTTCAAATCTTAAATGCAATGTTAGTACGGTATAGGTAAAAATTCTTAATATGTTGTTTATGTGTAATATATTCATCTAATCAAACATTTAAACAAATCTCAGTTACTAAACATACATAAAACAAAATTCTTAATATATTGCTTATGAGTAAACTATTATATCAAAATCATCAACAAATACATTTGAACTAATATTAATATTGTTATTACCTAAATAAAAACAAATCTATCTCTTATTTTTTCTTATCTAACCATCTATATACATTATTCCATGTTTCATAAAATTTAGTATCTTCTTGATCGTTTAATCGTCTTGTCATCATATCCATTTCGGCGCAATCTAATATTTTAGCTATAACTTCTTCTTTCTTGGGGATTTCCTCCCCCTTCCAGTTTTGCGCGTATATTATTCTAGCCGCAGTTAATATGTGTATGATTAAATAAAGAGTTTCTTTCTTATAAGTCTGATTGGTAATTCCTAATAAGTAAAATTCCGGGGTATTATCTATATCATGCTTTAATATTTCTTTTAATATCTTCTCAATCTTCCAATAAGTTTTAGCTTTACCACATGTCCACCATTGATGGTAATAAGTTCCTATATCTTTCTTGCATTTCCAACATAGTGGGGATGTTTTAGGAAACATTTTTGCTATCCTGTTTGGTGGGAGGTGCCATCTATAAAACATTTTAATTTGGTTTTCTTTTAATGAAACTGACTTGGTCATTTTCCAATTATTAATCCAAACTTTTTCCCAAGTATCTATGTCTATTTCCTTACCTATATTTCTGCACCATCTTATCATAGTATCTTTTAAAGTCAGCTCTATATTTTTGTGAGCGATAAGAAATTTATATATTTTCCCTATCATTTTTACTGAATTGGTGATAATTAAATTACTTAGCAAATTCTTACTTTTATTAAAAATGTAAAGAGTTTTATCCTTCTGGTATCTGGATCGGATCTGGGCATAATGCCACCAGCCTATTATTATTCCTTCTTCTTGTAATTTATTCCTAGGTTTTAACTTCATCTGGTCATTTAATAGTTCTTTATATCTATAAAATATTTTCGTGTCTTTTATAGACTTTGGATGTGTTATTGCTTCTAGGGGGGCTATCCATTCTGGAACATTTAAAAAGTGATTTTTCTTTATGTCTTTCCAAACCTCTAATAAATACTTCCTTAATGTGTGTCTTTTAAAATATGAGTGATTTTTTTCCCTGTCATACCATATAAATGCATGCCAACCCAACATGAGATCATGTCCTTCTAAATTTAATATTCTTTTATTCTCTAAAGTTATCCAATCTTTAATCCATGTTAAGGCGGCGGCCTGGTAATATAATTTCCAGTTTGGAAGACCAAATCCTCCTCTTTCTTTAATGTCTTCTAAACAGTTTATTTTTATCCTTGCTTTTTTCCCTTGCCATATAAATTTTTTAACTAAATTTGTCAAAGTTCTAAAAAAAGTTCCCCCTGGATTTATTGGAATTACCTGGAAGAGAAATAAAACCTTAGGCAAGATATTCATCTTGATTGTAGCAATTCTTCCTAAAAATGATATTTTCAGGTTATTCCACGTTTCTAAATCTTTTTTAATTTCTGATAATAATTTTATGTAGTTATCATTTTTTAATGTTATTGTTTTCGCTGTTAAATTTATTCCTAAATATTTTACTTTCTTTACGGTTTTTATTCCAGAAATATTTTCTAATTTAGTTTCTTGTATTTTATTCATATTTTTAGTTAAGAAAGAAGTTTTGCTTTTATTTATCTTTAAACCTGCTACCTTTCCGTATTGTTCAATGGTTTGCAATAAAGAAGGAACTGTTGTTATCGGTTCTTCAATTATAAACGTTAAGTCGTCTGCAAAGGCTTGGAGTTTGTAAGTTTCGTCTCCTACAGTTAAACCTTTTATTTCAGAATCCGCTCTTATTTTAATTAATAAAGTTTCAAGTGTCATAATGAATAGCAATGGTGATATAGGACATCCTTGACGAACTTCCTTATTTATGTCAAGTGTTTGTAGTTGGTTATTATTTAATATTATCTTAGTCGTTTGTTTTGAATATATAGTATCTATTAAATTAACAAATTTTGGGCCAAATCTCATTTTGTTTAATTGCATTTTTATAAATGTCCAGTTGACGTTGTCAAAGGCCTTTTGAGCATCTAAAAACATTAAAGATGCTGTCTTATCTGAATGTTGTTCATAATATTCTAATGTGTTTATTACAGTTCTAAGATTGTTTTTAATTTGTCGCCCTGGTAGAAATCCATTTTGGTCTTGGTGTATTATTCCATTTATAATTCTTTTAAGTCTATCTGCATAAATGGCAATAAATATTTTATAATCTACATTTAATAAAGATATGGGTCTATAATTTTTGATTTTTACTGGGTCAGTACCGGGTTTGTGTATTAAAGTTGTCAACGATTCTGACCAAGATTTCGGAATTTTACCCTCAAGTCTACATAAATTGAAAGTTTCTAACATATGGTTTCTTACTATTTCGTTTTCTATCTTGTACCATTCTGCCGGTATAGCATCCGGACCAGTGGCCTTATTGTTCTTCTGTTTTTTAATTATAGTTAGGAGTTCTTCCATTGTTATTGGTCCATCCAACATAGTCTGTTGGTCTTCTGTTATTTGTGGTAATTTTGAAGCCTGTAAGTAATTAAAAACTTCATCTTCACTAACATTGTCTTTGGCATAAAGATCTTTATAAAAATTATAGACAATATCCGCCTTTCCTTCTGTATCGTATTTTATTGTACCATCTTTATCTTCTAATTTTTTTATCAATTTGGATTGACTCTGCTTTCTAAGTTTATACGCTAACCATCTGCCTGGTTTATTTGCATGTTCAAAATAATGTTGTTTTGCTCTTTTAATTTTTTCAGTCATTTGATTTTGTTCTATAATTCTAATTTTATGTTTAATTACATTTATTTCTGTTTTAAAATCTCTGTTCTTGGTGTGTTGCTGCGATGCAAATTCCAGTTGTTTTAATTCATTTATTAATTGTACATACTTTAATTTATTTTCCTTATTGTATTTTGCTATATAGGATATTGTTAACCCTCTTATATAGGCTTTGAGTGTATCCCATAAATTCTGTGGAGTGGTGTCTGGAGTTTTATTAATTTCAAGAAATATTTTTAATTCCTTTTCAATCCAATCCTTATATTTCTTATCGTTTAATATATTTCTATTCATCCACCAAGTATTCTGTTTGTTATTCGTTCTTATATAAACCACTATTGGATTGTGGTCGGCCCATGTATTAACATCTATCTCTACTTCCCTTATTTGTTCTGCAGCCATTTTTGATGTCCATACCATGTCTATTCTTGTCCAAATTTTATGGGGATTAGAATAAAACGTAAATTGTCTTTTATGGGGGTGTCTTTCCCTCCATATATCATTTAACAATAATTCTGTTTTCATTTTTTGGAAAGTACTAGGTAGTAGATTTCTTTTTGTTTTTTTCCTTTTATTATTACTCCCCCCCCCTGAATGGTCTAGTTGCCTATTCACAATAGCATTAAAATCACCTATTATTAATACATTCTCAATGGCTAAATCTATTATTATTTGATGTAAATTTTTATAAAATGTCATTTGGTCTTCATTGGGAGCGTAAATAGAAACAACCACTATAGGTCTAGGTTCAATATCAACTTGTACAATCAGTATTCTACCGTCATTATCCTTGTATATTTGTTTGGAATTTATAGAATTCTCTACATACATCACCACACCTCTTTTTTTTTGATCTGCTAATGCAGCATACATTTTTCCAATTTTAGGATTCAACAATAATTTTTGGTTATCTTTTTTAATATGTACTTCTTGTAATATTGCAATTTGAGCATTTTGACTTCTGATTTTGGAAAAGATTTGTTTCCTTTTCCTTGGTTCGTTAAGTCCATTAACGTTTACCGAAAAGATCTTTAAATCTTTAGTTGTTGTCATTTAGTAGGTTTTTTGGTTTCTCGCTGGGGTTGAACTCTTCTAGCACCTTGGTCCTGCTCTATTGCCTGGGCAGTGGCCCCCAAAAGTTCTTCTTGTTGGATTGCTAATTTCTCCCCTGGTTGCTGTTGTGCTGATTGTTGTTGAGCCTCTTGTTGGTTATCTGAAAAGTCCATATGGCTGATGCCACTATTTTCGAAGAAATACCTAGCTTGTTCTACATTTTCCAGCTTGTATCTTGTAGAGCGCCATGTCAGAGAAAGGCCTTGTGGGATTAACCAACGATAGGTTATATTTTCTTTGATCAAAATTCTGGTAAGAAAATGGTAATCTCTTCTGCTGTCTCTGACACTTCTTGGAACTTGTTTTAATATTTTTATTTCCACTCCTTGATGTTGGAGTTTGGAGTTTCTTGCCCAGTGGAGTATGTCATCACGCAAAGTTTTCCTGGTAAATTTGATGTGAATCTCTCTTGGGAGATTGTGGCGACGGATGTAACTATTCGAAGTTCTGTAAACTTCATCGATTTCTTTCGCTAGCGCAGCAGGATCCTCCTGGAGTATTCCTCCAATAGTTTCCGCCATAGTCATTTTTAAATCTTCATCTTTTTCCTCTTTCATGTTCTGAAATCGTAGTCCATACGAAGCACGTTGCATCTCCAGCTGAATGATTGATTCATCATGTCTTCTATGTCTTGCATCAGCTCTCCCTTCAAGATAATCTATTCTTTTTGCATTTTTGTCGGATTTCTCTTCAACTTTTTTCACGCGATCATCACTTTCTTGTAGTGTTTGTTGAATCACCTTTATCTGGTCTTTGACCTCGGCCATATCAACTTTCAATTGGGCCATCTCCTTTTTAAATTCTGTCAAGTCTGCTTTTATAGCTTCTCTTTGTTGTGTTGCGTCCTCTTTTATAGCCTCTCTTTGTTGGGTAGCATTTTCTTGAGATTTAAACATAAAGTCCTGCATATTGTTTAAAGTTTCTTGTAATGTTGCAAAGTTGGACTGCATTGTTTTGTCTTTTTCTTTATCCTTGGAAGACATAGCTGACGCCTGGTGCGTCGGGGAAGGACGCGGCGACACTTGTGGAGAAGAGATTGTTGCAGTAGTTTGTTTTTTGACCGTTTTAACAACAGTTGAAGAAGTTGACATCAATTTTGAATCCACTGTTTAAAATTCGAATTAATTTAAATCAATCTAAATTTATATGTAGTGAAAGGGAGAAAATTTCTATAAATTCCAAATCTATTCAATCTGTTTTGTTATCAGTTACACTTAAATTATAGCTATTCAGTTGTCAAGAGAATTCAAAATTCAAATTCAAAGTTCAAAATCCAATATATATTATTATTATTATTATTATTGTTGTTATTTTGGAAATTTAAAAATTTAAAAATATAATAACACAGAAAACAAATGTAAAACTTTTAGGAATAAGGAACCAGTAAGAGTTAAAAATAAATGGTCTAATAAAAAGACAGAGTAAATGACAGCAAAGAAAGAATAATAGCTATTTTAAAAAGGGAGATTTTAAGGAGGTAAAGAAAAAAAAAGGAAGAGAAAAAAGACTTAATAAGGCAGTAAAAGGAGGGAGAAAAAAGGAGAGAGAAAGAAAAAAAAGGGGGGAATATTTCAATTCAAATAATTAGAATAGAGCAGGAAACCAAGGTTTGCTAACAGTGCATAGTCTTCAATTCAAACTTCTTTTACAAATAGGAATAAAAAGAAGGAAAATCAGAAGGAGATCAAAAAAGGGTTAATTAATCAAAAAGAAAACACAGTATATATAGTTATGGTCTTCTTATAAATCAAGAAATTATACTGGATAAATGAAGAATGTGAATCCAAATGTCAGAAGATACAATTATACTTAATCCCAATTGCAGGTCTCAAAAAGAAAGTCAAATTAATAATTTTCTTGTGATTAAAATGGAGTCTATGTTCTTTTCCAAATTCAAGACAAAGGCAAAAAAAGTAGATCTCAAAATGGAGTCAGGTTAAAAGTCAGAAGTTCATATGACCAGGCAGATGTGAAAAGGTTCTCAAAAAAAAAATAATCCCAAGAAAAAGGCAATCAGCGAGTAATCCAAAGTAATCCAAAGGCAATCAGCAAGTAATCCAGCTAGGTTAATCCAAAGGTGAATATTCCAAAGGAAAGGTATCAGTTCCTTCTATTTCCCTTTTATTTTCAAGTTGTTATATAATGTTATTATGTTGCAGAGACAACAGGATGAGAGAAAAAATAAGGCAACAAAGTTATATTCCTCCGCTGTTAAAATGTCAGCCCGGAACACGATGTTTTAACAGACTATAAAAAAGAAATTTTACTCATCATTACTGATTTCTTTTAAGCATTAAAATCTTCTAAATAGTCATTTCCAGTTTAAGTTCTTTTATTAAAGCATAAGGTAGAAAAAATGTTTTATAGATTCCAAAGTTCAAATACAAGATGGAAACAATGAAAATGAGAAGAATTAGTCTCGGCTGTTATTTGCGGATGAGACTCAAAGAGAAAAAAAAAACTTTCACTTTCGCCTCGTTAAAGAAAACTTTCCCTTGAGGCTTCCGAACGATCAAATCTTCAAATTTTAATCTTGAAACAAAGAGGAAATTTTTTACCTTGAGTCCTTTATCGAATGTATTCTTTTTCAGTTGGTTAAATGTAAAACTTTCACTTTAAAAATTTTTCTCAGCTTCCCGCTGGGTGAGTGGAGAAAGCGCTGGCCGGTCCTCTCAGGCAAAGAGGATCGGTTCTCCCGTCTTCGAAGCTGCGGGGCGAACCGCTGCCTCCGGAGTCTCAGCGATGGCTCCTCGGGCAGAGGGGAGCCCCCTGTTCTGGGATCGGGCCATCCGAGCCCGATCCGATCGCAAATGCGACCTTCGGAGGGGGTAGAAGGGATCGCCTGGCAGAGCCCTGCCAAGGATGTCCCGCCGCGATCTCCGCCAAACCAGAAGTCTCGGGATTAGCAGTTTTATGAGCACAATGATAGGCTTGATTATCTCACTTACCAAGGGGTCATTGCCATCGTAGTTGCTGGTGACTCAACACTTCTTGTTGTGGGGCTGGAGGTGGAAGGGATTTGAGTTTTCTAACCACCTCTCCTGGAGGATCCAGCCAGAATTCAACAATATGAAGGTACGGAGGGAGGTTTCCAGCATGGGCGATGGGAGCTTGGGACTGAGATGAAGATTCCGGAGGCAATTTATATCCTGGAGGTGGAATGGGTGAGGTGCCAGTGGATTCCTGAATTTCCCCCTCCCCATGGGCCTCTCCACACGGCAACAATGAACAAGAACAATGTGGCCACGCACCATAAACAACCCCCCATGCAGCTTTTTCCAAAGCCGGTCGACGGGACCCAGAGAAGGTCAAATCTGTGGGACCTTATTGGCCGCTGGGATTCGTGCGGAAGAAGGTGGTTCTGAAGGTATTCTGGTCCAATACCATGTAGGGCTTTTAATCTCCGGGGGGGAGTTGATTCCAGAGGGCCGAGGCTGCCACAGAGAAGGCTCTTCCCCTGGGCAAACGCCAAACGACATTGTTTGGACAATGGGACCAGAGAGGGCCAACACTGTGGGACTTTATCGGCTGCTGGGATTCGTACAGCAGAAGGCAGTTCCGGAGGTATTCTGGTCCAATGCCATGTAGGGCTTTAAAGGTCATTACCAACACTTTGAATTGTGACCAGAAACTGATCGGCAGCCAGTGCAGGCCATGGAGTGTTGTAGAAACGTGGGCGAATCTGGGAAGCCCCACGATAGCTCTCGCAGCCCCATTCTGCATGATCTGAAGTTTCTGAACATTTTTCAAAGGTAGCCCCATGTAGAGAGCGTTGCAGTAATCGAACCTCGAGGTGATGAGGGCATGAGTGACTGAGCAATGACTCCCTGTCCAAGTAGGGCCACAACTGGTGCACCAGGCGAACCTGGGCAAACGCCCTCCCTTCTCGCCACAGCCGAAAGATGATGTTCCAATGTTAGCTGTGGATCGAGGAGGATGCCCAAGTTGTGAACCCTCTCTGAGGGGGTCAATAATTACCCCCCCAGGGTAATGGACGGACAGATGGAATTGTCCTTGGGAGGCAAAACCCACAGCCACTCTGTCTTGGCTGGATTGAGTATGAGTTTGTTGACACCCATCCAGGCCCCAACAGCCTCCAGGCACCGGCACATCACTTCCACTGCTTCGTTGACTGGACATGGGGTGGAGACGTATAACTGGGTATCATCGGCGTATTGATGATACCTCACTGGATCCGTGTCCCTCTCGACTGGCCGAAACCAACCAAGAGGGACACGGATCCAGTAGACAGGTGGCGGAACTCATAACTCCAATGGCCTTGTCCACTTTATCAGGTATCACCAAGTCAAACTCCTCCCAGACTGATGGACAAAGATGTTTAGCCCCAGTCACCTAGACTGACTCATTGTCAGCCGATACTGCTATGCAATTGGAGTCGAGATCAGCCCAGATCCGAGTGACTTTATCAGCGAAAAATGAATTAAATTCCGCGGCACTACCCTGCAAGGGCTCCCCAACTCCCCCCTGATTTAGAAGGGAGCGGGTCACCCTAAACAGAGTGGCTGGGCGGGATTCCGCTGATGCAATCAAGGCGGCATGGTATGCGCATCTTGCCGCCTTGAGCGCCACTTTGTAGGTCTTAATAAAAGCTCTTACAAGTGTTTGGTCAGATTCAGACTTACTCTTCCTCCATCACTTCTCTAGACGTCTCTTCTGGCGTTTCAACTCCTGGAGCTCCTCATTGAACCATGGAGCTCTACGGGGTCTAGTGCCACAGAGAGGTCGCAATGGCGCAATTCAGTCGAGACCCTCCGCTGCAGCCTTGTTCCAGGCCTCAGCAAGAGACTCTGCCGAGCTGTGGATGAGTGAATCTGGTAAAACCCCAAGCGTCCTCTGAAAGTCCATCAGGCGTCTGGGGCGGAACCTCCTAATTGGTTCCGCCTCCCTTGGGGGAGGATTGGAGCCAGGAAATCAAGCCGCAGTAGAAAATGGTCTGACCATGACAAAGGCAATGCTTCTAAGCCCTGTTTTTTTTGGGTTCACCAAACTAGCATACATATTTCCAATTTTAGAATTTAATAATAATTTTCTATTAGTCTTTTTGATATGAACTTCTTGTAGTATCACTATCTGTGCTTTTTGTTTTCTAAGTTTAGAAAATATTTGATTTCTTTTTCTCGGTTCATTTAGTCCATTTATGTTCATAGAAAATATTTTCAAATCTTCTGACATAATTATTTATAGTATTTCTTGGTATCTTTAGATTCGCGCTGTGGTTGTTTTCCTCCTTCCCCTGGCTGGTGTCGCCCATCTCATCTTCTTTCCTTGCAGATATTTCTTTTATTGGTTGTTCAAATTTGCGTATTCCACTTGTTTCATAAAATTCCCTAGCATCTTTGACATTTTCTATTTTTACTCTTTGTGATTGCCAATCGAGGGAGAGTCCTTCTGGTATGAGCCAACGGAAGGTTATATTTTCTTTGATTAAGATCTTAGTTAAGAAGTAGTAATCCCTCCTGCTTTCTCTTACTCTTCTTGGAACTTGTTTCAATATTGTAATCTCTTTTCCTTTATCTTGCAGTTTTTAATTTCTTGTCCACTTTAAAATATCATCTCTTGTAGTTTTTCTCACAAATTTAATGTGAATTTCTCTCGGTAAGTTATGTCTTTGTATGTAGCTTGTTTGCACTCTGTAAACCTTATCGATTTCTTTTATTAGTTACAAGGGATCCACCTGAAGGATTCCTCCAATTATTTCTGCCATTTTTGCTTGTAAGTCTTCATCTTTTTCTTCTGCTATATTCTGAAATCTCAAGCCGTAAGATGCACGTTGTAATTCTAAATGTGTAATTGATGCGTTGTATCCTTTATTTGGGAAATCAGATCTATCTTCAAAATCATCCATTCTTTGTTCTACTTTATCTAATTTCCCTTCTACCGTCTTGATTCTTCGTTCATTTTCTTTCAAAGTCTATTGTATTTCAGCAACTTTCTCATCAACTGCCTTCATCTTCTCTTTCATCTCTCCAGTATCTGCTTTTAGTTCCCCTATTTCAGCCTTTAATCATTCACGTTGTTGATTCACTTCATTTTGAAATTTTAACATGAAGTGAATGAACAACGTGAAAGTTTTTCATTGAATTCAATGTTTCCTGGATTGTTTGGAGCGTAGGCTGTGTTTGCGCTTTCTCTTTTTCCTTAGCTAACATACTTGTAGCTGTACTTTGGTGTACTGGTGAAGGCAAAGGTGACACTTGCGGAGATGTTGAAGAGGTTAAGGTTTGTTTCTCCATTGCATCTGGAAGGAGAGTCCAATATGGGTTATTCTCAATCCTACTGGTCGAGACTGAGTTTAAAATTAACATAATATTAGGCACCGCCCCTTGCCTGCCCCCAGTGGGCTCAGTTTTAAAAACTCAGTCCAGGTAACGAGACGTATGAGTTTAGCTAGTAATAAAGAAATTGTTTTAAATTGTTTTTAAATTGTTTTGAATTTGTATAATCTGTTTCTCTTCTTGTTTTTACTGTTTTTACAGATGCTGCAGAAGACAGGAGGGGTTTCTGTCCTCCGTGGGTAGCACCCCCATCGAGATTTCCCCAGGAGACCTCTTCCCTCATAGAGGGTACCGTCCCACAGAGGGGTATCAGCCTGGGGTCACTGGCCTCCGTGGCCAAACTCGGCTGTGAGCCAAAGGTGGGGGGGTCTGCGCCCCCCCCACTGGGAGGCTTGGGGATTTGGAATCCCCCGAAGTCGGATCCTCTCCTAGCGGCATGACGGGCAGCGACTCTGCATTCTTCTCCCCCATATGTTCGGTGGCCGGCTACGAGCCGCGCGGGGGGGAGACGCCGCTGTGAAGGGAAGCCTCCCATATGGTCTGCGGCCGGTGGCGAGCCGCTGGGGAAAGCCGCAGCCGCGTCAGCGAGGGAAAGTGAGAGGAAGCCTGCCATATGATTGGCGGCCGGCTGCAAGCCGCCGAGAGCCGCCTTAGCCGCTTAGCGCTGAGAGGAAGTGTCTTCTTCATCGGAATCTCCCCCGAACGTTGGCGAAGGCTAGGTAGCCGCAAATAACGCCAAGCCGTTGGTTTATACACATATGGCCGGCGGCCGCCTCTCCATAGAGGCTTGATATTAGCCGCCATGACAAGCCGTTTGGCACCGCGCCCGCCATTTTTGGCGGTTGGTGGGAAGGGCTCCCTCCCTTCCCCCCGTTGTTAGTGCCATATAAAAAGGGCGCGAAGGGGGGTCTATATGGCGGGGCGACGCATGCGCAGTCCTTGACAGCCACGGGAGCCATTTTATGTGTATTCCGAGTTTGACAGAAACTGTGGTCTTTGCCTTTTCTCGCTGTTCCCTGCTTTAAAATTCCTCTCAACTGTGAGTAAAATGGAATCGACTGTCGGAGGTGAGCAAGCTGCTCCTTCTACCCCAGTTGCCAAGTCTAAGGATAAGGGGATGTCAAAGCCCAAGTCTTCACAAGGCTCCTCTTCCTTAGCCCTCAAAGAGGCTGAGAGGAGAATCCAGGCCCTGGAACAAAAGCTAGAGGCAGTCATGTGTGCGACCCCCCCAATCCAAACAGGACCAGTACTAGACCATCCTGCTGGACCAGTGGTTCCAGGGATCCCTGGGGACACAAGATCTGAGAGGGTTTGGTCCTCAGATCGCCACATGCTACCTTTGTTGCCTACTGCCAGAAGTAGACCAGGCTCAGCAGCCCAGGAGAGGCCTGTGTGGGGTATTTCCCCTCAACCCAAGGTAGTTCCAACAGCTACCTTCACCCCTACAGCTGCTGGACTCAGGGCTCAGCCAGAAGCCTGGCAAGACATGTCACCAGCCCTTCAGGACTTAATAACAAACGCCTACTCACAGGGCATAGCAGTTGGGGTGCAACAGGGCACACAACAACCAAGGCAAACCACACACCTGGATCTTTGGTCTGCACCGCCCCTTTCAGGTCTGGAGTCCACAACAGAAGAGCCAGTAGTAATGGAGGACAGTGACAGGGAGTATGACCTGTCTGATGATGAGACTCCTCCAGAACAACCAGTAACGGCAGGTCTCTTCAAGCAATCTTCTTTTAGGACACTGCTGCATAAGGCTAAGCAGGCAATGGCGCTGAAGGACCCTGCACAGCCTTCACAAACTGTGACACCCAGATTCACCACTCTGTTAAAGGAACCCAAGCCTGAAACAGACCATGTCCCGGCATCAGAAATCTTTATCCAAAGCATAAAAAGACCATGGCAATACCCGGCGGCTGCCCAGGGTCCATCGGTGATAGAAAGGAAATTCTACACCTTTGACGACGAAGTAGAGGCCTTGCTTCAGTTCCCTCCTATAGACTCCCCAGTGGTTACACTGGTTTCCAATGCTCTGGTTCCGGCTGAGATGGGAGACAATTTAAAACCTGAGGACAAGAAGGACGAAGTCCTGCGAAAGTCACACATGATGTCCAGCTGGGGGTTTCGCGCAGCGGCGGCTGCGTCTTTCGTTAATCGAGCCTCCATAGTTTGGATTGAGGATATGCTATCCCGCCTGGGACCGGAGGAAGGGAGACTACGGCAGGATCTTAGTAAGTTGTTGGCGGCTGCGGAGTTTTCAGCTGATGCCACCTTACATGCCACCAAATTCTCAGGGAGAGGGATGTCAGCCACCCTGGCATCACGGAGACTGCTGTGGCTGTGCAGCTGGCAAGCAGACACTAAGTCCAAGTGGCGCCTGGCCTCTTCGCCTTTTGTTTGGAGACATTTTGGAGAAAGTCTTCATAGAGGACAAGGACAAACGGAAGATACTCCCGAGGTCCAAAAGGGGACTGGATCGCCGCCAGAACCCCTACAACCGGCGTCAATCCTTTCGCTGGGACACTTCACGGTCAAACCAATCATTTAGGCCCTTTTCTCAAGGCAATTTTTCCCAGAATGCCTATAGGGGCGACCGAGCGCCCTTTCAAGACCACACAAGGGGATATCAACAAACTAGACGCCCATTTCGAGGCTCCAGCCAGAGGGGCTTTAAACGCCCCAAGTGACTTTCTCATGACGCAGCCAGTAGGAGGGAAACTGCACCTGTACAGTACCTCCTGGCGTGCCACATCCTCAGACAAATGGGCAATATCTACAGTAACTCAGGGACTGCGGTTGGAGTTCGTTCAGCCCCCACCCAGCCGTTTCCTGCACTGTCCAAGATCCTGGAACCCTATCAAAAGGAAGGAGCTTCTCCAAGAAGTAAACCACCTCCTGGAGATCCAGGCCATAGAGCCCGTGCCGAAACACGCAGAGGGCACGGGGTTTTACTCTATGGTGTTCATAGTCCCCAAGGCATCGGGGGGGTGTCGCTTAATTCTGAATCTGAAACAATTAAACCAATACATTCTTTACCGGAGATTCAGAATGCAACAACGTCCAGGCCGACTGGCTAAGCCACACCACCTTGGACCCCACGGAGTGGAGACTGGATCCACAGTTGTTCCACAAGATCACTCTTCGTTTCGGGACACCGCTGGTGGACTTGTTCGCCTCTCACACCAATGCACAGCTCCCCAGGTTCTATACTCGGTTCCATTCGCCCACGGCGGAGAGAACCAATGCCCTGAGGTCGAGCTGGCCACGCGGCCTCTTATACGCCTTCCCTCCAACAAATTTGATTCAGAAGGTGATAGACAAAATCCTACTGGAGGAAGCGGAAGTGTTGCTTGTCGCATCACATTGGCCACGGCGCCCGTGGTTCTCGGACTTAGTAGCTCTGTCGATCTCCCCACCTTGGAGGATACCGGACAAGATAATCTCACTCTGCCAAGGGTCAGTCTTCCACCCAGACCCGCAATGGTTTCAATTAGCCGTGTGGCATTTGAGAGGAACAAGCTGAGGGAGCAATGCTTACCGGACGATATCATTGCCACAATGCAGGCTGCCCGCCGGCCATCCACGTCCAGGATTTATCAGGCAACGTGGTCAGCCTTTTGTAAGTTCTGCACCGAAAAGGATATGGAACCGGAAAGGGCTCAAATAATTACTGTTCTAGAATTTTTACAATTGGGCCTCGAAAAAGGACTCACTCCAAACACCTTGAGGAGGCAGGTGGCGGCATTGGCAACTGTCATTCGGTTACCAGAATACCGCTCTTTGGCTATTCACCCTTGGATACGGGACTTTCTCAGGGGTGCTATGAACAAGCACCCTCCACCACTGCATAGATTCCCAACGTGGGACTTATCCCTAGTGTTGAAGGCTCTGACTGGTCCACCCTTTGAGCCTTTGAGATCCATCCAGCTCAAGTTTCTTTCCATCAAGACGGCCTTTCTAGTGGCCATCACATCGGCCAGACGTGTATCGGATTTGTCGGCGTTATCCACCAGACCTGACCTTTGCATCTTTTATCCGGACCGGGTGGTCCTACGTTTGGACCCGACATTTCTTCCTAAGGTCAATTCGTTGTTCCACAGGAAGCAAGAGCTGATCTTGCCGGACTTTTGCTCGCACGGAAGCCACCCTACAGAACATAGGTGGCACAAACTAGATGTTAGGCGAGCGGTCAAAATCTACCTTAGAAGAACCGAGTCCTTTAGGAAGTCTGAGTCGTTGTTTGTCTCATTTGCAGAGCCGAAAATGGGCCTGGGCGTTTCTCCCAGTTCAATCAGTCGATGGATCCGGGACTGCATTGGGGAGGCGTATAAGGCTAGAGGTCAGAACCCCCCTCAAGGGGTCACGGCGCACTCTACGTGCAGTGCAGCCACGTCAGCAGCTTGGAGGACTCAAGCCTCTATCGAGGACATATGCCGGGCTGCTACTTGGACGGCACCTTCTACGTTCACTAGACATTATAGACTGGATGCCTATGCTTCAGCTGAGGCATCTTTTGGGAGAAGGGTATTACAGAGGATGTGTTCCTCTCCAGCTGCCCTGACTTAACAATCTCCCTCCCATTTAAATTGGAACTTGGGTATATCCCATATTGGACTCTCCTTCCAGATGCAATGGAGAAGAACCGTTGTACCCACCTGAACGGTCTTCTCAGTGCACTGGAAGGAGAGTCCAAACCCACCCAGCATTGGATTGTTTCAGGGAAGCTGGGTTCGGTTGGTTTTGCTTAATGTTATATATATATATATATATATATATATATATATATATATATATATATATATATATATATATATATATATATATTGGTTCAATAAAATTGTGTTGGATATATTACCTTTCGTTTTTAAAACTGAGCCCACTGGGGGCAGGCAAGGGGCGGTGCCTAATATTATGTTAATTTTAAACTCAGTCTCGACCAATAGGATTGAGAATAACCCATATTGGACTCTCCTTCCAGTGCACTGAGAAGACCGTTCAGGTAGGTACAACGGTTCTTTTTGATTGTCTTTGTGAATGTGGATGTACTTGACATCCTATTTATGTCTCAAAGTGATACTTATTTATAATGGTTCTGATTTTCTTACTCTTCTATAATATCTAATAATGTTTTTAATATAATTAATGTGTTATTATATAGAATAAGGAAGTAAAAGTCCCACGTCCTCAAAATTTCTTTAACTTTCTATTATGATTTTAATAAATCCAAATAAACTCCAAGTCAATTAAAAATTACAACTTTCAATTTAGTTAAGAATTTAATTTAAGGTTAAATAAAAGCTAATTATACAGTATATCAATATTTCTAAAGAAAAGGGTTATACATATATATTACCCTCTCGAGAAGATAAAGACAAAAAAAAAACAATTATATCACTTTAACTCTTTAACACTTTAACAAAAATATAAGCTTAATTCTAATTATGTATTCTATAATAATGAATAAACAAGATTAATCTCCAAACCAATTATAATCTAATTTAAAATAAAAGAGAAGCTTCTTATATAATTATATATCAATATTTCTAAAGAAAACTTATTTTTTATATTTCACTCTTACAAAAAGACAATTATATCACTTAGATAGGAATATAACCTTAATTATAGCTATATGGTTTATAATAGTAAATATATAAGATTAATAGGGGGGGAAGGAGAAAGAAATAACAAAGAGAGAAGAGAGAGAAAGAGAAAAATACTTTAAATCAATACTGTACAAACAAGGAAAACTTAGTTAAGTTATAATTGAAATATCTTATATGAATTTATATCCTAATGAATAAATATACAACTTAATACTATAATAAACTTTACTTCTGTTTAACAAGTTTCTCGCAAGTAAATGAAATTTCTAAAATTTAAGGGTTAAAAGATACCACACCAGGGGAAAGGGGAATTTAAAATTAACAATTCATTGCTTCAATTAATTTTATGCAATAATATCTCCAAAAAAAAATCTCAAAAAAATTATCTCAGAAAAAAACAGACCAATACAATAAAGGAAGAAAAGAAAAAGAAAAAAAAGAAAAAGATACCAATGTTATTCTTATAGTTTCCAAATCACATGTATGTCTTTTCGTTGATTGAAGATTTTAGATTTAAGCTTCTCTTCTAAAGTCCATTTAGTCTCTGTTCAAATATGATCCAAAATACAGCAATTAAATCCAAATTAGTTATAATCCAATGGTAGTTCCAAAGTAAATTGCAGAACCAAAATGTAATTGTATTCCAGAGGGATTTCAAAACCAATAATGTCAAACCAAATTTCAAATTGTCTTCTATTACAGATTCTTTATAATCCAGTTATGCAGTCATTGTGGTCCAATGATTTAAAAGTCAATTATAATCCAATTTCGAATTTAAATCTTTTAGATCCTTACGAGAAATATGTTATTTAATGGTTCCTTCCAGACAATGTAAAAGAGAAAAAAAAAATTCTTGTACTTTTGTAGAGGGTATCCCAAAATCCAATATTAACAAAACTGATCAATTGATAGATCTCTTCTTTATTTCATTCGTCAATTTCATCCGTAATTTTTATTCTTTTTCCTTTATTTTATTTTATTTTCCGAAAGAAGAAACACAAAAAGACACAAGACGTAGTCCTTCCGCCGATAGCGTAAGAAAGAAGAACCCGGAATTTACTGTCGGTTAAGTTTTCTCCTCGCAACAACTTTTAGAGTTCTTTAAAGTTTTGATCTTAATTAACTCTCATCCCCGAGTCCTCTTCGGAGATGAGAGTTTTGTATCAAGTCCCAATCGCAAGCAATCTTGAATTCAGCTCTTATGAAATTAAGTATTTTGTTCAACAAAGAAAAATTAGTTCCGGCCGTGAGTTCACTTTGGCCCAAGGATATGATTTCCCCTCTTACAGCTTTCTGTTTCACCTTTTATTTTAAAGAGTTTATCTTTCTAGTTATTTTCAAAATTTTCATTAAAAAACCTTGTACCTTAGATTCTTCTTTTCTGTTTGTCTTCTTTTTCTGCTTTACTGGATTATATTCAGAGTTTATTCTTTTGATTTCCTTTGCTTCCCACCTGTAAGGTCGGACTGCAATGGCCGGATCCTCGAAAAGACGAGGATTGGTTCTCCCATCTTCCAAAGCTGCGGGGTGGTCCCTTCCCTTTGGAGCTTTGGCGACAGCTCCTCGGGGTCAGGGAAACCCCCTGTTCTACAATTGGACCATCCGGGTCCGATCCGGTCCCAAATAGCGACCTTTGGAGAGGTAAAGGAGCCTCAGGGACTGAGCCCTGCCCCGGAGCCTCCGCTGCAGTCCCGGTCCAAACCGGAAGTCTCAGTTGCTAAATTATTTCTTAGTTTGGAATGAATTGTTCCCAAAAGAAAAAAGTAATCTGCAGAAGCAAAAACGTTTTTAGTAGTTGAACAATCACTTCAGATTTTAAAATTATTTTTACAGATGAGTTTCTTTAAAATATAATTGAACAATCCTATATTTCTTGAATATATTCACTCTTTGCTCTTAAATTTATTATAGTTAGTATTCTAGAAAATGATTATTGCATGATCATATCACAACCAATTCTTCTTCAACTGGAATAATGGTGGTACTGAATACTGTGACTATTGGCAAGAAAATTCAGTGGAGATATGTTTGCTCTACTCCATTATTAATATTTGTAATTTAATATTGCTACTGTATTTAAAGGTTATATTCACTTCCTTCTACTATTAACTTATACAGGAAAGTAGGGTTTGTTTAGGTTGTTTTAGCATTTTCAAGGACTACATAGTTTACAAATATACAGTATTTAATTTAGCACAATACTGAGAAAATTAGCTATGAGAATTTCATTTATTTCTCTAGAATTTGGTTTAATTGCAATCAGAATAGGTGACTTATTAATACTGTATAACATTCCAATGGTCCACTTGTTTTTCACATCTTGTGAAATTCCTTTTCGTAATTTAGAGGAGTTGTTTCAAAGTATTTTTGCAATATTTTTAATGCCTCCCATGCGTTATCAGGAGGACATAGGTACAAATTATTATTCCATCAATAAATAATATTTTCAAACAGTGTAACCTTTCTCTTCTGCCCTATTAACATATCTTCACCGCAAGCTCACAGCAATGTCGCTGCAGATACATCATATATCAGGTGTTCCAGTGTTGAAGCAGTTCTCCATAGTAGGTGGAGCTAGCCTCCAAGGATGAGAATGATACTGATCATAGCCAATCAGGACTGAGTCTGAAAAACTATAAATTTGACCCCCACACCTGGATCCCCCTCTTTTGGCTCAGTCCTTAGCATTACTCTCATTCTTCCAGGCTAGCCAGCTCTGAAAGTGAATTTTTCTCTGCCTTCAAATATAACATCTATGAGTACATGTTAAATCAGTCACATCTGCCTCCCCAGTGCTGTTACACACACACCAGTGTTAAGGCTGGCAGTGGCCACCAGCTCTGCCAGAGCCAGTCTTCCAGCCCATGACAGCTGTCAAAATTGCTTCACAATCTTATTCCACCTGTTGAAGTACAATGGTACCTCTTCTTACGAATGCCTCTACATTCAAACTTTTAGAGATACAAACCGGGTGTTTAAGATTTCTTTGCCTCTTCTTAACAACCATTTTAACCTTACAAACCCAAGCCTGGGTGTGTGGGCTCTCTTACTGAATGTGCGCTCTCTTACTGCGTGTGTGCTCTCTTACTGCTGCAGGGATTCCCCGGCCTTGTGACTGCCACCGCCGGGATTTCCCATTTGCTTGCCACACCCACTGGGATTCCCCGCTTCTGGACTGCCAACATTGACTGTTGCCGGCCGAAGCGCCTGGGATTTTCCCTTTGCTTTCCAGCGGCTGAGCAAGATGCCCCCCTTCCTCCTCCTCCTCCGGAGCGCGCAGGGACAACCATCGCTCCCCTTTGTCTCCCTGGCCAAAGAAGTGGTGGCCAGTTGAAGTTGCAGCCCGGAGCACTAATCCGGCTGCCGCTTCGCCTCCCTCCACTTGATCCTAGAGAAGCAATGGAGGAAGAGTAAGTCCGAATCTGATCAAAAACTTGTAAGAGCTCATATTAAGACTTACAGAGTGGCGCTCAAGGCGGCAAGATGCGCGTATCATGCCGCCTTGATTGCATCAGCGGAATCTCACCCGGCCGCTCTGTTTAGGGTGACCCGCTCCCTTCTTAACCAGCAGGGAGTTGGGGAGCCCTTGTAGAGTAGTGCCGAGGATTTTAACACATTTTTCGCTGATAAAGGCGCTCAGATCCGGACTGACCTCGACTCCGATTGGATAACAGAGTCGACTGACAATGAGTCAGTCAAGGTGACTGGGGCCCGTACTTGTCCATCTGTCTGGGAAGAGTTTGATCTGGTGACACCTGATGAAGTGGACAAGGCCATTGGAGCTGTGAATTCCGCCATCTGTTTACTAGATCCATGTCCCTCCTGGCTGGTTTCGGCCAGCAGGGAGGTGACACGGAACTGGGTCCAAGAGATTGTCAACGTTTCTTTGGGGAGGGGGTCCTTTCCGGATCCCTACAAGGAGGCACTTGTGCGCCCCCTCCTCAAGAAGCCTTCTCTGGACCCAGCCATCCTCAACAACTATCGTCCAGTCTCCAACCTTCCCTTTATGGAGAAGGTTGTTGAGAAGGTGGTGTTGCTCCAGCTCCAATGGTCCTTGGAAGAAGCCAATTATTTATGCCCTCAACAGTCAGGGTTCAGGCCCAGCTACAGCAGGGAAATTGCTTTGGTCACGTTGATGGATGATCTCTGGCGGGCCTGGGACAGGAGTTTGTCCTCTGTCCTGGTGCTTCTTGACTTTTCAGTGGCTTTCGATACCATTGACCATGGTATCCTTCTGCGCCATCTGGAGGGGTTGGGAGTGGGAGGCACTGTCCTTCAGTGGTTTTCCTCCTACCTCTCCGGTTGGTCGCAGTCGGTGTTAGTGGGGCGTCAGAGGTCAACCTCTAGGTTTCTCCCTCGTGGGGTGCTTCAGGGATCGGTCCTCTTCCCCCTGCTATTTAATATCTACATGAAACCACTGGGTGAGATCATCCAGGGCATGGGGTGAGGTATCATCAGTACGCTGATGATACCCATCACCACCCCATGTCCAGTCAACGAAGCAGTGGAAGTGATGTGCCTGGAGGCTGTTAGGGTCTGGATAATAATAATAATTAATAATAATTGATAAGACGGAGTGGCTATAGGTTTTGCCTCCCAAGCATAATTCCATCTGTCCGTCCATTACCCTGGGGGTGGGGAATTACTGACTCCCTCAGAGAGGGTCCGCAACTTGGACGTTCTCCTCGATCCACAGCTTACATTAGAGAACCATCTTTCAGCTGTGGTGAGGGGGGTGATTGCCCAGGTTCGCCTGGTGCACTAGTTGCGGCCCTATTTGGACCGGGACTCACTGCTCACTGTCACTCATGCCCTCATCACCTTGAGGTTCGACTACTGTAATGCTCTCTACATGGGGCTACCTTTGAAAAGTTTTCATAAACTTCAGATCGTGCAGAATGCAGCTGCGAGAGCAATCATGGGCTTCCCTAGGTATACCCATGTTACACCAACACTCCGCAGTCTGCATTGGTTGCCGATCAGTTTCCGGTCACAATTCAAAGTGTTGGTTATGACCTATAAAGCCCTTCATGGCATCGGACCAGAATATCTCTGGGACCGCCTTCTGCTGCATGAATCCCAGCGATCAGTTAGGTCCCACAGAGTTGGCCTTCTCCGGGTCCCGTCGACTAAACAATGTTGTCTGGCAGGACCCAGGGAAAGAGCCTTCTCTGTGGCAGCCCTGACCCTCTGAAAGCAGCTCCCCCCAGAGATTAGGATTGCCCCCACCCTCCTTGCCTTTCGTAAACTTCTTAAAACCTACCTCTGCCGGCAGGCATGGGGGAACTGAGATATCTTCCCCAGGCCTATATAGTTTATGTATGGTATGTTGTGTGTATGTTTTTTAAATTATGTGTTTTTAGTTTTTTAAATATTAGATTTGTATTGTATATTGTTTTCTATTACTGCTGTGAGTCGCCCCGAGTCTACGGAGAGAGGCAGCATACAAATTTAATTAATAATAATAATAATAATAATAATAATAATAATAATAATAATAATCAACAGCCCCGGCGAGCCTACGCATCTTCTCCATCCGGGAGAAACTGCTCCGAGTCCTCCTCGCCCCTCCTGCCCATCAGCCAGTTGAATTGCAACTGTTGCCCCCCAGGATCCTCTGAAGCCAGCCCGGATGCATCTGCCTCCCCCCCCCTTGTATTTCCCTTATGTTCACTTGGAACATAGCCATGATTTTCCTCCAGTTCTCTGCCACTGTGCCAATGCTGTGTGGTATGAAAATATCACTTTCACCACCATTATCTCTAGTGAAAGTGGCATTTTCATACCATATAGCATTGACCCAGTGGCAAAGAACCAGAGGAAAATCATGGCTATGTTCCGAGCACCCATTTTTCCTAAGGTCGACTGCCACGGAATATAGGAAGCCTTTCTTAATCGAAGAAGCAGTGCATCTCATTTGTGCAATCAAACTCGAGAATGAAAGCCGGTGCCGAGGCTGAGCGGCTTTCGCAGCTGAGGGGTCCGACGTTCACCGGTCCGGAACAACCTGCTAGATTTTGAGGTGGTGCGATTGCAAGGGAAGGCATTTAAAAAAACAGAGTCACTGAAATCGGGGGGGAGGGGGTCCCTCTCCGGCTAGCCAAAAGCTAAGAAACTGCTTGGGGAGGGGTGGAAAGGTGACAGTGAGGGCGGCTGGGACTCTCAGCCCAATTGGGTCTCTCGTCAAGAACCGAGTCCCATTTTCCCCCCAGGATGCCTGTCATTACCATGAAGGCGGGCAGAGGGGGCCAAAACTGAGGGAGTGGGGGAGAGGAATGAGAAAAAAGAGAAAGGGAGAAAAAAAGATGGAAAGAGGGAGAGGGGAGAGAGGGAGTGGGAGAAAAGGAAAGAGAGAGGGAGACAGAGAGGGCGGGATGGGGAGAGGAGGGAGGGAGAGAGAATCATATACACACAGAGAAGAAGGAGGGCAAGAGAGAGGTGGAGAGGGGGGCAAAGAAACAGGGAGAAAGAGAAGGAGAAAGAAAGGCAGGGAAAGAGAGAGTGGTGTGTGTGTGTGTATGTGTGTGAGAGAGAGAGGCTGACTGCCTCTCCTTTGCAATGACACCCAATGATGTTTGGCTCCTGTGCTTTGCCTTGGCCGCCTCCTCCTTCTTTTCCTCCAGGCTAGCAGGTAAGTCTGCCCCAGGCTCAGGTGGGACGGGGGAGGAGGTCAAGCGCCGAGCCAGCCCCTCACCTCTCTTCCCACCTCGCTGCCAAATTTGTCCTCAGAGGCACTGGCAACGCCTTTTTCTCCCAGCGCACCCTGAAAACATGCTCAGTCGGGGGGGAAACAGCTCTGGGAAAGATGGGTAAGCCCCCCCATCCGCATACACACACCTCGAGGGAAACAAAAGGCTGTGAATGTCTCTCTCTCTCTCTCTCTCTCTCTCTGCACTCCGCGGGCAGGTACTCCCAACGTTCTCCTTAGGGGTACGCTTCCCTCCGAGGGAACTTCCCCGCAAAGGAGCATCCAGCCTGGGGTCCCTGACCTCCGTGGCCAGACCAGGGCTGTGAGCCAAAGATGGGGGGGTCTGTCCCCCCCATTGGGAGGCTCGGAGACGCACTTATCCAAGCTCCTTGGAAGAAGCGGAGCTGCGCCCATCAGCTGTTTGGTGGCCGGCAAAGCCGCCGCCGGCAAAGCCCCACATACGACCGCCATGGCCAGGGGTCCCCGCCACTGCCGCAGCCACAATAGGCAAGGAGAAGGCGGCATGCAAATGGACAGGGAAGCGGCGGAGAGCGGCAGGCAGCCCATGAACGGCTGGAAAACGCCGTCAACCGGGCGAACTGGCAACAGCGTGGGCGGCGCCATTTTGGGGCCGCTATTGGCGCGATTCCCCAAGGCGGGACCGGAAAGGCTTCCGGCAGCTGTTAGGCGCAAGAAGGTCTCCGCACCTCAGGGCGCAGGCGCAGAGCCTTATTGAGGCGAGCCGCCATTTTTTTGCTGAGCTGACGAGACAAAACGAGGCTGCTTACCGGGACTCCTCTAGATCACCACGATCCCAATAAGAGTGAGTAAATATGGATGAACAACCGGGCAGCGACAAAGCCTCATCCCCGGCCAGGCCTAAAGATAAGCCTAAGGGGAAGGACAAGGAAAAATCGAAGGCCTCTCGCTCCCCTGCCTCGGCCTCCTCTCTCAAGGAGGCAGAGAAGCGCATCAAGGCCCTGGAGAAAAAGCTGGAGGCGGCCTTGCAACCATCACCTTCAGCAGTACCACTGACCCAGACGCAGGCCTTGACTCCGGATCCATTGACCCCACTATCACCCTTTGGCGGCTCTGGGGCTAGGTATGAGGGGGATTGGTCACCAGACCATCAATCCACAGCGATGCCCCCTGTGGCACCTTCACCGGCCACCTCGTGGACCAGGCCTGGGTCCACTGGATATACCAGAAGAGACTCCCAGGGACCTTCAGCCACCTTTACCCCCACAGCAGCGGGGCTGAGGGCGCAGGCGAACTCATGGCAGGACATGCCACCAGACCTGCAGGAACTCATTGCGAGCGTTTATTCGCAAGGCGTGGCAACTGGGGCCCACCAGTATGCCCCACAACCTTCACAAGCAACAAGGAATGTGTGGTCAGCACCGCCCCCCTCGGGATTGGGGTCCCTCTCAGAGGAACCGCTACTAGGAGAGGACAGCGAGAAGGAGTATGACCTGTCAGAGGGTGAGGCACCTCCTGAGCAACCGCCACCGGTAGGCCTGTTTAAGCCAACTCTGTTCAGGACTCTCTTATTCAAGGCTAAATAGGTAATGAACCTACCTGGAATGGCTAAAGCAGCCGATGAGGCGACCAAGACTTCGGAGTCCTTGCTTAGGGAACCCCAACCCGAGTCTGACCATTTTCCATCATCTCACATCTTTGTGGAAGGGGTCAAGAGGCCGTGGCAATACCCGGCAGCGGCTCAAGGTCCGTCAAACCTAGAAAGGAGGTTCTACACCTTCAATGAGGAGGTGGAAAAACTCCTCGAGTACCCGCCGATCGACCAGCCAGTAGTGACCTTGGTCTCCAGCGCCTTGGTACTGTCAGAGACTGGGGAGAGCCTGAAACCAGAGGAGAGGAGGGCAGAGACCCTCCTGAGGAAGGCTCACCAGATGGCAAGCTGGGGATTCAGGGCCGCGGCAGCATCATCATTCATGAATAGAGCATCGATCCTGTGGCTTCAGGAGATGCAATCCCGGCTGGGACCAGAGGAAGGCAGGTTGCGGCAGGACCTGGGCAAGCTTCGGGTGGCAGCGGAATTTTCGGCGGACGCCACGCTGCATGCGGTGAAGTTTTCCAGCAGAGGAATGGCCACCGCATTGTCAGCTCAACGCCTTCTGTGGCTGAGAAACTGGCCAGCAGACCTGAAATCTAAGTGGCGGTTAGCGTCAGCCCCCTTCCAGGGCACGATGCTCTTTGGTGATATCCTAGACAAAGTCCTTGTGGAGGACAAAGACAAAAGGAAAGTGCTACCGAAGTCGGGCAGACGCCAAGACCGCAGGTCTACCCCATACACGAGACGCCAGACGCCTCGCTGGGACAACACCACAGGAACGACGCAGCACCAGAGTCCATTCACTCAAGGACAATTCTCTCAACAATCATTCAGGAGCGACCGAGGGTCGTTCCAAGACAGACCAAGGGGCTACCAACAGTCCAGGTGGCCCTTTCGGGGGAACAACCAAAGAGGTTTTCGTCGGTCCAAGTGACTCTGCCAGTCGGTGGCCACTCGGGGGGAAACTCCAACATTTCAGTACCCCCTGGCGCAACACTTCTTCCGATCAGTGGGTGCTTACCACAGTGTCGGAGGGACTACGCCTGGAGTTTGTTGGACGACCCCCCAATCGGTTCATACGCTGTCCAACTATCCGAGAACCTCAAAAGGTGCAACAATTGCAAAAGGAAGTATTACACCTGTTGGAAATACAAGCCATAGAACCAGTACTACCTCAGGAGGTAGGCGAAGGGTTCTATTCGATGATCTTCATCGTACCCAAGGCCTCGGGAGGTTGCAGGTTGATATTGAACCTAAAGCAGCTCAACCTCTTCATTAGATACCGGAGATTTCACATGTACTCCCTGCAATCCATTCTAACGTCTATAAGGCCTCGAGACTTGATGACATCCATCGACCTAAAGGAGGCATACCTTCATGTGCCCATACATCCAGCACACCGGAAATATCTCCGTTTTTGCTCCGAGGGAACACATTACCAATACAAGGCCATGCCATTTGGCCTTTCATCAGCTCCACGGACTTTTACAAAACTCCTGGATGCCCTGACGGCCCACCTGCGTGGCCATGGCATAAGACTGATGGCATACCTGGACGACATCATCATACTGTCCAGGTCCCCGACACAGGCAAAACACGATTTGGCTCAGACCATACGAACACTAGAAAGCCATGGCTTCACCATAAATATGGAAAAGAGCCAACTGGTGCCCAAAACCAGGTTTCAACATCTGGGGGCCATAATAGACACTCATTCCAACACGGTGTCGCTTTCCCCAGAAAGACTAGTGAACATTCGGCGTTTAATAGTCGGCCTCAACCACCACAGATGGATCCCACTGTCACTCTTATCGAAGGTGTTGGGAACTCTGATGTCGGCCATAGGTATTGTCCCCTGGGCCAGGCACCATATACGTACTTTACAGTGGTTCCTCCTACCAGCACAAAGATCCAAGGTCAGCCACTCTCACCGGAAGATCAAGTTGCCTCAGAAGGTCAGAGAGTCTCTGAGATGGTGGACATCACAGGCAATACGCAGGGGTTCTCCATTCCAAATACAAGACAAGATCGTCCTTACTACAGATGCCAGCCTGTTTGGTTGGGGAGCCCATATTGGCCATCACATGGCACAAGGCACATGGTCCCCAAAGGACTTAACACCGATAAACATCAACTTCCTCGAACTCAGAGCGGTACACTTAGCTCTATGAACCTTTCTTCCGATAGTACAGGGCAGACACATTTTAGTCTTAACAGACAATGTGGCGACCAGAGCCCACTTGAACCACCAAGGGGGCACGAGGTCACAACGCCTTATGGAAGAGTCGGACAATCTGTTCAGCTGGGCCGAGACACACCTGGCCTCATTGTCTGCGGAACACATTGCTGGAACCATCAACACGCAGGCAGACTGGCTCAGCAGGGCCACACTAGACCCGTCGGAGTGGAGATTGGATCCAGGCATATTCCAGCAGTTGGCTTACAAGTTCGGCAGGCCCTTGGTAGATCTGTTCGCAACGCGTCAGAATACACAGCTGCCGAGGTTCTATTCACGCTTCCCAGAACCGGGGGCAGAAAGGGTCAATGCCTTACTGACACCATGGCCACCGGGCTTGCTCTATGCGTTTCCCCCAGTGAACCTGATTCCACGGGTAGTGGAAAAAATTCTGAGGGAAAAGGCGGAGGTGCTGATGATAGCACCACACTGGCCATGCCGACCGTGGTTCGCTGATCTGACGGCGATGTCAATATCACCACCGTGGAGAATTCCGGACCAAGTCATCTCCCTCAACCAGGGGGTCCTACAACATCCGGACCCTCAATGGCTACAGCTGACCGTATGGCATTTGAGCGGCATAGACTGAGACAGCTGGAATTGTCGGAGAAGGTCATTGACACGATATAGGCGGCACGGCGTCCCTCCACCTCCAGGATTTACCAGGCGTCGTGGGCGGCCTTTTGCAAATTTTGTGATACAGAAAGCAAGAATCCCAAGGATGCATCCGTAATTACGGCGCTGGAGTTTCTACAAGCAGGGATAGAAAGGGGTTTGGCCCCTAACACTCTGAAGAGGCAGGTGGCGGCTCTTTCCACCATGGTCCAGACATCGGAGGCTCAGTCACTAGCCCAACATCCATTGGTCAGAGACTTCATACGGGGTGCCTCGAACAAACACGCACCACCGATTAGAAGGTTTCCATCATGGGACCTCACACTAGTTCTTCAGGCACTGACAAAGCCACCCTTTGAGCCTCTGAGGTCGATTCCGATAAGAATTCTCTCCATAAAGACAGCCTTCTTGGTGGCAATCACCTCGGCACGCAGAGTGTCGGAACTCTCAGCTCTGTCCATGAGGCCGGATTTATGCATCTTTTATCCGGATAGAGTAGTGCTCCGGCTGGACCCCACCTTCATTCCAAAGGTGAACACCCATTTTCATAGGAAGCAGGAGTTAATACTACCTGATTTCTGCACGCATGGGAATCATCCTTCTGAGTTGCGATGGCATAAGATCGATGTCAGAAGGGCTCTGAAGATATATATCAGACGGACTGAACCGTTCCGGAAGTCGGAGAAATTGTTTGTTTCATTTTCTATTAGTCGTTGGCTGAAGGATTGTATTACGGAAGCCTACAAGGCGGGAGGACACACCCCACCGATAGGACTAACGGCTCACTCAACCAGGAGTGCAGCCGCTTCGGCAGCTTGGACAACACAAGCGTCCATTGACGATATTTGCAGAGCGGCTACCTGGACAGCACCGTCTACGTTTATTAAACATTATAAGTTAGATTCGTTTGCATCGGCGGAGGCCGCATTTGGTAGACGTGTCCTGCAGAAAGTTTGTTTCTCTCCAACGTCCCTGTCAAGACCTTCTCCCTCCCATGGGCCTTAAAACTTTGGCATATCCCATGTTGGACTCTCCTTCCAGATGCAGTGGAGAAGACCCGTTGTACCTACCTGAACGGTCTTCTCGATGCACTGGAAGGAGAGTCCAAACCCACCCGGCATGTTGGTCTGAAGGGACGCCGGAGATGGGAGTTCTTAAGTTATTGTTGGATTAATAAAGTTGGTTATCCTATTTCATGGTTCTTTCGTTTTTAAAACTGGGCTCATGGGAGCAGTATGGGGGCGGTACCTAATTATTAAGTAAATTTCTAACTCAGTCTCTACCAATAGGATTGGTAAATAACCCATGTTGGACTCTCCTTCCAGTGCATCGAGAAGACCGTTCAGGTAGGTACAACGGGTCTTCTCTTCCCCTAGGCCCCGCCAAGTGGCATTGTCTAGTTGACGGGACATGGAGAAGGCTGACTCTGTGGGACCTAACCGGATGCTTGGATTCATGTGGCAGAAGGCGATCCAATGCCATGTAGGACTTTATAGGTCATAACCAACGCTTTGAATTGTGTTCGGAAACCAATTGGCAGCCAGTGCAGTCTGCGGATGCCATCTTTGATTACCCAAATAGTGCAGCGGCCTTATTAAGTGCACCTAAGTGCCAGTGGCATTTTGCAATCATTACAGGGCACAATATGGCTGAAAAAACCTCAAATGCCAGCAAGTCCTGGGCAAAGCAGTCAAAGGGCCCAAGAGAGGGGAAAGAGGCTACAGATACCCCAGTTCCCTCCACCACAAAAGCTATACACAGGGATAGGTCCTGAATCAGGGCGCTACCTTCACCACCCCTGTTGATTAATTGACTATCTTGGCAAATGGTGAATGAATTTAAATGGAGATTTTTTGCTGAAGTACTCCCAAGGCTAATCTCCTGGATGGACTGGAACTCATTTCTGTCCTTTGTGGATCAGATGTACTGTCTGGATGAGCATTGTCTCTAGCATCAGGCTCTGAGTTTGAACTGTGGTAAGGAAATTCAAGTACAGAATCTGTCAGTAAGTGATAGAAATAATTATGTCAATAACGTTCCTTAAGTTATTTTATATGTGAGGGTTGTACTGGTTGTTGATCTTTTTAAAAACATTACTCAAAAAAATTTGACAATTAAAGAAGTACAGATTAAGGCAACACATTTTTGTTCAACCACATGAACTGAAAGAAAGGAAATAGATGTAAATATGGTGAAAGGCATAACACAAATTGTTACATCTCTCCTGTCCCTAATATTTGTTTGTATGTCCTAAAATGCAGATATTGGAGGATAAAACAATATAGAAAAGTATGCAACAAAAACATGTTTATATATTGCGATTGCTTTCTTTTTTTTAATGTTACCCTTTTTATGTTTTGCAGAATCATGTAAACCCAGCAATGGATTTTACTCAGACTCCCCCAGGAATGCTAGCCCTGGACAACATGCTATACTTTGCCAAACAGCAGCGGGATGCTTATATCCGGGTAAGGCTTCTTTCTTATCACAAGCATATTTGTTTTTTCTGTCCCTTTTTAAAAATCCATTATTCTGGGAAGGGAAATGAGGTAATAATATAGTTAATAGTAATGCAGAAAATAGTGCTATATAGAACCACATTTTGGTATGTTTTAATGACTTCTGAACAGTGACATTAAAGTATAACAAAATAACATGTTTGGAGGTCTTTTAGTTCAACCTCCTGCTTAGGCAGGAAAACCTACACCACTTCAGCCAAATGATTATCAAATATCTGCTTAAAAACTTCCGATGTTGGAGCATTCACAACTTCTGGAGGCAAGCTGTTCCACTGGTTAATTGTTCTAACTGTCAGGAAATTTACTTTTTTCACCATTGAATTTCATTTTGTTAGATAGCGCCCATTTTTCAAGTTTGTCAAGATCCTTCTGTATTTTGCTCCTACCTTCTGGAGTGTTGACTATTGCTGCCAGTTTGGTGTCATTTGCAAATTTGATATGTTCCCCATCTTTGAAAAGTGTTCAGAAACTTCAGATTGTGCAGAATGCGGCAGCAAGAGCCATTGTGGGGCTTCCTAGATTCGCCCACGTTTCTACAACACTCCGTGGCCTGCACTGGCTGCCGATCGGTTTCCGGTCACAATTCAAAGTGTTGGTTATGACCTTTAAAGCCCTACATGGCAATGGACCAGAGTACCTTCGGAACCACCTGCTACCGCACGAATCCCAGCGACCGATAAAGTCCCACAGATTTGGCCTTGTCCGGGTCCCGTTGACTAAACAATGTCGTTTGGCGGGCCCCAGGGGAAGAGCCTTCTCTGTGGCGGCCCCGGCCCTCTGGAATCAACTCCCCCCGGAGATTAGAACAACCCTCACCCTCCTTGTATACCACGGTTTTTCCCGCCCGATGACATCATATGTCATTGCCAAACTTTCGTCTGCCTTTAAAAAACATTTTTTTAAATAAACTTTAATAAATAAACATGGTGAGTAATAATCTAAATGGTTGCTAAGGGAATGGGAAATTGTAATTTAGGAGTTTAAACTGTTAAGGGATGGCTTGTGATACTGTTCATAGCCAAAAATAGTGTATTTACTTCCGCATCTCTACTTCACGGAAATTCGACTTTCGCGGGCGGTCTTGGAACGCATCCCCCACGAAAATCGCGGGAACACTGTATCTTTTTTTACAAGAAATTTGATCAAATATAGAACTAGATACTTATCATGTCAAACAATATAAGATATCTCAGAGAAAGGGCAAAGAAGAGCCAACAGGAGGAATTGCAATCCTACTTAGCAAAGGATGGAAATAAATTGCATATCCCTTTATTCTTTGAATATTGGTTATTAATTTCCTTGTTACACTGAGATATAGCTGGTTTTGGCCAGTAGGGAGGTGACACGGAGCTGGGTCCAGGAGATTACCAATGCTTCTTTCAGGAAGGGATCCTTCCCTGAACCCGGCCATATTTAACAACTATCATCCTGTCTCCAACCTTCCCTTTATTGGGAAAGTTGTTGTGAAGGTGGTGTCACTCCAGCGGTCCTTGGAAGAAGCCAATTATCTAGGACCTTGGCAGTCAGGATTCAGACCCAGCTACAGTACGGAAACTGCTTTGGTTGCGCTGATGGATGATCTCTGGCAGGCCCAGGACAGGGGTTTATCCTCTGTCCTGGTGCTTCTTGACCTCTCAGTGGCTTTCGATACCATCTATCATGGTATCCTTCTGCGCTGACTGGAGGGGTTGGAGTGGGAGTGGTTCTCCTCCTACCTCTTTGGTCGATTACAGTCGGTGTTAGTGGGGGGTCAGAGGTCGACTCCTAGGTCCCTACCTTGTGGGGTACCTCAGGGGTTGGTCCTCTCCCCCCTGCTGTTTAATATCTACATGAAACCGTTAGGTGAGATCATCCAAGGACACAGGGTGAGTTGCCATCAGTATACTGATGATACTCAACTGTACATCTCCACCCTGTGTCCACTCAGTGAAGCAGTGGAAGTGATGGCCGGTGTCTGGAGGCTGTCAGGATCTGGATGGGTGCCGGCAGGCTCAGACTCTATTCAGAGAAGATGGAGTGGCTGTGGGTACTACCTCCCAAGGACATGTCCATCTGTCTGTCCATCACCCTGGGGGGAGGAATTATTGACCCCCTCAGAGAGGGTTCACAACTTGGGCATCCTCCTCAATCCACAGCTGACTTTAGAGCACCATCTGTCACCTTCAGGTTTGACTACTGCAATGCTCTCTACATGGGGCTACCTCTTAAAAGTGTTCGGAAACTTCAGATCGTCCAAAATGCAGCCGTGCGAGCAGTTTTGGGCCTTCCAAGACATGCCCATATCTCTTCATCACTCCGTGTACTGCATTGGCTGCCGATCTGTTTCCAGACACAATTCAAAGTGCTGGTTATGACCTATAAAGCCCTACATGGCATAGGACCAGACTATCTCCAAGACCGCCTTCTGCTACACAAATCCCAGCGACTGGTGAGGTCCCACAGAGTAGGTCTCCTCAGGGTCCCATCGACCAAACAATGTCGGTTGGTGGGACCTAGGGGAAGAGCCTTCTCTGTGGGAACCCCGGCCCTCTGGAATTAGCTCCCCCCCAGAAATTCGCACTGCCCCCACCCTCCTTGCCTTCTGAAAGATCCTAAAAACTCATCTTTGTCACCAGGCCTGTGGTTACTAGATCTTCCCCCTGACCAACAAATGTTTTTAGTACGATTGTTGAATGAATGGTAATGGAAGTTTTTAAAGTAGTTTTTTAAGGATGTTTTTATGTATTAATTGTATTGATTTTACTATTGTCTCTTTTTATATATGTTATGAGCCACCCCGAGTCCTCGGAGAAGGGCGGCATACAAATCCAATTAAATAAAATGAATATAGAAATTATTATATTTGTTGTCTGTGTTCTCCATATGTTGAAATCCAATTTTTTTTACTACTGTTTCTGTGGGCATGGTTTGGTGGGTGTAGTGTGACTTGGTGGGCATGGCAGGGGAAGGATACTCCAAAATCTCCATTCCCACTCCACTCTGGGGCCAGCCACAGATGGTATTTGTGGATTCACTGAACTATTCAATTTTTTCACTACCAGTTCTCCAGAACCTGTTAGAATCTGCTGGATTTCACCCCTAATACAGACCAGAGCTATTTGGAAGGAAATAGATAATTATATAGATCTCTGTATGTTTAGAGAGCCATGGCACTGAAGGAAATATTCAGAAGTCATTACAAAACAGAACAGGCAGAAACATTTTGCAAGTCCTGGAAAAAAAATTATTAGTATTAGGGAGAAATTCAGGCAGGCTGTTCACTACTCACTGGAGTATAATGCCGTGGAGTGGAGAGGCAAAACACAAATTATAAGTTACTGTTAATATAGGCTAAAGAGCAATAGATTCAGACTTATATACTACTTCACAGTGCTTTACATCCCTCTCTAAGCAGTTTAAAGGGGCAGCATGTCGTCCCCAACAATCTGGCTCCTCATAACAAATTTTTTAAAATATTTTTTAAAAAGCTTCATAAATCTTAGTTCTAATCATATGGAGTCAGTTTCATGACTTACCACCAAGTGGCACAAACTCTTTAAGAGGGTGAGATTCTCCCTCCCAAAAACTCACTTCGAAAAACTGACTCCCTACCTGGAAGAAACTCCTGAGTATAGCATAGCAGGACTCGTAAGTGATTGAAACAAAGCCCCAGAGAGCTCAAGAATCTCTGTGTGGAAATCAATCACTGGGACCCCTGAAACATCTGAGCAAAACTGGAACACTCATCCATTGAGAAGCACCACAAGGATTTCCTAAAAGATAAGCTGGAGATTGAATGCCAAGCTGCGAAGGCTATAGCACCCTGCCTTGGAAAAGGGTGAGTGAGCCTGAATCCCAAAAAACAGAAACAAACAAACAAAAGACTCTTTAATTGAAAAATCTTTAATCTCCCATCAGAAATAAAGTATGATTGTCTACTGCTGAAAATCATATTA
This sequence comes from Erythrolamprus reginae, assembly GCF_031021105.1. NCBI lineage: Eukaryota > Metazoa > Chordata > Lepidosauria > Squamata > Dipsadidae > Erythrolamprus > Erythrolamprus reginae. The sequence continues at coordinate 67,134,968 of NC_091963.1, forward strand.
GACCACATTGGATTTAGGCTCAGCCACCCCAAAGAAGCAAACAGCCAACAGCAAAACTATTTAAAATTCAAAAGCCTTTTTCTTTCTTTCTTCTCAAAAATTTTGCCTCAGCTGGAAGTTGCTGAGATTTCTGCTCACAAGAACAGTTGTTAACATTCCAATTCCAGCAATAAATACCAGATGCCTGGGATCTAGCATCAAGTCAAACCCTCCCAGCATTAAGGCAAAACTCCCCTCCCCCATCAATCTTCCGAATAACAAAAGGAGCTGCCTAGGAGTTACCTAGTGAAGAGGAAAAAAGATGGGGGTCATTAATTCTGCATTTAAAAAGTTTAAAACAAAAGATTTGTACTTTATATCTCAAAGGTTTTATACATCCCTGCTACTTAATTACTAAAAATTAATGACCCTCCTGAACCAGCTGCTGCTGTCTACATTACCAATAAATAAACAAGTTGCTGCTACCCTCACCAATAAACAAACAAGTAAAGCAATTCTGAACAAACCTTTTTCAGTATTCCATACCTATCAGCGTGTTTCACCCAAAGGATCATCTGGGAGTCTCCTTGTCTTCCAGGAACCAATATTCCTTTGTACCATCATTTCTCATAACATTTAACTGGCTATATCCATTCAATTGATCACTTAATGATTCAAACATTAGTTAAGCATTGTTTGACTTGAGATAAATTATATTATTATTTGACTTTTATTAATTTTACTGGTATGATTGATCACTTGATTTTGTTAAGTAATATATTATACATTAATTAGTATAATTGGTTAACTGGTTACTCATGTTTAGACTGATCGTTGATATTAATGATTATTAATATTAATTAATTCTATTGATTATTGATATTAATTAATTGATTTTATTAGACTTATTATTATACTGACTGATTAGACTGATTATTATTGATATTTAATTCATTAATTCCACTTATTGATATTAATTAATTGATTTGATTGGCTATTGATATTAATTAATTAATCTGATGAAGTGTTGTTACTAATTAATTAACATATTAATCGCTCAGACTTTTAGTTTTTTTATTTTTTGTTTGGCATGGTTAATAATCAGATAGTGGTTGGCAAAAGATCAAAATAACAGCTGACAGAGCCGGGGTGGCGCAGCAGGTAGAGTGCTGTACTGCAGGCCACTGAAGCTGACTGTAGATCTGTAGGTCAGCGGTTCAAATCTCATCACTGGCTCAAGGTTGACTTAGCCTTCCATCCTTCCGAGGTGGGTAAAATGAGGACCCAGATTGTGGGGGCAATAGGCTGGCTCTGTTAAAAAGTGCTATTGCTAACATGTTGCAAGCCGCCCTGAGTCTAAGGAGAAGGGCGGCATAAAAATTGAATATTCCAGGCAGCAGCAAGAGATTCTGCTGAACTGTATATAAGCAAATCCAGTAGAACCCCAAGCACCTCCGAAAGTCCTCCGGGTCCATTAGGCACTTGGGGCAGAACCACCTAGTCAGTTCCGCCTCCCTGCGGGGGAGGATTGGAGCCTTAAAGTTATGCCGCAGCAGAAAATGATCTGACCATGACAAAGGCAACGTATCTAAGCCCTTTAGTTTCAGAGCATTACTCAACTGGTCTGAGAGGAATACCATATCGGGGGGGGGGGGGTGTCCCCCTTTTTGAGTCAGACCATGAGTTAATTGAGTCAGATCCATAATTGCCATGGTGGCCATGAATTCCTGCGCCAACCTAGAGGATTTGCCAAGCAACAGAAGTTTTAAGTCCGCCAAGACAATAAGTCTGGGGAACTCTGTCGCCAGTCCGGATACCTCCTCGAGTAGCACAGGCAGAACTGTTGACACGCAACTGACAGGCAGGTGTGTGAGCAACAAGCCCACATGAACACTTAGATCCAACTTCACAAAGAGCGACTCACAACCCGGTATCTCAGGAGCAGCAAGCTTGTGTAGGTTGAAGGTCTTCTTGGCTATAATAACCTCTCCTACCTCCCTTCAATGGGGTTGTGGCTAATGCCACACCTGAAATCCTGGGCTAGGCACATTTCAGAGAGAGGAACCCCTCCCCCTGGGCCCAGCCAGGTCAGCCTCCTCATCCAGGAGTAGATCCTGGATGAGGAGAGCTTTATTTACAACTGACCTGGTATTGAGAAGCAGCAGCCTGAGCCCAGGGTCTGGGTTTCACTTGTCATTAGTACCTCAGTCTGAGCTCATGGGGCCGGAACAAGTAATCGCTCTCAAGCAGCGATCTCTTATTCCCCGCAAACGGCCTACTCCATGTCCCCCACCATATCTACCTCTCCCCAGCAGAACCAGAATATTCCACCGCTCTGCTTCCTAAAATTTGGACTTCCACACTTCTGCTGCCTCTACAGCACCAGGCAAACTGACCCTTCCATTCATAATACTCATCCCAATCATACTCTCCATCCAATCATTCCCAATCATATGTCCTTAATTAATTAAATTAAAATAGCAACAATGGAAACATAGAAATATTTTTTTAAAACCCTAAAATTGATTTAAAAATATTAATAATATAAGACCCACAATATAAAGCAATTCTCTTTCTTGCCATGGGATTTCCCCTCCCTTCCAATGAAGGGGGGAACAATTCTTAAAAGGCCTGCAGTTCAAAAAAGGGAACAATGTCTCTGAAATAGGGGTTGATATAAACCTGAGGTCCTCCACCATATTTCTACTTTATTGTTGTGGTTGGCACTGGGCCAGCTCCGAGGACTGGGGATGGATGTGGGTGAATCCTCCCAGGGTCAGAGGCCAGTTTTATTTCTGACTGCTTCTGACAGTGAAGGGTCTGAAGCAGATAGTGGAAGTGAAATGAGATCCTCAGAGGGGGTAATGGCAGACAGCCCATTAGGTAGTCGCACCCTGAGTGATTCATCATCGTTCTCCTCAATGGATTCAGAAGGAGAGTCGTTTATTGATGTATGCAGGCGCAGGGCAATGTCTAGAAAACTTGGAACTTTACATTTTTCTTCACTTAAATTTTGCAAACATCCTTTTGCCCTTTCTAAATTCTCCTTCCCTTCAATTACATATAAAGACCCTTCCATCTTACCTGTTACACACACTTTGCCCTTGTGCATTATCTTACATATATTGTTTTCAAATAATACAGAAAAACCATCCTTATTTAGTCTAGATACAGACAATAAATTGCTATTAATTTCTGGAACCCACATAACATTGTTCCACACATTGTTGTCTTGATCTTCTGGATGTTTCAGTGCTATCTTCGCTTTTCTGACCCCTGCTATTCTTATCTCTCATCCATCAGCCATCTCGACCCGTCCATCCGATTCTTCTTGCTTTCTTTTGCCGATAAATCTTCATCTCTTTCTTCTTCAATATTTTGAAATCTCCCCTGTAAAAAATGTCAATTTAACTTTATTGAAAATATGAGAATGGGAGGGGAGAAAGAAATAGGCAAAAAGCAGAAAGAAAGGAACAGAATAATAATAATAATAATAATAATAATAATAATAATAATAATAATAATAATAATAATAATAATAATTAAAGAGAGAAAGAAAGGTTAATAATAGTGAAATTTTACTGATGCTGGAACACAAAGAAAAAAGGGATATGTAAGAGAAAAGAAAAAAGGGAAGATCAATTTCTTAAATATTAAATCCTAAAATTATAGAGGAGGACCAGGTAAAGGGAGGGAAGAAATAGTATTTCTAGCACATATTATTTTTCTACGGTAATTTAATTAATAAAGAAAAAGGAAAGAAGCAAAGAAAAATTTCAAAAATAATGAAATAAAAACCTATTAAGTTATTTAATCTCAAAAATATATACGTAACAATTTTAAAAGAATAAGAAAAATAAAGATATATTTTAATCAATATTACTAGAGAGTAAGTGCAGAGGATAAAAAATTATCAAAATACCAATATGAGAGGAATTTTTTTTCTTAAGGGTTTTAAAATTAAGTCCAGGTAAAATTAAAAAGTACAGTAAAGTTAAGATTCAAAAATTCCAACCTACTAAAAATAATGTTTTCTAAATGGAGAAAATGGAACAAAGAAAAAAGCAAGGTTTTTTTTTCCAGATGTTGCGATTCTTCTTGCTTTCTAACCTGCAAAAAATTATTTTTATTATAACTCATATGATTTGATGCTTCTGAGTCGACCATCCAGTGTTGTAAATTATCCACCTCTGCATCATTTTCTCTGCACATCATCATCTTCTCAGGTTTCTTTTCTTCATTTCTTCTATAGCTTTGGAACTTTTCTTTATTCTTGGTACTCTGCTTCTCTAAACATTGCCCAATAAGATGTTTTTCAGACCCACATCTGAAGAATCTTTTCTTCTTCGTCTTTAATGCTTTATCCACATTATTCTCAGCTAATCTGGTGCTTCCACTGTCACCCCCTGCTGATGTTTTAATTCTTTTATTGTATTCTTCTTTCAATTTACTTGCCACATTTTCTACAGTTATCTGTTCACTTGGCATATTTTTGAGAATACTGACTATGGTTGAATAGCTATTTTCCACTGTTTAGGATTACTGCTACTTGTTCCTCTTCCTCTATTTGTGCATTATTATTTCTCAGCTTACACACAGTCTTTTCAATTTTGTCTAGGTGATTTATCATGCTTGTGCCAGGTTTCATCTTCATTTGATACAATATTCTTCTCAGAAACAGTCTCTTGCTTACTGATGGCCTTGCAAATAAATTTTCAAATGTTTTCCAAATTAATTTTGCTGTTGGTATATCTTGGATTCGGAATAACATTTTATCTTCTATGTTCATAACCAGCAACAATTTAGCTCTGGTGTTTTCTCTATTGTATTGCCTTCAGGCTTCATATTTGTTTAAAATTTCTTTTTATTGTTTTCATAAATACATATATCACATGTTGTTTATTCAGTTTACAGATCTTATCCAACTTTTTTACCTGTTACAATCGTTTTTGATCAGGTTAGGTCTTATGAACAATACTATGCAATTAAAAAAAACAGAATGAAGGCATTTGAACAGTATTTGTTATTTTTTACAATTTGTACTGCAACTTTGTATCATACTATACAAGTAATTTCTTCTGAATCCATTCGTGCCAATTACACCACATATGTTTAGATTCATTAATTCTATTTCCCTTGAGTAAGTTTGTCATCTCGTCCATTTCTGCACATGTATATATCTTGTCTATTATCAAGTTTACTTTGGGGGTCTGTTCATTTCTCCATGTTTGCGCTATCGCAATCCTAGTAGCTGTGTTAATATGTGTCAATAAGAAAAGTGTTTGTTTAGAGTATGATCTTTTCCAAATTCCAAGAAGCATGACCTCCGGCGAGTACTCTATTTCTTCCTTAGTAATTTCCTTGAGCCAATTGTGAGTTGTTTCCCAGATTTTTTGAATTTTAGAGCAGGACCACCACATATGGAAAAAAGTGCCTTTTTCTTTTTTACATTTCCAGCATATGTTTTGTAATGCTGGGTAAATCTTGGCTAATCTCACCGGCGGTAAATACCATCTGTAGAAGAGCTTGTAATAATTTTCTTTATATGCTGATGATAGAGTAATTTTAGTTATTGCATTCCATGTTTTTTCCCATTCTGCTATATGAATTTCTCTTTGTATATTTTTCTCCCAGGCTACCATAGGGTTTTTGATCACTTCTTTTTCTTTATCCTGTTCTAATAGAATCTGATATAATTTGGTTATCTGTTTATCCTCACATCCTGTTAAAATCTTATCTAGAGTTTGGGTGGAAATTGCTATGCCTGGTGTTTGTTTGTCCTTGTTGTATCTAGATTTGATTTGTATGTATGTCCACCAGTCAATCTTGTAATTTTGTAACTCCAATTCTTGTTTAGTTTTTAGATCTCCATTTGGGTATAAGATTTCTTTGTAACTGATAATCTTAGTTGGGTCTATCAAGTTTGGGTGTGTTATAGCTTCCATAGTGGATAGCCATTTGGGAATTTTGTTTTGAATTATCTTCAATAAACATCTGATAAGAAAATCACTCTTAAAAACACGGTACGAGATTTTAAAAAAAATTTACAACAGGCTTCACATTTTTTTTGATCTTGCTCAATAAGATACCATAAGTCTTTAGACTCCAATAATAACTTCACTTTTATACTATGCTATACATGAACTGCCGCCCCGAGTCTTCGGAGAGGGGCGGCATACAAGTCCAACAAATAAATAAAATAAATAAATAAACTGTAATTTTATCCATTCTTTTTATTATTAAACTTCAATGAAGCACATTCTGGGTATTTTCTGATTATCTTGTTATCTGGGCCCATAACCCATTATGTTGGATTTCTATGTGATTTATGTTTATAAGAGACGTTCTTCACTTCATCCAGCAGAGCCTGTTCATAGCAGAACCATGTTTTTATGTTATATTGGGTACAAATACAAAAGAAACATTGAAACTCTGGAGAAGGTGCAAAAAAGAGCAATCAAGATGATTAAGGGACTGGAAACCAAGACTTACGAAGAGAGACTGAGGGAACTGGGCGTGGATAGCCTAAATAAAAGGAGGGCCAGAGTGGACATGATAGCAGTCTACAAGTATACAAGGGGATGTCACAGAGAGGAGGGGATCACTTTATTCTCCAGGGCACCAGAGGGCTGGATGAGGAAAAACGGCTGGAAGCTGACCAAGGAAAGATTCAACATGGAGATAATGTGGAACTTCCTGACAGTCAGAGCGATCAACCAATGGAACAACCTACCAGCAGATGTTGTGAACTCCAACAATCTGGACATTTTTAAGAGAAGATTGAACTGCCACTTGACTGGTGTGCTATAGGGTTCCTGCTTGGGCAGGGGGTTGAACTTGATGGCCTTCATGGTCCCTTTCAACTCTAACAATAAATAAATAAATAAAATACAATGGCTCCAATATAAAACTTATGGTTTTATTTCTTCTTTTATCATTGAACAGGTTTCATATTTACACAAATAAACAACTTGACAGTATAACTATATTTCTGTATACATCTGCTCTCTATGATGCAGATTCACCAACAGTCAGCATACGAATCTCCAAGAATTCTATTCTTCCAACTGCCAAAACTGACCACATGCCAGTATGCAAATTAGCTCTCTCTCAACATTCCCTCCCCCTTTTCCATGCTATATGCTAAGAATGTTAAACACAAACTCAATCTTCCAGAAACTATCATCTGTGAACTGACCTTAAATACCGCACTTCGCTTCCTACTATGTTATAGAGCTCCTGATTATGACATCACACATGTGAACAAGCTAACCTCATTATTAATGTGGACAGCCTCTTACCCACATCCTCTTATATTTCTTGGTGAACTAAACCTATTACATATAAATTGGACCCTGAATGAATGTACAACTGAACCCATACATTCAACCCTTTACAATGCTATTACCAGTTTAGGTCTAGATCAACTAGTTATAGACTGTACTAAACTCAACAATTGTCTTGATCTCATCTTCTGCAACAGTTTATGGATTACAAATAAAAGAACCCTTTTCCAACCATATACCATAGCTTGATTGACTTTTGTCTCAATATATGTCCTTACAGAAACCACCTTAATGATAGGATAACCAATTACAACTTTTAAAAAGCCAACTATGATATCATAGATGTCGACCTCTCATCTCTTGATTGGCATACAATATTCTCTAGCTGTAATACTACAGCTGAAGATTACTGCAATATATTTTTACTTGAAATTCAAAGAGTCATTAAATTATATGTACCATTAATAATCACCAAACCCAAGAAAAATAAATTACCCATAAAAATAAGGAAGCTCCAATCCAAAAAATGAGATCTCTTTGGCAAAAAAATAAAACAGGCTATGTTACAAACTTTAACACCCACTACAAAAATGTGTGTCACTAAATAAAGACTGAATTATCACATCAATTATCACATCAATCAAGAAATAAACATTCTACAAACAAACTCCATTCGTGATTTCTATAACTTTGTAAACAACCAACTCAAAGACTCAAGATCCATCCTACCCCTTAAAGGACCAAATGGTAAAGACTATAATGATGAAACAGTTAAACCAACCTCTTTAACACATTCTTCAGCTCAGTCTTTATAAACAGCAATGGCTCATGCCCAACATTTCCTAGTCCTACCACAATCAACTTCAACAATCTAACACAAATTGAATTTTCAGAAGAAAATGTTAGAAAGGCATTATGCAACCTAAAACCATCTCTATCGGACCTGATGGACAATGTGCATACTTCTTTAAAAGGTTCTCCACAACTTTAGCTGAATCTCTAAGTATAATTCTTTAAAAATCCTTCAGGACTAGTTTCTTACCCAACCTAGCCACAGTCATCTTCAAAAAAGGAGATCCAAGTAATGTTGAAAGACCAATCTCTTTGAGTTGCGTCACTTGCAAAGTCATGGAATCTATCATAAACCAATCCATTACACTCCACATAGAAACTAATAGAAACTAACTAATAATAAACAATTTGGTTTCAGAAAAAAAATATCCTGTAATCTGTAACTCTTACACAACTCTGCACACACATGGATCACTCAACTTGATCAGGATAAAACAATAAATGTGATCTACATAGATTTTGTAAAGCCTTTGATTCAGTAGTACACAACAACTACTTCTGAAACTGAAATCCAACGGCATCTCTTGACCACTACATGATTGGATAACAGTGTTCCTATCTAACAGACAAAGTGGTCAAAATAGGAAGTGCCATATCTAGCCCTGCTGCTGTCAACAGTGGTGTCCCTCAAGGCAGTGTTTTACGGTAGTACCAACACTCTTCATAAATGATCTTTGTGATCATATTATAAACAACTGTGTTCTCTTTGCTGATGATGTTAAACTATTTAATACCACCGGCAATACTGCTACCTTTCAAAAGAACCTTGACCATGTAGAAGAATGATCAAACAACTGGCAACTTGGGTTTTTTTTAAGTGGAAACAGCTCTCTCCCACCCCCATGATTTGTACTGCCCCCATCCTCCTCGCTTTTCGCAAGAGTCTGAAGACTCATTTGTGCCGTCAGACTTGGCGCTATTTATTACATGCCCTTTGGCCGATGAATGAAATTTATGATTGCTGTGTGAAGGGGAGTGATTGATTGGAAATAAATTTGGGGTTTTAGACTAGTTAATTTTAAGTTAAATTGTATTCAAGATGTTTTTTCATTGTTTTTTTATATGTTGTAAAAAACATGTAAATCGGAGAGGGGAGTCATATAAATCTAATAAAATAAATAAAATAAATAAATAGACTTCAAATCTCAACCAAAATTGCTCTGTCTTAAACACTGACAAAAAGAAACAGAATACAAAATACAAACTTTGAGGAAACAAACTTGTAGATGATCCTCACTCTGTCAAAGACTTTGGAATACTCATATCCAATGACCTAAGTGCTGGAGCCCACTGTAACAACATTGCCAAAAAAGCACGAAGAGTTGTTAATCTAATCTTACGTAGCTTCTTCTCTGGCAACATTGCACTGCTAACTAGAGCATATAAAACATTTGTTAGAGCAATTATAGAATACAGCTCACCTGTGTGGAACTCACATTGCATATCAGACATTAATGCAATTGAAAGAGTCCAGAAATATTTCACCAGAAGAGTCCTTCACTCCTCCACTCACAACAAAATACCTTATTCAACCAAACTTGAAATACTGGAATTAGACAATTTACAACTACGTCGTCTCCAAACTGACCTAAATATAATTTATAAAATCATAAACCAAAATATCCTTCCTGTTAATGACTACTTCACCTTCAACCACAGCAATACATGAGGACATAATAGATTCAAACTAAATGTAAACCTCTATAAACTCGACTGTAGAAAATACGACTTTAGCAATAGAGTGATCAATACCTGTAATGCACTATCTGACTCTGTTTCTTCCCCAAATCCCAAAAACATTAACCTTAGATTATCTACAGTTGACTTCCCCTAAGAGGTCTGTAAGGGACGTGTATAAGCGCACCATTGTGCCTACCGTCCCTGTCCTACTGTCCTAATGTCTTTTTTTATTGTTACTTCTTACTTATGCTTATGTTTATAAAAACTACTACTATCCTATATATGATAGATAGATAGATAGATAGATAGACAGACAGACAGACAGACAGACAGATGCAAAAGTAAGAATATAGTCGAGGCCTTTACAGGAGCAGCTCTGGCACAGCTGGTTAAGACACCAAATAGAGGGGAGAATATTCTAGATTTAGTTTTTATGAATGGGAACCAGGTATCAGAGGTTAAGGTGAGAGAAAATGTAGGTTGCAGTGACCACCTATGTTTGTGGTTTGATGTAAAAACTGATTGTGAACAATCCTATACTGCAACCAAAGTATTGGATTTCAGAAAAACAAATTTTAATAAAATGGGGGAAGATTTAAATAATGAATTAAAGGGGAGGGATAAAACAGCAGGAGCAAGCGTCCAGTGGAATGTTTTTAAAAAGGCCATCTTAAAAGCCACTGGACTGTATGTAAGGCAAATAATGAAAGGTAAAAGGAAGAAGAAACCGCTATGGTTTAGTAATGATGTAAGAGCTATAGTCAATGAAAAAAAGTCTGCCTATATGAGGTATAAAGAGTCTGGAAGTATAGCTGACAGAGAGGTGTATAAAATGAGACAGGAGGAAGCGAAACAGATAATATATGCTGCTAAAGCCTCAAAAGAGGAAGAAATTGTCAAATCTGTGAAGAAAGGGGATAAAACCTTTTTCAGATATATTAGTGATAGGAAGAAGAAAAACTGCAGCATCACAAAGCTTAGTACTGGAGATAATACATACATTGATGGGAATAAGGAGGTTGCTGACCATTTGAATAGTTACTTCTGTTCAGTTTTCTCAGAAGGCAGCTTACAATATAATACTGTGGGTGGATATAGCATTGCTTCCAGCTGTAGGGATTCAGCTACAGTGATCTCAGAGGCTGAAGTCTTAGAAGAACTTGAACGATTAAAGACAAATAATGGCATCCACCCCAGAGTTCTTAAAGAACTCAGATATGTGATTTCTACCACCACCACCCCGACTGATTTGTTTAACAATCCCTTTTAACAGGAGATGTTCCTGATGATTGGAAAATGGCCAGTGTTGTGCCTATCCACAAGAAGGTCAGTAGAGAAGAAGCTAGTAACTACAGGCCAGTTAGCTTGACATCAGTTATAGTTAAAATGATGGAGACTCTACTCAAAAAGAGGATAAATCAGCACCTAAAACGCAATAAATTATTGGACCCAAACCAGCATGGCTTTACTGAGGGCAAATCATGTCAGACTAATCTCATTGATTTCTTTGACTATGTCACAAAGGTGTTGGATGAAGGTGGTGCCATGGATATTGCTTATCTGGACTTCAGCAAAGCCTTTGATACGTTTCCACATAAAGAGCTGATAGATAAATTAGTAAAGATTTGACTTAATCCCTGAATAGTTCAGTGGATTTGCAGCTGTCTGAAGCGTAGATATCAGAGAATTGTTGTTAATGGCGAATATTCTGAGCAGAGCCTGGTTACAAGCGGTGTGCCACAAGAGTCTGTTCTGGGTCCTAGTCTTTTTAATATGTTTGTGAGTGACACAGGGGAAGGTTCGGTAGGGAAGGTTTGCCTATTTGCTGATGACTCAAAAGTGTGCAATAGGGTTGATATTCCTGGAGGCGTCTGTAATACGGCAAATGATTAAGCTTTACTAGATAAGTGATCAAAGCAATGAAAACAGAAGTTTAATGTTTACAAATGTAAAATAATACACTTGGGTAAAAAGAATACTCAATCTGAGTATTGTATTGGCAATTCTGTGCTAGCAAAAACTTCAGAGAAGGATTTAGGAATAGTGATTTCTGACAGTCTCAAAATGGGTGAACAGTGCAATCAGGCGGTAGGGAAAGCAAGTAGAATACTTGGCTGCATCGCTACAGGCATAACAAGCAGGAAGAGGGAGATTGTGATCCCGCTGTATAGAGCGCTGGTAAGACCACACTTGGAATACTGTGTTCAGTTCTGGAGACCTCACCTACAAAAAAATATTGAAAAATTGTACGGGTCCAAAGACAGGTTACAAAAATGGTAGGAGATCTTAAGCATAAAGCTTATCAGGAAAAAACTTAATGAACTCAATCTGTATAGTCTGAAGGACAGAAGGGAAGGGGGGGACATGATTGAAACATTTAAATATGTTAAAGGGTTAAATAAGGTCCAGGAGGGAAGTGTTTTTAATAGGAAAGTGAACACAAGAACAAGGGGGCACAATCTGAGGTTAGTTGGGGAAAAGATTAGAAGCAACATGAGAAAATATTATTTTACTGAAAGAGTAGTAGATGCTTGGAACGAACTTCCAGCAGACGTGGTTGGCAAATCCACAGTAATTGAATGTAAACATGCCTGAAATAAACATATATCCATTATAAGATAAAATTCAGGAAATAGTATAAGGGCAGACTAGATGGACCATGAGGTCTTTTTCTGCCATCAATCTTCTATGTTTCTATGTTTCTATTCTGTTATCATATAGAATAGAAGAGAAAATTGCTCTAATTCAAGTGATTAGTTTCACACATTTAGCAATCCTGTGCCAAAGACTAGAGGCAACTTTCTACAATACTGATTTGGACAGTTGCCACAATTTTTGATTTAGTCAGTATCCATCTGAAAATGCACTCTGCTGTCACCTGCTGCTGCATCCAGATAAATTAAAAGATCAAAGCTTTTTATTCAGTTATTGTATCTAGAAGGTAAATTGCGACTATCTTGCTTTAAAAACAATACTTCTCAAAGGCTGTGGGAGAATCTTCCCAGTTTTAATATTTAAGAATGCAGGATGTAAGGAAGCATTCCAAGCAGGATTTTCAATCATTTGACTTAAATTTGGGGTTGATCTTGTTATTGATATGGTTATAATCTATTTATCTGTTATGGTTCTGTTTTTCTTTTTATTAATATCATAGGTTAGAATCCTTTGGAATTGGGATAGCTTGAGGCGATGGGATGAGAAGATACCTGTCTTAACTAATTTTGTTTCTATTTCAGATTGTATTGGAAAATAGCAGCCGAGAAGATAAGCATGAATGTCCATTTGGTCGGAGTAGTATTGAACTGACAAAGATGCTATGTGATATCTTGAAAGTAGGAGAGTTACGTAAGTTTGTATCATATATCAATTCAATTCAGAATACATTGGTAGCAATATGAACGGGTCCAAAGACAGGCTACAAGAATGGTGGAAGGTCTAAAGCATAAAATGTATCAGAAAAGACTTAATGAACTCAATCTCTATAGTCTGGAGGACAGAAGGAAAAGGGGGGACATGATCGAAACATTTAAATATGTTAAAGGGTTAAATAAGGTTCAGGGGGAAGTGTTTTTCATAGGAAAGTGAACACAAGAACAAGGGGACAAAATCTGAAGTTAGTTGGGGGAAAGATCAAAAGCAACATGAGAAAATATTATTTTACTGAAAGAGTAGTAGATCCTTGGAACAAACTTCCAGCAGACGTGGTTGCTAAATCAGCAGTAACTGAATTTAAACATGCCTGGGATAAACATATATCCATCCTAAGATAAAAATACAGGAAATAGTTTAAGGGCATACTAGATGGATCATGAGGTCTTTTTCTGCCGTCAGTCTTCTATGTTTCTATGTGTTGGTGCATATGCTCTCAGCATACATAAAAGAAAAAGATACATTTGTCAAGAATCATGTGGTACAACACTTAATAATTGTCATAGGGGACAAATAAGCAATGAAGAAACAATCAATATTAATAAAAATCTTAGGATACAAGCAACAAGTTACAGTCATACAGTCTTAAGTGGGAGGAAAAGGATGATAGGAATGATGAGAAAAACTAGTAGAAATAGAAGTGCAGATTTAGTAAAAAGTCTGACGGTGTTGAGGGAATTATTTGTTTAGTAGAGTGATGGCGTTCGGGAAAAACTGTTCTTGTGTCTAGTTGCCTTGGTGTGCAGTGCTCTGTAGCGACATTTTGAGGGTAGGAGTTGAAACAATTTGTGTCCAGGATGCGAGGGGTCAGTAAATATTTTCCCCGCCCTCTTTTTGACTCATGCAGTATACAGGTCCTCAATGGAAGGCAGATTTTTTGATGATGTTTTTGATGTCATTTCATTTCATTTATTAGATTTGTATGCCACCCAGATCTTGAGATATGATAGAACTTAGAGAAAGGGCATATCAGTGTATACAAACGCCCCTTCTCCAAGAAGGGTGGAGCTAGGCTCCAAGTGTGTGGGACATTCCAAAGTTAGGCCCTTTCTATGGGTGGGGGCCTGGTAGAGAACCTCCTGCTGAAACAATCGGTTGTACCACCCTGCAGCCAAAGCCTGAGTCATCTGAGACATAATCATCTATCTTGTAGTATCTAATGAAAGACATCAGAGATGCCCATGTAGCCGCCTTGCAAATCTCCTCTATGGAGATCCCGATGGCCCATGCCGCTGAAGTGGTGGTGCTGCTGCGAGTAGAGTGGGCTGTGATCCCCTGAGGGGATGTAAGCCCTGCTAGTTGGTATGCTAGTGAGATAACTCTACGTAGCCCTGCTAGTTGGTATGCTAGAGAGATAACCGTAGTGGAGGAGACCTTATGTCCGAATGAGGCTGGCTGAAAGGAAATGAACAGCGCTTCTGATTTTCAGACTGTGTTCATCCTCTGTATGTATGTTAGCAGTGCCTTCCTAACATCTAACTTGTGCCAAAGGGCCTTCTGCTTTGTACTCAGGTTCTTGTGGAACGTGGGCAAGACCACGTCTTGCTTCCTATGGGAGATGTACTTTTGGAGCATTATATATAATTTTATGGTCCGCTTCCTAATTGCTTTCTATTTCCACCTCTGCTAGTTGTAAATCTATTTCAATGGTTACCCATGCCATACCCAACCTGAATCAAGAGCAATGTCTGTCTGAATAGTAAGTAAAGCCACTTTATGTTAAATGTCTTTCTCGCCAGCTATCTTTTAATTTCCATTCTTTAGTAAGTTCAAAAAAGGACTTGGGGAGCATTTTTCTAATTTTCTTATTCCTTCCATTCTTATAATCTAATTCTCTATTAATAATCCCATTAAAGTCACCTAAGATACAAATGTTATCCCCAGCTACTTCTCCAATTATCCCTTGTAATTTTCTATAAAATTTCTCTTGCCCTTCATTTGGCGCATAAATATTTATAAAAGTTATAGACATGTTATTCATTACTAATTCCACCATTAATATTCACCCTTCTGAATCTTTATATAATTGGATACTTTGGGTTGTGTAAAATCTGATACTCTTTTTTTTTCTTTTGAAAGAGAAGTATATAGTACAGTGGTACCTCAAGATACGAACCCCTCGTCTTACGAACAACTCGTGATACGAACCTGGGGTTCAGAAAAAAATTGCCTCTTCTTACGAACGTTTTTCGAGGTACGAATGCCAAACCCGAACTTCCGGGCTGGGGAGCTTCCCAGCACCCCCCCGAACCCCAAACTTTTGCCGAACTTCCGGGTTCAGTGTTCGGAGGCTCCTGGAAAGCCGCCCGGCTGTTTTAAAAGGTGACCGCCGGGCTGGGGGGCTTCCCAGCACCCCCCCACCCCCGAACCCGGAAGTTCGGCAAAAGTTTGGGGTTCAGGGGGGTGCTGGGAAGCTCCCCAGCCCGGCGGTCACCTTTTAAAATAGCCGCGCGGCTTTCTAGGAGCATCCCGAAGCCGAACCCCAAACCCGAACTTCCGCGTTCGGCGTTTGGAGGCTCCTGGGAAGCCGCGCAGCTATTTTAAAAGGTGACAGCCGGGCTGTGGGGCTTCCCAGCACCCCCCGAACCCAGAAGTTCGGGGTTCGAGAGGTTGCTGGGAAGCCCCCCAGCCCGGCTGTCACCTTTTTAAATAGCCGTGCGTCCAAACGCCGAAGTTCGGGTTTGGCGTTCGGCTGCAGGAGGCTCCTGGAAAGCCGCCCGGCTGTTTTAAAAGGTGACAGCCGGGCTGGGGGGCTTCCCAGCAACCTCCCTGCTGCAGCTTATCCTCCTCTTCCTCCTCCTGCAGCCGTCTTCCCCAAAGATCTTCCCGTCTGCAGAGGAGGCAGGGAGAACTTTGTGCCACTTCGGAGCCCGTTTATCTCCTTGAAGGTTTTCCCAACAAAGCGCTGCGCTGGGCTCCGAAGTGGGGCAAAGTTCTCCCTGCCTCCTCTGTGGTTGGGAGGCTCCTTGGGGAAGGTGGCCGCAGAGGAGGCAGGGAGAACTTTGCGCCAGTTTGGAGCCCAGCGCAGCGCTTCGTCGGGAAAACTTTCAAGGAGATAGTGACAGCAGGAAAGAAACGGGCTCCAAAGCGGCGCAAAGTTATCCTGCCTCTCCAGCTCCTCCCCCTGCGGCCGCCTTCCCAAAGGAGCCTTCTTGCTGCCCAGGGGGCGGGGTTACCTTTGTGCTGGCGGGGCGGGGGCTGCTGCAGCTTATCCTATTCCTCCTCCTGCGGCCGCCTTCCCCAAAGATCTTCCCGTCTGCAGAGGAGGCAGGGAGAACTTTGTGCCACTTCGGAGCTCGTTTATCTCCTTGAAGGTTTTCCCGACAAAGCGCTGCGCTGGGCTCCGAAGTGGCGCAAAGTTCTCCCTGCCTCCTCTGCGGTTGGGAGGCTCCTTGGGGAAGGTGGCCGCAGAGGAGGCAGGGAGAACTTTGCGCCAGTTTGGAGCCCAGTGCAGCGCTTTGTCGGGAAAACCTTCAAGGAGAGTAGTGGCAGCAGAAAAGAAACGGGCTCCACCTCCTCGCCCGGCCTTTTTGCCTGGGAGGGAAAGTGAAATGCCGCTCGTAGCAGCTGCTAGAGCAGCTGGCATTTCACCTTCCCTCCCAGGCAAAAAGAAGCCATGGAGAGGGGCATGCCTTCCGCCTGGGAAGTCCGGCCCCATCATCCCAGAATGCCGGCCTTTTTGCAAGGGAGGGAAAGTGAAATGCTGCTCGTAGCAGCTGCTAGAGCCGCCGACATTTCACCTTCCCTCCCAGGCAAAAAGAAGCCGCGCTGCTGCTCCAGTCGCCCGGTCCTCTCCTGCCTCCTGCGCCGATGTTCCCCACTGCGTCGGGGGCCGCCAGCCCCGATTCGGACGCACCCTCGCCCCTACCGCTGCCGCCGTGCCCACTGCCTGCCCTATCCTCGCTGGAGGTCTAGCCGGAGCCGGAGCCAGGTCCGCTCGGCCGCGCCTCCTCGCCCAGCCGCCCAGGATGCTGACCTGCTACCTCGCGGCGCGCCCGCCGCCGGCCCAATCCTGCGCCTCCTGCTTCCCCCCCCCAGCCAAAACTACAAAGGCGGTCTGCCGCTCCCATGGAGCAATGGGAAGCTGAAGCCGCCGGCGGTTTCAGCCGCCCTTTGCTCCACGCTGCTCCGCCCTGCCTGTCATCCTGACTCAAGCGGGTGTTTTTGGCTGGGGGGGGAGCAGGAGGACCTTCCTGACTCCCTCCCCCCAGCACTTCACCCAGGACAACAGGCAGGGCGAAGCAGCGTGGGGCAAAGGGAGGCTCAAGCCTCCTTCGGTGGTGGCGGCCGGCTTCTGGGTTTCTGAGTTTTGGGCTTGCACGCATTAATTGCTTTTCCATTGATTCCTATGGGAAACAATGTTTCGTCTTACGAACTTTTCACCTTACGAACCTCTTCCCGTCACCAATTAAGTTCGTATCTTGAGGTACCACTGTATTCTTAATTTATCCTTTTTCAATAAATATTCATGTTTGTCTTTTATTTTATTTTTTTTAATATGTTTATTTTTAAAAAATTCAGTTTTTAAAGCAATACATAGTCTTATTTACAGGTGAATCAGCATTTTGTATATACATTTTTATCTATATTGTCTTTAACTATTTTTATATATCTTGATGTTTTATTCCAGCATTTGTTGTGAGTTCCTTTTTTTAGTCCATAAATACCATTTTGTCCAGATTGCATAGTAGTCCGAATCTTTTTGATTGTTTAATTCCATGGTCAGTCTGCCTATCTCCACACGCTCATATATTTTCTTGATAATCTCTTTGTCCTCCGGTAGCTGTGGATTCTTCCATTTCTGCGCAAATACGATCCTTGCTGCTGTTATTATATGCAGGATTAAATATTTAACATTTTTGGCATAGGACCCTCTCATAATACCAAGTAGAAAAACTCCAGTGTAGATTCTATTGTTATATTTGTTATTTGTTGCAACCAGTTACTCAATTTTTTCCAGTATTTTTTCGTCTCTGGACATGACCACCATAAGTGAAAAAAGGTGCCTTGTGTTTTATTACATTTCCAGCATATTGAATTGTTGTTTTTATGTGTTTTAGCTAATCTTTTTGGTGGAAGGTGCCAACGGTATAACATTTTGTATTGATTTTCTTTGTTATGTTGTAAATTTGGTCAATTTAATATTTCTTTTCCAAATTTGTTCCCATTCTTCTAAATTTATATTTTAGCCAAAAATGTTTGCCCATGCAATCATTATGCCTTTAACTATCTCTTCTGGTCTCTCGTGTTCCATCAAATATTTATAAATCTTAGATATTATTTTTTCCTCTGGGCCTGTCAGTAATTTATCTAATGGTTGGGTAACTTTTTCTATACCTATTTGTTCCATATCTTTTTTTATATGTTGATTGAATTTGGAGATAAGTCCACCAATCCATAATTATATTTTGTGTAGTTGGTTCTTCTCTACTTTTTAGTTTGCCTTTTGCATCTAGTATTTCTTTATATTTAATTTTTTTTGGTCATTTCTATTGTTTTTGGGTATATGAGAGCTGCCATTGTGGATATCCAATTTGGAATTTTTATATAGTGCTTCTGTCTGATTTCTTTCCATATTTTCAATAAAGATTGTCTGATTAAATGAAAGTATTGAAATACTTTGGTATTCTGTCACCTATATCCCAGAGATAAGCATGCCAGCCTTTCTCTAGGTCAGCATTTCCCAACGGTTTGCCGCGGCACACTAGTGTGCCGTGAGACACGGTCAGGTGTGCCGCGAAGCTCCTAGGGAAGCTCCAGCTGGGCGGGGCGCTGCCGGTACCTCCGACCTCCCGGCTCCTGCCCAATGCCGTGGTTTCTGGCGCTCTCCTGCTGGGCCCCAAAGAAGGAAGGCAGGAAGAAGGAGAGGTTCATTCTTCGCGCCTTTTTCCCGCTGGAGCTTTCCTGGCGTCGGCGGCAAGTGTCCTTTGGGGCCCGGCGGGAGGGTACTGGCGATGGGAGCAGGGGGTGGTTGCAGCGGCCGCAGGCAGTCACGGGGGGTGGCGGCTGCAGTGGCGCAGGCAGTCGCAGGGAGATGGTGGTGGGAGTGCGCAGGTGGATGCAGCGGCCGCAGGCAGTCGCGGGGGGTGGCGGCTGCAGCGGTGCAGGCAGTCGCGGGGAGATGGCGGTGGGAGCGGTGGGTGGCGGCTGCAGCGGCGCAGGCAGTCGCGGGGAGATGGCGGTGGGAGCGGGGGTGGCGGCTGCAGCAGCGCAGGCAGTCATGGGGAGATGGCGGTGGGAGCGGGGGGTGGCGGTGGGAGCGGTGCAGGCAGTCGCGGGGAGATGGCGGTGGGAGCAGGGGTGTGGCTGCAGCGGCCGCAGGCAGTCGGGGGTGGTGGTGGCTGCAGCGGTGCAGGCAGTCGCGGGGAGATGGCGGGGGGAGCGGGGGGGTGGCGGCTGCAGCGGTGCAGGCAGTCGCGGGGAGATGGCAGTCGTGGGGAGATGGCATTCGTGGGGAGATGGCAGCGGCCGCAGGCAGTCGCGGGGAGAGCTCCAGGGTGGAGGCACCGACGGTGGCAGTTGGACGTGCTGCTGGACGCCGTACATGCTGGCGCTGCGGGCCTGGCATATACAGCGTCCAGCAGCACGTCCAGTTGCCGCCGTCAGGGCTCCCGCGCTTGCAGTCATCTGAGAGAGAGAGAGAGAGAGAAAGAAAGAGAGACATATAAGAGAGGCCGAGAGAGAGAGAAAGAGAGACATAGCAAGAGAGGCAGAGAGAGAGAGAAAGAGAGACATAGCAAGAGAGAAAGAGAGACATAGCAAGAGAGGCAGAGAGAGAGAGAAAGAAAGAGAGAGAGAGAAAGAAAGAGAGATAGCAAGAGAGGCAAAGAGAAAGAAAAAGACATATAGCAAGAGACAGTGAAAGAGAGAGAGAGAGCAAGAAAGAGAGAAAAAAACAAGAAAGAGATAGCAAGAGAGACAGAGAGAGAGAGAGCAAGGGAGAGAGAAAGACATAGAGGAAGGGAAGGAGGGAGAGAGAAAGAGAGGAAGAAAGAAAGAAAGAGGGATGTAGAGAGAGAAAGAAGGGAAGGAAGGAAAAGAGAAAGAGGGAGAAATAGAGCGAAAGGGAGGAAGAGGGAGGGGTTTTTTGTCCAAACTTTTCTTTAGCCCGCTCCGCCCCCTTCAATGTTCCCCAGGATTTTGAAAATATGAATAATGTGCCGTGGCTCAAAAAAGGTTGGGAAACACTGCTCTAGGTTATGGCCTTCCGATTGTAAAATACGTTTATTGTCTAGATTGATCCATTCTTTTATCCAGGTTAGGGAAGCTGCCTTGTAGTACATTTTCCAGTCTGGCATTCCGAATCCACCTCTACTCTTTATATCTTGTAAGTCAATTATCTTTATTCTCGGTTTTTTGCCTTGCCATATAAATTTGGATATTATTTTATTTAATTCGGTAAAAAATTTGGAATCCAGGGGGGGGGGGTTTGGTAAACTTTATTAATTTTTCATAAAAATTGACATACATACAAACAGACATTTAACATAAAATTGGGGGTGCAATTCCCCCTCTTGTCATAGAAGTCAAATTTCCATACAGAAAAAAGAATACAATATTAATACCTTAGATCAACATATTAATTTAAATGAAAAGAAGAAATTTTGTTTAACCTTATATAAAAAAACCTTCATATATGAACAAGAATAAAACAAAAAATTTAAATCATAGCAATACTTCTATAGTTCTCAAATAAATTTTACTTTTAATTCTTCTTCTTATTTATCCATATATACACTTTATTCCAAATCACATAAAATTCTGATTCCTCGTGGTTGTTTAACCGTCTTGTCATCATATCCATTTCAGCGCAATCTAATATTTTCTTAATTACCTCTTCCTCTTTGGGAATATTTTCCCCTTTCCAATTTTGCGCATATACTATCCTGGCCGCTGTCAAAATATGAATAATTAAATGGAAAATATCTTTCTTGTATTTCTGTTTAGTTATGCCCAGTAAATAAAATTCCGGGGTTTTTTCTATCTCTTGCATTACTATTTCTTTTATTATTCTTTCTATCATTTTCCAATACAGTGGTACCTCGAGATACGAGTTTAATTCGTTCCGGACCTGGGCTCTTAAGTCGAGCAGCTCTTATCTCGAACGACTTTTCCCCATAGGAATTAATGTAAATAATTTTAATTGGTTCCAGCCCTCAAAAAACTCACAAAGTTAGTCTAAATTATGCAGAAAGACATGTTTTTAATGAAGAAATGTACATGTACATATAAATGAATAATGAAGTTTCTTTCACTTAACTTGTAAACTTTCTTAAACTTTTAAATTTACATATGTTCAACTTCTCTGCCACCCAATCCTGTAGGACAGAGGTCCCCAACCCTTTTTGCACCAGGGACCGGCTTTAAGCGATCAAGAGAGGAATGGGTGAATGAATGGACGGAGGGTGGGAAGGAAGGAAGGAAAGAGGGAAGGGACAGGAACAGAGGAAGGAAGCAAGGAAACTTATGAAAGGGGAGAGTAAGAGAGGAATGAGTGAAGGGAGGGAGGGAGGGAAGAAGGTGGGAAGGAGAAAGAAAAGAAGAAATAGAGGAAGGGAAGGTAAAAGAGAGAAAGAAAAAGAGCAAGAAAGAAAGCAAGAAAGAAAGAAAGAAAGAAAGGGGGAAGGGACAGGAACAGAGGAAGGAAGCAAGGAAACTTATGAAAGGGGAGAGTAAGAGAGGAATGAGTGAAGGGAGGGAGGGAGGGAAGAAGGTGGGAAGGAGAAAGAAAAGAAGAAATAGAGGAAGGGAAGGTAAAAGAGAGAAAGAAAAAGAGCAAGAAAGAAAGCTGCAAGCACCCCCCCGAGCCCCCCAGGCCGGCTGCAACCTTTTAAAACACGCGCGCCGCTTCGCAGCTGTCTCCTGAAGCCGAACGCGGAAGTTAGCGTTTGGCTTCAGGAGACAGCTCCTTGGCGCTTGTATCTCGAATTTGGGCTTGTAAGTAGAACAAAAATATCTCTCCCCTCCCAGCTCTTATCTCGAGTTGCTCTTAAGTAGAGCAGCTCTTATGTCGGGGTTCCACTGTATAACTTAACTTTGCTACAAATCCACCATTGATGATAATATGAACCTATTTCTTTCTTATATTTCCAACATAATGGGCATATATTTGGGAACATTTTTACAATTCTACTTGGTGGGAGATGCCACCTATAAAACAGTTTAATTTGATTTTCTTTTAATGAAACCGACTTTGTCATTTTCCAATTTGAAATCCAGACATTTTCCCATGTCTCTATATCAATTTCTCTACCTATATTTTTACACCAACTTATCATATTATCCTTTAAGGTCAAGTCTATGTTTTTGTGTAAAATCATGTACTTATATGCTTTCCCTATTAATTTAGTCTGGTTTGTAATTAATAGATTACCTAAGAAATTTTTACTCTTCTTAAAAACGTATATCTTACTATCTCTTTGAAATCTAGACTGAATCTGAATATATTGCCCCCAATCTATTTTGATCCCTTCTTCCTGTAATTTATGTCTCAATTTTAATTTCATTTGATCGTCTAGTAATTCTTTATATGTTATTATTTTTTTTCCTGTATCGAATTGGGGTGAGTTAGTGCTTCTAGAGGAGAGACCCAATCTGGGATGTTAAAAAATGATTTTTCTTAACATCTTTCCAAACTTCCAATAAATACTTTCTAATGTATGTCTTTTAAAATATGTATGTATTTTATCTTTATCATACCATATAAAGTCTTTTTTTATTTCTTCAATTAGTTTCATGTAATTATCATTTTTTAAAGATATTGTTTTTGATGTTATCCATATTCCCAAAAACTTTCTTGACTGTTTTCATACCTGTGATGCTTTCTAGTTTTCTTTCTTGAGAGTCTGACATATTTTTAACTATAAATTGTGGTTTGCTCCTATTTATTTTTAACCCTGCGACTTTACCATATTTTTCTATCGTTTGTATCAACGTTGGAACTGCTGTAATCGGATCCTCCGTAATAAAAGTCAAATCATGTGCAAAGGCTTGAACTTTATATATTTCTTTTCCAATGGTCAGACCCCTTATTTTTTGGTCTGCTCTTATTTTTATCAATAAGACTTCCAATGATAGAATAAACAATAAAGGTGAAATCGGACAGCCTTGTCGAACTCCTTTAAATATTTCAAATTTTTCAAATTGTTTATTATTTAATATAATTTTTGTCGTTTGTTTTGAATATATTGCGTCAATCAAATTTACAAGTTTTGTACCAAATCTCATTTTATTTAATTGCATTTTTATAAAAATCCAATTTACATTGTCAAAAGCTTTTTTATTTATTTATTTATTTATTTATTATTTGGATTTGTATGCCGCCCCTCTCCGAAGACTCGTTAATTGTGGCAAATCTGAAGATTCTAAATAATTAAAAATCTCATCCTCTTTAATGTCCTCTTTCTTATATAGTTCTTTGTAGAATTCTTGTACTATTTTTGCTTTCTCATCTATATTATATTTTATCATTCCATTTTCATCTACTAACTCTTTAATTATTTTTGATTGTCTATGTTTTCTTAGTTTATATGCAAGCCATCTTCCTGGCTTATTGGCATGTTCAAAATAGTATTGTTTAGCTCTTTTAATCTTTTCCGCTATTTGATTTTGTTCTATAAGTTTAATTTTACGCCTAACTAATTCCACCTTTCCCTTAATCTCCTTATTTTTAACATTATGTTGCGATAAAACCTCTAGTTGATTTAATTCTGTGATTAATTGTTCATATTGTATCTTTTTTTCTTTATTTTTCTTCACTGTATAGGAGATCATTAGTTCTCTAATATACGCCTTGGCAGTGTCCCATAGATTTTGGGGAGAAGTTTCTGAATTTTTATTAATTTAAAAAAAAACTTTAATTCTTTTTCTATCCATTCCTTATATTGTTGATCTCTTATAATATTTCTACTCATCTGCCAATTAAAATATTTCTTATTGCTTTTCAAATATACCACTAAAGGATTGTGATCAGCCCAAAATTTTGTATCTATTTCGATCTTTTTTATTTGTTCTGAGGTTATTTTTGAAGCCCAAACCATGTCTATTCTTGTTCAAACTTTATGGGGATTTGAATAAAAAGTATACTGCCTAGTTAAGGGGTGTCTTTCCCTCCAAATATCATTTAACCATAACTCAGATTTCATTTTTTGAAAGGTGGTTGATAATATATTTTTCTTTTTCTTATGCCCCCCCCCCTGAATGGTCTAATAATCTATTTGAAATTGCATTAAAGTCACCAATTATAATCATGTTTTCAATATTTAGTTCATTTATTTTTTGATGCAATTGCTTATAAAATGTTATTTGATTTTCATTTGGAGCATAAATAGAGACGATGACAAGCGGTTTCGGCTCTATGTTTACCTGTGCAATTAATATTCTACCCTCTTGGTCGGCATACAATTGTTTGGAGTTTATGGAGTTTTCAATATATACCGCTATCCTTCTTTTTCTTTGGTTTGCCAAAGCAGCATACATATTTCCAATTTTTGAATTCAATAATAATTTCCGATTTGTCTTTTTAATATGAACTTCTTGTAATATTACTATCTGTGCTTTTTGTTTTTTAAGTTTAGCAAATATTTGTTTCCTTTTTTCTCAGTTTGTTTAAACCATTTTCATTCACAGAAAAGATTTTCAAGTCTTTCGACATAATTATTTGTAGTATTTCTTGGGGTCTTTAGATTCACGCTGTAGCTGTTTTCTTCTTGCACCAGATTCCTCCTCTCTCCCCTGAATGGTGTCATCTGACTCATCTACTTTTCTTTCTGGCAATTCTTTCGCTGGTTGTTCAAATTTGCGTATTCCATTAGTTTCATAAAACTGTCTTGCATCTTCAAGATTTTCTATTTTAACTCTTTGTGATTTCCAATATAGTGAGAGTCCTTCTGGAATAAGTCAGCGAAAGGTTATATTTTCTTTGATCAGAATTTTGGTTAGAAAATAATAATCCCTTCTGCTTTCTCTTACTCTTCTTGGAACTTGTTTCAGTATTGTAATTTATTTTCCTTTGTCTTGTAGTTTTTCATTTCTTATCCATTTCAAAATATCATCTTTTATAGTTCTCCTAACAAATTTGATATGGACTTCTCTTGGTAGATTATGTCTGCGTACATAGCTAGTTTGTACTCTGAAAACTTCATCAATTTCTTTTATTAGTTCCATAGGATCCACCTGGAGGATTCCTCCAATTATTTCTGCCATTTTTGCTTGTAAATCTTCATCTTTTTCTTCTGTCATATTCTGGAATCTTAAACCGTAGGATGCTAGTTGCATTTCAAAATGTGTAATTGATTCGTCATACCTTTATTTAAAGAGTCAGATCTATCTTCAAAGTAATCCATTCTTTGTTCTACTTTTTCAGTTTTTTCTTCTACTGCCTTTATCCTTTGTTCACTTTCTTTCAAAGTCTGTTGTATTTCTTTCATCTTCTCTTTCATCTCTCCTGTATCTGCTTTCAGTTCTCCTATTTCGGCCTTTAAACCTTCACGTTGTTGATTTGCGTCATCTTGGGATTTTAGCATAAAATCTTTCATTGCGTTCAGTGTCTCCTGTATTGTTTGAAGGGTAGGTTGCGATTGCGCTTTCTCTTTTTCTTTGGCTAGCATAGTTGCAGAGGTGCTTTAATGTACAGGAGATGGCTGAGGTGATACTTGGGGTGATGTAGCAGAGGTTAAAGTTTGTTTTTTAATAGTCTTTGTATATGTGGATGTACTCGACATCCTAATTAATTCTTGGATAATGCTCTTCTGTAATCTTTTCTAGTACCTTTCTGATAATTAAATTTATATTAATTTATATTATATATATATCCAAATCCTACACGGGAAGAAACCCGAATATACCAAGACCGTCATATATATATATATATGTGTGTTTTCGTAAATTTTCACGGGTATATGTATGTAGATTGTTCTGAGTTCGGGTTTTGCCCTGTGTAATATTTTGCATGTCTATGCGACGTTTCGGTGAAATCACATTCACCATCATCAGGCTGAAGTTCCAAGCTTCGTCCATTTTACAACAACACGAAGCTTGGAACTTCAGCCTGATGATGGTGAATGTGATTTCACCAAAACGTCGCATAGACATGCAAAATATTACACAGGGCAAAACCCGAACTCAGAACAATCTACATATATATATGTGTGTGTGTGTGTGTGTGTTTGTGTGTGTTTGTGTGTGTTTTCGCAGATTTTCACGGGTACAGGTATGACGGTCTTGGTATATTCGGGTTTCTTCCCGTGTAGGATTTGGATATATATATAATATAAATTAATATTATATTAATATACCAAGATCGTCATATATATGAGCTATCCAGGACAAACACAAACCCCCCAAATATATCCTAGACCTTACCAACCACTGCCTGACCAATACATACTTCATCTATAATGAACAAAGATATAAACAGATAGAGGGAGCCCCCATGGGATCACTTCTCTCACCGGTCATCGCCAACCTCTATATGGAATATTTTGAAAATAATGCATTAGAGCAATCCAAATACAAACCTAAACTTTGGCTGAGATATGTTGATGATACCTTTGTAATTTGGCCACATGGTAAGGAAAAACTAGACAATTTCCTCACACATCTTAACAGCCTACACCCCAAAATACAGTTTACTATGGAAACAGAAATCAATGATCAACTTCCCTTTCTAGATGTACTGGTCTATAAAAAACCCAATGGCAGCCTAGGACACACTATCTACCAAAAGAAAACCCATACCAACCGTTATCTAAATGCACACTCACACCACCACCCCGCACAAATCACCTCAGTGGCCAAAACTCTCATCACCAGAACCAAACGCTTAGCTGACCATGAGCACTTAAAAACTGAATTGAACAAACTCAAAGATGTATTAATTTCTAATGGATTCGAAGAGAAAACAATCACAAATCTAATCAAAAAAGAGACACCCCCCAAAAAACAAGATCAAGAACAGGACAATGGTACCACCATCCTCCCTTACATCAAGGGCACCACAGACAAAATTAGTAAAATCCTGCACAAACATAACATCAAAACTTCATTTTGCACCAACCAAAAAATATCTAATATCCTAAGGAGCCCCAAAGATAAAATCCAATTGGAATACCAAGGAATCTATGAAATCCCTTGCAAAACATGTGCAGCCACATACATTGGACAAACCAACCGAAGAGTAAGTGCACGCCTTGCAGAACATGTGAATGCAGTTAAAAAAGAAGATAAGACTTCCTCCCTTGTCCAGCACATTAAAAAAACAGGGCACAAAATTGACTTTGAAAAAACTAAATTACTTCACAAAACAGAGAATTTATATAGAAGAATTGCCCTAGAAGCCATAGAAATTGAAAGGAGCCCCCTTTGCATGAATAAAAGAGATGACACGTCCCGCCTACCAGAAATTTGGAAACCAGCCTTAAACAAAAAAAACACCTCATAAAAATCACCATTCAATCCTTCTAATAATTATGATTTTGGACTTTTGAAATTTGGAAACCAGCCTTAAACAAAAAACACTTCATAAAATCACCATGTCAATCCTTCTAATAATTATGATTACACCAACCAATCAGATCACTGAAACATAATCACCCAATCTATTTGCTACATTCAAACCAAATCTCCACCCCCACACTATACACTAGGAAGAAATGACAGTTGCAGACATTCCATTTTACAACAGCACGAAGCTTGGAAACTTCAGTCTGATGATGGTGGATGTGATTTCACCGAAACGTCGCATAAACATGCAAAATATTACACAGGGCAAAACCCGAACTCAGAACAATCTACATATATATATATATATATATATATATACACATACATACATACATACATACATACATACATATATATGACGGTCTTGGTATATTCGGGTTTCTTCCCGTGTAGGATTTGGAAATTTCTGGCGACGTTTCGACGAGGTCTCACTCGTCATCTTCAGGCTGGTGTTTCTGTCCTTGTTCTCAGGCGAACACTGCGAGACCTGAACTGCCTTCCTTCTATAAATACTGGTGGCTGGGTGTGGTTTGATGGCTCAGCAATTGCCTGCTGTGTAGAAACTTCCTGGTGAGTCAGTGGGGTAACAATTGGGGTCGTTGATGTAGCTGAAGTATGCTGATTAGTTAATGGTTGTAGATTAGGCGTGTTATCCTGAGTAGTTGGAACTTGCAGGCTACTTGATTGTTTTACAATGTGTGTTCTGAGTCTGGTTTCTATGGCTGGGATACGTTTGAGGGCTGGTTTCCAGATGTCTGGTAAGCTAGAGGTATCATCCCGCTTGTTCATATTTTGGGGATGTTTTTCTATCTCGATGGCTTCCATGATTATTCTTTTGCTGTAGTGTTCTGTTTTGGAAATTAATTTGGTACTGTCAAAATCAATTTCATGTCCTGTAGTTTTGAAGTGTTGGAAAAGGGAGGAGGTTTTTTCTTTTTTCTTTAATGCATTCTTATGTTCTGCAACACGTGCATTTACTCTCCTGTTCGTTTGTCCAATATATGTGGCTGGGCAGATTTTACACGGTATTTGATAAACTCCCTGGTTTTCTAGTTGGATATTGTCTTTCGGGTTTCTTAGGATGTTGGCTATTTTTTTATCTGTAATCATGGAAGCCATCGAGATAGAAAAACATCCCCAAAATATGAACAAGCGGGATGATACCACAGAAACAATAATACAACAATATATCAAGAGTAATAATGAAAGGATCTAAAAATATATTTATGTATTACCTCCTTCCACTTAGTCCACTTAATATTCTTTATACTTTATCAATACTAAAAATATAGACCTAATTCTTGTCTTAAAAAGTTTCAGTCTATTTTAAAATAACAATGTATAGTATATAATTTTGAGTCAATATATCAATATATCAAAGGAGAAGCTTATTTCAATATTCACTCTTACATAAAAAAATTTATCAATTAGCTAAATAGATAGTCTTATTTATCAATATAAAATTTGCAATAATAAAATTACTAAATATCAAAATGGAGACAGAAAAGAGAAAGTAACCAGAGGCAAAGGAGAAAGAAAGAGAATTTTAATTAAAGCATTTTAATCCATACAACAACTTATCAAAAGAAAGGCAGAAATTAATTATGTTACTTTTCATATAAAATAATTTTCTTATATCTTGGCTAAGTTTATTACCTACTGGAAATTTATTATTATTATTGTTGCTCTTAAAAAAAGACACCACACCAGGGGAGGGGAGGGGGGGGACCAGAAAGGATTTAGCAATTCATTATTTCAATTAATTCTATTTCAAAATATCTATTAATATACAGTGATCCCTCGAGTTTCGCGATCTCAATCTTCGCGAAACGCTATATCGCGATTTTAAAAAAAATTAATTTAAAAAAAACCACTTCCGTGTTTGGCTTCAGGACTCAGCTGGGAAGCGGCGCGGCTGTTTTAAAAGGTCGCAGCCGGCCTGGGGGGCTTCCCAGCACCCCCCCGAGCCCCCAACCCGGGTTCGGGGGGTGCTGGGAAGCCCCCCAGGCCGGCTGCGACCTTTTACAACAGCCGCGCCGCTTCCCAGCTGAGTCCTGAAGCCAAACGCGGAAGCTCACCTTTGGCGTTTGGCTTCAGGACTCAGCTGGGAAGCGGCGCGGCTGTTTTAAAAGGTCGCAGCCTGGAGACCGCTAAGGATATCGCTCTGGGAGAGGGGGCAACTGCCCGGTTAAAAGCAAGAATCCACCCCCTAGCCAAACTGCTTTTTTCCTGTTTAGCGCTCGAACGCCGTGCTAAACAGGAAAAAAGCTGTTTGGCTAGGGGGTGGATTCTTGCTTCTTAACCGGGAGCAGTTGCCCCCTCTCCCAAAGCGATGTTCCAAAGCGGTCTCCGGGAAGCGACCAAGGGAAAGGCAGTCCCCTGCCTTTCCTTCAGCTCTAAAGAAGCGGCAACTGCCCTGCCTTCCCCCAGCCAGTTAACCGAGCACTTCAAGTTAACTGGCTGGGGGAAGGCGGGGCATTTGCCTCCTCTTTCAAGCTGAAGGAAAAGCAGACGACTGCCTTTCCCTCGGTCGCTTCCCGGAGACCGCTTTGGAACATTGCTTTGGTTGCTCCTGCCTCTCCTGCAGCGGAGAGAAGCGGCAAATGGCCAGCCCTTCCCCCAGCCGATTCCACGCATGCTTTGGATGCGCCTGCCTTTCTTACAGCGAAGACAGGCGGCACCTTCCCGAAGCGCTCGGTGAAGCCGCTGGGGGAAGGGCTGGGCCATTTGCCGCTTCTCTCCGCTACAGGAGAGGCAGGAGCAACCAAAGCAACGTTCCAAAGCGGTCTCTGGGAAGCGACCGAGGGAAAGGCAGTCGTCTGCTTTTCCTTCAGCTTGAAAGAGGAGGCAAATGCCCCGCCTTCCCCCAGCCGGTTAACTTGAAGCGCTCGGTTAACTGGCTGGGGGAAGGCAGGGCAGTTGCCGCTTCTTTAGAGCTGAAGGAAAGGCAGACGACTGCATTTCCCTCGGTCGCTTCCCGGAGACCGCTTTGGAACATTGCTTTGGTTGCGCCTGCCTCTCCTACAGCGGAGAGAGGTGGCAAATGGCCAACCCTTCCCCCAAAAGCTTAGCTGAGTGCTTCGGGAAGGTGCCGCCTGTCTTCGCTGTAGGAGAGGCAGGAAGCCCCCCAGCAAGCCCCCCAGGCCGGCTGCGACCTTTTAAAACAGCCGCGCCGCTTCCCAGCTGAGTCCTGAAGCCAAACGCGGAAGTTCGCCTTTGGCGTTTGGCTTCAGGACTCAGCTGGGAAGCGGCGCGGCTGTTTTAAAAGGTCGCAGCCGGCCTGGGGGGCTTCCCAGCACGCCCCCGAACCCCCAACCTGGGTCTTCCCGGCCGCCCACGCAAAGGGGAAACCCCGGCTCCTCGCTGATGCCCGCCGCCCGCCAGCCCACCAGCAAGAGGGGGAAGACCCACGGAAGGTTCCTTCGGCCGCCCAGCAGCTGATCTGCTCGGTAGCGTAGCAGCAGTGAGGAGCCGAATCGGGTTTCCCCTTTGCGTGGGCGGCGGGGAACGCAAACTCCACCATCTACGCATGCGCGGCCATAGAAAAAAAAGGGCGCGCATGCGCAGATGGTGTTTTTACTTCTGCAACCCTACATCGCGAAAAATCGATTATTGCGAGGGGTCTTGGAACGGAACCCTCGCGATAATAGAGGGATCACTGTATTCAATACCTAAGGAGAAAAAAGGGAAGGAGCGAAGTAAGAAAAGAGAAAGAAAATATAAAGGGAAAACACCAATAATATACTTATAATTTTCAGTCAAATGTAGAGGTCCTTTGTTGATTGAAGTTCTAAGAAAATTTTTATTATTTTTACCAGTTCTTTTGTGATTATTCTCTAAGTTCCAAAGTACAAAATAGTAAAAGAGTAAAATTAATCCAAATTTATGTAGTTCAGTACTCCGATAGTAAATCCAAGTCTAATGCGAACACAAAGCCAAAATCCAGTATTTTAATCCAAAGATATCAGGAAAAATAATTTTAGTTCAGTTCCAAATGTAAATCTTGAAATAAATCCTCAAAGACGACAAAGGAAAGGACAAAGAAAAAGTTTCCTCTTTGCAGAGAATTTAGCGAATAAGACCGAGAATCCAGAGACAGCATATCCAATCGAAATCACTCCAACAATACAATACTTCTTATTGTAATTCACCAGTTGCAAGATATCACATAGTTCATTAAATTGTTAGTTTATTTGTTGATTTATTCCGTTTTGAAAGTAAAGATCGAAAAAAGGAAACGTAATCCCTCTGCAGATAGAAAAATAGTGCCTGGGATTTGACGTTATTCTGAACTTGCTGAAATTCAAATCTTTATTAAATCTTTATTAAATCATGTCTCCTAATATCCTCTTCCAAGCTATAGTTTTCTATCCAGTCTCAGTCCTAGAAATCAGCTCAAATCCAATTTTAGAAATTTAATTCGGTATAGAAAGAGGGAAAAAGTAGTTCCGGCTGTCTGTTCTTTTCCAGCCCCAAGATATGAATTTTCCCTTAAAACTTTCTTTATTTGCCTTATTATTTTAAAAGTTCAATTTGATCAAATCTTCCAAGTTTATTATATAGTAATAAAATTATACCTTGAATCTTCTTTTCTCTTTTGTATTCTCCTTCTGCTTTTGCTGCTCTTTCGAAATTTTAGGTTCTTCTTATTATTTTCTTGATTCCCACTGGTATGGACGGACCACAATGGCCAAGTCCTCTGGGAGTTCGAGGATCGGTTCTCCCTTCCCCAGAGCTGTGGGGCGATCCCTTGCCTCTGGAGCTTCGGCAGTAGCTCCTCGGTTGCAGGGAAGCCCCGTGTTCTAGGAACGGGCCATCCAGACCCGAACTGACCACAAAACGTGACCTCTGGAGGGGTAGAAGGAGTCCTGGGGACAGAGCCCTGCCCCAGAGCCTCCGCTGCGATCCCGGACCAAACCGGAAGTCCAGAATCCAGTTTTATTGGGATAGTTTGAAATAAATATAAAAACTTTGGGAGTATACTCATTTTAATGGTTGCAATTCTTCCTATCAGTGATAGTTGCAATTTTCCCCATTTTTCTAATTCTGTTTTAGTTTGATTTACAAATTTTTTATAGTTATCTTCTTTTGATGAACATCTGTTAGTTAAATTTATTCCTAAATATTTAATTCTCTTTGTGTTTATGAATCCTAGTTTGCTTTCCAATTCCTCATTTTGCTTGTTCGTCATATTCTTCATCATGAATTTTGTTTTCTGTTTATTGATTTTTAGGCCTGCCGCCTCTCCATATTCTTCTATTTTTCCTATTAAATATTGTCCTGTTTCTAGCGGTTCTTCTAGAAAAAATATTAGATCGTCCGCGAAAGCCTGTAACTTATACTCTTCTTTTTTAACTTTTGTTCCTTTGATATTGCTGTCTTTGTGGATCTCATTTAACAGGGTTTCAAGTACTAATATGAAGAGCAAAGGAGATAGCGGGCATCCTTGTCTAACCCCTTTGTTTATTTGGAATGTTTTTTTAAATATAATTTTTATTTACAAATATATATTAAAACAATAACAACTGACAATACATTTACATCTAAACAATGTACAGAACACACACGAAACTTAAAAAGACGAATCTATTTTGTCACCCCTCCCCTCCTACGGCTGGCTCTACTGACAGCCAACATTTGGTTCTAAGCGGTATTGAGACCAGTGATTTCATTAATAACCTAGATTTAATGTTTTGTATTGTATATTAATGCATGCAAATTCTTTTTATACAATTAATAATAAAACATACCTAACTCGCTTTCTATTGAATAGACAGAAAAAAGGTTATATTGATTCTTGGTGTTTTTGCCTTTATAACATTTCTTTATCACGCAGCACTACTAGTAATTGTTCTTTTATTCAACCATGTATAGAAGTCTTTCCAAATCTGATAGTATTTTGAGTTGTCTTGTTCTTTTAGCTCCATTGTTAGCTTGTCTGCTTCTGCACAATCTAGCATTTTTTTAAATTAAATTCCGTTCATTCGGCATTGTTTCATCTTTCCAGAATTGGGCTATAGTTATTCTTGTTGATGTTATTAAGTGTACTATCAAATAGTACTTTAGCTAATCTTGCGGGTGGCATATGCCACCTATAGAACATTTTGATTGCATTTTCTTTGTACGCAGTGGATTTTGTGATTTTATAATTAGTGTGCCAT
This sequence comes from Erythrolamprus reginae, assembly GCF_031021105.1. Lineage (NCBI taxonomy): Eukaryota > Metazoa > Chordata > Lepidosauria > Squamata > Dipsadidae > Erythrolamprus > Erythrolamprus reginae. The sequence goes on from NC_091963.1 coordinate 67,168,857, forward strand.
ATTGTTTCCCATTGGTCTAATTGGATTGTATGACCAATATTTTTAGCCCAAGCTATCATATTACCTTTAACAATTTCTTCAACATTTTGATATTCTAATAATATTTTATATATATTCGTGATTGATTTTTTGTTTGGTCCTAATAAGATTTTATGTAATGGTGTGTCATTTTTCTGTATTCCATATTTTTCAATGTCTACTGATGTTATTTGATAATAGGGCCACCAATCTATTTTAAATCCTTCTTCTTCTAATTGTATTCTTGATTTTAGCTTTGTTTCTTTGTCCAATAATTGTGAATATTTTAACAATTTTGGCAGGCTTAGGGTATTCGGGTATGTTATTGCTTCTATACTCGAAAACCATAACGGTATTTTAGAGTAATGCTGTTTCCTGATTATGTTCCACGTGTCTAATAATAATTTTCTGATCAAGTGTTGTTTGAAATAAGAGTGTGTGGCGGCTTTATTGTCCCAAATGAAACGGTGCCATCCGGACTGAATGTTATGTCCTTCCAGGGCGAGTAATCTTATATTTTGGAGCCGTATCCATTCTCTAATCCAAGTAAGGACTGCGGCTTGATAGTATAGTTTAAAGTCAGGTAGACTGAGGCCACCTTGTTTTGGGCTATTTTGCATCCATTTAAGTCTAATTCTTGCTTTTTTTGCCTTGCCATATGAATTTGGATATTAATTTATCTAAATTTTTGAAGAATGTTCCTTCTAATTTAATTTGAATTGTTTGGAAAAGATATAAAAATTTTGGTAATATGGTCATTTTTATTGTTGCAATTCTTCCTAGCAGTGAAATTAGCAATTTGGTCCAGGTATCTAATTGTAATTTTGTTTTATTTAATAGTACATCATAATTGTCTTTTTTTAATGTTATACATTTAGATGAGAGATTAATTCCTAGGTATTTAATTATTTCTGTAGTCTCCAGATCCAGTTCTCTAGTTAGAGTTTGTTTATCTTCTGTTGTTATGTTCTTAGTTATAATTTTAGTTTTAACTTTATTAATTTTAAGTCCTCCTAGGAGTCCATAATTATTTATTTCTTCCAATAGTTTTTTACCTGTTTGTATCGGGGTTTTAATGATGAAAGCTATATAATCGGCAAAGGCTTGTAATTTGAACTCTTGACCCTTGGATTTAAGGCCTGTTATTTCTTCATTTTTACGTATTTGGTTTAATAGTATTTCGGTACATAAAATAAACAGAAGAGGCGATAGGGGACATCCCTGATGGACTTCCTTGTATATGTGGAATGTATCTGTTGTCTCTCCATTGATTATGACCTTGGCTGATTGTTTTGAGTATATTGTTCGAATTGTTCTAATAAAATTTTGTCCAAAATTCATTTTAGTCAGTACCTCAAATAGAAATTCCCAGTTCAAATTGTCGAATGCTTTTTGGGCATCCATAAATATTATTGCAGCTGCTTTTTCCGGATGTGACTCGTAAAATTCTAAAGTGTCAAGCATTATTCTGGTGTTGTTTTGAATGTGTCTATTAGGTAAAAACCCATTCTGGTCGGGGTGTATCCATTTATTTAAGATTGTTTTAAGTCTATTGGCCATTATAGCTGAGAAAATTTTATAATCTGTGTTCAATAATGCTATAGGTCTGTAATTTGTTATTTTTTCTTTTTCTTTCTTTTCTTTGGGGATTAATGTTATCAGGGAGTCCATCCATGAGTTCAACATTTTACCTAAGGTTAATACTTCATTAAATATTTCTAACATCAAATCCTTTAAGGTATCTCCTAATTCTTTGTAATATTCTGCCTGATATTACTTATCCCTAAATACCACAATTCGCTTCTTACTATGCTACAGAGCCCCAGACTACGACATCGAACATGCTAACAAATTATCCACATTACTAACGTGGGCAACCAACTGCCCATACCTCATTATCTTCCTCGGAGACCTCAACCTACCACACATTAACTGGTCCTTAAATGAGTGCAGCACGGAACCCATCCATTCTACTATATATAATACCAACAGATGGACAAGTACGGGCCCCAGTCACCTCGACTGACTCGTTGTCAGTCGACTCTGTTTTCCAATTGGAGTCGAGGTCCCCTCGGATCCGAGCGATTTTATCAGCGAAAAACGTGTTAAAAGCCTCGGCACTACTCTGCAAGGGCTCCCCCACTCCCCCCTGATTAAGAAGGGAACGGGTCACCCTAAACAGAGCAGCCAGGCGGGATTCCGCTGATGCAATCAAGGCAGCATGATACGCACATCTTGCCGCCTTGAGCGCTACTTTGTAAGTCTTAACATGAGCTCTTACAAGTGTTCGATCGGATATATTATAGATAAAATTGTATTGACTTTATAACATAACTTACTGTGCTTTCTTATATATATTATAAATAAAATTGATTGATAAGATTGAATCTTTTATCCCTCTATTCTATATATACCTTATTTTCATTCTATACGTTAAAAAGTTATTTTTCTACTAACTCATTAATACCTTTAAATCTTTAAACAGAATTAATTGACTAACATATTAATACACGCTCAAAGATACTAATACTATCCTACCCTTTACATTTATCCAAATAATCTTACTAATCCAAAAATCGAATTCTATTTCAAAAACTAACGTGAAGTATCGAATAAAAAACCTGAAGATGTCTTCAACAAACTAAACAACAATAACAAAAAAACCCACTACACAATTGGCCACACCATCCTCCCAACGCCCACCAGAAACAACTCCTACAGACAAAACAACGTTACCTCAAGCCTCACAACCACCCCAGAACATTACAATGGCCTCACTTTTTGAAATGATGATCGGGATGCAAGAATCCATCAATCGCAACCACGAATCAATGTATGCAAGTATGGGGATAATGCGAGATGACATCAAAAAAATGCAGGACCACGTTGGCAACTTAGACGAATGCATGGGAAAACTAGACAACAAAATGGAAGCGGTACAGGAAATAGTAACTACTAACAGTAAAAAAATCCAAACAATAGAAGAGAAAAACGAATGAACAGAAACGCGCCTTCAATTCACAGAGGCTAGAGCAGAATATATAAACAAAAACCTAGAAGAGGCGGTGATGAATCTAGAAATGGAAAAATCTGCCTTTTTTCTTCGATTTCAAAATGTGAAGGAAGCAGATGACCAAGACCTTCCACAAACTATGTCCGAAATTCTTTCAAAAATGACTGGGAAAACAAAACAAGAAACGTTAGAACAAATTGACGAAATATACCGAGTCTCTACCTCATTTGCACGTAGACATTGACTACCGCGGAAAATACATATAAGATTTACAAAGAGAAGCACATGCGACGAAATATATAGAACATCAAAAGAAAACGTAATTTCACATAGAGGAAAAGAGATTACAGTATTAAGACAGATTCCCAGACAAGTATGAGAAAGACGTAAACCCTATCAATTCCTAACAACCAAATTAAACAAAAATAAAATCATGTTTAAATGGCTGATACCAGAAGGAATACTCGTAACTCTACTTGACAAGAAATAAGTACACCGGACGACGCAAAGGAATTCTACGAAGAGTTACTAAAACCTCTCGAAGACAGATTCCTAAAAGAAATAGACGCTAAAGATACAATGAATACAGAAGAGTCAAATCTAGAAGACATCATTCAAGAAAAAGAACCGGAAACAACACAGATCGAAGAAAATGACCCACAGCAACTACAAAACAAACATGAAAGACAAGGGCCGATCATAAGGGCAAAAGCCGAAGCCAGAAAATAAAAATGACAAAAAACCAGATATTACAACACAAAGAGACGACATCACCATATTCTCAACTAACATCAATGGATTGAACTCAGACAGAAAAAGAGAATTTTTTTTCCACAAACTTCTAAGTCACAACTTTCACATAATATGTCTACAAGAAACACATATTGTAAAAAAAGATACCGCGGCCCTATTACTCCCAGGTCTTGGCGAACTTTTCACTTCCTCAGCATCAGTTAAAAGGAGAGGGATAGCCAATATAAACCAAAACTTATATATGAAGAACCCGACGGTCAAATTCTAATGGTACAAATAACGATAAAAAACGAACAGTTAACAATAATAGGAATATATGCACCCACTATCAATCAATCAATCAATCAATCAATCAGTATTCTACACACAACTACACAAAAAAATTCTTGAATTGAACTTAACAAATTTTATTATAATGGGTGACTTCAATGTGATACACAATAAAAACAAAGACCATAAGAGTAGCAAACAACACTGTTTACGAAAAACCCTCCCAGCCACATTTGACTATCTAACATACGAATTTGCACTTAAGGATATATGGATAACACATACACAGTACAGTTTCTTCTCATACCCACACAAATCTTGGTCGCGCATAGATATGGCTTGGTCCAATTCTTATATTATAAACCAAACAAAAGAAATAAAGATCTTACCTGCCACTTGGGCTGATCACAATCCCATACTCTTAACTCTCAACAACCAGGATTCCATAACGCACAAAATATGGACTATGAACTATTCCAACATAAATGAAAAACATTTCAAAACTAAAATAGAAAACGAACTACCACCCTTTATAACAATTAATTGCGAAGGAGATATGACATTGCAGGTAGTTTGGGATACAATGAAAGCCTACATATGTGGAATATATATATCCTACTCAGCCTACACTAATAAACAAAAAAGAGAGAAACTTAACAATCTCAACACTAAATTACAGGAAGCAGAAACAACATTACAACAATACCTGGATGACACAGCAACATTAATTAAAATTAAAACTATAAAACATGAAATAAACCTAGAAACTCAACAACAACTTACTGCCAAATACAAAACTTTAAAACAACTAAATTTTGAATCCGCTAATAAACCCGGACGATGGTTGGCTTTTAAATTGGCGCAACAAAAAGCCGACAAAGCCATAGAATCTCTTTACGATAACTTGGGCCTACTGAAAACAAATACAGAAGAAAAGGAAAACATAATACAACAATTTTACCAGGACCTATATAACTCAGACAAACCAGATAACCCTGCAATTAAGAAATACTTAGCTTTAAACGAAACACTACAGATAATGGAGGAAGAAAGAACAAAACTAAATAGGAATATCACTCCTACAGAAATTAAATTGGCCATTGCAAAACAACATAACAATAAAACCCCAGGACCCGACGGTATCCCCTTGGAATTTTATAAACATCACCAGGACATACTAGAACCAATAATGCTAAAACTATATAACCAGGCACTACAACAAGGCAAGCTTCCGAAAACATAGTCTGAAGCTTACATTACTATCATACCAAAAGAAAATAAAGACAAAAAATACTTAGAAAATTACCGACCAATTTCACTACTAAACACGGATTATAAAAAATTTTCATCAATAATTGCAGAATGCCTCAAAAATATCTTAAACAACATTATACATCCTGATCAAAACGGATTTCTCCCAACAAGAAATATAAGTAATAATACCTGGCCATACTCAACAGTATAGAATACTATAGCGAAAACCTTGATAAACCAGTGGCGCTCACGTTTATAGACCTGAAAAAAGCCTTTGATTCTCTCTATTGGGAATATTTCATAACACAAATAGAACATATAAAATTTGGAGACAACTTTATCAACCTAATAAAATCTATTTACTCCCAACAAATAGCAAAAATACTCTTTAACAAAACTATCACAGAAAAAATAACAGTAATGAGAGGAGTACGTCAGGGATGTCCCTTAGCACCTTTAATTTTTATATTAGCTATAGAAACACTTCTAAAAAATATAAGAAATAATGAGCAAATAAATGGACTTAAAATAAAAAAGGAACACTTTAAACTTCAAGCTTTTGCAGACGACAATAGTATTCACAATTCAAGATCCACTTAAATTACCCCATATTTTAATGAGTGAACTTCATAGATTTGGGGAAATAACCGGTCTCAAAATTAATCTAGACAAAACCCAAATTATAACTAAAAACATGACACCAGAACAAAACTCCATATTAGAGCAAGCTCTTAATGTAAAAATAGTGTTGCTGCGCTTTTAATAGCCCAGGTATCCCCAAAGAAACACCTTTTGAGCATTTGCTCTAAACGTTTGTCTTCAGGTTTTAATACTTCTTCTGCTTCACCAAGCATAGCAGCTGCAGAGTGAAGAATCTTTACTGGTTCATCAGCTTTAGGGCAGACAAGAAGATCTTCATAGGGTGGAGAAAGCTTATATAACTTCTTGTCCTTAGATGTGGGATTGAAATCATAAGATGGATGGTCCCACTGCTTGAGCAGAGCATCTTTGAACAGTTTTGGCATGGGGATGACCTCATTGTCTTCCTGTTCCTCCATAAAATATGGTAGGTTCTCTTCAGGTGTAGCTGTAGAAGGATCAGATGGTTTATCCTGACTAGCTAAGCCTGTGGCAACTCTTGCTTTGAATAGAAGAGATTTGAAGAGTTGGAAGGGAAAGATTGCAGCAGGAGATGGAATCTTGATCTGTGATTCCTCATCCTCTGACAAGGACTGGAAAGGGTCATCCTTGTCCTCTACGTCCATATCATCATTCTCATCCTGAGAGGAATCTAAATCTTCTTGGACTGGAATTCTGTAGGTTGAGAAGGAACTCATGTGCCTAGGAGCCCATGAGGGAGGACGAGAGTGAGGAGGCACATTGATAGCCGAGAGCTTGGCATCAATGGCTTGAGATAAAGCAGAATACATAGTTTGAAGCTCTGGGGGAAGGTTAGTAATCGTAACAGGTAGTGAGGGAGATACCCTGAAGGCCTGGACTGGATCTGGCTTGGAGGGATTTTCCATCATAATATCTAGCTCCTCTGGACCTAAGCCCCATAGGTTAGGTTGGGATCTGTTTAGTTTGGCTCATCCAGAGAAAGCACAGGGACACCAGAGGGAGGCAATTTAGAAGCCTCTGGAGGGTCAGAGGGGCTAACGTGCACTTGGGCCTGCACTCTTAAACGTTTAGCCATCTCTCATGAATCTTTTGAAGAGCTTGGTCCCATCTCTTCTCAGCCCTGGTGGGTCTAGCCATTGGAGGGGCTCCCGAGGAAGAGCAGGAAGAGGCCTGGGGGATGGTGTCAATTTCATCACCAGTAGGCCTAACCTCTCTGGGACCCTTAGAAGAAGTGCCTCTCTTGGGAAACGAAGTCATGGCCTGAACAAATTACAGGAACAAGACTTGAGCCAAAGGGGTGGGAGAAGCTATAAATGGTCAACGTTCCCAAGAGTAAGGGGGCCCAAGCTCCTAGGCCCAGGAGCATCTGCAGCTCAAAGGCAATCTGGTCAGTACCAGAGTTTGTGCCCGTGAGTACAGAAGGGCAGGCCTCACTAATTTAAAAAAGTAAACCAAGGCACACTGGTTTGAAGACCTAGCCAGGGCCACGCGGTGGACTTGATGGTGCCAGGCAGGACACGCGTGGGCGATCCGCAAGTGCCAAAATTACTGGGCGCTGAGGGCCTTCACGCCAGAAATAAACTGCTCTACCGTTTTTAAAAAAGGAGGGGTGACTAAAATCCAGGAGACAGACAAGAGCGCTTGTTAAAGTGTCCCACACTGCCAGAGGAAAAAGGAACCCTTTTTTTCTCTAATTTTAGCTTGCCGGCAAAACCTCCTAGCAGATTAGATTTATAGTAAATACAATCCGGCAGCAGCACGAGCAAGGTGACTGCGAAGAATGCAGCTGTAGCCGCGCCACGGCTTCTCACTTGGCGCCGAGCCCAGTAAAACTGGCGTGAACAAGGCAAGCTTTAAAGAAAAGGCAATAGCTAATTTTACTTAGCTGAAATTGAAGAAGAAACAAAGAGGGAAGGTGTTATTCAGAGGAGCGAGCTACCACATGTCCTGCCGAATTGCAGGACTGAGCGAATTCTGGGGAAGGGGCAGATCCAGCAGTCTTTTTAAAGACTAGGCTCGGTCCTATGCAGATTGGACAGCGAGCAATCCATGTGACTGCTGGACCCGCTCTTTCAGTATGGATAAATTTCTCATTCTTCTGGCAAGGAAAACCATAAAATGAGACTAGGGAATATAGGGTGGGTTTTGTGGTCAAAAACACCTTACTAGGATTAATCACTTCACCTGTCGTAGAGAGTGAGAGAATTCTGTCTTTAAATCTCCACTTGCTAAGAGGACCTGTCACTTTTATTAGCGCATATGCACCAACTTTATCATCATCAGTAGAATCTAAAGACCAATTTTATGATGATCTGATCACCACTATGAAGAAAGTCCCTGAGAAAGAATCAATGTTTATACTTGGTGATTTTAATGCCAGAGTTGGAGCCGATTATAGTTCTTGGCTTACATGTTTAAGTCCATTTGGCAGTGAGAAGATGAATGAAAATGGCCAATTCCTTCTGGAGTTTTGCTGCTACTACGATTTATGTGTTAGCAATACATTCTTCAAAATAAAGCTTCAAAACAGAGTCTCTTGGAGGCATCCATGATTAAGGTACTGACACCAGCTCAACTTTATTCTGATCAGGCACTCTAATCTTCCCAGTATTACAATCACGTGTAGCTATCAGGATGCTGAATGTGATATAGACCACTTCTTGGGGTTCAGCAGAATAAAACTGCAAACAAAGAGATTGCCTTACTCGAAAAAGGACGGAAGACCACGAATTGACATCAGCAAGACCTGCAACTAAATCAAAGTGCAGGAATTTGCACTTGCATTAGAGGAAACGCTCCCAGGCCCTGTGCTCTCGGATTCAGATAGCAGCTGACACAGGTAACATCAAGGGGATGTATGATGTCATCAAGGTAGGACCAACACAGAAGAAATCTGCCCCTTTGAAATCTGCTACAGGTGAGATTATTCAGGACCGAACACAACAGATAGCACACTGAGTGTAGCACTACTCTGAGTTATATTCTAGAGAAAAATGTGATAACTGACTAGGCTTAAACACACTGAGTAATGAGCCAACTTTAGAGGAACTAAATGCAGCTCTGGAGTCCTTCACCTCAGGCAAGGCACACAGGAAAGATAATATCCCTGCCAAAATTTTGGAGTGCTGCAAAGAGATCATCCCCACAGAACTGCATACAATCTTCTATCTCTGTTGGACGGAAGGTGGAGTACTGCTGGACATGAAGGATGCAAACACCATCACACTATATAAGAACAAAGGTGACAGGGGTGACCGAAACAACTACCGCAGCATCTCTCTTCTTAGTGTGGTAGGGAAGCTGCTTGCCCGTGTAATATTGAAGAGGCTTCAAGTGCTTGCAAAGAGAGTCTATCCAGAATCACAGTGTGGATTCCAAGCCAACAGGTCCACTATCGATATGGTATTTTCTCTTAGACAGCTACAAAGGAAATGCAGGGAACAAAGACAGCCACTTTTTGTAGCATTTATAGATCTTACAAAAGCTTTTGACCTGGTTAGTATGGACAGTCTTTATAAAATCCTCCCCAAGATGGGCTGTCTACCCCAGCACCTCGACATCATAATGTCCTTTCATGAGGAAATGAAGGGCATGGTAATTTTTAATGGCTTAACATCAGATTCCTTTGACATTTGAAGTGGAATGAAACATGGCTGCATCCTTGAGCCAACACTCTTTTTCAAAGCAGAAGCATGCTTTTGGAACTGTAACAGAAGGAGTCTATCTCTGGACCAAGTCAGATGAAAAACCCTTTAGCTTCTCTAGATTGAGAGCAAAGTCCTACTGAAATGTTTATGGGATTTCCTCTTTGCTGATGATGATGCTGTTACTGCTCATTCTGCTGAAGACCTTCAATGACTTATTGACTTTTTTAGCAAGGGCTGCCAAGATTTTGGATTAACAATCATCCTGAAAAAAAAATGCAAGTCATGGGTCAGGACGTGGATTCACCTCCCCATATTACAATCTTTGGACAAGAATTGGAGGTCTTCCATGATTTTGTGTATCTTGGCTCAACCATCACTGGCACATTCTCTCTAGATGCTGAGCTGAATAAATGTATTGGTAAAGTGGCCACCACATTATCTAGGTTCAGAAACAGAGTATGGCTTAGTAAGAAGCTGGCAGAACATACAAAGATCCAGGTTTAGAGCCTGTGTCCTGAGCATACTCTTGTATTGAAGCAAGTCTTCGACCCTTTATTCATGGCAAGAGAGAAAGTTGAATACCTTCCAGATATGCTGTCTCCAAAGTATCCTTGGCATGACAAAATTCCTAATAGCACAGTCTTGAAACATGCTGGAATTTCTAGCATATGTACACTATTGAAACAATGACATCTTTGCTGGCTTGGCATGCTGTGAGAATGAATAATGGGTGGATTCCAAAAGATCTTCTGTATAATGAATTAGTGGAGGAAGACCACAGTTGCGATATAAGGATATCTGTAAGAGGGATATAAAGGCCTTGGAAATGGACATTAACAGCTGGGAAACCTTGACCTCTGATTGTTCAGCTTGAAGGCTAAAGATGCAGCATGACTTTCACCAGTTCGAGGAGACACTTGTTCAGCATGCTGAGGCAAAAGGTAGTCCTGGACTAGTGAAATCTGGGAGCCAGGCAGGGAACAGAATGGTTCTGCAGTCAGTATCGAAGCGATTGCCACTCTCAGATTGACTTTTTAGCTACACTAGATGCTGTTCTAGAAGCTCTTTCCAGAGCACAATACTATAGCCTTTCAAGACTGAAGGTTGCAATAATTACCAGCTGCTAATGACCTTCCCAGTAACTGCCTTGCAGGCTTTTTCATTGTTTCTGTGAGTGAAGAATGTTTTCCAAACCCTAAGTCTTTGCAGGTTTTTTTCATTGCTCTACTTGCTCAGAATTGTTGTGAGTGCTCCTCATCTACCTCTGGTAATGATAGATTCTGAGGAGGATGAGCCAGGTCCCTCTAGATACCCGGGGCCAGTGGGGTTGCCAGTTGATGCAGAGTGAGAGTGGTGGAGAAATAGACTTGGATAAACCACAAAGGTGGCAGATATGTCAATGGGGGATTGGTCTGAGTCAGAGGGTGAAGAGGACATTAGAGTGGATGAGCCACTTTAGATGCTCGATTCAGGAGGTTACAAAGTAGAACACTTGTATGGTAAAAGGTAGTTTTAACTCTGGGGGGTTGCTGACCACTCCCAGCAGGTATAAAAGGGAAGGATTATAGGTAATTCTGGGTGGAGTTTCAACATTGCTTTCATGAATGCTGGGTTAGTTCTGGGATTCCAGACAATGCTCCCTGAAAATACCTGGGTTTTGCTCTGTAAAGTCACCTGCTAGAAGCTGCCTGCCTGCCAGAATGTGGTGAGCTGAATTGTATATCCTATGACTCATTGCCTGTTCTATCTTGCTGGAATGCAATTAGCCCTGACACTGGTGTTTTTCCCAAAGGCTTATCTGATAACTTCACAGCAGTGAAATCTATTGCGTGAACTTTTAAAGACTAAATTCTGCCTGTAAATGTTACTTTTTCATATAGTGTAAATCAAAGCTTGAATTGTAGGTTTTAGCCTTTTGTTTCAATCTGAAAAGCCCAGGATACAACCAGAATGTTTCTTTCCAGACCTAACATGATGGTAACAGTGTTCCCAGCTCTTAGCTGCTTGCAAGCTGTTATTTTTTTCATTGCTTTACTTGCTCCAAATGTTTCTTTCCAGCCCTAACCAGATGCTAACAATGTTCCCAGCTCTTACCAGCTTGCAAGCTCTTTCACTGTTACTCTTTCCAATCCCTAAGTCTGTGCAGGCTTTCCCCCCACTTTTTTTTCTTTTTTTAAAATAGTTTTTATCGATTAAATACATTAAAAACAACAAAGAGTATATATCTGTGTTTGACTGTTTGACTGTTAATTAGGCGTTAATCAACAGGAAGTAAGGATTTAGTTGAATTTAGTAATTTTAAAAGCTTTGAATTATTTAGTGGATGTCATTTTGGAAAAGTTTTGGTTTTACTACAGGACTAAGGAAATCCCGAAACTCATTTTAGATGTCAAGTACTTCTACCTTCATAAGGACTTCTAAAAACAGACTTCATCATCTTCATCTTTGGCCTCACAAGAATCTCCAGCTGTATCTCAACAAAAAATGATAACAAGTATGTTAGCAAAAGAGAAGGAGAAGGAAAAACCCTCATCACAACCCACTCTTCAAACCATTCAAGATACACTGCCATACAAGATTTTATGTAGAAAACTCAGATTTCTATTGATACCAATAGAAATAAAGCAAGGCAGCAACATGAAGACTTAAAAGCTGAAATGGGAGACTTGAAAGCTGAAATGGGAGATTTAAAAGTTGACAGAGGTGAAATGAAGGAAAGAATGAAAGAAATGGATGTAAAAATTGAGGATATACAACAAACTTTAAAAGAGAATGATCAAAGGATTAAGACGGTTGAAGGCAAAATGGAGAAAGTACAGCAAAGAATGGAAGAATTTGAGGAACGCAGCGGTACAATAAACAGAGGATATGATGAGGCAATAACCCATTTAGAATTCCAACGCGCTTCGTACGGATTAAGATTTCAAAATATTTTAGAAGAAAAGGATGAAGATTTAGGTTCAAAAATGGCAGAGATTATAGGAGAGATCTTACAGGTAAACCCACAGGAACTGATAAAAGAAATTGACGAGCTTTATAGAGTACAGACAAGTTTTGCCAGAAAATATAACTTACCAAGAGAGGTCCATATTAAATTTATAAGAAAAGGAATACTATTTCTCGACTAGAATTTTAATTAAAGAAAATATTACCTTCCACTGGCTTATTCCTGAAGGTCTCTCACTGTACTGGCAAGGTGCAAGAATTAAGATTGAGAATGTAGATGACGCCAGGGATTTTTTTTGAAGAAAGTGGCCTGAATAAAACAATAACCATGCAAGGAAGTTATAAAAGCAAGCAGTGAGGAGCTGGGGGCCACCAGCGAAGAGAAGGAGGAATCTTTAGGTGCTAGAAGAAAGCAACCACAAATTCAACAAGATTTGTTTTAAGCAGCAAATTGAGAGAAAACATAGATACCAAGAGATACTATAAATAATTATGTTGACTGATACGAAAAAAATTTCTATCAACGTGAATGGATTAAATAATCCAAGAAAAAGAAATCAAATATTTGCTAAACTTAAAAAACAAAGAGCACAAATAATTATATTGCAAGAAGTGCATATTAAAAAATCTAATAAAAAATTACTATGCAATTCGAAATTAAGGAAAATTTTTACAAGTTTAGCAGATCAGGAAAAAAGAGGCATTGCAATGTATATAGATGAAACAATAGATACAAAACAATTATATAGTGACCAGGATGGTAGAATTTTAATAGTACAAGTTAAATTAGAACCGGAACCTCTTGTCAGTGTATCCATCTATGCACCGAACGAAGACCAAAAAGAATTTTATAAAAAATTACATGACAAAGTAAGTGAATTGGCTATTGAAAATATGATTATAATGGGAGATTTTAATGCAATTCCTAATAGCTTAATGGACCATTCTTGTAAAAAGAAAGATAAGAAAAAGAAAACGATTTTACCAAAGACATTTTGGAAAATGAGTACAGAATTATTATTGAAAGATATTTGGTGCGAACGACATCCATCAACTAAACAGTATACCTTCTATTCTAATCCACATAAAATTTGGACAACAATAGATATGGCTTGGGCTTCGGCGCATATGTCCAAACATATTAAAGACATTGAGATAGAAACAAATAGTTGGGCAGATCATAATCCACTAGTAATTTATTGGAAAGGTAATAAGAAACAAAGTAATTGGCAAATGAATAGAAACATCTTACGAGATCCTCACTATGTTGAATGGATGGAAAAAGAACTAGAGAAAAAAAGAAACAATATGAACAATTAGAGAAAGAATTAAAAGATTTAGAAACAGTATTACAAAGTAATCCTCAAGAAAATAAGGTAAAAAGGGAAATGGGTCTGTTAAAACATAAAATAAATTTGATTGAACAAGAACAAATAGCTGAAAAAATAAAAAGAGCAAAACAGGAATACTTTGAACATGCAAATAAACCAGGACGTTGGTTAGCTTTTAAATTGAGAAAACATAGAGAATCTAAAATGATTTTTAAAAATTTATTTATTTATTTATTTATTACTTAGATTTGTATGCCGCCCCTCTCCGAAGACTCGGGGCGGCTCACAACACGTGGAAACAAATCATAAATAATCTGACAATTTAAAATATTAAAGATTTTAAAAAAGACCCCATATACTAACAGACATACACACAAGCATACCATATATAAATTAAACATGCCCAGGGGAAGATGTTTCAGTTCCCCCATGCCTGACGGCAAAGGTGGGTTTTAAGGAGTTTACGGAAGGCAGGAAGAGTAGGGGCAGTTCTAATCTCCGGGGGGAGTTGGTTCCAGAGGGCCGGTGCCGCCACAGAGAAGGCTCTTCCCCTGGGGCCCGCCAACCGACATTGTTTAGTTGACGGGACCCGGAGAAGGCCCACTCTGTGGGACCTAATCGGTCGCTGGGATTCGTGCGGCAGGAGGCGGTCTCGGAGATATTCTGGTCCAATGCCATGAAGGGCTTTAAAGGTCATAACCAACACTTTGAATTGTGACCGGAAACTGATCGGCAGCCAATGCAGACTGCAGAGTGATGGTGAAACATGGGCATACCTAGGTAAGCCCATGACTGCTCTCGCAGCTGCATTCTGCACGATCTGAAGTTTCCGAACACTTTTCAAAGGTACCCCCATGTAGAGAGCATTACAGTAGTCGAACCTCGAGGTGATGAGGGCATGAGTGACTGTGAGCAATGAGTCCCGGTCCAGATAGGGCCGCAACTGGTGCACCAGGCGAACCTGGGCAAACGCCCCCCTCGCCACAGCTGAGAGATGTTTTTCTAATGTGAGCTGTGGATCGAGGAGGACGCCCAAGTTGTGGACCCTCTCTGAGGGGGTCAATAATTCCCCCCCCCCAGGGTGATGGACGGACAGATGGGATTGTCCTTGGGAGGCAAAACCCACAGCCACTCCGTCTTATCCGGGTTGAGCTTGAGTCTGTTGACACCCATCCAGGCCCCAACAGCCTCCAAGCACCGGCACATCACTTCCACCGCTTCGTTGACTGGGCATGGGGTGGAGATGTAAAGCTGGGTATCATCCGCATATTGATGATACCTCACCCCATGTCCTTGGATGATCTCGCCCAGCGGTTTCATGTAGATGTTGAATAGCAGGGGGGAGAGGACCGACCCCTGAGGCACCCCACAAGGGAGAAACCTAGGAGTCGACCTCTGACCCCCCACTAACACCGACTGCGAATTGGAAGATAGTAAAGGAGCATTAAGATACAGAACAAAGAAAAAAAATGAAATAGTTGTGGAATTTTATAAAAACTTATTCTTCACAAATTAGGCTTCTCCCCAGATTTAATACTCGAGATGAACTATGATCTAGCAGGACAGACCTTGCGGCAAAGGGTGTAAGACATCGAGAGACAGAAGGACTTGGATAGAGCTCCGCTGTTTCTGGCCCCAGATGCCACTAGATATGTTGTGGCTCCTGCAAGATACCTGGGACAGCTAGAGTAAGCAAGCCATTGAAAGATATTTGCTCTTGTATGGTGCCATGCGCTTCCATCCACCGTTTTGTATGGCAAGTACAAGGAAAATCCAGCCACTGAAAGATTTTGCCCTTGTGGCTCAGGAGAGGTGGAGACTGAGGGACACAAGCTCCTTTTACACTGACATTAGGAGAAAGCATATTGTACCACTTATTGAGGGATATCCTGGCTGCTCGGACGTTGCCTATCTCCAGTGGTTGCTTGGGGATGAGCAGGCCAGGATTACGGCACAGGTGGCCAGATTCTGCGCAGCAGCAGCGGGGATTCGTCGCAAATGCGTGCCTTCATAGCGAGATACGTTCATCTCTTGTATAGTTACAATGGGTCAATCTTGGTTGCTCAGCCAAAAGTCCCGTTTCCTGTTCTTTTTCCTTTTAATTATTATTAATATTATATTGATGGTCTTTGACCGTAAATAAAATTTTATTGTTATTATTATTATAAAAACTTATATGAAAAAGAAGAAATAAAAGAAAAAGAGGTTTTTAGATTCTCAAATTCCATAGATTTACTACTTCTATTAGAAGAACAACAAAAAAGGCTCAATGCTCCATTTACCATGGCAGAATTGCAACAAACATTGAAAAATCAAAAAAATAATAAAGCTCCAGGCCCAGATGCTAACCAGCCAAATTTTATAAATTAGATAGTAATGTTCTTACCTTGAACATGTTAGAGATTTTTAACAAGATTATAACAAATGGTAAAATTCCAAGATCTTGGTCGGAAGCCCTAATAACTCTAATACATAAGTCAGGAACAGAGAAGGATAAAATACAAAACTACAGACCAATATCTTTATTAAATATAGATTACAAAATTTTTGTCTCAATTTACATATTTAGACTTAATTTTTTAAAAAATGAAATAATTCACGAAGATCAGAATGGTTTTTTGCCGGGTAGGTAAATAAAGAATAACTTGAGGACAATTATTAACACATCGGAATTTTATGAACAACATCCAGAAAAACAAATGGCATTGGTATTTTTGGATGCAAAGAAAGCTTTTGATAATGTTGACTGGATTTTTATGAAATCACAATTAAATAAAATGCAATTTGGCACTAAATTTGTTAATTTGATTGATGCTATATATTCGAAACAAACAGCCAAAATCATATTAAATAATGATCAAACAGAAAGGTTAGAGCTACAAAGAGGTGTTAGACAAGGTTGTCCCCCTTCACCTTTGTTATTTATTTTAACACTGGAAACTTTATTAATAAAAATAAGGGCAAACAACATTAAAGGATTAGAGATTAGAAAAGAATCCTATAAACTTCAGGCTTTTGCTGATGACGTTGTTTTTATTACAGAAAATCCTTTGATTTCGGTACCAAATCTAATGAACAAATAGAAGAATTTGGGTGTGTAGCAGGCTTGAAAGTTAACAAAAGCAAGACGAAATTGTTAATTAAAAATATGACAGAACCACAGATAAAACAATTAGAAAATATGACAAATATGAAAATAGCAAAGAAAGTGAAGTATTTCTAGGTATTTGGATTACTGCCAAATCTATGTCTTTAAAAATGATAATTATACAAAACTGGTAGGCCAAATTAAAAAGGATTTAGAGCTATGGAATAATTTACAAATATCTGTACTAGAAAGAATTTCAACAATTAAGTTGAATATACTCCCCAACATATTGTTTTTATTGTTTTTTAAAGAATTAACAAAGATTATTTAAAAATTTATATGGCAAGGGAAGAAAGCGAGAATAAAATTAAGTGCATTAGAAGATATAAAAGCAAGAGGTGGGCTTGCCCTCCCAAATTGGAAACTATATTATCAGGCTGCGGCCTTATCATAGATTAAGGAATGGTTAACTTTGGAAAATAGAAGATTACTGAATCTGGAGGGACATGATTTAATGTTAGGGTGGCATGCTTTTGTGTGGTATGACAAGTGCAAGACCCATTCATATTTTAAGAGACATATTATTAGAAAGTCATTACTGGAAGTATGGATCAACATAAAAAAAGGCAATTTTTTAACAATTCAAGAATGGATTTCTCCAATAGAAGCAATATGCCATCCTAATTTAATACAAGACGGCAAGATATGGAAATATAAGGATTTATTAGATGAACAAATGAAATTGAAAACTAGACAAGAATTACAGGAAGTAGGCATAACAATGGACTGGTGGCAATATGCTCAAATCCAGTCCAGATATCAAAAAGATATAAGAATGTATACATTTAGATTAGATTAGATTTATTGGATTTATATGCAGCCCCTCTCCGCAAACTCGGGGCGGCTCACAACAAGGTAAAAACAATACATAATAACAAATCCAATACCCACCAATCCAATTACAATTTTAAGCTAAAAAATTCATAAAAAAACAATCCCAGAATATTAAAAAAAACAAGCACACAATCAATCTAACACCAAAACAACATGGGCAAGGGGGAGATGTTTCAGTTCCTCCATGCCTGACGGCAGAGGTGGGTTTTAAGGAGTTTGAGAAAGGCAAGGAGGGTGGGGGCAATCCTAATCTCAGGGGGGAGCTGGTTCCAGAGGGTCAGAGCCGCCACAGAGAAGGCTCTTCCCCTGGGTCCCGCCAGACAACATTGTTTAGTTGACAGGACCCGGAGAAGGCCAACTCTGTGGGACCGAACCGGTCGCTGGGATTCGTGCGGCAGAAGGCGGTCCCGGAGATATTCTGGTCTGGTTCCATGAAGGGCTTTATAATGTTTTAGGGGAATTATTAATTGAAAGTCAGGGGAAATCGATTGGGAAAGTATATAAATATCTGATCAGCTCTAAAACTGTTGGCCTAATTCTAAAAGATTAGTGGGTGAAGGAATTTTGGAAGAGAAATAGATTTAGACATGAGGGAAAGGGTTTGGACATATAATTGGAAAATAACTAAATCAGTTTCTTTTAAAGAAAATCAAATTAAGATGTTTTAAAGATGACATCTACCCCCTAATAGACCTTCAAAAATGTTTCTAAATTTATCCCCTAATTGCTGGAAATGTAAAAGAGAAATTGATTCTTATTATCATCAGTAGTGGACTTGCCAAAAAGCCAAACTCTTTTGGAATAATATAGAAAGATGGATTAGAGAAATAACTTCACGGGAAATTATGAAAACTCCAGATTTTTTTCTATTAGGAATTACAAATTATAAATATAAAAAAGAAATGTATTATTTAATAACTCATATTTTAGTAGCTGCCAGGATTGTCTTTGCACAAAGATGGAAAGAAATGGAAACCCCTAATGAAGAGGAGGTAATAAAGAAAATTATTGAATGTGCTGAGATGGACATAATGACAAGGCGGTTAAACAATCAAGAAGAATCAAAATTTTATAAAATATGGGAGAAGGTCTTTATTTGGTTGGACAAAAAAAATTCTTAATGTATATGTATATGCAAGTGCATATATATATGGAATATAGATATCCAAATTTATTAGTTTGAAATGTTTACAAATAGACAAATGTAATAGATATTTCTTATTCCTCTGAATTGATCTAAGTAATAAAGTTTTTCCTATTTGTATTATGACGACTTCTATTTTGAGCGGAGCGACTGTAGCTCCTTTTTATGTTGTATGTTTGGTTTGGGGGTTTTTGTGTTTGTTTGTAAACTTTGTCTTTTTATTTGAAAATCAAAAACATTTTAATTAAAAAAACAACAAAGAACAATAATGACATATTGTAAGAAAAAAAGAAACAAGACGAGCAAAGACTGACAAAACATTTCACATAGACATAAACAACAAATTTGTCAACTATATTGTTGACTTCTAGTTTCTGACTTTCGAAATTAGATACTATCAAGAATTTCTACATGTTTTAGCTATATTTACATTTTGCAACTGTCGGATAGTCATCTACCAAGGGGTTTACTATTCCTCTTATCTGAAATATAATAATTTTTCTTTTGGTGTAAGTTGTATAAAATTTTGAATTATTTGTTCATTTCTTTTACTTTTTAATGTATTTATATTGTTTAGGAGGGCATTTGCCCAGGTTCGCCTGGTGCACCAGTTGCAGCCCTATTGGACCAGAATACCTCTGGAACCGTTTTCTGCCGCATGAATCCCAGCGGCCGATAAGGTCTCACAGAGTTGGCCTTCTCCGGGTCCCGTCGACTAAACAATGTCGTTTGGCGGGCCCAGTGGAAGAGCCTTCTCTGTGGGAGCCCCGGCCCTCTGGAATCAACTCCCCCCAGAGATTAGAACTGCCCCCACCCTCCTTGTCTTTTGCAAATTATTTAAGACCCACCTGTATCGCCAGGCATGGGGGAATTGAGACATCTCCCCCAGGCTTTTATAGTTTTATGTATGGTATGCGTGTGTTGCATGGTTTTTAAATAATGGGGGGTTTTTATATATATATTTTTAATTTTAGATTTGTTTACATTGTAACACTGTTATTATTATTATTATTGCTGTTGTTGTGAGCCACCCCGAGTCTTCGGAGAGGGGCAGCATACAAATCTAATTAATAATAATAATAATTATTATTATTATTATTATTATCATTATTATCATTATTATTACCATCAATCCCATGCATTATAAAAGTCTGTTTTGTCTCTGTCTTGGAGTTCATAGGTCATCTTGGTCAATTCCACACACTCATGCACTTGAAATTTAAGGTGGTTGGGATTGTATCTTTCTTCCAATGTTGAGCCTATAACATTCTGGCTGCTGTCAAAATATGTAAAATCAGATATCTGTCCCCTTTTTTGAATTTTTGCTTACAGATTCCTAGTAAAAAACAGTTCCGGCTCTATGTGGATTTTTTGTTTTGTAATTTGTTCTAAGTGCAATTTAATTCTTTTCCAGTATTTTTTTTGCATGTTCCCCAATCATGATAGAAAGTGCCAACTTTTTCCTTGCACTTGATAATTTTGGAAACATCTTAGCAATGCATGATGGGTGAAGGTGCTAACAGTGGTATAACTTGTAGAGATTTTCTTTATAAGGGATTCCCAGTATTAACTTATAATTTTGGTTCCAAATTTTTTCCCATTCATTTAGATTTATCAGATAACCAAAATTTTGGGCCCATGCTATCATAGTTGACTTTACTTGTTCCTCTACCATTATGTGTTCAAGCAATATTTTATTTTATTTATTTATTTTATTTATTAGATTTGTATGCTGCCCTTCTCCGAAGATTATGGGTGGCTATGTATACTATATACTATATATCTTCGGTATCATTTTAACGTCTGGTTCTAAAAGAACACTGTCCAACTCATTATGTTTTTGAAAGCCACAATTTCTTTTATGTTCATTAAATTTTGATTTAATTTACAGGTAATTTATCCAATCCAAATGTATTCCTTTTTTCGCTAGAGTCTGTTTGGATAGTATTTCATTGCTTTTGTCCAGGATTTGTTGATATGTGATTTTCCTATCTTTTGTCCAGAATGTTGGGTAAGTTATGGCCTCAAATGGAGAGAACCATTTTGGGATTGCTTGATAAAATTGTTTTTTAATTTGGATCCAGTTATCTATTATGCTTTTCCTTATGTAGTGTGTTTTAAAGTATGAATGTTTTTTATATTTATCACTACCAAGAAATGTATGGCGGCCGGTCTGGAGGTCAAAGTTCTCCAGAGTTAATATCCTAGTGTTTTGGAGGAGTATCCACTCCTGTGTCCATTTTAATATCATTGCCTGGTAGTACAATTCAAAGTTTGACAAGCTGGATCTGCTCCTATGATCCTATAACAGTTTTAACAGTTTTAATTTTGTCCTTGCTTTTTTTTTTTTAACCAAATGAATTTAATTATTTTTTTTGTTTAAATTGGAAAAAAAGATTTTTGAATGTTTTATTGGGGCTACCTGAAATAAAAATATTAATTTTGGAAAAATGTTTCCCTTGATTGCAATGATTTTTCCCATTAAGGATAGTGATAATTTGGACCATCGGTCAAGATCTTTTTGGATATTTTCAACTAGAACATCATAGTTTTCTTTTTTATTATGCCACAATTTTTGGTGATTGTTAAGCCTAAATACTCTATTTTTTTGACAAACCTAATGTTTAACATTTCTTCTAGTTTATTATTTTGTGCATGGAACATTTTTTTGTAATTATTTTTGTTTTTTCTTTGTACATTTTTAATCTGGTTATTTCTCCAAAGGCTTCAATTTCATTTATTACGTCTATACTTCTTTCAATAGGCTCTTCTACAACTAAGACCATATCATCCGCAAATGCTTGTACTTTAAATTCTTCCTTTCTTATTTTTCGTCCTTTAATCTCCTTTCTGTCACGTATTTTTTTTAGTAGTGTTTCCAAAGCTGGAATAAATATCAGGGGGGACCAATGGACATCCTTGGCGCACACCTTTCCTAATATATATTTTGGGTGTAATTTCACTATTTAAGATAATTTTTTCAGTTTGATCTGGGGGTTTTGAGCATGTGTCGGTGAGGGTAGACACTCCACTGAACGCTCTTCAAATGAGAAAGTAAACATTGGATTTTGAACCCTATCAGACCTCTTGAAGTCTCAAATAAATTGGACTAAGTAAAAAAGCTATAAATTAGGAACCCGGAAATACCTTGGGCTTATTGAAAGAGAGAAACAACTTGAAAACAGCCTGCTTTCCACTCGGAACTGTGAGTAAACAATAAGTTAAGAGGAAGAGAAAATGGCAGAGATAGTTGGGGCAGAACTCACAGAGAGAATGGATGCCTTGGTGAAAACTTTTGTTGTGGTCAGTCAGCAATTAAAAGAAGTGCAAGACGTGGTAACTAAGACTGCAACTGAGCTGCAAACAGTGAAAATAGAACAGCAAGCCCAGGGTACTAGGGTTACAAAATTAGAAGAAGAAAAGGAACAGGACCGTCAACGTATAAGTATGCTGGAGGACAGATTAAGAAGAGTGAACTTACGTCTGAGGGGTTTTAAAGCAGATTTTGCTGACAGTAGAAACTTGATCCAAAATATCCAGCAATGGCTTAAAGAGTATAAAATCGAAGTTTTGGATCATGAAATAGAACATGCACACTGGGTTTTTGGACCAAGAAGAGATGCAAACCAACGAGACATCGTAATTAAATTCCTCTCAGAAAGAACGGCTGAAACAGTTTACAAAGAATTAAGAAAAGTCACTAACCTTACTTTTAAAGGGGCCTCGATCCGGGTTTTAAAAGATTTGTCGGTGTCAACTCTGCAAGCAAGAAGTCAAATGTGCCCGATAACAGAAGCTTTGTTTAAAGGAAATGTGCATTTTAGCTGGCAATATCCTGCCATTGTGGTGGTATTTCAGGAGGGGAGAATGTACCGAGAAAAGTCATTGGAAGAAGGAAATGAAATGCTGGTGAAACTCAGTCTGAATCCGGTCTTAAAGGAACAGGCAGGAAAAGCAACAGAGACGATGGAAGAGGGGGGTGCAAAAGGAGGAGAAGGGGGCAAAGATCTCATGTAACTTTTGCAAGCAACGTTCGCTATTAAGGAGTTTGATCTGAAAAAGCAAGCTATTCTGGAGAAGGAGAAAGAAGCACCAGAATCTTCTAAAATGGAGGCAAGAGTCACGAGGCAGAAAAAGAAATGAAATGTTTGTAAAAACTTTTTCTTCAAACTGTTTTCACGGTTTTATATATTAAGGGGGGGAAAAGTTAAGGTTTGGTCTGTTTCAATTCAATACTTGTTTTAATTTTAATCAAAGTGAGGGAGACTTGGGGAGGGATGTGTGGGGTTTTATTTCCATTTTTTAAAAAAGGGTGTTTGGGGGGAGCATCAGTTTCGGTGGAACCATGCCCCCTATGGTGCCTGACCAAAGCAGCGGAGGTTTTATCCGCTTTTCTCTCACTGCAAGAGAAATTTGGGGGGAGGCACCTGGGTGGGAAGATTCTTTTATAAAAATGAAAAAGACAACAGAAATCTGAGTTGCAGGAGGGGAAAATGTTAAATGGAAATATTATGGGTGATCCAACAATTATGGCATTAAATATAAATGGTCTTGCATCGCCTTTGAAAAGGCACAGATTATTGAAATTAGTGAAAGAAAATTATGTGGATTTTTTATTTCTTACTGAAACCCATAAGGGACGGAAAAAGACGGATAAATTGATTGAGAGTAAGGATTGGAAACATATTTTTGACTCTAGAGGAAAAACAAATAGTAGGGGGGTTGCTATTTTAATAAATCAAAGAAATGCATTTCAGGTGTTACAAATAAAAGGGGATAAAGAAGGAAGATTATTATTTGTAAAAGGAAAAATTAATCAAAAGATGTTAACATTAGCAGTAATATACGCTCCAAATGTAAATGCTAAACAATTTATTATGAATGCAAAACGTAAACTGGATTTATTTTCAGAGGGGATGGTGATATTTGCTGGGGATTTTAATGTAGAAATAACAGCCAACAACAAAGAAAAGAAAAAATTAAATTTAAATAAATTAAATATGATAGACTTACATGCTGATAATTTAAATAGAGGAACATATTATTCAGTAAGACACAATAAGTTTAGTTGTATTGACTATACAGTAATACCTCATGATACAAACTTAATTGGTGGAAGGAGGAGGTTCGTAAGACGAAAGGTTCGTAAGATGAAACATTGTTTCCCATAGGAAACAATGTAAAGTCAATTAATCCGTGCAACCAAAAAACCCCCTGCAAAAAAACGGCTTTCGGCGACTGCTGGGAAGCCACGCGGCTGTTTTAAAAGGTGACAGCCAGCCTGGGGGGCTTCCCAGCACCCCCCCGAACCCAGGTTCGGGGTTCGGGGGGGTGCTGGGAAGCCCCCCAGGCCGGCTGCGACCTTTTAAAACAGCCGCGCCGCTTCCCAGCTGTCTCCTGAAACTGAACGCCAAAGCCGAACTTCCGCGTTCGGCTTCGGGAGACAGCTGGGAAGCGGCGCGGCTGTTTTAAAAGGTCGCAGCCGGCCTGGGGGGCTTCCCAGCACCTCCCCGAACCCCGAACCCGGGTTCGGAGGGTGCTGGGAAGCCCCCCAGGCCGGCTGCGACCTTTTAAAACAGCTGCGCCGCTTCCCAGCTGTCTCCTGAAGCCGAACGCCGAAGCCGAACTTCCGCGTTCGGATTCGGGAGACAGCTGGGAAGCGGCGCGGCTGTTTTAAAAGGTGACAGCTGGGCTGGGGGGCTTCCCAGCAACCTCCCGAACCGAACCCGGGGTTCAGAAAAATTTTGCCTCTTCTTACAAACTTTATTCGAGTTACGAACCGGCGTTCGGGAGGCTTCTGGGAAGCCCCGCCGCCTGGCTGTCACCTTTTAAAACAGCCACGCGGCTTCCCAGCAGTCTCCGAACGCCGGTTCGTAACTCGAAAAAAGTTCGTAAGAAGAGGCAAAATTTTTCTGAACCCCGGGTTCGTATCACGAGTTGTTCGTAAGACGAGGGGTTCGTATCTTGAGGTACCACTGTATATTTATGAATAAAACAGGAAACATTCAAGTTAAAAAAGCAGAAATTAAAAGTAATTGGATATCTGACCATGCACCCATAATGGCAGTTATAAAAATAGATTCCATTACTAGACCAAGAATTTGGAAATATAACACAATTGTCTCAGTAAGTGAAGAAAATGAGAAAAAAATTCAGAGAGATATTCAGGAATTTTATAAAATAAATCAAAACGATGAAATGAGTCAAGCAGTTATCTGGGACATGAAGAAAGCAGTTATTAGGGGTAATTTAATTAGTATGGAGTCTTATATTAAAAGAAGTTGGGGGATGGAAAGGGAAAAAAGAATAAAGGAAATAGAATTAATAAGGGAAAATTTGAGAATAACAAGAAATAAAGAAGGGAATGACCTGTTAAAACTCAAACAAAGACAATTAAAAGATATAGAGGAAGAAAACTGGAATAATATGAGAACGGCAGTAAAACAGAGAATAGAAATATGGGGGGGGGGGGGAATCAGCATTACAAATGGCGAATTACCTTAAAAAAAGAAAAGAAAAATTAATAATAAATGGCCTGAAAGATAAAAATGGAGTAATGAGACATGGTAACAGAGAATTAGAAAATGTAATGAGAGAATTTTATGTAAAATTGTATGAAAAAGAACATGTTACATTACAAGAAATAGAGGTTAAAAAAAGGCTGACCGAAGAAGAAAGACAAATGTTAAATGCAAATATAACAAGGGATTAAATAATTAAAGTGGTAAAAGAGTTAAAACCTGGTAAAGCACCAGGCCCTGATGGATTCATAGGTGAATACTACAAAATGTATATAGAAATTTTGTTACCGCATTTGAAGAAATTGTATAATAAGATCCTCATAACATTAGAAGTTCCACAAACATGGAAGAATTCTGAAATTATAACAATTCCTAAGCCTGACCGAGACTTAAAAGAACCTGGTTCCTACCGCCCAATTAGTCTGCTAAATCAAGATTATAAAATTTTTATGAAAATTTTAGCAAATAGATGGGAAATTTATTACCAAGAATAATTGGGAAAGATCAGTATGGTTTTATAAAAGGAAGAAGAATATATGAACCTATTAGAAATATAGTGAATGTGCTGCACCATGCTACTAGAACCAAAAGGAAAACGGAACTATTAAAGCTAGATGTTTATAAAGCTTTTGATAAAATAAATCATGACTATTTATTCCAATTATGTAATAGCTTGAATATGGGGAAAAGTTTTTGTCAAGTAATAAAAGAAATATATAAGAAAAATACAGCCTATGTTAGGGTGAATGGAAATAGAACGGAGAAGATAGAAATAAATAATGGAACCAAGCAAGGATGTCCCCTATCCCTGATGCTTTTCGCAATGGCAATTGAAACGCTAGCTAACAAAATTAGAAAAGATAAACAATGGAAGGGATATCAAATAGGGAATATGGAATTAAAATTAAATTTATTTGCAGATGACACCATATTAGTTACAGAAACACCAATAGATATGATTAAAAGAATGATCACGATACTTCAGGAGTTTAAAGACCAATCAGGGTTAAGAGTAAATATGGATCAGAAATTATTTGTTTAAATGCTGGGGCTAAAGAAGGTATCGGGTTTAAAATTGGGTAATAAGAAAATGAAATATTTAGGAGTATGGTTATTAAAGAACCCGGAAAAAATGGTGGAATTTAATTATAATTTAATATGGAAAAAAATTAAGAAACAAATTAAGAATTGGAGAAATAAAAATCTGAGAAGACTGGCCAGAGTAAGAGCATTAAAGATTATGATTATCCCAAAAATGTTATATATTCTACAGGTAATGCATGGAACCTTCCCAATAAGAAAATTAAGAGAATGGGATACTAAATTAAACGTGTGGATAGAAGGTAATAAAAAACCAAGAATTAAAAAAAAATGGTTGATAGCCACAGAAGGCGAGGGAGGTTGGGGAATCCAAGCTTGGAGTATTATAGGGACGCATATCAAATTGATAGATTAATGGAATTACAATTATTAGAGGAGAAACCATGGGTAGAATTAGAAAAAGAAATTAATGATAATAAGAATCAGGAGTTATTATTCAGGAAATGGAATAAGATAGAAATAAATAGATTAATAGACCCTACTAAAGCGATCATAGAGAGTTGGATGAAATGGCAAGATAAATTAAAAATGACAAATTCTAAATTAGCAACGCTGCATGTGATAAATATAAAGAAAGAAAGTAGCCTCACAAAGATAATATGAAAATTAAGGAGGGAAGGTATACAGAGAATGGAACAGTTATATGAAAAGGATGGAAGAATTAACAGAAATGAAATAGAGAGATGCCTTGGACAACAAAATTGGTTACAAATTAACGCAATAAGCACATATTTAAGTAAGAGGGAAAATAAAGAAATATTTAAAAAGACAAGAAATGAATTTAGAAAAGATGTTAAGGGAAAAGAGTAAGAATATATAAGCACAAACAGGTAATATATAGAGAGAATTATTACAAGCAGAGGAACAAGCAGTAAAAGGATTGACGAGATATTGGCAGGATGAGTTAGAAATTGATGAATGGGATATGGAAGGCATAATTGAAAATATTAAAAGAATCAAAAACACAAGAATAAGAGAGATGAGAAGAAAAATATTACATAAATGGTATTACACACCAGTACAATTAGCACGCTTCCAAAAAATGAGGAAAGGAAACTGTTGGCATGGATGTAAGGAAAAAGGAGTATTTATGCATATGTTTTGGGAATGTAATAAAGTTCAAACATTTTGGAAGCAAATACAAACGGAAGTGAATAAAATCACGAATGGCAACTGGAAAATAACCAAGGAAGCAGCATTATTGATAAAAAATAGTGAAGTAAAAGAATATGAAGGAATCAAAATTGCAGCGATAGAAAGTGCCCAGGCAACCATAGTGCTTGGGTGGAAAGATGATAATAAATGGACCACAAAAAATTGGTGCAGGTACATGGTGGACCACATTCACTATGAAATTATGGAAATTAGATTACACAGCTATAATGAAGAGAAATTAGCAGCAACAATGAGGCGGTGGGAGAAGGTTAAGAATTATATATTAACAATATCAGCAAGCGATGCAAATGTAAAAAATAAAATTCAATCACTTTATAAAGAATGAACAATGTAATCCAGAGATAAAGCAAATGAACGATACAGAATTGAATCTTCCCCGGTGAAGGGGATTTTTAATTTTTTGTTTGGTGATGGTACACTTCTATGTTTTATGTTTTTACTTTTTGTAAAAAATTTAAAAAATCAATAAAAATTATATTTTAAAAAAATGAATAAATTGATTTTATTAATCTTGCGAAGTTATTTCCGAATTTCATTTGCTCTAATTGTTTTATTTAAAAGTTCCAATAAATACTATCAAAAGCTTTTTGGATCTCTATAAATATTAGTGCCAGCTGTCTGTCAATTTTTTTCTCATAGTATTCCAGTATGTCCAAAATAATTCTTGTGTTATTTGAAATATTTCATCGTGGAAGAAATCCATTTTGATCCAAGTGTATGATTTCATTTAGTATTTTTTTAAATCTTTCTGCCATGATCGGTACTAATAGCTTGTAGTCTGAGGATATGAGCCTGTAATTTTGTATGTAATGAGTGTCTGCATTGTCCTTTGGTATTAAGGTTATGTAAGCTTCCTTCCATGAATTGGGTTTGGTGCCAGTTTCTAAAATCTTATTGTAAAGTTCTAACGTTTTTGGTTCAAAGGTCTCTCGTATTTTTTTATAAATTTCAATGGGAATACCATCTGGGCCAGAAGATTTATTGTTTTTCTGTTTATAGTGCATTTCTTAGTTCCATCACATTTATTTTTCCATTAAGCATTGATCTTCTTTGGGTATAATTGTTAGGGATAGATTTGCTATGTAATTTGTTATTAGTTCCAAATTTGAGTTTCCTGAGTTATAAAGCTCTTCATAGAAGGTTTCAGCAACTTGTTTTTTTATCAGTGTTGTTTGTTCTTAGTTCACCATTTTTATCATATAGCGCATTTATCAGCTTTTTGCTTTGCTGGTTTGTGCGATAGCAGCCTTCCTGGCTTATTCCCAAACTCAAAGTAGTTTTGTTTTGCTCTTTTTATTCTACATGCAAGCTCTTCCTGGATTATCAAGTTTATTTTGTGCTTTACTAAGTTCACTTGCCCTAATATTTTATTGTTTTTGGGGGGAGGGTTGAAGTTCTTTCTCTAATTTCACCAGTTCTGTGTTTAACGTTTGCAACCTAGTTTCTTTTTGCTTTTGCTTTTTTGTTAAGTAGGCAATTGTTATCCCTCTAAGGTATGCCTTTATTGTATCCCACAGATTCTGGAAAGATGTGCTCCCGTCATTGTTTATTTGATAAAATATATTGATTTCGCTTGTTATTTTATCAATATATTCCTTATCTTTTATAATTGTAGTGTTTAGGGTCCATCTTTGATTTATTTTTCTACTCAAATTCCGGCATTTTAAGAGTAGGGGGTTCAGCCCACACATTGGATAATATTTCTATATTTATGACATTGTTTATTAACCCTATATTTGCCCAAGCCATGTCTATTCTAGACTATGACTTAAAGGGATGAGAGTAAAAAGTATATTGCTTATTGCTCAGGTGGAAGTATCTCCAAATATCTTTTATTTCAAATTCTAATTTTAATAAGTCAAATGTTACTGGTAATTCTTTTCTTAATTTATTTTTTTAGAGCTATTGTAATCTTTATTTCCATCACTAACTGCATTAAAATCACCAATTATTAATATATCGTTCATATTGAGTTCCTGTATTTTTATGTGTGTTTTGAAAGAAGAGGATTGATTAATTGAAGGAGTGTATATTGCAACTATTATAACTTTTTTATTTCCATTCTGTACATGTACATTCGCAATTCTTCCATTCTCATCATTGTAAATTAATTTTGAATTTAATTTCTGCTTAATATACACAGCTACCCCTCTTTTCTGGGTATTTATCAATTGGTAAGCAAACAGATGTTACTAAACAAAACAATTGAACCCAATAGACGTTTTTTCCCCTTGGAACTGAAAGTAAATGCCAGAAACCAGAATAAAAATGCTTAAAATCTTGATTATTTGGCCATGCAAACAAGTTGCTAAGTACCCAAAACACAATCATGTGACCATAGGTGAGAGCAATCCATCAGAGCTCAAAACCAGATCATAAGTACCTTTTGGGAATATGGGGGACTGTCATAACTTTGACCAGTTGTTAAGCAATAAATATCTGTATTAGGTATTCTTCAATCTGTACTGCATTCTGTCAATACCATGCTACCTATCATAGAAACATAAAAACATAGAAGATTGATGGCAGAAAAAGACCTCATGGTCAATCTAGTCTGGCCTGTATTTTATCTTAGGATGGATATAGGTTTATCCCAAGCATGCTTAAATTCAGTTACTGTGGATTTACCAATCACGTCTGCTGGAAGTTTGTTCCAAGCATCTACTACTCTTTCAATAAAATAATATTTTCTCACGTTACTTCTAATCTTTCCCCCAACTAACCTCATATTGTGCACCCTTATTCTTGTGTTCACTTTCCTATTAAAAACACTTATCTCCTGAACTTTATTTAACCCTTTAACATATTTAAATGTTTCGATCATGTCCCCCCTTTCCCTTCTGTCCTCCAGACTATACAAATTGTGTTCATTATCATTAAGTCTTTCCTGATAAGTTTTATGCTTAAGACCTTCCACCATTTTTGTAGCTCGTCTTTCGACCCGTTCAATTTTATCAATATCTTTTTGTAGGTGAGGTCTCCAGAACTGAACACAGTATTCCAAATGTGGTCTCACCAGTGCTCTATATAGTGGGATCACAATCTCCCTCTTCATAGAAACATAGAAGACTGACGGCAGAAAAAGACCTCATGGTCCATCTAGTCTGCCCTTATACTATTTCCTGTATTTTATCTTACAATGGATATATGTTTATCCCAGGCATGTTTAAATTCAGTTACTGTGGATTTACCAACCACGTCGGCTGGAAGTTTGTTCCCAGGATCTACTACTCTTTCAGTAAAATAATATTTTCTCATGTTGCCTTTGATCTTTCCCCCAACTAACTTCAGATTGTGTCCCCTTGTTCTTGTGTTCACTTTCCTATTAAAAACACTTCCCTCCTGAACCTTATTTAACCCTTTAACATATTTAAATGTTTCGATCATGTCCCCCCTTTTCCTTCTGTCCTCCAGACTATACAGATTGAGTTCATTAAGTCTTTCCTGATACGTTTTATACTTAAGACCTTCCACCATTCTTGTAGCTCGTCTTTGGACCCGTTCAATTTTGTCAATATCTTTTTGTAAGTGAGGTCTCCAGAACTGAACACAGTACTCCAAATGTGGTCTCACCAGCGCTCTATATAAGGGGATCACAATCTCCCTCTTCCTGCTTGTTATACCTCTAGCTATGCAGCCAAGCATGCTACTTGCTTTTCCTACCGCCCGACCACACTGCTCACCCATTTTGAGACTGTCAGAAATCACTACCCCTAAATCCTTCTCTTCTGAAGTTTTTGCTAACACAGAACTGCCAATGCAATACAGTGATCCCTCGATTATCGCGAGGGTTCCGTTCCAAGACCCCTCGCGATAATCGATTTTTCACGATGTAGGGTTGCGGAAGTAAAAACACCATCTGCGCATGCGCGCCCTTTTTTCATGGCCGCGCATGCGCAGATGGTGGAGTTTGCGTGGGCGGCGGGGAAGACCCAGGGAAGGTTCCTTCGGCCGCCCAGCAGCTGATCTGCTCGGCAGCGCAGCGAGGAGCCGAATCGGGGTTTCCCCTTTGCGTGGGCGGCGGGGAAACCCCGATCTTCGTCTGCTCGCTGCTGCTGCGGCCGCCCAGCAGCTGATCTGCTCGGCAGCGCAGCAGCAGCGAGCAGACGAAGATCGGGGTTTCCCCGCCGCCCACGCAAAGGGGAAACCCCGATTCGGCTCCTCGCTGCGCTGCCGAGCAGATCAGCTGCTGGGCGGCCAAAGGAACCTTCTCTGGGTCTTCCTTGCTGATGCCCCCGCTCGCCCGCCGCCCGCCAGCAAGAGGGGGAGAGATAGAGAAAGAGAGAGAAGAAAAGAAAGAGATGAGAGAGGGAGGAAGAGAGTGTGAGAGAGGAAGAAGCAAGATAGAGAAAGAGAGAGAGAAAGAAAGATGAGAAAGGAAGGAAGAGAGTGACGTCCTCGGGTGGAAAAATCGCGATATAGCATTTCGCGAAGAACGAGATCGCGAAAATCGAGGGATCACTGTACTCAGATTGAGGATTCCTTTTCCCCAAGTGTATTATTTTACATTTGGAAACATTAAACTGCAGTTTCCATTGCTTTGACCATTTATCTAGTAAAGCTAAATCATTTACCATATTACAGACCCCTCCAGGAATATCAACCCTATTGCACACTTTAGAGTCATCGGCAAATAGGCAAACCTTCCCTACCAAACCTTCCCCTATGTCACTCACAAACATAAAAGAGCACTAGTTTTCTCTCCTCTTTCTCTGTGTTCTGAAAGTGCAATTTAAAATGGCTTTTCCCACCTTTTTATACTTCCCAGTCTAGTCCCACTCCAGCCTAATGTGTGAGTGGTCTGTGCTTGTTATACCTCTAGCTATGCAGTCAAGCATTCTACTTGCTTTCCCTACTGCCTGACTGCACTGTTCACCCATTTTGAGACTGTCAGAAATCACTACCCTTAAATCCTTCTCTTCTGACGTTTTTGCTAACACAGAACTGCCAATATAATACTCAGATTGAGGATTCCTTTTGCCCAAGTGCATTATTTTACATTTGGAAACATTAAACTGAAGTTTCCATTACTTTGACTAATTATCTAGTAAAGTTTAATCATTTGCTATATTATAGACGCCTCCAGGAATATCAACCCTATAGCACACTTTAGAGTCATTGGCAAATAGGCAAACCTTCCCTACCAAACTTTCCCCTATGTTACTCACAAACATATTAAAAAAGAATAGGACCCAGAACAGACCCTTGTGGTATACCGCTTGTAACCAGGCTCTGCTCAGAATACTCACCATTAACAACAACCCTCTGATATCTACGCTTCAGCCAGCTGCTGATAGTTCCACTGAACTATCCAGGGATTAAGTCCAATCTTCACTAATTTATCTATGAGCTCTTTATGTGCAACTGTATCAAAGGCTTTGCTGGAGTCTAGATAGGCAATATCCATAGCCCTACCTTCATCCAACACCTTTAAGTAATCAAGTAATTAAGTAATAAAATCTGATAAAATTTCAGCTTCTGGTTATTTTATTGGTGTGTTATGTGTGATGATAATTATATAAAAGTGCTTTGAAATTGCCTTTCCTGGATTTTTAAAATAGCTTTATAGTTTAATATATTTAATGGAGTATTAGAGGCATTTAATAAACAATATCACTTGGCTAACTTGGATGAAGGCAAGGAGATAATCTGGAAAAAAATAGATGCATCATTTAGAACAAGGATCGACAAACCCAGGCGCCTGGTCGCCAGTGGCGCCTAGAAAATGTTGTCTGGCGCCGAGACATGGCCAGGTGTGCCGCGAGGTGGCTCCTGCAAGTGGGAGCTCCAGGGCTGAGGCTTCAGCCCTGGAGCTCCCACTTGCAGAAGCCGCCCCCCGGCTATTGCCCGCCGCCGCCGCTACCCGCGCACCCCAAAATACCCCCCCTGCGTGCCCTTTTCCATGGGCGCGCAGTCCCCATTCCCCTGCCTGCCTGGGGGGGGGCGGGGGCGGGGAGGCGCCGGCAGTAGAAGGCGCAGCCCCCGCCCGCCCGATCCGCTCCCTCTCCTCCTCTTCCGCTGAAAGAAACGCGCGGAAGCTGCCTGCTTGAGCCTCGCGTTGCTCCACCCCGCTTCATCCTGCTTGTCATCCTCCGTTGCCAGGAAAGCCGGGTTTGTTTTCCGTGAAAGCAGCCGCCTTTTAACACGCTGCTTTCCTGCACCAGCGACGTTTGGCTGCCGGGGGGGGGGGCGGGGAGGAGAAAATCCTCCCCCCCCCAGGAGCAGCAAAAGCCTAAGCGGTGGGGTGCGCCGTTTGCCTTCCGGCTCAGTCGCAGAGGCTTTTGCTGCTTGTGGAGGGGGGGGGGGGTTGGCGGTGCCGATGCCAAATGCTTTCCCTCCGCGGTGGGGGGTGCAGGGCAGGC
This sequence comes from Erythrolamprus reginae, assembly GCF_031021105.1. Taxonomy (NCBI): domain Eukaryota; kingdom Metazoa; phylum Chordata; class Lepidosauria; order Squamata; family Dipsadidae; genus Erythrolamprus; species Erythrolamprus reginae. The sequence continues at coordinate 67,202,996 of NC_091963.1, forward strand.
GCAGTCAGCCCCAGGAGACAAAGATGGAATGAGAGAAAGGAAAGAGAGAGAAAGGGAGGGAGAGAAAGAAAAAGTGAGAGATAGAAAGGATAGAGAGAAAGGGAATGAGAGAAAGGAAAGAGAGAGAAAGAGAGGGGGAGAAGGAAAGAGTGAGAGATAGAAAGGATAGAGAGAAAGAGGGAATGGAAAGAGAGAGAAAGGGAGGGAGAGAAGGAAAGAGTGAGAGATAGAAAGGATAGAGAGAAAGAGGGAATGAGAGAAAGGAAAGAGAGAGAGAGAGAGAGAAAATAAGAGAGAGAGAGCAACAGAGAGAGAAAGAACAAGAGAGAGAAAGCATGAGAGAGAGAAAGAACAAGAGAGAGAGAGAAAATAAGAGAACAAGAGAGAGAAAAAGATAGCAAGAGAGAGAGAAAGCAAGACAGATAGGGAGAGGAAAGGAGAGTGAGAGAAATGAGAACAAAAAGGGGAGAAAAAAGGAGAAATGAGAAAATGATTGAGGCAGAGAATGAGAGGAGAGTGAAACAAAAGAGAGAGAGAGGTGATTCTTGAAGCATATGGTAAAAAGCACCCAAATAATAAGAAAACCCCCCCAGCCCACACCTGTTTTTGAAAAGGATAAAAGAGAAAAAAACCCCAGCCCTCAACTGGTTTTGGAAATGGTTGGAGTGTGTATACATACACACACATAAGGGGGGGAGAGAGACAGGGATGGAAAAAGAGGAGAAGTGAGAGGGAGAAGGAATGAGGGAAAAAGGGAGGAAGAGAGAGAAATGAGAAACACGAGAGAGAAAAGGGGGAAAGACAGGAGAAGTACCCAGAAATGAGACAGTGGTATAAATTTCAGGAGGGATGATTGATGATTGACTGTATTTATAAGGGGATGTTACATGGGATTGTATATATGAGGGGGTTATTTATGTATGTATGTATGTATGTATGTATGTATGTATGTATGTATGTATGTATGTATGTATTTATTTATTTATTTATTATTTATTTATTTATTTATTAGATTTGTGTCATTTTGGTTGGTGGTGTGCCCCAGGATTTTGTAAATGTAAAAAATGTGCCGCGGCTCAAAAAAGGTTGAAAATCACTGGTATACAGTATATTTTTCCCGCCTTGTGTTTACGCCCAGAAATGGTACATCTTGGCTTCCGTAGCTCCGCCCATCAACCTCGGAGCGAGCTGCTTTCCCAGCGTCCCCTGCGCTTGCGTGCGTCTCTCCCTCCCCCCCTTGCCTCCATTCCGCCTCCTACTCGAACCCCTTCACTCCCCCCCACCGCACACAGACGCTCCGATCTTGGCCGCTCACCCACCTTCGGAGAGAAGCGGAAGCCCCTCCCCTCCCGGCGTGAGGTTTTGTTCATTCCTCCTCCGGCCGCGTGCGCGGTGACTTCCGACCAGTAACCCCTCCTCCCCCCTCCCCCCCTCCCCCGCGTCCCCGGCCCGGTCTCCCTTTCCTTCTTCTCTGTTTCGGTTTCTGACTAACGGTCTCCCCTCGGATCCCGACGGGAGTACAGCAGAGCCGGCTCGGCGGAGCCAGGCCTGCGCCGGGGGGGAGGGGGTGAAAGCGATGTCAGGTGGAGACTCGGCAAAAAACCAAGTTTGCTTAAAAAAAATTCTGGCTCCTAAATTTTTTGGCTGGCTCCTAGATTCTGAACAACTTTGTCGACCCCTGATTTAGAACAAAAAGTGATTCTTTTTCCTTTATTTATATTTTTCCTTTATTTATATTTAGCCAGTGAAACCGGCAGTGATTTCCACCCAATGTTCTTCACACATGACAAATCATTTGAAGAGTTCTTCTGTATTTGCATCCAGTTGTTGAACAAGACATGGAAGGAAATGCGAGCAACTTTTGAAGACTTCAATAAGGCAAGCTATGTTGAGAATGTACAATTCTTATCAATACCATCATTTTCTCAATTTCAGTAATTGATATATAAGCAGTTATTTCATTAGGAATAGGAATGTTTCATTCCTAAATTTATCTTTCATTTCAGCAGTTCCCTAGTCATGGAATAATAACACCATGTACTATTTTTAGTAATAGGCACTCCATTTAGAAGTATGGATTGTCCTTAAATTGAATATTCTTACCTCAGGAAAAAAGTATATGGTTAACTTTGGAAGTGATTCAGATGTTGGGAGAGGGGATATATATGCCTGGAAACCTCATTTTTCCTAAACAACACCAAAACAATAACAACAACAACAAACATATACTTGCAAGTAGATTACAACCTGAAAGCAGTTTAAAAAGTAATATGATACTTTATTACTGCTCTCAATGAATACTGAGAAAACTGTGTCATGTGCTTTTTTATTGGTTTAAATTGGCTTCTTTCTTTTCCCTTTCCCCCCTGAAAATAAAAAGCTACTATGCACATGTGGACAATTAATTTTTGCTACTCTTTTAAATGAAAATTTGAAAGAAATCTGAGAAAAATTAGTTTGAGTTTTCTATGCTGAAAATGCTGCTTTTAAAATGTTTTCATTATATAATAATTTTTAATGTGTTTTTATTGATTTTTCACATTTTACATATCAGAACATTTCTTTGAGCAGATCTACAACCTTTTATATACCGTATGTTATACAATTTATGAGACTTGGTGGCGCAGTGATTAGAGTGCAGTGCTGCAAGCTGCTTCTGCTGACTGCTGGCTGTAGTTCAGCAGTTCAAATCTCACCAGCCTCAAGGTTGACTCAGCCTTCTATCTTTCCAAGGTGGATAAAATGAAGACCCAGATTGCTGGGGGTGATATGCTGACTATGTAAACTGCTTAGAGAGGGCTGTAAAAGCAGTTTGAAGTAGTATATAAGTCTAAATGTTATTATACATCATTTTACAGTAATTTCTAATTCCATATCTTAATCCCATATTTTCTCTTCGATTTTCTATCATTAGTCCATTTATACCACTTTTCCCATGTTATGTAGTAGTCTCAGCCATTTTGTCCTCTAAGTTCTATGGTTAATTTGTCCATTTCTGTGCAATCATATATCTTCTTGATTATCAAGCTTTCAATGGGTGTACAGTAATACCTCATGATACGAACTTAATTGGTGCAAGGAAGAGGTTCGTAAGACGAAAGGTTCGTAAGACGAAACATTGTTTCCCATAGGAAACAATGTAAAGTCAATTAATCCGTGCAACCAAAAAAACCCCCGCAAAAAAACGGCTTTCTTATAACAGCGCGGCTGTTTTAAAAGGTGACAGCCGGCCTGGGGGGCTTCCCAGCACCCCCCCCGAACCTCTCCTCTTCCCAGTTTGCTCTCCATGTGTCCCCAACCTTTCACGGAGGGTTTTCCACCTCTCCTCTTCCCAGTTTGCTCTCCATGTGTCCCCAACCTTTCACGGAGGGTTTTCCACCTCTCCTCTTCCCAGTTTGCTCTCCATGTGTCCTCAACCTTTCAATTAGGGTTTTCCACCTCTCCTCTTCCCAGTTTGCTCTCCATGTGTCCTCAACCTTTCAAGGAGGGTTTTCCACCTCTCCTCTTCTCAGTTTGCTCTCCATGTGTCCTCAACCTTTCACGGAGGGTTTTCCACCTCTTCTCTTCCCAGTTTGCTCTCCATGTGTCCTCAACCTTTCACGGAGGGTTTTCCACCTCTCCTCTTCCCAGTTTGCTCTCCATGTGTCCCCAACCTTTCACGGAGGGTTTTCCACCTCCCCTCTTCCCAGTTTGCTCTCCATGTGTCCCAAACCTTTCACGGAGGGTTTTCCACCTCTCCTCTTCCCAGTTTGCTCTCCATGTGTCCTCAACCTTTCAATTAGGGTTTTCCACCTCTCCTCTTCCCAGTTTGCTCTCCATGTGTCCTCAACCTTTCACGGAGGGTTTTCCACCTCTCCTCTTCCCAGTTTGCTCTCCATGTGTCCTCAACCTTTCACGGAGGGTTTTCCACCTCTCCTCTTCCCAGTTTGCTCTCCATGTGTCCTCAACCTTTCACGGAGGGTTTTCCACCTCTCCTCTTCCCAGTTTGCTCTCCATGTGTCCCCAACCTTTCACGGAGGGTTTTCCACCTCTCCTCTTCCCAGTTTGCTCTCCATGTGTCCTCAACCTTTCACGGAGGGTTTTCCACCTCTCCTCTTCCCAGTTTGCTCTCCATGTGTCCCCAACCTTTCACGGAGGGTTTTCCACCTCTCCTCTTCCCAGTTTGCTCTCCATGTGTCCCCAACCTTTCAAGAGGTGGCCTCCAGACGCCTCCTGTGGTTGAGGAGCTGGCCAGCAGACCTAAAGTCCAAGTGGAACCTGGCCTCATCTCCATACCAAGGGGAAAAGCTCTTTGGAGAGGCTTTGGATCCTGTCCTCATTGAGGATAAGGACAAACGGAAGACCCTGCCTAGAGCATACAGACGTCAGGAGCGTAGGCCCAATCCCTACGCTCGCCGTCAGCCATTTCGGTGGGACCCCTCCTCGTCTGTTGGACAGGATAATAGAACATACACGCAGAACCAGTATAGCCAGCCCACCTTTAGGGGGAACCGCGCGGCCTTTCAAGATAGGCCCAGAGGGTACCAGCAGGCTCGGCGTCCTTTCAGAGGGAACCAAAGGGGCTTCAGGCGCACAAAATGACTTGGCTTCGTTACAGCCCATAGGAGGCAAACTCCAATGTTTCAGTGCCTCCTGCAGGAATACCTCCTCCGACAAATGGGCAATAGCCACAATAACCCGAGGGCTGCGTCTGGAGTTCCTGCAGCCCCCACCAAACTGGTTTGTCACTTGCCCACTAACACGAAATCCACTCAAAAGACGTCATCTACAGCTGGAGATAACTTATCTTCTCAACATACAAGCAATAGAGGAAGTGCCCGAACATGCCAAAGGCACGGGATTCTATTCCATTGTGTTCCTAGTGCCGAAGTCATCGGGGGGGGTTCAGGATGATCTTAAACCTGAAAATCCTGAATACCTTCATTCGATATCGCAGATTTCGCATGCATTCCCTGCAACCGATTCTGGCCTCGGTTCGGCACAACGATTTCCTCACGTCTATCGACCTCAAAGAGGCTTACCTACATATTCCGGTTTGGCCAGCTCATCGTCGATTCCTCAGATTTTGTCTCAACGGTGTCCACTACCAGTACCGGGCCATGCCGTTCGGCCTGTCTTCGGCACCGTGTACGTTTACGAAGTTGATGGACATCCTGACAGCACATCTCAGGTCCCAGTCCATACGGGTCATGGCGTACTTGGACGACATCATCGTTCTATCCAAGTCTATGGCCCAAGCGCAACACGATCTGGCACTCACACGAGAAACTCTGAAGCGGCATGGGTATACGGTCAACAAGGAGAAGAGTCATCTTCATCCTACCACAAAGATCCAACATCTGGGTTCCATCATAGATAAAGACACTGTTTCCCTGACTCCAGAGAGGTTAGTCCATATACGGAGGTTGGTAACCAGTCTCCGTCGACAACGACAGATACCGCTGGCAACGTTATCCAAGGTGCTGGGGACTCTTGTCTCATCCATAGGGATTGTTCCATGGGCTCGACATCACATCAGGGGCCTCCAATGGTTCCTCCTTCCGGCCCAGAGGGACAAGGTGAGTCACTCGCACCAGAAGGTAACACTTCCTGCATCAGTCAAACAATCGCTGGGATGGTGGTTGTCCCCGACGTTGCTCCAAGGTTCTCTGCACAGTCACAAGCGTGTGATTATCACAACAGATGCAAGCCTGTCTGGCTGGGGGGCTCATATGGGTCTTCATATGGCTCAGGGCCTATGGTCTCAGGAGGACTTAACCCCAGTCAATATCAACTTTCTTGAACTCAGAGCTGTTTTCCTAGCTCTTCAGGCCTTCGCTCACTGGGTTCAAGACAGGCACGTCCTGATTTTAACGGACAATGTGGCCACAAAGGCCCACCTGAACCATCAAGGGGGTACGAAGTCAGAGCGCCTCATGGTTCAAACCACGGATCTTTTCGATTGGGCCGAATGTCATCTGGCCTCGTTAATGGCGGAGCATATTGCGGGGACCAGCAATGTGCAAGCAGACTGGCTGAGCAGGGCCACTCTGGATCCTTCGGAGTGGTGACTGGACCCAGCGCTTTTCAAGCAAATAGTGCTTCGATTCGGCCTTCCACTGTTGGACCTCTTCGCAACCCCGGCGAACACCCAATTGGAGAGGTTTTACTCCCGGTTCCCATCGCCAGGGGCAGAGGGGGTCAATGCCCTATGGTCAACCTGGCCCCAGGGTTTACTATACGCCTTTCCCCCAACGTGTCTCATTCAAAGAATATTAGACAAAATAATTCGGGAGGGGGCAGAGGTGATAATGGTAGCTCCCCATTGGCCGAGACGTCCATGGTTTGCAGGCCTAATAGCCCTGTCGGTGTCTTCCCCGTGGAGGATTCCGGACCACGAAATAGTGCTGAGTCAGGGGTCGGTTTGTCATCCGAACCCTCAGTGGTTCAAACTGACCGCCTGGCATTTGAAAGGGCAGGTCTAAAACATCAACTTTTGCCAGACGATGTTATATCTACCATGCAGGCAGCTCGTCGCCCATCGACGGTGAGGATCTACCAGGCTACATGGGCGGCCTTTTGTAGGTTTTGTTCGAACCACCACCTTAATCCGGGGGAGGCTTCGATAGTTTCAATCTTGCAATTCCTACAATCAGGGGTCGAGAAAGGGTTAGCTCCAAATACCTTAAAAAGACACTTAGCTGCTCTTGCAACCATCATTCGGTTACCTCACGCTCGTTCTCTAGCACAACATCCTTGGATTAGGGACTTTATTAAAGGCGCAATTAACACTCACACGCCTCCAGTACACAGGTTCCCGACATGGGACCTTTCCCTGGTGCTCCGGGCACTGACAGCCCCTCCTTTCGAGCCGATGAGGACGATTCCAATACGATTGCTCTCACTAAAGACAGCCTTCTTAGTGGCGATTACGTCAGCATGCCGAGTGTCGGAACTGTCGGCTCTGTCTACGCGTGCTGATCTGTGTATATTCCACCCGGACAGGGTTGTGTTGAGGTTAGACCCATCATTTATTCCCAAGGTTAATTCTGGGTTCCATAGAGCGCAGGAATTAGTGCTGCCGGACTTTTGTACACATGGGCATCATCCTTTAGAGTTAAGGTGGCACAAGGTAGATGTTCGCAGGGCCTTGAAAATCTACATCAGACGAACTGGACAGTTCAGGAAATCTGAAAGATTATTTGTGTCCTTTGGCCAACGATCGATGGGACTTGGGGTATCATCAAAATCCATCAGTGGTTGGCTTAGGGATTGTATTGAGGAAGCATACAAAGCTCGGTCTCAATTACCACCGGCCGGGGTGACAGCGCATTCCACCAGAAGTGCAGCCACGTCGGCTGCTTGGAGTACTCAGGCGTCCATTGAGGACATTTTCAGGGCGGCTACATGGGCGTCTCCTACAACCTTCATACGCCATTATAAACTGGACTCAGTAGCTTCGGCTGAAGCTTCATTTGGGAGACGGGTATTGCAGCAAGTGTGTTCAACTCCTGCGACTGTAGCTCAGCCTTTTCCCTTCCATGGGCCGTAATCTTTGGTATATCCCATGTTGGACTCTCCTTCCAGATGCAGTGGAGAAGAACCGTTGTACATACCTGAACGGTCTTCTCGATGCACTGGAAGGAGAGTCCAAACCCACCCGGCATGGTTGTTTTTTGCCAGGTCGCCGGAGTGTTGGGTTTACAAGTTTGCCACTGTTATGAGGTTATATGGTTATACTGCAATAAACAGGTTATCCTTAAACTGGCTTCGTTTTTAAAACTGAGGTATTGGGGGCTGCTAAGGGGCGGTGACTACCTCATATTTAAATATTTAAATTAACTCAGTCTCTACCAATAGGATTGGTAAATTACCCATGTTGGACTCTCCTTCCAGTGCATCGAGAAGACCGTTCAGGTATGTACAACGGTTCTTTCCACAGCACCCCCCGAGGAGGAGGGCTGTGTGGACAACTGTCGGTTCAGGAAGATTACGTGCAATCGAGCAAAAACATAGCAATTTTGGTCTCTCTGTATCGAATTCCTATAATGTTCTTGCGGATTTAAATAGTAAGGATGTTGTAGATATTAGCAAGGCCCCTCAGGCAGAGAATGAGGGGATGTTCAAAGGGGAAGTTGTTGTAAGTGAGGTGCATAGTGTCACCAAACCATCAAGTGCAGTTAATAGAAATAAAAAGAGGACACATTTTCTTGTGGGTGACTCGACTGTTAGAGGTGTTGATTTGGGACAGAGTAAGGATGTGGTGAAGGTGATGAGGTGTCTCCCAGGGGCCACTGCCAGCAGGGAGAGGAGGCGGATTACAAACATTGTCAAGGCTGTAAGTAAAGGTAATAACGTTGATGTGGTGGTGCATCTTGGCACAAATGATTTGTCCCAAAGAAATATTAATGTAGTAAAAAGAGATTTTCAATGTCTAAGTGTGGAGCTGGGTAAAATAACTGATTCAGTGACTTTCTCAGAGGTGTTACCGGTTTGTGGCCAGGAGGATAAAAGAACTTGTATCAGAGAGTTTAATGTGTGGTTAAGGCAGTGGTGTAAAGCTGAAGGTTTTGGCTATGTAAGTCATGATGTCAGTAGGTTGTCGAATAGGGAGTTGTTTAAGAGGGATGGTTTGCATCCCTCATATAGAGGTACCCAGGTGCTCGGTGAGGAATTCAGGACTTTTTTGGACAGGCATTTAAACTAGGTAAAGGGGACAGAGATATAACTGATGTGGATTATTTCTGTCCCCGACCAATGAGGATAAATCAGTTTCTGGAAGCTTATAAAAAGGGAGCTGCAAATAAAATAGATGTAGTTGTTGATTATAAGGGGCAAACTAATAATGAAAATAATGTTCTTCGGGTAATGTGCACGAATGCTCGAAGCTTGAGCAACAAGCTCTGTGAGTTATAGCCATAATATCTAGAGATAATTTGGATCTGGTTGCCATAACTGAGATTTAAGGATTCTAATGAATGGAAAATATCTATACCAGGATATACACTGTATAGGAAGGATAGAATAGAGAGAAGTTTAAGTTTAATAAGATTTGTATGCCGCCCCTCTCCGCGGACTCGGGGCGGCTCACAGCAGGGGAGAAGGGGAGATGGAGTAGCCATTTATGTTAAAGAAAGTCTAAAAACAACACTAATTCAAAATACATGTAAAGATCTGGAGACTCTCTGGATTTGCATGCAAAATAAAGAAGGTTCTGTCATTAGAATTGGGGTGATCTATAGGCCTCCAGGGCAATCTGAGGAATATGACAACAAGATGGTGGATGAAATTACCCAAATGGCACTAAAGGGAGATATTGTGGTTATGGGTGATTTCAACATGCCTGATGTTGACTGGAATATCCCCAGTGCCCTTACATGCAAAAGTAAGAATATAGTAGAGGCCTTTACAGGAGCAGCTCTGGCACAGCTGGTTAAGACACCAACTAGAGGGGAGAATATTCTAGATTTAGTTTTTACAAATGGGAATTGGGTTTCAGAGGTCAAGGTGGGAGAAAATTTAGGTTGCAGTGACCATCTATGTTTGTGGTTTGATGTAAAAACTGATTGTGAGCAATCCTATACTGCAACCAAAGTATTGGATTTCAGAAAAACAAATTTTAATGCAATGGGGGAATATTTAAATAATGAATTAAAGGGGAGGGATAAAATGGCAGGAGCGAGCACCCAGTGGACTGTATTAAAAAAGGCCATCTTAAAAGCCACTGGACTATATGTAAGACAAATAACTAAAGGTAAAAGGAAGACGAAACCGCTATGGTTTAGCAATGATGTAAGGGCTATAGTCAATGAAAAAAAGGCTGCCTATAGGAGGTATAAAGAGTCTGGAAGTATAGCTGATAGAGAGGTATATAAAATGAGACAGAAGGAGGCGAAACAGATAATATATGCTGCTAAAGCCTCAAAAGAGGAAGAAATTGCCAAATCTGTAAAGAAGGGGGATAAAACCTTCTTCAGATATATTAGTGATAAGAAGAAGAAAAACTGCGGCATCGCGAAGCTTAGTACCGGGAAAAATACATGCATTAATGGGAATAAGGAGATCACTGTTCAGTTTTCTCAAAAGACACCTTACAAAATAATACTATAGAGGGATATAGCATTGCTTCCAACTGTACGGATTCAGCTCCAGTGATCTTAGAAGCCGATGTCTTAGAAGAACTTGAACGATTAAAGATAAATAAGGCAATGGGTCCAGATGGCATCCACCCCAGAGTTCTTAAAGAACTCAGATCTGTCATTGCTACCCCCCTGACTGATTTGTTTAACCAATCCCTGTTAACAGGAGATGTTCCTGAGGATTGGAGAATGGCTTGGAGAGTGTTGTGCCTATCCACAAGAAGGGCAATAGAGAAGAAGCTGGCAACTACAGGCCAGTTAGCTTGACATCAGTTGTAGTTAAAATGATGGAGATTCTACTCAAAAAGAGGAAAAATCAGCACCTAAAAATAATAACTTATTGGACCCAAATCAGCATGCTTTACTGAAGGCAAATCATGTCAGACTAATCTCATTGATTTCTTTGACTATGTCACAAAGGTGTTGGATGAAGGTGGTGCCGTGGATATTGCCTACCTGGACTTCAGCAAAGCCTTTGATACGGTTCCACATAAAGAGCTGATAGATAAATTAGTGAAGATTGGACGTAATCCCTGGATAGTTCAATGGATTTGCAGCTGGCTGAAGCGTAGACATCACAGAGTTATTGTTAATGGCGAGTATTCTGAGCAGAGACAGGTTACAATTGGTGTGCCACAAGGGTCTGTTCTGGGTCCTATTCTTTTTAATATGTTTGTGAGTGACATAGGGGAAGTTTTGGTAGGGAAGGTTTGCCTATTTGCCGATGACTCTAAAGTATGCAATAGGGTTGATATTCCTGGAGGCATCTGTAATGTGGTAAATGATTTATGTTTACTAGATAAATGGTCAAAGCAATGGAAACTGCAGTTTAATGTTTCCAAATGTAAAATAACGCACTTGGGGAAAAGGAATCCTCAATCTGAGTATTGTATGGGCAGTTCTGTGTTAGCAAAAACTTCAGAAGAAAAGGATTTAGGGGTAGTGATTTCTGACAGTCTCAAAATGGGTGAACAGTGCAGTCAGGCGGTAGGGAAAGCAAGTAGGATGTTTGGCTGCATAGCTAAAGGTATAACAAGCAGGGAGAGGGAGATTATGATCCCACTATATAGAGTGCTGGTGAGACCACATTTGGAATACTCAGTTCTGGAGACCTCACCTAGAAAAATATATTGACAAAATTGAACGGGTCCAAAGACGAGCTACAAGAATGGTGGAAGGTCTTAAGCATAAAACGTATCAGGAAAGACTTAATGAACTCAATCTGTATAATCTGGAGGACAGAAGGAAAAGGGGGGACATGATCGAAACATTTAAATATGTTAAAGGGTTAAATAAGGTCCAGGAGGAAGTGTTTTTAATAGGAAAGTGAACACAAGAACAAGGGGACACAATCTGAAGTTAGTTGGGGATCCAAAGCCACATGAAAAAATATTATTTTACTGAAAGAGTAGTAGATCCTTGGAATAAACTTCCAGCAGACATGGTAGATAATTCCACAGTAACTGAATTTAAACATGCATGGGATAAACATATATTCATCCCAAGATAAAATACAGAAAATAGTATAAGGGCAGACTAGTTGGACCATGAGGTCTTCTATGTTTCTATGTTTCTATGATAGGACCCTGGATCTCTTAGATCACGATCAGTCTTCGGGATGGTAACAATCTCTGAAATTTTCTATGCCTGCGGAATGTCATGAGTTTGCAATATATCATTAAACAATTTCCCCAATGCAGCAGCAGTTCATTCATATAGGTTTTATAAAATTCTCCTGTAAACCATCAGGGCCCGGTGCTTTGGCTTGTTTTAACCCTTTAATTACTTTAGCAATTTCATCTTGTGTAATTTCTGCATTCAATATTTGTTTATTCTCTTCACTTACTATTTTCCCAACAGACTCCTACATTTACCTGCTCTTCTTTGTACAAATCCTCATATTTTCTCATTATCATCTCCAGCTGCTCTTTACTGTATCTAACCACATCACTAGGGTCTCTTAATGCTAATATGCATGATTTTTCTCTCATCTTCTTCAAATATCTTGCTTCATTGATTTTGTCCCCCAACTCATTATTTTTTTGTCTCATTGTCATTCTCACTTTATTCCATTGAATCTCATCAAACAAATTCAATTGTTTCCTTTTCAATTTCAATAGGGTATTCTATTCCCTACTCTTGGTTATTCTTTATTGCTCTTGTATCAAATGTATTCCCCTTATCCTGTTCTCCCTTTCTGTACCCCACCTCTTTCTTATATCTATCTCCATACATATACATTGTCCCCTCATATAGGCCTTGCAAGCATCCCAAACAATTGATTGTTGTATATCACTTGCATCATTAATGCTAAAGTATTCACTTAATTCTATCTGCAGTTTATCTTTATCTTGTTCATTGAAGGTTACCACCTCATTATATCTCCAAATTCTTTGATTGCATTCCTGACCCATTTTCAATTCTGCCAATAGTAGGATATGACCTGACAGCCAAATACTTTTAATGTCTACTTTTTTAACTTGTTTATTTCCCACCCTATTCACTAGTATATAATCAATGCAGCTAAATGTACAATGTCTTGCTGAGTAGTAAGTACTTAAGTCTGTTTAAATGTAGCATGCTATAAAATCAAATTCCATTCGTTAATTGCGATGTTAAAATCTCCTGCCAAAAATGTTGTACCCTCCATAAAATTATCCAACTTTCTCTATGTGTTTATTATAAATTGTTTTATTTTCGCATTTGGGGCATAAATTGCCCCCAATGTCAATTTCTTTTGATTCATCTTTCCTTTAACAAATAACTACCTCCATTTTATGGAGGTAGTTATGGACCTGGTTGCCATAACTGAGACATGGTTTAAGGATTCTAATGAATGGGAAATATCCATACCAGGATATACACTGTATAGGAAGGATAGAATAGAGAGAAGGGGAGGTGGAGTAGCCATTTATGTTAAAGAAACTCTAAAAACAACACTAATTCACAATACATGTCAAGATCTAGATACTCTCTGGATTTGCATGCAAAATAAAGACGGTTCTGTCATTAGAATTGGGGTGATCTATAGGCCTCCAGGGCAATCTGAGGAATATGACAACAAGATGGTGGATGAAATTACCCAAATGGCAGTAAAGGGAGATATTGTGGTTATGGGTGATTTCAACATGCCTGATGTTGACTGGAATATCCCCAGTGCCCTTACATGCAAAAGTAAGAATATAGTAGAGGCCTTTACAGGAGCAGCTCTGGCACAGCTGGTTAAGACACCAACTAGAGGGGAGAATATTCTAGATTTAGTTTTTACGAATGGGAATTGGGTTTCAGATGTCAAGGTGGGAGAAAATTTAGGTTGCAGTGACCATCTATGTTTGTGGTTTGATGTAAAAACTCATTGTGAGCAATCCTATAATGCAACCAAAGTATTGGATTTCAGAAAAACAAATTTTAATGCAATGGGGGAATATTTAGATAATGAATTAAAGGGGAGGGATAAAATGGCAGGAGCGAGCACCCAGTGGACTGTATTTAAAAAGGCCATCTTAAAAGCCACTGGACTGTATGTAAGACAAATAACTAAAGGTAAAAGGAAGAAGAAACCGCTATGGTTTAGCAATGATGTAAGGACTATAGTCAATGGAAAAAAGGCTGCCTATAGGAGGTATAAAGAGTCTGGAAGTATAGCTGATAGGGAGGTGTATAAAATGAGACAGAAGGAGGCGAAACAGATAATATATGCTGCTAAAGCCTCAAAAGAGGAAGAAATTGCCAAATCTCTAAAGAAGGGGGATAAAACCTTCTTCAGATATATTAGTGATAAGAAGAAGAAAAACTGCGGCATCACAAAGCTTAGTACCAGGAAAAATACATGCATTAATGGGAATAAGGAGATCGCTGACCATTTCAATAGCTACTTCTGTTCAGTTTTCTCAAAAGACACCTTACAAAATAATAATAATACTATAGAGGGATATAGCATTGCTTCCAGCTGTACGGATTCAGCTCCAGTGATCTTAGAAGCCGATGTCTTAGAAGAACTTGAAAGATTAAAGATAAATAAGGCAATGGGTCCAGATGGCATCCACCCCAGAGTTCTTAAAGAACTCAGATCTATCATTGCTACCCCCCTGACTGATTTGTTTAACAAATCCCTGTTAACAGGAGATGTTCCTGAGGATTGGAGAATGGCCAGTGTTGTGCCTATCCACAAGAAGGGCAGTAGAGAAGAAGCTGGTAACTACAGGCCAGTTAGCTTGACATCAGTTGTAGTTAAAATGATGGAGACTCTACTCAAAAAGAGGATAAATCAGCATCTAAAAAACAATAACTTATTGGACCCAAATCAGCATGGCTTTACTGAAGGCAAATCGTGTCAGACTAATCTCATTGAGTTCTTTGACTATGTCACAAAGGTGTTGGATCAAGGTGGTGCCATGGATATTGCCTATCTGGACTTCAGCAAAGCCTTTGATACGGTTCCACATAAAGAGCTGATAGATAAATTAGTGAAGATTGGACTTAATCCCTGGATAGTTCAGTGGATTTCAAGCTGGCTGAAGCATAGACATCAGAGAGTTATTGTTAATGGCGAGTATTCTGAGCAGAGTCAGGTTACAAGCGGTGTGCCACAAGGGTCTGTTCTGGGTCCTATTCTTTTTAATATGTTTGTGAGTGACATAGGGGAAGGTTTGGTAGGGAAGGTTTGCCTATTTGCCGATGACTCTAAAGTGTGCAATAGGGTTGATATTCCTGGAGGGGTCTGTAATATGGTAAATGATTTAGCGTTACTAGATAAATGGTCAAAGCAATGGAAACTGCAGTTTAATGTTTCCAAATGTAAAATAATGCACTTGGGGAAAAGGAATCCTAAATCTGAGTATTGCATTGGCAGTTCTGTGTTAGCAAAAACTTCAGAAGGGAAGGATTTAGGGGTAGTGATTTCTGACAGTCTCAAAATGGGTGAACAGTGCAGTCAGGCAGTAGGGAAAGCAAGTAGGATGCTTGGCTGCATAGCTAGAGGTATAACAAGCAGGAAGAGGGAGATTATGATCCCGCTATATAGAATGCTGGTGAGACCACATTTGGAATACTGTGTTCAGTTCTGGAGACCTCACCTACAAAAAGATATTGACAAAATTGAACGGGTCCAAAGACGGGCTACAAGAATGGTGGAAGGTCTTAAGTATAAAACGTATCAGGAAAGACTTAATGAACTCAATCTGTATAGTCTGGAGGACAGAAGGAAAAGGGGGGACATGATCGAAACATTTAAATATATTAAAGGGTTAAATAAGGTCCAGGAGGGAAGTGTTTTTAATAGGAAAGTGAACACAAGAACAAGGGGACACAATCTGAGGTTAGTTGGGGGAAAGATCAAAAGCAACATGAGAAAATATTATTTTACTGAAAGAGTAGTAGATCCTTGGAACAAACTTCCAGCAGACGTGGTAGATAAATCCACAGTAACTGAATTTAAACATGCCTGGGATAAACATATATCCATCCTAAGATAAAATACAGAAAATAGTATAAGGGCAGACTAGATGGACCATGGGGTCTTTTTCTGCCGTCAGACTTCTATGTTTCTATGTTTCTATTCTCTATCTCTCTGAACTCCCATCTCCTCAATGAGACCCTCTGGTGAATAAAGTTCGCAGTACCTCTATTATTTTGGGCACTACGAGATTCATATATCCATTTCCAATTTTTATCATTGACCAGTTTGTCCCTTCCTTGGCATCTTTTATGCGTTTCTGTCAAAACCATAACATCCACCTTGTTTTGCTTAGCCATCCTTAATACGTTTCAAATCTAAACCCAAACCACTCACATTTAAAATAATTATAATGCAATCACTTATAATATATAAATTTAATCCCATTCCCCTTTTGTTGTGCTCTTAGTTTACTTATCTTCCCCCTACTCACCCCTCCAAAGTGCCTTCCCCTGTGCTCCCCTCCTGGGAGAGGGGGAGGACAAGAGTTCCCCTTATCCTTCCTTGAAGGCATCCCCTTGTCCTTTTTTGAAGGCACCCATTGATTACGTTCCCACATCTCTGAGCTCCTTTTTTTTGACAAAAGTCCCCATTCCCCATCTTCCTTTATTTTACCATTAAGCAATATCTAATCTTGCTTTATTCTCATCCCTTCCCCCATAAAAGAGAGTAGGAAAAAAAACAGTAGACAAAATTTTTCAAAAACATTTCCAAAGAGAAGAGACAGAATCAGTTTCAGGTCTTCCTCACTTTTCTCTCAGGCTGCAGTCTTTGTTTTCTCCTCTGCTCCTTTCTCAGGGCCTCAACCTGATTAATCAATAATCTCAGCTGCTCCTCTCTTCTGCACCTCCTTCTGCTCCTCGTAACCCTCCAGCAGCTCTGCCTTCTCCAAACACGATATCCAACTACTGCAATAATGCTTTTCCCTCCTCCAATGTACATCTTATTTCTAATACATCTAAATGTACATTTAAACATCTCATTTCCTTGAAACACCAAAACAGCTGCAGGAAAAGCCCAGGTAAACTTTTCTCCACTTTGAAACAGGCGGCTTGTAATTGGGCCTAAAGCAGCCCTCTCTTGCAAAGTTTGCTGAGAGAGATCTCTGAGAACTCTTATGTCAATGACTTCTGGGGCGGCGCTATTCCCATGCGGGACTGAAAAGTGAACAATTGCTTTTCAGCCCGAATTTCTCTGTTCTGGATGCTCAAGATTGCAATTGCAAACCTTGGAGAGGGGATCATCATAAGGGGGAAAAGCTGTGCCCTGCGCATGGAATGCAAACCCATGCGGATATAGGCTATTAATCCCCTGGGCCGAACAGAGAAGAAACTAGCTATCTTCTGGTTCAAAAACATGGTGGCCCTTTAAAACACCAGGAAGAGAGAAAGTGGAGAATGGCAAATCTGCAGTAATCCACCTACTTGAATTTATTTTTTCCTTCAGAGTCTTCTTGGAATCTTTCTGAGCTGTGTGGTTAAAGTGGGAAGATAGAGAAGCTCCAAAGATCGGAAGGTGGTGATTGAGAGAGACGGAGCGATACTGTTACAAGACATTGTTGCAAAAGAGCGTGTAATAGGCTGTCATCCCCCACAGAGGAGAAAAGGAAAAAGAATGATCATAAATTGGCAAGCTGATTAATTGGTGTCAAGTTGAACGGTGGAAGATAGGATTTATTGTAAGGTGTCTGCAAAGTGTTAAAGTGAAAGTGTGCTCGAACCGGACATAATAAGTAATGACGAGATCTTACTTCCTCTTTCTTCGTCTTGCCTCGCCGTCTTTGTTACTTACGAGGAAAATACTAAATACAAATTGAACTTGAAAGGGCAAGAAAATCTGTTTGTACTCCTAGAAAAGACTGTGACTGAATGACTTTGCAAGGATAATTGTTGATTAAAATCATTAAAAACTTGAGGGAGACTTCCGGGGTAGGGCCAAGCTGAAGCGACGTGTAAGCTAGTAGCTCCTGGCTTACACTCGAGATTTTTCGTCGAAAAACCATATTTTTGGAGATAATTCTTCCCGGAGAGGAGAGTTAAAGTAAGGGGAAGTGTCCGACAGTGGATGGGGTGCGACCCCCCACTGCGGGTGGCGAAACCCCCGTGTTTGGGCAGAAAAAAGTTGGAGTTTTAACTCCGGCCCAAAGGCTTGGCGCACTGAGCTGACATCAGGGAAGCAAAAAGAAGAGCAGCGGTAGCAGCAGTCCTTATTAAACTACTATAATATACTTACCCGTGAGAAAATCAAAGGGAAAAAGAGGTTAGAAGAAAGAAAATAGGCAGTCTCCCTATTTTGAACTATCGGCGATCAAAGAGAGCGGAGCATTCCGAAGTCCAGAGAGGTAAAAGGAAGTTGTTGATGGTGGGCGGAAGTGACTGGTGGTCGAAGAAAGGTTGGTGAAGACGGATCCTACAGAGGAAATAGCAGAGGCCAATCGAAGAACAGCTGGGCAGTCGGTTCGGGGATCGAGGACGTGAGGACGACTAAGACCAAGACAGGAAATTGGAGATTGGAGAGCGGAGAGCGAGATCGAGACCAGAAATTGGAGGAAAGATCAAGTGAAACGACAGTGAAGGAGTGAGGAGAGTGAGGAGAAAGGGGGAACCAGCGGGGAAAGAACCGAGACCCTGATACATCTGTTGAGTTTCCTGAGTTTCCTGAATCGCCCTTGTGAGACGTGGGAGACGTGAGAGATCCGGAATTAGTGGAGATCGTGAAAGATCGTGAAAGCTTGAAGGTTTGGCTTGATTTGGTAAAGTGAGAAGGTTTGGGAGAGGAAGTGCAAATTTGTGTGTACGTGATTGAAAGACAGGAGACGCCATTCTTTTTCTACAGGAAAGAACATTAGAGATTGAAACTGACACTTATAGTAATCCAGGAACACTACTACTGCTATATAGAGACATAGACTGAACTGTTAAACACCACAAAACAACTGATGAACCTAGAAACTTCTATAAACATATAATTTACAAGTCATAATTAATATTAATAATAATAATTCTAATTTTAAAAGTATCTGGATAATTTAAGCATTTATATGTAGTTTGAAAATCTAATTCTGATTGCTGCTGTTTAATCGTAAATCTCTGCTCTTCCTCTTTCCTGTTCTTCCCCCACCCCTCCCCCTTTTCTCCTCCTCTCCCTGGCCCCACTTGTTTGCCCTCTTACTTTTCCCTTCTATCTATTATTTAGCCTATTATAATTGTTTATCTGTTAGTTGGTTTGTTTATATTTTTTTCTTTTATTTCTTCTATTTTTATTTTTATATTACTTCTGTTTAATTATAATCTGAGTCCCGTCCCCCCGAGAGTTGAACTAGGGAAACTTAACTGTGTGGTTAATTGTGTGATTAGGATAGTAAAATAGTAAGGTGTTAACTGATTAATTATATATATAGTGATTATAGTGAACATAATATATGTCCTGAACAAACTTTAATTTATATACCATATAATATAATGATATATGTTAAGTTAGCCATATTAAGAAAAAATAATTTTGAAGTAAATCATTTATTGTTATTAACTACTACTGATTATTGATATATTTACTGATTTTTACTGATATTTACTGATTTATTTACTATATATTTACTGACTAATTAAGATAGATATATATAGATATAGAATTAGAAATTTTAAAGTTGGCATTCATTATAAATTTATTTATTAATTATTGATTGATATTTTACAAGTTTAGAACTGTGATAATTCTGAAAAATCTAACAAGTCGGATTGATTGACCTCCCAAAACAAAGTTACTATTTCCTCCCATAATTAGTCAATACCGCTGATTATATCATTTATAGACTAATTTCAGGACAAATATAGGGAAATTTTAATAACTTCTAGGCAGAAAGTTAAGTATGTCAATGAACTTTTCTAAATACCAGAATAAATCTACACCTGGAACTCCTCCTATAGTTAATACAAAATCCAATATAGAAATGGCGACAGTGGAAAAAACATCTCTTCAATCAATACAAGCATCATTAAATTTAATCCAGGAATTTATGGTACGGAGCCAGGAATCTGCATCAGCAACGCAAGAAACAATAAAACAGAACCAGCAAGAAACAAATAAGAACTTTGAAAAAATGTCAGGCAAAACTGAAGGTTTAGAGAACCGAATGGAGAATATACAATAAATTATAATTAATCATGAACAAAGAATCCAAAAATTAGAGACAGACACAAGAAAAATAGAAGATAAAAGAGAAGCAGAGGGAAGACTAAGAGCTGCCAATAAAGAGCTGGAGGCCTCGACTGCAATACTAGATCTGGAGAAATCGGCACAATTCCTCCGCTTCCAAAACATTCCGGAGAATGCAGACAAAGATTTATTTAATAAAATAGCAGAACTAATAAGTGAAAACACAAAATTGAAATTGAGGAGGTGAAAAATCATATTGATGAGACATACAGGATCCAGACAAACTATGCGGAAAACCACAGACTACCGAGAGAAGTACATGTACAATTTACAAAAAAATCTATAAGAGATGAAATATATAAAACAACAAGAAATGAGAAAATAATCTACCAAGAAAAAGAAATAACTGTCCTCAAACAGATACCCAAAAGGATAAGGGAAAAAAGGAGAGACTATCATTATCTAATGGTGAAACTTATGAGAAGGGAAATATCATTTCGATGGTTAATCCCGGAAGGACTTTTAATAACTTGGAACGGGAGGAAAATTAAAATTGATTCATTTGAAAAAGCCGATTATTTTATTAAACAACACCTAGAAAAAGGAGACAACAATCCAGACACAGAACATCAAATTTGGAAAGAAGGAATAGAGGAAAAGAGGTCGGAGGGAGAATAGGAAAAGGGGGAAGCACAAAAGGAGGAAAGAATTATAACAAGAGCTGCGGCAAAGCAACAGTAGAGGGGGGCGGGGGGACGAGCAGGGAGGAGGAAGAAAAATATGGCAAAAACACTTAATCTATTTTCAGTAAACATCAACGGATTGAACTCACCCATTAAAAGAAAACAGACAATTAACAAAGATTAGAAGATGAAAATGGAGTTAAACAATATACAATGGAAAAGAAAAAGAATATTGCAGTTAAATATTATACTGAATTATACCAAAAAGAAGAGACAAAAGAAGAACAACTAAACATGTACTTAGGAAATGTAAAATTAGAAAAGATATCACAAAGTAGATAGAACAATACTAAACAAGAAAATAACGTTAATAGAATTGGAAAATGCAATATTGAAACAAAAAAACAACAAAACACCAGCCCCAGATGGGATACCAGGGGAATTCTATAAAGAACTAAAAGAAATAATAGGGGAAATATTATTAATTATATTTAATGAAGTGCTAGAACAGGGAATAATACCCACAACTTGAACACAGATGTTAGTAAGTCTAATACCAAAGGATATCTCCAAAAAACAAAACATACAAAATTACAGACCAATATCACTCCTTAACGTAGATTATAAAACCTTTATGTCAATTATGGCAGATAGAATTAAACCAATTATGAATAAATGGATAAATTATGATCAAAATGGATTTCTGCCAGGAAGATACAGTAGTCCCTCACCTATCGCAGGTGTTACGTTCCAGACCTGGCCGCGATAGGTGAAATCCGCGATGGGGAATTTATCGACTGACAGTACTTATTTAGGTATTTGTTTAGGTATTTGTAATTGTTTGGTAAATTTTCATTGTTTTAAGTGTTTATAAACCCTTCCCACACTCCTACAAAATACATATCACAGTAGTACATATATAATATAACTTAAAACTAATAAAAATAATAAAAAAGAATTTTTTTATGGGTACTCACCATATTTGTAGATCGATGATGATGAATATAGTATTTACAATGTACAATTTACAATATTTACAATATTTACAATGATGATGTGATGAGCTTACTGGGCTTCTTGAGGTACCACTTCCTCAGGTGGTACCTCATCTTGGATCTCAGATGTTTCGGCAGCACGGACTTCTACTTCTACTAAAGGCGCTATCGCTGGCTTATCAGACTTCATTTCACGAGTTAAGAACATCGTGATTGGAAGTTGCTGGCGTTCTTTCTTGAGCTGGGTCAACAAGTTCTTGTATGGCAGCATGCCCGTTTCGATGTAATTTCGTAACTGAATTGCACGCATCATATCCGTGTCAAACTCTTCAGCCATTTGCACAAGTTGTTGAGCCGTTCGTTGCATCATTGCAAGGCGTTCAAGCGTCAAGCCAAAGTTCTCTTCGACAGCATAATCGTTGTCTTCTTCCTCTTCTTCGCTGGCGGACTTGGTCAACTCCAGCAGGTCTTCGTCGGACAATGACTGGGCATGCGTGTCCAAAAGATCATTTACATCTTTGGCAGTCATATCAGTAAAGCCCTCTCCCCCTAGGGCTTTTGCAAGGAGCACAGCCTTATTCTCCAATGCACTTGCAAGGAGAGTCCAGGATGGGTAGTTCTCAATCTGATTGGTCGGGACTGAGTTTAATTTAAATATTAGGCAGGCACCGCCCCCTTAGCCCTCCAGTCTAAAAACTCAGTCGCAGTAAAGGGACTTAGAGTTAGTTTTCTCTTCAATAAATTTATATTTATTGTGGTTTTCTATGTACTAATCTCCTTTTATGTCTTTTTCTTTCTTGCAGGTGCAGTTGGGGGAAAAGTTTTTCCTCACGCAGCCCTGGATTAAAACCTCCAGTGGGTTTCATCCAGGAGCTTGCAGCTCCTCCATTGCAAAGCCGGGTTTTTTGGAGTGAGCACCCGGGGAAACTACCTCCGAGGTAGACCCCGGAGGAGAGGAAGAGATTGACGCCTCGGGAGGGTCCGCCCCGCCCGTTGCGAAAATACCTGGGATCATGGAGTGACTAATGAAGGCTCTTCAGCAGGGGAGGGGCGCCGCCCGCCCCCCCCCCTCGACATCGGCATAACGCTACTTACAGAGAGACTCTGGATGCCGCTTTGAGCAGGCAAATACTGGCGGCACGGGAAAGTATCGGCTGAGGCCGTTTCTCCCAGGCGTTCAGGAGGAGGTGAAGGACAGGCGGGCCAGGAAAACTTCCCGCCCGTCTCCTTGGCAACATCGCGCCGGCCATCTTGGGAGCCCGAAATTGAGCGGGCAGGCCAGTTCGCGCTCGGCGAGCGTCTTGGGTTGCCAGGACAACGGTCCGGCGGCCATGTTGGTTGACACAATCTCGCCGGAGCGTCTCACTCGGTCTTCTGTTGGCGCCAAGTGTCTCCTCTGCCCGGTGACACGCAGGCGCAGTCCTCAACCGAGCAGTTGCAATTTAGCGGTCATTATTGCTAGCGTTTGCGAAGCACATAGGATTCTGTTCCGATCAACGATCTTTGTGAGTAAATTGATAGTTATGGCTGACCAGTCAATTCCGGCCGGGGAGGAGGCCAGCGCCACCAGGCCCACTACCCCCAAAGAAAGGCCTCAGAAGCAGAAACCCTCACAAGGGGCAGCACTTAGAGAGGCTGAGAAGCGCATTAAAGCGCTAGAGAAGCAATTGGAATCTTCTCAGAGGGCTGGGGGACCACCGCCTATGCCTGTTCAACCCCTCATTGCCATCCCTCCGCCGGTCTCCCCCTTATTTACACCAGAGGTTG
Organism: Erythrolamprus reginae; assembly: GCF_031021105.1. Classification (NCBI taxonomy): domain Eukaryota; kingdom Metazoa; phylum Chordata; class Lepidosauria; order Squamata; family Dipsadidae; genus Erythrolamprus; species Erythrolamprus reginae. Next base: position 67,226,169 of record NC_091963.1, read on the forward strand.
TAGGCTCGGCATCGGAGAGGGATTGGTCACTGGAGAGGCCCTTCCAATCCTCAGCTTCTTCTAGGCCTGAGACATCCACATTTGTGAGGCAAGCAGCGTGGCCTACCACCTTCACTGTTCCACAGCCAGTCCTGCCTCAATGTGGTCAGACGCAAGCAGCCACATTCACCCCTACGGCTGCTGGATTGCGCACGGCGCAGGATGCCTGGCAGAGTATGCCCCAGGCCCTACAGGACCTAGTTGTCAGCGCCTACACGCAGGGACAAGCAAGTGTGGTTCAGCAGCAGCCATTACCTGCGGGCCCTACTCCATCGAGATTCAGGGACCCCTGGCTTGCTCCAGCTTCTCAATCCGGGCTGGAGTCCAGGGATGAGGATGAATTTTCCAGGGATGACTTCAGCGAGGCGGAGGACGAGCTCTCCGGCGATGACCAACCACCGGAACTACCTGCGTTACCTGGTCTTTTCAAATCCGCCCTCTTCAGGGTCCTGCTGAACAAGGCCAAGATGACCATAGACCAGGCGGGTGAAGGAGGTCAGGGTGTTCCTTCGGCACCAGGTCAGCCTACAGGGGGTCTCTTCGTGTTCCCGAAGCAGGAGACCGTTAACGTACCTTCGTCTCATTTATTTCTGGAGACTGTACAACGGCCATGGGAGAGCCCCGCGACGGGACAGGGCCCGTCTAACCTGGACAGACGCTTTTACACCTTTGACCAGGCCATGGAGGATCTTCTGGAGCTGCCTACGGTGGACAAGCCGGTCACCAGCCTGGTCTCAAATGCCCTCGTCCCTTCGGAGTCTCAGGAGGGATTAAGGGCCGAGGACAAAAGGGCGGACAATGTCGTTCGCAGGACCCATCAAATGGCGTCTTGGGCCGTGAGGGCTGCTTCGGCGGCTTCTTTCTTTAATCGGGCTACGCTCCTCTGGATTAAAGAAATCCAGTCCAGAGTCGATCCGCAAGATGCGAGAATGCGCCAGGACCTGAACAAACTGTTAGCGGCCACTGAATTTTCCGTGGACGCAACAGTCAATGCCGCTAAGTTCGCCTCTAGAGCGATGGCCTCGTCGGTCACCTCCCGCAGGCTCATCTGGTTGCGGAATTGGCAGGCCGACGTGAAATCTAAGTGGGCCCTTGCTTCTTCGCCGTTCAAGGGCAAGAAGCTCTTTGGAGACATCTTGGACGATGTATTGGTGGAGGACAGGGACAAGAAAAAGGTGATGCCCAGCTCAAGCAAAAAGCAAGGAAGGCGCTTTACCCCCTACCACCGGAGACAGCCCTTTCGGAATGACTCCACCTCGACCAACAACCAGGGGTCGAGGTCCTACTTTCCAGGATCCTTTGGTCAGGGTTCCTTTCGTTCAGACAGGACCCCACAATTTGATCGCACTAGAGCTTTCCAGGGCCGCCGCCTCTTCAGAGGTTCCGGCAGGGGGTTCAGAAAGACCAAGTGACTTTCCTATGGACACTCCTCTGGGCGGCAGGCTAATCCATTTCTCAGACGTCTGGTCAAACACCTCATCGGACCCCTGGGCGACTGCCACGGTTTCACAAGGTCTGAAAATCGAGTTTCTATGCCCTCCACCTTGCCGATATCTGCCTTGTCGTGCCCCCTTGGACATTTCCAGGAAGAGGCTCCTATACCAAGAGGTGGCTCACCTGCTGGAAACAGGAGCCATCGAGGAGGTCCCTCTACCTCAACAGGGTATGGGGTTCTACTCAGCAATTTTCTTGGTTCCAAAGTCGTCAAGGGGAGCACGGCTCATTCTGAACCTTCGGAGGCTAAATCGCTACGTAAAGTACAGGAGGTTCAGAATGCACTCTCTGCGCTCCATTCTGGCTGCCATCAGACAAGGGGACTACATGACATCCATAGACCTAAAGGAGGCTTACCTCCATGTCCCCATTTTTCCGCCTCACCGACAATATCTGCACTTCAGCCTGGATGGGGCCCATTTTCAGTACAGGGCCATGCCTTTCGGGCTTTCATCATTCACGAAGATCATTCACGAAGCTGCTAGATGTCCTAACGGCTGGTCTCAGACAGCGATCGGTGCGCCTACTGGCCTATCTGGACGACATTGTGATTCTGTCCAGGACAAGGGACCTGGCGTTGCAGGACTTACACTTAACAATTCAGACGCTACAGGATCATGGCTTTTCGGTCAACTTCGAAAAAAGCCACTTGACCCCCACGACTCGGCTGGCTCACCTGGGAACCAATATAGATTCCAGGAGGGGCCTGGTCTTCCTGTCCCAGGAGAGGCAATCTACCATCAGGGAACTAGTTCGGGGCTTGGCGTCACAGCAATGCCCTCAACTCTCCTTCCTGTCCAAGCTTCTCGGGACACTGGTGTCATGTATCGACATCATTCCATGGGCCAGGTACCACCTACGTCCTCTCCAGTGGTTCCTTTTGCCATTCCAGAGAAGGAAGATCAGCCATTCCCACCTACAGGTGCATCTCGACTCCGGGGTTCGACGGTCCTTACGGTGGTGGGTATCCCCAGCTCTAGCAAAGGGTTCCCTCTTTCTGGAACGATACCTTCTTACGGTGACAACAGACGCCAGTTTGACGGGCTGGGGAGCCCATCTTTCCTCGAATTTGGCCCAGGGCCTTTGGGATCCATCGGACCTGAGGAACGTCAACATCAACTTCCTGGAGTTGAAGGCAGTTTCCCTGGCTCTCCTGAGTTTCGCAGACCTGATAAGGGGTCAGCATGTCCTAGTTCGGACCGACAACGTCTCCACCCGGTCTCACATCAACAGACAAGGGGGGACTCGGTCTCGACGACTGATGAGGGAATCGGAGTCCCTGCTCAGGTGGGCGGAGGCCAATCTAGCTTCCCTGTCCGCGGAGCACATTTCAGGGGTGGAGAATGTGTGCGCGGACTGGCTGAGCCGGGAGACCTTGGATCCAGGGGAGTGGCAGCTGGACCCTACAGTTTTTCTGGACATTGTTCACAGGTTTGGGAGGCCAATCTTGGACCTGTTCGCTTCTCGCAGCAACTCTCAACTCCCACGCTTCTTCTCCCGCTTCCCGACACCGGGTGCGGAGGGGGTAGACGCTCTTCGACTACAGTGGCCACCAGGACTTCTGTACGCATTTCCACCGACTTCCATCCTTCCCAGGGTAATGCGGAAGATTCTGGAGCAACGTGCGGAGGTGCTGCTGCTGGCGCCTTACTGGCCGCGCCGCAATTGCTTTGCGGATTTGATGCAACTGTCAGTGTCTCCCCCCTGGAGGATTCCGGATCACAGGATATCTCTCTCCCAGGGCTCGATCTCCCACCCAGAGCCTCAGTGGTGGCAGCTGACCGTGTGGAGATTGAGCGGCAACATCTAAAACATCAAAATTTGCCAGATTCAGTTATCGACACAATTCAGGCTGCTCGCAGACCTTCGACAAGACGAATTTACCAGGCAACCTGGGCTTCCTTTTCCAGGTTCTGTGAGGAGCAGGAGGTGGATCCACAAAAGGCTTCCCCTCCCTTGGTCTTAAGCTTTCTTCAATCAGGCCTAGAAAAAGGACTCGCGCCTAACACCTTGCGCTGTCATGTGGCCGCTTTATCCACAATCATAGGTGGAGACAGTTACCGGTCCCTCGCCAGACATCCTTGGATCAGGGACTTCCTGAAAGGGGCCGCCAACATCAGGCCACCACCGATACATCGGTTCCCTTCCTGGGATTTGTCGTTGGTACTTCATGCCTTAACGGGTCCTCCATTTGAACCGTTTCGCCATATATCGCTCAGATTGTTAACACTCAAGACTGCCTTCTTGGTGGCGATCACATCTGCCAGGAGGGTCTCTGAGATTGCAGCTTTCTCTACCAGGGAGGACCTCTGTAGGTTTCACCCTGATAGAGTTGTATTGAGACTGGACCCAGCCTTTCTTCCTAAGATCAACTCTACTTTTCACAGGGCACAGGAGATAGTGTTACCGGACTTCTGTAGCCATGGGACTCATCCTTCGGAACTGCGGTGGCATAAGCTCGATGTGAGACGAGCTTTGAAGATTTATATCCACAGGACTCAGGAATTCAGGATTTTGGAGGCCTTATTCGTCTCCTTTGCAACTAGGACTTTGGGCACCAGGGTCTCTTCTAGGACAATAAGCCGTTGGTTGTGTGATTGCATCAGGGAGGCTTACCGATCTAAGGGATCACCTGTTCCACAGGGACTTACCGGACATTCCACACGCAGTACGGCTACTACAGCGGCCTGGAGGACCCAGGCTTCACTAGAAGACATTTGTAGGGCGGCCACTTGGGCGGCTCCATCCTCTTTTGTCAGACACTATCGAATTGACTCCTTTGCTTCCGCGGAAGCAGCCTTTGGGAGGAGGGTTTTACAGCGGGTGTGTTCCTTTTCAGAGCCCCCGGTCCGACCTTCTCCCTCCCTTGGTTAATATCTTGGGTATATCCCATCCTGGACTCTCCTTGCAAGTGCATTGGAGAAGGACCGTTGAAACTTACCTGAACGGTCTTCTCGATGCACTGCAAGGAGAGTCCAGACCCGAATTCGGGACCGGGGTTAATATTGGAAGGTTGTGGTGTTTTGTTTGGATATTCTAGTTACCTTGAATGTTTAATAAAAGTTTGTTAGCTTTACTGCTCCTTCGTTTCCTTTAGACTGGAGGGCTAAGGGGGCAGTGCCTGCCTAATATTTAAATTAAACTCAGTCCCGACCAATCAGATTGAGAACTACCCATCCTGGACTCTCCTTGCAGTGCATCGAGAAGACCGTTCAGGTAAGTTTCAACGGTCCTTTATTGCCGAATGCTGAATTTCTTCTGCTGAGAATCCTCTGTAATCCTTCACTACTTCAGGCCACAATTTCTTCCAGCACGAGTTCATTGTTTCCTTTTTCATTTCAGTGAGGGCCTTCTGAATATTTTTGAGACATGATAATATCATGTACTCACGCCAGTACACTTTTAGCGAGAAATTGTCATCCACATCCATTGCTTCGACGAGGGTCTGTAACGAATTTCTCGTATACAGCGCCTTAAACGCACGAATGACGCCTCGGTCCATTGGCTGGATCAATGAGGTAGTGTTAGGTGGCAAGAAAGTAATCTTGACTCCATTGTACCCAATGTCGGTAGCATGGCCGCCAGCGTTATCCATGAGCAAAAGCACCTTGAACTCCAGGCCCTTCTCTTTTAAATATTCCTTGACCTCCGGAAGAAAACACTGATGGAACCAGTCCCTCGTAAGGTTCTTTGTGATCCATGCCTTGCGGTTGTGCATCCAATACACAGGCAACACATTCTTGTTTTTATTCTTGAGGGCTCTGGGATTCAGCGACTTATAAATAAGCCCTGGCTTTACCATGAATCCAGCAGCATTGCCACACATTACCAATGTCACACGATCTTTTTGTGCTTTAAAGCCAGGGGCTTTGGCTTCCTCCTTCATAATAAAAGTCCACGATGGCATCCTCTTCCAGAACAAGCCTGTCTCATCCATGTTGAAGACTTGTTTAGGTACATAGCCCTCTTCTTCTATAATGTTGCGGAATGTGTGGCTCACGTAATAGTCTGCTGCGTCTTTATCAGCAGAGGCAGCCTCTCCATGTAATGAAACGCTCCTAATGCCAAAGCGCTTCTGGAATTTTTCAAACCACCCCTTGCTTGCAGTAAATTCAATCTTGCGGGTGGGAGAAGCCGTTGATGTTGAAGGTTGGGGTTCTTCATTGTCGTCATCTTCCGCCATGGTGTCATACAGAGACTTAGCCTTTGTCCTGATCATGTTAGAGTCCAAAACAATATTTTTTTACGGCAGTCTTCCATCCAAATTGCTAAAGCAGACTCCATTTTAATGATGCCTTTATTTCTACTGCTAACTACCCTTTTTGCCGTCTTATTGAATGTAAAAGTTGCCGTAGCCCTGATATTCTTCTCATCTTTCTTTATATAGCATACACTTGATTCATTTATCCTGTAATGGCGGCCTACTGCTGCATACGATTTACCTTCCTTGAGCATGTCCAGCAGCTTCACTTTTTCTTGAATCGTCAGCGTCTTGCGCTGACGCTTCGCCTGGGTTTCGGCAGATGAAGAACTTGCCCGTTTGGGTGGCATGGTTGGGCTTGAATTACAGTTTTTACTCCTCTCCCTCTTCTTCCTTCCCTCTCCTTCCTTTCTACTTCCTCTTTCTCCTTCTAAACCAATGCTTCTGGTAAATTGAATGCGCTGCGCAGAGCACAACAGCAGACCAATCAGACGCTGGGATACAAAGCTGGCCCTTCTCCGGTTGGTCGCTTCTCTAGCAACCAACCAATCATGTGTAATTTACTATCTCATGTAGGCGAGTGGCATCACTGGCAGGCTATGAAGCTTCTAATTTCTGAGTACAGTATAAAAACGTACGTACAGTATTGTAATTCGTAATACATTTTATTATTTACGTATAACATTAGGTGCACAGTACTTTATTGTTAGTTAATGTTTGTAATATATTTTTAAATACAGTATTTACGGGCTGTTTAAATCTGCCGATTGACTTCCTCAGAAACCCGCAAACCAGCGAAGATCCGCGAATGATTTTTTAATTAATATTTCTTGAAAACCCACGATGAAGTGAAGCCATAGTAGGTGAAGCGCAATACAGCGAGGGACTACTGTACATAAGAAACAATATAAGAATGATATTGGACGTGTTAGGTCAGGGAAAAAAAATTATAACCAGGCTGTATAACTTTTTAATTGAGTACAAAATGGAAACAGAAATAAAGGAAACATGATTAGTTGGGCCAAAAATGTAGGACATAACATATATTTAGATCAATGGGAATTAATGTGGAAAAATGTTAAAATAACGAAATTGGTTCCATATAAAGAAAATATCCAAAAAATGTTCTACAGATGACATTTAGCACCTGCCAGACTAGCCAAAATATATCCAAATTTGAAACCAAATTGTTGGAGGTGTAACAATAAAAATGGGACCTTTTTTCATTTATGGTGGACATGTCCCCATATAAAAAAGACATGGAAAAAACTCCAAGGATGGATTTTCGATATTACCACAATTACACTGAAATTAAAACCAGAGACCTTTCTTCTAGACATAATAAATCAAAAACTTAAAAAAGACTATTATTATCTGATACAGCATATGATTACTGCAATAAGAATTACAATAGCACAAAATTGGAAAAAAGGAAGAAACACCATCAGAAAGAGGAATGATAAAAAAAATATGACTGTGCAGAAATGGACAGATTAACCCAAAAACTCAAAAATAAAGAAGAATCAAAATATTATTAAATCTGGAAAAAAAATTATGACTGGGTAGAGAGAAGGAAAAAAAACAATAACAATAACAATAATGGTAGTAAATAAACAAGATGTTCTTAAAATCATTCCGAGATACAAAATCAAGATCAATCCAATCTGACTTTAGATTAATTGTATGATAGAACAAATGTGTGATAACCACTGATGCCATAAGCTGCATATTGATATCAAAAGGGAAAAAATAGAACTGTTAGGTCAACAGTTCAATGGGGAGGGAGGGGGAACTAGGGGCAGCTCTGTATAAAGTATCTTAGAATTTAAGCACAACCATACAAATAATAATTATACTCTGAAATGACATAATATGTAAAATACTATATATTTGATCTTTTTTAATCTTTGTATTGTAATAATTTTTTAAAAAAAATAAAATAAAATCATAAAAAACTTGAGACTGTACTAGACTTTGTAACTGACTTGTTCTGGTTAAGATATTACAAGCGATAAGCTGAATTTCAAATCTTCTGTATGTCTGTGAGACATTTAAAACTGATCTATATATGAGAAGATACATTTAAGAATTGACTTTTTATTTTACATCTAACCTGTTTTCATTTTGAATTATATTTTGAATTTTGAATTATACTAAGAAACTTTATTATTAGTGAATATATAATGAATATATAGTGAATTGACATTCTATCTTTTAATCATGTAAATCTGATTGTCTTCTAATTATTTGAATATTCGATCTGAATTAATTAATTTGAATGAACTGTACTGGGGAATGTGGGAATTAACTTCTTTCAAATATTGAATAAGTTATAGATTAATATCATTATTTGTATTGTTTATTTAATAATTTAATAACTAAATTTAATAAGTGAATTTAGAATATATAAAGGTTTAAATATTTATTAATAAGTGGTTTAACTTTGGGGATGCAGAATTAATTGAAGAAGTAATTATTAGCTGAGTAATAGATTAAGATTTTACTATTTTGACAAGGATTTGGAACTGATTTATTATGTGGTAATGTTACTTAATAATATAGCTAGACAAAACATTGGGTCCCTTCTCTCCCCTAACAATATAGTTGAAGAAAGGATATAACAAAGAAATAGAATTATACATTGAAGAAATATTAAGGGAATAATAGAAAGAAGAAAAAAGAATATGGCAGCTCCCTCAACAATAACTAAAACAATTTCTTAGATAAAATACAGGAATTTATTTTTAAACAGCAAGAATCGATGAGTAGAGCAGAGGAGGCAATCTCACAAAATCATTGAGACAAAAGAAAAATTTGAAGTTCAAGAAAATTTCATAAAATTATACGCTAAAATAGAAGGAATACAAGAGAAAGTAAATATACATGAAACTAAGATTAAAAAAATAGAAGAGATAACAAAAGATACTAAAACAAGACTAAATGAAAATGAAGAGAAACTTAAACTAGCCAACAAGGAATTGGAAGCCGCTATTGCTTAATTGGAATTTGAAAAAGCCTCTTTTTATTTAAAATTACAAAATGTTCCAGAAGAAAAAGGAGAAAACACATTTGGGACATTTCTAGAAATCTTTTCTGAAGAATTAAAAATAGATGAGGATGATTTGAGTAGGCATTGATGAAGTATATCGAGTCCAAACAAATTATTATCCGGCCCACCAGCTGTCTGTGACTGGCCTGCACACCAGTGTTCCCTCTAAGGCAGAGTGGCCATCACAGTCAGAGCCGCTTTTGTTCCGTCGGGTGGATTCCTGCTTCGTGTGCCCTGCAGCTGCCCCTTCGGATCATTGCCTTTGAGGTATGTGCCTGAGGGGGAGGTTAGAAAAGCACACACGCGACTTCCGGGTGGAGCTCGATCGCGCCGGAGGTGCGGAAGCCAAGCTCCGGCTCCGTGGCCTTCTTTCCACCCTGTAGGGCGCTGCGTTGCATTGTGCCGACACCCGGAGGGGTCGGCCCAGGACAGGGGGTCTCCTGGACCCCCCGGGACGGATCGCCGCGACCCCGGCGGTTAGGGACAGCCCCGCAGCTACAGGAATGGAGAGCTGCAACCGGACGGCCATCTGGGCGCAGCCATAGCGATCGCCGATAGCGGAAGTTTAAAGAAAGAACAGAAGTCTACAACCTAGCAGATTGGCAGAGAAGGGAGACTCACAGCACCACACGAAATCTTTCGGATCGGAGAAACTTTTTTCAGGAAAAGAGCGGACTTTGAAGGCGAACACAAACAGAGGAAAAATAAACAAACTGTAAGTGATATCCATACGCAGAGGAGAAACCTAGCCGGAACTACTTGCCTTTGTTAAACCCAATAGTATAATCCTTTTTCTTTTACAATTTTAAGATAGTGTGGTGCCTTTGTCTTCTATTTTTTCTCCCTTTATTGTTTTTCCTTCAAAATTATATTTTTCCCTGACAATTAAAGACTGATTTGACAATTACCTGATTAGATGAAGTAAAAATGTTTAAATGAATTGAAAATACGACCATATGGATTAAACTGAAATCACCTTATTATAATGGAATTTTACTGAGATCATCGAGATTATAATTACTTGGAGTAAATTTTGGATGGTATATCTTATTTTTCTATTTTTATAATTTTTTCGATTCGATTTTTCCTCCTTTCTATGGACTAAGTGGGACTATTTTCTTTTCTTTTTAATATGAATTTGGAGGCGTAAGGATATTTTTTGTTCTTATTTTTTCTCTCATTTTCTCATCCTTTTTTTTATATACAATAAGAAGACATCTATTTTAATTGGACATTAAATTGGACATTATATTGGACATTGGCTTGGAGCATTTCTTTTTTGGAGATTTTTACTAAAGTATAACTTATATTTGGCATTTTCGGACTCAATAGTTTCTTTTTTTTTTGGTCTCTTTTTTCCCTTTTTGGATTTTCCCTTTAGATTTTTTAGATTTTTCCTTTTTTCCTCCTTTTCTTAGTTAATTGATTATTATCACTGTACTGTCATTATTTTTCTTATATATATTCTTTCATATTTTCTAAATATATAAAATATTTTCTCTTCCTTTTTCTTTTTTTCTTTTTTAAAGAAACTCTTCCCAGTTGTTTTTTTTAATTACTTTCTTTTCTTTAAAGAAACCCTTTTTATCTTTCTTCTTTTTCACTTTTTTCCTTCCTTCCTTTCTTTTTTCTCTCTTTCCCTTTTCTATTTTTTATCTTCAATTATTATTATTTTTCTCCCCTTTCACAATCACATTTATATCCTTTCTCTTTTTCATTATTAAATAGTTATGTGCTAGAATATTGGTTTCTTCCTTTCCCCCACCTGATCCCCTTTTTAAGGAGTCTAGGAACTCACTGAATTATTTTTTTACCTTTCCCCCTCTCCTTTTTCTTTTTCTTTTCTATTTTCCTTTTTAATTAAACCAAACAATTAATTATAGTACTACAGTGGTACCTCGAGATACGAGTTTAATTCGTTCCGGACCTGCGCTCTTAAGTCGAGCAGCTCTTATCTCGAACGACTTTTCCCCATAGGAATTAATGTAAATAATTTTAATTGGTTCCAGCCCTCAAAAAACTCACAAAGTTAGTCTAAATTATGCAAAAAGACATTGCAAGAATAAATGTAACTTTACTTATTAATAAGATGATAAGCTGAGAGCTTTCCTTCCCTTCCCTTCCTCTTTTTACCCAAAACAATCAACATGGCAAACTTTTATTTTTATTCATTAAACTGTAGTTATTTATTCAACTTCACTGCCACCCAATCCTGTAGAGGGAGGAAAGAAGGGAGGAAGGAAAAGGAAAGCAAGAAATGGAGGGAGGAAAGGAAGGAAGGAAAGAAAGAAAGAAAGGAAGAAAGAAAGGGTGAAGGGACAGGAACAGAGGAAGGAAGCAAGGAAACTTATGAAAGGGGAGAGTAACTTCACTGCCACCCAATCCTGTAGAGGGAGGAAAGAAGGGAGGAAGGAAAAGGAAAGCAAGAAATAGAGGAAGGGAAGGTAAAAGAGAGAAAAAAAGAGCAAGAAAGAAAGCAAGAAAGAGAGAAAGAAAGAAAATGAAAGAGAAATAAAAATAGAGAGGGAGAATGAAAGAAATGGAAGGAGGGAAGGAAGGAGAGAAAGCCAGCCCGGCTCTTCTCGGCTCGTATCGCGGATTTGAGCTCGGGAGACGAACAAAAATGTCTCTCCTCTCCCAGCTCTTATCTCGAGTAGCTCTTAAGTAGAGCAGCTCTTATGTCGGGGTTCCGCTGTAATTGAATTGAATTGATACATTTAATTTCTTTCTTTTCTTTTTTTGTTCTATTTTCTTATTAAGAATATACAAGATTTAGATTAAAATAATTTTTAAAATAAAATAATAATAGTAATTTTGGATTATGAAAGGTTCCCACAGGGCACAGAGTGTGACTTCAGTGACTACAATAACAACGCGAAAACAACCAACTACTCCTGCCCCAACTTCTACACCCAGGGTTTCCCCAACTTCATCACCATTACAACAAAGGACCATAACCACAATGTTGGCCAAAGAGAAAGAAAAAGACAAGCCTACGATGGACCCTAGCTTTCAGATTATCCAAGAAGCACTAGCAGACATCAAAGCATTACAAACCCAGGCAAAAACTCAAAGTGACACAAATAAAGAAGAAATGAAAACATACCTACAAGAACTGAGGCAAGAGATGAAGGAGATGAAAGATGAAATTAAAAAAGAAATTGCGGAACTTAAAACCGAATTAACTGAAGTAAAAGGGAATGTTGTCGAAATGGACGGAAATATAAAAGTCATGCAACAAAAGAAAAGCACACACGCAAACGGGTCAAAGCGGGCGCTGGGTGTCCTGGATTTGTACCTGAACACTCTGCGGAGCAAGCAAGGCTGCATTGCCTCGAATTGGGCGCCGGGGCAGGAAGGGTTAAAGCAGTTGCCTTTTGTGAAGCAGGGTGGCAATTGCCAAAGGGTTCCAACCAGGAGAAGGGCGCTCGGTAAGCTCTGAAAGCTCTCTTAAGGAGGATGAAGCGCACCGCTTTTTTTTCTTCTTCAGCTACTCAAGGTCTATTATATGTAAGCCTTCTGCCAATTCTTCTTGGGCTTTTAGACTTGCCTCAAGCCAGGAATTTGGAAGAAATACCACTACCACCCTTCCCTCTCTATTGTCTCAGACAGAGATGGAGGCAGAGAGACAGAGGGAAAGAGGGGGGAGTGAGAGGGGGGAGGGAATGTGAGAGAGAGAAAAAGAGAAAAATCAGAAAATGATGGAGGGAAAGAACAAGGGAGAGGAAAAAGAAACAAATGAGAGAGAAGGAGACGGAAAAAAGAGGGAGAGGGAAGAGAGAAGTGGAGAGGAAGGAGGGAGGGAGGGAAGGAAGGAGAAATGGAGGGAAAAGGAAAGAAGGATGGAAAGAAGGATGGAAGGAAGGAAGAATGAAATGAATGGAGGGACGGAGGAAGGAAGGACTTTTTTTGGGGGGGTGTAAATTTTTTTAAAAAAATTTCTCTCAACATACATTCAAACAATACAGTGTACCGTCTAATTTTTCATGAATAAAATGTGGTATTTTGTTAGTAATTAATATCAATCATAAAAAAATTTGCAAAAGGTTTTTTCCCCTAATTTTGTCATCCAGTTACATCCTTCCTTCCTTCCTTCCTGCCTTCCTTTTCTTTTCTTTTAATTAAATTCCCTCCTTAGTGTTCCTTCAAAAAGTATAACAGCAATTATATTTCTAACTTATTAACCATTATGCCAAAGTGCTTCCTTCTTTCTTTATATATTTTTCTATAAAGCAAGAAAACCTTGTATAGCCGATCAGATGTTAACAAAAGAAAATTTTGAACAGAACCCTGTTCATTTACTGTTCTTTACTAAGTTGAAGGGATGCCGGTCTTTAAAAAACTAACATGATATCTTGACCTAAAATAGCAAGTTTTTCCAAACACTGTTAAAGTTAACAATTTTCTAAAGTGAACAATCACAAGCTGGTTGCAGTTCATCATCTCATCATTATGGGATACAACCAAAGCATTTATCAGAGGATTAAGTATTGCATATCTAAGTAAATAATAATAATAATAATAACAACAACAACAACAATAATAATAATAATAATCTGATCTGGCACCAGTAGAAGTTCCAATAAGATCTGGAGTCACTGCACAACTGGAACCTGATGAAAACTTCTAAAGACGGCAAGAAGCTGCAGATGAGACACTTGGCACTATGACTCAAAGGCAGCAAGAACTGAAGGACCAAATACTTGCTCATGCAGGCTCCAATGCAGAGCAAAAGAGACTGCCAACCTTAAAAAACATAAGCAAGAAACGACTTGTCCCATTGATGGAAGATATTAACTCTGCACTTGCACCTGTCAATGTAACTTCAATTGAAGAATTGAATCAGCTTGCCTACAGTACAGCTGTGATAGTAACTGAAGAACTAGGGTTACTGCAACAGAAACCAATCGGAAAACCAACTGAAAAACCAAAATGGAAAATCCGACTAGAACTGAAAATCAAAAGCTTGAGATCAGATGCAAGTAACTTGAAGAACATTAAGGAGCAGAAACTGAACAATCAGAAGATCTAAGACTATTTGACAAAAAAGTACTGGTTTGTACAAGAAAGATCAAGGAAGCTCTGGAAATTGTAAAGTAGCAGATAACCGCAACAGCCAGAAAAATTGAGCGATATGAAGGTAGGATCACCCAGTACAGGCAGAATCAAACATTTCAATCCAACCAGAGGCAGTTCTACCAGAACCTGCATCAGCAAACAGATAAGAAAATTGAAAAGCCAGAGGTGAAAATAACAACAAAGTTCTGGAAAGATCTCTGGGAGGTCGAAAAGGACTATAACAGGACTGCTGGGTGGATAAAGGAGTTTGAGAAGGAATTCTCAGGGAGCAATATGCAGCAGCTGGAGATAACACCTGAAATGATTGCAGAAAGAGTGAAGAGGGTAAAGAACTGGAAATCCCCTGGCACTGATCAGGTGCATGGTTTTTGGCTGAAATACCTGACCAGCCTGCATGCAACAATGGCCGAATTGTTCAACAAAATGCTGCAGACAGGAAATATCAGTGAGTGGCTTACAACTGGCAGAACATATTTAATACAGAAAGATGCAGCGAAAGGAGCCATACCAGGAAACTACAGGCCAATAACATATTTACAGACCATGCTCAAACTGCTGACAGGTATCATAGCTGACAGAATTCAGGACTACCTAGAAGAAAATGACATCAGTGGAGCAAAAGGGCAATAAATGACGAAGTAGAGGTACGAAAGACCAGCTTCTAATTGATAAAATGATTTCAGAGAACTGTAAGAACAGGAAAACAAACCTATACATGACCTGGATTGACTACATGAAAGCCTTTGACTCATTGCCACACAGCTGGATCATAAAGTCCCTGGAAGTCATTGGAGTCAATGAAAACATCAGGAAATTCATAGAAAAGGCAATGAAATATTGGAAGACTGAGCTTTTTGTTGGGAATGAAAACTATGGACTGATCAACATCAGAAGGCGCATCTTCCAGGGGGACTCTTTGTCCCCATTGCTATTCATCATTGCTATAATCCCGCTGCCACTCATCCTACAGAAAACAAACCTAGGCTACCAAACTGCTAGGAATTCACCAAAAATTTCACACCTGCTGTATATGGATGACCTGAAGTTGTACGGAAAATCAGAAAATGAGATACAGCCACTAACCAACACTGTGTGAATCTTCAGCAATGACATCAGCATGGAGTTTGGCCCACAGTGGCACTGAAAAGGGGGAAAATTACTGAAAGTGAGGGCATTGAAATGCCATATGGTCAAACCATCAAGTGCCACCAGCCAGAAGCGTACAGATACCTGGGCATCATGCAACTGGATAATATCAAGCATGGCCATGTGAAAACTGTGATCAGCAAAGAGTACATCCAGAGGACCAGAAAAATTTTGAAGAGCAAACTGAATGGTGGCAACACTATCAAGGCTATAAATACTTGGGCCATACCTGTCATTAGATACACAGCTGGCATAGTGAATTGGACTCAAGCAGAGCTGGACAACTTGGACAGGAAAACCAGAAAATTAATGACGATCCATCATGCACTACACCCCCACAGTGATGTTGACAGGCTGTATTTACCAAGGAAAATAGGCGGCAGAGGACTTTTGCAAGTGAAGCAGACAGTGGGAGAAGAGAAGCATGCATTAGCTGACTATGTGAAGGAGAGCAAAGAGTCAGCATTGATGGAGATCAACAATAGGAAGCTTCTCAAGGTGGAGCAAACTAAGGACCAATATAGAAAAACTGTAACTCAATGTTGTATGGACAGTTGGCGGAACAAAGCATTGCATGGCCAGTTCTTGGAAAAGATTGAAGGCAAAGTGGATAAAGAAAAGACCTGGTCATGGCTTACAAGTGGAACACTCAAAAAGGAGACAGAAGGACTGATACTGGCGGCACAAGAATAGGCCATTAGAGCAAATGCTGTCAAAGCCAGAATTGAAAAATCAACAGACGATCCAAAATGTAGACTCTGTAAAGAAGCAGATGAAACAATCGATCACATATTCAACTGCTGGGAAAAGATCACACAGACTGACTACAAGCATAGTCATGATCAGTGTTCCCTCTAATTTTTTGGGGGGGTGGGCGGAAAAGTATAGTCTGCATTGGCTGCCGATCAGTTTCCGGTCACAATTCAAAGTGTTGGTTATGACCTTTAAAGCCCTTCATGGCATCGGACCAGAATATCTCCGAGACCGCCTTCTGCCGCACGAATCCCAGCGACCGATTAGGTCCCACAGAGTGGGCCTCCTCCGGGTCCCGTCAACTAAACAATGTCGGTTGGCGGGCCCCAGGGGAAGAGCCTTCTCTGTGGCAGCACCGTCTCTCTGGAACCAACTCCCCCCGGAGATCAGAACTGCCCCTACTCTTCCTGCCTTCCGTAAACTCCTCAAAACCCACCTTTGCCGTCAGGCATGGGGAAATTAAACATCTCCCCCTGGGCATGTTTAATTTATACATGGTATGCTTGTGTGTGTGTCTGTTAGTATATGGGTTTTTTTTAAAAAATCTTTAAATATTTTAATTAATTGGATTATTTATGATTTGTTTTCACTTGTTGTGAGCTGCCCCAAGTCTTCGGAGAGGGGCGGCATACAAATCCAAATAATAAATAAATAAATAAATAAATAGTGTCTGAGCGGCAGTCCCTTTGGGACTGGGCGGCACAGAAATAATAAATAAATAAATAAATAAATAAACAAACAAACAAACAAATAAAAAACCCACCTTGTTTTGCCTCAGAGAATTTCAAAATAAAATACTGTACTGTGTGTCTATAACAGTGAGCTCATAATAGGGCAACTCTATCAATATCAAACTGCCACTTAAATAGTTGAGCTAGTTTCAAACTAGATTTTGATTTTCTTTCTCTCTTCCTTACTCCCATTCTTTTTCTTTCTCTTTTCCTTCCTCTCTTTTTTCTATCTCTTCCTCTCTCTCTCCTTCCCTCTCACTCTTTCCCTCTCGGCTTCTGGGCAGGTTTGGAAAACTCTGAGTTGATGATGATTTTTAAGTGAGCGATTGCTCACTGCTCAGCTTAGAGGGAACTATGGTCATGATGCTGTGGCACAGATGATCCACTGGAACTTTTGCCAGAACTACCATTTCCCAGTGGCAAAGAAATGGTGGGATCATAAGCCCGAAAAAGTGGTTGAAAATGAGCAAGCAAAACTACTGTGTGACTTCCGACTTCAGACTGACCGAATTCTGAAGCATAACACACCAGACATCCTGAATGTGGAGAAAAAGAAAGTATGGATCATCGAGATCACAATCCCAGGGGACAGCAGAATTGAGGAGAAGCAGCTAGAGAATTTAGTGAAATATGAAAATCTAAAAATCGAGCTGCAACGACTCGGGCATAAGCCAGTGAAAGTGGTCCCAGTGGTACTTGGCACGCTGGACGCAGTGCCAAAGGATCTCAGCGGACATTTGAAAACCATCGGAATTGACAAAATCTCCATCTGTCAATTGCAAAAGGCCGTTTTACTGGGATCGGCAAACATAATTCGCCGCTACATCATGCAGTCGTAGGTGCTTGGGAAGCGCCCAACTGGTGATGAAATACGAAATCCAGCATAGTGATTTCGTTTGCTGTGTTGTATTATTATTATTATTATTATTATTATTATTATTATTATTATTATTATTATTAGAGGAGGACTTCCAGTTTGGAGCGGCGTCGAAGCAGAGTAGCCTCTGGAGAGGTCCGGGGTGGCTTTTTGCATTTTGGCTTCTTTTGGTTGCTATTTAGCTGTTGTGGCTCGAAAGGGGGGAACCTCCGTAGCATCTGTGGTGGCAAGGCTGAATGCACGGAACATGAGAGGGACCTGAAACCAGAAGTCGAAGAGATCGGCCCTATGGCCGATCCAAAGACGCGGCTCTTTACATGCCAATTAAAAAAGCCAAAACTGACAGCTTGAGCAGACGAATCTTGGCTTCGAAAGAGGAAAAAAGAAAGAAAAGGTCTGTGGAACTGTTGCTGATAACGAAAGAAAGAGAGATTTGATAAGAATTCCCTTCTGCTGCCTGTTGTGTGGGAGTTCCAGAGATTATTAAAGCGGCCATTATAATTTTTGTTACGGAGCAAGATGGAAGTGAGGAAAGTGAAAGTGTCGGACTGGTAGATTGAAAATGAGACATTGACCACAGACTCTTTCAGCGTTAAAATAGACTGGCATTACTTTGAGATACTAAGCAAGCAAAATATACTCGGAATGGATTTGACTGATTTGGCAGCAGAAGGGGGAAGGACTTTGTATGTGAGAAAGTTGGTGGAAGGTTGAAATAAGGTATGAGAGTGACTTGCCAAACCAGAAGGGAGCATAGAAAACAAGGGAAACCGGCAGCCCTGCACATTTGTTCTGTCTTTTTTCTTTCTTTTATTTTCTATTTTTATTTTTCCTTTTTCTTTTTTCCATTTTGGATAATACAATTAAAAATTAAAAATTTCAACGATCTATGTTTATAGAATTAATCTTAGGGCTGATCCAGAAACATCAAACAACTTTATTCGACCATTTCCCTTTTTATTATTATTATTTTTCTCTCCTCTCTTTGAATAGACTCTGGCATTATTATAGATTTTGAAACTGATATTTGATATTTCATTGAATACTGATCTATATTTTGGTAATCTTAACTGACTTATATCCCCCCCCCCAAAAAAAAAATTGACATCTTCCTTTTACAATCAACAACCACCTGGACAATTATCCAGACTCATGAATAATAAGTTGAACTTTTATTAAAATCTGAATAATATTGACCACTACTACTGAAGTCAATATATCTGAAATTAATATATTTGTATTTGGGATTTATTGCTGACACATTAAAAAAAATTAATTTGACTTAAAAATTAATCTTGATTAATCTTAATATTAATTATTGATACTATTAAATTGTTTTTATAGATTCTATTAGATTGTCTCCATAGACCTTATTAGACTGTATTTATAGACCTTTTGATTATATTTATAGATACATAGATTTACCAATAAGTTTTTAATATTAGTTATTGTGATTCTATATTACCTCAAATTATTAATTAATCAAACTGCTTAGACCAATTTAATTAATTAATTTAATTAATTTAATGTACTGATCTATTTATTCTGATTCAACTGATTTGAATGAATTGACTAAATTAATGATAGAATTATAACATATAGTAATTTTGATTAAAATAGTAATTGTAACAATTGTAATACAAGTAATACCTTAGGTAAGTCCATTATAACAAAGGATGGAAGCGTTCTATTGTATTTTGAAGGCACTTAAAATGTCCCAATTTAAAACTGGACGCCATACCAGTGGAATGGTACAAAATAGAAAGTGAAGTAATAATGAATAACATGTTGGAAATCTTTAATGAAAGTTTAATGGACAGTAAAATCCCAAAATCTTGGTCTGAATCTTTAATAACACTAATTCATAAATCCGGAACAGATAAAGATAAGATACAAAACTATAGACCTATATCATTATTAAACGTGGATTATTAAATATTTGCTTCTATTTATGCAGAAAGATTTTAAAAGATTTTAGAAGAGAAAATACACCAAGACCAAAACCAGTTTTTACCAGGTAGACAAATAAAAAACAATTTTAGAATGATCATCAACACGCTAGAATATTATGAACAATATCCAGGAAAACAAATGTCATTAATGTTTTTAGACACCAAAAAAGCCTTCGACAATGTAGATTGGACATTTATCACAATGCAATTGAACAAAATGAGATTCAGCACCAAATTTGTAAATTTAATTGATGCTATATATTCAAAATAAACAACAAAAATTATATTGAATAATGAACAATTGGAAAAATTTCAAATTTTTAAAGGAGTGAGATATGGTTGTCCGATATCACCTTTACTGTTTATTATATCCCTGGAAGCATTATTTTTATTTATTTATTTATTAATCAAATTTGTATGCTGCCCCTCTCCGCAGACTCGGGGCGGCTAACAACAGTAATGAAACAATATAAACAAATCTAATATTTAAGTTAATTTAAAAAGAAACCCCAATTTAAGAGACCAATCATACATACAGACATACCATGCATAATTTTTTATAAGCCTAGGGGGTTATTATTATTATTGATAAAGATAAGAGCAAATAGCAAAATACAGGGGCTAACTATTGTGAAAGAAACATACAATGTATAAGCATATGCAGACGATTTGACTTTTATAATAGAAAATTCTATGACAACATTACCAATTTTGATTGAAACGATAGAAGAATACGGTAAAATAGCAGGTTTAAAAATAAATAGAAATAAGACATAACTTATAGTTAAAAACATGACAGAATTGCAGGAAAGATGACTAGAAAGTATCACAGACATGAAGATAGTAAAGAAAGTAAAGTACATGGGAATCTGGATTACATCTAAAACTATATCGTTAAAAAATGATAACTATATAAAAGTGATTGAAGAAATTAAAAAAGACTTAGAAATTTGGAATAACTTAACATTATCTTTTATGGGGAGAATAGCAACCATCAAGATGAATGTCTTACCTAAGATGCTGTTCCTATTTCAGGTTTTACCTATAAATCCAGGGGGGAAATTTTTTAAGGATTTAACAATAGTTTAAAAATTTGTATGGCAGGGCAAGAAAGCAAGAATAAAGTTAAGTATATTAGAAGATATAAAGGAAAGAGGAGGGTTTGCACTACCCAATTGGAAATTATACTATCAGGCAGCCGCCTTAACTTGGATTAAAGAATGGGTAACATTAGAAAATAACAGAATATTAAACCTGGAAGGTCATGATTTGATGCTTGGATGGCATGCCTTTATTTGGTATGATAAAGATAAAACACATTCCTATTTTAAAAGACATACAATAAGAAAGTATTTATTAGAAGTCTGGAAAGATATAAAGAAATATAACTTTTTTACTATTCCAGACTGGATATCTCCACTAGAGGCAATTTGCCACCCCAATTTGATGCAGGAAAGAAAGATACCAAAATATAAAAAATTATTAGATGAGCAAATGAAATTAAAATCAAGATATAACTTACAAGAAGAAGGGTTTAAAATAGATTGGTGGCAATATATTCAGATACAGATGCTGGAAATGTCAAAAGAAAATCAGAACTTACTACCATACATGGTGGACTTGCCCAATGGCCAAAAAGTTTTGGAATAAAATTTTAAAAATTTTAAAACAAATAACGAATTTACAAATTCCACTAAAACCAGAGCTATATATGTTCGGAATTATCAGGCAAAAAATATCAAAATAGGATAGATACTTAATAATACATATAATTACTGCAAACAGAATTACTTTTGTGCAAACTTGGAAATCAAGTAATATTCCATCAACTTTAAATATAATAAATAAAATTTATGAAATCGCTGAAATGAACAAAATGACAATGGAAATTCAACACAAATAAAACACAAATAATAGTTAGAAAGCTGTAGTTGCAAAGGTTGGCAAATTTATGTTTGATTTATTATTGTCCTTAGTCTTTGTTTTGTATTTGTCTTGTCTTTTTTAAATTTTAATAATTAATAAACATTTAAAAAAAAAATTAGAACTACTCAAATGAAACAAATCCAGAATGTAATTGGACAATTAGAAAGTAAAATGCAAAAAGATCCAGATAATCTAAAAATAAAAGGAGAAAACTAAATATTAAAACATAAAATAAATTTGATAATGCGGGAGGAAATTGCCCAAAGGATAAAAATAGCAAGACAAAATTATTTCAAACAGGCCAATAAACCTGGTAGATGGTTGTCATATAAGCTGAAAAAAGAAAAAGTAAAAAAGTATATTCAACAATTAGAAGACGAGTCAGGGAAAAAACAATTTGAATTACTGTATTTTTGGTGTATAAGACACACCTTTTTAACTCAAAAAGGTGCATCAAAAATGGGTGCGTCTTATACACCGGATGTGGGGCGGGGGTCAGCAGTCGCGGGGGCAATCTTCAAGGCCCCCCTTGCAGTTGTCAGCTGGAGGCCGGTGGCTTGGCCCCGGGGATGAGTGGGGCACGTGGCAGCAGCTTTGGAGAAGCAGGCGGATGTCACCTCAATGCATCCAGCCAGTGGAGGAACCCATGGGGCGGCTTCGATCATCCAATGGGATGGGGCTCGGCTCCATCAGCCCTCACCCCAATCTCCTGCCGGGCGTGCCTCCCGGGATCCCTGCCAGCACTGCCCAAGCAGCAGCGGTGGCTGTCCCCAAGACCGCCCGACAGTTGGCAGCTGGAGGCTGGCAGCTTGGCCCTGAGGATGAGTGGGGCGTGTGGCATCCAGCGGCAGAGGAGCCCACGGGGCAGCTTCGATCATCTGGTGGACGGGGCTCAGCTCCATCAGCCCCCACTCCAATCTCCCACCTTCAGGGACGCCTTTGAGAGGGCACGGCGGTCGGCGAAGGCGCTCTGAGCAAAGCTGCCTCAGCTCAGGAATTCTGCAGCTGGCGCCCTCTGCTCGGAGCACCTTCTCTGACTGCTGCACCCTCCCAAAGGCACCACCAAAGGCGGGAAATTAGGTTGGGGGCTAATGGAGCCGAGACCCGCTGCTGGATGATTGAAACTGCCCCGCAGGCTCCTCCACTGGCTGGATGCCACATGCCACACTCATCCCCAGAGGACAAGCTAAGAAGAAGTATGGTAGGCTGCTGGCTCGTCCCTGGAGAGACAGAGATGGAGGGAAAGAGAGGGGGGAAGGAAATGAGGGGGAGGGAATATGAGAGAAAAGGAGAAAGAGAAAAATAAGAAACTGACGGAGGGTAAAAACAGGGGAGAGGAAGAACAAATGAGAGAGAAAAGGGATGAGAAGGAAAAAGAGAGGAAGAGGAAAGAGAAAAATAGAAATGAAAGGGGAGAGAGTGAGAGAGAGATGAGGGAAAGATTGAGAGAGAGAATGAGAGGGAGAAGAGGGAAACAAACAAAGCTTAAACTCAAACCATAAGCTCAGAGACTTAATTAACCTCAAGACGTTTTTCAAGAAGTTTCAAGAAATTTTAAAGAGGAAAAGTTCTTCTCTCCCCCCTTCGCTCCCCTCCCCACCTAGCCCATCTCAATCTGCATCTCAAAGCCCTGAAGAAAGGAAGCTCTGACCCTGCAAACACCCAGATGGTGCTAGGAGCTGGTAGGAGCTAATCATACTCTAACAAAAGGAATAAACAAACCAACTTATTAACAAAGAATCTCTTTCAACCCAACAGTAAATTCTCTGATTTTCCAACTTTATTAACAAAGAATCACTTTCAACCCAAAAGTAAATTCTCTGATTTTCCACCACTATATACTATATACAAACATCCCCAGCTGATTTAAATTACTTCCCTGCTAAAGAAGCTTTCCAGCTGATTTAAATTACTTCCCTGCTAAAGAAGTTTCCTGGCTGACTTCCACACCTTTCCACTGTGATTGCAACGAAAGTGTTTCTAGCCTGCCGAAGCAGCATAAAGCAAGGCATTCTGAGACTTGGAGCTACAGTTGAGCTTCGGATAAAGGAATAAGAAGGAGTGAGTCACAGGAGATTGTCAGTAGTGGCTACTGTTATTTCCCCAGCCCAACCTAGACAGCTCTGAAGCCCTAATTCCCCCCCAGGCACCTGAAAGAAATTGAAAAAGAAAGTGGGAAAGGTCAGCCCCGGCTCTGCAAACACCCAGTGTTAGGAGACAGAAGAAGCAAAATAATCTTAAATCAAAATAAATCAAGGCTAACTGACTAAGTTGCAAAAGTATATTAATAAATGGAATAATTTAGGGCAAACTAACCATGCGGCCATCCAAGGACAAAAGCGATCACGTGACCAGAACCGGATAGAGCAAACCAGAAACCCCCAACCTGTGCAAAACTTGTCCTGAATTCACCAGCGCCCCCACTTACTCAGCGTTAGGAATCCTGTCAATAGCAAAAGAACTCTGAATAAACATTAAAAAGAATCCAGCCATTGCAAAAGGACTTCGGAAGATGCCTGACCCCCAGCTGTGTAGAGCCATCATTAATTACCTGACCTTAAAATTCCTAGCTGAGACACTCAGCGGTAGGAGCCCAGCCTGCAGCGAAAGACCCTGCTAATGCCAGTCTAGCTGCCAGTGAAGGACCCTGGAAGACACCTGATCCCCAGTACAACGGAGGACTCTGAAAACGCATTCCTTCCAACTTTAAAACTGCAAACTACAATTAGCAGCTCAGCAATAAGCAGCTCCTCAAACTGCAATTAACTCTTACCTTACCTTGTAAGAGAAGAAACCCTCAAGCATCTCTTGCCATTCACATTCCATCGCCCTGTTCCCCAACCAAAGTGATACAAAACAATAAAGCTACAAGTGGCAAAGCAATAAACCCAGTGACCGAATATGCCTGGCAAAAAAAAAGGCTCAAAACTCCCAGGCAAATAACACCAGCAACTTATGCTTTAAGTGCAACGACTCAATTATTATACAAGAAGAATCCAAAAAATGCCACTCCTGCAACAAATTAGCTCACCATACCTGCCTTAACATAAATAAGCAGATTGCCTTTCTTCAAGATAATTCCTCGTTCTATTATTTCTGCTCATCTTGTACTCCCAAACCTGACTCACTCTACAACTTATCTGACAAGATCCTCTCCCTAAAAGCAATAACAAAACCTCAACAATCATACATAGAGAACATAGAACCACGGCTTGCTTCCATTGAAAAAATTATCCAAGATCTGATAAAAGATAAACCACCAAAACAAATACACTATACTACCTCACCACCACCTGTCTATATTCCACCAAGTCCTCCACAATCTTTACCTGTAAGCTCAACTACTGACATCCCCACTCTTGTAAAAGATGCCATGGAGCACGAACAAAAGCGACAGAATGCCACCCTTTTTGGCCTTGAGGAAAATGGGGAATCTGATTTAATAAATACAGTAATACCTCATGATACGAACTTAATTGGTGCAAGGAGGAGGTTCGTAAGACGAAAGGTTCGTAAGACAAAACATTGTTTCCCATAGGAAACAATGTAAAGTCAATTAATCCGTGCAACCAAAAATGCCCCCGCAAAAAAACGGCTTTCGGCGACTGCTGGGAAGCCGCGCAGCTGTTTTAAAAGGTGACAGCCGGCCTGGGGGGCTTCCCAGCACCCCCCCCCCCGAATCGTGGTTCGGGGGGTGCTGGCAAGCCCCCCAGGCTGGCTGCAACCTTTTAAAACACCCGCGCCGCTTCGCAGCTGTCTCCCGAAGCCGAACACGGAAGTTCGGCTTTAGCGTTCGGCTTCAGGAGACAGCTGCAAAGCGGCGCGGGTGTTTTAAAAGGTCGCAGCCGGCCTGGGGGGGCTTGCCAGCACCCCCCTGAACCTGGGTTCGGGGTTCGGGGGGTGCTGGCAAGCCCCCCAGGCCGGCTGCGACCTTTTAAAACACCCGCGCCGCTTCGCAGCTGTCTTCTGAAGCCGAACGCTAAAGCCAAACTTCCGCGTTCAGCTTCGGGAGACATCTGCGAAGCGGCGCAGGTGTTTTAAAAGGTCGCAGCCGGCCTGGGGGGCTTCCCAGCAACCTTCCGAACCGAACCCGGGGTTCAGCAAAATTTTGCCTCTTCTTACGAACTTTGTTTGAGTTACGAACCGGCGTTCGGGAGGCTTCTGGGAAGCCCCGCCGCCCGGCTGTCACCTTTTAAAACAGCCGCGCGGCTTCCCAGCAGTCTCCGAACGCCGGTTCGTAACTCGAAAAAAGTTCGTAAGAAGAGGCAAAAATTTTCTGAACCCTGGGTTCGTATCACGAGTTGTTCGTAAGACGAGGGGTTCGTATCTTGAGGTACCACTGTATACGCAACATCATCCACCATCTACATCCATAAACCTTTGCCCCTGATGACATCCTAGAGGTTACTAGAAACGGCTCTGCACTTAAGTACAGCGATGGATCAAAGGCCCCTCGTTTCTGTAGGATAGTCTGCAAAAATGAAACTGCCAAACAACTGTTCATCAAAACGATGAACTCCATCGCCAGAAATAATGACAACTACAACAAACTCAGATCCAGACCAGATCTAACTCTACTTCAATGCATCCGCTCTTGTGAACTACGGGCCGAACTCAAGAGACGTCTTGAGCTTGGTGAAACCAACCTATACGTAGACTACCGCAATGAATGCATCAAAACCAAGACCTAATCCTCCCTTCAAAAACCAAGACCTAATCCTCCCTTCAAAAATCCCATCCCTCCTCAACCATCCCACACTTCCCAACCCACCACCCCTCATCAACATATTGTCATCCCTAGTACTTCCAACCAAGAATAGGAAAGTGCGCCACTTACTTCCTCAGTTCAATCCAACCTCAATCCATTACAATTTAAATTCAATTCAACTCAGCTCAACTTCAACCTGTGACACATGTGTAATTCATTTGTTATCATCTTCTCAAGATAGAAAAGTTGGCAATAAAAAAGAATGAGGATGAAAGTTGTTAACTGTAGTAATATGATGTGCTTTTTACTTTTTTTAACATTCAGTTTTAATGGAAGCATGTACAACATTGTTATCTTGTTCCTTCAGATAATGATGTTTCATACAGATTGTGCAATATCTTATTATTTCATCTTTAGAGATAAAGTATAATTGCTCAGATAACTTAAACTGACACTGTCCAAAAGAGAGAAGGACATATTTCAAGAATCAAGATATGCATAAATGTAACTGTAGGGACCATCTTCCCTCAACCTAACACATTTGCCATGATCTTATTCAATTCACTATTCAGGCCTTCACTGGCCTCCTGGGGTCCTTGACTTCCCTCGCTGGATCCTCGAGGGAGCGGTTATGGTTTGTTGTTGGTCCCGAGGGGGACGGAGTTGAGTGGAGTTTCCCCCTATGAGGATTTAAGGTTCATAGTCTGTGTTTAAGGTCTAGTTATTGTCCTTTTTTAAAAAAAATATATTTTTATTGGTTTTGCACATAAAGTTACATAAAACAAACATAAAATGGTGCACAGTGCATGTGCCCATCACCCAACTGACAATCCCACCACCACCACCACCAATTGTGGGGGGTTCAAATATTTACTAGTTTATATAATTTATATAGAAGAATTGCTCTGGAAGCTATAGAAATTGAGAGGAGCCCCCTTTGCATAAATAAAAGAGATGACACGTCCCGCCTACCAGAAATTTGGAAACCAGCCTTAAACAAAAAAAACACTTCATAAAAATCACCATGTCAATCCTTCTAATAATTATGATTTTGGAATTTTGAAATTTGAAAACCAGCCTTAAACAAAAAACACTTCATAAAAATCACCATGTCAATCCTTCTAATAATTATGATTACACCAACCAATCAGATCACTAAAACATAATCACCCAATCTATTTGCTACATTCAAACCAAATCTCCACCCCCACACTATATACTAGGAAGAAATGACAGTTGCAAACATTCCATTTTACCACAACACGAAGCTTGGAACTTCAGCCTGATGATGGTGAATGTGATTTCACCGAAACGTCGCATAGACATGCAAAACATTACACAGGGCAAAACCCGAACTCAGAACAATTTACATATATATATATATGTATATATATATATATATATATATATATATATATATATATATATATATATAATTTCCTTAGCTCTACTTTGCATTTGTTATTATTAAAAGAGTGATTGGAGTTTATTTTTTACATTTTCGTCACAGATTCTACTCAGCATATAAGCTTTCACCTTATTCCATCGTGCCATCAGCTTCCCCAATTTATTTTCATCAAATTTGTTTAATCTTATTTCCATGATTTCAAAATGAATGTGATCCACCATATACCAGTACCAGTTCTGTAATGTCCATTTTATAGACTCTTTCCAACCCAATACCACTACCGCTTGAGCACTTTCCAATGCTGCAGTTTTTATTTCTTTAAAATCTCTTAGTTCTCTTTGTTTAATTAATATTGCTATTTCTTTTGTAATTATCCAGTTAATATTTAGCATTTTATTTATTTTGTTCTGCACTTCCTTCCAAAGTTTCTGAACTTCAACGCACTCCCAGAACATATACATAAAAATTCCTTTCTTTTGGCAACCATGCCAACAGTTACCTTTCCCTTTCCCCTGGAAGTGTGCAAGTTGTGCTGGTGTATAATACCATTTATGTAAAAATTTTCTTCTCATCTCTTTAACTCTTGTATTCTTAATCTTATATATATTTTCTACTATTTCTTTCATTTCACTTTTGTCTATTTGTAAATCATTTTGCCAGCATCTTGTCAAGCCTTTTATTACTCCCTCTTCCGCTTGCAATAACATTCTGTATATATTACTAGCTTATGCTTTTGTATCATTAATCTTTTCTTTTAGTATTTTCTCTAAGCAATTTTCTTCTCTCAAGAAAGCTTCTTTATTCTCACTTTTATTTAAATATTTACATATTACATTGATCTGCAGCCATTTCTGTTGACCCAGCCACCATTCCAACCGAGTTCTGCTAACTCTTCCGTCCTTCTCATATAATTGTTCAATTCTCATTATCCCTTTACTATTTAATTCTTTTATAATTCTGCTTAAGTTAACATCATTACCTGTATTCAATAAATGTAAAATTGATAATTTTGAATTACCAATTACCAATTTCCCCTAGTTATTGTCCGAACAAAAGTCAGCCACCCCTGAACACTTTCGGAGGTGATCTATGTGCCTCCTCCATTCGCGGCTATCCTCTAAAAGAATTTCATATGACTTTGGTCCTTTTTTACTTAATATTTCCCCTTTTATCCATGTTACCCCTCCCCATCAAAGTTCTTTGCAAAAACCTTGTCCCCCACTTCAAAATAGTGTTCTGGCAGTGGGGTAACTCTCTGTGTGCTATTGTTAGAAGAGGGGTGCAATCTATCTAATTGGGACCTTAGTTTCCGCCCCATTAAAAGTTCTGCGGGGCTCATTCCAGCTGTTTTACTAGGGATGATGTATTGTACTAGGAAAACCTGGT
Organism: Erythrolamprus reginae; assembly: GCF_031021105.1. NCBI lineage: Eukaryota > Metazoa > Chordata > Lepidosauria > Squamata > Dipsadidae > Erythrolamprus > Erythrolamprus reginae. The sequence goes on from NC_091963.1 coordinate 67,254,918, forward strand.
CTATTTTTTCCTGCCAGTCCCCTGCCTCTAATCTGGCCAGAGTTTCCTTGGCCACTCTCACCATTTGTTCGGTTTCTCCATTCAAATATGGGTTGTAAGGCGTGCCTAATACCCAGCTAAGCTAGAAATATTTCAGTTTGTCTCACTGTGAACTGAGGACCGTTATCTGACACAAGAAGATCTGGGCAACACCTTTATGGTTGCACACATCGTGATTGAATTCATTAACACTACTTCCATCCATTTTGAGTAAGCGTCCACTACTGTTAGAAAAAATTGTGATTGAAAAGGTCCTGCAAAGTCTATATGAATTCTAGATCAAGGGCCCCTGGGGTGTCTCCCATTCTGTTGGTTTGGTCTTGGGGGGGGTTGGTCTCGTCTCCTGGCATGGTCTGCAATTTGCTAACCACTGCTCTATGTCAGAATCCAACCCTAGCCACCAAAGGTGGCTTCTTGCTAGAATTTTCATTTTTACTATCCCTGGGTGGCCTTTGTGAAGAGTCTCCATTACTCTTTTCCTTAGGGATTGGGGAATAACCACTCTTTCCCCCTACAAGACACAACCTTTCAATATTGAGAGTTCTAGCTGCTTGCTTTTGTATGGTTTAATGTCTTTCTTCCACCCACCCCTTCAGTATATACCATATATACTCGAGTATAAGTCGGCCCATTATAAGCCAAGGCACCTACTTTTGCCACAAAACCTGGGAAAAATTATTGACTCAAGTATAAGCCTAGGGTGGAAAATGCAGTGGCTACTGGTAATTATAAAAACGGAATACAGTGGAACCCCGACATAAGAGCTGCTCTACTTAAGAGCAACTCGAGATAAGAGCTGGGAGGGGAGAGATATTTTTGTTCTACTTACAAGCCCAAATTCGAGATACAAGCCCCAAGGAGCTGTCTCCTGAAGCCAAACGCTAACTTCCGCGTTCGGCTTCAGGAGACAGCTGCGAAGCGGCGCGCGTGTTTTAAAAGGTTGCAGCCGGCCTGGGGGGCTCGGGGGGGTGCTTGCAGCTTTCTTTCTTGCTCTTTTTCTTTCTCTCTTTTACCTTCCCTTCCTCTATTTCTTCTTTTCTTTCTCCTTCCCACCTTCTTCCCTCCCTCCCTCCCTTCACTCATTCCTCTCACTCTCCCCTTTCATAAGTTTCCTTGCTTCCTTCCTCTGTTCCTGTCCCTTCCCCCTTTCTTTCTTTCTTTCTTTCTTTCTTTCTTTCTTTCTTTCTTTCTTTCTTTCTTTCTTGCTCTTTTTCTTTCTCTCTTTTACCTTCCCTTCCTCTATTTCTTCTTTTCTTTCTCCTTCCCACCTTCTTCCCTCCCTCCCTTCACTCATTCCTCTCTTACTCTCCCCTTTCATAAGTTTCCTTGCTTCCTTCCTCTGTTCCTGTCCCTTCCCCCTTTCTTTCTTTCTTTCTTTCTTTCTTTCTTGCTTGCTCTTTTTCTTTCTCTCTTTTACCTTCCATTCCTCTATTTCTTCTTTTCTTTCTCCTTCCCACCTTCTTCCCTCCCTCCCTTCACTCATTCCTCTCTTACTCTCCCCTTTCATAAATTTCCTTGCTTCCTTCCTCTGTTCCTGTCCCTTCCCTCTTTCCTTCCTTCCTTCCCACCCTCCGTCCATTCATTCACCCATTCCTCTCTTGATCGCTTAAAGCCGGTCCCTGGTGCAAAAAGGGTTGGGGACCTCTGTCCTACAGGATTGGGTGGCAGAGAAGTTGAACATATGTAAATTTAAAAGTTTAAGAAAGTTTACAAGTTAAGTGAAAGAAACTTCATTATTCATTTATATGTACATGTACATTTCTTCATTAAAAACATGTCTTTCTGCATAATTTAGACTAACTTTGTGAGTTTTTTGAGGGCTGGAACCAATTAAAATTATTTACATTAATTCCTATGGGGAAAAGTCGTTCGAGATAAGAGCTGCTCGACTTAAGAGCCCAGGTCCGGAACGAATTAAACTCGTATCTCGAGGTACCACTGTATTCTTCTACTGTAGCTTCTTAAAATTGTTTTTGTAGGAGAATGAAAAAGACATATGAAGAACAGTTGCAGAAACTAGGTATATCTAGTTTAATTAAAAAAAGGACGGGGAGACATGATAGCATTCTTCCAATGTCTCAGGGTTTGCCACAAAGAAGAGAGAGTCAACCTATTCTCCAAAGCACCTGAGGGCAGAACAAGAAGCAATGGGTGGAAACTAAACAAGGAGAGAAGCAACTTAGAACTAAAGAGAAAATTCCTGATAGTTAGAACAATGAATCTGTGGAACAGCCCACCACCAGAAGTTGCTCCAACACTGGAAGTTTTTAAGAAGATGTTGGATACCCATTTGTCTGAAGTAGTATAGGGTTTCTGCCTAAGCAGGGGGTTGGAGTAGAAGATCTCCAAGATCCCTTCCAACTCTGTTGTTATTATTATTATATAACTTTTCCTTCCAAAATGTTTTTTACTTCTTGCACCTTTCTTCCTCCCCTTTCTAAATCTCTCTTTTTTTCCAATTCCTTCTTTTATCATAACCAAAAACCTCTTAAAATATATTTAGGAATGTAATCAAACCTGTTATCTTAATCTTCATTACAATATCATTATAATTTTCGTAATAATTGGGATTTCATATATTACTTCAAAGCAATTGCTTAAATCAGATTTTATTCAGATTTTCCATTTAAAACATATTTCATAAGTTAAAATAATTACAATCTCAATAGATCAGTAAATAACAATTGGGGGTTACTCAATCATTAATTGTAAAATCTTTCTTCTACATGATACAGTGATACGTCGTCTTACAAAGGCCTCATCATACAAACTTTTCGAGATAGAAACCCAGGGTTTAAGATTTTTTTGCCTCTTCTTACAAACTATTTTCACCTTACAAACCCACAGCCACTGCTGGGATGCCCCGCCTCCGGACTTCTGTTGCCAGCAAAGCACCCGTTTTTGCACTGCTGGGATTCTCCTGAGGCTCCCCTCCATGGAAAACCCCACCTCCGGACTTCCGTGTTTTTGTGATACTGCAGGGAAATCCCAGCAGTGCAAAAATGGGCGCTTCGCTGGCAACAGAAGTCCAGAGGTGGGGTTTCCTAGCGAGGGGAGCCTCAGTGAAATCACAGCATCGTAAAAACATAGAGGTCCGGAGGTGGGGTTTCAAGGACTTCAGTGTTTTTGCAATGCTGTGATTTCACTGATGCTCCCTTCGCTGGGAAACCCCACCTCCGGACTTCCGTTGCCAGCGAAGCGCTCGTTTTGCGATGCTGGGATTCCCCTGCTGGAATTCCCCTGCAGCATCGCAAAAACATGAAAGCCCAGAGGTGGGGATTCCCATGGAGGGGAGCCTCATGGGAATCCCAGCAGTGCAAAAACGGGCACTTCGGCTGGCAAAAGGGGTGAATTTTGGGCTTGCACGCATTAATCGCTTTTCCATTGATTCCTATGGGAAACATTGTTTTGTCTTACAAACTTTTCACCTTAAGAACCTTGTCCCGGGACCAATTAAGTTTGTAAGACATGGTATCACTGTATTTATCTTGCATAAGGAGAAACTACACTCTAAAAAAAAAGGTAAATCTTTTCATATTAATTATGTATTATTTATGCTATTATACTATCCTAACCCTGGTATTGTTTTAAACAACTCAGCATTAACAATTGTCTTGGGTATGATAAGTATAGTTGGAAGAAAAAGTTTAATTACACAGTGTTACCCCACTTGAAGTGACCTGTATTCCTAAGGGTTGCATCCATTCCATCCCCAACAGTGAGCGTCTAGCCCCATCTACTACAATTAGTGGTAATATTAATATTTTGTTTTTAAAAGTTATCGATACCCCCACTTTTCCCAATACCAGAATTCCATTTCCTTGAAAGTCCCATATAATTGTTGCAATTTGTTCTAAATGTTCTCGTTTTATGTCTGTCAAGTACATTTTAAATTTGTGCCAGGGCATGATGCTGTATCTGGAACCCGTGTCCAATTCCATTTTGCAGGGTTGGCCATTAAGCAGTAAAGATACAGAAAGTTTGATTGATTTGGGGGACCTGGTGTAATTTACTGTGGGGTAGTTGTTATCTCGAGTTGGTTTGCGGTAGTTTCCATTTGGTCTTCTGGGGTATCCCCTTGCATATGATTGCGGTGGACAGTTTTCTCTGCTGTGCCAGCTGTTCTCGTGCGGCCGATGATTCCATGGTTGTGGCTGGAAATCATCCTGGAGAACTGCTCTGCATGCTTTGGCGATATGACCCTGTTTCTTGCAGCAGCTGCAAATTGTATCCCGGAAGGGGCACTTCGCTCGAGGGTGGTTCCCTTTGCATCCTTGGCACTTCATTCCGGCTGGGGGGGTTCCTTTGTTGTCTGGTGTAAGATGTTCGGATCTGTAGGCAGGCTTCCTAGTCTTGGCTCTGGTGTCCACCTGTCTCAAAAGCGTCTGCTGACCACTCATTCTCTGTGTGTATTGCTTTCACTTTGGTCACGTGTTTCTTCATCTCTCGAGCAGCTGCTTCGGATACCTCTATGGCTTGGCCTGTCTTGAGGACGTCCTGCAGTACTGGTTTGTCTTCTGTGAGGAATTTGTTCCTCAGTGCTGCGTTCCGCATACCGAAGATTAGGGCGTCTACTAGTCTGGCTTCAGGAGCTTCGAACTTGCACTTTGAGAGGACTCCTTGCAGATGAGTGGTGAATTGGTTTATCAATTTGCCCTCATTTTGCACCATGCGGTGGAACTGGTGGCGGCTCACTATTGCAGGTCTCATTGGCTTGACGTATTCAGACAATTTCATTACTAGTGTGGTCCACAAGACTGAGGTTGGGGGATCCAGGTCGGTTAATGTTTCCGCCACATCATAGATATGTGGACCACAGTGATTTAAAAATATGGCTCTTTTTCTATTTCCTTCAGCATCTTGGAGGCCGAGTGCTTCTAACAATATATCAAATTTCGCCAGGTATTGTTGCCATGCACCTTTCTCTGGGTTGAAAAACTTGGGAGCTTTTGCGACTGCTGAGGCGTCCATTTCTTCTTTTTATTTTTATTTTTTAATTTATTTATTAGATTTGTATGCCACCCCTCTCTGAAGACTCGGGGCGGTTAACAACAGTATAAAAAGACAATGTAAACAAATCTAATATTAAAAACAATCTAAAAAATCCCAATTTAAAGAACCACTCATACATACAAGCATACCGTGTATAAATTCTATAAGCCTAGGGGGAAGGGAAATTTCAATTCCCCCATGCCTGACGGCAGAGGTGGGTTTTAAGGAGCTTGCGAAAGTCAAGGAGGGTGGGGGCAACTCTGATATCTGGGGGGAGCTGGTTCCAGAGGGTCAGGGCCGCCATAGAGAAGGCTCTTCTCCTGGGTCCCGCCAAACAACATTGCTTAGTCGACGGGACCCAGAGAAGGCCAATTCTGTGGGACCTAACCGGTCGCTGGGATTCGTGCGGCAGAAGGCGGTCGCAGAGATATTCTGGTCCGATGCCATGAAGGGCTTTATAGGTCATAACCAACAATTTGAATTGTGACCAGAAATTGATCAGCAACCAATGCAGACTGCGGAGTGTTGGTGTAACATGGGCATACCTTTGGAAGCCCATGATTGCTCTCGCAGCTGCATTTTGCATGATCTGAAGTTTCCGGACACTTTTCAAAGGTAGCCCCATGTAGAGAACATTACAGTAGTCGAACCTCGAGGTGATGAGGGCATGAGTGACTGTGAGCAGTGAGTCCCGGTCCAGATAAGGCCACAACTGGTGCACCAGGCGAACCTGGGCAAACGCCCCCCTCGCCACAGCTGAAAGATGTTTCTCTAATGTGAGCTGTGGATCGAGGAGGACGCCCAAGTTGCGGACCCTCTCTGAGGGGGTCAATAATTCCCCCCCCAGGGTTATGGACGGACACATCCATTAATTAAGGAACCAGCAACTAGTATAGGGGTGGGCAATTAATTTTGCCATGGGACCGCATGAGAAATTGGGGTGGATTTAGAGGGCCAGACTAATATAATTAACTCAGTTCTACTCAATACACATAGCAGAATTTAACCTTTCTCCCCTCCCTCTCTAATTCAACAAGGAAAAAAGATGTGCGGCGAATTACCCACCCCCTCCTACTTGTTGTAGTTTTCATTCCTACTTAAGCCACTAGATTTCTCACCAGAGTCTGAAACATGCTTTTTTCAATTCTTCAGCTGCAAACGAAGGATAAAAACGTGAACGGGAGGGAGGGGGAGATCGATTTTAAGTCCGGTGTTAATTCTGTGGTAGCTTTCTCAGTGAAGAACGCATTGATCCCTTTTTTTGCAGCGTTAGCGAAATTAAGAATAAAAAACAACCACGCACGCACACACCCTCAAAGTCGGTTTCAGTCATGGATGGGAGGGAGGGGGATCATGCAGTTTTGCAGCATGCCTGAGGGGGTTTGAGCGCCATGTCCACGTCTCTTTGCTTCCCCCCCCCAATGCGCACCATTTGCTCTCCTCATAATCCTTCGGTTCTTCCCTGAACTTCCGGGTTCGGCGTTCGGGAGAACGCCAAGAAGCTCCCTGGCTGTTTCAGAAGGTGACAGCCAGGCGGCGGCGCTTCTTGGCGGCCTCCTGAAAAGTTTGGGTTCAGGAGATCGCCGAGAAGCCCCCCGGCTGTTTTAAAAGGTGACAGCCGGGCGGTGGCGCCCAGCGGAGCGCCATTTTGCGATCTGCAGTGGGTTCATAAGCCGAAAAAAGTTCGTAAGAAGAGGCAAAAAATTTCCGAACCCCGGGTTTGTATCACGAGGGGTTCGTATCATGAGGTACCACTGTAGTTTGACAGTGTTGAAGGAATTAGGAGGCATAATTTTGTAAGAACAATGCAAGAAAAATACAATTTCTATTCTCAGTTTTTTAATATATATTACGCAAAGAATGGATTCTCATATAAGACCCAAATATTTAAAAGATAAACATGCAAATTCCCCATTAATTACTTCAGTGATGAAAAACATTGGTAGAAAAGTTTTTCTCTATTTGTAAACATTTCCTTAAAATGTTACATTCCCATCAAAGGGCATCATTACAGTGCCAAATACCCAGTGAATAGAAGTTGATAAATCTAAACCGTATGACAAATAAACACTATGTACATTACCTATGAAACTACAGTATTAAATAAAATATTGCAGCAAGTGTTTCAATACATTACTTAATGCGAAGTTGTTACCTACATAATATTGGACTTACTTTGGTAGCATTCCTTAGTTAATATAATACTCTCATTCACATGATTATCACACTCCAGGTGGACATTTGTTTATAGCTATTTATTTATTTATTTATTTATTTATCAAAACAATAAATACAAAACCAAAAAAGCCAACGATCAGAAAAAATAACAATAAAAACATTATAAAACTCTTAACAGTATCTAGTGCAACATTCTCCTGTACTACCATTTATTATCTTATCAGACTTCAAACCTATATTATTACAGTATTTATGGGAAGAACCAGTGTTCTGTAATGTGTAGGGATGCCAAATCTTGGAAAAATGGAGTTTCAAGGGCAGCGATGGAGAAATAATGCTTAAGCTGACAGCATTTCAGAAAAGACCTAGAGCAGATGGCAAACGTATGGCATGGGTGCCACAGGTGGCATGCGGAGCCATATCTGCTGGCACGTGACCCATTGCCCTAGCTCAGCTACAATATTCATGTGTGTGCTGACCAGTTGATTTTTGGCTCACACAGAAGCTCTGGGAGGTCATTTTTGGCTTCCTGAGAGCCTCCATGGGGCATAGGAGAGGGTATTTTTACCCTTCCCCTGCTCCAGGGAAGCCTTTGGAGCCTGGGGAGGGCAAAACACGAACCTACTGGATGCATCAGAAGTTGGGAAACAGGCAGTTTCCAGCCTCCAGAGGATCTCTGGAGGGCGGTGGAAGCTGTTTTCATTCTCCCCAGGCATTGAATTATGGGTGTGGACACTCAGGCATGCACGATAGCATGCACACACTCTCGCTTGGCACCCAAGGAAAAAAAGATTAGCCATTACTAACCTAGAGCATTCCCACCGTATCTGACCTAATGGAATGGACAGATATCCTTAGGAGGATAGGGGGAATCTGATTCAATGTGATTTAAAGATGATAACCAGCAACCTAAAATTCACACCATGATCCTGAATCTTCCACAGGCCATCTACTAGTGCAACTAATATTGTTGCAGTGCTATAATCTGATCTGAACCCCCAACTGAAAAGAATTCAGATTTATCCAAGCCCTCCGAAACTGAGTGCTGACTATCTCCTTAATAACTTTTTCTAAAAAGAGAAGTTGGTGACTTAACAAAAATGATTTAATATAATTCAATCCAAGGATGGTTTGTTAAGAAGGGGTTGTGCCATTGCCTCCTTCAAGTGAAACAGCCCCAATTCCTCCCACAATTACTGGTGTTATGATTTATCCCAGTTTTTAATATCTAATTCAAGGTAGCAAATATTTTATATGTTACATCTATCGCAAACAAAACCAGCTAAACATGGCTATTTTCCCCATAAAAACAACTTTAAGATAAAATTTTGCTGAGAGAGACTGGCCCAAAGTTACCCAGCCAGTTTTCATGTGTAAGGGAGGCCTAGAACTCACAGTCCTCTGATTGTAGTAACCACTACATCAAGATGACTGGCAATGAAGTATTAATCATTACTTGGACTCAACTGTGTGCTACTTCTAACCTTAACAAGCAAGGAAGGGAGGTTTCCGAAGACATGTCATAAAGCTTACTGGCCTGAGGATTTTGTTAACTTCCTTGAGAGTAAGCTCAAACTCTTCCCAGATAACCAAACTTATATGTGTCCTCATTACTTCCAAATAAATTGCCCTGCCAGCATTTAACTCCAAATGAAGCCAAACAAAACCTTATCCGGCAGGTGCCAAAAATATTCCTCACAGCAGCCCTGTAAGGGCTTTCCTGTCCCTCCTTACTCAGAAGGGACCTGGTAACACTAAATAAGATTTCCAGTTGGCTAACTAGATGTTATCAAAGCCAAGAAATAATCATCGCCACAAGAGAAATCCTATTAAAGACTCCTATCTATATTTGATCAACTCCACTGTTTGTCTTACTTTAGCAGTACTGTATGCCTGTGGTGTGAAACTGGTCTCTATGGGAGCTTGTTAAAGATAGGAAAAAGATCATCTCTCAGATAACTTGTGTTTCTTATATGTAGGGTTTTAAAAGTGAAAAGTGGCACTTTGAATTGCACCTGCAAGCCATCTGGGAGTCAGTGCAACTCAGAGAGCAAATCAGTCACTTAGTATCTGTCTAAGGTTACAAGGGATCTCTCCAAACTTATTAATGACTCAATTTTGAAGTTTTGCACCCACACGCACTCAAAATTGTGTGACAGCATACTTGACAACCAGGTTGCATTTATTTCACAATCATGATTTTTAGCAGTTTCTGGCCTTTATTTTGGGTTTCTCGAAAAAACCCACCCATTTAGATGCTAAAGATTCATTTAATAACCACTGCATTTGCTTAATGATCACTACAAAAATACCCCATAGAATTGGGTACAGTCAGGTGATGACCCACGTAATGATCACCATGATTTAATGATCATAATTAAAATGCAGAACTACCTGTAATATCATCAAGAATAATACCTCCATTTTAGCCTGTGTTTTTCCACACATGGAACAATTAAATCACCTGTTTCTACATTTATTCCAATTAGTCACACACACACATTTTAGAGGCTAACCTCTGAATATAAATTGAATTAACTACAAGCAATTAAAATAGTTCCCTGTGGGTTTATATGCAATTTACTACAGTTATTTTGAAAAAACATATTACTGAATTATTATACAGTAGTACCTCTAGATATGAGCTGCTCTACATGTGAGTATTTCAAGATACGAGCCAGGAGGGGAGAGACATTTCTGTTCAAGTTCCGAGCTGAAATTTGGGATACGAGCCGAGCGTCTACTAGGTGGCGAAAGAATCCTTGCTTTTGGTTATCTCGGAGGGGAAAACAAAGTCTAAAGCAATTTGTTCCAGATACGAGTTTGCTCGAGATACAAGCTCCCTTCTGGAACGAATTATGCTTGTATCTAGGGGTACTACTGTATTAATAATTATTAGTAATAAATTATTTATGTATAAACTTGTTTTAGTTATTTTTCCTTTCAAAGAAAAGCATAATGATTTTTGGCATAGAGTAGAATAGAGTTCTTTATTGACCAAGTGTGATTGGGCACACAAGGAATTGGTCTTTCATGCATTTGCTCTCAGTGTACTGAAATATACAATTTCTTTTATTTAGAATACATGATGATAATAAAATGTGCTGTAAGCAGGAGTGGGCTACTTCCTGGATGGGGGGGAACACAGTGGGTAGCGAAAATGGAGCTCCACCCCAGAGCACCCAATTTGTACTGAAAGATATTGAAAGAAAATGCAGGGTGTTCTGCATAAGCCACGCCCAGAGTGTGGTAGTAAAAATTTTGGTAGCCCTTCACTGGCTATAACTATTTTTTACATCCTGAAAAAAATTCAAATGAAATCTGAAATAAAATAGTTTGGTTATACAGACCATATCCATAGTATGTTGTTTTGTCTTGCAGGGCAGCTGGCCAAATGAAAACTCACACGCACAAGTTTCAAAAAGAATAAGAGTCTATTTTACAGAGATGTTTGTTAAACTCCACAAACGCAAACCAAAGCAATGTCTTTTTCCCTGCCAAAATCCGGGTGTGAGGCCAACTTGATAAGATAAAGTCCCACGCACTTGCTTCTCAGCCAAAAGTCTACTCACAATATTAACCCTATGAATGTTCAGTAGTGTATCCAGGTTTATCAGGCAACACTCTTCACCGACTCTTCTTCCTCAGAGGCATGAACATTGGCTTCTTGCAAAGAGCACCCTCCAAACTCCTCTCCTTACATACTCTTGGGGAGTGCAGACTCTGTACAGCTGTGCTCATTTCCTCTTTCTGAGCTTTCTTAACTGTTCCTGCTGCCCCACATTCTTCTCACCTGAACATTCAGGATCGGGTACCTTATCTCCTCGTCCTCAGACCCTCGCAAATCCCCAGTTGGGGGCTACAAATCCCCAGTTGTGGGTTCTATAGCCTCCCTCTTCCTCTGGCTCACTTTCTGACTCCTCCGGCAGCCACACAGGCTGACCATGCCCAGATATTCCCAGTTCATCAGGGTCAAAGTCCACTGCCAGAGGGCCTGGCTGCGAGCCAGCCACAACAATGTGTATATACCGTATTTTTCAGTGTAGAAGATGCACCTTTTTCCTCCCTAAAATAGGTTGATAATTAGGATGTGTCTTATACTCTGAATGTAGCTTTTTTTTTCAGCCATAACTAGCTGCTAATGATCTTCCCAGCTCTTACCTTGCAGGCTCTTTCATTGTTTCTCTCTGCAAAGAATGTTTTCCAAGCCCTAAATCTTTGCAGGATTTTTTTTCATTACTCTAACTTGCTCTGAGTAATTTTCTTTCTAGCCTTAACCAGGTACTAATGATGTTCCCAGCTCTTACCGGCTTGCAAGCTCTTTCATTATTAATCTCTGCCAAGAATGTATTTGATTTTTTTTTATTCTCTATTTGCTTCAAATGTTTCTTTCCAGCCCTAATCAGGTGCTAACAATGTTCCCAGCTCTTAAAGCTCTTGTTACTCTCTGCAAAGAAAAATGTTTTCCAAGCCCTAAGTCTTTGCAGGGTTTTTTCCATTGCTCTACTTGCTCAAACTATTTATTTCCAGGTGCTAATGGTGTTCCCAGCTTTTATAGGCTTGCAAGCTCTTTCATTGTTACTCTCTCAAAATAAAATAAAAAAGTAAGCCCTTAACCAGGAGATAAAATAATGTGCTGAAGCTGACCAGACTAAGGATGCTAGCTAGATGAATACCTGGTAAGCAGGTAAGGTGCATCTATATTCCAGTGCATCTTATACTCTGAAAAATACAGTAGTCTTTTCCCCCTAGTTGTTCTATTTTGCTTCAGTGCTTAGTTTTCTGTTGGAGAGGAATCGTGGCAAATTCACCATAATGAAATAAAAAATATCTAATGTCTGAAACAGATAATATTCAGATAATATTCTAAATTATCAATGTATGGTCTATAAAAACTTTGTAATTTACTTTGGTAAATAAGCAGTGATTCCTATACCTTTTTAACTATTCTAAAGCATTTCTTTTTATTGTCATACTGATATGCAGCTGTTGGTTATACTTACATCCGTCAGCAGAGGTATTTACTGGAATAGAATGACTACATATTTGAAGATACTGTACATTCATTCATTCATTCATTCTTCTTGTGTCTTGCAAACATACACATTTGCTCATGGTTGCATATGTTTCTCATATTTCATGTTTTAGATGTCATTGCATACAGATAAACTCTCAGTGTGATAAGCATTTGGGAGGAGTGGAAGGGAGATGATACTGCATTTGCTTATGAGCTGGCAGCAGATGTTCTACACAAATCCAGTTCTCTGCATCCAGTCAGTTTCCATGGTGATGGAATCGGTAATTGTTGAGCTCAGGTCCTTTCCCTCCTCTTCTCCGTATAAGTGGAAACTGGGAATGCATTTCAACTCTCTCGTGACAATTCCTCAGCCCTAAAAATATAGCAGAATGGCTAATCCGGGTGAGGATATACGGAAAAAAGAGGCTGCATAATCTCTCCATTTGCTCCAGAAGATTTTAGGATCAAGGCTATCCTCATAGAAAATATGGCAGCTAGGGATCCTAAATAAATGGTCAGGAGTTTCCCCGAGAAAAGGCAGAGTCAATGATTGGCTGCTTTTTGCTAGGTACTTGCCAATTGGAAAACAACTAGTCTTCAGCACTCTAAACATAAGCAAAACTACATGTTCATTCTTTTTGACTTCAACTATATACCAAAGGTTTGTAAAGAAGCTGTTTTCACATGGCTTGTTGAAAACGGATGTCATTAGAAAGCTTCATCAGAGGCTATCTGCCGTTCAAGATTACTCTTCCTTCTGCAGAAAAGCATCTGGTGCCAAAGGAAAATTGGCTGTTGTGAGTAATGGAGCCACAGGATTTCTGTAAGTAAATACCATGCAATTTCAACCCTGCTTTTTTCAGCTTGGGAATAGCACTTTGGCAAACTGCTAAAAGCTTTGTTTATTACATCTAGCCAATTTTATTTAATTATTCTGTCTGCTTCAGTTTTGGAATAATACACACTTTGACAAAATCCTCAATTTGTTTTAAAGTAATTCCTTTAGTCCTAATATTTGATACATTTATTCTTAAAAAATCATTCAAAGGTTCCTAATTATTAGAGCATGTTTTCCCCAGTATTACTGAATAAAGTTAATTCAGTTAACAAACCAAATAAATTATGTGTTGTTGTTTTTGTTATTATTATTATTTTAAGCACATTGAGTTACCTGTCCATTCTGTTTTAATTTAAAAAGAAACTTTTGCATTCCAAAAGTTTTTACATGAACTTATTCCTATGAGTTATAATAATTCTATCTATCTTGGGCAAGTGAACACAGAAATTCAGAATTATTTCTTTTCTGTGCAAAAAAACCTCTAACTTTATTTGCTCTACTTAGTTGGCTTACATTGCAACTCCATGCATGTAAGTGCAATGTGAGTAACGTGTAGCAACTGTTAATATTTGCAGTGAATATCCAGTTTCCTTTTTCCACACCTGTCTGTCTCAATCTTCCAGTGTGTGGCTTCTAGTAAGAATTAAAACAACAATATCATTTTGATGAAATAATTGTTTATTATTTTTTATATAATTATATCTCATTTTTCCATTCCAAGTATTATAAAATTTTAAGAAAGTGACACAATGTATATTTTTCAAATATATCTGTTGGGATTTGTGTTCCAAACTTCTAATCTTAATACATTTTTGCCCCATGAATTTCCCATATGTTTGTGAAGGTATATTATAAGAAAAACGCTGTTCTTGCATGCAAATGATCAAATTAAGTCTTTGATCATAATGTGATGTCTACAGACCATGAAAGAGAAGTTGTACAATAGGGCTGATCATTATGAATATTTCAAAATGGATTCTGGAAGGACATTATTGAACTTCTATTCAGATTTTATTTGGCTGTTAGCAATATAGTTGATTGGATCCAGTCTCATTATTTGAAGAAACCTTCTGAAATTAATGGGACAAGAATGTCTTAAGTAATTTAAATGCTTTCGGTTTTATTGCTTAATTATTTTCATGACCAAATTTAAATTCAGGGTAATGTTTCTAAATCTATATGTTCATGCTAATTGTCAGTTATAATGTAGAAATCACTATTTTAGAATTTAAGGTAATCCAATTCTGATAAAAGCAAAGTAAAATGTTAGCCTTGAAATGAGACATAAATTGGTCAACACAATAACTTATTCTCCTTTGTCAGTGCTATTTTGCATTGAAAGTTCTGTCATAGATAACGTTCAGCTGAAAGCAATTGCTTTTTCTCCTAGAGAAAAAAATCATATTGTTTTAAAGCAGCGACTTATCTTTTGCTAATACTTCAGGGATGAGGTTAAAATATAAACCTGGCTACTTCAGTTATTGTTAATATCTAAAAATAACCTTACTTGACAGGATTTGTTTACTAGTCTCTATGCATTAATGGCTGAACAATGAGGAATTGAGAGGGCAGGCTTTTTAATTGCTAAGCTTTGGGTCATGGATTCTGACTGTTCTGTTTGTATATAGCAACAGTAACGGCTGCATTAGAAATAGCAGCCCTGCTGTTAAAACTCCCTATGAATTCATTTCAGGCTTGAATGTGAATAAGAATTTTTATTTGCTATCATCCTAGGGCAGTTGCGTATTATGCCAGCTTCTCAAGGAATTGGTTTCTGCATTATCATCATCCTCAAGAATCTGGCAAGCTGATACATCCTTCCAATACTGAAAGTCCATTAGAAGCTATTGAGGTGTATCCTCCAGGCAACATTAAAATGCATTTCATTAAACTGAATTGATATGGAAATCACTTAATTTTCTGAACTGACCCCATCTTTACTATCTATAATAGACATTGTTACGAATGCTAGGTTTTCTTGAATTTTCTGAAACAAAATTAACTAGGAGATATGCAGCTTAGAATATAAAATAGTATAGTGTGGGTTTCCCTTAGCTTGTGGTTTAAGCCAACTCTATGTACTCTTTGCCTTAAATAATTTATATTGTTGGATACACCATGGTTGGTTGGATGGTTAGTTGGTTTGGGTGGAAGTGGGTCAGCAGTGGTCAGCGATCTGGAAAGGAGTTAGTCCCGTACTACTATGGACAGCGTTATTACAAGCCACTTCTGCAAAAGGCAGCAACTCTGTCCAATTATCTTGCTGATAGTCCACATAACTTCTCAGATATTGTTCCACTAGGGCATTAGCTTTCTCAGCTACCCCATTAGTGGAAGGGTGGAAAGCAGAACTAAGTCCTTGGGTGGACCGATGGTTTGAACAAACTCTCTCCAGAACCTGGCCGTGAACTGGACTCGCTGATCTGAGATGATTCTGCAGGAGACTCCATGCAACCTGTAAATGTGTTTCAGAACAACTTGGCTAGATGTCTAACAGAAGGTAATCCTGAACAGGTGATGAAATGGGCTTGATTACAGAACAAATCAATGTCAGTCCAAATCACTGTGTTCCCTTTGCTTTCATGGAGCTCTACTTTGAAGTCCCTTGCTATCTCCTCCCATGTTCTACTGGGGTTGGCCACTTGCTGCAGCAGTCCAGGAGATTTCCCTGGTCTATGCTTATGAGTGGCACAAGTGGCGCAACCCCTGACATAGTCCTCAATTTCCACCTTCATCCTGGGCCATCTTTGAACAAGGTTCAGAATTTTCAGGATTTCAAAGTGCCCCCCTAGTTTGGAGTCATTACTTCAATAGAATATCTCTAGCTGCAGGCTCGCAGGCACATATAATTTGGTCCCTTTCCATGCAAACCTTTCTCTCAGGGTTAGAATCTCTTTGGTCATTGAACCACAGATTGTTAGGCAAGGTTGCTTTCAACTTGTCTTCCACTTCTTTTCCCCTTAAGGTTGGCCAGCTGGATTGACTTCTGATATAGACTGGTGTCACCCTTTTCCCTCCTTCAGATTCATTGAGGAAGAAGGGAGGATCAGGTGAATCTCTTCCTCCCTTTGGCTGTCATACTGAGGCTTTCATGATAAAGCATTCATTAGGAGGTTCTTCTCTGCTGGGATGTGCTTCAGTACGAAGTTGAAACATCAGAAGTATTGGGTCTACCGTACATGCTTAGGAGAAAACATCTGAGGGTTTTTTAAAGTTTTAAGGTTTTTATGATCAGTCCACACCTCAAAAGATATCTTTCCTCCCTCTAGGAAATGTTTCCAAGTAGGTAGTGTGATCCTGACAGCAAAAGTTTCCTTTTCCCAAATGGGCTACCTCTGTTCAGTGGGGTTCAGCTTTTTGGAGAGATAAGCACACAGCAAAAGCTGGCCTTTTCCATTGTCTTGCAATAGTACAGCTGCCACTGCCACATCACTGGCATCAGATTGAATCACAAACCTAGGTTCGGGATCAGGATGTTTCAGGATCGGCTCCTTTGCAAAAAGCCCTTTGCGCCTCTCGAAAGCTTCCAAATCCTGCTGGTAGGGAGGAAGCTGGATGGAAGTGGAGACATGGGGGCCCATGCTTGCTGTAGAGATTGGAGGCTGCCCGCTTCCATGACCAGCAGGAAGCTGGATGCTCATTGGCACTGCCCCATCCGAGTCCTGGGACATATACCATCCCAGGCTCTTGTCCAAGTGGACCCAGGGACACCCCCTGACACCCTGGCCCATGTCCAGCAGAAGGCACTACCCCTGCCCCAACCTAACTATGACACATTGGCTTACTCTCTTCAGGGTCTCTTGATTCTCTAGAGGACATGGAGGAGGATCAGCTCTCAGTGGGCCAGATGGAGTTAGACCAACTGGACCTCCAGATGTCTAAAGATGAAGATCTTGGTTCAGAACCACCTGCCTCCACAGAACTTTTCCACCCGGGTCTATTCTGCTCATTATTGCACAAGGCAAAGGCCACTGCTAATTTGCCTTCCTCAGCATCTGCTCCCTTGATCAGTGCCTCAAAGTGGACCCTGTGTTTGAGGAGGCTGCTTCTCAGGCTGAAGTGATATCTGTGCCCAAGCTTTTTGTGGATGCCATCATTAAACAACGGCAAAGCCCCGCAGCAGGGCCCTTGCCCCATGCTTCAGGACAAGAGGTTTTTTAACGTAGCTTTTCAATTTGCACAACATCTTCTGGTGCCAGCAGTGAATGGTCCAGTGCTGGCTCCGAAGAGCTCCTCTGGCCCAAGGACCGTCACACTGAGACAGCGATGCAAAGGGTGCACCAGGCAGCTGCCTGGGCAGTGTGGCCTGCTACTACAACCTCCCTCTTCTGCTGTCCTTCACTTAAATGGCTGCATGCCCTGCAGGAACATTTGCCGGCATCCAACAAAAGGGCTCCACAAGATTTAAATAAGCTCCTGGCTGTGACCCAATTTACCTCTGACTCCAGCTTACAAACAGCCCGATTTGCTGCTTGGGCTATGGGGTTGGCAGTAGTGGCTCACAGGATGCATTGGCTAAAAGGCTGGGCATCCAGTGCCCACCACAAATAGTGGCTGGCCTCTGCTCCCATATCCGGTCAGTCCCTTTTCAGGATGGCATTGATCCCATAGTTGTGAAATCCAAGGACAAAAGGAAGGTGCTCCCCTCTTACACCAAGAAATCTGCCCTTAGATCTGCCTCCTACTGTAGGTGGGCTCCTCGGGTGCCCAATCCACTTATGGGAAATACCAGGGGCAATTTGGGGGTCATCAGCAGACACTTTCTGATTGGTCTTCTAAAGGCTCCCCCTTTCAGTCATCCTTTTGAGGGTCCAGTGATCACCCCTTCTGCCAGAACAAGTAACTCTCACCTGGAACCTCCCATGGGGGTCAGCTGGCACTTTTTTCTGGTTAGTAGGAGGAAATTACCAATGATATCTGGGTCCAGGAAATCCTAACAACTGGTCTCATATTCGAGTTCCTCTCTATGAGGTTTTTCCTCCACTTCCCCTTGCCCTCGAATACCAAGAGGCTTCTTATGAGAGAAGCCATTCAACACCTGCTGGATATTGAAGCCAACCAGCAAGTGCCTGAGAACCAGCAGGGGCAGGGGTTTTACTCCATATTGTTTGTGGTACCCAAATCCTCAGTGGATGGAGAGCAATTCTCAATCTGAAATGCCTTAACAGGTATATACAAGAAATTCAAGATGCACACCCTGCAACCTGTCTTTGCAGGCATTGGACATAGAGATTTACTGTCCTTTATAGATCTCTTGGAGGCCTATCTCCATGTCCCCATTAAGGAATCCTATCGTCAGATTCTGTTATGCATAGGTGCATTATCAGAACCGGGCGCTCCCATTTGGCCTATCATCAGCGCCCCAGGTATTTACAAAGATTTTGACCACTTTGGCAGCCCATTTATGGCCAATTCTGATCAGGGTCCAGTGTTATCTGGATGACATTCTCATCCAATCATCCTCTTCATCCTTGGTGGAACGGGACACCCTCCAGCACCATGGATTCCTGGTTAACAGGGATAAAAGCCATCTGTCCCTTCCACCAGGTTGACACATTTGAGGGCCATTATCAACTCTCTGGAGTGCAGGGTGTACCTATCCCAGGAGTGGAGGGACAATCTATTGGACATGGTCTATCAGGTCCAGACACCTAACACCTCTGAACCTACTGTCCTCCCTCATGGAAAAGGATGATCTCTGCTATCACATTACACCTTGGGCTTAGCTGCACTCCAAAGACCTCTAATGGTTTCTTCTCCCATTTCAGCAGGTGGGATGCAGTGTCTCTCTCCAGCCAAGGTCCAGGTTCCAGCAGCTGTTTGGGACTCCCTCCTATGGTGGACATCAATGGACATAAACAAGGGATCTTGTTTCTTTGGGCCCAACAGAGTTACAGTGACTACCAATGTGAGCACCCTGGGTTAGGAGGCTCACACATTGTTGAAGTGGCACAGGGCACCTTGTCGCCAGTAGAAACCAGACTCAACAGCAATCTGCTGGAAATTCAGGCAGAGCACCTGGCTTTTCAACATTTTCTGCCCCTCCTGTTGGGTCATCATGCAATGGTCTTAATAGACAAATATTGCTACAAAAGCCCACATCAATCAACAGGGGGAATGATGCCCAGGCATTTTATGGCCGAAGCGATGAAATTGGGTCTCTGGGCAGAGTGCCATCTGCAGTCTCTAGTGGCAGAACACATTATCAGGGTCAGTAACATAAATGGCAGACTGGCTCAGCTAACACGAGCTTGAGCAGGCAGAGTGGAGCCTCCATCCTGATGTATTCCAACAGCTGGTGGGGCATTTCAGGTTGCCAGTCATGGACCTTTTTCCTACCCTGGACAATGCATAACTGTTCAGATTCCTGACCAGGTACCAGACTCAGAGGGCATCGGGAATGGACACTATTTATTGTGCCTGGCCCTGAAGCCTGCTTTATGTGTTCCCCCTGCCATTGATCCCCAAGAAAATTAGGAAGGTGAGGCAAGAGAGGGCCAAGGTGGTCTTCCTGCCCCCCACCGGCCTAGGAGATCCTGATTTGCCCCTCTGTATAGCTCCCCCCCTTGGTGGATACCTGACATTTTAGAGGATCCCTGGACATCTTATACTTTGGACATTTTATTAATTAGATTTCTATGCTGCCCTGAGTCATTTTGAGAAGGGTGACATAGAAATCTAATTAATAAAATAAATAAATACCTTCAATAGAGTGGTCGCTTGTCCAGGAGTCAGGACTCCTCCACAACTGGATTACTGCATTCCTTTCGAACAGGCAACAAGTTGTCAAAATTGAAAGTGCCATTTCCACCCCCGTCCCTGTCAAAAGCGGTGTTCCCCAAGGCAGAGTACTAGGTCCTACTCTCTTCATTCTCTACATCAATGACCTCTGCAATTATATCACAAGCAACTGTGTTCTTTTTGCCGACGATGTAAAACTTTTTAACACCATGACAACACATTTACTCTCCAAAAAGACCTTGACTTTGTCTCAGATTGGTCTAACACCTGGCAACTTCAAATATCAACCAACAAATGCTCTACTCTCCACATTGGCAAAAAGAATCCAAACCTCATATACGAACTGAATAAACAAATTCTCACAGCCAACCCACACTCAGTAAAAGACCTTGGAATACTAATATCAAATGACCTAAGTGCTAAATCCCACTGCAACAATATTGCCAAAAAGGCTTCTAGAGTTGTTAACCTGATCCTACGTAGCTTCTGCTCCGGCAATCTCACACTACTCACAAGAGCCTACAAAACTTTTGCCAGACCCATCCTTGAATACAGCTCATCTGTCTGGAACCCATACCACATCTCGGACATCAACACCCTTGAAAACGTCCAAAGATATTTCACCAGAAGAGCCCTTCACTCCTCCACTCAAAACAGAATATCCTACGAAAATAGACTAACAATCCTGGGTCTAGAAAGCTTAGAACTACGGTGCCTAAAACACGATTTAAGTATTGCCCACAAGATCATATGCTGCAACGTCCTACCGGTCAATGACTACTTCAGCTTCAACCGTAACAACACAAGAGCACGCAACAGATTCAAACTTAATATTAACCGCTCCAAACTTGACTGTAAAAAATATGACTTTAACAATCGAGTTGTCGAAGCGTGGAACTCATTACCGGACTCAATAGTGTCAACCCCTAACCCCCAACATTTCTCCCTTAGACTATCCACGATTGACCTCTCCAGGTTCCTAAGAGGCCAGTAAGGGGAGTACATAAATGCACTAGTGTGCCTTTTGTCCCCTGTCCAATTGTCTTTCCTTTATCTCATATATCATATATATTTTCTTCCTTTCATATATCTTCTCCTCTATTTTTACATATTATCTTTATATATATTACTTCATGTCTATTCTCTTCCTATGTATTTGTGTATTGGACAAATGAATAAATAAATAAATAAATAAATAAAGTTCAGCATTCAGACCCACACTGGTTACAACTGACCACCTGGCACTTGAGTGGCTCACTCTGAAGTGCCATCAGATCCCCGAGTATATTGTACAAATTATGTTGGCCTCCAGGATATATTTGGGCAGCTGGAGAGTTTTTGGCAACTAATGTGGACAGGTGGATACTCTCTAGTCAATTTATCTATTATTAATGTTCTCCAGTTCCTGCGCCATGGCCTGGCCAAGGGCCTTTTCCCAAACACACTCCATCAACAGCTTGCAGCTCTGTCAATGATTTTGTGTTGCGGATCCCTGAACACCCTCTCTGCTCACCCTTTACTTTGCAGGTTCCTTAAAGGGGTGATTAACCTGTGCCAACCTGTAGTTCAATAGCTTCTGACTTGGGACCTACCCAAGGTACTGCAGGCACTGTTGGGGACTCATTTGAGCCCTTAGTTACCACATCCCTCAAACATTTGATTTACAAGGTGGTATTTCTAGTGGCGATGACCTTGGCCCGCCAAATCTCCAAGTTGGCTGCCTTGTCTATAAGGGGGGACAGGGTTGTTCTTAGACTAGACCCTACCTTTGTTCCAAAGGTGATCTCATACTTTCACAGGGTGCAGAAGATAGTTCTCTCCAGTTTTTACCCTGATCCAATATCTGAAGCGGAGGAGCGCTGGCACCAGCTGGACATACATAAAGCTCTGGATACTTATGTGAAACACACTTCTTCTTTTTACAAGACAGAGGGTCTCTTCATTTCATTCCAACTGGAGGGTCATTGGATTCGCTCTGTTATTGCCTTGTCTTCTGACTGTCTTTCCTTACCGTGTCCTTCAGTTGTGACAACCCATTTACCAGGAATAATTGTTTTATTTTATTCCATTATGTTTTTTCATGGTTATATATTGTCTTTATATTATTATAACTTTGCTTTAGTGTTATTTTGTCTGAGAATCACAAGCTGCACTAAAACAATTTTATAGTGCACAAGATAACTTGTATTAGCCCATGTATAGATTCCTGAAAGCACAGGATATAAATGGAATACATTACAATGCAACACAGTTGAGGGAGAGTCATGTAAAATTTAAATTTGTGGTAGAGGGAATATTGATGGTCAATGAAGATATGGTATATATGTAAATGGGAGCTGATTCTGGAGTTTAAACTAACATGCAGATGTTTTAAATGGTCTAAATGTCAAGTTATTTAGACATTCATTGATAGTTTATGTTCTTTACCGGACTTAAAATATGAAAAATAATATTTATTTTAGAATCCTTTCAGATTGTCATTTAGTTTGATGCAACACTCCTCAAAAAAGTTAACACAATAATATACTAATCTGTCCTTGATTGTTGAAGAATGCATGTATTATTCCCGGTAATAAGTTTCGTGATGCTGCGGTTTTTCTTCTTCCTATCACTAATATATCTGAAGAAGGTTTTATCCCCCTTCTTTACAGATTTGGCAGTGTCTTCCTCTTTTGAGGCTTTAGCAGCCTATCTGTTTCGCCTCCTGTCTCATTTTATACACCTCTCTATCAGCTATACTTCCAGACACTTTATACCTCCTATAGGCAGACTTTTTTGCATTGACTATAGCCCTTACATCATTGCTAAACCATAGCGGTTTCTTCTTCCTTTTACCTTTAGTTATTTGCCTTACATACAGTTCAGTGACTTTTAAGATGGCCTTTTTTAATACAGTCCACTGGGTGCTCGCTGCTGCCATTTTATTCCTCCCCTTTAATTCATTATTTAAATATTCCCCCATTGCATTAAAATTTGTTTTTCTGAAATCCAATACTTTGGTTGCAGTATAGGATTGCTCACAATCAGTTTTTACATCAAGCCACAAACATAGATGGTATGCAACCTAAATTTTCTCCCACCTTAACCTCTGAAACCCAATTCCCATTCATAAAGACTAAATCTAGAATATTCTCCCCTCTAGTTGGTGTCTTAACCAGCTGTGCCAGAGCTGCTCCTGTAAAGGCCTCTACTATATTCTTACTTTTGCAGGTAAAAAACTAAGAAATATCCCTTCTAAACTCCCACACTTACAACTTCAGTCACATGATCAAAATGTGTATGCTTGGCAACTGCCATGTATCTATGGCTGCTATGTCCCAGGGTCATGTGATCGCCTTTTGTGACCTTCTGACAAGCAATGTCAACAGGAAATCCAGATTTACTTCATACTGTGTTATTGACTTGACAACGCCCACAACTCTAGCCAGAGCATTAGGGCACTAAGGGCACTGGGGATATTCCAGTCAACATCAGGCATGTTGAAATCACCCATAACCACAATATCTCCCTTTACTGCCATTTGGGTAATTTCATCCACCATCTTGTTGTCATATTCCTCAGATTGCTTTGGAGGCCTATAGATCACCCCAAGTCTAATGACAGAAGCTTCTTTATTATGCATGCAAACTCAGAGAGTCTCCAGCTCTTTACATGTATTTTGAATTAGTGTTGTTTTTAGTCTTTCCTTAACATAAATTGCTACTCCGCCTCCCCTTCTCTCTATCCTTCCTATACAGTGTATATCCTGGTATGGATATTTCCCATTCATTAGAATCCTTAAACCATGTCTCAGTTATGGCAACCAGATCCAAATTATCTCTAGATATTATGGCCATTAACTCACAGAGCTTGTTGCTCAAGCTTCGAGCATATACCCTTTTAACTCAAGAGCAATATATCTATTTACATATTGTAAAGTGATTCTAATTTATTTTTTATAGCTTGGTCTCAAATTCTACTGACCACATGTGCTCTTACCTTGTCCCATCAGTTCCTGCAGATTGATTTCATTAGCTGAATTCATCCTCTTATCCGTAATCTCAAACTGAATGTGATCCACCATGTACTGATATCAATTTGTCCATTTTGTCACATTCTTCCAGCCTAGGACTATTACCACTTGAGCGCTTTCTATCACTGCTTCTTTTATTTCTCTAAATTCTCCCATCTTATTCCTTTTAACTAATACTGCCATTTCCTTTGTAATTGTCCATCATATATTTAACATCCTATTAGTGTCCACTTGCACTTCTTTCCAAAATTTCTGCACTACTGGGCATTCCCAAAACATATGCATAGACACTCCCTTTTGCATAAACACCCCCTGACAAAGGCAAGATGTCTAAGCACCTTAAATTCAGATCATTACTCAACTGCTCCAAGAGGAAAACCATGTCTGGAGTGTGTCCCCCCCTTTTGGATCAGACCCTGAATTACCTGGGTCAGGTCCATGGGTGACATGGAAGCCATGACCTCCTGGCCAACCCAGAGGATTCGCCAAGTGACAGCACATTGAGGTCCCCCAAGACAAAAAGTCTGGGGAACTCGACCGCCAATCTGGCTACTTCCTCAAGCAGTACAGGCAGGACTGTTGTCATGTAGCTAGGAGGCAGGTACATCAGCAACAAACTCACCTGAACCCCTGGGTCCACCTTCAAAAGGAGGGACTCACAATTGACTAACTCAAGTGCAGGCTGAAGTCATCATATGGAGTTATAGACTTTCCTGTCACAGTAGAATAGTATTATGCAGTGAAGAGCTACCAAAATTTTTACTACCACACTGTGGGCATGGTTTATGCAAGAATCCCTGCATTTTCTTTCAACATCTTTCAGTGCAAATTAGTTGCTCTGGGGTGGAGCTCCATTTTTGCTGCCCCACTGCGTTCCCCCACGTCCGGGCAATAGACAACCCCTGGTATTATGAGAACTGGGAGGGGTAGTTGCATGAGAGGAAAAGTTACTAGTCATAACAAATTCCTTTCTTAGAGTCCAAGGTCTTCCCTTGTTCTGCACCAGCAAATGTAAGGAGTAGGTCGGGGAAATCCCTGCAGTCGGACTAGTCCTTGTGAGGAACTTGTGGGTGTGGGGATAGGGTATGAACCTTAACCTGAATGGGATACTGAAAGGAAGTTAATATCAGGATGGCAACAGTGTGACTAACATGGCTCTGATAATAAATTGAACCTTGGATGAGAGAATTGGACTGGAATCTGATTTATTTCTCAGATGCTATTTGGAGCGTAAGCTCCTTAAGACCCACCTGTGTCGTCAGGCATGGGGGAACTGAGACATCTCCCCCGGGCATATACAATTTATGAATGGTATGTGTGTATGTATGTGTGTTTAGAAAATGGGGTCTTTTAAATGTTTTTAGTAGAAATTTAGATTTGTTGTAAACTGTTTTTTCACTTTGTTGTGAGCCGCCCCGAGTCTGCGGAGAGGGGCGGCATACAAATCTAAATAAACATAAACATAAACAACATAAACAAACAACAGGCCTGCATAGGCCGAAGGTCTCACGGGCTATAACTGCCACTCCTCCCCACCTTCCCTGGGGTCATGGCTGATGCCACACCCAAAAACTGGTTGGACACATCAGATATATGCCAGGTCAGCTTCGTCATCCAAAAGCAAATCCAGGATGAGGGGAGCTTTATTCACAACCGGCCTGGCATTAAGCAGCAGCAGTATGAACCCAGGGTCCAGATTTCGTCTATCACCAGGACGACAGAACTTCTCCTGGAAATTTAAAGTTAACATTTTGTTAACTTGGATATAAATCCAAGCCTGCACTTAATTTAGTAGCTGCTTTAGTGATATCAATAGTTAATGGCTGGGAGGCTCTGTTTTGACGAGGGCCAGAGTCCCGTTAGGCAGTTTCCCAACTGACATTCATTAGCCCAATGAAATCCTTTCCCACATTTTGGACATTTTGTTCATGGACTTGCTTTAAATGATTTGGGGTATATGACCTCCGGGGTTGACCCACAGATAAGGCAGTGATGTCTATACTCACTATCCCAGACCATATATTAAGCAGGCATAAGAAACATTCTAATGGTAGTTTATCAATCTTCTGGGATATCAATCTTCTGGTAGTTTATCAATCTTCATAAGAATATGATTTCTCATAGTAGCTTCTAATATGCCTTGAATGTAACTACTTCCAATACCCATATCTCTATTACACTTGCATAATTCTGTTAAAACAGGATATGACAAGGGTCAATATTTAATTATATTTCTTCCCTGAGCATCAATTTGTCCTGTAATATGAACTGGACAAACAGAAAGCATTTCAACAATTTCCTGAGGATCAGCTTGTGCTTTTTCTAATTCTTCCTCTATCATTTTTCAAATCAGACCACTATTTTACTACTGGAGAAAATTCAGGAGATGGCACTGACGCTTTAAGAGGGACAATTTGTAAAGTATTATAAGGAGGAGGAGGATCTTTATTAAGTTCAGTCTCATTTGAAGGGCTAATTTTTTAAATGGCATGACGACATTGATACCAGCAATTAAGGATTCCTACTTCTGCATGTGGCTCTGAATGAAGTGTTTTGCCTATTCTTTCCCAGTCTCTGAGTTTTAAAGAGCCAGTTTCAGGGTCCCACAGATATTGCTTTTATATTTCACTGATTAAGTTTTTAAATTTAGTATCAGAAATAGTTCTACCAGTTTTCTGCATTAAAAATCTAAGCTCTTATATGTGCTTTTCCTGTATATGAAATAATTTGCAGCCTATACTCACCACAAAATGAAATCCTTAGAGGACAAGGTGCATCTTTTGGGGTTTGTTCCAGCGTGAACAGGATGAAGACCTTTGAGGATGTCCTTGTGAGGGGATGGGACTTTTTGCCTCTGCCAGTTGGACGAAGCTCTTTCTTCCACAACAGCTAATCGGCCGCTGCCTTCTCACCCTCGCCCAAAGGCCCCTAGCTCTTGGCCCCAGCCCTTTCACCACAAAAATCCAAATTCAACCACAGCCTTTTGGCCACATGGGACACTTCGCCACCATCCAATCAGAACAGTTGTTACAAAATGCTACTTTTGGAAGGAAAGAATGGGACAGTTTGCTCTTTCATACAGAAACACACACGTGGAATGATAGAGATGGAAGGGACCTCGGTGGCCATCTAGTCTGACCCCCTTCTCATTCAGGAGACTTACAGAATGATAGAGAGGGAAGGGACCTCGGTGGCCATCTAGTCTGACCACCCTTCTCATTCAGGAGACTTACAGAATGATAGAGAGGGAAGGGACCTCAGTGGCCATCTAGTCTGACCCCCAGCTCAAGCAGGAGAATGAAACAGAATGATAGAGAGGGAGGAGACCTCAGAGACCATCTAGTCCAACCCTATTCGCAAGCAGGAGAATTGGTCTTCCGGTCAAATTCTTGGGCTGCTAAATTGGCTGGTGGAACTCCTTGTCTCACAACAAGCTAATCCTTTAAAAGCTAATTTGGGAACCCAATCAGAGCAGTCCTCTCAAAAGAGGGTTGGGAGAGACTGCTAGGTAGCAAAGGACAGAAGTGAAGGCTCATTGCTGTCTGGGGCCCCTTTATGACCTGCTCCTCATGGTAAACTTTGGAATTTTTACGATGCATGGAGCATTTATGACAAAAGAAAGTGTCAAGAGAGGCAAAAATTTGGAGGCCCCAGACGTGGGGGTAGGGAGCCACCCCCGCCCTCCACCCATACACATTTAACAAGAGTTGGAAGGGACCTTGGTGGTCATCCAGTCCCACCCTCTCCTTCCACCCATACACATTTGACAAATTCTGACCTGCTAAATTGGCCGGGGGAACACACTGCAACATGGACCCTGAAGAGAGAGAGAGAGAAATGCAAAGGGAGTTTGGGAGAGGACCATGTTGCAGTGTGTTCCCCCGGCCAACTTAGCAGGTCAGAATTTGGATGGTGGCGAAGTGTCCCATGTGGCCAAAAGGCTGTGGCTGAATTTGGATTTTTGTGGCAAAAGGGCTGGGGCCAAGAGCTAGGGGCCTTTGGGCGAGGGAGAGAAGGCAGCGGCCGATTAGCTGCTGCGGAAGAAAGAGCTTCGTCCAACTGGCGGAGGTAAAATGTCCTAAACCCCCTTGTGATGGGTGCCAGATGTAGAGATGTAGAAATCACAAACACAGATATATAATTTATGGAATGCTTTGTCCTTTATTAGATTCTCTAAGTGATCAGCTTCTGATGTGTGAAGCTCTGATTTTCTTCGATTAGCAGTCTAATTAACTATAAAACATTAATTTCTTCACTTAATCTAGTTACAATGTAAACGGTTTAATATGTAACACAGAGCATCAGACATAATCCTTTTAGCAGAAAGGTTAAAACAAACAGGAGACAATCTTAATTAACTAAACAAGCAGAAGGATTTCAAATACCTAAAGTCAATAGAAGCCTAACCAGTTATTTCCTTAAATTAATCAAAAGGGGTGAGTTGTCTCAATCCAGCATATAGCTTCTTAATACAGTCATGGTTGGTTTGACTTTTGCTATTAGCTGGAGCTGAGGAGAGGAGCGGCATACAAATCTAATTAATTAATTAATTAATTAATTAATGAAAACAGGCCATTTCTAGTCTACAGAGGACCTCTCGGGGGTGAGAGAAGCTGTTTTTTCCCTCCCCAGGCATTGAATTATGGGTGTGGGCACTCGCGCATGCACAATAGCACACGCCCACACTCTTATCACCTGAGGGGAAAAAGGTTTGCTATCACTGCCCTAGAGAGTATAATAATGTATATACTTTAAATAATACAGAGCAATGAAATGCTTTATTAGCAAGATTGGTTTTCCATATTATTACAATAATTGGTAAAGACCTACATGGGTATATTACTTGGGACGCTGATGTAAATATTGTTTGACATTCTTGTTCTTCAGTTTCTTTTATTTCATCTATTCTAGCTTATTTGCATCTGATCTCAGCTTCTTATCTTATTTTCCAGTCTAATCTTCCATTTTGTTGATATATTGTTTGGCTTTTTTCTCCTTCTTTGTTATTTTGGATCTCTGATATTCAGTTATAGCTGCAACTGTTTGTTTGTTTCTTGCAGACAAGCATCTGGGAAAATGATCAGCAAATTGAGTTGGTCTTTATAGTTCATATTGCAATATTGGCATCTTTTAATGCTTGTGCTAGTTTTTTCTTTGGAACAAGCTTTAATGCAGGCGACCTTATTCTGATGTCTTGTGCTGTTCTAGATGGTCAAATTTTCTTCCAATTCTGCTTCTTTAATTAGAGGACTTTTTCTTTCTGTGGCAGAGGAAAGGGGGCCTAGTTTCTGAAAACTATTCTTTCTCCAATGCACTGCTGCGGAGAGTCCAACATGGGTTATACTCTAGCCTGATTGGCTAGGGACTGAGTTAATTATAATAATTATAGTTAGCTCCACCCCATCGGTGCCCCACCAGGTCAGTCTTAAAAACTCAGTCGTAGTTTAGGGACTTGAGTTATTTTGTTCTAGCATGTATAATCATACTGCTTGTAATAAATAATTTTTTTCTCTCTCTCTCTCTCTCTTCTTTCTTACAGATCCTGACTAAGAAGACAGAAGAACAGGCCATGGCCCTCCATGGGCACAGCCTGCATCCTTCCTACCTCCTCAGGGCCCCTGCTCTCCGTGAGCATTGCCCATAGGTACTCTACCATGTCCCTAGGCGGGTCCCTGGCCTCCGCGGTCATACCCTGGCGGTCTAGTGGTAAAATGGTAGCCTTTTTTCCACCCTCTAAGGTCCCCAGCCTGCGTGGCTATACCTTATGTTGAAGTAAGAAGGGGTTTTTTGCGGCCTTGGAGCCCCCCTCCTCCTAACCCCCCTACCTCGCGCTTCCTTCTGAAGGAACCGACAGCGGGGCGAAGAATTTGGCTTTTCACTGCTGAATCTTCTTGCAGAGCCGAAGGGCGACGTGTCAAACGCCCACACTGGAAAGTCAATTTGTCGGCTTTTGGAAGTCTACCAAGCCGCTTCACAGCTGACAGGTGCTTCCCCGCGGTTTTTATAGCGCACGGCCAGATGAGGTGAGCGACGAACGGCCGCCTCAAGAAAGCGTTACAGCGGCACTTGGAGAGTGGCAGGGACAGACTCCCATGGACTCCTTCTCTTGCTGGGCGCCAAAAATAGTTGCGTCGTCAGTTTGGGCGCCAAATAGTTGCGCCCGCCATTTTGGATTGTAATATATCAGTTGCGCCCGCCATTTTGGGAACAGAAACAGTAACTTGAGCGCCAAGCCAATCAAGGCTTGTCCTTAGGCTTGTGAGCAGCCTTGATCCAACCCTGTGGAGGCCTAGAAAGAGGGTCCCGCCCACCGGTCACCAGAAAGGGGCCATTTTGAGCGAACTATTTGAACCTCTCGGTACAAACTACCAGGCAGGAGACTTCCTCGATAGCTGAGGAGACCACAGTTGGCAGCTTTCATCTTCTAGCTTGTCTGTGAGTACTTCAAAGCAATGGCTGACCCTTCATCTGAGGCTCATGTCCCCTCAGAGAGTGGAAGTTCAAAGGGGAAGGCCTCTAAGCCCAAAGACAAGGGGCACCCTTCCAAGGCCAAGGCCAAATCCTCTTCTTCTGACCTCAAAGAAGCTGAGAGGAAAATAAAGGCCTTAGAGGCACAGCTAGAGGCCACTCAGAAGCAGGCCTTGCTGCATCAACCTCCTACCATGCAACCACCGGCGCCAGCATACCAGGCCTTTCCTTCATGGTTCCCCGCTAGCTCCCCAAGAGCGAATATGGGATCAGTGGTTTCTGCATATAGCATGGACCTGTCCCCAGACCGCCAGGCAACACCTTTCCTGAGCACTGAGATGAGGACAGAGAGAAACTCTGTGGGCACAGAGCTGCCAACTACCTCAGCCCAGTCATGGTACCAGCATGAACCTCAGTATCCCTCTGCCACATTTACACCATCTGCAGCAGGGTTATGCTCCAATGAGGTCTGGCAAACCATGCCTCCTGCGTTGCAGGATATGTTGACCAGCACGTACTCACAGGGTATGGCAGTGGGGGCTCATCAGAGGCCCACCCAGGCAAGGTCAAGGAGGGATCTATGGTCAGCACCATCACTATTGCAAGACTCAGTGATGGGAGACGAGGAAGTGGTCAGCAACCCAGATCGCGAGCTGTCGGAGGATGAGAATCCCCCACCAGAACAACCTGTGTCCATCTCCCTCTTTAAGCTGGCGTTTTTTGATGTCCTGTTAAGAAAGGCGAAACTGATCACTGACATCAACACCTCATCTAAACCATCTGAGGCGGCAGCAGGGCTGCAACCAGCGGCTCAATTGTTTTTAGAACCTCAGATACAATCAAGACATATACCGTCCTCACAGATTTTCGTGGAGAACGTAAAGCGCCCTTGGCAGCACCCGACAGCAGCACAGGGGACGTCAGTAAAGGAACGCAAGTTCTACACTTTTGATCCAGAGGTAGAGGAGCTGTTGCAATTCCCCACCATTGACCAACCCGTAGCCAGCCTGGTTTCCAACGTGGTGGTCCCATCGGAGCTGGCTGATGGATTGAAGCCGGATGATAGAAGGGCGGAGAACCTAATCCGCAAGACACATCAGATGGCCTCTTGGTCGCTGAGGGCAGCATCTGCTGCATCCTTCCTGAATAGGGTTTGTATCCTTTGGCTTGAGGACATGCAAGCCAAGGTTGGTCCGGAGGACGGATGCCTAAAGCAGGACTTGAGTAAGCTGATACTTGGTCATGGCCAAATTCGCTTCTAAGGCAATGGCCATGACCTTATCGTCCAGACGCATGCTTTGGTTGCAATCTTGGCAGGTGGATGCCAAGTCAAAATGGTGGCTGGCTTCCTTAGATAAGGTCCTTGTGGAAGACAAGGACAAGAGGAAGGTGCTACCGAGATCTGCTTGATGCTCTGTCTCAGGTGTTAGGGACACCAATCCCCGTAAGCTGCATGCGCGCGCCCCCCAAAATACCCCGCGTGCGCCCTTTTCCATGGGTGCGCGCTCCCCATCTCCCTGCCAGCCCGTGGGGGGGCGGGGGCGGGGAGGTATGGCAGTAGGAGGAAAGGGAGCCGCGGCCACCCCTGCTTCCCCACGGTGCCTCTGGCCAAACGCGCCCCTGGCTTCTCGGCCCTGCCCCCCGCCCGCCCGATCTGCCCCCTCTCCTCCGCTGCCTCCTGCCTTAGCGCGCGACTTCTCCCGTGGCGGTGGCGGCTGCGAGACGAAAGCGCTGCCAGCCAGGGGGCTGTGAGAGAGGGCTTTCTCCGCGGGCTTCGGGAATGCCCACCCCGCCCCTCTCACAACCCCTTCGCTGGGAGCGCTTTCATCCCAGACTTCCAGCAAGGGGGCTGCAGTAGAGGCAGGGCAGGCGTTCTCGAAGGGCAGGGTGATCAGCTGTGAGGCGGAGCTCCGGAACTGAGGCACCGACAGCGAGGGGGCTGGGAGAAAGCGCTCTCGCAGCTCCCTTGCCATCGATGCCTCAGTTCCGGAGCTCCGCCTCACAGCTGATCACCCTGCCGCCGCCCCACGGCTACTACCCAATGCCACTGCTAAGAGAGAGAGAGAAAGGGGGGGGGAGAGAGAGATAGCAAGAGAGAGAAGAGAAAGAAAGCAATAGAGAGAAAGAAAACGAGAGAGAGAGAGGGATGAAGGGGGGAGAGAGAGCTATCAAGAGAGAGAAGAGAAAGAAAGCAATAGAGAGAGAAAGAAAACAAGAGAGAAAGAGAGAGAGAGATGAAAGGGGGAGAGACAGCTAGCAAGAGAAGAGAAAGAAAGCAAGAGAGATAGAAAGAAAGAAAGAAAGAGTGAGAGAGAAAGAAAGCAATAGAGAGAGAGAGAGAGAGAAAGAGAGAGAAATGACTCTTGATTTAAAGCATATGGTAAAAAGCACCCAAATAATAACAGAGAGAAAAAAACCCAGCCGTTTGTGTGTGTGTGTGTGTGTGTGTGTGTGAACTCTTGAACCATTTCCAATAGCTCACCTCTAATTGGAAATGGTTCAAGAGTTCACACACACACACACACACACACAAGGGGGGAGGAGACAGGGATGGAAAAAGAGAAGATAATAATAGTAATAGATTTTGGTTTTGTTTTATTATTAATTTCTTTTAATAAAAAAAAGAAGGGAATTTTTTTCTTATTTATTTATTTATTTATTTTTCTATGCCGCCCAGTCCCAAAGGGACTGTCGCTCAGACACTATACTTTTCCGCCCACACCGGAAAAAAATTAGAGGGAACATTGGTTAGGGACGTTTGTCTCGTGTATCGACATAGTCCCATGGGCCCGCCTCCACACCAGACCTCTGCAATGATTCCTGCTGCCCTTCCAGCAGAGCCGGGTCAGTCATTCCAATCACTTGGTGAGCCTAACCAGGAAGGTCCGGCTTTCCCTTCCCTGGTGGCAATCAGCGGCTCTTCTTCAAGGTACCCCCTTCCTGAATCAGAAGGAAATCACCATCACCACAGATGCGAGCCTCACAGGTTGGGAGGCACATATCGAAACACAAATGGCCCAAGGACTTTGGTCGCACCAGGACTTGGCAGAGGAAAATATGAATTTTCTGGAATTAAAGGCCGTCTTTCTAGCCCTACAAGCCTTCCAATCACTGTGCCAGAGCAAACACGTGTTGATCCTGACAGACAACGTGGCTACTCGATCCCACATAAACCACCAAGGTGGGACAAGGTCGAACAGACTGATGAAACAGGCAGAGGCGCTGATGCACTGGGTGGAGAGAAACCTCCTCTCCCTACGAGCCGAGCATATCTCTGGCGTGGACAATATACAAGCTGACTGGCTCAGCAGATCGACCATTCATCCAGCAGAATGGAGGCTGAGTACAGAGACATTTCAGATCATTGTCAACAGATTTGGTATGCCACTGATGGACATGTTTGCCACCCCACAGAATACGCAACTGCCACGATTCTCAAGGAGCAGAGGGAGTCAACTCTCTGAGGTCACTGTGGCCACCAGGCCTCCTATATGTTTTCCCACTGATATTCCTCATCTCCAGAGTTATTGCCAAACTCATTTGGGAACAGGCAGAGGCGCTCTTTGTCGCTCCATATTGGCCTCGTCGGCCATGGTTCACCGACCTCATGGACCTAGCGATTTCACCACCATGGCACCTCCCAAGTCACCAAGTCTCCCTCAGCCAAGGGTCAGTAATCCATCCAGACCCTCAATGGTGGAAACTGACCATCTGGCACTTGAGGGGGACCGAATGAGACAAGCATCGTTATCAGACAATGTAGTTGCAACCATTCAGGCGGCACGTAGGCCGTCCACTACAAGAATTTACCAAGCCACTTGGGCTGCTTTCTGTCAGTTCTGCGCCAACATACAGGTAGATCCGCAGGACTCATCAATAGCAACAGTGTTACAATTTCTACAATCTGGTCTTGATATAAGGGTCTAGCACCTAACACATTAGGTCATCAAGTGGCGGCTATTTCCACCATACGGAAGCTAGATACCTGGAAGTCCATGTCATGCCATCCATGGATCAGGGATTTTTTGAAGGGAGCTTCCAACTTGCGACCACCTGTGGTGCACAGATTTCCAACGTGGGACCTTCCATCAGTTCTATGGGCACTGTCTGCACCACCATTTGAACCGTTAAGACAGATCCCCTTAAGACTGTTATCATGGAAAACAGCCTTTCTGGTGGCCATAACATCGGCCAGGAGGGTATCAGAACTAGCAGCCCTCTCGGTCAGGCCAGATCTGTGCGTCTTTCATCCGAACAGGGTGGTATTACATCTTGATCCGACTTTCTTACTTAAAGTCAACACGCTTTTTCATAGAGCAAAAGAGCTTATCTTACCGGACTTTTGTACACACGGTACACATCCTTCGGAGTTACGCTGGCATAAGCTTGATGTCCGGCGTGCACTGAAGATATACATCAGAAGAACAGCCTCACACCGTAAGACAGAGGCCCTGTTTGTCTCGTTTAGTACTTCGTCTATGGGCTGTAAGGTATCTTCCACAACAATTAGCCGCTAGGTCCGAGATTGCATCGTAACTGCCTACAAAGCGCAGTCCTTACAGGTACCAGGAAACATTACCACTCATTCGACGAGGAGCGCGGCAACGTCGGCAGCGTGGTCATCATAAGCCCCTCTAGAGGACATTTGCAGAGCAGCCACGTGGACTAATCCAGATACCTTTATTCGTCATTACAAGTTGGACTCCTTCGGGTCCACTGAGGCGGCCTTTGGCCGAAGAGTGCTGCAAAGGGTGTGCGAATCACATGCGCCCCTGGTCCAGCTGTTGCCCACCCTATCATCTTGAGCTTGGATATATCCCATGTTGGACTCTCCGCAGCAGTGCATTGGAGAAGGACCGTTGAACTTACCTGAACGGTCTTCTTGATGCACTGCGAGGAGAGTCCAAACCCAACCTGGCCTATAGGCCCAGGGGCTCAGTCTATGTTTCTAGGTTATATTGTTGAGTTAATAAAGTTATGGTTGATTGACACTACTC
Organism: Erythrolamprus reginae; assembly: GCF_031021105.1. Taxonomy (NCBI): domain Eukaryota; kingdom Metazoa; phylum Chordata; class Lepidosauria; order Squamata; family Dipsadidae; genus Erythrolamprus; species Erythrolamprus reginae. The sequence continues at coordinate 67,290,200 of NC_091963.1, forward strand.
CTTCGTTTTTATTGACTGATCTGGTGGGGCACGGATCGGGTGGAGCTAACTATAATTATTATAATTAACTCAGTCCCTAGCCAATCAGGCTAGAGTATAACCCATGTTGGACTCTTCTCGCAGTGCATCGAGAAGACCGTTCCGGTAAGTTCAACGGTCCATAGATCTGCTGGATTCCTCTCTTATTATTTTTCGCTGGTTTTTCTCAGCAGTCTGAATACTCACCACTAGGCTTTGATTTCTCTGCCCTGGGTTGACCTTTGCAGATTTTCAGTTCTGTTTCGCTAAATACTTTAATTCATATTATAAATTAAAATTGATCTGCCAGCTTCTGTTCTGTTATTTCTGATTCTGGATGTTCTTTCCAGAACTGGTGCATTTATTTCAAATATCCTTTTCCTTTAGGACTTGATCTGTAATAATAGTTATTTTTTAGTTTTCAATCATTGTATATTTAAGATGGGTAAATACCTTTTGTTCCAGTATTTCTGAAGCTATTGGCCCTGGTTGCTCAGCTAAGAGTCGTAAGTTCTGTAGCCAATTTTTCAACAGATATGCAGGAATTTCAGTATCTAGTGCAGACCTTGTTAATGTGGGTGACATCTGAGCTGATATGGCTTTTTGAAATTTATGTTTCACCATATTTTTTAATGGGAGAGATACTATGTCTGATTCCTCTGATGAGATTTGTACAGTATGCTTAAACCTCTGGCATAGATGTCATCTTCCTCAGAACACGCAAGCCTCACAACAATATCATGTTAATACCACATTGGGGATTATTTTTATTATTTATAAACTGGGTTATTGTTGTTATTGCTGCTGTTATTATTATTGTTGTTGTTAGAATGTCTAGGTAATATAATAAACCTTCAATAAACTTTAAGTAAAGTTAATGTAACAATGTGGGTTAGTAAGTCAATGAATCAGACTTAGTGTAAAATAGAACAATATTATTATACACAGATAGGCAAAATAAACAATAGTAGTTACACAGTTCAATATCATATACATATAATCCTAATAATGGTTTACAAACCAGGTTATCACATACAGCAAAATATATACACAGCAAATATAAATCTCTCTAGTATAAGCTCCCCCAAGAGGAACATCCTTGGCTCCCTCTTATGGCCAACCAGTAAATGACTCTTAAAGGTGCAGTCTTAAACTTACATTGTTATCTTCTGTATTGCAACACCCAACATATTTACATACAATATACTAACAATTGTTGTTGTTGTTGTTGTTGTTATAATTCTTGATTCTTAGTTGTGATAAGATGGAAAATCTATTTTCTTTCATTTATTTGGAAATTGTTTAAGATATTGGAAATAAATAACATAATACCTATTCAGTTTTCTAATTGTTAAAACTGTGATGGTCCAATATTTTTTGCTGTTAACTTTGGCTGTTATTGCACTGCCAGTCATTAAAACCAACAAATACTTTGAAAAGTATTAGATGAATAGGAAAATAGTGTTTAATCTAAATACACCACTATTTAAACTATAATGGATGAAGGTAGTGTCATTTGGATGTGAATGGAGAACACCAAATGAAAGTTGGAAGCAAATGAATGCAATTTATTTTCAGGAACAATTTAGTCTTAACTGGGAAAAAAACAGTTTTCTTATAATGTTTTTCTTCAATTGTACTTAAAAATTGTTGCTGAAAGATAAAAGAAAGAAAGAGCACTGAAACTAAAAGGCCTGGAAAAATCTGTTCTAAACTAACATTGGCTTTTATTTCTTTAATTTGTTTCGATTGCATTTATTTATTTATTTCCTACATTCTGCATTACATATCATCCTGAAATAATGTTATTAGCATTATTGTTATTTCCAGAAATGCAGTCCCATGATATGCACTTTAAATTTACCGTGGACTGGATTGTAATTATCCTTTCTAAATTTTATTTCAGACTATGACCAACTATTTTTGTGAATACTATATCTTTTAGTTTATAAGACCATTAGATGCACATTAGCTTTAAAGAGGAAAACAAGAAAAAAAATTCTGGCTCGCAGTATCCATCTGGTATTCATCCAGCTAGCATCCTTGCAGTAAACAGCAAATAGCTTGGTCATCTTCAGCATGTTATTGCAGCCCCAGCATGTTGCTCAGGAGGGCTCCGCTCCATTGTGCCCATCACTGGGCAGCTGAGCAACAGCAGGATCCCATATCAGTGAGCCAGCTGACAGAAAATTCTGCCATTTCTACCTCTTCTGTGCCCTCTGCCTCCATTGGCAATGCTGTAGCCTTCAATTTTGAGCAGCTGATTGGCAGTTGGAAGGTCTCCTTGAATACCATTGATCAGCTGTTCTAGGTGGTGGTGGCTGTTTGCTGCAACCCCCTGCCACCACCATTTGATAGTAGCCATAGATGGTGGCAGCCATCCCCACCACCTAGAACAGCTGTTCAGCAGTATTCTGGGAGGCCAATCCAGCCACCAATCAGTTCCTAGGCAGTGAGGTTTCCAGCATTCCCTGACAGCAGCAAACACCAGTGGTGGCAAATCCCCCTCTCCCTGCTGCAATACTCACTCCATAAAACACACAGACATTTCCACCCACATTTGGGGGAGGAGTGTACATCTTATAGCCTGAAAAATATGGTTATACATTCTTCAAAAACTAATCTTAAACCTATGCCCTCATTATGTATGAAAAAGATATAAAATTACAGCATGTTGTTTAACATTCCTCCTTAAGTTAAATTTTGGTATTTCTTTTATTTATAAGTAATACATTTGTGAGCAGTGTTTAAAAAATTTCCACAACTGATGGAATGGTAAAGTATTTAATTTTATTAGGACTGAGAGCAATCCAATTTCTTAGTTTGCATCATTCATAGGTCTCCCTCAGAGCCTTTTTATTTACTTTTACTTAAAAGCAAAAGTAACTAATTATCAAGTAACAGATTTTGCATACATTTTTTTAGATGTCAAGCAAAATATACATGATTGAATAGAGGACAATTAATTTTAGTATAAAGATTCTGTGAGTTGCGTGAAAATAGGATATGAGTGAAATCTTAAGAAGTTTAACATAATTGAGTCTTAGAAAATAAATATGTATATTCTTCATGTTTCATTATGGAAAAAATTCCAAGTTTTCTTTAGAACCTAGATTTGCTTTTGCTGTATTCATCTGTATTAAGAAGCCACAAAATGTCACACTAGAACATGTATGTCACATCATTTATTTATTTACAGGATTGCCAGATAGATTTATATTCTGCCTCTCTTCTAAGAACCAAGCTTTTAGGAGAAGTTTTCTTCATATTATTTTCATAGTAACAATTTATTGAATTAGCTTGTGAGAAAGAATGACTGGGCTTCAATCTCCTATTGAGATCCTATACATGAAGATATTAAGTTGCTGAGTCTAAACTTTGAAATGGAAAGTACCCAAGCAGAAATTATTTTGTCATATGGAGCTTGAATTTTCACAAAGTCAAATGCAGAATAGCTATTTTGTCCTATTTAAAGTCATTTTATTAAATTAGATTGTATTAAAAAACAACATTTGGAAAAACATCAAGCATAATAATTGGTCTATGTTATTTTAAAAGCCATGTGCCACATGCTTCTCTGTTTACCAAACGTAAAACTTGAGATGTCCTATCAATATAACACAGTTGATGTTACAGCATTACAAGTTTTTTTTAAGCAGCTGCAGCGGACTTCTAGAAAGAACTTGTTCTAGATAATTGAAGATGAGAGCTATTTTGGTGTAACTGCAATTTTGTTTTCCTCCACAGGTCATGCAAGTAGTGAGGGAGCAGATAATGAGAGCACTGACCACAAAGCCTAGTTCGCTGGATCAGTTCAAAAGTAAACTTCAGAATCTGAGCTATACAGAAATATTGAAAATCCGCCAGTCTGAGAGGATGAACCAGGAAGATTTCCAATCTCGACCAATTTTGTAGGTTCCCCCCCCCCACACACACACCTTTTCTCTTCATTGCAATAAATTCAGTTGGTATTTGTGGCTTTTTCAGGAATAACCATAGGAAGTTATGTAGGACCACTATTTAAAGAAAGATTCCACACTTGCTTCCAATGTATTCATGAATATTTATAGGAGTGATCCTTTATATATCCAAAATACTTTCTTCTAGTCTCGTAGAGTTATTGGAAATTAAATACTATGAAAGATAGATAGATAGATAGATAGATAGATAGATAGATAGATAGATAGATAGATAGATAGATAGAGATTTACACCAAAAGGTATTTCCCCCATATATTTATTTATTTATTATTAATTAGATTTCTATGCCGCCCTTCTTGAGGTGATTCATATGCATATGCCATTTTTCCCTTTACATCTTTGGCATATTCAGTAATATGATAGTCATGAACAGTTTATAAAGTCATTTGTGTTCTGTCTTATCCAGTTCTTGCAGAAAGCAAAATATTACTATCAATGTATCAGTCAAATGAAGTATGGAACAAACATTTGAAGCAAAAGAGAAGCTCTTAAAAATACTTTTGCTCTTTGGATGTCATTTTTGAAAAAAAATAAACTCAGTTCTTATTTTACCCTTTTCCTCATGCTCATAATAATCAGAATAGTCTGGTTGTTACTGCACATATATGGATTGGGTGTAAAGGAACTGGTCAAACTTGGCCATTTATAGATTTTTTTAAAATTGGAAACTGTAAGTTTCATATTTTTACAACATATCTAACCTTATCCATAAAATGATTAATTGAGCGGTTCAGAGTATTAAAATGTCAGAATGTGGCACCAATATTAAATGTGAAATCTCTCGATCTTGGCAAATTCCTGTATAATATAATTATATATAAGTGCACTATAAAATTCCTTAGTCTCCTTGATTGTCAAACTGAGATTAATTTTATTGATTTATTTATTTGGTTTGACATAATCCAAAGTTTCTTCTTTTATTTTTAGGTTTTATTGTATTTTTATTTTTAAATATACATCAATATCAATACCTGAACAGTGTGGCCTCCGGGTATAATTCATTTTAATACTACTACTACTAATACTAATAACAATAATAATAATAACAATAACAACAACAACAGTAATAATAATAGTTTTTATATTAATCAAACTTATAAAATCCTAGTATTGATATACATGTTTGGGGGGGCACCGTAAAAGGTGGTTATGCCGTACCTGATGAGAGGACCGCAAACCCTCATCGAATTAGGCTTCCAGACCGCCAGGACCAGGCAGAGAAGAAGCTAGCGTTAGCTAGCCCATAGACATGGCCTCCCCATAAACAATGAGGAGGGGAAAATAAGATCGGTGACCATCGGTATTTACCTTAGGATCCTTTTTCTTTGGAGACTTCTTGGATGCTTTTGAGGATATCAACTAAGTGGAAAGACAGAGAAGCTCCGAATTGAACAAGCGGCGACTGAGAGGTTTGAGCAATAAAACAACGAGATTGGAGATTGGAGATCGGTGAGTCAGCAAAAGGGCAACATAACAGACAGGCTTTGTAACGCAGAAGGCAAAGAGGGAACAATCACTAAATTCAGACGTGCATTTGTGAAGAAAAAATATACTTACAAAGTGAGCTACTGATTATAAGATTGCAAGATCACAGGATCTAAAACTTGAAGATCAAAGTAACTAGCGTGGATAAAAATATAAATAGGAGAACTTTTGCTCATATAAGGGTATAGAAGAAGAGGCGACGAGAACTGCCACTATCTTAACTTCGTCATATAGCCACTGCCGCTTTATTCATTTTCTGGTTGAACCTTTCTCGGAAGACATAAGAAAATTTGCATGGTACTGTATTAGTAAAATATTTGCTGTTTCAGATTAAATTTGTGCTAAATTTTGCTAAACATTGTTGAATTTCTAGGATCTATTGTAATATACTGAATAGAACTGGGATAGAAAACAGTTTTGGGAATCAAGAATCAAGAATCTTATTCATTATACAATCAAGAACCAAGAACACAAAAGTAAATATAAATTGGTTATTAATTGGACATAAAGAAAGAAGAATTGAATGAACTATAAAGATCTGGACTTGAATAGTATTATTTGATGAATTGAAATTTAATAGACTATTCTTTTTCTATTTTTTTTTTTGTATATTGAAGATTTGGACTTGAATACTGTCATTTAATGAATTGAAAATCAATATTCTCTCTTCCTATATGATATCAATATTATTATTTATCCCCTTCATGAAAAATTAATTTTAAGTAATTCTGTGTAAAGATATGAAATCAATGAATTGCAGGTTATTCATTATCAATTATCCACTTTAAAAACTCTACTATAAACATGCAATATAGATATTGATTATAAGTTAAGACTATAAGATATTAAGTATATATATATATATATATATATATATATATATATATATATTTGTTTTCGTAAATTTTCACGGGTATATGTATGTAGATTGTTCTGAGTTCGGGTTTTGCCCTGTGTAATGTTTTGCATGTCTATGCGACGTTTCGGCGAAATCACATTCACCATCATCAGGCTGGAGTTCCAATCTTTGTGTTTTTGCAAATGAATATTAGCAACTGACATTTCTTCTTAGCATGTAGTGTGGGGGTGGAGATTTGCTTTGAATGTAGCAAATGCCATTCCTTCTATAACCATGATTACACCAACCAATCAGATCACGGAAGCATAGTCACCCAATCTATTTGCTACATTCAAAGCAAATCTCCACCCCCACACTACATGCTAAGAAGAAATGTCAGTTGCTAATATTCATTTGCAAAAACACAAAGATTGGAACTCCAGCCTGATGATGGTGAATGTGATTTCGCCGAAACGTCGCATAGACATGCAAAACATTACACAGGGCAAAACCCGAACTCAGAACAATCTACATATATATATATATATATATATATATATATATATATATATATATATGTCACATGTTTAAGCTGAATTTGAAAATTAAGGGAGACTAGGATAGATCTATTTCGGCCTTATTTTGGCCTCATCAGCTAGCCATACCCACTGGGACTTGAACCTGCAACCTTTGCCTTGTAAGGCAGAGAATTATCCTCTAGGCTACAGTATCCAATCCCTTCATTATACTATATAGATATTATACTATATAGATATTATACTATATAGATATTAAGTATAAGTTTATTACTATTCTGACGGGCTCTATGGTATGAGTCTCCCGAAAATTCAAGGGTACAAATTTCAGACACACACACACTTGAAAGTTCAAAAACAATGTTCATTATCACAAAAATTCAAAAGAAACGAAGCACCCTTTTTGTATTGCAAAGAGCACTCGTCCCAAAACAACCTGATATTCTATACAGTCCCCTTAATCAATCCTTAAGTACTTAGCTAGCAGCTGTGAAGAAACATCACAGCCCTCCTTCTTCCACGAAGTGAAACACGCACACTTTGCTCTGCTTTGGTTTCAAAGTCGTGAAAAATCAACAAACAAAGTCCGGAAACAGCAAGGCAGAGACCTGAAGAACAACAATCAGATAATCTTCCACAACGACCCAAGCCAGCACGCTGCTATTTATATCAGCAGCTCTAATTACTGGAGCCCCACCCAAACACAGGTGGCCTCTCTTATCTCCTGTAATATTTCCTCAATTGGTCTCTTCTATGCATAAGTCTGCGCCTGCGTGAATCTAACACTTCCTCATCCGAATCAACTGAAGATAATGGAGATTGGTTTCCTGGGCTGTGTGCCAAGCCCCCCTCTTCCAAGTCACCCCCACCTTCTTCTTTGTCCGAGGAAACTGCACTACCTGACTGTCGGCAATAAAACAGGCCTATGACATGTTGATGTTTTCCCTGCATCTACCTCCACATTCCTTGGGGCAGGAGCTGGGCCAGAGCCAATCACAACAATTATTAAGTACAACCTTCTTTACTGATTTAAGCTTCCCCTTACTTTTCTTTTTTCTTTTTTCTTTTTCTTTTCTTTCTTCTTTTTTCCTCCTTTTTGAGGCAAACAGATATACTATTAATCAATTGTTTGAATGAACTCTTATTAATTAATTGTTTAAAATATATAGAATTAAATTCTGTATTTTCCTCTATAATTATATAAGCTGATACTAGATACTAAAATAATAGCTAAGAAATCTTGATAATTCTCCATTCCTTGGAATACTGTGAACTTAGTTAATAGAAAGCTCCAAAATATATTTATAGATTGAGTTGGGCTTGATACACAATATTTAAGTGGTGTTTGAATATAGTTTATTGGTTACAGATTAAAAATCCTAATGGCAACTCAACAAACTATAATTAAATCGATGAGGAGGGGTAATTTAACCCTTTCATCTCCTACTGTACAAAAATATTCCTCAGCTTCTGATATTACCACTACAAAGGGTAAAGAACAGACTCCCACATTACAAAAATTACAAAACTCCCTGGATAAAATACAGGAGTTCATGATTAAACAACAAGAAGCTACAAATAAAACTCAAGGAACAATTTTGCAAAACCACTTAGAAACACAAAAAACTTTTGAGGAAGTGTGTGAGAATTTTGTTAAAATAAATGTTATAATAGAGGGAGTCCAAAAAACTGTGGATAAGCATGAGATTAAAATTCAAAAGGTTGAAGAGACAGCGGAAGCTAATAAATTAAGACTAAATAAAAATGAAGAACTTAAAAGGGCAATAAAGATTTGGAAGTAGCAGCTGCATAACTCGAATTCGAAAAGCTTCTTTTTATTTAAGGTTACAAAACATCCCAGAAGATAGGGGCTGGAAATTTATTTGAGACAGTTGTCGAAATTTTTACAGAGGAGTTGAAAATAGATGAAGAAGAATTAATCAGACATATAGATGAGATTTACCGAGTGCAAACCAACTATGCTCGGCGCCATCAACTCCCCAGGGAGATCCATATTAGATTCACTAAGAAAACCTTAAGAAATCCATAAAAATACTAGAGGTATACTAGCATATAAAGGAAAAGATATTAAAGTTCTAAAGCAGATTCCAAGAAGAATTAGTGAGAAAAGAAGGGATTTTCATTATTTTACTACTAAATTAATAAAGAAAGAAATACAGTTCAGGTGGCTGGTACCCAAAGGGGTGATGGTCACCTGGAAAGGAAAAAAAATTCTATAGAAACATTAGATCAGGCTGATCAATTCATTGCAGAACACCTAAAAGAAGAGGGGGAAAGTAATACTGAATTAGAGACAGTAAGTCGGGAACAGGGTGAAATAGAAGAAGAAAGAGTAGTTAATCCCAAAAAAGGAAGAGAGGAAAGAATTGAAACCTATCGAGAATTAAGAAGCAGTAAAAGAACGAAATAGATAATAACAGAATGGACAAGCAGATTAAATTATTTTCTGTGAACATTAACTGACTGAATTCACCAAAAAAAAGAGGACAAGTATTTGGTAAATTAAAAAAGCAAAATGCGGACATTATATGCCTCCAAGAAGTTCACATTAAAAAAAAAAAGATAAAAAAGTATTGGAAAAACCTAAATTGGAGAAATTATTCACATCTTTAGCAGAAGAGAGAAAAAGAGGGATTGCAGTCTATATAAAAATTGGTTAAACCCTACAATAATAGACAGAGATGAGGAAGGGAGGATACTTATTATAGAAATTGAAATTAAACGGAAAAAAATAACATTAATTGTGATATACGCACCCAACAATGACCAAAAAGCCTTTTATAAAAAACTATGTCAAAAAATAATAACATTTGGGAAAGAAAATATCTGTGTGGTTGGAGATTTCAATGCAATAGCAAATTTTGAGAAAGATTATAAGGGAATGGAAAAAAATAAAAATAAAAAATAATTACCAGATGAATTTAATAATATAATAGAGGAACTTAAATTAAAAGATATATGGAGAGAACTCCGCAAAGATGAATATAAATATACCTATTATTTGAACTCCCATAAGTCATGGTCCAGGATAGATATGGTATGGATGGATATAGAACTCCAAAAAGAGATAATAGTGGCTGAAATCGAACCAAATTTTTGGGCTGATCACAATCCGATAAGTTTTACAATTAAAGGAGATTATATTAAGACATACAGATGGACAATGGATACTAAAACAATAGAAGAAAACCAATACAAACAATATATAGATAAAGAATTAGATTCTTTTCCTAGAAAAAAACTGGAATAATGACACATTGATTCAAAACATTTGGGAGACGACAAAGGTTTAACAATAGCATATACAAGTAAAAAAATAAAAATAAGAATAACCAATTGAGGGAAAATCAAAAGGAATTAGAAAAATTGGAAACTACGTTGATAAAAGACCCAGAAAATGTGGAAATAAAGGAACAAAGGGAATTAATTAAACATAAAATTTATATTTCGGTACAGGAGGAGATAGCTCAAAAGATAAAATCTGTAAAACTGAACCACTTTGAACACGCGAATAAGCCAGGAAGATGGCTATCATATATATTAAAAAAGGAAAGTGAAAAGAAATATATTCAACAATTAGAAGATGAAATGGGAGAGAAACAATTTGATATAGAAGGGGGGAAAAGATAATTAAGAATTATTTCCAAGGACTTTATAAAAAAGATGAGATAGGAGAAGATGACATAGAACTATGTTTAAATAAGTCTGAATTACCGCAAATATCCCAAGTTAATATAAATAGAATGGAGAAAGATATATCAATGATAGAGCTTGAGAGAGCAATTAAAAACAAAATAATAACAAAACACTATAATAGTGTAATTATTACTTATATTCTGTTATATAAAAATTATATCTATTAATACTCCCCCTGTTTTGTTGGGAGGAGAAGCCCCAGTTTGCCACCAAGCCAGCCAGTCAACGGGACTGGATCATCAGCTCCAAGTGGGCTGCTGTTGTCATAGTGGGCACCCCTGGCAGCCAGGGTGGGCAGAGCTGGTGGCTCCTTCCGGAGCTTTTACGAGAAAAGTGGAGGGAGGTAAGGCCAAGAAGATGGGCAAAGAAAGTCTGGGGCACCCTGGGCTCCTGCACACCATGCTAAAGGGAAGGCAGCAGCAGAGGCGGCAGCACTGGAGAGGAGGACCAGGCTTTTACGATACTCCTGGCACTGGGACTGGCCTTGAAGAGGAGTGACACCACGGGAAAATCAATAGAATGCTGCACGTCTTGTGAAAGTAGACCCACAGAACAGCTGAGCTGAAATGACAGCAGAGCTGAGAGGTGAATGATGGAGGACTGGAGTTGATGGAGGAGCTCAGTTTGGAGCACAGACAACAACACTAATAATAACAATAGAATGGCTGAATGATGTTTTAAAACACAATGGTCTTTTGCTTGTTTGCATAAAGGAGGGAGAGAGAGGGAAAACACAAGAGAATACGAGTTAATTGAACTGACTGGTGAGAGCAGCGGACAGTGAGGCTGTCAGGAACTCATGGGCATTTATCAAGCCTGTCGAATTCAGTGAAGTTGAAATAGAATACCCCAAAGTGAACCAGTGAGAAAGGTCAGTGAGGGAGAATGCACTGAGCTGGCCAGTGAGAGAGTCCAGCAGAGTGGCCAGCAGAAGAAACAGAGACAGTGCTTAGAAACTGCCCAGAACCTCCCTGAAGGGGAGGGGAAGAAGGGGACCTGGTCTGGTGCCTGTTTTGGGTTTTTTGCACACCCCAAAGGCATCATCCAAGAGCCTCCACCAGCAGTGGAGTGGAAGCAGTTCGCTGCCTTTAGCCTTGGAACACTGTGAACGGAAAATGGGACTGATTAATTGATGTCATCCGGAATGAAAAGGAAAGTTAATTTTGTGCTGGAGGAAGAGAAACAGAGAATTATTGACTTTGACCTGCACTGGCAGGAGGAGAGATTTTTTTAAAAGAACTGTATTATGGTAAAGGATCTTTCTGACTAATTGGGGTAAGCGGCTAAATTGAAACCACAACTTTTAAACTTGCAAATTAAGGAGAATAAGGAAGTAATTCTAAAACGCATTTGGATAAAAATTGGACGGTTTGAGGCTTTGAAATTGAATTTAAAAGATTTTTTAAAAAAGAACTTTAAAAGAACTTTAAAAGAACTCTTAAATAGTTAAATGGAATCATTTTGGTTTAAATGATCTTTAATCGCTGTTTAATAACGAATTGGTGGAGCCATCTGTTGGTCAAAGCTTATGAGAACTTTTACTTATTCATTAGAGAATTTGTAATTTAAGCACTGGCCTTGGGAAAGAGAATCTATCTGGATTATTGACATTTTTTCTGCAAAGGAGGGATTGCAAAACCTTGTGGCAGCCTGAACTTTGTTTGAACTGTTCTGCAAAATATAACTAGGCTGCTGGGAAGAGCTTGGAACATATGGACATACGAAACCAGAGAAAATGGAAATAGAAATTCAAGAGATAAGAGAATTGTGTAAAAATTTATTTGATGACCTCAAAGAATTGAGAGGAATGATGAATGGAATTTTTCAAACTACTAAGGATCTTACAATTGAAGCTAATAGAAAATTGCACTATGAAGCAGAATTAAAGGAGACATTTGAAGATGGAAATATTATAATTATGGATTTGTAAATCGAAGAAACAACAAGCGAACTAAACAATGATAAGAATGAAGTTCTACTAGTTAGTGGACATGATATTAATTACTTTGATTATCAAATTTTGAGTGATGATATAGCACATTTTTTAAAGAATTCCCTGGATATGGATAAAATCCCAGATTTTACTATGAGCACATTGAGACAAGGACAAATATAAATGGGGAAAGATGTGGTCAAAAGCACTGGAATTTCCAGACTAAAAGAAGACTTAAAAATAAAATTGATTGGTTGGGATTAGTAAAGAAGCAAAGGAGACAGAATAAAAAATGAAAGAGAAGGAAATGGGGATTTAAAATGACTAGAAACAAGTTTAAATTTGGATTTATACAAGAGATTTGGGTTTATGAGAAGGGTTGCCATTATGGTTGATTAGATTTAGATTAATTTCTAATTATTAGCTTCTATTAGATGTCTTATTTACGATTAGATGTGTGGATTTTATGGAAGTTTTAGGTATTGACTATATTAAAATAGGTTTAACTGAGTTAAATAAAATTATTAAGTATGCTTAGAATTTTGGGAAATATTTGATTTGTTGAATATATTAAAATAGATTCAAACTATTTTAATGAATATATTAAGGAAATATTAGGTTGGTTCATTATATTAAAATAAGCTTAATTAGTTTTATTGAAATGTACAAATAAAGCAAGTTGAATTTGATAAGTAAAATTGGCATATAAGAACAGATATGGTTTTGAAAGATTCATAAAAAATTGAATTAATGAACAGTAGGTGATTTATGGTGTATTGAAAAAAATGTATGAAATTAGTTATATTTTTTTCTTTTCTTTTTTCTTTTTTTCTTTTTTAGTATTTTTAATCTTTGTGATTTGATATAGGGGTTTTTAGATTTAAGAAAAATGTGTAAAGAGAAATAGGAGGCACTGTGGCCTATCACTTAATTAGAATGTCAGAAATATTTGTCAGTATATATTTGAGGGAACATTAATGAAAAGAGATAGTGCATGATGATTATGATTGCTGGATGAGAAGATTAGATAATATATATATTTTTTTTGCAATAAGGGACAAAGGATTTATAGATAAATTAATAATTTTGTATTGTGATTTTTTTGGGGGATTATACAAGAGTTACTAACAAAATATTGCATTTTATTGTACTGGAAATAGAAGATATTTGACATTGTACTAAAGCATATGAAGGAAAAAATAAAAATATATACTGAAAAAGAAAGAAACAGGAGTAACAGAAACAGCAGAGAAAAGCTTCGCTATCTACTTGATGGATGAGAGCAGTTGGGGGGCAGCGATAGCATTGAGAATATCAATATCTGCAGAGATGAGAATACCCAAAGAGCCTGCTCTCCCTCCCTCATGGATAGACATGAAAGATGCCAAAGTTGCCAGTCACTGGGAGTGGTCACTTCCAATGCTACATTAGAGGCTATAATAACAAGGACTATTGACTTAACCTAGAAGCTGATAACCAGAGACATGTGTAAGATTAGTGTTATGCTGATAACCCATTTTTTCAGACGCCTGAAGCCATAATTGCCCTGGAACCTATTGAGGAGGGGAATGATATGGGTAATACTAATTACATCTGGACTATCGTTTTATTAAAGACAGAGAGTGCAACTACTAATAACAACTTTAGTAGTCTTATAATATTCTTGAAGAAAACTCCTATAGAAGAGAATACAAACTGTTTGTAGATAACATTTCCCTTTGAAATTAGAGGTGCACCCAATAAAACTATACAAGATAGGAGGACAGTTGATATAAACTGTGATCATATATTCGCAGGAAACAACCTAACTCCTGGTTGGACTGGTGCCATACCTTATATAACATTTTTAACATCTATTAAAGCCTTATTTTGACCAATTGTATATTAGTTTGAATTAGTTGTAACTGTTTTTAGCTTAGTTTTAATTGATCTTAACTTAATTTTTAGGAGGAGGGTAGTAATTTAATTAATTTATTGGGGGGTTATTTTAAGGATGGATGATTGTTAAGTTGGATGGAGTGTTTGACTTGGAAGAATGAGCTAAGAGAAATGGCCAGCCTGTCTGGCAATGCAGAGATCAGGTGATGGAGGGGGCTATCTCTGAGGTGGCAGAGGGCCAGAATATCTCAGTCTTGCTGGGGAGAGGCAGATATGGTGGGGGCCATGGGGCAGGCCACTCTTGGGAAACAAGAGCCCACTGCTTGAAAGCGATCCCTTGTTCCAGCCCCATGAGTCAACCCAGGGCAGTGGTGACAGCGACATCTGGACCCTGAGCTTAGGCTGCTGCTGCTCAATGCCAGGTTGGTTGCAAATAAAGCTCCCCTCATCCAGGATTTACTCCTGGATAAGGAGGCCAACCTGGCATTTGTGACTGACACCTGGCTGGGCCCAGAGGGAGGCGTTCCTCTCTCTGAAGTGTGCCCAGCTGTGTTTCAGGTGTGGCACCAGCCACAACCCCTGGGAGGCGGGGGGAGTGACTATCATAGCCAAGAAAACCCTTGTCTTATGCAGGCTCTCTGCTCCTGAGTTAACAGGTTGTGAGTCACTCTCTGTGAAGCCGGACCTAGGGGCTTGTTGCTCATACAAGCTGTGTGTCAACAGCCCTGCCTGCGCTACTTGAGGTAGCTGGGTTGGAAGTTGAGTTCCTCAGACTTATTGTCTTGGCGGACTTAAATATACCATCAGTCGGTGAATCCTCTGGGTTAGCGCAGGAGTTCATGGCTTCCATGGTAACCATGGACCTGACTCAAGTAATTCAGGATCTGATTCACGAGGGGGGATACACTTCCAGCATGATATTCCTCTCAGAGCAGTTGCCACCGAAATGGAGGACAAAAAAAGTTTTCCATCACTCAGCGGCATCTCGGCTGGTCCCTCCAGTCCAGACCCCACTGTATCTTGGGTAGACAGTGGCAGCTGGTGCGGCCTGGCAAAAAGCAAATGCTGAAGCCCTCTGGAGTGGGCCATCTTCAGGACGGGAGGACACTTGGGGGGGCGCTTGAGAATGTCCTTGCAGAGATGACGCCAGGAAGGAAGAGGAGTTGGTCCCGAATCCTTGGGTGCGCTGCAGCGGGGCAGCTCTGCCTAGCCAGGCTACTGTTCCTCCTCCTGGAGCTCCCAAAGTGGCAGGAGAGCAAGTGAGCAAGTGAGCGAGAGAGAGAGACAAGCTTTGGTCTCCTTGTAGCAGGCAGGAGAGTGAGCATGAGAGATAAACGAGCCTTCTCCGGTGGTTGTTGGGAGCTCCGGCAGGAGGAGCAGTAGCCTGGCCAGGCAGAGCTGCCTCGCTGCAGTGCACACGTGAATTCAGGACCAACTCCTCTTCCTTCGGGCGGCCAAAGAAGGCTCATTTCTCTCTCGCACGCTCTCTCCTGCCCTTCAAGGACACCACGGGAAGAAAGTCCTGATGCCGTGCCTCCCTGTCCTTGTAGCCGGCAGGGGAGCAAGTGAGCAATTGAGTGAGTGTGAGAGATGAGCCGCGGTGTCCTTGTAGCGAGCAGGGTAGCGAGTGAGAGAGAGAAACGAGCCTTCTCCGGTGGTTGTTGGGAGCTCCGGCAGGAGGAGCAGTAGCCTGGCTGGGCAGAGCTGCCCCGCTGCAGCGCGCATGTGAATTTGGGACCAACTCCTCTTCCTTTGCATGGCAGAAGAAGGCTTGTTTCTCTCTCGTGCTCGTTTTCCTGCCCACTACAAGGACACCGCGGCTTATCTCTCTCTCTCTCGCTCACCTCTCTGTGGCACTAGACTCCAGAGAGCTCCTTGGTTTTCTGAGGAACTCCAGGAGTTGAAACGCCAGAAGAGACGTCTAGAAAAGCGGTGGAGGAAGGGTAAATCCGAATCCGATTGAACACTTGTAAGAGCTCATATTAAGACTTACAAAGTGGCGCTCAAGGTGGCAAGATGCACGTATCATGCCGCCTTGATTGCATCTGTTTAGGGTGACCCACTCCCTTCTTAACCAGGGGGAGTTGGGGAGCCCTTGCAGAGTAGTGCCAAGGATTTTTACTCAGTTTTCGCTGATCAAATCGCTCGGACCCAGGCGGATCTTGACTCCAAATGGATACCAGAGTCGGCTGACAACAAGTCAGTCAAGGTGACTGGGGCCCGTCCTTGTCCATCTGTCAGGGAGGAGTTTGACTTGATGACACCTGATGAAGTGGACAAGGCCATTGGAGCTGTGAATTCCGCCACCTGTTTACTGGATCCGTGTCCCTCTTGGCTTGTTTCGGCCATTAGAGAGGTGACATGGAGCTGGATCCAGGAGATTGTCAACGCTTCCTTGGGGAGGGAATCCTTTCCGGCTCCTTATAAGGAGGCACTTGTGCACCCCCTCCTCAGGAAACCTTCCCTGGACCCAGCCATACTCAAAAACTATCATCCAGTTCTAACCTTCCCTTTATGGGGAAGGTTATTGAGAAGGTGTTGTCGGTCCAGCTCAAGCAGTCCTTGGAAGAAGCCGATTATCTAGGCCCTCAACAATCAGGATTCAGGCCCAGCTACAGCAAGGAAACTGCTTTGGTCGCACTGATGGATGATCTCTGGTAGGCCTGGGACAGGGGCTTGTCCTCTGTCCTGGTGCTTCTTGACCTCTCAGCGGCTTTCAATACCATCGACCATGGTATCCTTCTGCGCCGAATGGAGGGGTTGGGAGTGGGAGGCACTGTTCTTCAGTGGTTCTCCTCCTACCTCTCTGGTCAGTCGCAGTCATTGTTAATGGTGGGGTCAGAGGTTGACCTCGAGGTCTCCCCTTTGTGGGGTGCCTCAGGGGTCAGTCCTTTCCCCCCTGCTATTTAATATCTACACGAGCCCGCTGGGCGAGATCATCCAAGGGCATGGGATGAGGTATCATCAGTACGCTGATGATACCAAGTTGTATATCTCCACCCCATGTCCAGTCAGTGAAGCAGTGGAAGTGATGTGCCGGTGCCTGGAGGCTGTTGGGGTCCGGATGGGTGCCAACAAGCTCAAACTCAACCTGGACAAGACGGAATGGCTGTGGGTTTTGCCTCCCAAAGACAATTCCATCTGTCCGTCCTTTAGCCTGGGGGGGAATTATTTCCCCCCTCAGAGAGGGTCCGCAACTTGGGTGTCCTTCTTGATCCATAGCTAACATTAGAACACCACCTTTCAGCTGTGGCGAGGAGGGCATTTGCCCAGGTTCGCCTGATGCACCATTTGCAGCCCTATTTGGACAGTAATTGCTCACAGTCGCTCATGCCCTCATCACCTCGAGATTCAACTACTGCAATGCTCTCTACATGGGGCTACCTCTGAAAAGTATTGGTAATGACCTATAAAGCCCTACATGACATCGGGCTAGAATACCTTTGGGACCGTCTTCTGCCGCATGAATTCCAGCGCCCGATAAGATCCCACAGAATCAGCCTGCTCCGGGTCCTGTTGACTGTTCTGTCTGGGTCCCCCCAGACGCCAACACCAACTAAAAAGAGTATCCAGACACACTGGTTACCAATTCAGGGGTGGAAATACCTTGCTAATTGGCCCCTTCTTTGGGCTTCCTGTCTCTGCCTCATATCTATGATAGCCTGGGCGTCTTCATCTAATGAATCCAGGCTACTCGCTGGGGAGAGGCCCCCCCCCGGGGTCTCAGGCTGCTCTCCCTCCTCCTCTTCCTCTTCTGCCTGGTCCTCCCCCTCCTGTTCATCGTCCTCCCCCTCTGAGCATGGATCCGGCAGAGTTCCAGCCGTTCCCTGAGGAGCCTCAGGCTGAATCACAACATTGACTAAGCAATGTCATCTGGTGGAATCCAGGGGAAGATCCTTCTCTGGCGGCTCCAGTCCTCTGGAATCAACTCCCCCGGAGATTAGAACCACCCCCACCCTCCTTGCCTTTCATAAGCTAGTCAAAACCCACCTATGTCGCCAGGCATGGGGGAACTGAGTTGCCACTAGGCTCTGCTAAGGCTATGGTAGAAGTGTGTATGGTCTGTTTGAGTGTATGGTTTTTTAAATAATGGGTTTTAGTGTGTTTTAATATATTGGATTTGTGACATGGTATTTTTGTTGTGAGCCGCTCTGAGTCCAAGGAGAGGGGCGGCATACAAATCTAATAAATAATAATAATAATAACTTGCTCTCCTTCCCGCTACAAGGACAGGGAGGCACGGCTTCAGGACTTTCTCTCCATGGTGTCCTTGTAGCAGGCAGGAGAGAAAGAGAGAAAAAGAAATAAGCCTTCTTCGGCCACCTGAAGGAAGAGGAGTTGGTCCCGAATTCTTGTGTGCACTGCAGCGGGGCAGCTCTGCCTGGCTAGGCTACTGCTCCTCCCACCAGAGCTCCCAACGACCTTCGGAGAAGGCTTGTTTCTCTCTCTCTCGCTCTCCTGCCCACTACAAGGACAGTGTGGGGAGAAAGTCCTGACGCCGTGCCCCCTGTCCTTTTAGCCGGCAGGAGAGCAAGTGAGCGAGCGAGAGATATGAGCCGCTGTGTACTTGTAGCGAGCAGGAGAGCAAGCACAAGAGAAACGAGCCTTCTTTGGTGGGCATTGGGAGCTCCGGCGGGAGGAGCAGTAGCCCGGCCAACACGCAGTTAGGTCCCACAGAGTTGGCCTTCTCCAGGTCCCATCAGCCAGGCAATGCCATCTGGCAGGACCTAGGGGAAGAGCCTTCTCTGGTGGCAGCCCCGGCCTTCTAGAATCAACTCCCCCCCAGTCCACCCTCCCAGTCTTTCATAAGGCCTTGAAAACGCATCTCTGCTGACACGCCTGGAGTCACTACCCCAGCCTATGAGTAAAGAATGATAGTATGAATGTGGATGACTGTTTTTTAAATATATAGGGGTTTTAGAATCTATATTTCTATGTGTTTTAGTATAGAGATTTGTAGAATATTTTAATATTAGATTTCTTCATCTTTTGTACTTGTTTACTGTGAGCCACCCTGAATCCCAGGAGGAGGTTGCCATAGAAATTTGATAAATAAGTAAATAATTAATAAATAAATAAATAAATAAATACTTCTTATTTCTACCTCTATTCCAGCTTCTAATCATGCCACCATTTCTGATCCTAGTGTTAATACACATGTTTATATTCAGATATAGTCTTTCATTACTTGGTTGTTCAAAGTCACAGAATGCCATTCAAGTACCAATCATCCAGCGGGTCACCATTCCCTTGCTACCAGAACAGAACGGGAGCACACATGCTTCTGGAGCAGAAGCCAAATCTCACGTGACGACAGCACGCAACAGATTTCCGGGGGGGGGGGGGGTGTTGCTTCTGCACAGGCCGGAAATTGGCAAGTAAGATGACAGCTGCTGCTCGCCCCACTTCACTACTCGTGGCAGCTCTGCTGCAAGTGGCTTGCCCACTCACCACTCCTGTCCACTCCCCTGCTTTGCTGCTCGTGACGGTTCTGCCACAAGCGGCAGTTCCATCTGCTCCCATCTACACTCTCGTTCATTCCCCCTTCCCCTTGCCGATCGTGATGCCTCTGCTTGCCTGCTTCCATCTACACTCCCGTCCACTTGCCCTCTTCCCTGCTCCGCTTGTGGCAGCTCCACTACGAGTGGCAGCTCCATCTGCTCACCCACTTCACTCGTGGTGGCTCAGCCACGAGCAGCCTGCCTGCTCCATCGTGCCGCTGCCCGGCCACTGGCCCTTACTTTGAGTGCTTTCCTGCCGAGCGCTCTCCTGCCGGGGCCCAAACTCCAGCTGTGCAGCCTGTTCTGTTCTCTCCTGCGCTGCAGGCATCTCTCAGTGTGGCGATGGTGCCCTGAGTGAGTCATGGCCTTCGGGAGCACTGCTGCTCCCAAATGCCATGACTCGCTCGGGGCACCATCGCCGCCATGAGAGATGCCTGTAGTGTGGGAAAGCAGAAAGCAGGCCTGGTACCAGAATCATATTGTTTGCATGTGCACGGTGCCTATATGTCCAGTGGCAATTCCTGGGCGTGGCCCTCCCTGCAATCATCCTATTATTTAATCATACCTAATAATACCCTTTCAACCTCCAATCTTTCCATCTAACTAATGCTTTATATAAAGGTGTCTATTCTTATTTCTAACTCTATTATAGTTTTTAATCAGGCCATCCATTGTTGTGGAACTTTTTCTATTTTCTCATTTATGCCTTGCAATAGGTTCTTTATCTTTCTCTGATTCTTTGTCATAGTGCTTTGAAATTTCAACACCATTTCATTTAAAATCTCACTGATTTCCCTTTGATGGAGCATCTTGTCTTATTTTAGTAAGTCCCACTCTTACTCAATAATCCAAAAATAATATATTTAAGTCCAATGTCGTTTCTCAGAAAGTTCAATAATTATAGTTCTTTACATATCAGGATGTAAAGAAACCATTCCATTTAAATAGTCCAGGCAACTCCCACCAATCAAAAGTCATTTAACTTTATTTAAGAGTACTCCTTGTTCTCAATGGAGTCTCCAGTATTCATAAAGTAGATAGTTATAGAACAGTTATAGATAGTTATAGAACACACCACTGTTGTGTCCCCAGCAACAACAGGGAGCACAGCTGTAGGCTCTCTAAAACAGCGGGAAATCTTACCTCACTGATTGGTTGCTGAGTAATGACAGCCTGTTATAAAAAGGGAGTTGTAGGAGGGTTTTATACTTACTCCTTGTTTTAGCCTGTATGCATTGGGTTTGTTTTTATGTGTTTATTGCTACAATAAAGTGAGAACTTTTCTACCTTGGAGCTTGTCCAGTATACAACAATCACAGTCCTTCAAATGGATGCAGTTTATTTCTCTTATCAGGAATTTTTTACATTTTAAAGGATCTTTAACTTTTCTTCCCTTAGTTCCTTTCTTTCAGGTCTAGGATTTTTCTCTCTATAATGGTTTGCCACTTTAAGAAATAGTTCTAAGAGTCTCTTTTCCTGGATTTTTTTTCTTTTAAAATTAGGGTCTAAATAAAAATAATCTTCTCATCCAGCTCCAGTCACTCTTTATCTACACCACTACTGCACATTTATTTGTTGCCTCAGCTGTCCTAGCTTTATGGAAGCCATAATGGCTGCCTCTTCTCATTGAGGATGAGAGGGAAAAAGCCCTTGGTCATGCAGAAGAGTTGCTGCTCTCTGTGGCCTGCACAACTCTCTTTTTTCTTCACCATCTCTATAGGGTGGCCTTAGCTCCTTTCAGAACCCTCCAACATAGAGAACTTGGTAGGGGAGCTCGGATACTCGCTTCTCACGTCCAATCTTGCCATGATGTCAGCTGTACGTCCCCTCAGATTCTGATGTTTCTTGATAATTTGCAATAAATACATTTGATATTAACAAGACTACTATATTATCAAAAGCCTACATCCAAAACAAAATGTATACAGTAATACCTCATGATACGAACTTAATTGGTGCAAGGAGGAGGTTCGTATGACGAAAGGTTCGTAAGACGAAACATTGTTTCCCATAGGAAACAATGTAAAGTCAATTAATCCGTGCAACCAAAAACCCCCCGCAAAAAAACAGCTTTCGGCGACTGCTGGGAAGCGGCGAGGCTGTTTTAAAAGGTGACAGCCGGCCTGGGGGGCTTCCCAGCACCCCAGTCCGGCTGCGACCTTTTAAAACAGCCGCGCCGCTTCCCAGCTGTCTCCGAACGCGGAAGTTCGGCTTTGGCGTTCGACTTCAGGAGACAGCTGGGAAGCGGCGCGGCTGTTTTAAAAGGTTGCAGCCGGCCTGGGGGGCTTCCCAGCACCCCCCCGAACCCCGAACCCGGGTTCAGGGGGGTACTGGGAAGCCCCCCAGGCCGGCTGCGACCTTTTAAAACAGCCGCGCCGCTTCCCAGCTGTCTCCTGAAGCCGAACGCCAAAGCCGAACTTCCACGTTCGGCTTCGGGAGACAGCTGGGAAGCGGCGCGGCTGTTTTAAAAGGTGACAGCCGGGCTGGGGGGCTTCCCAGCAACCTCCCGAACCGAACCCGGGGTTCAGAAAAATTTTGCCTCTTCTTACGAACTTTGTTCGAGTTACGAACCGGCGTTCGGGAGGCTTCTGGGAAGCCCCGCCGCCCGGCTGTCACCTTTTAAAACAGCCGCGCCGCTTCCCAGCAGTCTCTGAACACCGGTTCGTAACTCGAAAAAAGTTCGTAAGAAGAGGCAAAATTTTTCTGAACCCCGGGTTCGTATCACGAGTTGTTCGTAAGACGAGGGGTTCGTATCTTGAGGTACCACTGTATTCAGAATCCTTATTTAAGAAGAAAATAGTCATCTGCAGGAAATCAAGATTGCATCAGGATGTCTTTGTTGAAGAATTAATTTATATAGAGAGTTGATTCACTTAGCTGACAATTATAGCAATACAATATTGATTGTCCATTTGCCTCTCTTGTGGGAGAAATGGAGTTAGTAAACCATCTATGCTTTCTGCTGTAACTTTATGAGGCAAGGGAAGCAACAGTCATTTTCATCTTCATGCTATGTCTTATTCCTTATTTATTTGTGGGGTGGAGGACAAGGGAATCTGAGGAATTAAAATTAATTCCTTCAGTCTAGAAGCTGTGGTGGCATAGTGGTTAGAATGCAGTATTGTAGGCTAATTATGCTGACTGCCAGCAGTTCAATATTCACTGGCTCAAGGTTGACTCAGCCTTCAATCCTTCCATAGTTGGTAAAATGAAGATCCAAATTGTTGGGGACAATATACTGATTGTGTAAACTGCCTAAAGAAGGCTATAAAGCACTATGAAGTAATATATAAGTTTAAGTGCTATTGATATTTGTTCCAGACAGTTTATATTCCAGCTACATAACAATGTAACAAAAGCAATATTCGTTTCTCAGGAAACTGCACCAAATAGAGGGGAATAGCAATCATAAGAGGAATATTTAGATTTATGACTGGGATAAAGCCAAATTTATCATTTCCTATTGTACATAATGTTTATTGGAGAAAAATAGATAATATGTAAAAATAATTTATCTAGAATACAAATAAGTAAAAAATATTTCAAGTTCCTTTTAAAATACAATTCATATTTTTCAGATTTTTCAGATTTCTTGAATATCAAAGAAGATGTTCTCTCCTTTTGGGGGGAAGGGAAACTATACAGTATTTGGTAATTGGTCTTTCCTAATTTCAATACTGCTTTAAAAGAACTAATAAAATAAAATAGAATAACACAGTTGGAAGGGATCTTGGAGGTCTTCTAGTCCAGTGTTTTTCAACCAGTGTGCCGCGGCACACTAGTGTGCTGTGAGACATAGTCAGGTGTGCCGCGAAGCTCATCTTCTGAGACCGGAAGCTGAGCTTCATTCTTTGCACCTCCTTTTTCGCGCCTTCCTTCTTCGCAGCAGATGAGCTTTGGGGCCCAGCAGGAGAGCGCCAGCAGCAGTGGCATCGGTCAGTAGCCGGGGTGGCGGCTGCGAGCAGGAGCTCCAGGTCGGAGGCACCAGCACCAGCAGTGCCCCGTCCAGCTGGAGCTTCCCTGGCAGGGGCGGGGGCAACTGTCCTTTGGGAGGGGAGCGGGAGCGGGAGGTCGCTGGCAGCAGCAGCACCGGGCAGTAGTTGGGAGATGGCGGCAGTGAGCAAGAGCTCCAGGGCAGAGGCATCAGCAGCGCCCTGCCCAGCTGGAGCTTCCCTGGCGGGGGCGGTGACAAATATCCTTTGAAAGAGAGAGATAGCAAGAGAGAGAAAGAAAGAGAGAGAGAAAGCAAGCAAGAGAGAGAGAGCAAGAGGGGGGAAGGAGGGAGAGAGAAAGACAGAGGGAGGGAAGGAGGGAGAGAGAAAAAGAGCAAAAAAGAGAGGAAGGAAAGAAGAGAGAAAGAAGGATGGAGAGAGAGAAAGAAAGAGGAAGGAAGGAAGAGAGAGAGAGAAAGAGGGAGGGAGAGAGAAATAGAGCAAAAGGGAAGAAGAGAGAGACTTTTTTTGTCCAAACTTTTTTTAGCGCCCCCCCTCCGCTCAATGTTCCCCAGGATTTTTTAAATGGGAATAATGTGCTGCGGCTCAAAAAAGGTTGGGAAACACTGTTCTAGTCCAACCCCCTGCTTAGGCAGGAAATCCTACACCACTTCAAATAAATGGTTATCTAATCTCATCTTTAAAACTTCCAAT
The DNA here is from genome assembly GCF_031021105.1 of Erythrolamprus reginae. Taxonomy (NCBI): domain Eukaryota; kingdom Metazoa; phylum Chordata; class Lepidosauria; order Squamata; family Dipsadidae; genus Erythrolamprus; species Erythrolamprus reginae. Next base: position 67,314,732 of record NC_091963.1, read on the forward strand.
GTTGGAACATTTACAACTTCTGGAGACAAGTTGTTCTATTAATTAAATAATTAATTATTCTGTCAGGAAATTTCTCCTTAGTTCTAAGTTGCTTGTCTCCTTGATTAGTTTCCAACAATTGCTTCTTGTCCTGCCCTCAGATTCTTTGGAGAGTAGCTTGAATCCCACTTCTTTGTGTCAACCCCTGAGATAAACTGCTGAGTATCTCATTTTAACTTGATATTTGAGAATTATGGCTGTAATAGTTTAAGGGACCTCCAATTGGAAACTATTGAAAAGTGTGTTCTTTACCCTTGTACTCAATTACCAAGGCATGCAGCCCCATCCATAATCAATATGCACAGTCCAAAGGTACGATTTTATCAACAGAAGTGCAATATAAAAATACCATATATACTTGAGTATAAGTCGACCCAATTATAAGACGAGGCACCTACTTTTGCCACAAAAACTTGGAAAATTTATTGACTCGAGTATAAGTCAAGGGTGGAAAATGCAGTGGCTACTCAGAACTTATAAAAATGGAAACCAATAAAATTACATCAATTGAGGCATCAGTAGATTAGATAGATAGATAGATAGATAGATAGATAGATAGATAGATAGATAGATAGATAATATATAGAGATAGTTGATAGATAATAGATAGAAGATGATAGATAGATAGATAGATAGATAGATAGATAGATAGATAGATAGATAGATAGATAGATGATACATAGATAGTAGATAGATAATCGATAAATAGATGATAGATAGATGGATAGGTGATAGATAGAGATAGATGATATATAGATAAAGATTGATAAATGATAGATAGATAGATGACAGATATAGAGATAGAGATAGAGATAGATGATAGCTAGAGATAGCTAGATGATAGATAAATAGATAGATGACAGACAGACTGATAGATATAGCTAAAAATAAAATAAAATAAAATGAACTGGCCAGACCCCTTTTTCCCCATCGTGCCCAGCCAAAGAGCAAGCCGCCGCAATTCCTGGCGGGGGACCGGGCAAATGGGGACAGAGATAGAGAAACTATTATTGCCGATTCTGCCACTTAGCATTCCCCGACCCCCGAGCTCTACCCCCCCACCTCCACCGAGCCATTCTGCGTTTCAAGCCTAAGAGAGGCTGCTCAGGACAAGTGAGGCAGGGGAGCGGCAAGCACACAAACTTTCCGCTGAGCTTTTTCTTCTTTCCTCGAAGCGAAGCAGCCAGACAATGCACAGCAGAAGCTGTCTGGGCAGAGCAGCCATGGATGATGCAGCCGCCTTGGGGAAGCAGGCGGCGGGCAAGGTGGGTGGCGGGTGGCGGGAGGCAGCTTCTGGGGGAGAGAGAGATAGAGCCCCACTGTTGTTGCCGATTCTGGTGCTTAGCATTCCCTCCCACCAAGCTCTACCCCTCCACACACACACACCTCCACCGAGTCATTTTGGGATTTGAGCCTAAGAGTTCCAGGTGCCCCGACCAGAAGCCACCTCCCACTGCCTCCCTCGCCCGCCCCGTTGGTGGAGGTGTGTGTGTGTAAGGGGTAGAGCTCAGTGGGGGGAATGCTAAGTGCCAGAATTGGCAACAACAGCAGAAAAACAGAAAAACAGAATCGGCAATAGTAGCTTCTCTATCTCTTTCCTCCTTTGTGCAGTCCCTGGCCAGGGGGCTCCCTTTTCTGTTTGCTTCCCTCTTCCCACAATTCCTCTGGTGGGGGGGGGGGAGATAGGTCCCTTCATTGAGAAATAATTTGTGTGCTCGCAACACGCCAGAGGGGAGTGTCTGAAGAGTCCCTGCTGGCACTCGGGCCATTGCAGTGCCCTAGCACCATCAGTGACTCGAGTAAAAATCAAGGTCAGATTTTTCAGCACATTTTTGATACTGAAAACTCGACTTATACGGTAGTTAATCGGTAATCAATAATCAATGTTTATATTTATTCACATAGTATCTTTGTTAATTAACTGCCGAATCAGTTCCAGAGTAGCCCTCATAAATTGTTCTTTATAATTATTTTTTATTATTAAAAGAATTAGCAGTTTTATAAAGCTTCTGTTATATAAAAGTAGAACAAGAAACAATTTACATCCAGTGCAGAGTTTAAATTCTACTTTCCTCAAATAAATGGATTAGAATGCCTAATCTTTTCCAGAAAGAGCCTCTATCTGTAATGGGACTTTTTCATCAAAGAAGTGTCTCCTGACATCAGTCTAAGACTATTTATTTGTATTTTCCTTTCAGGGAGCTAAAGGAGAAGATTCAGCCTGAAATTTTAGAGTTGATAAAGCAGCAGCGTCTAAATCGTCTTGTTGAAGGAACCTGCTTTCGGAAGCTTAACAGCCGACGCCGGCAAGGTACCAATCAATATTATTTTGTTGCTTCTTGTTTAACTTGTTTCTCTTTTCTTCTTAATAGCAGTTTTATCAAGCTTCATTAATTTCTCTAAATATAAATCCAATTAAATAAATAATTAATAAATTCTGTAGTTAAGGTGCTTTCTGAATGGATGCAAAGAATGCCATGTAGCATTTACAGTGCCATTTTAATAATGCCATATGATAGTCAGAAAGGTTTGTTATTATTTTTAAGCTATGATGTTAAAGTGATTACAAACCTCTTTCTGAAAGCAGGTCTGTGTCTTGCTTCTTCTGATCCACCACCAATGTTTGATTGTGACCAGGGCCGCCATCAGGAATTTTGGGGCCCCATACAGCCTAAGTGTCTGCCCCCCCCCCGCCATTTTAAAACTACTTTATTTTGCGACATACCAATTATGTATTAAATTTACCTTTCACAAAAAAAATTTAAACCCTGCCACTACAACAAGGTACACTTCTTTGACAGATTAATAATATGTTAATAACGCAGAAAATATATTCAAGTGACATCAACATATTACATACATATAAATAAATAACCAGAACAGTGCAAATACACCAAATTAACAAAATATTATTAATTTTGCCATCAACAATATTAAAAGCAGCAATAAAATGGCACAAAGGATAAAGACAAAATACTCCTGCATCACACTAGAAAAATATTTGTTTTCACAATAATACCAATAAATAACAGGTAACCAGAAGATAAATTATATGCAATAATGCTTAAAACTATACGTAAACTCCACCATAGGTGTAAAAAAAAGTCAACCCTTTACAGATAATTAGCGCCTATTAAAAAATACCCCTAAAAAAATTGAAAACATCTTGCGGTAGCATAATCAAAGGGGAAAAAAACAAAACAAATAGGATCACCAAATATTGCCCAATTAATCCAATTACAAACCTAATTACTAATTCCTTTATATAAAAAATTAAAAATAAGAAAGTTAAAAAAATAGAATTAAATCTATAAAAAAATAAGAACACCGAGATATAAACAGAAAATAGAAAATTACACTAAGTATAAGGTAACTATGAATATAAAGACACAACAGGATGGAAACAAAAAACAAGAAAAATAAAAGCACAGTGCAAGAAAAAAGAAGAGAAAGAGGAGGGAAGAGCAAAAAAAACCTTCCCTCTTCTTCTCATTAACCTCTCCACCTATCTCCTTATAGCATTTTCCAAAGTTTGCAAAATTTTAAAATTGCTTCATAAAAAAGAACATACCCTCATGTATCATCAAATCCATATTGTGAAGCAAATGTACAAAAAAATCCAAGATTTTTTCTCATACATGTACCTGCTAATAAGTTCCATAACTTAATATACTTAAGCTTTTAAATGTGTAATGTATGTCTCTTAACAAATAGCATGCCCGTAGCTCTAAGAGCAACACCTTTTCTTTCTCTTTTCTTCTTTCTCCTTCTTTTCCTAGGATGTTATCATATCTATTAAACATACGGTGAGATATTACTGTGTATGCAATTAACATAATTTAGAATGTAAAATGTAAAATAAGAAACTCCCGCTTCAGATCTTCTCTGCACAAGTCTCGAAATATGTAGTTGTTTGTTTTTTGAAAAGTCCTTAGTAGCTCTACCCAGCTTCTCCTTTGCATATTCAAATCTTCCTACTTCCTACAATGCTTGCTTCTCGAATCCAGGATGGTGTTTGCTTCTCAAATCTAAAATGGCGAGACGGCTCCAAAAAACATGTCAACTCCAAAGCAACACATCTTTTCCTCACACTTAGAAGGGAACAATTTTGAAAAAAATCTAACACCATAATCAAAATGTATACCAAATTAGCTCTGATCCAAATTTCATCTTTAACAGCTATGAAGCTCTTCAGGCAGAATAGAGAAAATTAGGCATTTTTGCAGATCTGTTCTCTTTGCCTGGTCTTGATTGTAACAATTTTGCAACTGAATCCAATTAGCTTCCTTAGCACTCCAACTATCGCCAGGCCCCCCTCATTTTTCAATTTCGCCGGGCCCCTGATGCCACTACCAGTAATACTGCCCTATCGGCGGCCCTGATTGTGACTGTCTTGAAATATCATTGAGCAGGAAGAAAGCATACATTGTCCTGGGGAAATCCAGTCACACATTTAAAATCTGCAAATACTACACTTGATGGTTCCGGCTGTGACGTTGCCCTGGTGCCCTGCTTTTCTTGACTGCTCTGAGAAAGCTGGGCTTTTGAAGGATTTTTTTGGCTGCCAAACGGGCGATCGCACACCCGAGGACCTGCAATCAAATAGGGGAAACTCCAGTGCAGCTGAGGGTGTGATCGACACCCCCCTAGACATTGGGGAACCCCCTTTGCCAACCGTCAAAGAGATCGGCCTCCCAGACCGATCCAAAAGCGCGACGTCTTTGACTCATTAGTGGAAGCTGTGAGGACGACTTAGAATCAAGATTGAGTGACAGAAAGAAACAAAGAAGAGGGAATCGTGGTTAAGAAAGCATCTCTTTCAGAACTTTGCTGGGGGTTTCCAAAAGAAATAAAAAACATCGTTGGAACTGCATTGTTTTTCCTCTCCTGTAGCTTTAAGGCTTTAAGGCTGAAACCTCTTACAGAGGAGACGACGTGACGCAGCAGTGATTAAATAGTGGATGGTTAAGAAAACACCTCTTTTAGAACTTTGATTCCTTTTTTTTTTTTATATATTTTTTAATTGATTTTTAACAATTTAAAATCACACAACATAAAACAGTGCGTAGTGAATTGTGAATTGTGCCCACCACCCCGACATACACACATTCCCCACCACCAAATTGGGGGTATTTCTTTTATAATCCACTTAACCCAAGAGCAATATCTCTGTCTACATATTATAGAGTGATTCTAGTTTATTTCTTGTAGCTTGGTCTCGGATTCTGCTCGTCATATATCGTCTTACCTTGTCCCACCGTCCCATCAGCTGTCCCAAATCAGTTTCATTATCCAAATTTATCCTTTTTTCCATAATTTCAAATTGAATATGATCCACCATGTACCTATACCAATTTTGCATTGTCCATTTTGTCGCATCCTTCCAACCCAAAACTATTACTGCCTGAGCACTTTCTATTGCTGCTTTTTTAATTTCTCTAAATTCTCCCATCGCATTGCTTTTTACTAGTACTGCCATTTCCTTAGTGATTGTCCATTGTATATTTAACATTCCATTGATATCCTCTTTCACTTTTTGCCAAAATTCCTGCACTATCGGGCATTCCCAAAACATATGCATAAACACTCCTTTATCTTGACAACCATGCCAACAATTCCCCCTGACATTCTGCTGAAAATGTGCAAATTGAACGGGAGTAAAATACCACTTATGTAATATTTTCCTTCTCATTTCCCTAATTCTTGTATTTTTAATTTTCCTTATATCTTCTACTATATTTTCCATTTCTTGTACCTCTACTAATATCTCATTTTGCCACCATTTAGTCAATCCATCAATCGTGTCCCCATCTGACTGCACTAGCAGTTTGTATATATTAGTTGCTTGCGCCTTTATCCCCTCACTTTTTTCTCTTATTATTTTCTCTAACCCTGTCTCCTCCCGCCATAATACTTCTTTATTCTCCCTTTCATTTAGATATTTACATATTGCATTTATTTGTAGCCACCTTCCCTTACCTAACCACCATTCTATACGATTTCTACTTGGCCTGCCATCCTTCTCGTATAACTGTTCTATCTTAGTTATCCCTCTTCCCTTCAACTCTCCTATAACCCTATTTAAGTTAATTTCGTTTTCTCTATTTCTTACATAAAGCGATGACAGTTTAGATTTATATAATCCTATTTTCCCTTGCCATTTTTTCCAAATTTCCATAGTCCCTTTCATTGGGCCTATTAATTTACCTATATCTCTCCTATTCCACTTCCTAAAAATTAATTCTCTATTATTCATCCCGTTTATCTGTTTTTCCAATTTCGCCCATTTATTTTCACTTAATTGCAACTCCATTAACCTTTCCATTTGAAAAGCTTCCCTATACAGCTCCAAACATGGAACTCCCCATCCCCCCTCTTTTTCATTCGCAATTAACCACTTTTTTCTTATTCTTGGTCTCTTATCTTCTTCAATCCAATAATTTAATTTTTTGTCCCACTCTTTAACCTTACATACTGATAACCCCCCCGACAGCACCTGAAGTAGGTACATCATCTTGGGAGCTATCATCATTTTTAAAGCTCTTATTTTAGAGAGTCTCCTTAGCTTTTTATCTTTCCAGCTCCTCATCTGTTTCAACATTTTCCTCCATGTTATTCTATAATTAATCTCTTCCATTTTCACTGGGTTTTTTAATAACCAAATTCCCAAATATTTTATTTTTTTAAGTCCTAATTTCAACCCTGATTCTTTCCTAATTTCTATCTGTTCTCTCGGATCTATATTTAAACACATAATCTCTGATTTTTCCATATTAACCGACAGTCCCGATTCCTGCTTAAACTCTTGTAAAATATTTATTATACCTTTAATCATCTCCATCGGGGTCTGGGTCAATATAATTGCATCATCTGCAAATAAATTTATTTTCATTTCTAATTCCCCTATTCTATATCCTGCCCAAGTGTTATCTTGTCTTATCTTTTTAGCTAAGATCTCTATTGCTATTACGAATAATTTTGGAGACAGAGGGCATCCCTGCTTGGTGCTGTTTAATATTTTAATACTCTGCGTTCTTTGTCCATTCACTCTTATATATGCTTCATTTCCTTTATAAATCTCTTTTATAGTTTCACAAAAATTTTCCCCCATATTTAATTTGTTACATAATTTATATAAGTAACTATGGTTAACTTTATCGAACGCTTTATAAACATCTAATTTCAAAATTCCCAATTTCCCTTTAGTAGCGGTAGCATGGTGCATCACATTCATTACATTTCTAATTGGTTCACTTATTTTCCTTCCCTTCACGAATCCATATTGATCCTCTTCAATTATTTTTGGTAAAATATTTTCTAATCTATTTGCCAGTATTTTCATAAATATTTTATAATCCTGATTTGCCAAACTGATCGGACGGTAAGACCCAGGCTCTCTTAAATCTTGACCCATCTTCGGAATGGTAACAATTTCTGAAAGCTTCCATGTCTGCGGGATATCACGATTTGACAATATATTATTAAACAATTTCCCCAAATGCGGCAGCAAAACATTCACATAAGTTTTATAGAATTCCCCTGTAAACCCATCTGGGCCCGGTGCTTTGGCTTGTTTTAACCCTTTAATTACTCTAGCAATTTCATCTTGTGTAATTTCTGCATTCAAAATTTGTTTGTCTTCTTCACTTACTATTTTCCCAACCTTGAGGACTTCTATCTTCACTTGCTCCTCTTTATACAAATCTTCATAATATTTCCTCATTATCTCCTCTAACTGGTCATTACCGTATCTAACCACTCCACTGGTGTCCCTCAATGCTAAAATACATGATTTTTCTTTCCTCTTCTTCAGATATCTCGCCATTTGCTGCATTGATCTTGTCCCCCAACTCTGTATTTTTTGTCGCATCGCCATTCTCATCTTATTCCATTTAATCTCATCATACACCATCAGCTGTTTCTTTTTCAATTTCAATAAACTATTCCAATCTCTACTTTTCGTTATTCTTAACTGCTCTTGTATCAAATCTATTTCCCTTATCTTCCTTTCCCTCTCTCTACCCCACCTCTTCCTAATATCTGCTTCCATACATATACATTGTCCCCTCATGAAGGCCTTACATGCATCCCATACAATTGATTGTTTAATACCACCCACATCATTAATTCTAAAATATTCTGATAACTCTGTTTGCAATTTCTCTTTATCTTGTTCCCTAGCAGTTACAACTGCATTATATCTCCACATTTTTTGATTTCGTTCCTGACCTATTTCCAATTCTGCCAATAGTGGGGCATGATCTGATATCCATATACTTTTAATGTCTACTTTTTTAACTTGTATATTACCTCCCCTATTCATTAGTATGTAGTCTATGCAGCTAAATGTGTGATATCTTGCTGAATAATATGTAGCTCTGTTTAAAATATCTGCATGTAGATCCACCATATTAAGTCTATTTAAATGTAACATCCTGCTATTTGCAGTCCCATTTGTTAATTGCATATTAAAATCTCCTGCCAAAAAAGTTGAGCCCTCCTTAAAATTGTCTAACTTCTTCTTAGTATTTATTATAAATTGTTTTGTTTTCCCATTTGGGGCATAAATTGCTGCTAATGTCAACTTCTTTTGATTTATTTTCCCTTTAACCAATATCCACCTTCCTTCTCTGTCTTTCTGAATTCCGACCTCTTCAAAATTAACCCTCTGATGAATCAGAATCGCTGTGCCTCGACTATTTTGTGTTCCTCTTGACTCAAACACCCATTTCCAATTTCTATCATTAATCAAGTTATCCCTTCCTCCCCTTCTTTTATGTGTTTCTGTCAAAATCATAATATCCACCTTATATTGCTTAGCCATCCTTAATATCCTAAAACGTTTCAAATCCGATCCCAAACCATTCACATTTAAAACCATTATCTTACACTCCATCATAATATACCAAAAACACCCTTTTCCCCTCTTGTTTTGCCCTTGGTTTATATTTTTCCCTTTTCTTTACCCCTATTACCCCCCCCCAACGTGCCTCCCCCTGTGCTCCCCCCACTGAGAGGGGAGAAGACAAGAAAAAACCTTGCCCATACCTGAGGCACATTATCTGGATTGCGTTCCCACTCAAACTAGCTCCTCTTTCAACCCTTTTTAGTTTTATAAAAGAGAAAATTTCTCCCCCCCTCCTTTCTTCTTTAAATAATTCCTTCTTTAATTTCTTCTTTAATTTTAAATTCTTAACCCACCTTTTTCTCCCCCTTAGACTTCCCCCACTGAATGACAGATATACAGGAATCCCAAGGCATCTCCAAGAAAAATAATAATAATAACAACAATAATAGTAATAGTAATAGTAATAGTAATAATTCTTTTCCTTTTCCTTCCCCCCCCCCCAACAAGACAAGGGACCAAACACAATCACTTTCTGGCTCTCTTCTCACGCAGAGCCCGTGTTCTTCTCTGCTCCTTTCTGATGGCCTCCACCTGCCCGCTTAACTCCTTCAGCTGCTCTTCCCTTCGTCTTTCCTCCTCATCTGGGGTACTCCGACCGTCAAAAGCCTCTTCTCCTTCATATGCTAGTGCTCCAGTTTCATCAAACTTAATCCCCAGTTGATCCAGTAAAGCCTTTCCCTCCTCCAATGAACTTGCTCTGTACATTTTATTGTCCTAGAACACCAAGATGGCCACTGGGTAGCCCCAGCTAAATCTGGTTCCACTTTGATATAGCCGGCTTGCAATTGGTTTCAACACAGCTCTCGCTCTCAGGGTTTCCCAGGAAAGATCCCTCAGAACCCTTATCTCATTTCCGTCTTGTTTAAGGCTCGTAAAAGTCTTCAAAGTTTTATAAATCATCTCTGCTTTTTTTTCACTGAGGAAAGCGATGATCACATCTCTCTGTCTGCCGTCTCTCCTGGGGGCTGCCCAATGAACACGCAACAGCTCCTCCACGCTGACATGCACGCCTGTCTGTTTATTTAACCAAGCACAGACAGCTTCTGTTAACTTAAAATCAGAGGGCAAATCCATTCTGAACCCTCGTAAACGCAAATTCCTCCTTCTCTGTCTGTCCTCCAAATTTGCGATTCTGTCATTTATTTGTCTTATTTTTCCATCGTAATCCATCACTTGTTTCTCAACTTTCAGTATCTTTCCAGCAGAAGAATCCCCTTCCTTTTTAATTTGTTTAACTTCTAAATCCATCTGTTCCATTTTATTCTCAACTTTGTTGAATCTCTGTTCAAATCCACTGCAAATATCCAGCAGTTTATCCAGCTTTTTCTCAATATTAGCCAGGCTAGAGAAGTCTTCTTTTTTCCCTCCCTCCGCCATTTTAAGATTTATTGTACTCACTTATCACTTCCTTGTTACAGCGAAAGCGCCTCCGTCTTTGCTTGAAATCGTAAATCTTCAAATTCACTTTGATGCCGGCAGATTCTTGTTTCTTCCTATATTTGTCTAAGGAAGATTTATAGTCTTTTTAAGGGGGAGAAAACTCTTTACATTTTATATTTATTCGGAGCCAGAGGTGAAATGCCTAGAAAGCAATTCGGCACATGCGCAATCTAGAACTTTGATTCCTGGGCGTTTCCAAAAGAAATAAAAAACATCGTTGGAATTGCATTGTTTTTCCTCTCCTGTAGCTTTAAGGCTTTAAGGCTGAAACCTCTTACAGAGGAGACGACGTGACACAGCAGGAATACATAAGATCTAGCTGAAAGAGTGGAAGGTCTTTTGAAAGTGAAGAAGGTTTGTGAAAGTGTTGGATTAAATCTGCTAAGCTGATACGGAAGAAAAGGAACTGAAAGAGACCTGAGTCAGAGATACTGAAGATTAACAGCCGGAATATACTTTATTAAAATCCTCTCCCTTTATGTCTCCACGTCCTTTTGACTTGCCCTTTATCTGATTGCCCCACTGACTTTTTTATTTTTTTCTTTTCTTCTCTACCTCCACATTTCAACCCAGACTTTGCTCTAACTATTTTGTTTTCAAAGAGACAACTACGAAAATATTTGGATTCCTAACCACAATTGGATCTTTACCCTTTCCCCTCTTCGAGCCTATTTGGATTATATTAACTTTGTGCCTATTTGAACTGTACCAGCTATAACTACTACTCATAACAACTACAGACTAGAGACTATTTGATTATTAGATGGACTGATAGACTGATAGATTAATTAATTGATGGACTGATTGACTGATTGACGGAGGATACCAGACAGATTGATAAACTGAAATAAACTGATTATTATCTCATTTTCTACACTCCGACTAAAAAAGCTACTTGAATACCGGTGGAACATTTTTTTGGAAGATCTTTGAAACGTTTTAAACTTCATATCCAAACATACTGAAGATACTTCGTTGAAAAAGATAAGAAAACGACCTCATTAACTGATTATTAAATTAATTAACTGTTTATTAAATTAATTTTATAAGCAATTATAATAATAGCTTACTCTTACTTAAAGTAATAATTGTATTTACTTAACATCTCTTCTCTCTTTTCTTCCTTTTTTTTGTACATTTGTACTTAAATAATTTAGATTAATATTTAGATTAATAGTAAAAGATTTAGAAACGTAGTAGTAATATATATATATTTCCTATATATTGAACAATAAACCTGAAGATGTCTACAACAAACCAAACAACAATAATGAAAGCATGGAAAAAGAATACCACACAATCGGCCACATCATCTGCTCAAATCCACCAGAGGCAACTCCTACAGACAAAGCAACACCACCTCAAGCCTCACAACCACCCCAGAATATTACAATGGCCTCACTCTACGAAATGATGACAAAGATGCAAGAATCCATTGATCGCAACCACGAATCAATGTATGGAAGCATGGGAATAATGCAAGAAGATATTTAAAAAATGCAAGACAACATTGGCAGCCTAGACAAACGCGTCGGAAAACTAGACAACAAAATGGAAATTGTACAAGAAATAGTAACCACTAATGGTCAAAAAATTCAAACAATAGAAGAAAAAAATGAATGAACAGAAACGCGTCTGCAATTTACAGAGGCCAGAGTAGAATACATAAACAAGAATTTAGAAGAGGCGGTGATGAACTTAGAAATGGAAAGATCTGCCTTCTTGCGATTTCAAAACGTCAAAGAAACAGATGACCAAGATCTTCCACAAACCATGTCCGAAATCCTTTCAAAAATTACCGGGAAAACAAAACAGGAAATGTTAGAACAATTTGACGAAATATATCGAGTCTCTACCTCGTTTGCACGCAGACACAGATTACCTCGTGAAATACATATAAGATTCACAAAGAGAAATATACGAGATGAAATATATAGAACATCAAAAGAAAATGTAATTTCACATGGAGGAAAAGAAATAACAGTACTAAGGCAGATTCCCAAACGAGTACGAGATAAACGCAAACCCTACCAATTCCTAACATCCAAATTAAACAAAAATAAAATTATGTTTAAATGGCTGATACCAGAAGGGATACTCATAACTCTACTGGACAAAAAATACAAAATAACGACACCAGAAAATGCAAAGGAATTTCATGAAGAATTATTAAAACCCCTCGAAGAAAGATTTTCAAAAGAAATAGAAGATAAAGATACAACAAACACCGAAGAATCAAGTTTAGAAGACAACATCCAAGAAAAAGAGCCAGAAACAATACAGACTGAGGAAAATGACCCACAGAAACTACAAAACAAACATGACAGACAAGGACCGATCACAAGGGCAAAAGCCGAAGCCAAAAAATAAAAATGGCAGAAAGTTAGATACTACAGCACAAAAAGACGACATTACCATATTCTCAACGAATATTAATGGATTGAATTCAGTCAGAAAAAGAGAAATTTTTTTTCACAAACTCCTAAGCCATAATTTCCACATTACATGTCTACAAGAAACACATATCGTAAAAAAAGACATCATGACCTTATTACTCCCAGGTCTTGGTGAACTTTTCACCTCATCAGCATTAGTTAAAAGGAGAGGAATAGCAATATACGTCAAAAGTCAATATAAACCAAAACTTATATATGAAGAACCTGATGGCCAAATTTTAATGGTACAAATAACGATAAAAAACGAACAATTAACAATAATAGGAATATATGCACCCACTATTGATCAACTAGCATTTTACACACAACTACATAAAAAAATTCTAGAATTAAATGTAACAAATTTTTTTATAATAGGTGATTTCAACGAGATACACAACAAAAGCAAAGACCATAAGAGTAGCAAACACCACTGTTCTCGAAAAATCCTCCCATCTACATTTGATCACTTAACATACGAATTTGCCCTTAAAGATATATGGAGAACACACCACCCGGAAAATGCACAATACACTTTTTTCTCATACCCACACAAATCCTGGTCCCGCATAGATATGGCTTGGTCCAATTCTTATATTATAAATCAAACAAGAGAAATAAAAATCTTACCTGCCACATGGGCCGACCATAACCCCATACTCTTAACTCTCAATAACCAAGACTCTATAACATACAAAAGATGGACTATGAACTATTCCACCATAAATGAAGAACATTTTAAAACCAAAATAGAAAACGAATTACCACCTTTTATAACGACCAACTGCGAAGGAGATACAACTTTACAGGTACAGTGGTGCCTCATGATACGAACCCCTCATCTTACGAACAACCCAAGATACGAACCCGGGGTTCAGAAAAATTTTGCCTCTTCTTACGAACTTTTTTCTTCTTACGAACCCTGCCTCCGCCGCCGCCGCGAAGCCCCGCGGCCCGGCTGTCACCTTTTAAAGTAGCGGGGGGCTTCCCAACGTCCTACTAAACCCCAATGTCAAACCCAAACTTCCAGGTTCGGCGTTGGGAGGCCGCCGAGAAGCCCCCCGGCTGTTTTAAAAGGTGACAGCCGGGCGGCGGGGCTTCCCCGCAGCCTCTCGCACCCGGAAGTTTGGCAAAATTTCAGGGTTCGGTAGGCTGCTGGGAAGCCCCGCAGCCCAGCTGTCACCTTTTAAAACAGCCGGGAGGCTTCCCAGCAGCCTCCTGAACCCGAACGCCAAACCCCAACGCCAAACCCTCCACGCACTTCGCCCTGAATGCTTCCTGGCTCAAGCCGGCGGCGGCAGACCTCCTTTGGGTTTTCGGCTCAGGGGGGAGCAGGAGGACCTTCCTAATTCCCTCCTACCCGAGCTGAAAACCCAAACGCGGTCTGCTGCCGCCCACTTGAGCCAGGAGGCATTCAGGGCGTGGAGGAATGGGAAGCTCAAACACCGGTGGCTTCAGCTTCCCATTCCTCCATGCACTTCGCCCTGAATGCCTCCTGGCCGCCTGGCAGAGCGCTCGCAGCCAGTGGGCGGCGGCGGGGGACAAAAGGCCGACCGAGCGGAGCGATCTTCTGCCGGCCATGGGCGAAGGGCGGGGAAGCCGGCGGCTGTAGCAGCTGGTGCAAGAGGCTTCCCCGCCCTTCGCCCATGGCCGGCAGAAGATCGCTCTTGCCTGGCTCCCCGCCCCTCTTCTGCTGGCCACTTTGGCTGCAGCAGCAGTGACAGCTGAGGCTTCTCCTCTTCCTCCTCCACCTCCTGTGGCCACTTTCCCCAAGAAGCCTCCCGTCCACAGAGGAGGCGGGGATACCTTTGCGCTGCTTCAAAGCCCAGGCGGCTCCGAAGAAAAGGGGGGCTGCAGCGGTGGGGGCTGCTGCAGCTTATCCTCCTCTTCCTCCTCCTGCGGCCGCCTTCCCTAAGGATCCTCCCATCTGCAGAGGAAGCAGGGAGAGCTTTGTGCCACTTCGGAGCCCGGAGGAGGAAGAGGAGGAGAAGCCGCAGCTGTCACTGCCGCTGCAGCCAACGTTTTCTTCAAAGCCACACCAGGCTCCAAAGCGGCGCAAAGCTATCCTGCCTCTCCACCTCCTCCTCCTGCGGCCGCCTTCCCCAAGGAGCCTTCTGGCTGCACAGGGGGCAGGGTTAGCTTTGTACCGGGCTCCGAAGGAAAGTGTGGCCACAGCGGTGGCTGTGGCTTCTCCTCCTCTTCCTCCTCCGGGCTCCGAAGTGGCACAAAGTTCTCCCTGCCTCCTCTGCGGCCACCTTCCCCAAGGAGCCTCCCGACCACAGAGCAGGCAGGGAGAGCTTTGCGCCGCTTTGGAGCCCAGTGTGGCTTTGAAGAAAATGTTGGCTGCAGCGGCAGTGACAGCTGCAGCTTCTCCTCCTCTTTTTCCTCCACCTCCTGTGGCCACTTTCCCCAAGAAGCCTCCCGTCCACAGAGGAGGCGGGGATACCTTTGCGCTGCTTCAAAGCCCAGGCGGCTCCAAAGAAAAAGGGGGCCGCAGCGGCGGGGGCTGCTGCAGCTTATCCTCCTCTTCCTCCTCCTGTGGCCGCCTTCCCCAAGGATCCTCCCATCTGCAGAGGAAGCAGGGAGAGCTTTGTGCCACTTCGGAGCCCGGAGGAGGAAGAGGAGGAGAAGTCACAGCTGTCACTGCCGCTGCAGCCAACGTTTTCTTCAAAGCCACACCAGGCTCCAAAGCGGCGCAAAGCTCTCCCTGCCTGCTCTGCGGTCGGGAGGCTCCTTGGGGAAGGTGGCCGCAGAGGAGGCAGGGAGAACTTTTTGCCACTTCGGAGCCCGGAGGAGGAAGAGGAGGAGAAACCACAGCCACCGCTGTGGCCACACTTTCCTTCGGAGCCTGGCACAAAGCTAACCCCGCCCCCTGTGCAGCCAGAAGGCTCCTTTGGGAAGGCGGCCGCAGGAGGAGGAGGTGGAGAGGCAGGATAGCTTTGCGCCGCTTCGGAGCCCGTTTCTTTCCTGCTGCCACTATCTCCTTGAAGATTTTCCCGACGAAGCGCTGCGCTGGGCTCCAACGGGGCGCAAAGTGCTGGGTGGGGGGTGTCCTGACAGCCCCTCCCACCCCAATGCTCGCCTCCCGCCGGCCAAGAGCAATCGGGCAGCAGCTTCTGCCGGACACGGGCAATGAGCGGGACAGAGGAGTGGGGAGAATCAGGAGGCTCCTTTGGCGGCTGGGGGCTGCCTGGCTTTGTGTTTTTGGCTGGGGGGGGAGGCAGGATGGCCGGCCACCCCACCCCAGTGCTTCACCTTCCCCCCCCAGCCAAAAACCCAAAGGAAAAGACAAAGCCAGGCAGTTTCCCAGCCGCCGAAGGAGACTTAACCCCGCCCCTCTGTCCCACCCATCGCCCGTATCCAGCAGAAGCTGCCACCCGAGCGCTCTTGCCCGGTGGGAGGCGAGCATTGGGGTGGGGGCTGTTAGGACACCCCCCACCCAGCACTTTGCATCCCGCCGGCCAAGAGCAATCGGGCAGCAGCTTCTGCCGGATATGGGCAATGAGCGGGACAGAGGAGCGGGGAGAATCAGGAGGCTCCTTTGGCGGCTGGGGGCTGCCTGGCTTTGTGTTTTTGGCTGGGGGGGGAGGTAGGAGGGCCGGCCAGCCCACCCCAGTGCTTCACCTTCCCCCCCCAGCCAAAAACCCAAAGGAAAAGACAAAGCTGGGCAGTTTCCCAGCCGCCGAAGGAGACTTAACCCCGCCCCTCTGTCCCACCCATCGCCCGTATCCAGCAGAAGCTGCCACCCGAGCGCTCTTGCCCGGTGGGAGGCGAAGCATTGGGGTAGGGGGGCTGTCAGAACAGAAGATCGCTCTTGCCCGGCTCCCTGACCCTCTTCTGCTGGCCACGGGTGAAGGGCGGAGAAGCCGGGCAAGAGCGATCTTCTGCCGGCCATGGGCGAAGGGCGGGGAAGCCTCTTGCACCAGCTGCTACAGCCGCCGGCTTCCCCGCCCTTCGCCCATGGCCGGCAGAAGATCGCTCCGCTCGGTCAGCGGCACTGGAGAGGCAGGAGCTGGGCGCTGGCCTGCCTTTTGTCCCCCGCCGCCTGCTTTTCTCTCTCTCCTTCCCCGCGCCGCTGCTCCGCTCGATCGGCAGCTCCAGAGAGGCAGGAGCCGGGCGCTGGCCTGCCTTTTGTCCCCCGCCGCCGCCCGCTGGCTGCGAGCACTCTGCCAGGCGGCCAGGAGGCATTCAGGGCGAAGTGCATGGAGGAATGGTAAGCTGAAGCCACCGGCGTTTGAGCTTCCCATTCCTCCACGCCCTGAATGCCTCCTGGCTCAAGCGGGCGGCGGCAGACCGCCTTTGGGTTTTCGGCTCGGGGAGGAGGGAGTTAGGCAGGTCCTCCTGCTCTCCCCGAGCCGAAAACCCAAAGGCGGTCTGCCGCCGCCGACTTGAGCCAGGAGGCATTCAGGGCGAAGTGCGTGGAGGGTTTGGCGTTCAGGTTCAGGAGGCTGCTGGGAAGCCTCCCGGCTGTTTTAAAAGGTGACAGCCGGGCTGCGGGGCTTCCCAGCAGCCTCCCGAACCTGAAATTTTGTCAAACTTCCGGGTTCGGGAGGCTGCTGGGAAGCCCCCCCCCCCCCCCGGCTGTTTTAAAAGGTGACAGCCGGGTGGCAGCGTTTTTTGCGGGGGGGGGGGGTTTGTTGCACGGATTAATTGACTTTATATTGTTTCCTATGGGAAACAATGTTTCGTCTTACGAACCTTTCGTCTTACGAACCTCCCCCTGGAACCAATTAGGTTCGTATCTTGAGGTACCACTGTAGTTTGGGATGCAATGAAAGCCTATATACGTGGAATATATATATCCTACTCAGCCTACACTAACAAACAAAAAAAAGAGAAACTTAACAGCCTTAACATAAAACTACAGGAAGCAGAAACAACATTACAGCAATATCCGGATGACCCAGCAATACTAATTAAAATCAAAACCATAAAACATGAAATAAACCTAGAAACTCAACAACAACTCACTGTCAAATATAAAACCCTAAAGCAACTAAACTTCGAATCCGCTAATAAACCTGGTCGATGGTTGGCCTTTAAACTGGCACAACAAAAAGCTGACAAAACTATAGAATCTCTTTATGATAATTCGGGCTTACTGAAAACAAGCACAGAGGAAAAGAAAAACATAATACAACAATACTATCAAGACCTATACAATTCAGACAAACCAGATAATTCTGCAATTAAAAAATACTTAGCTCTAAACGAAACATTTCAGATAACAGAGGAACAAAGAAAAAAGCTAAACAGAAATATCACTTTTACAGAAATTAAATTGGCTATTGCAAAACAACACAATAACAAAACACCAGGACCTGACGGTATTCCTTCAGAATTCTATAGGCATCACCAGGACATACTAGAACCAATAATGCTAAATTTATATAATCAGGCACTACAACAAGGCAAACTTCCGAAAACATGGTCCGAAGCTTACATTACCATCATACCAAAGGAAAACAAAGACAAAAATCACTTAGAAAACTACCGGCCAATTTCATTACTAAACACAGACTACAAAATCTTTTCATCTATAATTGCAGAACGCTTCAAAAATATATTAAATAATATCATACATCCGGACCAAAACGGATTTTTACCAAAAAGAAATATAAGCAATAATACCCGAACTATACTTAACACCATAGAATACTATAACGAAAATCGTGATAAACCAGTGGCACTCATGTTTATTGACTTGAAAAAAGCCTTCGACTCCCTTTATTGGGAATATTTTATAATACAAATCGAACACATGAAATTTGGAGATAACTTTACTAACTTAATAAAATCTATTTACTCCCAACAAACAGCAAAAATACTTTTCAACAAAGCCATCACAGAAGAAATAACAATAATGAGAGGAGTACGCCAGGGATGCCTTTTAGCACCTTTAATTTTTATATTAGCTATTGAAACATTTTTTAAAAATATAAGAAACAATGAAAAAAGAAATGGACTTAAAATTAAAAAGGAACACTTCAAAATTCAAGCGTTCGCAGACGATATAGTACTTACAATTCAAGACCCCCTTAAATCAGCCCACATTCTAATGAGTGAAATCCATAGATTTGGGGAAATAACCGGTCTTAAAATTAACCTCGATAAAACTCAAATTATAACCAAAAACATGACAGTAGAACAAAACTCTATACTGGAACAAACCCTTAATATAAAAATAGTGAAAAAAACCAAATACTTGGGCATTACGATCTCAGCGAACAACAATACTCTGAAAAAAGATAATTACGACAAACTCACACAGGACATACAAAAAGATTTAAATAGATGGACAAATTTAAAATTATCACTGATGGGTAAGATTGCTGCAATAAAATCAAACATTCTCCCCAGATACTTATATTTATTCCAGGTAGCCCCAATTAAATTAAACAAATCATTCTTTGAACAATTGCACAAAATAATTAGGAAATTCATTTGGACAAAAAAAAGGCAAGAATAAAATTTAAAAAATTGCAAGATCACAGATCAAGGGGAGGCTTTGGCCTCCCCAACTTCTATCTTTACTATCAAGCCACTATTTCAACTAAACTTAAAGATTGGATAACATTACAAAATACAAGATTGCTTTCCCTAGAAGGATTTAACCTACAATCAGGATGGCATACATTCTTAATAGTAGAACCAAATGAAATTCCAAAATACTTTAAAAATCATCATATTAGAAATACACTAATATCGACATGGCAACAGATTAAAAAAAACTATTATCTAGCAATTCCAAAATGGCTATCCCCAAATGAATCTTTCATATACCAGACCCCTCTTTCAGTACCAAAAATAATAACCTACTCTAATCTGTTAGATACTAATGATAACATTCTCACCAGACAACAACTAAAAGACAATGGAATACTCATAGACTGGTTCACATACATACAAATAAACACAAAATATAAACATCACAAAAGCACACTCGGCTTTCAAAATACAAATCCTCTCGATTTAATAATATTTGGACCCAATATAAAAATGATTTCTAAACTAAACACCTACTTGTTAAAACAGAATACTATAGAGGAACAAGTGAAAGGGTCAATGATTGCATGGACACAAAACTTTGGATACATAATAACACTCACGGAATGGGAAAAAATATACACAATCAACTAAAATGACACTCGCGGTTTCCTACAAAGAAAATCTCTACAAAATGATATACAGATGGCACCTTCCACCAGCTAGGCTTTCTAAAATGTACCCAAATGTATCTTCTCTCTGCTGGAAATGTAAAAAAAATCAAGGAACATACTATCATATATGGTGGACCTGTACATACACCCCAAAATTTTGGACACAAATTAAAAGAATAATGGACCAAGTCATATTGACAAAGATTATAATTAAACCAGAGCTATTTCTCCTGGGCATTTTTAGACAGAAATTAAGTAAAGAAGACAGATACCTCACCATCCAAATACTAACGGCCGCCAGACTAACATATGCACAACATTGGGAAAACGAAGGCATTCCGACAAATCTAACCATCATTACTAAAATTATGGAATGTGCCGAACTAACAAAATTAACAATGGAAATTCAGAACAAAAATGATTCAGAGTTCTAAAAGGCCTGGGAGAAATGGTTCAGATGGCTATCCAACTCTAAAGATGACAAAGCGAAAAATAACAAAAATTGTTTAATATGAACCAAAATAAAGATACGTATAACCAAAAATCGGATCAAAAATAACTCAATCCCTGTCTGAGTTCAATCCATTTGATAACTATTAGAAATCTACTAATATTACAATCTATGATTAAATTCTACTAACAAAAACAATAAATATAATCCATCTAAGTCGCCACAACCCAAACGCCTGCTTGGTTGCAGGTACTACCTCTCATCTTGCTATCTCTCTCTTCTTTCTCTTTTCTGTCTTTTTTTTCTCTCCCTTTTCTCCCCTTCTATCCTTTCTCTTCCCACATTACTGTTGGATTATCAAATATTACAGCTATAAAATACCGTATATACTCGAGTATAAGCCGAGTTTTTCAGCCCCAAAAATGGGCTGAAAAACCCGACCTCGGCTTATACTCGAGTCACCACAAGAGGGCGCCGAATCACCACAAGAGGGCGCCCCGCCAGCAAGCTAAACGGGGAGGACGGGGACGGCATGAACTCTCTCCAGGCTTTAGAAGCCTCCAGCCGGAGAGAGAAGCAGATTTGTTAAAGAGATCCACTTGGTACGGCAGCAGGAGAAGGAGGAGGAGGACAGCTCTTTCCTTTCCTCCTCCTCCCCTGCGGCTGTGGGCTATTCTGGCTCTCCTCCGCCTCATTTCCCTGTTGCCGTCTCAAGTGGATCTCTTTAGCAAATCTGCTTCCCTGCACAACACATGGGGCAATAAAGGGAGACGGAGGAGAGAGCCAGCAAGCTAAAGGGGGGGAGGGACCGGGACGGCATGAACTCTCTCCAGGCTTTAGAAGCCTCCAGCCAGAGAGAGAAGCAGATTTGTTAAAGAGATCCACTTGGTACGGAAGGAGGAGGAGGGCAGCTCTTTCCTTTCCTCCTCCTCCCCCGCGACTGTGGGCTATTCTGGCTCTCCACCTCCTCCTTTTCCTGTTGCTGTCCCAAGTGGATCTCTTTAGCAAATCTGCTTCCCTGCACAACACATGGGGCAATAAAGGGAGACGAGGAGGAGGGAGGATCGGGTGGGAGATCAAGCCAACGAGCCAGCCAGCAAGCTAAAGAGGGGGGGGGGAACAGCATGAACTCTCTCCAGGCTTCTAAAAACTCAAGTTTAAAGAGCCCTGGGTTAGGGTTAGAAATGCAAGAGTCTTCAAACCTGGAAAAATTAGGGCTTGTGGATTTCAACTCCTACTCCTGAAGTAGCATGGCTGGTGCAGGAATTCTGGGAGTTGAAGTCCACTAGTCTTAAAACTGACAAGTTTAAAGACCCATGGGTTAGGATTAAAAATGCAAGAGTCTTCAAACCTGGAAAGATTAAGGCTTCTGGACTTCAACTCCTACTCCTGAAGTAGCATGGCTGGTGCAGGAATTCTGGGAGTTGAAGTCCACTAGTCTTAAAACTGACAAGTTTAAAGACCCATGGGTTAGGGTTAAAAATGCAAGAGTCTTCAAACCTGGAAAGATTAAGGCTTGTGGACTTCAACTCCCACTCCTGAGGTAGCATGGCTGGTGCAGGAATTCTGGGAGTTGAAGTCCACTAGTCTTAAAACTGTCAAGTTTAAAGACCCCTGGGTTAGGTTTAGAAATAGGTTTTAGCTTGGTTGCTGATTGAGCTACTTTTTTTACTTTTGAATTTATTGTTATTACCAGATTGCTTTTGTTTACCCTCTTTTAAATTTACAGAGCTAATTTTGGTTTTCTTTAAAATAAACATTCTAAAACATTTTATCTACTGATGTCTCAATTAATGTAATTTTATTGGTTTCCATTTTTATAAGTTACCAGTAGCCACTGCATTTTCTAACCTCGGCTTATACTCGGGTCAATAAGTTTTTCCAGGTTTTTGTGGCAAAAACTGGTGCCTCGGCTTATACTCGGGTCGGCTTATACTCAAGTATATACGGTACTTAATTAAGAACTCTGAATACGAAATATTTACATATGGACAAATACCCGAAATGTATATACAATAATATATATAAGCTGTGATATAACAATATTGTTTATCCCACTCCCCTCCCACTTTTATTTTCTGTATTGCCATCCCCCTTTCCCCCTGCTTTATTCCTTTTTGTATAAATTAATAAAGTATATTTTTAAAAAAATAAAATAAAATCTGCAAATTCATTACGGAATTATTTTAGAAAAAGATATGAGACTAATTTTTATGGCAACAACTTTGCCCTATTGTAGTTGCAAATGGAAATTAACTTCTATTGAATATAATTTTCTGATAGTGTTTTGCAGACATAAACTGTCATTACTCTTAAGTTTGAGAATATTTTTAAATGATTTGTTCTCCTGCTGCACAAAGTGTTTTTCTTATCTTTACCATTTTAGGAGAAAATTCTTAAGGGTCACAAGGATATGGGAGTCAAATTATTTTCTTTCCTTTTTGAATTCTGTGGTATAAGTAGCTATTTTAAAGATTTTTAGAAAAACAGTATTATGTATTGCATTTCCTTTGCCATAGAATAATTGTATGCCTTTTCAGATGAAAGCTGCAAGGAGCCATTTCCATACATTATATATATTCATGGATGTATTTTTGAAACAGTAAAATAGGGTAGAAATTCCATTTGAAGACTGTTGGAAGAAATGTCCATCTAGGTTCAGTTCAAAGTGGGGAGAAAGACACTGGAAACATGGAGACTGCTTGGAAAGGTGGTTTATTGATGAACAGGATCACTTGGCTTGAGCCATGAGCAGAAAAGAGAAAAGATGCTGAGAGTGCCTTAGTTTTATGCCCTCTGGGCTTTTGAATTTGAGCCTGTATTCTGATTGGTTGTTAGACTTCCATGGGACCATGCAGGGGCAACTCTGCAGGCTGTATTTTAACTCTAGGTTTGGTTGAGTCTTGCTGGACAAAGTAATCTTCCAAGATGCCATGTGGTGAGATGGGTAGAGGCTAAAGTATTCAGGCCCGGCTACAGCACGGAAACTGCTTTGGTCGCGTTGATGGATGATCTCTGGCAGGCCCAGGACAGGTGCTTCTTGACCTCTCAGCGGCTTTTGATACCATCAACCATGGTATCCTTCTGCACCGGATGGAGGGGTTGGGATTGGGTGACACTGTTCTTCAGTGGTTCTCTTCCTACCTCTCCGGTCGGTCGCAGTCGGTTTTGGGGGGGTCAGAGGTCGAGTTCTAGGTTACTCCCTTGTGAGGTCCTCTCCCCCCTGCTATTCAATATCTACATGAAACCGCTGGGTGAGATCATTCAGGGGCATGGGGTAAGGTATCATCAGTATGCTGATGATACCCAGCTGTACATCTCCACCCCATGTCCAGTCAATGAAGCAGTGGAAGTGATGTGGCGGTGCCTGGAGGCTGTTAGGGTCTGGATGGGTGTCAACAGACTCAAGCTCAACCTGGATAAGACGGAGTGGCTGTGGGTTCTGCCTCCCAAGGACAAGTCCATCTGTCCGTCCATAACCCTGGAGGGGGAATTATTGACCCCCTCAGAGAGGGTCTGCAACTTGGGCATCCTCCTCGATCCACAGCTCACATTAGAGAACCCTCTTTCAGCTGTGGCGATGGGGACATTTGCCCAGGTTCGCCTGGTGCACCAGTTGCGGCCCTATCTGGACCGGGACTCACTGCTCACAGTCATTCATGCCCTCATCACCTCGAGGTTTGACTACTGTAATGCTCTCTACATGGGGCTACCTTTTAAAAGTGTTCGGAAACTTCAGATCGTGCAGAATGCAGCTGCGAGAGCAATCATGGGCTTCCCCAAGTATGCCCATGTTACATCAACACTCCGCAGTCTGCATTAGTTGCCGATCAGTTTCTGGTCACAATTCAAAGTGTTGGTTATGACTTATAAAGCCCTTCATGGCATCAGATCAGAATATCTCCGGGACCACCTTCTGCCGCACGAATCCCAGCGACCGGTCAGGTCCCACAGAGTTGGCCTTCTCTGGGTCTCGGCGACTAAACAATGTCATTTGGGGGGACCCAGGGGAAGAGCCTTCTTTGTGGTGGCCCTGACCCTCTGGAACCAGCTCCCCCTGGAGAATAGAACTGCCCCCACCCTCCTTGCCTTTCGTAAACTTCTTAAAACCCACCTCTGCCGTCAGGCATGGGGGAATTGAGACATCTCCCCTGGGCCTATACAGTTTATACATGGTATGTTTGTGTGTATGTTTGCTCTTAATAATGGGGTTTTTAGTCTTTTTTAAATTATTGGATTTGTTTTACATAGTCTTTATTATTGCTGTGAGCCGCCCTGAGTCTATGGAGAGGGGCGGCATACAAATCAAATAAATAAATGAAAGAATGAATGAATGAATGAATGAATGTTAAACGACAAAATAACCCTAACAGAATTAAGAAGCGCTATAGGAAAGCAAAAAAACAACAAATCCCCGGGCCCCTGGCATTCCCTTCGAAATCTACAAAAAATTACAAACCCGTTTAGAACACATAATGCTAGAACTGTTCAATGAGACTATAGATAATGGCAATCTGCCTAACTCCTGGTACAAAAACTATATATCAATGATCCCAAAAGATGGTGCAGATAGACAACATATACAAAACTATAGGCTCATTTCAAAATATTAGCTTCAATTATGTCAGAAAGACTTTTAAAAATTCTAAACCAAATAATACACTCAGATCAGAATGATTTCCTGCCACACAGAAACATTGCAAAAAACACACAAATCATATTAGATACACTTGAATACTACAGTAAATGAATTGACAAACAATCTGCATTAATATTTGTCGATATGCACAAAGCTTTTGACAGCCTCTATTAGCCGTTTTTCACAGCACAACTAGAAACAATGCAATTCTGTAACAAATTCATAGGATTGATTCAATCTATTTACTCCAACCATACAGCAAAATTATGAATAAATAATGACATTACTGCAAAAATAAAAATTAATAAGGGAGTACGGCAAAGCTCGTTATTAACAAGGGAGTACGGCAAGGCTCGTTATTGAAACAGATGTCCATGTGCTGCCTCTATGTTGGTTGAGGCAGGCAGGATTCCCTCGAGTACCATTTGTTGGGAGTCAGGGGAAAGGGAGGGTCTTGCCTTCTCTTTCTGCTCAAGATCCCCATGGACAATTGGTGGGCCACTATGTGACGCAGAATGCTGGACTCGATGGGCTTTGGCCTGATTCAGCATGGCTGTTCTTATGTTCTAAGGCTGCCCTTTGGCACCTCTAATTTTTATTTTAGCCCTGGAAACCTTATTATTAAAGAAAATAAAAAAATATGAAAGAAATTAGCGGCTTAAAAATTAAAAAAGAGGAATACAAAACTCAGGCCTTTGCAGATGACATGGCCTTCATATTAGAGAACTCATTGGAAACTGGTCCAATTTTAATACAGGAAATTGAGAATTTCTGTAATATAGCAGGTTTAAAAATAAAAAAGACCAAAATTATAGCGATGAATATGACCCACAAACAAAAAACCAAATTAGTATTGAATATAAAGACCACCCCCACCCCAATAATTAGGACTATGGATATCCGCAAATTGTAGTACAATTAAAAAATATAATTATGCAAAATTAACACAAAATATAAACAAGGATATAGATAAATGGTCAAATTTACAACTTTCTTTAATGGACAAAATAGCTGCCATTAAAAGTAACATCCTGCCAAGAGTACAATTTCTTTTCCAGGTAGCTCCAATAAAACTTAATAAAACATTCTTTACAAATCTTAATCAAAAATTCTGTAAATTCATTGGTTGAAGAAAAAAACTAGGATTAAACTCAAACTATTACAGGGTCATAGGAAGAAGGGGGGACTTGGTTTGCCAAACTTGGAGCTTTATTATAAATCAGCAATACTAAAATGGATAAAATAATGGATCCATCTCAAAAAGAACAGACTACTAACCCTAGAGGGTTTCGATCTCCAAGCAGGCTGGTGTGCATTTCTGGGAGGTGAAAAGCATAAAATACATACATACTTCAGGCAACATTATATTAGAGGCAGTTTAACCGACACATGGTTACAAATAAAAAAATGTCACTACCATTCAACACCAAAGTGACTATCGCCAACAAGCAATAACATACCCTAATGCACTAGACTCCCAAAAATAGTAACATATGAACAAATTTTGGACCAACAAGAAGATCCGATACCTAAACAAACTCTTCAGGATTGGTGGACTTACCTACAAATTCGATACAAACTTAAGGAAGATAAAACTAAATATGGCTTTGAAAACAACACTTTTTTAGATAAGATTATTTTAGCTCCCAACAAAAAAACAATTTTCAGAATATATAACTTTCTACTCACTTACGAAGAAGCGAAAGGAATGATGATATCTTGATCTCAAAACTTTGGATATTCCATAAATTTAGCAGAATGGGAAAAAATTTGGAATACAAACAACAAATTAATGCTAGCAACATCATACAAGGAAAACCTATATAAAATGTTTTACCGTTGGCACCTCTCCCACGGCTCATCAAAATGTACCAAAACATGTTAGAAATGCAAAAGGGAAACAGGAACCTACTACACTTATGGTGGACCTGCCCAGTTGCTAAAAAAAAATTGGTGCAAAATCAAAAGCTGTCTAGAGCAAATTGTGGCACAGACAATCCTTTTAAAACCTGAACATTTCCTTCTTGGTATTGCAAGGCAGAAATTTAAAAATGAAGACAAATACTTAATCCTCCATATTATAACGGCGGCAAGATTGCTATACGCATACAATTGGAAAACAGAAACAGCCCCCACAACTTTAAACTTCATATTTAAGGTCCTTGAGTGTGCAGAAATCACCAAAATGACTTTGGAATTACAGGAAAAAGATAAATCCGAATTTTACAAAATATGGGAAAGTTGGTAGAAATGGCTCAAACCGAAAAAAAATACATTAAAAACCTAAAGGAAAAGTAAAACTAGACACTTCTTCCTTTCGTACCCAAACATAATGAAAATATAGAAACACTGTACCATAAATCGATGGAACATAAAAACCCTAAAAACGAATCTGTACCTTCCTCAGAAATATCCAAAATTAGTACAAATATAGTACTGTATACAGAAATAAAGAAAATAAGAACATAAGAAGAGCCATGCTGAATCAGGCTGAAGCCCATTGAGCCTAGCATTCTGTGTCACACAGTGGCCCACCAATTGTACATGGGGATCTTGAGTAGAAAGAGAAGACAAAACCCTCCCTTTCCCTTGATCCTCAACAAATGGTACTCAAGGGAATCCTGCCTGCTTCAACCAACATAGAAGCAGCACTTGGATAGCCGTTTCAATAACCACCGATACACTTGGCATCCATGAATCTATCTAATCCTGCCTTGAAGCTATCAAGGCTGACAGCTGTCACGACCTTCTGGAAGTGAATTCCATAAACCAACGACCCTCTGTGTGAAGAAATATTTCCCTTTATTTGTCCTCGCTTTCTTACCTATGAGCTTTAGGGAGTGCCCCCTCGTCCTAGTATTGTGTGATAGAGAAAAGAATTTTTCTCTATCCACCTTTTCTATTCCATGCATGATTTTATACACTTTGATTAAGTTACCCCTTAAACGCCGTCTTTCAAGGCTGAAGAGACCAAGGCATTGCAACTTGGTTTCATAAGGGAGATGCTCCATTTCGTAGATCATACTTGTTGCCCTTTTTTGCACCTTTTCCAGTTCCATTATATCCTTGAGGTGAGGTGACAAGAACTGTACACAGTACTCCAAGTGTGGTCTCACCATCGATTTGTACAGAGGCAATACAACACTTACTGACTTATTTTCAATTCCCTTCCTAATCATTCCAAGCATGGAATTTGCTTTTTTTACTGCTGCTGCGCACTGGGTTGACATCTTCATTGAGCTTTCCACCAAAATCCCAAGATCCCTTTCTTGGGTTATCTCAGAAAGCTTGGTCCCCATCAGTTGGTAGGTATAATTGGGGTTCTTTGCCCCGATATGCATAACTTTGTACTTGTTTCAGTTAAAATGCATTTGCCACTTTGTTGCTCACTCACTCAATTTTGGGAGATCCTTCTGGAGCTCCCGCCAATCAGTTTCACTTTTCACTACCCAAAACAATTTAGTGTCATCAGCAAACTTTTTACTTCTCTAGTAAATACCTCATTATTTACTTCTATATCCAGATCATTAATGAATAAATTAAAAAGTAAAGGTCCCAAAACTGAACTTTGGAATACACCACTTCTCACTTTTTTCCATCCAGAGAATTGTCCATTTATTACTACCCTTTGCTTCTTACAATTTAGCCAGTTACCAATCCAGGACAAGACCTGTCCTCTAATTCTGTGGCTGAAGAGTTTTTTTAGGAGCCTTTGCTGAGGGACTTTGTCAAAAGCCTTTTTAAAGTCAAGATATACAATATCCTTTTATCTATGTCTTTATTTACACCCTCAAAGAATTCTAACAAGTTAGTAAGACATGATTTGCCTTTACAGAAACCATGTTGATTTTCTTTCAGCAATGCCTGTTTTTCTATGTGCCCGGTAATTTTATCTTTAATAATGGTTTCCATCACTTAGCCTGGAACTGAGGTTAAACTGACAGGTTTATAATTTCCTGGATCACCTCTGGATCCTTTCTTGAAGATTTGCCTCCATCCAATCCTAAGGTACAGTGCCTGATCTTAGAGAAAGATTATATATTTTAGCTAGGAGTTCAGCAATTTCACACTTGAATTCCTTGAGACCTCTGGGGTGGATGCCATCTGGACCCGGCGATTTGTTGATTATTTTTAATATTCTTTGCTATATGCTCCTCAAAATCTCTCTTGGCTTTCCTGACTATCGCCTTGCATTTGGTCTGCCAGAGTTTGTGATCCTTCTTGTTCTTTTCAGTAGGAAGCGCCTTCCATTTTTAAAATGAGTTTTTCTTCTTTCCTATAACCTCCTTTATCTCATTCATAAGCCATACTGGTATCCTTTTGGACTTTTCCAGTCCTCTTTCTTCCTTTAGGAATGCATTTGAGTTGAGCCTGTTGTAACATATTTTTAAACAGTTTCCAAGCATTTTGGAGGGATTTGACTTTTTTTTACTGTTCCTTTTAGTTTCTTCTTTACTATTTTCCTCATTTTGGCGAAACTCCCTCTGTGAAAGTTTAAGGTCTCTGTGTTTGACTTTTTATGGGAAGAAAAATACAAAGTCCACAAATACTTACAAAAACACTACATTAGAAATGCCTTAATTGAAATCTGGAATAAAATAAAAATGCAAAATTATACACAGACCCCAAACTGGTTATCTACACTGGAGATATATGTACACCCAAATTTCATGCAATCAGGAAAGGAAATAACTATAATTTTTAATTTTTTCCTTTTCTGTTCCCGCTTTGTGTATTAATGTTATTAAAGTTTCTGACCATGATCTAGGCAATTTACCATCCGCTATTATCTTGTTAAATATCTCTAACATATTCGAAGAGAGTATATTACTGTCTAATTTGTAAAATTCCGCAGATATTGCATCTGGACCTGTAGCTTTGTTAGTTTTCTGATTTTTAAAAGATTGCTGTAATTCGAACATTGTAAAGGGTTTATTAAGTTTTTGTTGCTGTTCTTCTCTTAATGTAGGTAAATCTATAGAACTTAAATAATCAAAAATCTCCTCTTCTTTTATTTCTTCTTTTTTATACAAATTTTTATAAAATTCTAATACTATTTCCTTCTTTTCGTCTATTCTATGTCTTATTGTTCCTTTACCGTTTAGTAATTTTTTGATAATTTTAGATTCTCTGTCTTTTCTTAGTTTATAAGCCCACCATCTTCCTGGTTTATTTGCGTGCTCAAAATATTCTTGTTTTGCTCTTTTTATTTTTTCAGCTATTTGTTCTTGTTCTAGCAACTTTATTTTGTGTTTTAGTAGGTCCATCTGATTTTTAACTTTATTATCATATTCATTATGTTGCATTTCTAATTCTAATTTTTTAAATTCCTCCTCTAATTTTAGGTATTGAATCTTTTTCTCTTTATTTTTATTTTTTTTGCCATGTAGGAGATTGCCAGGCCCCGAATATATGCCTTTGTTGTATCCCAGAGATTTTTTGGGGTTGTTTCATTATTTTTATTGATATCAAAGAAGAATTCCAATTCTTTTTAGATCCATTCTTTATATAAAGGGTCTCGCAAAACATTTCTATTCATATACCAATTGTTGGGTTTTTCCTTACCATTCCAATATATAATTAGTGGTTTGTGGTCTGCTCAACTATTGGTTTCTATTTTGATATCCGTGATCCGTTCCATCGTGTGGGCTGGTGCCCAAGCCATATCTATCCTAGTCCAAATTTTGTGGGGATTTGAGTAAAAAGTGTATTGTTTGTTTTGTGGATGGCATTCATACCATACACCTTTTAGCAACAATTCAGTGCTCATTTTCCAGAAAGTTGTTGGTAAGATTACATTTTTTTCCTTTTCTTTCTTTTTACCTGAATGGTCCGTTTGACTGTTAGAGATTGTGTTAAAGTCACCTACTATTATCATATTTTCTATTGATAATTCAATTATTTTGTCATGTAATTCCTTGTAAAATTATTTTTGGTTATCATTCAGTGCGTATATAGATATAATAACGAAAGGTTTTGATTCTAAATCTAATTGTACAATTAAGATTCTACCTTCTTGATCACTATATATTTGTTTTGAATCTATTGCTTCATCAATATACATTGCTACACCTCTTTTTTTTGATCAGCTAAGCTTGTATAGATATTTCCTAATTTTGGTTTCTTTAGTAATTTTCTGTTTGATTTTTTAATATGTACTTCTTGCAGGATATTTATTTGTGCTCTTTGTTTTTTAAGTTTAGTCAATATTTGGTTTCTTTTTCTAGGGTTATTCAATCCATTTATGTTGACCAAGAAAATTTTTAGATCTGGAAACATCTCTATTTGTAGTATTTCTTAGTTTCTTTGGGCTCTCGTAATCTACTACTTAACACCAATTCTTGTTGTATTTGTGGCTGTTTCCTTCTAACATCTTGTATTTCCTCCCTCTCTTTACAGGCAGCCCCCTGCTCCTCTCTTTGCGTGGTTGTTCGGTTCTGTTCAATCCGCTTTGCTCCAAAAAGACTCTAGCTTCTTCTACGTTCTCTATCTTGATCCTCGCTCCTTGCCAGTATAAGAAAAGTACTTCTGGTACCAACCATCAGAAGGTTATATTTTCTTTTATTAAGATACTAGTAAGAAAGTAGTATTCTCTCCTGCTTTCTCTTACTCTTTTTGGAATTTGTTTTAAGATTATGATGTCTTTCCCTTTATACTTCCAATTTTGGTTTCTTGTCGACTTTAAAATATCATCTCTGATTGTTTTCCTGGAAAACTTAATACAGTGGTACCTCGAGATACGAGTTTAATTCGTTCCGGACCTGGGCTCTTAAGTCGAGCAGCTCTTATCTCGAACGACTTTTCCCCATAGGAATTAATGTAAATAATTTTAATTGGTTCCAGCCCTCAAAAAACTCACAAAGTTAGTCTAAATTATGCAGAAAGACATGTTTTTAATGAAGAAATGTACATGTACATATAAATGAATAATGAAGTTTCTTTCACTTAACTTGTAAACTTTCTTAAACTTTTAAATTTACATATGTTCAACTTCTCTGCCACCCAATCCTGTAGGACAGAGGTCCCCAACCCTTTTTGCACCAGGGACCGGCTTTAAGCGATCAAGAGAGGAATGGGTGAATGAATGGACGGAGGGTGGGAAGGAAGGAAGGAAAGAGGGAAGGGACAGGAACAGAGGAAGGAAGCAAGGAAACTTATGAAAGGGGAGAGTAAGAGAGGGATGAGTGAAGGGAGGGAGGGAGGGAAGAAGGTGGGAAGGAGAAAGAAAAGAAGAAATAGAGGAAGGGAAGGTAAAAGATAAAGAAAAAGAGCAAGAAAGAAAGAAAGAAAGAAAGGGGGAAGGGACAGGAACAGAGGAAGGAAGCAAGGAAACTTATGAAAGGGGAGAGTAAGAGAGGAATGAGTGAAGGGAGGGAGGGAGGGAAGAAGGTGGGAAGGAGAAAGAAAAGAAGAAATAGAGGAAGGGAAGGTAAAAGAGAGAAAGAAAAAGAGCAAGAAAGAAAGCTGCAAGCACCCCCCCCCCCGAGCCCCCCAGGCCGGCTGCAACCTTTTAAAACGCGCGCCACTTCGCAGCTGTCTCCTGAAGCCGAACGCGGAAGTTAGCATTTGGCTTCAGGAGACAGCTCCTTGGCGCTTGTATCTCGAATTTGGGCTTGTAAGTAGAACAAAAATATCTCTCCCCTCCCAGCTCTTATCTCGAGTTGCTCTTAAGTAGAGCAGCTCTTATGTCGGGGTTCCACTGTATGAACCTCTCTTGCCAGATTGTACTTCCTCGCACAGCCGGTCTGGACTCTGTAAATTTCATCTATTTCTTTTAAGAGTTCTTGTGGGTCCATCTGCAGGATCTCTCCTATTATCTCTGCCATCTTTACGCTTAAATCTTCATCCTTTTCTTCACTTATATTTTGAAATCTCAGTCTGTGTGAGGCAGATTGTAATTCCAGATGGGTTATTGCTTCATCAAAGCCTCTGTTAATTATGTAACTATGTTCTTCAAATTCTTCCATCTTCTGTCCTATGTTTTCCACTTTGTCTTCCATTGTTTTAATTCTTTTTTCATTCTCGTGCAAATTTTGTTTTATAACTTTTATGTTTCCATTTCTTTTATGCTTCCTTTCACTTCTCGCATTTCAACTTTGAGATTGCCCATTTCAACTTTGAGATCTCCCATCTCAACTTTCATTTCTTCAAGATATTTTTTCACTTCTTCTCTATTTGTATCCAAATTTGTATCCAAATTTGAGTTTTCTGCATAAAGTCTTGGATAATGGCCAAGGAATCTTGTATAGTCTGAAAGTTTGGTTCTGTCGGAGCTTTCTCCTTTTCATTTTCTTTTTCCTTGGCCAACATAGTTGTTATTGATCTTTGTTGTAGTAGAGATGGTACTGGAGATCCTTTTGGAGTGGATGATGGAGTTGATGTCTGTTTTTTTGTTGTTGTGGTGGTGATGGTCATACTTGACCATCCTGGAAGAACTTCTCATACCTCTAATATTCTAGGCTATTTAATTTTGATATTGCAACTGTTATATTATAACAACTATAATCAAATTGAATACAATAATACAATGATAGAGTAAGAAAAAATGCAAGTTGAATACAGTAATACAATGTCAAAGAAGAATACTAGGCAATCCAATAAAAAGTAATATATCTATATATTTTAAAAAAGGAGAAAGAAAACTTAATCAAAAAGCTATATGTATAATTTTTCAAAACAGACTCTTAATTGGTTATTATCACTTATACTAATTAAAACCTCCTCAGTAAAACAAATATTTGTCAGTACTTTTTTTTAAAAAAGATGGAAAAAAATTGGTAGTGTATAATTGGTTAGTTAATTATTAATTTTGATTCAACCTGTTAATCTATTTAATCTGAAAAATCAACAGGAAAGCAAAAGTTAAAAAAGAAAGAAAAAAGGGAAAAACACATCCTCATTTCGTGAACAACCTGTCTATAGAGTTTGGGGCATACCAAATTGAGGGGGGGAATTAAAAGTTTAGCACATAATTCTATTTTTATAATAAAGAAACCATAAAATATAAAATACAATAAGAAAAAGAGAGTTAAAGATATACTTAAGTTATGTTTTCAGCATAAATAATTCCAAAAGGAAGAGGAAGAAAGTTGTGGTTTTTTTGGTAGAG
Organism: Erythrolamprus reginae; assembly: GCF_031021105.1. Lineage (NCBI taxonomy): Eukaryota > Metazoa > Chordata > Lepidosauria > Squamata > Dipsadidae > Erythrolamprus > Erythrolamprus reginae. The sequence continues at coordinate 67,348,913 of NC_091963.1, forward strand.
TCCTTCTTAAATCTTAGAGTCCTTAGTCTGTAATGTTTATTCAATCCTCCTTATATATAACAAAAAATAGAATCAATTACTTAAGTGGAAGGAACTAATATTGACTAATATTGACAGCTTTCAATTATTCACCAACCTTTTCTACAATTTCCCAATCTTATTTTTAAATGTTTCTCTGTACCCCTTGTTTAGATCAGTTATTATTCTAAAAAGCAGAAGAAATATATTTTTTGAATTGCAGAAATATAATATATATAATATAATATATAATTGTTATTATATATTGTTATATATTTTTATTATAATTTAAAATAGTTCTAGTAATTAAAAAGAAAAAAGAAAAGTTTACCAATCAGTTCAATTCAGTTCAGTCCTTATTATCTTAATTAAATTGTAAAGTCCATCTTATCTTGCCGCTAATAATCTTAATTTGATATCTCAGTTCAAAATGTCTCCTGTTGTTATTCAGCTTTTCTTCTAACTCTGTTTCCTCTGGTAGGTTTCTAGATTATCCAAACAAAGAGGAAAGTTCCAATAAACACATTGGTCCTTATTTCTCTCTTTCTTTGTAATTTAGTTTGATCTTAATCAGTCCATTTTAATTTATTGCCAGCACTATTTTTCTTCTCTGTTTGCTCTTGTTTTTACTCACCACTTTCCAGAGGGGGGAAAGATGGCAGCTTCCTCCCTCCTTCCCTCACTGGCCCCTTCTGTTTATAATCCACCTCCAAGGCTCCATTCCAAACAGCACTTCTATTTTTCTTATTGTCAGTTCAGATTTTCAGTTAATCCTTTGACAGATTTTGTTGCTCAATAAATCTCAGACAGCTGGGAACTCATTCTGGTCACCATTATGTTGTTTTCTTGGTCAATCAATCTCTCCAGGGTCTCCTTGGTTCGCTGATCAGACCACCATCTTCAAATTGTCTTCCAGGACTCCCCTATCTTCTGGACAACACCCCCTCCCCCCGCCCCCCAGGATCTACAGCTTTCAAGATGTTTATCAGTATACCAGAAATGTCCATTGTTTTGTGGAGCTCTACTCTGCTCCATACCATCCACTCAGCTCCACAGATGGCTCCGTCCCCTCCTCAGCTGTTTCCCAGGCTGGCTTCCCTACACCTTCTTCCTGTTCAGAATGTGGAAAGACAAGCACCACTGGTGGGCCTCTGTCATCTACTCAGCTGTTCTCCAAGCCTGCCTCTCTGCACCTTTTCCCTCCTTTTTCTTTGGTGGACTGTTCTATTAAGCCATCTATAATGCAAAGATTATCATCTTGCAGTAATTCTATAGTGAATGTTTATCTTGATGTGTGTGTGTGTTTGTATGTATATATATGTGCGGGATAATGTAGTTGGATGAATGGGAATTAGTGAATGGGCTGGAATGACTGAATATGGGGGGAATCAGATAGCTGGGGACAAGAAATGGAGCCTCTTCCACTGAGTGTGTAGAAGCAGATGGGAACTCAGTTATGCTTCCCGGCTTGGAATGAGTACAAGGTTTCAACTGCAAGAGAGGAGAGAGACCATTGGGGTGGGGGAGAGGATTTCTAGGATGTTGGAAAGTTGGAGCATTATGGTTATGACTGGGAGAGGTAGAAATAGCAGGAGCCAGGGAGTAGGCCACTCTCAGGGAACCAAGAATCACTGTCTTAGAGCAATTACTTTTTCCAGCCCCTCTGATTCTACTTCATCTGGCTCATCTCATATATCTGGTGACATGGAATGTCAGGTCCCTGGCCTCAGGCTGCTGCCAGGTATATTGTCAATAAGCCCTCCGCCCTCATTTGAGATTTACTCCTGGAGTAGGGGACCAACTTGGCATGTATAACTGAAATCCGGCTAGGACAAGAGGGGGTTGTTCCCCTCTCAGAGATGTGTCCAGGCGGGTTTCAGGTATTGCATCAGCCATGATTCCAGGGAAAGGGTGGAGGAGCGGCAATTATTGTCAGGAAGAGTCTTTGTCCTTGTGGGATTCCTGCCCCAGAGTTATTGGGTGTGAATATCTCCTCTTGAGGTTGGAGACAGGGGTTCAGTTGGATTTGTTGTTGACATATTTGTTGCATTACAACAATCCTTTCTGCTCTGCTATAGGCAGTAGTCGGGTTGGCAGTGGAGTTCCCCAGACTTATGGTACTGGGGCATTTCAATTTATCATTGCTTGGTGAATCCTTGGCTGTGGCTCGGGAGTTCAGAGCTTCCATGACAACCATTGACCTATCCCAAGCAATGTTCCCTCTAATTTTTTTTCGGTGTGGGCGGAAAAGTATAGTGTCTGAGCGGCACATTAGGCAAGTCCTTCGGGACTGGGTGGCATAGAAGTAAAAATAAACAAACAAACAAATTAATTAATTAATTTTTATACCTGAGCGGTGCTATGTATTTTGTCAATAGTTAATGAATCTAACCATAGAAGTTCTCAAATTCTGAAACAGATTCCTAAAAAGATAAACAAATTTATGCAATCCACTTATGAATAAATTAATGCTCTCACTGGCATAAAGGCTAGGCAAGGAAATACTTTTAAATTTAATGTTATAATATATGTTAAATAAAACAATTACAGAATTGTATAATTTAATTTTCAAATATTTATTTTATTTAAAATATGATATTTATGACTATGTTTTGATGGAATGAATGAACTTGCTTACTTTTGTTGACATCTGAATTTTGTTTCTTGTTCTGATCAATGTCTGATAATTGCAAAAAAAAACCCGAGTCACAGAAGCAGAAATGCCACAAACCTTTATCACCACTGTCATTGAACTGATTATTAAGATTGGGTAAGCTTTCTGAAAATACCTAAAAATATTTCCATGCTAAAAAGCCAAAAATGTAAAAAATGATTTGGAATAGTAAATTTCACTATTAAAAATTCACTCAACCCCTACTGATCACAGAAAAGGAAGTGAAAGATTTATTTCACAAATAGAAGCCTGGAAAAGCACCAGGCCCAGACAAGATAACTCCTGCTTGCTTAAAAGTCTGTGCTGACCAATTGCCCCCCATCTCCACCCAAATCTTCAACAAATCACTAGAGTTGTGCTATGTCCCTTCCGGCTTCAAACGCTCTAATATCATTCCAGTGCCAAAGAAGCCCTCCATCAAGGAAATGAATGACTACAGACCAGTTGCTCTACCATCTGTAGTTATGAAAACCTTTGAAAGGCTAGTGATGTTCCACTTGAAAACCATCACGGATCCACTGGTAGACCCCCTGCAATTTGCATACCGAGCAAATAGATCGACAGATGAGGCTGTTAATATGGCTCTACACCAGTGTTTTTCAACCGGTGTGCCACGGCACACTAGTGTGCCGCGAGACATGGTCAGCTGTGCCGCGAAGCTCAGCTTCCGAGACCGGAAGCTGAACATCCTTCTTCCCGGCTTTCTTCTTCGCATCTTCCTTCTTCGCACCTTCATTTTCGTGCCTTCCTTCTTTGCAGCCGGTGAGCTTCGGGCTCGGCGGGAGGGCAATAGCGGGGGGACGGCTGAGACTTCTACTCGTGGCGTCGTGAGCTGCCACGGGAGTGCTAATAGCGGCGGCGGTGGCGGGCAATAGCCAGGGGGTGGCTTCTGCAAGTGGGAGCTCCAGCCCTGGGGGGGCAGCTTCTACAAGTGGGAGCTCCAGGGCTGAGGCTTCAGCCCTGGAGCTCCCACTTGCAGAAGCCTTCCCCCGGCTATTGCCCGCCACCGCTGTTATTGGCACCCTCCCGCGGGAGGCCGGCAAAGGTTGCTTTGAAAATCGGCCCCCTCGCGCCCATGGCTTCTCATCGCTAATAGCGGCGGCGGGGGCAGCGGGCAATAGCTGGGGGAGGGGCGGCTTCTGCAAGTGGGAGCTCCAGGGCTGAGGCTTCCACTTGTGGCTGTCCTTTCCCGCCCGATCCATCCTTTTCTCCGGCTTTCTTGGGGCGCGGCTCCTTCCACAGCGGTGGCTGCAACGGCGCTGGTGATCCGGCCGCTAGCCGCTCCGAGCGCTGTGGGAACGCCCACCCCTCTCACAGTCCCGTCCCGGGCTGTCAGTAAAGGGGCTGCTTCCCATCCCCCTGCCAGCTTGCTCGGAACATTCAAACTAAGGAAAACCTTCGCCGGCCTCCACAGAGAAGAAAGGAAGAGAGAGAACGAGAGAGAGAGCAACAGAGAGAGAGACAGACAGAAAGAACAAGAGAGAGAAAGAAAATAAGAGAGAACAAGAGAGAGAGAGAAAGAAAATAAGAGAGAACGAGAGAGCAACAGAGAAAGAACAAGAGAGAGAAAGCATGAGAGAGAGAAAGAAAGAAAATAAGAGAGAGAACGAGAGAGAGAGCAACAGAGAGAGAAAGAAAGAACAAGAGAGAAAGCATGAGAGAGAAAAAGAACAAGAGAGAGAAAGAAAATGAGAGAGAGAAGGAAAGCAAGAGAGAAAAAGAGATAGCAAGAGAGACGGACAGGGAGAGGAAAGGAGAGAGAGAGAGAAATGAGAACAAAAAGGAGACAAAAGGAGAAATGAGAAAATGATTGAGGCAGAGAATGAGAGGAGAGGGAAACAAACGAGAGAGAGATGATTCTTGAAGCATATGGTAAAAAGCACCCAAATAATAAGAAACCCCCCCCCCCAGCCCTCACCTGTTTTTGAAAAGAATAAAAGAGGGGAAAAAACCAGCCCTCACCTGGTTTTGGAAATGGTTCGAGTGTGTATACAAACACACCCATAAGGGGGGGAGAGAGACAGGGATGGAAAAAAAGAAGAGAGAGGGAGAAGGAATGAGGGGAAAAGGGAGGAAGAGAGAGAAATGAGAAACATGAGAGAGAAAAGGGGGAAAGACAGGAGAAGTACCCAGAAATGAAACAGTGGTATAAATTTGAGGAGGGATGATTGATGATTGACTGTATTTATAAGGGGATGTTACATGGGATTGTATATATGAGGGGGTTATTTATTTATTTTGTTTGTTTGTTTGTTTGTTTGTTTGTTGGTTGGTTGGTTGGTTGGTTGGTTGGTTGGTTGGTTGGTTGGCTGGTTGATTGATTTGATTGATTTGATTTGATTTGTGTCATTTTGGTTGGTGGTGTGCCCCAGGATTTTGTAAATGTAAGAAATGTGCTGCAGCTCAAAAAAGGTTGAAAATCACTGCTCTACACTACATCCTTCAACATCTTGAATCTCCAATGACCTACGCTAGGGTCTTCTTTGTAGACTTCAGCATTCAGTACCATCATACCGGACATTCTCTTAACCAAATTAAATCAGCTAGCAATATCTGAACACACTTGTAAGGGGATTACAAGCTTCCTAACAGACAGGAAGTAGTAGGTGAAGCTAGGAAAAATCACATCAGATACATGTACAATTAGCACAGGTGCTCCCCAAGGCTGTGTACTCTTACCACTTCTCTTCTCTGTATACACTAATGACTGCATCTCAAACGATCCATCTGTTAAATTACTGAAGTTTGCAGACAATACAACAAACTACTACTGACCACAAGCCACACCTATCCAAAGGTGCATTACAGTATATACAGATCTTGACCAATCAGGTCATAACTCATTCTGCTGATCCATCATGACTCAGCATTCCTTTTACTTTACACTAATTACAACCTTTTTCACTGTAACTGGAATATTACCTCATGTATTAATCCTGACACAGGCTGTGTTCATCAAGACAATCCTTCTGGGGGGGGTGTAGGATCACAGCTTCCAGGGAAGAGGCCGATCTTTGCCCATGCAACAGGTACGAGTTTCCGGGGTCATACCTGCAGGGATATCATAAGAACATAAGAAGAGCCATGCTGAATCAGGCCAAAGCCCATGGAGTCCAGCATTCTGTGTCACACAGTGGCCCACCAATTGTCCATGAGGATTTTGAGCAGAAAGAGAAGGCAAGACCCTCCCTTTCCTTTGACCCCCAACAAGTGGTACTCAAGGGAATCCTGCCTGCCTCAACCAACATAGAAGCAGCACTTGGACATCCGTTTCAATAACCATCTATATGCTTGGCATCCATGAATATGTCTAATCCTGCCTTGAAGCTATCAAGGCTGACAGCTGTCACAACCTCTACTGGAAGTGAATTCCATAAACCAAAGACCCTCTGGGTGAAGAAATATTTCCCTTGATTTGTCCTCACTTTCTTACCTATGAGCTTTAGGGAGTGCCCCCTTGTCCTAGTATTGTGTGATAGAGAAAAGAATTTTTCTCTATTCACCTTTTCTATCCCATGCATGATTTTATACACTTTGATCAAGTCACCCCTTAAACGCCGTAAACAATGTATCCATCTTTGAATCTCATGTTCGTTGAGGGACAGTGTCCGGAATGTCACCAGAAGGTGAGATTCTCCTCTGCTTCCTCCATAAAGCGAGTCTAAGAGGCTGAGCTGGGCTCAGTGAATGGGCTATAGCCTTCTATTGGGTCGGGATAGCCAACTTGACATGAGACCAATGGATCCAGGATTTAATGCAGTCAACCTCAACGGCAAAAGGGGAGGTCATAATGACAGTATATGGTCCTTACTAATTTGGATTCAAAGCCTCAATTTTCCAATCTTAGACCCACACATCCTGCCCTAGGTGTATATTATGTATGTTATGAATTTCCACTAGCTGAGCACTCGTGCCAGCTTCTGCTAAAGGTACAACAGCATATCCTGTCATTAGAGTGCCATTTTGCACAAAACCTGAGCCATCCATGAAGAGGGTATAATCAGGATCATAGAGGAGAACCTCAGTCACATCCGGCGACTAGTAAAGATTTCATCAATGATTTGGATGCAACAGTGTATATGATGTAAGTCGGGCTCAGGCAGCAATGTAGCTGGATTCAATACCATTGATTGGATTAGAGTAATCAAAGGGTTATGCATCATCATTGCCTGGTATTTTAGTATTCGGTGGTTTGTAAGTCACAAATGACCCTTAGCTTCCAGGACAGTTTTCAAAGCATGGGGTGTGTGAATATATAGCTCCTGGCCGAATTTTAATTTATTAACTTTCTGTGTTAAAAGAACTGTGCCTGCAATTGCTTTGAGGCAGCCAGGCCAGCTCTTAGCCATATTGTCAAGCTGCTTAGAAAGATAAGCTACTGGGCAATGACAAGTTCCCATTTTCTGGGTAAGCACCCCCTGTGTCACATTTTGCTTTGTGTCAACAAATAAGTGAAATAGCTTTTTGAGATATGGTAAAGCAAGGCTAGGGCTTGAAGCAATGCCTTTTTAAGAGGACTTACCGTATATACTCGAGTATAAGCCGAGTTTTTCAGCCCTAAAAATGGGCTGAAAAACCCGACCTCGGCTTATATTCGGGTCACCACAAGAGGGCGCCGGATCACCACAAGAGGGCGCACCGCGGGAGCCTGTCAGACATTGCTGGCTTGGGCGGGTGTGGGAAAGGGCAAAGTGCGGCGGCAAAGGGCGCTCCAACCAAAGCGGCTGTGGCAAGAGTGGGGCAGTTGCCTCCTCCCCAGCTCTAGCAAAGACGCCAGCCCTTTGCCTTTGCTCTTAGAGCTGGAGCTTCTGTCTTCTTGCAGGTGCCTTCCCTTCCCTGGCTCCAGCAAAGGCGCCAGCCAACTGCTCCGATGGCGTGCGAGAGGGGGAAAAGGCGATGGTGAGGTCGGGGGTTGGATTCCTGCTTCACGAGTCCCCCCCCCACCTTGCCGGCTTCCCCTCGCCTTTTCCCCCTCGCACGTCATCGGGGCAGTCGCGGGGAAGAAGAGAGAGAGGGTGCCTGCATGCGCCCTTTCTCTCTCCCCCCCTCCACCTTGCCGGCTTCCCCTCGCCTTTTTCCCCTCGCACGCCATCGGGGCAGTCGCGGGGAAGAAGAGAGAGAGGGTGCCTGCATGCGCCCTTTCTCTCTCTCCCCCCCCTTGCCGGCTTCCCCTCGCCTTTTCCCCCTTGCACGCCATCGGGGCAGTCACGGGGAAGAAGAGAGAGAGGGTGCCTGCATGCGCCCTTTCTCTCTCCCCCCCTCCACCTCGCCGGCTTCCCCTCGCCTTTTTCTCCTCGCACGCAGCTGCCCTACCCTTCCCACAGCCGCGTCACTTGGAGCCCCCTTTTACTTCCCTCTTGGAGCTCCTGTCGGCATCTTGCAGCTGCCTTCCCTTCTCCGGGTCCAGCAAAGTTGCCAGCCAACTGCTCCAACGGCGTGCGAGAGAGGAACAGACGATGGGAAGTCAGGGGGGAGGGGATTCCTGCTTCATGAGTCCCCCCCCCCGACATCACCAGCTTCGCATCGTCTGTTCCTCTCTCGCATGCCGTCGGAGCAGTTGGCTGGCAACTTTGTTGGACCCGGAGAAGGGAAGGCAGCTGCAAGAGGCCGACAGGAGCTCCAAGAGGGAAGTAAAAGGGGGCTCCAAGTGACGCGGCTGTGGGAAGGGTAGAGCAGCTACCTTCCCTGGGTCCAGCAAAGTTGCCAGCCAACTGGTCCGACAGCGTGCAAGAGGGGAAAAGACGATGCGAAGCTGGTGAGGTTGGGGGGGGGGACTCATGAAGCAGGAATCCCCCCCCCCGACCTCACCGGCTTTTCCCCTCTCGCACGCCGTCGGAGCAGTTGGCTGGCAACTTTGCTGGTGCCGGGGAAAGGAGGCAACTCACCCTTCCCACAGCCGCTTCACGGTGTTTCGAAAGACAAGTTCTCTGTCATTTCGTCATTTAAAATAGCCTGTCGAAGCCGTACATCCAGGAGACCAGCCTGTCGGAAAAAATCCACCTTGCCAAAACCGCACCGCACGTGTTTGTGGTTCACCAGGTGCAGTTTGGCTCCTGTTCTCTCCTTTAGCAATTATTCCAGTTCCCCGTTTGAGCAAAGGGCTTAAGGGATCATTAAGGCATAATAGATGAGTCTGCATATTTTTCTCCAGCTAAATGTGGTTGCTTCATTGTAAACTCTGGGCCGGTGAGAATTACAATCACTTGGCTTCAACTTTTACAATCTTGGAGGCTCAGCCTGGCTTTGGAAGAAACTGGTGAACTTAGCTTCTTGTCATTATTATTATTTATTTTTATTATTATTTATTAGATTTGTATGCAGCCCCTCTCTGTAGACTCATTAGTAGACCATGTGGCTGACATGGACAAAATATAGCAGCAACAACAACAACAACAACAACAACAAAAACAACAACAAAATCAACAAACAACAATAACAGAGTTGGAAGTCATGCTGATAACCTCACAGCAGCTAATGCTGAAGCTCTTCTTTGGATACAGATTTATTTATCTATCTATCTATCTATCTATCTATCTATCTATCTATCTATCTATCTATCTATCTAATTGGATTTGTATGCCATCCCTCTCCAAGGACTCAGGGTGGCTGACAGCATATATAAAAACAGAACAATAATGTAAATCCAATTAATGATGAGAAGGAATCCAGTTTTGAAGGATTCTAACTCTTAGGTTTTAGCTTTGTTGCTGATTGAGCTACTTTTTTTACTTTTTAATTTATTGTTAATATTGTTAATTTGTTTACCCTCTTTTAAATTTACAGAGCTAGTTTACTGGTTTTCTTTAAAATAAATATTCTAAAACATGTCTCAATTAATGTAATTTTATTGGTTTCCATTTTTATAAGTTACCAGTAGCCACTGCATTTTCTAACCTCGGCTTATACTCGGGTCAATAAGTTTTCCCAGTTTTTGTGGCAAAAATTGGTGCCTCGGCTTATACTCGGGTCGGCTTATACTCGAGTATATACGGTAAACTATTCCTTTCCTGCTTATCCCGTTGCAGTGATTCTTTTTCACTTCTTCTGGTGACTTCATACAAAGGCTTAGTGAATACGCTGAAATTAAGAACCCAAATTTGGCAAAAGCCAGCCACTCCAAAAAAGCCGCTTAATTCTTTCTTATTAGCTAGTTCTGGCAATTGGCAGATGGCTTGTTTTCTCTCATGGCCCAGAGTGTGGTGTCTATTTGTCATGTCAGGATGTCCTTGATTTAAACAAATCTCTTCTCATCAAGGGGATGGGATAGTCAGCCATATGTACAAACTGATGAGTAATAATTATGCCTCCTGTATTACAAATCAGAGGTTGCAGAAAGGGATGCTGGAGGATTTTTCCCATTACTCCTTGGATGTTAATGAACTGAGGAGAGGCCAGGCTGAGGGATTGGGTAAACACGTGTCGGGCTGCTCCAGTATCAACTAGGAAGGGGAGAGGTTTGCCTCCAATAATTAAATTGATCATAGGTTCTGGGAGATGGGCTGAACCCAGTCAGTCTTAGTCCCATTCCTTCACTTCAGCCAGACCTATGAGGCAGGGTGGTGGTCTTGAAACTCCTTTTCACCCCCTCCCTCTCTGGCTTCTTCCCATATGTCCCTTATGGCTTTTTGCAAATTTGCTTCTTTTCCCTTCCAAGTTTTCTCATCTCTTTTGGGGCACTCTAGAGTATAAGAGTCACCCCATATATAAGAGACATAGACTCATATAACAGTCTATTTCTCTTATATATGGCAAACTGGTTCCGTCCTAAAGCCATACCAATTCCCCTGCCTATGTTGCTTGCTCTCTCTCTCAGGGTCCCCATTAAAACAGCAGCCAGGAGTTCAACCTTTTTCATCTTTTGGTCCTGCTTCTTCTCCTCCGCTTTGTCCTGGTTGAAAAAGACCTTCCTTGCAACCTCCATCAGTCCACTTTCCTTACATTCCCTCGAGTCTTTGCAATTTCTTCTTTAGGACTGGGTAAAATGGGCAGTTTTGCCATGCCTCTCTGAAGCATGGGTCATAGACTGCCTGGTGGTCTCAGAGCCTATGGCACAATGCAAGATGTCAAAAGTTTACATTGTTGTGCTTTACAGTTTAAAATCCAAGGAGGAGGTCTCTGAACCAAGTCGAACCATACATTGATATATGGGCTTTGTCTTGATATCCTAAAGTGGGGTGGAACACTATATTGTGTACCTCAATAACAGTAGAAGTGTCTAACATTCCAATGTCTGGCCAGCCCAAATTAAAGGCAGGCCAATTTATTGTGCAGAAATTTTGAAGGTTATGTCTGCTCCATTTTATACCATATGCCTGAGTTCTATTGTCGTATATTGTGTTTTGTCCTCCTCCCATGGTCCTCTCAGGGCACCAGACAAGACAGTTAGGGAAGGATACAGTGAAAGGAAGGTAGAGGGTCTTTTCTGTCGGGACACACAGAGGGTTTCATACAACATGCCTGACCCAGGGAGCTGGACAATCATGGTCTCTGGTGGGAAATGCAGACAGCACTTGTTTCCTGCTGGCCCAGGATGCCAGACTTTCCACAGTCGCCTATGGGAACTGCAGCAGACACACACACACACCAAATTCCCCTTGACACCTATGACCTGTTAAAGAAAGGGTGATTAGTCCTTCCCTCAGTCCCTGTTTACAGGGGGATTACACCATTTCCCAGGTACTTGCCTGCATTATGAGACTCTCTTGTCCCTCTGGCCAGCTGACTGGTGTCCTGGTCTCCAATCCCTTTCAGTTGTCAGGGCCGCCATCAGGAATTTTGGGACCCCATACAGCCTAAGTGTCTGGGGCCCCCCCGGCCATTTTAAAACTACTGCCCCCCAAATCCCGTGCCATGTCACCATGGCCACACACCCTGGGCAAGCCCTCCCCCGGTCCTCTGAGGTCAAACACAGCCCTGATGTTGCCCTCAATGAAATTGAATTTGACACCCCTGGCCTAGAGGCTAAATCCTATGAACAAAGGCTAAGAGAACCAGTATGTTTAGCTCAATAAATGGAAAACTGAGGGGGAATATAATAGTAGTTTCCCAATCCTTAAAGGGCTGCCACAGAGTAGATGGCATCTATTTATTCTCCATGCTACCTGAAGGTAGTACAAGAAGCAATGGGCGGAACCTCAGCAAGAAGAAATGCAATCTGGAAATAAGGAAAAACTTGGGACTGGGCGGCATAGAAATAAATAAATAATTAATAAATAAATAAATAAATAAATCCCTTCTTTTTTATTAAAAGAAATTAATAGAAACATAGAAGACTGATGGCAGAAAAAGACCTCATGGTCCATCTAGTCTGCCCTTATACTATTTCCTGTACTTTATCTTAGGATGGATATATGTTTATCCCAGGCATGTTTAAATTAAATTACTGTGGATTTACCAACTACGTCTGCTGGAAGTTTGTTCCAAGCATCTAATACTCTTTCAGTAAAATAATGTTTTCCCAGGTTGCTTTTGATCTTTCCCCCAACTAACTTCAGATTGTGTCCCCTTGTTCTTGTGTTCACTTTCCTATTAAAAACACTTCCCTTCTGGACCTTATTTAACCCTTTAACATATTTAAATTTTTCGATCATGTCCTCCCTTTTCCTTCTGTCCTCCAGACTATACAGATTGAGTTCATGAAGTCTTTCCTGATACGTTTTATGCTTAAGACCTTCCACCATTCTTGTAGCCCGTCTTTGGACCCATTCAATTTTGTCAATAATAATTTTAAAAAACCAAAATCCATTACTATTAAAACTAAAACAACCAGCAAAACTATTAATAAAAACAGGTGAGGGCTGGGTTTTTTTCTCTGTTATTATTTAAGTGCTTTTACCATATGCTTTAAATCAAGAATCACTTCTCTCTCTGCTTTCTTCCTCTCTCACTCTCTTCCTTCCTCTCTCATCTCTTACTTTCTCTCTCTATCTATCTTGCCTTCTTCCTCTCTCTCACTCTTCCGCTCAGCACCATCGAGAGCCTGAGAGAGTTCCCAAAGGGCGTCCAAGCCTGCCGGCCGGCCGACTTCTTCCTCCGCCTGCCAGGGGATTCAGGCACCACCCCCTAACCCGTGGGGGAGCGCTGCCGGGAAGCGCCCGGTTTTCCGGCCTCCCCCGTCCGGCCCTCCCCCATCGAGCGGCTCCCTCGTGCCACCGGAGCCCCCCTGCACTGCCCCCCTTCCTCTCCTCCTCCTCGGGGCTCCCCGCTCCTCCCTTCCAGGCACGACAGCGCCGGGAGAGCGGAGGGCGCGACCCGGACCCTGGCTGCCCCCCCTCCCCGCTGCTGCCTGTCGCCCGCACCCTACCTCCGCCCCGAGCCCGCTCCATCCCGCGCAGCTGGATCCGCCGAGTGCGCCACCCGGGAGCGCCCACCACGCGCGCGGGAGTGGAGAGCCGGGCAAAGGGGGGGCGGTGGGTGAAACGAAGCCGGGACTGAATTAGGCAGCCACGGTGTGTGTGCGTGTGACGGGGGGGAGAGCCGAGCCCCACTACCTGCCCTGCCTACCTGCCGAGAGAAGCCCCGCGCGGCTCGGTGTCGAATGGCGGACGGGAAACTTTTGGGTCGGAGGCAGCTCTCCTTGGGTGCGGGAGGAGCGGACCGAAGTCCCCGGGCCGCCTCTCTTGCAGCAGAGAAGAAAGAGTGGCAGAGCAGGCGGGCGGGGGCAGCGGCGAGTAGCCTGGGGGCGCGCGGGGGGCTAGAGGCGCGGGGGAGGCCCAGGGCAGCCGCGGCTTCGTGCGCGCCCTTGGAAAAGGGTGCGCAGGGGGCCTTTTGGGGGACGTTGGGCACGTCGGACGGAGGTGTCGGACGGGCAGCGCTTTCGCCTTGGCATTGCGCTGCGCGGGAAGGGCGGCACCTTCCCTAACCGCGCCTCCGCCCGGGTTGGCAGCCGGGCCGTCGAGAGGGGCGTCCGGAGCGCTCCAGGAAAGGCTCTGAGCCGCTAACGCTCCTCCGGCGCCGCTCCGCCTCCTAAACCTGCGCGGTGGAGGCGTCCCCCCGCCCAGCACTTCCGGAGGCCGAAAGGCGCGGCTCTCTTCGGGGTTGGGGAGGTTTTGGCGGGCGCCGGGGCCCGGGGCCCCCCAATTTTCCAATTTGCCCGGGCCCGGGACAGCAGTCCCAGTAATACCCGTCTATCAGCGGCCCTGTCAGTTGTAGTTCTTGGGGTATCAACCGCAGTGTTGGCATCCTTGTGCTGATGGGAAGATCTTCAGATAAAGATATCCGATGGTGTTGAACGACACTTAAGAGGATCCCCAGAGGGCCTCAGGTCCCTTTTGATTCCCTGTAAGAGCCACATGTTGCAGCTGAATCAGTTTAGAGAATGAAGACTACAAAAAGATGGAGTAACATAGATTTATTGATGCATCAGGTTCAGTACAATAAAAAGGGAAATCTGAACAACCTCTTACATCTTAGTAGGATTATTATATCACAAGTGATTCTTGGATGACCATGGCATGTTATCCACCTGCCATTAGCAACTTACAGATGAAGTTATGTCCTTATACAGGAAAAGCATAAGTGCAAATCATAGCAAGTACAAATTATGTAAACAAGAACATAGAGGTTCAAACAGTCAGGCTAAAAATGTATCTGACACCGAGTTTGCGGAGAGGGGCGGCATATAAATCCAATAAATCTAATCTAATCTGGCATTCTTGGTCTTGTGACATTCTTCTTTTGCGTGTTACAGTGTGAGAGGTTTTTCAAAGGTTAGTGAGGTGTAGAAAGAAGTAACAATGCAAGCTTTGCTTTAGTTGTAAAAGGGGAAGTAACGATGCAAGGTTTGCTTGAAAGAAAGAATTAGTACTTATGATTACCTAAAGATATAATGATGACTATACTGGTTTATAAATGCTATATGAAATAATATTCCTAATGCATCTCCCTCACCCATTTATATACTTCCCTCTTTCTTTAAGTACCTTTATTTAGCCAAAGTTCCTTTCAAAGTGTGGAAGTCAAAAGTATTACATTCTGGCGAAATCTGTCTTCCTATGACATTCCTCAGCAAAGCTCTTTTCTTGCTTATATTTCCTGCTTTTTTGGTTTTTTTATTCCAGCTAGGATGGGCATCTGCTGCTCGCCCCATGCCTCAAGCAAGTCTCCAAGGGGGTCCCATTTGAACTGCAGCTTCCTATGTTGCCTCTCTGATGTGGAGCTCACTTTGGTTTAATCAGGTCCAAACAAAAATGGAAAAAACTTCAGCCTATCGTTTTCAGACAAAAAAGTGTCTGAGGAGACACTGATTCCCTTACAGAGTACTGGCATCCCTTCCTTTTGGAAACTCCAGCCCACAGTTTTTGAACTGTTTCTTGATCCAGGAAGACCTCCAGCTGTCAATAGTACTGGTTCTTCCTGCTCAAGGTTTTCAGACCCCTTCTGGATCTGGGAGGACCTCTGCTTGTGCAGTAATACTGGCACCTCTTCTACCCCCTTGGCACTTTTAGAACTAGGCTTTGTTTTTGGGTTTCATTTTCACAAGACAAAAACTATAACGGCAAAAAATGTCCTTCCTATCCTTCAATCACAGCCTGCTCGGCTTTCCCTCTTATATATAGAAAGCTTCACACTCTGAGCCTCTCCCCCACTTTCCCTATTCTGTCGGTCATGGCTTGGAGGAGCTAGCAACAGGCAGGGGTGCAGCTGTAGGCCAAACAGAGAAGTGACATCAAGCTGCTGTCTAGGGGTCAAGCCACTCAAACAAACACACACACACACACACAAAGGCATGCACACATTTCCTATGCTTTCCCATGCTTTAAAATTAAAATTCAGACCTTCTTTCCAAGCAGTCTTTGAGCTCAAAACTCAAAACCCCTTTAAAACCTAGTTTCATATGGCCATGACCCAAGAAAAATCCACCCACAGACTCAATGGGGTCTATGCCAGCAAGGGAGGCATACCTGGGCCAAGTCCATTGGTTAAGTAAGCTTGGAGTCCCATCTTTGTGTGCCAAATTGTTGGAAGAAATATCCGAGCCTGGAGGTGAAGGTCTTTTGGGTTATAGATAAGATGTAGTTTGTTTGTTTGTTTGTTTGTTTGTTTGTTTGTTCAATCAATCTTGATTGATTGATTGATTGATTTCTATGCCGCCTTTCTCCTAAGACTCAGGTTGGCTTACAACATGTTAGAAATCTACATAAAAACAGTAAAAACCCACAGTCAAAACTAAATAAACAGATTGACACAACATACATCCAGCATTCATTCATTGAGCAGAGCAAGTTGTCAGGTTTCAATGGCCCCAAGCCTGCCGACAGAGATGGTCTTTAAATTTTGTCTTTCTGAGGCTATTAACAAAGATGGGGGCATGTTTCTTCTTTTTTTCATCCAGGAGGGTATAATATTCTGCCTTTTTAATATTTCCTAGAATATTTCATTTTTCTAAGAGAGGGAATGGTAATTACTTCCTACAAGGCTTTACTTAAACTCTAAGTAAATATAATTAAGTAAAATACTGATATTTTGATTGCAACATTACAACAAGGATGAAGCATGACACAATCGTAGAAAATATTCAAACAATATCAAATAATTCCCCCTCTTTTGTTAAACTATTTGCTTCCTTCTCAATATTTGACAACTCCTGAAGTTTACATCACTGTTATCTGACCTTCTTTTAAGTGAAAAGGACAAACAATTAAGCTTAGGTACAGCAAACAGCATTTTGGACAGATCCATATTATATATGCTGTTTATTAAATAAAGATGTTTTAGAAAGATAAGTCCTTGCTATCTTCATTTTAAAAGGGTAATGAGTAGGTATATAGTATATCTCTGTCAATATATAAATACAATCATTTTTAAAGAAAATGTACTGATAGAAGATCAGGTAATAAGAAAATTCATGTGAGCTGGAGCTTTGATGTTCCATAAATATTTATTGATAATTCTTATTTCTTATAATGTAATAAGGTTTGTTTCATTCAAGGTGGTGTTGTCTTGATTGTTATAATACACATTAACAATTTCCTGTATTTATCAGACAAATTTTGGTATTGTCGACTCTCTCTGAACCATAAAGTTTTGCATTATGGAGATTTGGAAGAAAGTCCCCAAGGAGAAGTTCCACATGATTCATTACAGGAAAAATGTAAGTGACTGATATCATACAATTTTTACTTTTTAAAAATCACATATGGCATTTTATATTGAAATTTAGAATATTATGATGCAGCTACAGTCAGGTTACAAACTTCTTGAGATAACTGAATGCTCTGAGAAAACTGGGAGAATGGGGTGAAGAATTAGGGAGTTTATTATTTAGAAATTTAAAAAAAGTGATATAGCATAAGGAGCCATTCTAGTTGAATAATTTGGATCGAGGTAAATAAATGCATTTGGGAGGGTAGCGCTACTGTGCTTTCCAAACATAAACATGAAAAATTGGAACATCTTATTTCACTCATAAAAAATCAAAATATGAATTGCTACTACATCTCACTAAAATGGAGAAAAATATAAAACAATATATGTTCTTAATATGTTTTAATGTTTCACAGGATGCTTTTCCAAAGAAAAGATAAACATCTATTCTTATCTATTTGCCTCTTTCCATTCCCACGACGATCCACTGTTTTGGTTGAGCCACTCGGGTGAGAAAACCGGCTGGCTTCAGATCAGAAGTGCTTGGAACAGTGCGGGCTTTGCGCTTTTCTCTATGGCAGCATGAAGTTCCCTTGTTTTCTTCTCTGGCAGGTCCTGTAATATGGGCTCGTTCAGTCTCCTAAGTGCTGCCACAACTGCTGCCGGATGGAAAGGCAGCTGCGGGAGACAGGCTTATGCTTTGCTGCCTTTGCTGCCTTTCCATGGCAGGAGCGGCGGTGGCGGCACTTAGGAGGCCTGAACGAACCCACCCTCCAGGACTTGCCAGACTTTCCTCCTTGGCTGCCTTTCCATGGTGGGAGAGGCAGGACCTGGGAAATGGGCTCGTTCAGTCTCCCGAGTGCCACCGCTGCCGCCTTGGAAAGGCAGCTGTGGGGGACAGGCTTATTTTCCCGTTTGCTGCCTTTCCATGGCAGGAGCGGCAGCTGTGGCGCTTGGGAACCTTAGCGGGCCCTCCCTCCAACACTTGCCAGACTTCCTCTTTGGCTGCTTTTCCATGGTGGGAGTGGCAGGTCCTGGTCGTTCAGGCTCCAGAGTGCTGCCAATGCCGCCGCCATGGAAAGGCAGGCTCCCGCTCATCCCCGGGGTTGAGCCGCCGGCTTCCCACCGGGCGCTGCCAGGAGGCCTTGGCAAGATTTGGTGTATAAGACACACCCAATTTTTAAAGCACCTTTTTGAGGTAAAAAGGTGCATCTTATACACTGAAAAATACGGTACCTAGTTCCTGCAACCATTCTTCATATGTTTTAGCTTCCAGTTCCCTAATGTATTTTCATAAATATAGCACATTTATTTCCTTTCCCCCAATACTCTTCTGATATATTTTTTCTACTACTTTTGATACTCCTAATAATTTGAGTGCTACACCATTTTATCAGAAGTGGCAATGCTTTCTCTGCAATGCATAAGACCAGAATATAATGTTACTGCCATTAAGAATGGCGCTAAAAATGCACACTACAATGAATCTGGAAAAGATTTTAAAACCATTATGACTCATTAATGGCTGAACTGATGTTCATATTTTTTTAAAAAATACCAAGTACAACTATTTTTTTTCTTAAAGTACTTAGATTTCTAATACATGTCTGGATTTGAAAAAGCTGTTATGTAATGTAGGAGAAATGCATCATCTTCAAAATACCATTATCCAATTATTTACAAACAGTTTGAGAGTAGCCCTCTCCCAGCTACTATGCCTGACAAAGCCACTGAACTACTTTCTCCCAGATACATAAGCAAAAGCTAGATTTGCCTCCACCCTTTATTCTATATAGAGAATACAGGGACTACAGGCAGAACTCCAGGTAAAACTAAATCACAAGCTATGTGCTCAGGTGGCAGGGACATGTGTTGGTGAAAGAAAGCTATTGGCATTCTCCAGTCTCCTATTAAAAAAGAAATGTCCAGCTTACCATGGAATTTCTAGATCACAGTTTAAAAGAAAAGTAAAATTGGATTTAGGGATAGCCTATTCCCTACAGGAATAGGAAAAGTTAGAAATATTGAATAATATTAATGTGATGTTATTTTTGTGTGCTTAAGTCTAATGTTTTATTGCTGATATTTATCATCAGTACATACATAAGCTCACTATTTGTGTGTTTATGCAAGGAGGAATGTACTGACAGTGATATTTTTCTAAATAAAACAAACTATCACCATAGTAGTATGCTAAGAACAGTTGAACAGTTCTATGATTATGTCCTTTGATTTTGAAATATATTGTTGATAATGCTTTACTGACAATGGAAATGTATATTCCATTTTTTTCTTTCTTGTCATAACAAAAGATTAATTTTATATATCTTCTGTAAGGCTGATCTCATCTCCAAAATCTCTTTTGCTTCTCTTTAATTTGCCAGAAAGTAATACAGAGTGTGGGTGATCTACCAGTACCACATCAAGAGGTTTGAGAGGTTTATTCCTGATGTGCAAAATAACTAATGGCAGCAGAAACTGATTTCTGTTCCAAAGCAAAGAGGCATATTTAGCCTTTCACCCTGCCACCTGCTCAAATGGTTGCATGATTTATGAATAATAGGTTAGATTGTATATGGGAGCTATTGTATTTGTTTTTATTTTATATTATGAATTTTGTGTTTTTATATTGTTAGTGCAAGCATCTACAATAATAGTGAGATGAGCAGCTACGTAAATTGAATAAATAAGTAAAATAAATACAATTAACTGTATGGTGATATTATTTTTGACTACATTATATACATTGTTTTTAATAAAGGATACTTAGGTTAAAAACATGTATTTTTTCTAAAGAAACAAATATTAATTAACAGAATGAAGTTGTCCAAACATTTTATCTAAAGTGATGTAAATAATGAATTTGTTTTTTTAACAATTATTTTCTAAAGTGACATGCAAAAAAAAGACTGTTAAAATATTACACAGTAATAATAATAATAATAATTATTATTGTGTAATATTTTAACAGTCTTTTTTTTGCATGTCACTTTAGAAAATAATTGTTAAAAAAACAAATTCATTATTTACATCACTTTAGATAAAATGTTTGGACAACTTCATTCTGTTAATTAATATTTGTTTCTTTAGAAAAAATACATGTCTTTAACCTAAGTATCCTTTATTAAAAACAATTATTATTATTACAATTACTACGGTAAAGATAAGAAATAAATCAGAATATAAAATAACACAAATATGTATAAATATATATTGTATAAGGACTAAGTTCAGGGACAAAGAAGAAGTAACATTTATGTTAATATTCTACTTACTAGGGAAAAAGCTTCCCAGAAACCAACAAGGTTGATTAATGAGCCAAGTTGAACAGATTCACTTCCACAGATTCTGGAAAACAAAAATGAATATTGATAGTTTTATCAGTACATTTGACAGTAAAATTCATTAATTCCTGATTACCTCTTTGATTTCTTTCACACACCAGAGATCTCACCTGGTATTAGGGATGTCATTTTTAACACTACTTTCATTTTGCTTTTCTTCTTACATTCATTTTTTCCCCCTTATCTGATACAGTGCCTGTGGCAGATATAAAAGCAATTGTTACAGGAAAGGACTGTCCTCACATGAAGGAGAAGGGAGCCCTTAAACAAAACAAGGTATTATTTTAAGTTACACCCAGTAACTCTTTTGCTGTAGGATTTTGACAAAAGTGTTCCTTCTGCTAAAAAGAGTTGCACAGTTCATTTTAAATGTTCTTTTTCTAATTTGTTCATTTACTTGTCTCAAATGCTCAACCTTTAGCCACACTTAGTAATGGAATAGCCTCTCCATAAAACTCATTTATTCCCTGTATGCAAAGCTCAGGCAGTTGATATTTAATACAATACAATAAAATAATAATACAATAAAATAATATAATATTCTCTGAAGCTCATAATTACATAAATTGTCGACAGGCTGTGTTTAAATGCCATTGATATCAAAATTGAATATTGAAAGGAGATTGGACCTAGTGAATGTGATGTATATATGGCCAGTTTAAGTCACACATAATCCCAGATATAAAAGAACCTGTCATCTTAAAGTAATAAGCTTATTTCCTTTCTCCAACATACAGTTAATTCCTTCTATCTACATACTGCTAAAACTCTCATGTCTCTTTATAGCCTTCAATTGGGAGAAAAGGTGCCATAAAATGCCACAATTTTTTGAATTAAGATACCTCAAACAGGCTAATTTATACTATTCTGGGACCCATCACTTCTCTGGGACTGAAATTTGGGGAAATTGTGCCCACTTTAGCACCAATATGCTGCTGCTATTGCTGCTGCTGCTGCTGGCTGCTTCGGTGTACCACATTGTCCAGCCAGTCATGGCCACATCATTTCCATTTCCAGTGCTCCTTGATAGTCAATCCAGAAGCCAGAAGGAAGTAGTTACTCAGATAAGATTTAGTTGCTCAGATAAGATTTCCCCATCCAACATCTTGGGGGCTATTATGAAACGAAGACTTTAGCAATTTTGCCCCATTCTTAACTCTAAGGGCTCTATGAGGAGAATGGCCAGGACTCCCCCAATTAGCAATCCATCCAGCTGTTTGTAACTGGATGGAACTTGCTATGGTCCTGGTATGAATCACCAGCTTTTCCATCACTACCTTACTGATTAGGCATCACAAGCAACCCATATCTATTATGGCATCTACCTCCACCTCTTCCCCATTTCAGGCACTTTAATCTTTGTCTTTATGAGGAATGAGTGAACTGCTTCACCCACCAGCAGGTCTTTTTCATTGCTTCCCCCTTCATTCCAAGAGGTTGCCACTTCTTCCGCAGGCAAGGTCTCATCATCGTCCAGAGTGGAAGAGTGCTCTTCCGATGCAGTGCCAGATTCCGATGGTCTTGGACCCCTCTTCCTGGAAGAGGGAAATAGCCTGACCTTCAGCTGAGGGATAGGTGATGGTGCCAGTCACTTGGTGGCATGGTGGCCAGCCTGACGACACCAATAGCACTTTACACCCCTCGTTGACTCAAACCGCAGGGTTGTTGCGGTCTTAGGTGGAATCCTATGACCCAACTGCTTTCTGAGGCTGGTCGATGGGGGGGTTTCTTTCAGCTTTTGATCACTCAGTCTAGAGAATACCAATCTTGGACTTGGCACAGTACTTCCCTGATCTCATATGCCTTTCAATTTCTCATTCAGTGGAATGTGTGTACCAAGAGCCATTTGGACCAGTCCCATACCTTCCCAGCCACTCTTCTAAACTTCCTTCACTGAGTGCTTGCTTGCTTCAACTTTTGGATCTGTTCCTAGGCATCTACCTACTGGTCCTCATCATGGAATCTGACCCTCATCAACTGGATGAAGTTGTCTGTGTCATCTAGCTCGGGGGCCATTTCATCATGGAGTTTGGCCACCCATTCTGCTTCTTCTCCCTCACTCATACCCTTGGTTATCTTGTCAATCAGCTGCCTCGCTGTCTGATATTCATCAATATAGGCCCACACTTGATAAAGGAAATAGAACAGCTTCTTTGGGTCACCATCGAGCATGGTGCAGAACTGAGATGCAGCCTCCTGGGCCTGGGGTGGACGGCCCCCCAGGGGTGGCTGGTTGGGCAACAGCCTACTGGGAGGGCTTCAACTTGACCCCCTCCCTGCTGCTTCTGTTGACCTAGGCCCCATGCGGTCCCATCTACAGGGAGGGGCCCAGCTGCTTGCGGAGGGGCAGGCGTGCCCAGTTCTGACATCACAGGGGTCTGTTGTGCTCCCCAATCCATGATGCAATGTTTGATTACAGGGTGTTTCCCGGGTCCACTGGCTCTGTGCCCACCCCATTCCAGGGAAGAAAGTCCATCCTGGTGGGGCTTACCATGGTGGTGTAGCTCCCAGCCCTGGGGGGGGGGGGACTGCTGGTGGTACTCTCCCTTCCCAACTGCCAATGGCCAGGTTGATAGGATGGCTTTAGAGAGGGGCATTAGGTTGTACAAGTAGGCTTCACCCCAGTGGAGAGGCTCCCTAGGACTCCATTGTCATTGTGTGGAAAGAACAGGTGAGATGTCTCCACTTGACAGGGGGCCTTGGTGCCTCTCTGGGAAAAAGAACTTTGGAAGGGGCAGCATACAAATCTAACAAATTATTATTGTGAGAATAGTTTTTTGCTGTCTCTATTCCTGAGCCGAGAGCAACCCAGCATCCCTCCCCCTGGGAGGAGAACTCAGACTCCTGACTACACCTTGGGAGGTCTGCTCTAGCTGAGAAAGGTGTCAAGGAGCTTCCTTCTGAATCACACTCTTTTCTGTGAATCTCATAGCTGTGAATTCCTGGAGTGGATCATAGAGGACCTGGGATCTCCCAGCTAAGTCATCCTCTTTTGATTTCCCAGCAGCTTGCTCCCACTCTTCCTTTTTTTTTCTTTTCCTGAGTTTTCACACCATTGGATATTGGGCTCAGTTCCTCAACCAGTGGCATGAGCTCAGGGTAGCTGGATGAGAATTCAGGTTAAATGTCAAGGTTCCTGGCAGCATCCAAACTAAATCAGTCCAAGTCAAAGTATTCCTTAAAATTCCAATTTATTTCCTGAGCCATTCTGGCATCTACACTGAGATCTGAGTTTCCCACCCAGTTGAAAGTTCACAACACTTGTCCCCACCTACAAATCTGTCATGTTGCCCACTCAAGTTGTGCCAGCATGCCAATTCCTCCTTCTGCTTCCGCCCAGGTGGTGGGCATAGAATTGGCCTTGAACCACTCAAAATAATGCTTTGGGGCTGCATTTTCTCCCTCATGAAAATCACCCCTCCCAAGTTTCCATAAACGTCAGGCCTTCTATAGATAGTGTGCCAAGCCATTAATTTATCACCAAATTCTGCAGTGGCTTGACACTTGGGGTGTACTCCATCAAGTCCTGGTGATTTGAACTTGCTACAATGGACAGGTCTTCGCTTAACATTTTCTTCCCTATTTTAACTTGTGTTCCTAATCTGTTTTCTTTGATGCTGTTTTTGATAGGTTAGACTGTTTCTTTTCCCCCTTGTATAAAGACAGATGCAAAAAAATAAGTTAAGTAGCTCTGCTTTCTCCCTGTTGCTGGTCATCTTCTTGCCACTTTCTCCCTACAATGGACCACTTGTTTCCTTGACTTTTTTCTTGTTTTTAATTTGTTGGAAGAAGCCTATTTTGTTACTTTTTACTTTTGTCGCAAGCCTTTGTTCATTGTGAGCCTTAGCTTTCCTCACTTCATCTTTACAGCCTTGGGCTATTTCCATCTCTTTCCACTTTTTATACTTGTCTTTTTTGTCTTTCAATTTGTCAAAGTGTTTTTATGCAGTCATGCTGGTTTCTTTGGAGACCTATTATTTTTCTTTTTCATTGGTATTGTACTACATTATGCTTTTATAATCTCACTTTTCAAAATTTCCCAAGCTTCTTGAGTTGTTTTCCCCTTGAGGATTCTCACCCATGGAATCCTTCCCAAGCTCTCTCTAAGTTTATTTAAATTAGCTCTCTTCAAGTCCAATACCCTAGTTTGACTTTGTTCTGGTGCTTGTGTTTCATAATGTTGAATTCCAATATTGCATGATCACTTTCCCTCAAGGTTTCTGTAGCTTCAACAACATCATCTCTGTTAGTGAGAATTAAGTCCAATATGGCTAATCTCCTTATTCCCTTCCCTTCTTTTTGGCTAACAAAGTTGTCTCATGGGTTAATTAGGAACCTGTTGGCTCTTCCATTTGGTTCATAGTTCATGTCAAGGTAGTTAAATCTCCCAGTACTATTGTGATGTGCTTCCTACATATCTTAGTTAACTGACAGCTACTTCCTCTGTTTGTTTGTTTGTTTGGTTGGTTGGTTGGGTGGCTTATAATATAGACCTATGACAATGTCATTCCCCCCTTTTAATGTTGACCCAAATGTATTTAAGATAATTTTCATTATTGTTGTGCTCTATTTCTATAGAGGTGTAGTTATTTCTTATATATAGTGCAACTCCACCTCCTCTTTTATTTGGTCTATTTCTTTTAAATAATTTTAATTCCTCTAGCTAGATATTCCATTTGTTAGTGTCATCCACCAATATCATATCTTCTCCCATGTCTCTGGAAGGAGAGTCCAGCATGGGGTTTAGCTCAAGTCTTATTGGTAGGGACTGAGTTATAAATTAATATAATTATCATATTAATTAGGTACCGCCCCCTTTGCTGCCCCTGTACCTCAGTTTTAAAAAACTCAGTCAAGGAAGGGACTCTGAGTTTTTTACTCCTGAGGGAGAGTAGTAACTATAATGATTTAATAAACTGTTAATTTATTTGTTTATTCCTGATTAATGTTGTTGTTTTCTATTTACACAGGTAGCAGAAGATTTGGGGTCTCTGCCCTCCGCGGGCAGCACCCCCTTCGGTCTCCTTATGGGGCCTCTTCTCCTAGCGAGTACTGCCCTGAAGAGGAGAGGATGGGCTTCAGGTCCCTGTCCCCCGAGGTCAAACCTAGCCCTACACCTCGGGGGGGGGGGGTCCGCCCCCCCCCATTGACGAGGGCGGCAAAGCGCCGGACAAGTGGGGTATAAAATACAATAATTTAAAGAATGAGAAATTAAATCGGCCGCCTGCCTGCTGATCCCCAGAGCGCCTTCCAAGCACCGAAAATAGGCGAGCAGGGAAGGTTGCAGGCAACGACACCGCAGGGAGAGCTCCCTTACCTTCCCCACTTCACCGGCTATGAAAACGGCTGGAGCCGAGCAGGGAAAAGTCGCGCCCGCCATTTTCGCTTGCAAAAGAGCGCGAAAGACCGGCGTTGTCGTTTGCAAGCTTGGCGGCGCGCCAGGAGCCGTTGTGGCTTAGTTCTGCCTGGTAACTCCCCTGATTGGTGCTGGGCTGGTCACGTGACGTGACGTCATTGCCCTCGGCCGGATAAAAAAACTGTAAGGCAGCCACAGCCTCGAGTGTGAGGAGAGCTGCTTCAGCTACCGTTTCGTTGCTGTTTAACTGTGAAAAATAGATTTGTGAGTAAAACGCTGCCCCATTTTGCATTATACAAGAATGGCTGAGCAATCGAGCATTCGTGGGGAGGAGCAATCTCACCCCACTTCTGTGTCTGCAAAGAATAAAGACAAGGTGTCAGGCAAGACTAAAGCTAAGTCTTCTCAGTCTTCAGCTTCAATTAAGGAGGCTGAAAGGAAGATCAAGGCCTTAGAACAAAGGCTGGAGGCTGCCTTAGCTTCTCCTGCTTCAGGGATTCTGGCCATACCCCCATTCCAGCCTCTTCCCCCTTCCAGGACAGCATCCCCTGGATTGCCCTTGGGGGTTATGGGCTCTGCCAGTGAGAGGGATTGGTCTCCTGACCGCCAGGCCTTGCCAGGCCCTCCTCCACCTTCACCTCTCGCTAGGCCGGATAGGCCTGCTTCAGCCAGCCATCATGGATATGGGGTTTCTGCAGGGACACAGGCTTGTGCTCCAACAGCAACGTTCACGCCAACAGCTGCAGGGCTTAGATCCCAAACTGATGTCTGGCAGGCCTTCCCACCATACCTGCAGGACATGATTGCCAATGTTATGCGCAGGGAATGGCGGTTGGGGCCCAACATGTGACACCTCCGATACCACAGTCATACCATCCCAGGGACCTTTGGTCTGCGCCACCGCCCCCACCTGGGATGGATTCGCTTGCTGAAGCTGCTGGGCTGCTGGAGGAGGACAGTGATCATGGGAACAATGAACTGTCTGATGAGGAGTATGCCTTTCCAGAAATGCCAGCCCCGGCGGGGCTGTTTAAGCCAGCACTATATACGCTACTCTTGCATAAGGTAAAGCAGACCTTGGATGTGCCAGGTGCAGTGGCACCCCCGGATACAGGGGATGGTCTTAGAACTTCTGCTTCTCTGTGTAAGGAGCAGCCCAGGGAGTCAGATACGGTCCCTGCAATGGAGATATTCTTGGAGAACATCAAGCGCACCTGGCAGCACCCAGCAGCGGCACAAGGCCCCTCCAATATAGAGCGTCGTTTCTACACATTCGACAACGAGCTAGAGAGTCTGTTGCAGTTTCCGCCAGTGGACAAACCGGTAGCCACGCTGGTGTCCAATGCCGCCTTTCCCTCCGAGACGGCGGATAGCCTCAAGCCGGATGAGAGACGGGCTGAGACTCTCCTGAAGAAGGCCCATCAGATGGCAGCATGGGCCCTACGGGCTGCGTCAACAGCATCCATCTTTAACAGGGCATCCATCATGTGGATCCAGGAGGTTCAGGCTCGGATGGGACCTGAAGATCCTCGTCTTAAACAAGACCTCAACAAGCTCCTGGCGGCGGCCGAGTTCTCGGCGGATGCTACATTGCACGCGGCAAAGTTTGCCGCAAGGGGCATGGCCTCTACGATTTCTTCTCGGCGACTGCTTTGGCTCCGGCATTGGCAAGCGGATGCCAAGTCGAAGTGGCGCCTGTCATCTGCCCCTTTCGAAGGCACGAAGTTATTTGGGGAGGTATTGGAGGCCGTCCTGGTGGAGGATAAGGACAAGAGGAAGGTCCTCACCAGATCCTCTAGACGCCAGGATCGAAATAGCACCCCGTACCGACGCCGGCAGCCATTTCGATGGGACCCAGCTTCCGGAAATACTCAGGCTTCCAGACCTTATTCCCAAGGTCAATATGGTCAGTCCTATTCGTACCGGAACGATAGGACTTACTTCCAAGGTCGAGGCAGAGGATATCAGCAGTCAAAACGGCCCTTTCGAGGTTCCAACCAGCGAGGTTTTCGTGGAGCCAAGTGACTCCACAGGGCAGGTCCCTTTGGGGGGAAAACTCCAAAGGTTTTGTACCGCCTGGACGACCAGAACCTCCGACGCTTGGGTCTTGGACACTGTAACCCGAGGGCTCCGCCTCGAATTCTTATCCCTCCCACCAACCCATTTTGTATCCTGTCCAGTGCCCACCGAGGCTACCAAACGGGCATTGCTGGAACAAGAGATCGTTCACCTTATGGACATCCACGCCATCGAGAAGGTGCCAGCCCACATGGAGGGCATGGGGTTCTACTCCAGGGTCTTCATAGTACCCAAGACATCGGGAGGTTGCAGGCTAATTTTGAACCTGAAGCACCTAAACAGATACGTGTTATACCGCAGGTTCAAAATGGCCTCCCTTCGCACCATTCTCGCGTCAATCAGACCACGAGATCTCATGGCATCCATCGACCTGAAGGAGGCGTATTTGCACGTCCCCATCCATCCGGGACACCGAAAATACCTCCGGTTTTATGTCCAGGGGCAACACTACCAGTACCGGGCGATGCCCTTTGGCCTAAGTTCCGCCCCGCGTACCTTTACCAAGCTCCTGGACTCGCTGATTGCCTCCTTACGGTCCCGATCAATAAGATTAATCGCTTACTTGGACGATATCCTCTTACTGTCCAGGGATCTAGCGACCGCACGACGAGATCTAGGAGCCACGCTAGCACTGCTACAAGAACATGGCTTTACAATAAACGTGGGAAAGAGTCAACTTTCACCCACCACCAATATTACTCATCTCGGCGCGGTGATAGACACCATCACCATGGAAGTTTACCTGTCGTTGGAACGACGGCGCAACGTTCAAGTCCTAGTAAACAAGTTGCAGCATCAACGTATGGTAACGCTGGCCCTTTTATCCAAGGTGTTGGGGACACTAGTGTCTTGCGTGGACATTATTCCCTGGGCACGGTATCATTTTCGCACGCTACAATGGACTTTGCTTCCGTACCAGAGGCGGCGTGTGAGCCATACACACAGGTTGATTGCGGTAGGAAGACGCCTGCGAGATTCACTGAAATGGTGGCAGTCCCGGGCGATACATCAAGGGTGTCCCTTTGGCCATTTACATCACGTCATTGTAACCACGGATGCCAGCCTCCTGGGTTGGGGAGCACATGTGGACCATCACGTAACCCAGGGGTTGTGGCTTCCACAGGACTTAACTCCCACGAATATCAACTTCCTGGAGCTGAAAGCGGTTCGTCTAGCATTGCTAGCCTTCACACCCCTTCTTCAAGGGAAGCATGTGTTGATTCGTACGGACAATGTCGCAACCAGAGTGCATCTCAACCACCAAGGTGGGACCAGATCTCTCAGGCTGATGGAGGAAACTCGACTCCTGTTCGGCTGGGCGAAGGTCCACCTGGCATCTCTCCATTCAGAACACATTGCGGGGGAGGCCAATACTCAAGCGGATTGGCTCAGTCGACAAACAGTGGACCCAGGGGAGTGGAGTCTGACTCCACAGTTGTTCCAGCAGGTGACCGAAAGGTTTGGCAACCCGACAATAGACTTGTTTGCGACTCCGTACAATACCCAGCTTCCCCGGTTTTATTCCAGGTTTCCCGCGAGGGGAGCAGAGGGAACCAATGCCTTACATCTTCCGTGGCCCAAGGAACTGTTATACGCCTTCCCACCAACACCACTTATTCCCAAGGTGATAGAGAAGATCATAGTGGAACGGGCGGAGGTCATCCTGATTGCACCGCACTGGCCGCGGAGGGCTTGGTTTGCCGACCTAATGGGACTCTCAATTGGCCGACCATGGAGGATTCCGGACGACCAAGTCACCCTCACTCAGGGAGCGATATTTCATCCGGAGCCACAGTGGTTCCACCTGACCGCCTGGCGATTGAGGGGGACAGATTGAGAACCTGGCATATTCCTGAGAATGTCATCACTACAATCCAGTCGGCCAGGAGGCCTTCAACAACTAGAATTTACCAGGCTACTTGGGCCGCATTCGCCAGCTTTTGTGTAGCTAGGCATCAGCAGCCGCAGGATGCTAGTGTGGTCGTGGTATTGGAATTCTTACAATCCGGTCTGGAGAAAGGGCTGGCTCCCAACACCTTGAAAAGGCAGGTGGCGGCTTTGGCGACGATTATTCGACCGGAAAATGGTGGTTCGTTATCTCACCATGCCTTAATCAGGGATTTTTTGAAAGGGGCTGCCAATAGGCATCCTCCACCGATACGACGTTTCCCTTCTTGGGACCTTACCATAGTACTACAAGCGCTCACAGCGCCTCCATTCGAGCCGCTGAGGACGGTATCTTTAAGGATGTTATCCCTTAAGACGGCGTTCTTGGTGGCCATTACGTCGGCACGACGGGTGTCGGAACTATCGGCCTTGTCAGTAAGGCCGGACCTTTGTACTTTTCATCCTAATACGGTGGTCCTCCGTTTGGACCCAACGTTCATACCAAAGGTCAACACTCATTTTCACCGGACTCAAGAACTTGTTCTGCCGGACTTCTGTGTGCATGGGTCACATCCGCTAGAGCTTAAGTGGCATAAGGTGGATATGCGCAGAGCTCTAAAACTATATATTAGACGCACTGCTCCTTTCCGCAAGACTGAGGCTCTATTTGTTTCCTTTGGTCAACATAGATTGGGCCTCAAGGTGTCTTCGCAGACCATCAGCCAGTGGTTAAAGCTTTGTATAACAGAAGCATACAAAGCAGACTCCCGGACATTACCTAGTGGAATCACGGCCCATTCAACTCGTAGTGCCGCTACCTCAGCGGCATGGGCCACACAGGCATCGATAGAGGACATTTGTAGGGCGGCCACGTGGGCTTCTCCTACCACCTTTATACGGCATTATAAACTGGACACATTTGCTTCGGCGGAGGCTGCCTTTGGGAGGAGAGTTTTGCAGCAAGTGTGTGAGACTAGGGCATGATTCAATGATATCCCTCCCTAGAACTCTGGAACTTGGGTATATCCCATGCTGGACTCTCCTTCCAGAGACATGGGAGAAGAACCGTTGTACTCACCTGAACGGTCTTCTCCAGGTCCTGGAAGGAGAGTCCAAACCCTCCCATTGAACCATGGGCAATGTTACTTAAGTTAATGGTTATGGTTGGTTATTAAATGAAATTTCGTTCTTACTTGCATTCGTTTTTTAAAACTGAGGTACAGGGGCAGCAAAGGGGGCGGTACCTAATTAATATGATAATTATATTAATTTATAACTCAGTCCCTACCAATAAGACTTGAGCTAAACCCCATGCTGGACTCTCCTTCCAGGACCTGGAGAAGACCGTTCAGGTGAGTACAACGGTTCTTCCCTCATTTACTTGAATTTTTAATTCATCCTGTTTATTCCTCATACTCTGTGCATTGGTGTATAGACATTTGAGTCCATTTTGATTGACCCTGTGTTTACCATCTACATAATCTGTGTTGTGCCTGCCTGCCTCTATTTTCTTGCCACCTGTTTGATTAGTTCACATCAACTCACTATGAAATACTTGGTTTTGCTTGAGAGCAGGGCTGATAAACTTACTCTCACACACATCTATGTTGCATGATAACCCTATTAATTTTAGATTGCTGGCGATGGAAATGTTCTGTATCAATAATTCTTTGTCCCCTCTGTTTAGTTTAAATGGGGGTTTAGAAGCTTCTTCCTTGCCACGTTGGGATGATTTCCTGCTGAGAAAGTGGTAGCATTCCAGTACCTATGGTCATTGGATGAAACGGATTATCTAGACCCTTTTCAATTGGGCTTCAGAGCTGGCTATAGCACAGAACCTGTTTGGTCACTCTGATGGATGATCTTTGGCGAGCCCAAGGTGGAGGTTATTCCTCTATCTTGGTGCTACTTATCCTCTCAGCTTCTTTCAATACCATTGACCATGTTATTCTTCTGTGACGACTAAGGGAGTTGGGAGTGGGAGGCACTGTGATACAGTGGTTATTTATTTTTATTTATTTTATTTATTCAACTTCTATGCCACCCAATCCTGAAGGACTCAGGGCAGCTTACAATAATAATATAAATAGAAATACAAATAGATACAAAACAATAAAAAGAAGTCAAATATAATCTTAAACTATAAAACCCTGTATTAGAAAGAAACCCATTAATTATAAAGCAGTCATAGTCCCATACATACATACCATTCATGCAGTGTGGCCTTCTCAGTTTTTAGTTCATGGCCTGCCAGCAAAGCCAGGTCTTTGTGGCCTTAGGGAAGGCCAGTAGGGTGGGAGCAGTACAGATGTCAGGGGATAGTTGGTTCCATAGAGCTGTGGTCCCACCAACCTGCATTGCTTCGTCGATGGGACCCGGAGGAGGCCAACTCTGTGTGCTCTTAATGGTCTCTGGGATGTATGTGGCAAGAGATGGTCCTGTAAATAGCCTGGCCCTGAGCCATGTAGGGCTTTATAGGTAATAACCAACACTTTGAATTGTGCCCGGAGACTAATAGGAAGTCAGTGCACTCACAGAGCATAGGTGTTATACGGGCACACTGATGCATACCCATGACAGCTCTCGTGGCTGTTTTCTGGACTATTTGCAGTCTCTGAACACTTTTCAAGAGTAGTCCAGTGTGGAGCGTGTTGCAATAATCAAGACAGTAGATGATGAGGGCCTGAGCAAATGTGCGCAGAGTCTCCTGGTCCAAATAGGGCTGCAACGGGTAAACCAAGTGAACCTGGGCAAAGGTCCCCCTGGCCCCAGCCAAAAGATGGTGGTCAAAACTCAGCTGTGGGTCCAGGACACTCAAGTTGTGGACTCTATTTTAGGGAGTTAATGTCCCCCACTGAACAATGGATGGACAGATCGAGGAGTCCATGGGAGGAAATGCCCACAGCCCCTTGGTGTTGTCTGGGTTGAGCTTGTGCCTGTTGGCCCCCAGCCAGATCCTTACATCCACCGCTTCACTGAATTGGCATGGGGTGGAGATGTATAGCTGGATATCATCAGCGTACTGATAACACCTCATCCCATGTCTCCTACCTCTCTGGCCAGTCACAGTCGGTGTTGGTAGGAGGACAGAGGTCAACCCCCAGGCTCCTCCTCTGTGTGATGCCTCAGAGTTTGGTCCTCCTCTCCTATTTAACATCTACATGAAATCATTGAGTGAGATCATCTGACGACCCAGGGTGAAGTATCAGCAATATACTTGTTGCTCACATACCTGCCTCCTAGCTATGTGTCAACAGCCCTGCCTGTGCTGTTCGAGGAGGTAGCCGGGCTGGCGGGGTTCCCCAGACTTATTGTCTTGGGGGACTTTAACCTACCGTCGCTCGGCAAAACCTCTGGGCTAGCGCAGGAGTTCATGGCCACCATGACAGCCATGGACCTGACTCTAGTAGTACAGGGTCTGACTCACAAGGGGGGGCATGCACCCGACATGGTATTCCTCTCTGAGCAACTGAGTAATGGTCTGAAACTAAGGGGCTTAGAAGTGTTGCCTTTGTCATGGTCAGACCATTTTCTATTGTGGCTTGACTTCCTGGCTCCAATCCTTCCTCGCAGGGAGGTGGAACCGACTAGGTGGTTCCACCCCAGACACCTGATGGACCCAGAGGGCTTTCAGAGGGCACTTGGGGTTATTCCAGATGCACTCGTCCACAGTTTGGCAGAGTCCCGTGCTGAGACCTGGAACAAGGCTGCAGTGGAGGCTCTTGACCGGATTGCGCTGTTGTGACCTCTCCGCGACACTAGACCCCGTAGAGCTCCATGGTTCAATGAGGAGCTCCGGGAGTTGAAACGCCAGAAGAGACGTCTAGAGAAGCGATGGAGGAAGAGTAAGTCCGAATCCGATCGAATACTTGTAAGAGCTCATATTAAGACTTACAAAGTGGTGCTCAAGGCGGTAAGATGCACGTATCATGCCGCCTTGATTGTATCAGCGGAATCTCGCCCAGCCACTCTGTTTAGGGTGACCCGCTTCCTTCTTAACCAGGGGGGAGTTGGGGAGCCGTTGCAGAGTAGTGCTGAGGATTTTAACACATTTTTCACTGATAAAGTCGCTCGGATCCAGGCGGACCTCGACTCCGATTGGATGACAGAGTCAACTGACAATGAATCAGTCGAGGTGACTGGGGCCCGTACTTGTCCATCTGTCTGGGAAGAGTTTGAACTGGTGACACCTGATGAAGTGGACAAGGCCATTGGAGCTGTGAGTTCCGCAACCTGCTTACTGGGTCCAGGAGATTGTCAATGCTTCTTTGGGGAGGGGGTCCTTTCTGGCTCCCT
This sequence comes from Erythrolamprus reginae, assembly GCF_031021105.1. Classification (NCBI taxonomy): domain Eukaryota; kingdom Metazoa; phylum Chordata; class Lepidosauria; order Squamata; family Dipsadidae; genus Erythrolamprus; species Erythrolamprus reginae. The sequence continues at coordinate 67,382,652 of NC_091963.1, forward strand.
ACAAGGAGGCACTTGTGCATCCCCTCCTCAAGAAGCCTTCCCTGTCTGGAATATTCCAAGTTGGGAGAACTTTATACATCATTAGATGAAAATTTTAAAAAAAGAGGGGTGACCACCTAGGTGAAAAAAGAATTAAAACCAAAAGAAATAAAAACAGATTCAAAAGGAAGATATATAATGACCGAAATTGAAATTAAAGGTGAGAAAGTACAAATGGTTAATATTTATGCCCCAAACCAAAAATTGAAACAATTTTACAAAAAACTACACGAAATTTTACTTCAAATTAACCCTGGAAACATCTGTATAATAGGCTACTACAATGGGATTGTGGATCCAAATATAGATCACAAGGCAGGAAATAAGAGTAAAATAAAAAGGGCCACCCTACCTATTACATTTAATAAAATGACAGAGGAACTAGATCTTACAGATATCTGGAGACTAACACACCCAAAAGAAAAACAATTCACTTTTTTCTCAGCGCCACACAACTCCTTTTCTAGAATAGATGTGGCATGGTTAAACAAAGGAATGTACAAAAAAATAAAATCAGTTGAGATAGAGCCAAACACGTGGGCTGACCATAACCCATTAAAGATCATATGGCAGGGAGAAAAGAAAGAATACAGAAGATGGTCGCTAAACACAAATCTACTTCAAGATGAAAATTACATAGAGATGATTAATAAAGAAATAAAATTATTCCTGGTGGAAAATAAAAAACAACCTACTTCAACACAAATACTCTGGGATACTCTAAAAGCATATACCAGAGGATTAACAATAGCATACACAGCCAAAAAAAAAAAAAGAAGAGAAGGAGGAATACAACCACTATATAAATAAAATTACTAACTTAGAAAAGAACCTCCAACAAGACCCAACAAAGAGTGAGATTTTAAAACTTTGGAGGGAAGCCAAATACAAAATAAATTCTATTGATCAACAAGAATGAATTAGAAATATAAAACAAACAAAACAAAATTACTTTGAAACAGCCAATAAACCAGGCAGATGACTCTCCCAAAAGATCAAAAAAGCAAAAAGTGATAAACTGATTTATCAACTATTAGACAAAAATGGAACAGTCCAGCATACCGAACAACAGAAAAAAGAAATAATACAGGATTACTATAAAAATTTATATAAGGAAGAAGTAATAGAAACCCCGATAATAACAAAATATATACTAGAGAACAATACACTACAAATAGATGATCTCGATAAACAAATGTTAAACAACAAAATAACCTTACAAGAAATTCAACAAAAAACAAAAAACAAAAAAGTAACAAATCCCCAGGCCTGGATGGCTTCCCAGGAGAATTTTATAAAAGGAACAAGGAAACATTTGAACCCATCCTATTGGAAATATACAACGAAATATTAGAACAGGCAAAAGTCCCAGATTCATGGAGAGAGTCATACATAACAATGATATTGAAAGAAGGATTAGATAAACAAGAAATACAGAATTATAGACCAATATCATTGTTGAACGCAGACTATAAGATCTTCATGTCGATACTAGCAGAAAGAACAAAAAAAATAAAAATAAAATTATTAACACGGATCAAAACGGTTTCTTACCATTTAGACAAATCTTAAATTGTACAAGGACGATACTGGACACCTTGGAGTATTGTGAAGCGCATCCAGGAAGGCACGTAACCCTTGCCTTCCTGGATGTGCAGAAAGCATTTGATAATGTCAGTTGGCAATACCTATCAGAATTAATTAGAGAATTAAAACTAGGCAATAAATTTGAAAACATCATTTGGAATATATATACTCTCCAATCGGCTAGGGCAATAATAAATAGTGATATGACAAATATAATTCCTATAGAAAAAGGAGTACATCAGGGTTGCCCAATGTCACCTCTTCTATTTATATTAACACAAGAATTACTATTAAACAAAATACAAAACAATAAAGAAATAAAAGGAATTAAAATAAAAAAGGAAACATATAAACTGCAGGCATATGCTGATAACGTAGTCTTTTTCCTGGAAGACCCTATAAATTCAGGCCCCGAGCTAATTAAAGAAATAGAAAGATTTGGTGAATTTTCAGGATTAAAAATTAATAAGCAAAAGACAATGCTCATGACAAAAAATATGACTTTAGGGCAGATCAAGAAACTGGAGGATGCTACAAATCTCAAAACCACAAAAAAGACTAAATGTTTGGGACTAACAATATCCAACAAAATTATATCCCTTAAGAAGGACAACTACGAGAAACTAGTACATGAAACAAAAAAAAAATTGGAAAAGTGGAAGGATTTACAATTATCAATGCTAGGCAGAATTGCGGTAATAAAAATGAATATTCTCCCAAAATTTCTTTATCTTTTCCAAACTGCCCAAAACAGAACAAAATTTTTTTAGGGAGATAAAGATTCATTTGGCAAAACAAAAAACCCAGAATCAAATTCTCATATCTCCAAGACAGTAAAAGTAGAGGAGGCCTCGGGCTCCCAGATTTAAAATTATATTATAATGCTGCTAGTTTAGTATGGATAAAAGAATGGATTAATCTTTCCAACAAAAGAATATTGATACTGGAAGGCCATGACCTATAGACAGGCTGGCATGCCCATCTCTGAAAAGATGAAAGGAAAATACAAACGACCTTTAATAAACACCTGATCAGAAAATCCCTATTAAAAACTTGGTACGAAATCCAAAAGAAACATTACACCAAAATTCCCAGATGGTTATCCACCATGGAAAGCCTTTGATAGGGGTTCCACATAAAGAGCTGATAGATAAATTAGTGAAGATTGGACTTAATCCCTGGATAGTTCAATGGATTTGCAGCTGGCTGAAGCGTAGACATCAGAGAGTTATTGTTAATGGCGAGTATTCTGAGCAGAGACAGGCTACAAGCGGTGTGCCACAAGGGTCTGCTCTGGGTCCTATTCTTTTTAATATGTTTGTGAGTGACATAGGGGAAGGTTTGGTAGAGAAGGTTTGCCTATTTGCCGATGACTCTAAAGTGTGCAATAGGGTTGATATTCCTGGAGGCGTCTGTAATATGGTAAATGATTTAGCTTTACTAGATAAATGGTCAAGGCAATGGAAATTGCAGTTTAATGTTTCCAAATGTAAAATAATGCACTTGGGCAAAAAGAATCCTCAATCTGAGTATTGTATTGGCAGTTCTGTGTTAGCAAAAACTTCAGAAGAGAAGGATTTAGGGGTAGTGATTTCTGACAGTCTCAAAATGGATGAACAGTGCAGTCAGGTGGTAGGGAAAGCAAGTAGGATGCTTGGCTGCATAGCTAGAGGTATAACAAACAAGCAGGAAGAGGGAGATTATGATCCCGCTATATAGAGTGCTGGTGAGACCATATTTGGAATACTGTGTTCAGTTCTGGAGACCTCACCTACAAAAGGATATTGACAAAATTGAACGGGTCCAAAGATGGGCTACAAGAATGGTGGAAGGTCTTAAGCATAAAACATATCAGGAAAGACTTAATGAACTCAATCTGTATAGTCTGGAGGACAGAAGGAAAAGGAGGACATGATTGAAACATTTAAATATGTTAAAGGGTTAAATAAGGTCCAGGAGGGAAGTGTTTTTAATAGGAAAGTGAACACAAGAACAAGGGGACACAATCTGAAGTTAGTTGGGGGAAAGATCAAAAGCAACATGAGAAAATATTATTTTACTGAAAGAGTAGTAGATCCTTGGAACAAACTTCCAGCAGACGTGGTTGGTAAATCCACAGTAACTGAATTTAAACATGCCTGAGATAAACATATATCCATCCTAAGATAAAATACAAAAATACTATAAGGGCAGACTAGATGGATCATGAGGTCTTTTTCTGCCGTCAGTCTTCTATGTTTCTATGTTTCTATGGAAGCTATTATTTATCCAAATTTGATAGACCCAACCAAGACCCTAAACTATGCAGATATTTTACACCCAAACGGGGATTTAAAAACTGAACAAGAGTTAGAATCACAAAATTACAAGATAGATTGGTGGACCTATGCACAAATAAAATCCAGATACAACAAAGATAAACAAGCACCTGGCATTGAAACTTCCACCAAAATCCTAGATAAAATTTTGATAGGGCAGGAGAACACACAGATCACTAAAATTTACCAGCTACTCCTTGAACAAGAAAGAATAAAAGACATAGTCAAAAACCCCATGACAGCCTTGGCCAAAAATGTCCAATATGATATACACCTAGCGGACTGGGAGAGAACATGGAACACAATATCCAAAATCACACTGTCAGCAGCATACAAGGAAAATTTCTATAAACTTATTTACAGATGGTATATGCCCCCATCGAGGCTAGCGAAGATTTACCCAACTTTACAAGACACCTGCTGGAAATGTAAAAAACAAAAAGGTTCCTTTTTTCACATGTAGTGGTCCTGCCCCAAAATTCAAAAAATATGGAAAACAGTTCACAGATGGCGCATAGAAATCACTAACGAGGAGATAGAATACACTCCAGAAGGTATGCTTCTAGGAATTTGGAAAAGACACTATTCTAAGCAAACACTTTTTCTTATGACTCACATAAATACTGCAGCTAGAATGTCGCTAGTGCAAATGTGGAAAAATGAACAGACCCCATCGGAGAGTTTAATTATTGACAAAATATATAGATGTGTAGAGATGGATGAAATTACAAACTCAGTTAAGGGAATTAAAAGAAAAGAATTAAAACGAACATGGTACAAATGACACAAATGGATTCTAAAGAAAAACTAAAAATGTAACAATGCAAAGTATCAGTATATATAGAAAGAATAACAAATACCTTATAATATTAATAGAAACAAAGTACAAGCATTTTCTTTCTTTTCTTCTATGTTAAAAATGTGTTCTACTTATGGTATTTATATTGGAATGTATACAATTTTATAGAAGAGATAGGGAAATGAATGATATATACAAAAGATAATTGAAATGAAATGAAATAAGATTTGTAAAACCCAAACGAAACATGTGAGAAATATTTTCAAAAACAATAAAGAAACTTTTCCAAAATAAAAAAAGAAGCCTTCCCTGGACCCAGCCATTCTCAACAACTATCGTCCAGTCTCCAACCTTCCCTTTATGGGGAAGGTTGTTGAGAAGGTGGTGGGGCTCCAGCTCCAGCTGTCCTTGGAAGAAGCCGATTATCTAGGCCCTCAGCAGTCAGTATTCAGGCCCGGCTACAGCACTGAAACTGCTTTGGTCGCGTTGATGGATGATCTCTGGCAGGCCTGGGAAAGGGGTTTATCTTCTGTTCTGGTGCTTCTTGACCTCTCAGCGGCTTTCGTTACCATCGACCATGGTATCTTTCTGCGCCGGCTGGAGGGGTTGGGAGTGGGAGCACTGTTCTTCAGTGGTTCTCCTCCTACCTCTCCGGTCGGTCGCAGTCGGTGTTAGTGGGGGGTCAGAGGTCGACCTCTAGGCTTCTCCCTTGTGGGGTGCCTCAGGGGTCGGTCCTCTCCCCCCTGTTATTTAATATCTGCATGAAACCGCTGGGTGAGATCATCCAGGGGCATGGGGTGAGGTATCATCAGTATCCTGATGATACCCAGCTTTACATCTCCACCCCATGTCCAGTCAACGAAGCAGTGGAAGTGATGTGCCGGTGCCTGGAGGCTGTTGGGGTCTGGATGGGTGTCAACAGACTCAAACTCAACCCTGATAAGATGGAGTGGCTGTGGGTTTTGCCTCCCAAGGACAATTCCATCTGTCCGTCCATCACCCTGGGGGGGGACTATTGACCCCCTCAGAGAGGGTCCGCAACTTGGGCGTCCTCCTCGATCCACAGCTCACACTAGAGAACCATCTTTCAGCTGTGGCGAGGGGGACTTTTGCCCAGGTTCGCCTGGTGTACCAGTTGCAGCCCTATATGGACCGGGACTCACTGCTCCCAGTCACTCATGCTCTCATCACCTTGAGGCTCGACTACTGCAACACTCTCTACATGGGGTTACCTTTGAAGAGTGTTCAGAAACTTCAAAACATTCAAAATGCAGCTGCAAGAGCAATCATGGGCTTCCCTAGGTATGCCCACGTAACACCAACACTCCGCAGTCTGCATTGGTTGCCGATCAGTTTCCAGTCACAATTCAAAGTGTTGATTATGACCTATAAAGCCCTTTATGGCATGAGACCAGAATATCTCCGAGGCCGCCTTCTGCCGCACGAATCCCAGCGACAGGTTAGATCCCACAGAGTTGGCCTTCTCCAGGTCCCATCAACTAAACAATGTCGTCTGGCGGGACCCAGGGGAAGGACCTTCTCTGTGGCGACCCCAACCGTCTGGAACCAGCTTCCCCCCAGTGATTAGGATTGCCCCCACCCTCCTTGCCTTTTGCAAATTTCTTAAAACCCACCTCTGCCGTCAGGCATGGGGGAACTGAGACATCTCCCCCTGGCCTATATAGTTTATGTATGGTATGCTTGTGCTGTATGTTTAAAAAAAAAATTATAATGAGTTTTTAGATATTTTTTAAATATTAGATTTGTTTATTGTATACTGTTTTATTGTTGTTCTGAGCTGCCCCAAGTCTTCGGAGAGGGGCGGCATACAAATCTAATTAATAAATATAAAGTAATTAATTAATTAATTAATTAATTAATAAGTATGTTGATGACATCCAGTTATATATCTCCTCTTCATGTCAGTTCAGTGAAGCAGTGGATATGATGTGTCAGTGCCTGGAGGCTGTGAGGGTCTGGATGGTAATTAACAGGCTCAGACTTAACCCTGACAAGACCGAGTGGCTGTGGGTACTGCCTCTGAAAGATTATGTCAACTGTCCATCTTTGGTTCGGGGGGGGGGGGGGATTAGGGTGTCCTCTTAGACTCACAGCTAAGATTAGACCAATATCTGACAGCTGTAGCTAGGGGGACTTTTGAACAGGTTCGCCTAGTGCACAGATTGCAGCCCTACTTGGATCAGAAGGGTCTTCTCGTGGTCACTCATGCCTTATTACCTCACATTTAGATTATTGCAATGCGCAATAGACTACAGTTGGTCCAGAATGCAGCTGCGCAAGCTGTTATGGGTGCACCTAACTACACCCATTTTACACCAGTCCTCCTCTGACTGCATTGGCTCCTGATTGGTCTCTGGATGCAATTCAAGGTGTTGGTCATTACCTTTAAAGCCCTACATGGCTTACAGCCAGACTATCTTCAAGACCACCTTCTACCATATAGCACCCAGTGACCGATAAGTGCCCACAGAGTTGGTCTTCTCCGGGTCCCATCAGTTAAGCAGTGTCAGCTGGTGGTCTGCAAGGGAGGGCTTCTCTGTGGCTGCTTCAACTCTCTGGAGCCAGCTATCTCCTGAGATCCAGACCAACTTCACCCTATTGGCCTTCTGGAAAGCTATAAAGACCTGGCTTTTCCAACAGGCCTGGGGCCGTTGATCGGATGGTGCACCATCGAGATCCGGCCATAAATGGTATCTATGGTTTTTTAATGGTTGGTTTTAAATTGTTTTTAGAAGTTTTAATATTTTTTGTATATTTTAATTTTTGGTTGTGAGTCATCTAGAGTCTCTAGGGAGATGGATGGCATATAAATTGAATAAATAAAATAAATAAATGTTTATCCAGGAAGTCTCTGAATTTAATACCAAGCAGCTCAGTCCCTTTCTTTGATACATGCAAACCATCTCTTTTGTATAGTTTTTCATTAGACCAGCAGCAGACACTATGATTAATAATATTAAAACCTTTCCTTTTACATCACTCCTTTAGCCACACGTTAAACTATAGTACACGTTAGTCTTTTCCTTTTTGTTCGTATTATACTGATAAAACCTCTGAAAACATAAGCCTACAACATATACTATTAAGTCCATACCCCAAGCTCAGAAAGTTGTTCTGCATAGAAAATATATTTTTGGGAACAGATCATTTGTGCCAAAATATATAATAGCATTAACATCACAGTCCTTACTGGCATTCTTGACTATCTTAAGAATATATCTCTTGTCTCTGCTAGCAGTAGTACATGGCAGACGCCTGACTTTTTTCAAAACTTCCATAATCTTTCCTAAATTTACATTTCTTACAATTGGCTTATCTTTTTAGATACCTTGCTGTTCTTGTGTGACTGATGTGTAATACTTGATTTACACCTTCCCCTTTCCAAAATAAGTTCTTCATCTCAGACCACGATCCCCTGCTTATTTGAGTTATCATGATCACAACTACCTTGATCTATTAAGATCAGCAAGGGCACTATATCTGTTATGCTAGATCCAGTGGCGGGCTATCATTCCGGGCCGGGAGCGTTCATGCGTGCCTGTGCCAGGAGCGCAAATGTGCCCACCGCATGCGCAGAAGCCAAATGTCACACGAAAACAGGGTGTAATTTCTGGGTTTTTCCACATGCATGGAAGCAAAAAGACCCAGAAAATGGGCAGAAGAGCTGCCAGTCATTCTGACGTGACCAGCAAAACAAAGTAAGAACTGCTGGCCTGCACTCGTCCATTCACCTGCATGGCACGGTGGAGGGGCAAGCTGGCAGGGCTGCCGCTAGTGGCAGAGTGGGCAGCCACTTGTGACAGCTCTGGGGGGCGCTGGGGGCTTGCGGCATGGTGGGGGCTCATGGCACGGTGGAGGGGTGAGCCAATGGAACAGCTGCTCACCGCAGAGCAGGCAGGCCACTTGTAGTGATGCCGGGGGCGGCACGGGCTCATGGCGCAGTGGTGGGGCGAGCAGCTGCTCTGTTGGTTTGTCCCTCCACTGTGCCACAAGCTCCCACTGCGCCCCCTGGCACCACCACAAGTGGCCTGACTGGTCTCCGGTGAACGGCTGCTCCATTGGCTCACCCATATGCCGCGCTGTGAACCCTGCCATGCCGTGAGCCTCTGGTGCCACCAGAAGCGGTCTGCCTGCTTTGCCGTGAGCGGCTGCTCTGTCGGCTCACTCCTCCACCACATCATGACCCTCTACCACACTCCGAATCCTCGCTGCGCCCCTCGCCCTTCCACCATGCCGCGGCCTTTACCTTGCTCTCAATCTCCTGCAAGTCGATGGGCCATGGCGCAGGAAGCAGGAAGGGTGGCCCCAAGCTCCAGCTGCGTGGCCTGCTCTGTGGTCTTCTACGTGCTTTCTGTTTGAATTGGACTACTTTTGAAAGAGTCCCAAAATAAGGGAGGTGACTTCCGATCCACTCCAGGCTCTTTAAGCATCGGGGAAAGTGGCTAAAACTAAATAGTGTGCTTTGGATTCACTGTGAACTCTCTTCTTGCCTGCTGCATGTTTATGCAACCTCTGGACTAAAAACATTGTTTATTACTATTTGTTGAATACTGTTGCTGTATTGTTACAAATTAGTGAAGCTACTTTAAAAGCAAACTATTCTTTCTTCTTCCAACCTTCTTGCTGATTTTTCTGCAACCCAAAGGAGCCGTTAACGTTCCAATTCCTGCTACAAAGCAATAAACTCCTGAGACCTAGGATCTAGTATCAAGTCAAACAGTAGCAATAAACAAACAAGTTTTTTTACCATACGCTCAAACTATCCCTGAACATGCCAGTCAAAAAGCCACCAAGCAAACAATCTGGAAAGCAATAGCAACCCAAAAGAACCCAGTACATGTTTTAAATGCAATGCTACCATAAACGATGATGAAGGGTGCAAGAAATGTCACATATGCATCAAATCAGCTCATCACACCTGCCTCAATATAATAAACAGATAGCCATCTTTTTACAAGAAAATTCTTCATTTCCATATATATGTCCATCCTGCTCTCCTAAACTAGATAATCTATTACCATGCCTGACCGGATCCATATCCCAGAAGCAACCACAAAAATCCAATAAGCACACCTTGAAAACCTTGAACTACGTCTTACATCCATGGAGAAAAATATCCAAGCACTGAAATATGCAAACCCATCAAATCAAATACCCTACACCACTCCACCACCACCTGTTTACACTCCACCAAAACCACCTCCACTACCACAAAGACCTACCAACTCAACCACTGATATCGCCACCCTAGTCAAAGATGCCATGGAGCACGAACAAAAACGTCAGAATGCAATCCTTTTCGGTCTAGAAGAAAATGATAAACCTGACATAGCAAAGATACAGAACATCATCTGCAACCATCACACACAAACCATTGCCCCTGAAGATATCATAAAAGTTACCAGAGATGGCCCTGAGCACAGATATAGCAATGGTTAAGTGCCCCCCACCTCGATTCTGCAGAGTGGTATGCAAAAATGAGCCCACCAAACAACAATTCATGAAGACCATAAACTTCATTGCCAGAAACAATACTAATTACAACAAACTGAGATCCACACAGGATCTATCTCTCCTACAATGTATCTGCTCTCATGAACTATGGGCAGAACTTAAGAGATGACTGGATCTTGGAGAAACAAATTTATACATAGATTACCATGGTAAACGCATCAAAATCAAGACCCACAATCCATCCTACATCTTCCAACCTACCATCCCTCAACAACAAATCGACATCCCAAGTACCACCAATCAACAATAGGAAAGCGTGCCCCGTACTTTCTTAATCCAACCCAAAACCAATCTCGAATACAAAATCAATCTCAAATTTAAATTAATCAATTCAAGAAATGTAGTTAACAAGATGTCTGAATTCCTCCTCCTACTAGACACTGACATCTTCAATATTATTTTTGTCTGTGAAACATGGTTAAATGGCCCTCTCTGGACAGGGAGTCTCTACTCACAGTCACTCATGCCCTTACCACCTCGAGGTTCGATTATTGTAATGCTCTCTACACAGGGCTACCTTTGAAGAGTGTTCGGAAACTTCAAATCATCCAGAATGCAGCTATGCGAGCAGTTATGGGCCTTCCAAGGCGTATCCATATTTCTCCATCACTCTGCGGACTGCATTGGTTGCCGATTGGTTTCTGGACTCAATTCAAAGTATTATTTATTTATTATTTATTTATTTATTTATTTATTTATTTATTTATTTATTTATTTATTTATTTATTGGACTTTTATGCCGACCCTCTCTGAGGACTCGGGGTGGCTCACAATATATGATAAAACAATACATAACATTTCAGGTCCAATTAATTAAATATATAATCTAAAATTAAAAACCCTAAAAAACCAGTCATTCTCATTCAATCAGTTTCTCTCAGTCTATTCATCGGCCAGGGGGCAAGAATCTAATGGCCTCAGACCTGGTGACAAAAGTGAGTCTTGAGACTCCAACTGGTTATGATCTATAAAGCCCTACATGGTATCGGACCAGATTATCTCTGGGACCGCCTTCTGCTGCATGAGTCCCAATGACTGGTTAGGTCCCACAGAGTCAGCCTTCTCCGGGTTCCATCAGCTAGACAATGTCATTTGGTGAGACTTATAGGAAGAGCCTACTCTTTGGGGGGGGCTGACCCTCTGGAATCAGCTCCCCCCAGAGATTTGCATTGCCCACACCCTCCTCGCCTTCCATAAAAGTTTAAAGACCTATCTGTGCCACCACGCTTGGGGGCATTAGACCCTAGCCTCATGGCTGACAAGTGTAGAATGTCTTGCAGTGTGAATGGGAATGAATGAATTTAAATGTTATTATTTAGATAGCCGGCAGAACATGTATATTGTTTATTGTTTTGATATGTTGTGAGCCGCCCTGAGTTCTTGAAGGGGGCAGCATACAAATCCAATAAATAAATAAATAATAAATGCATCCTACCCCGACTCCATCATCATATCAAGAAATTATCTTGTCTTCCGGTTCGACTGAGAATCCCACAAAGGAGGCGGAGTAGCTATATTCTATAAAAAATCACTAAACCTAAAAAATATCCAAGTTGTAAATGATCTTACCCTCCCTGAAATCATAATCTGTGATCTATCCCTAAATGCCACACTTCACTTCCTACTTTGTTGGGTTTTTTTTTAATAAAATTTTTTATTAATTTTTTTTAAAATAAACAGACACACATACAAACATTAAACATAAAGTGGGGGTACATTTCCCCCGCTTCTCTTGAAAGTGTAGATTCAAATACAGAAAAAGAATACATATTTGAATATATGTTGAATATTAAAAAGTCTAGTAAATTAGGGTTAAAATTTTCAAAATCTTAAGTACTATGCATATATAAACTAAAGTTCTTAATATATTGCTTATACATAAACTAATGTACCATAATCATCAAACAATACATTTAATCTAATTTTAACTACTATACGTGTATAAACCAAAATTCTTTATATATGGCTTATACATAAACTAATATACCATAATCATCAAACAATACATTTAAACTAATTTTAACTACTATACGTATATAAACCAAAATTCTTAATATGTTGCTTGTACATAAACTACTATACCATAATCATCAAAAAATACATTTAAACTAATATTAACATTGTTATCACCTAGATAAAAACAAATACAAAAGATTAACTAAAAATAAATTTGTATATCTTATTTTTTCTTGTCTATCCATTTATAAACATTGTTCCATGTTTCATAGAATTTAGTATCTTCTTGATCATTTAATCGTCTTGTCATCATATCCATTTCAGCGCAATCTAATATTTTAGCTATAACTTCTTCTTCCTTGGGGATTTCTTCCCCCTTCCAGTTTTGCGCATATATTATTCTAGCCGCAGTTAGTATGTGTATAATTAAGTAAAGAATTTCTTTCTTATAAGTCTGGTTGGTAATTCCTAATAGGTAAAATTCCGGGGTATTTTCTATATCTTGCTTTACTATTTCTTTTATTATTTTCTCTATCATCTTCCAGTATATTTTAGCTTTACCACATGTCCACCATTGATGGTAATAAGTTCCTATTTCGTTCTTACATTTCCAACATAGTGGGGATGTTTTGGGAAACATTTTTGCTATCCTATTTGGTGGGAGATGCCACCTGTAGAACATTTTAATTTGGTTTTCTTTTAATGAGACTGATTTGGTCATTTTCCAGTTACTAATCCAAACTTTCTCCCATGTGTCTATATCTATTTCCTTGCCAATATTTCTGAACCATCTTATCATAGTGTCTTTTAAAGTCAACTCTATATTTTTATGAGCAATGAGGAATTTATATATTTTACCTATCATTTTTGTTGGATTGGTAGTAATTAGATTACTTAGCAAATTTTTACTTTTATTAAAAATATAAAAAGTTTTATCCTTCTGGTATCTAGATCAAATCTGGGCGTAATGCCACCAGTCTATTGTTATCCCTCCTTCTTGTAATTTAATCCTAGATTTTAACTTCATCTGGTCATTTAGTAATTCTTTATATCTAAAAGATATTTTCTTGTCTTTTATAGACTTCGGATGTGTTATTGCTTCTAGGGGGGCAAGCCGTTCTGGGATATTTAGAAAGTGATTTTTCCTTATGTCTTTCCAAACCTCTAATAGATACTTCCTTAATGTATGTCTTTTAAAATATGAGTGGTTTTTTTCCTTATCGTACCATATAAATGCGTGCCATCCAAGCATAAGATCATGTCCTTCTAGATTTAATATTCTTTTGTTCTCTAGAGTTATCCAATCTCTAACCCATGTTAATGCGGCAGCCTGGTAGTATAATTTCCAATTTGGAAGGCCAAATCCTCCTCTTTCTTTGATATCTTCTAGACAATTTATTTTTATCCTTGCTTTTTTCCCTTGCCATATAAATTTTTTAACTAGATTTGTCAAAGTTTTAAAGAAGATTCCCCCTGGATTTATTGGAATTACCTGGAAGAGAAATAAGACCTTGGGTAAAATATTCATCTTAATTGTTGCCACTCTTCCTAGAAATGATATTTTCAGGTTATTCCACATTGCTAAATCTTTTTTAATTTCTGTTAGTAATTTTGTATAGTTATCATTTTTTAATGTTATTGTTTTCGCTGTTAAATTTATTCCTAGGTATTTTACTTTTTTAACAGTCTTTATTCCAGAAATGCTTTCTAATTTGGTTTCTTGTGTTTTGCTCATATTTTTAGTTTAAAAATGTGTTTTACTTTTGTTTATCTTTAAACCTGCTACCTTTCCATATTGTTCAATAGCTTGCAGTAATGTGGGGACTGTTGTTATCGGTTCTTCAATTATAAATGTTAAATCATCTGCAAAGGCTTGGACTTTATAAGTTTCATCTCCTACAGTTAAACCTTTTATTTTAGGATCTGCTCTTATTTTAATTAATAGAGTTTCAAGAATCATAATAAATAGCAATGGTGATATAGGGCAACCTTGACGAACTCCCTTATTTATCTCAAGTTTTGGTAGCTGGTTATTGTTCAATATTATATTGGTTGTTTGTTTTGAATAGATAGTATCTATTAAATTAACAAATTTTGGGCCAAATCTCATTTTATTTAATTGCATTTTTATAAATATCCAATTGACGTTGTCAAAGGCCTTTTGGGCATCTAGGAACATTAAGGATGCTGTCTTACCTGGATATTGTTCATAGTACTCTAGTGTATTTATAACTGTTCTGAGGTTATTTTTAATTTGTCTCCCTGGTAGAAACCCATTTTGATCTTGGTGTATTATTCCATTTATGACTCTTTTAAGTCTGTCTGCATAAATAGCAATAAATATCTTGTAGTCTACATTTAATAATGATATAGGCCTGTAATTTTTAATTTTTTCTGGGTCTGTGCCCAGTTTGTGTATTAAAGTTGTTAGTGATTCTGACCAAGATTTAGGAATTTTACCCTCGAGTCTACATAGATTGAAGGTTTCTAACATGTGATTTCTTATTGTTTCATTTTCTATTTTATACCATTCTGCCGGTATGGCGTCTGGGCCTGTGGCCTTATTATTTTTCTGTTTTTTAATTATTATTAGGAGTTCTTCCATTGTTATTGGTCCATCCATGCTGGCCTGTTGGTCCTCTGTTATTTGTGGTAATTTTGAAGATTGTAAATAGTTAAAGACTTCATCTTCGCTAATATTATCTTTTGCATATAAATCTTTATAAAAATTATACACAATGTCTGCCTTTCCTTCTGTATCATATTTTATTATACCATCTTTGTCTTCTAGTTTTTTAATTAATTTTGATTGTCTCTGTTTTCTAAGTTTATATGCTAGCCATCTGCCTGGTTTGTTTGCATGTTCAAAATAGTGTTGCTTTGCTCTTTTAATTTTTTCAGTTATCTGATTTTGTTCTATAATTCTAATTTTATGTTTAATTACATTTATTTCTGTTTTTAAATCTCTATTCTTAATGTGTTGCTGCGATAAAAATTCTAATTGTTTTAATTCATTTATTAATTGTACATACTTTAATTTGTTTTCCTTGTTATATTTTGCTGTGTAGGATATTGTTAATCCTCTTATATAAGCTTTAAGTGTATCCCATAAATTTTGTGGAGTGGTGTCTGAATTTTTATTAATTTCAAAAAATATTTTTAATTCTTTTTCAATCCAATCCTTATATTTCTTATCATTTAGAATGTTTCTATTCATCCGCCAGTTATTCTGTTTACTGTTCATTCTCATGGAGACCACTATTGGATTGTGATCAGCCCATGTATTAACATCTATCTCGACCTCTTTTATTTGTTCTGCAACCATTTTTGGTGCCCATAGCATGTCTATTCTTGTCCAAATTTTGTGGGGGTTGGAGTAGAAGGTATATTGTCTCTTGTGAGGGTGTCTTTCCCTCCAGATATCATTTAATAATAGTTCCGCTTTCATTTTTTGAAAAGTACTAGGTAGCAAATTCCTTCTTGTTTTTTTACTTTTTTTCCTTTTATTATTACCTCCCCCCCCGAATGGTCTAATTGTCTGTTCGTAATAGCATTAAAATCACCAATTATTAATACATTTTCAATAGCTAGTTCTATTATTGTTTGGTGTAAATTTTTGTAGAATGTCATTTGATCTTCATTAGGGGCATAGATAGAAACAATAACTAGAGGTCTAGGTTCAATATCAACTTGTACAATCAATATTCTACCCTCATTATCCTTAAATATTTGTTTGGAATTTATAGAATTCTCAACATACATCACTACTCCTCTTTTTTTTTGATCTGCTAATGCAGCATACATTTTTCCAATTTTGGGATTCAACAGTAATTTTTGGTTATTTTTTTAAATATGTACTTCTTGTAATATTGCAATTTGAGCATTTTGATTTCTAATTTTAGAAAAGATTTGTTTCCTTTTCCTTGGTTCATTAAGTCCATTGACATTTACAGAAAAGATTTTTAAATCTTTACTTATTGTCATTTAGTAGGTTTTTTGGTTTCTCGCTGAGGTTGAACTCTTCTGGCACCTTGGTCCTGCTCTATTGTCTGAGCAGTAGCCCCCAGATCTTCTTCTTGTTGGATTACTCGTTTTTCCCCTGGTTGCTGTTGTACTGGTTGTTGTTGGACCGCTTGTTGTTTAGTTGTGTAGTCCAAATGGCTGATGCCACTGTTTTCAAAGAAGTACATAGCTTGGTCTACATTTTCCAATTTGTATCTTGTAGAACGCCAAGTCAGAGATAGGCCTTGTGGAATAAGCCAACGGAAAGTTATATTTTCTTTAATCAAAATTCTAGTTAGAAAGTGATAGTCTCTTCTGCTTTCTCTGACACTTCTTGGAACTTGTTTTAATATTTTTATTTCAGTTCCTTGATGTTGGAGTTTGGAGTTTCTTGACCAGTGGAGTATGTCATCTC
This sequence comes from Erythrolamprus reginae, assembly GCF_031021105.1. Lineage (NCBI taxonomy): Eukaryota > Metazoa > Chordata > Lepidosauria > Squamata > Dipsadidae > Erythrolamprus > Erythrolamprus reginae. The sequence continues at coordinate 67,399,303 of NC_091963.1, forward strand.
GCAAAGCTTTTCTTGTGAACTTGATGTGTATCTCTCTCGAGAGGTTGTGGCGACGAATGTAGCTATTCGAAGTTCTGTAAACTTCATCGATTTCTTTCAGTAGTGCTGTGGGATCCTCTTGGAGTATTCCTCCAATAGTTTCAGCCATAGTCATTTTTAAATCTTCATCTTTTTCCTCTTTTATATTCTGAAATCTTAGCCCATACGAAGCACGTTGCATCTCCAACTGCGTGATTGATTCATCATATCTTCTATATCTTGCATCAGCTCTCCCTTCAAGGTAGTCCATTCTTTTTTCAGTTTTGTCAGACTTCTCTTCCACTTTTTTAACTCGGTCATCACTTTCTTGTAATGTTTGTTGCATCTACTTTATCTGGTCTTTCATCTCTCCCATGTCAACTTTCAATTGAGCCATCTCCGTTTTAAATTCTGCCAACTCTGATTTTATAGCATCTCTTTGTTGTGTTGCGTCCTCTTTTATAACCTCTCGTTGTTGGGTTGCATCTTCTTGAGATTTAAACATAAAGTCTTTCAAAGTATTTAGGGTTTCTTGTAGTGTTGCAAAGTTGGACTGCATTGTTTTGTCTTTGTCTTTTTCCTTGGTAGACATGGTTAGCACCTGGTGCGACGGGGAAGGATGCGGTGACCCTTGTGGGGAGGGAATTGTTGCTGTAGTTTGTTTTTTGACCGTTTTAACAAAGGTTGAGGTACTTGACATTATCAAATTTGAATCCACTATTTGAAATTTAAAATTACTTTCAATTTATATGTAGTGAAAGGAAAAGAATTCCTACAAATTCCAAATCTGTTCAATTTATCTTGTTAACAATTTCCCTTCAAATATAACTATATATATCAATCAAATTACTAACAAAATTCAAAATATATTGTTATTTTTAAAACTTTAAATATGCAATACCAAAAAGAACCAGGTGTAAAACTTTTAAAAATAAGAAAAAAATAAGAGCTGGAAAGAAATAGTCTGCTAAGAGGACAGAATAGATGGGGAAAAAAATTAACTATTCACAAAAAATAGAAGGGAGCATAGAAAAAGAAAAGGAAAGGGAGAGAGGAGAGAAGAGAGAATTAGTGAAAAGAGTGGAGAAAATTATTCTAGGGGAAGGAAAAAAGAAGGAGGTGGTATTTTAATTCCACTAAAAAAGAGCAGGAAACCAAGGTTTATTAACAATGCATATGTTTCAAATCAATTTTCTTTTGAAAATAGCAGTACACAGAAAAAAAAAGAAAAAGAAAAGAAACTAAAAGAGACCAGGGAGGAAAATAGTTATTCAAAAGACAAAATATCAATATTTATGTACTTATGTTCTTCTTATAAGTCGAGTAGTTATGCTGGGAAGTAAGGGTTGTAAATCCAAGTGTCAAAAGATAAAGTTATATTTAGTTCCAATTTCAAATTCAAAGGCAAAGTCAAGTTAAGGGTTTTCGTTTGCTTAGAATAAAGTAAGTTTATTTTCCAAGTTCAAGACAAAAGTAGAGAGGCAAATCCTAAGATGGAGTCAGGTTAAGTTTCGTACAGCAAGGCAGATGTTGAAAAGTTCTCAGCAAATAATCCAAAAACGATCAGCAAGTAATCCAAATGCGTTAATCCAGAAGTGAATAATCCAAAAGAAAGGTTGAAAAGACTCTTTGTGATCTAATATTTCAGTTCCTTTTATTTTCCATTTATTTTCGAATTATTGCGTTATTTCGTTATTGTAAAAAATCAACAAGGTAAGAAGTAAGGCAGCAAAGCTGTGTTCCTCCGCTGTCAAAATTTAAGCCCGGAACACTATAATTTTAACGATCTAAAAAGAACGAATTCCAATCATCATTACAGATTTCCTTTAGCAATTTTGATTTGCTATATAGTCATATCAAATTTAAATTATTTTATTAATCCATAAAGTAAGGAAAATATTTTTTAAGTTCCAAAGTTCAAGTTCAAAATGGAAAAAACGAAAGTGAGAAAATTAGATTCGGCTGTTATTTTGCGGATGAATCCAGAAGGAAAAAAAAACCTTTCACCTTCGCCTTATTGAAAAAAACTTTCACTTAAAACTTTCGCTGCGATCAAATCTTCTGTTTTTAAACGTGGAACGAAAAAAGAGGTTTTTTTACCTTAGGTCTTTTTATCTGTTGTATTCCTTTTCAGTCGGATAAGTTGCAATAATTTCACTTTCTTAAACTTTTTCTTGCTTCCCGCTGGGTGAGGGGAGAGTGCACTGGCCGAATCTTCCTAAGCAAGGAAGATCGGTTCTCCCTTCTCTGAAGCTGCGGGGCGAACCGCTGCCTCCGGAGCTTCAGCGACGGCTCCTCGGACAGAGGGGAGCCCCATGTTCTGGGATCGGGCCATCCGAGCCCGATCCGATCGCAATTTGCGATCTTCGGAGGGGTAGAAGGGATCTCGGGGCAGAGCGCTGCTGAAGAGATCCCGCTGCGGTCTCCTCCAGACCGGAAGTCTTCACTTCCTACTTTGTTACAGAGCCCTTGACTACATCACCCATGCAAACAAATTAATCTCACTACTATTGTGGGCTGCCTCTGGCCCATATACTTTTTTCTTCCTTGGTGACCTCAACCTACCCCACATTAACTGGATCCTAAACTACGAGACCTATCCATACTACCCTGTACAATGCTGTTACCAATCTGGGACTCGACCAACTAGTAACAAACAATACTAGACTCAACAGTTGCCTAGACCTCGTATTCTGCAACAGCAAAAGCGCAATTTATGAACTACAAATAAAAGAACCATTTTCCAACAGCGACCACAGTATGATTAACTTCAACCTCAACCTACGCCACTCCAAGATTCACCCTAATAATGCGACACCCAAGTACAATTTTTAAAAAGTTAACTATGAACTCATAGACACCGATCTATCAATTCTTGACTGGCAAACTCTATTCTCTGGCTGTAACACTGCCAATGACCTTTACAACATATTGTTACTCGGTCAAAAGAATTATCAGACTACATATATCTCTAATAATTACCATATGCAAGAAAAACAACCTACCCATCTCAATAAGAAAACTACAAACAAACAAAAAAATCTCTCTGGCAGAAAAACAAAAAAAGTCATGTAGCCAATTTCAAAATCTGCTACAAAAACATATGCCACCAAATAAAGAAAGAATGCTTCAACTACCATAGCAAACAAGAGAAAAACCTCCTGTGCGCCAAATACAATCGCGCCTTCTACAACTTTGCAAATAACAAATTCAAGGACTCAAGACCCATCCCACCACTAAAAGGGCACAACAACAAAGGGCACAACAACAAACAATGCTATGATGAATCAACCAAAGCTAACCAATATTGGCCAAGTGTGATTGGACACACAAGGAATTTATCTTGGTGCATATGCTCTCAGCGTACATAAAAGAAAAAGATACATTTGTCAAGAATCATGTGGTACAACACTTAATGATTGTCATAGGGGTAAAAATCTTAGGATACAAGCAACAAGTTACAGTCATACAGTCCTAAGTGGGAGGAAAAGGATGATAGGAATGATGAGAAAAACTAGTAGAATAGACGTGCAGATTTAATAAAGTCTTACAGTGCTGAGGGAATTGTTTGTTTAGTAGAGTGATGCTGTTTGGGGAAAAAACTGTTCTTGTGTCTAGTCTTGGTGTGCAGTGCTCTGTAGCGATGTTTTGAGGGTAGGAGTTGAAACAGGATGCGAAGGGTCAGTAAATATTTTCCCCACCCTCTTTTTGATTCGTGCAGTATACAGGTCCTCAATGGAAGGCAGGTTGGCAGCAATTGTTTTTTCTGCAGTTCTGATTATTCTGTGAAGTCTGTGTCGATCCTGTTGGGTTGTAGCACCAAACCAGACAGTTATAGAGGTACAGATGACAGACTCAATGATTTCTCTGTAGAACTGTACCAGCAGCTCCTTGGGCAGTTTGAGCTTTCTGAGCTGGCGCAGAAAGAACATTCTTGTGCTTTTTTGGGGTGTGTGAATTTTTTTAAAAAAATTCTCCAATCACATGTACAGAAAAAAAGATACCATTAATTTCAAATTAATTTACAATATAACATTTTTACAATTTTCCGTATACATAGATTAAATCAATGCCACCTCCTGACGATTTAACATCTGAACCAAAAATAATTATTCCAATTCCTCATATGATTAAAAAAAATTTCAAAAGAACTGTATACATTTTAGGCTGTTCCTATTCTTAATCACATCGAATTAATTAGATCAAAATGTTTAAATTTTCTCAAAAATCTCCTTTATCAATTTTCATATATACTTTAAACCCTCTTCCATAATAAATGCCCTTTAAAATAAAAGAAAAAAAAGAACCTAAAGGAAAAAGAAAAGGAGCAAATATTTCCAATTATCTCCAACACGGTATTTAAATTACTATTAAAAAAATAGCTAAAACATATATAAAGGGGGCAGGAAAAAAAAGGGAGAACCCACCATATAGTATATCCCAAATATCGCCAAATTAATTGTTGTGGTTGGCTCTGGCCCAGCCCCTGCCCCAAGGAATGTGGAGGTGGATGCAGGGGAAACATCAACATAGGCCTGTTTTATTGCCGACAGAGGCAGGTAGTGCAGTTTCCTTGGACGAAGAAGAAGGTGGGGGTGACTTGGAAGAGGGGGGCTTGGCACACAGCCTAGAAAGCCAATCTCCATTATCTTCAGTTGATTCGGATGCGGAAGTCTTGGACCCACGTGGGCGCAGAGTTATACATAGAAGAGACCAATTGAGGACATACTACAGGAGATAAGAGATGCCACATGTGTTTGGATGGGGCTCTAGTAATTAGGGCTGCTGATACAAATAGCAGCGTGTGGTTTGGCTGTTGTGGAAGATTATCTGATCACAGTTCTTCAGGACTTTGCTTTGCTGTTTTTCGGACTTTGTTGATATTTCACGCCTTTGAAACCAAAGCAGAACAAAGTGTGTGTGTCTCACTTCGTTGGAAGAAGGAGGGCTGTGACGTTTCTTCACAGCTGCTGGCTAAGTACTTAAGGACTGATTAAAGGAATTGTACAGCCTACAAATTTGTTTTGGGATGAGTGCTCTTTGCAATACAAAAAGGGTGCTTTGTTTCTTTTGAATTTTGTGATAAAGAACATTGTTTTAAATTTTCAAACGTGTGTGTGTCTGAAATTTGTACCCTTGAATTTTCGGGAGGCTCATACCAGAGAGCCCGGCAGAACATTAATAAACCAAATTAGAAAGGAACCTAATTAAAAAATAGTTCCCTTTCATGAATAGAAATACAAAATAGTAATAAATATTAAAGAAAATTAGAAAATATCAGGGAGAGAATAAGGGAAAAAATATAGGGAAAAAGATAAGAAAAGGGGAGAATAAAAACAGAAACTAAATACTCCATACATTCATACATTCATCATATCCTGTTCTGGTTATACAACTTTCAATCCATAACACTTTCAATCCAATAGCATCATCCTACCCTATTCTACAAAGAGAGAGAAAAAAAGGTCACTGGCCAGTGTAATCATCTTACCTAGTCTAGAAAGAAAAAAAAGGTTTATTTGTTTATTTATTTATTTATTTATTTATTTGTATGCCGCCCCTCTCCGCAGACTCGGGGCGGCTAACAACAGCAATAAAACAGTATATAACAAAATCCAATACTAAAAACAGTTAAAAACCCATTATATAAAAACCAATCATACATACAGACATACCATGCATAAAATTGTAAAGGCCTAGGGGGAAGTGTATCTCAGTTCCCCCATGCCTGGCGGCAGAGGTGGGTTTTAAGCAGCTTTCGAAAGGCAAGGAGGGTGGGGGCAATTCTAATCTCTGGGGGGAGTTGGTTCCAGAGGGCCGGGGCCGCCACAGAGAAGGCTCTTCCTCTGGGTCCCGCCAAGTGACATTGTTTGGTTGACGGGACCCGGAGAAGACCAACTCTGTGGGACCTAACTGGTCGCTGGGATTCGTGCAGCAGAAGGCGGTCCCTGAGGTAATCTGGTCCGGTGCCATGAAGGGCTTTATAGGTCATAACCAACACTTTGAATTGTGACCGGAAACTGATCGGCAACCAATGCAGACTGCGGAGTGTTGGTGTAACATAGGCTTTAATAACCGAGTAGTTGATGCATGGAACTCACTACCAGACTCTGTAGTATCATCACCTAACCCCCAAACTTTACCCTATCCCCTGTTGACCTCTCCCAATTCCTTAGAGGTCAGTATGTGCAAAAGTGTACCAGAGTGCCTTCCATCCCCTGTCTGAATGTTTTTCTTTTACTAGTATCATGTATATAAATATTGTTATATCTTTGTATACCACCAAATAAGGAATTAAAAAAACCCCACAAACAAACAAACAAATAAATAAATAAATAAATAAATAAAATAAATGCTGGGACACTACAAAAGCTTTGTGTTTATGATTCACATCTCTCACCTGTCAGATCCCACAATAGTCCATACTGCTTTTCTCTTGCAAAATCTTTGTGGTAGAAGGGCTGAGAGCATAGCAGCTTAATCGAATGGAATGGCAGAATTAAGCACCTAATTTACCAATAATTTTAGCAATAACGATAATAACAGAATTGGAGGATACCTTGGAGGTCTTCTTGTTCATCCCCGGCTTAGGCAGGAAACCCTACACTACTTCAGACAGATGGTTATCCAACATCTGCTTAAAAGCTTCCAGTTTGGGGGCATTCACAACTTCTGGAGGCAGGTTGTTCCACTAATCAACCGTTCTGACTGTTAGGAAATTTCTCCTTAGTTCTAAGTTACTTTTCTCCTTATTTAGTTTCCACCCATTGCTTCTTGTTCTACCCTCAGGTGCTTTGCAGAATAGTTTGACTCCCTCTAATTTGTGGCAACCCCTGAGATATTGGAACACTGCTGTCATGTCTCCCCTAGTCTCTCTTTTCATTAAGCTACACATACCCAGTCCCTGCAACCATTCTTCATATGTTTTAGCCTCCAGTCCCCTAATCATCTTTGTTGCTCTTCTCTGTACTCTTTCTAGAGTCTAAACATAGAAACATAGAAACATAGAAGACTGACCGCAGAAAAAGACCTCATGATCCATCTAGTCTACCCTTATACTATTTTTTGTATTTTATCTTAGGATGGATATATGTTTATCCCAGGCATGTTTAAATTCAGTTACTGTGGATTTACCAATCACGTCTGCTGGAGGTTTGTTCCAAGGATCTACTACTCTTTCAGTAAAATAATATTTTCTCATGTTGCTTTTGATCTTTCCCCCAACTAACTTCAAATTGTGTCCCCTTGTTCTTGTGTTCACTTCCCTCCTGAACCTTATTTAACCCTTTGACATATTTAAATGTTTCGATCATGTCCCCCCTTTTCCTTCTGTCCTCCAGACTATACAGATTGAGTTCATTAAGTCTTTCCTGATACGTTTTATACTTAAGACCTTCCACCATTCTTGTAGCCCATCTTTGGACCCACTCAATTTTGTCAATATCTTTTTGTAGGTGAGGTCTCCAGAACTGAACACAGTATTCAAAATGTGGTCTCACCAGTGCTCTATATAGCAGGATCACAATCTCCGTCTTCCTGCTTGGTATACCTCTAGCTATGCAGCCAAGCATCCTACTTGCTTTTCCTACCGCCCGACCACACTGCTCACCCATTTTGAGACATCCTGTTTGCAACATTTCTACCAAAACTGAATGCAATATTACCAACGCATTACAAAGTTATATTAACACTTTGTGTGATCTTGATTCTGTTAATGCAGCCTAGAACTGTGTTGGCTTTTTTGGCAGCTGCTGGACACTGCTGGCTCATATTTAAATGGTTGTCCACTAGGACTTCAAGATCCCTCTCACAGTTGCTGCTGTTGAGCAATATACTACATATACTGTACCTGTGCATTTTGTTTTTCTTGCCTAAATGTAGAACCTTACTTTTTTCACCATTGTTTTTCATTTTGTTAGGTAACTCCCATTGTTCAAGTTTGTCAAGATCCTTCTGTATTTTGTGCCTATCTTCTGGAGTGTTGGCTATTCCTGCCAGTTTGGTGTCATTTGCAAATTTGATGAGTTCCCCATCTATCCCCTTGTTCAAGTCATTGATGAAAATGTTGAAGAGTACTGGACCTAAAACAGAGCCTTGCATGCATCCCTCCATGTAGATGCAGTTCCATTGAGCATTACACATTGAGTGCGGTTGGTTAGCAAGTTTTGAATCCATCTGATGGTATTTCTGTCCATCCCACATTTTTCTAGTTTATCTAGTAGTAGGTTATGGTCTACTTTGTCAAATGCCTTACTGAAGTCCAAGTAAATCACATCGACAGCATTCCTCTGGTCTGCTAATTTTGTCACTTTGTCAAAGAATGCAATAAGATTAGTCTGGCATAATCTGTTTTGACAAACCCATGTTGGCTTTGGGTTATTACTTTGTTTTCTTCTAAGTGTTCGTTGATTCGTTGCTTGATTATCTTTTCCAAAATCTTCCTTGGTCAGGTCAGGTCAGACTGATAGGTCTGTAGTTTCCTTCATCTGTTTTTTTCCCCTTTTTTGAAGATGGGAATTACATTAGCTCTTTTCCAGTCGTTCAGTGGTTCTGAGATCTTGTCTGCCAGTTCCTTCAGAACCTTGGGATGTAATCCATCTGGTCCTGGTGATTTGAATTTGTCTACAATGGACACGTGTTCCCTTACCATTTTCTCCCCTATTTCAACTTGTGTTCCTAATATGTTTTTGTGATGCTGTTTTTGATAGGTTGGACTGTTTTTTCCCTTTGTGTAAAGACAGATGCAAAAAAAGTGTCGAGTAGCTCTACTTTCTCCCTATGGACCAATTGTTTCCTTGACTTTTTTCTTGTTTTTAATATGTTTTTAATATTTATTACTTTTTACTTTTGTCACAAGCCTTAACTTTCCTCACTTCATCTCAGGCTATTTGGCAAATAGGCTCAGGCTATTTGCTGATATTCTGCCTTAGATATTTCCCCTTCTTTCCCCTTTTTATACTTATCCTTTTTGTCTTTCAATTTGTCAGAAAATTCTTTATGCAGCCATGCTAGTTTCTCTTGTGACCTATTATTTTTCTTCTTCATTGGTATTGTGTCGTCTGGGCTTTTATAATCTCACTTTTCAAAATTTCCCAAGCTTCTTGAATTATTGTGGATTGAGGATTCTCAATCCATGGAGTTGAAGATTCTCAATCCATGGAATTGAAGATTCTCCACTGCATCTGGAAGGAGAGTCCAACATGGGTTATTTACCAATCCTATTGGTAGAGACTGAGTTAGAAATTTACATAATAATTAGGCACCGCCCCCATACTGCTCCCATGAGCCCAGTTTTAAAAACTCAGTCCCAGGGTAGAGACGTACTGAGTTTTGCTCTAGAGTTAGAGTGTAAAATTAGAGTGTAAAAATAAATTGATGTACCTGTTTAATGTTTTTCTTTTTGTCTCCTTGCAGGTGCTGGGACAGAAGAAGCAGCAGATGGGGTTGTCTACCCTCCGCGGGCAGCAACTCCCAACGTTCTCCTTAGGGATTCGTTTTCCCTCCGAGGGAACTTCCCCGGAAAGGAGCATCCAGCCTGGGGTCCCTGACCTCCGTGGCCAGACCAGGGCTGCGAGCCGAAGGTGGGGGGGTCCGCCCCCCCCATTGGGAGGCTCGAGGGCGCATTCATCCAAGCTCCTAGGAAGAAGTGGAGCTGCGCCCGTCAGCTGTTTGGCGGCCGGGGAAGCCGCCACCGCCACCGGCAAAGTCGCACACGCGACCACCATTGCCAGGGAGACCCCGCAGCTGCCACAGCCGCAAGAGGCAGGGAGAAGGCGGCATGCAGCTGGATGTGGGAACGGCGGGAAGCGGCCAGCAGCCCAGGAACGGACAAAGCCGGAAGCCGGGCGAAGCGGCAAACAGCTTGGGCGGCACCATTTTGGGGCCGCTGTTGGCGCGATTCCCCAAGGCGCGGACCGGAAGGACTTCCAGCAGCTGTTAGGCGCGAGAAGGTCTCAGCATCTCAGGGCGCAGGCGCAGAGCCTTACTGAGGCGAGCCGCCACCTTTCTTGAGCTGACGAGGCGAATTGAGGCTGCTTATCGGGACTCCTCTAGATCACCAAAGATCCCAATAAGAGTGAGTAAATATTGAAGAGCAACCGGGCAGCAACAAGCCCTCATCCCCGGCCAGGCCTAAAGATAAGCCCAAGGGGAAGGACAAGGAAAAGTCGAAGGCCTCTCACTCACCTGCCTCGGCCTCCTCTCTCAAGGAGGCTGAGAAGCGCATCAAGGCCCTGGAAAAAAAGCTGGAGGCGGCCTTGCATTCCTCACCTTCAGCAATTCCACTGACCCAGAGGCAGGCCTTGACCCCAGATCCATTGACCCCTCTATCACCTTTTGGCTGCTCTGGGGCTAGGTATTAGGGGGACTGGTCACCAGACCAACAATCCACAGCGATGCCCCCCGTGTCACCTTCACCGGCCACCTCGTGGACCAGGCCTGGGTCAACTGGACATACCAGAAGAGAACCCCAGGGACCTTCAGCCACCTTTACCCCCACAGCGGCGGGGCTAAGGGCTCAAGCGAGTACATGGCAGGACATGCCACCAGACCTGCAAGAACTCATTGCAAGCGCTTACTCACAGGGTGTGGCAACTGGGGCCCACCAGTATGCTCCACAGCCTTCACAAGCAACAGCAAGGAACGTGTGGTCAGTACCGCCCCCCTTGGGATTGGGGTCCCTCTCAGAAGAACCATTACTAGGAGAGGACAGCGACAAGGAGTATGACCTGTCTGAGGATGAGGCACCCCCAGATCAACCACCACCGGTAGGCCTGTTTAAGCCAACTCTGTTCAGGACTCTTCTATTCAAGGCTAAACAGGTAATGAACCTACCTGGAACGGCTAAAGCAGCCGAGGAGGCGGGCAAGACCTCAGAGACTTTACTTAGGGAACCCCAACCCGAGTCTGACCATTTTCCATCATCTCACATATTTGTGGAAGGGGTCAAGAGGCCGTGGCAACACCCAGCGGCGGCTCAAGGCCTGTCAAACCTAGAAAGGAGGTTCTACACCTTCGATGAGGAGGTGGAAAAACTCCTAGAGTACCCGCCAATAGACCAGCCAGTCGTGACTTTAGTCTCCAGCGCATTGGTACCTTCGGAGACAGGGGAAAGCCTGAAACCAGAGGAGAGGAGGGCGGAGACCCTCCTGCGGAAGGTTCACCAGATGGCAAGCTGGGGATTCAGGGCCGCGGCGGCAGCATCATTCATGAACAGAGCATCGATTCTGTGGCTGCAGGAGATGCAATCTCGGCTGGGACCAGAAGAGGGCAGATTGCGTCAGGACCTGAGCAAGCTTCTGGTGGCAGCGGAATTTTCGGCGGACGCCACCCTGCATGCGGCGAAGTTCTCCAGCAGAGGAATGGCCACTGCATTATCGGCTCGACGCCTTCTGTGGTTGAGGAACTGGCCAGCAGACCTGAAATCTAAGTGGCGGCTGGCGTCGGCCCCCTTCCAGGGCTCGATGCTCTTTGGTGACATCCTAAACAAAGTCCTTGTAGAGGACAAAGACAAAAGAAAAGTGCTGCCCAAGTCAGGCAGACGTCAAGACCGGAGGTCTACCCCATACACGAGGCGTCTGGCTCCTCGCTGGGATATCTCCGCAGGAACGACGCAGCACCAAAGGCCATTCAATCACGGGCAATTCACTCAACAATCGTTCAGGAGTGACCAGGGGTCATTCCAAGACAGACCGAGGGGCTACCAACAGTCCAGGCGGCCCTTTCAGGGGAACAACCAAAGGGGTTTTCGTCGGTCCAAGTGACTCTGCCAGTCGGTTGCCACTCGGGGGGAAACTCCAATATTTCAGTGCCCCCTGGCGCAACACCTCCTCCGACCAGTGGGTTCTTGCCACAGTGTCGGAAGGATTATGCCTGGAGTTTGTTGGACGACCCCCCAATCGGTTCATACGCTGTCCAACTATCCGAGAACCTCAAAAGGTGCAACAATTGCAAAGGGAAATATTGCATCTGCTAGAGATACAAGCCATAGAACCAGTACCACCTCAGGAGGTAGGCAAGGGGTTCTATTCAATGATCTTCATCGTGCCCAAGGCCTCGGAAGGTTGCAGGTTGATACTGAACTTAAAGCAGCTCAACCTCTTCATCAGATACCGGAGGTTTCACATGCACTCCCTGCAAACCATTCTAACGTCAATAAGGCCTCGAGACTTGATGACATCCATCGACCTAAAAGAGGCGTACCTCCACGTGCCCATACATCTGGCACACCGGAAATACCTCCATTTTTGCTCCGAGGGAACACATTACCAATACAGGGCCATGCCATTTGGCCTTTCATCAGCTCCACGGATTTTTACAAAGCTCCTGGATGCCTTGATGGCCCACCTGCGTGGCCATGCCATAAGATTGATGGCATACCTGGACGACATCATCATACTGTCCAGGTCCCCGACACAGGCAAAACACGATTTGGTTCAGACCATGCGAATGCTAGAAAGTCATGGCTTCACCATAAATATGGAGAAGAGCCAACTATTACCCAGAACCAGGCTTCAACATCTGGGGGCCATAATAGACACTCAATCCAATACAGTGTCGCTTTCCCCGGAGAGACTAGTGAACATCCAGCGTCTAATAGTCAGCCTCAACCATCACAGATGGATCCCACTTTCACTCTTATCAAAGGTACTGGGAACCCTGGTGTCGGCTATAGGTATTGTCCCCTGGGCCAGACACCATATATGGACCTTACAGTGGTTTCTACTACCAGCACAAAGATCCAGGGTCAGCCATTCTCATCGGAGAATCAAGTTACCTCGGAAGGTCAGAGAGTCCCTGAGATGGTGGACATCACAGGCAATACGCAAGGGTTCCCCCTTCCAAGTACAAGACAGGATCATTCTTACCCCAGATGCCAGCCTTTTTGGTTGGGGAGCCCATATTGGCCATCACATGGCACAAGGCACATGGTCTATAAAGGACTTAACACCAATAAACATAAATTTCCTCGAACTCAGAGCAGTACACTTAGCTCTGCAGACCTTCCTCCCGATTGTACAGGACAAACACATTTTAGTTTTAACAGACAATGTGGCGACCAGAGCTCACTTGAACCACCAAGGGGGTACAAGGTCGCAACGCCTGATGGAAGAGACGACCAAACTGTTCAACTGGGCCGAGGTGCATCTGGCATCATTGTCTGCGGAGCATATTGCCGGAACCACCAACATGCAGGCAGACTGGCTCAGCAGAACCACTCTAGACCCGTCGGAGTGGCGGTTAGATCCAGAACTATTCCAACAGATGTCACACAGATTCGGGATGCCCTCGGTAGATCTGTTTGCAACTCGTCAGAATGCGCAGATCCCGAGATTTTACTCATGCTTTCCAGAACCGGGGGCAGAAGGGGTCAACGCACTGCTGACGTCTTGGCCCCCTGGACTACTGTATGCGTTTCCCCCGGTGAATCTGATCCCACGAGTTGTGGAAAAGATCCTACGAGAGAAGGCGGAGGTTCTGATGGTAGCACCACACTGGCCACATCGGCCGTGGTTTGCCGACCTGAGAGCAATGTCAATATCACCACCGTGGAGAATCCCGGACCAAGTTATCTCTCTCAGCCAGGGGACCTTCCAACATCCGGACCCTCAATGGCTGCAACTGACCGTATGGCACTTGAGCGGCATAGACTGAGACATCTGGAATTGCCGGAGAAGGTCATTGACACGATACAGGCCGCACGGCGCCCTTCCACCTCTAGGATTTACCAGGCGTCCTGGGCAGCCTTTTGCAAATTTTGTGATAAAGAGGGCAAAAATCCCAGGGAGGCATCCGTAATTACGGTGCTGGAATTTTTACAAGCAGGGATAGGAAGGGGTTTGGCCCCTAACACTCTGAAGAGGCAGGTGGCAGCTCTTTCCACCATGGTACAGACTTCGGAGGCTCGGTCACTAGCCCAACATCCATTGGTCAGAGACTTCATAAGAGGTGCCTCGAACAAACATGCACCACCAATTAGAAGGTTCCCATCATGGGACCTCACACTAGTTCTTAAGGCACTAACAAAACCACCTTTTGAGCCTCTGAGATCAATTCCCATAAGAATTCTTTCCCTGAAGACAGCCTTCTTGGTGGCAATCACCTCTGCACGCAGAGTGTTGGAACTTTCAGCTCTTTCCGTGAGACCGGACTTATGTATCTTTTATCCAGATAGAGTGGTGCTCCGTTTAGACCCCACCTTCGTACCAAAGGTGAATACACATTTCCATAGGAAGCAGGAGTTAATACTACCTGACTTTTGCACGCACGGGAACCATTCTTCGGAGCTACGATGGCATAAGGTTGATGTCAGACGAGCCCTGAAGATATACATCAGATGGACTGAATCATTTCGGAAGTCTGAGAAATTGTTTATCTCGTTCTCACAACACAAAATGGGACTTGGACTATCTGCTAAATCTATCAGTCGTTGGCTGAAGGACTGTATTACGGAAGCCTATAAAGCGGGAGGACACACCCCACCGATAGGACTAACTGCCCACTCAACCAGGAGTGCGGCCACATCAGCAGCTTGGACAACGCAAGCATCCATAGACGATATTTGCAGAGCGGCTACCTGGGCAGCACCGTCTACGTTTATTAAACATTATAAGTTAGATTCGTTTGCATCAGCGGAGGCTGCATTTGGTAGACGTGTCCTACAGAAAGTTTGTTTATCTCCAACGTCCCTTTCAAGACCTTCTCCCTCCCATGGGCCTTAAAACTTTGGCATATCCCATGTTGGACTCTCCTTCCAGATGCAGTGGAGAAGACCCGTTGTACCTACCTGAACGGTCTTCTCGATGCACTGGAAGGAGAGTCCAAACCCACCCGGCATGTTGAGGTGCATGGACGCCGGAGATGGGCGTTTATAAGTTTTGTTGTATTAATAAAAGTTGGTTATCCTCTTACATGGTCTTCGTTTTTAAAACTGGGCTCATGGGAGCAGTATGGGGGCTGTGCCTAATTATTATGTAAATTTCTAACTCAGTCTCTACCAATAGGATTGGTAAATAACCCATGTTGGACTCTCCTTCCAGTGCATCGAGAAGACCGTTCAGGTAGGTACAACGGGTCTTCTCATCCATGGAATCCTTCCCAAGCTCTCTCTACGTTTATTGAAATTAGCTCTCTTAAAGTCCAAGACCCTAGTTTGACTTTGTTCTGGTGTTTGTGTTTGCATTATGTTGAATTCCAATATTGCTTGTACCCCAAGGTACTTGTAGCTTCAACACCTTCTATCATTTCATCTCTGTTAGTGAGAATTAACTCCAATATGACTAATCCCCTTGTTTCCTTCTCTAAATTTTGGGTAACAAAGTTGTCTCATAAGTTTGTTAGGAACCTGTTGAATCTTCCACTTGGTGCATAGCTTGTCTCCCAGTTAATGACAGGGTACTTAAAATCCCCCATTATTATCATGATGTGCTTCCTACATTAGCTGACTAGCAAAATGTTCATCTACTTCCTCTATATTATAGACCTATGGCAATGTCATTTTGCATCCCCCACCCTTTTATATCGACCCAGATGCATTCAAGATTATTATTCATTATTGTTGTGCTCTATTTCTGTAGAGATGTAGTTCGGGGTTCGGGAGGTTGCTGGGAAGCCCCCCAGCCCGGCTGTCACCTTTTAAAACAGCCGCGCGGCTTCCCAGCAACCTCCCGAACCCCGAACCCGGAAGTTCGGCAAAAGTTCGGGGTTCGGGAGGCTGCTGGGAATCCCCCCAGCCCGGCTGTCATCTTTTAAAACAGTCGGGCAGCTTCCCAGCAGCCTCCCGAAGCCGAACGCCAAACCCGAACTTCTGCGTTCGGCGTTCGGAGGCTGCTGAGAAGCCCCGCCGCCCGGCTGTCACCTTTTAAAACAGCCTGGGGGCTTCTTGGCGGCCTCCCGAACGCCGAACCCAGAAGTTCGGGTTTGGCGTTCGGCATTCAGGAGGTCGCCCCCAGGCTGTTTTAAAAGGTGATAGCCGGGCGGCAGCGGTTTTTTTGCGGGGGTTTTTTTGGGTTGCACGGATTAATTGACTTTACATTGTTTCCTATGGGAAACAATGTTTCGTCTTACGAACCTTTCATCTTACGAACCTCCCCCTGGAACCAATTAGGTTTGTAAGACGAGGTATGACTGTATGTCCATGTACACTAGTAATTTGTTAACAAAAAGGACAGTATACAAAGAGTTCTTTGAAACATAACTGTAAAATAAGCATTACACAGAACTAGCCCAGTCATTTTAAAAATAAAATAAAATCACAATCTCAAGCGCACTATCCCTGACTGTATTATTACTATATTTGGTTTATAGTTTTATGAGCCTCAGCTCTCAGCCAGCAACTCCACCTCCAGCTTCTGTTAAGTTAAAAATGTAATGGAGGAAGGTTTTTTTTAACCTTTCTCCTTTGTTCTCTCACTCAGACTCCCAACTCTCAGCCAGCAACTTCACCCTCAGCTTCTGTGAAGTTAAAATGTAATGGAGGAAGTTTTTTCTACCTTTCTTCTTTGTTTTCTCACTTAGACTCCCAACTCTCAGTCAGGAGTTCCACTCCCAGCTTCTGTGAAGTTAAAGTGTAATGGAGGAAGGGTTTTTTTCCTGCCTTTCTGCTTTGTTCTCTCACTGACACCTGTGCATCCTTCCCAACCTTTTCTACTCATTCAAGCACCCCTTGCTCCAAATCCATGTTGCATCACTTGCACAAATACTCATTCCCTCTCCTACTGGGCAGAAACCATCTTAAACATGCAATTTTCTCCCAACTTCTCCACTGACTTGAAAGTTTTCCACAAACAAATTAAATGAGGCAGCTGATAGGAAGGAATATTTGCAATACTGGCTGCAGCTTCCTCAAAGAAATTCAGTGATGAAGTCAGAAGGCAGTCAGAGATCATTTTGCTGCTTTTTTGCCCACCTATGGTCATTCCTTTCTCTGTTTAGCTAATTAAATATGAAATGATGATTCATTGAGTCGCAGACAGTGGTGGGTTGCTACCAGTTTGCTCCAATTTGGGTGAACTAGTAGCAGTGGTGGGAGGCTCCACCCATCATCCGAGATGTCATCACAGACAATCTGCACACGTACAGAACATCTTTCAGCTTCAAGACTAATGTTGGACAGAGAGTAATTTATGAAGTTGTGCACATTCAGGGGAAAAAAGACAAAACTCTCCAGGGGCCATAAAGATGGTCAGAGACTGAATCAAAAATGGGTTTGGGCCGGTTTGCCTGAACAGTAGTGACCTGCTGGTAATGTCACAACGATGTCACAGAACTGATTCAGTCAGTGCTGGTCCATGGGCGCTGCCATCTTTAAAAGAAAATAATGTTTTTTTACTTTATATTTTTTTTCTGAGCATATGCAGAAGCTAAGTTTCTGGCCTTGCGCATGTGTCACCATTTTGTTTTTGGCTTTTTTGGGGGGGGGATTTATTTTTTGGCACTGCACGGCCACATGGCACAGGAGGAAGCAACTTGGCAGCAAGATAAGTTAGAACCCATGCTTGGGCTGAATGATTGAATTCTCCTCAACTTAAAAGTTAGGATAGAAATGTTCTGAACACCTAAATACAATGTGACACTGGAGATTTTTGACTAATATAGAGAATAATTGAAAAAGAGTTTTATAAATAAAATGATAGATATAGCAAGCACAGATAGATCAGTCAGATGAACACCATGCTAGAAGGACCCATCAGAAAATTGCTATTGATGAGAAAGTAGAAGAGTCATGTTTCTGAACTCCTCTTTTGTGTACTATGATGACAATATGGTTCTTGCTATGTCTCTTGTTCATTTTAAAAATAATAATTATCTAGGTATAGAGTTTTCAATAGGAATTCATATCCATCATCTTTTTATTGCCATTGTAAGAAGGGATATGCCATGAAATTCTTCTAGATATATAAGAGAACTCTACAAAAAAGAAGATTGTACATTTGCTTGTACTCATTGTTTTCTTTTTCATTTGAGAATGTTTTAAATTTTTAAAAGAGATCAAAAATTCATTAAATACATTGTTTTGGAGAAAACAAAAGTGCTTCCTGAAGTATAATTTTATCTGTAGGCCATAAATTTCCTCACACAGAAATTTACACACACAAACATTTTTATTCCTTTTTTACTCTGCATGTACAAGTGCATGACATGAGTTTCACAATTTAATATTTCAGTTAGATTTCTACTTGTATAGCAAAAAGATTCTACATAGGGAAAACACAGAACTTACTCAATTCCTCAAATGTGATATTTTCAATGTTGAAGAAGAAAGGCAGAATTGAACGACTCAAAATTATATGAAAATGGGTATTAGTTGTATATGATTGGAAATTTAAAATTGGAGAATGCAGAATTGCAAAAATGTGCATACAAAATAGAAATTTGACTAAACTCAAGAAAGAATGGCTTCCATGTATACATATTATGCAGCAAGGCAAATATAAAAATTTAGAGCAGGATTTTTAAAATTTATATTAATGAATAGTACAAGTTGTTGGGGAACTAATAGGAAGTCAGAAAACATTGTTTTTAGATTGTTTCTTTTTTCCTTTTTCCCTTTTTCTTTTCATTTTAGAATTTGTTACTATGTTCAAAAATTCATTTTTAACATTAGCTTGGTATCCATTTTTAATGTTATATTGAGCATCAGATGTACAATTATAATAACTATTTGCTATTTAGACATTATCGTTTGAAAATACATGTTTTTTAAAAAAATGCACACAAAACACACAAATATATAGGTGTGAATTGAGACTAGGAAATACTATAGTCTTTCTTTTTACTTTATTATTATTGTGTCTTTTCAGGAGGTGCTTGAACTTGCATTCTCTATACTGTTTGATTCAAATGGACAGCTAAATTTCATTGCTCCTGACAAGCATGAGGTAAATACTAAATATATAGTTAGAGGAAATGAACTTGTAGATGACCCTCACTCTGTCAAAGATCTTGGAGTACTCATATCCAATGACCTAAGTGCTAGAGCCCAAGAGCCCACTGTAACAACATTGCCAAAAGAACAGTAAGAGTTGTCAATCTAATCTTATGTAGCTTCTTCTCTAGTAACATTGAACTGAAAACCAGAGCTTACAAAACATTTTTCAGACCAATTTAAGAATACAGTTCACCTGTATGGAACCCGCATTGCATATCAGACATTAATACAATCGAGAGTGTACAGAATTATTTCACAAGAAGAGTCCTTCACTCCACTTCTCGCAACAAAATACAATGATATCTCATCTTATGAACTTAATTCATTCCATGAGGAGGTTCATAAGTAGAAAAGTTCGTAAGATGAAACAATGTTTCCCATAGGAATCAATGTAAAAAAAAATAATGCATGCAAACCAATTAGAAAAATCCAAACTTTAAGGCTTAAAAAAAAGTGGCGGGCGGACAAAGTGAAGGCTAATAGAGTGGAGACAGACAGTGAGGAGAAGTGAGGAATGGAGATCCTAACGAAGGTTAACATTGCCCCAAATTGCTCCCAAAATCACCCCTCCAGATGCTTCCTACACTGCCCAAAATCGCTCCCAAAAACACTTCTCCAAAAGCTTCCTATGCCACCCCAAAGTGCTCCCAAAGTCACCCCTCTAAAACCTTCCTACACCGCCCCAAACCACTCCTAAAATCACCCCTCCAAAGGATTCTTACGCCGCCCCAAATTGTTCCCAAAATCACCCCTTCAGATGTTTCCTATGCCACCCCCAAATTGCCTCCAAAATCACTTCTCCAAAAGCTTCCTATGCCGCCCCAAATCGCTCCCAAAATAACCCCTCCAAAACCTTCCTACACCGCCCCAAACCACTCCAAAAATCACCCCTCCAAAAGCTTCCTATATTACCCCAAATCACTCCTAAAATCACCCCTCCAAAACCTTCCTACGCCACCCCAAATCACTCCAAAATCACCCCTTCAAACGCTTCCCACGTTGCCCCAAATCACTCCAAAAATCACCCTTTCAAACACTTCCTATGCCCCCTCAAGCTGAGGTCCTAATGAAGGCAAATGGAGTGAAGAAAGGCAGCAAGGAGAAATGAGGCATTTTGAAAGGAGAGGTGATTTTGGAAGACTTTGGAAGCGATTTGGGGTGGCGTAGGAAGCTTTTGGAGGGGTGATTTTGGGAGCGATTTGGGGCGGCGTAGGAAGCTTTTAGAAAGGTGATTTTGGGAGCAATTTGGGGTGGCGTAGGAAGCTTTTGGAGGGGTGAGGGGTGAGTAGTAGATGCTTGGAACAAAATTCCAGCAGAGGTGGTTGGTAAATCCACAGTAACTGAATTTAAACATGCCTGGGATAAACATATATCCATCCTAAGATAAAATACAGGAAATAGTATAAGGGCAGACTAGATGGACCATCAGGTCTTTTTCTGCTGTCAATCTTCTGTGTTTCTATTGGAATGCTGCTATCATGTCTCCCTTGGTTTTTCTTTTCATTAAATTAGGCATCCCTAGTTACTGCAACAATTCTTCATATGTTTTAGCCTCCAGTCCACTAATCATCTTTGTTACTCTTTTCTGCACTTTTTCTCTGCACTGTGCAATATTCCAAGTGTGGTCTTACCAAGGCCTTATAAAGTGGTATTAACACTTCATGTGACCTTGATTCTATCCCTCTGTTAATGCAGCCTAGAACTGTGTTGGCTTTTTTGGCAGCTGCTGGACACTGCTGGCTCATATTTAAATGGTTGTCCACTAGGACTCAGTGTTCCCACTCACAGTTATTACTATTGAGCAATGTACCACATATACTGTACCTGTGTGTTTTGTTTTTCTTGTCTAAATGTAGAATCTTACTTTTTCCACCATTGAATTTCATTTTGTTAGATAGCACCCATTGTTCAAGTTTGTCAAGAATCCTTCAGTATTTTACGCCTATCTCCTGGAGTGTTGGCTATTCCTGCCAGTTTGGTATCATCTGCAAATTTGATAACTTCTCCATCTATCCCCTCGTCCAAGTCATTGATGAAGATGTTGAAGAGTATTGGGCCTAAAACAGAGCCGTGGGATACTCCACTGCATACATCCTTCCATGTAGATACAGTACCATTGAGCACAACATCTTATATCTTACTACATTTTACATCATCAGCAAAGAGAATGCAGTTGCTTGTAATTGATCGCAAAGATCATTTATATAGAGTATGAAGAGTGTTGGTCCTAGTACACTGCCTTGGGGTAAACCGGTCTTAACTGGAACAGGATTAGATATGGTGCTCCCTATTTTGACAACTTGCTGTCTGTTTGATAGGAATGCAGTTATCCAGCCACATGGGGATCCCAAAATGCCATAGAATTTCAATTTTAGAAGTAGTTTGTCATGAACCATTGAGTCAAAGGGTTTACAGAAGTCAATGTAAATTGCACCTATTGATTTGCCCTGATCAAGATGTGTAGTCCATATGTTCTTGCATTGAAGGAGTTGCAGCTTATTTTTTTAGGGGTTGCAAGATATTTTTTTCAGAAATCAAATTGTTTGTTACAAAGTTGTTGTTAGTTTCTAGGTGGATTGCTTTCCTGGTTTATGATTGATTCCATGACTTTGCACATTACGCAGCATAGAAAGATTGGTCTGTAGTATTCAACTAGACTGGGATCTCCCTTTCTGAAGATGGGGATGACCGTTGCTAGTGACCTTAGCTTTGGTAGTGAGGTGGTCCTGAATGATTTTTTAAGGATTATGCTTTGTTCGGCTATAGCTGTGGAATGCTTTTTTAAGAAGTATGCACATAGACCATCAGCCCCAATTGATAGAGAAGGTTTAAGGTCACATAGTGCTTTTTCAACATTGTCTTTTGTGAAGTCTATTTGTGTTAAGTCATTGTGAGTGTTTGAGGTGTGATTAATGAATTTTGGGGATGAACCATTGCTGTTTACAAAGACTGAGCCAAAGAATGTGTTGAAGAGGTTAGCTTTGATTGATTCATTGTAGCATTCTTTGTTGTTGGGTCCTTTGAGTGGTGGGATGAGTCTTGAGTCCTTGAGTTTGTTATTTACAAAGTTGTAGAAGGCACAGTTGGATATGGTGCACAGGAGTTTTTCCTCTTTTTTGCTGTGATAGTTGAAGCATTCTGCCTTTATTTGGTGGCATATGTTTTTGTAGCAGATTTTGAAATTGGCTACATGGCCTTTTTGTTTTTCCACCAGAGAGATTTGTTTTTTTGCATTGTAGTTTTCTTATTGAGATGGATAGGTTGTTTTTCTTGCTTATGGCGGTTATTAGTCTGATCATTCTTTTGACTTTAAGAAGAGTATGTTGTAGAGCAGTGTTTCCCAACCTTTTTTGAGCCGCGGCACATTATTCACATTTACAAAATCCTGGGGAACATTGAGCGAGGTGTGTGTGTGTGTAAAAAAAAGTTTGGACAAAAAATATCTCTCTTCCTCCCTTTCGCTCTATTTTTCTCTCTCCCTCTTTCTCTCTCCCCCTTCCCTCCTCTTTCTTTCCCCTCTCTCTCCATCTCTTTGTTTCTCCCTTCCTTCCTCTCTTTTTTGCCCTCCTTCCCTCTCTTTGTCTTTTCCTCACCCTCCTTCCCCCCTTTCTCCCTCTCTCTTGCTGTCTTTCTCTCTTTCTCTCTTCCCCCTCTCTCTCCCTCTCTCTTTCTCTCTCTTGCTATCTCTCTTTCTCTCTCTCTCTTTTGCTTTCTCTCTTTCTCTCCCCCCTCTCTCTCCCTCTCTCTCGCTATCTCTCTTTCTCTCTCTCTCTTTTGCTTTCTCTCTTTCTCTCCCCCCTCTCTCTCCTTCTTTCTCTCCCCCCTCTCTCCCTCTCTCTTTCTCGTTCTCCCTCTCTTGCTATCTCTTTCTCTCTCCCCCCTCTCTCCCTCTCTCTCTCTCCCTCTCTTGCTATCTCTTTCTCTCCCCCCTCTCTCCCTCTCTCCTTCTCTCTCTCCCTCTCTTGCTATCTCTTTCTCTCTCTTTCTATCCCCCCTCTCTTCCTCTCTCTACCTCTCTTGCTATCTCTTTCTCTCTCTTTCTCTCCCCCCTCTCTCTCTTTCTCTCTCTCCCTCTCTTGCTATATCTTTCTCTCTCTTTCTCTCCCCCATCTCTTCCTCTCTCTTTCTCTCTCTCCCTCTCTTGCTTTCTCTTTCTCTCCCCCCTCTCTCCCTCTCTCTTTCTCCCAGTAGCCGTGGGGCGAGGGCAGGGTGATCAGCTGTGAGGCGGAGCTCCAGAACGGAGGCACAGACAGCGGTGGCTAGACGCCGTACATTTCTGGCGTTGCGCTGGGCATGGACGTGGGGCTTGAGCCTCCGTCCTGGTCCAGCCAGCAGGCAAGTGCCAGCCACGCAATTCCAGCATTTCCAGCCGCCGCCGTCGGTGCCTCTGTTCCTCTGTTCCGTAGCTCCGCCTCACAGCTGATCACCCTGACGTCGCCCCATGGCTACTGGGAGAAAGGGAGAGGGAGAGGGGGGAGAGAAAGAGAAAGCAAGAGAGGGGGAGAGAGAGAGGGACCACCCTGCCACCGCCCCACGGCATGGCTCCTGCCCGCTGCCGCTGCTGCCGCCATCACCCTCCCGCTGCCGCTGCCCTCCCACCAAGCCCCAAAGCTCACCTGCTGACAGGGAAGCTCCAGCCGGGCGGGGCACCGCAGCTGCTGGAAAACTTGGAAGGCACAAAGAAGCAAGCTCAGCTTCCGGTCTCACAACTTTTTTCTCTTCACAAAAAGTTGCGAGACCAGAAGCTGAGCTTATTTCTTCGCGGCACACCTGACCATGTCTCGCGGCACACCAGTGTGCCACGGCACACCGGTTTGGAAACACTGTTGTAGAGGTCATCAGCAATGTTACAGCCAGAGAATAAAGTTTGCAGTCAAGAATTGAGAAATCAGTGTCTTCCATTTCATAGTTGGCATTTTTAAAGTTGTACTAAAGTGTCAATTATTAAGGGGATTCTTGGAGTGGCATAAGTTGAGGCTAAAATTAATCATACTGTGGTCACTATTGGAAAATGGTTCTTTTAATTGAAGTCCATAAATTGCCTTTTTGCTATTGCAGAATACAAGATCTAAGCAGCTGTTGAATCTTGTATTGTTTGTTACTAGTTGGCCAAGTCCCAGATTGGTAACAGTGTTGTATAGGATTGTATGGATGGGTTCCATCGTGCATTCATTTAGGGTCCAGTTAATGTGAGGTAGGTTCAGGTCACCAAGGAAGATAAGGGGTTATGGGTGTTCTGCCGGGCTGTATGGTATGAGTCTCCCAAAAATTCAAGAGTACAAATTTCACACACACACACACACACACACACACACACACACACACTTGAAAGTTCAAAACAATGTTCTTTATCACAAAAATTCAAAAGAAACAAAGCACCCTTTTTGTATTGCAAAGAGCACTCGTCCCAAAACAACCTGGTAGTCTGTACAATCCCCTTAATTAGTCATTAAGTACTTAGCTAGCAGCTGTGAAGGAACGTCACAGCCCTCTTTCTTCCACGAAGCGAAACACACACACTTTGCTCTGCTTTGGTTTCCAAGTCGTGAAAAATCAACAAACAAAGTCCGGAAACAGCAAAGCACGGTCCTGAAGAATAACGATCAGATAATCTTCCACAACGGCCAAGCCAACACACTGCTATTTATATCAGCAGCTCTAATTACTGGAGCCCCACCCAAACAGAGGTGGCCTCTCTTATCTCCTGTAATATTTTTTCAATTGGTCTCTTCGATGCATAATTCTGCACATGCGTGGGTCTAACACTTCCTCATCCGAATCGACCGAAGATAATGGAGATTGGCTTCCTGGGCTGTGTGCCAAACCCCCCCTCTTCCAAGTCACCCCCACCTTCTTTGTCCGAGGAAACTGCACTACCTGACTCTGTCAGCAATAAACCAGTCCTATGACATGTTGATGTTTCCCCTGCATCCACCTCCACATTCCTTGGGGAAGGAGCCAACCACAACAATGGGCAGGAGACTGCCCATATCAGTAGTGAGGTTAATTTGTTTGCATGGATGATGTCATAGTCTGGGGCTCTGTAACAAAGTAGGAAGTGAAATGATCATAACAATCATTTCGGGGAGGGTAAGATCATGTGTAACTTTTTTGGTTTAGTGACTTTTTGTAGCATATGGCTACTTTGCCTCTGAGGGATTCATAGTCGGACCAGAAGACAGGGTAGTTTCTTGTTCTGATGATGGAGTTGGGGAGGGAGGAATTTAGCCATGATTCACAGACAAAGTTAATGTCAAAGGTGTTAGTGTTTAGTGGCAGGAGGAATTCAGACCTCTTGTTAATAACACTTCTTGCATTTATTAGTTTGCATTTACCATTAGTTTTGTATTTGAGATTAGTTATGGACTGGATTGAGGAAGTAAGGGGCGCACTTTCCTGTTCTTGGTTGGTGATGCCTGGGATGTTGATTATTTATTGGGGGATGGTGGGTTGGAAGATGTAGGCTGGATTGTGGCTCTTGATTTTGATGCATTCAGCACAGTAATCTATGAATAAAAATTTTTCTCCAAAATCCAGTCATCTCTTAAGTTCTGCACGGAGTTCAAGGGAGAGGATACATTGTAGAAGAGATACTGTAGATCTGATGTAGATCTAAGTATATTTTAATTGGTATTGTTTCTGGCAATGTAGTTTATGGTCTGGATGATTTGTTGTTTGGTGGGCTCGTTTTTGCATAGCACTCTGCAGAATCAGGGGGCCACCAAGCCGTCGCTGTACTTGGGCTCAGGGCCACCTCTGGAAACTTTGATGATATCTTCAGAAGCAATGGTTTGTGAAGTGAATCCAGACACAGGTAATTTAGAACGGCACTTTATTTCAGCTCAGAGAGAGAGAAGTGACAGCTCAGCAAGGCAAGTGACTTTTGCGAGTACCGATCTGCTTTGCCTGGGAGAAACCGCTTCTTTTATACTTTTGCGGTTCCCGCCAAAGCAAGGAGCAGCCGCGTCTGAGCCAATCAGGAGCGACTTCCTGACTCAGGCTCAGACAGCGCTTTAAACAGGAAGAAACTATTTACAGTTGAAACAAGGTAGCCATTACGGACACAACACCCCTCCCTCCTTAGTTTGGATACATCCATTAGGACAGCCATGTGACAAAATCGTCCAATCTGCTTGGTCTTCGCGAGGATCGCTCGGACCTGCGCAGTTCAGTTATGTCCTCACTCTCGACGGTGGATGTTGGCTCGCTGTTGCTCTCCCGGCGCGGCTGTGGCCTTGCTTGTGCGCCGGCCTGTTGGCTGCTGATTTCGGAGGAGGACGATGGCTCGGCGTCGCTGGAGGACTCCCCTCGTCCCGATAAGTCCAATTGCGTGTTAATTAATTCGGGTAGCGTGTTATCGTCTGTTGAGTTGGGAGAGGCCGTGTTAGCGGTTTGTTGTAGAGAATTTTCTGCGCGTTTACGTATGTGGTCAATGTGCCGCTTCCACATTCGACCATCCTCCATTTTTACAACATATGTCTTTGGAGCAGTTTGTTTAACAATAATTCCTTTTTTCCAGTTTACACCCCCATCAAAATTCTTAACAAATACATTTTGTCCCAAATACATTTCTCTTTCAGGTTTTACATACATTTGGTTATTTTCACAGAACCTTGGGTGTAACCTATCTAGTGGTGACCTTAATTTTCTACCCATTAGCAACTCAGCAGGGCTTATGTGCGTGTGCGAGTTTGGGGTGATGTGTTGGGTTAACAGAAATTGGTCCAGATTTTGTTGCACATCCCCAGGGCCTGACCTACGTAAGGCTTCCTTAGCCACTCGAACGTAACGTTCTGCCAATCCATTAGCCCAGGGTGAGTAAACTGAGATGAGTGCATGTCTGACTCCTAGGTTGTCTAAGAACAATTCAAACTGTCTGGCTGTTAGTTGTGGCCCATTGTCAGACACTAGGATATCTGGGCAACCATGGGTAGCAAACAGTCTGCTCAATACCTTGATGGTGGCACACGTGGTTATGTTGCTCATTGCAATGATTTCTACCCATTTAGAAAATGCATCGACTACAATTAAGAAATATTGTGACCCCACTGGCCCTGCAAAATCGATATGAATTCTGGACCATGGTCCTGTAGGTTGCTCCCACTCTGCTGGGGTTGTCTTGGGGGGGTTTGGCTGTGACTCTTGGCATGGGTCACATTTGGCTACCCAGTTCTCAATGTCTGCATCTAAACCTGGCCACCATAAATGTCCCCTGGCTAGGCCTTTCATCCTGACAATCCCAGGATGGCCCACATGTAACATTTTGAGTACCTTTACCCTTAGGGTTTTAGGGATGATCACTCTATCCCCCCACAACAAACAACCCTTTACTTATGACAATTCTAAACGTTTAGTCTTGAAGTCACACAATTCAGGTTTTAACGAGTCATTTTGCCAACCTTTAAGTACACAATTTACTACTTGTTTTAGGAGGGGGTCTTGCTGTGTGTGTGTAGCCACCTCCTTTGCAGTGACTAGCGGTTTGTCATCTAATTCTATCATCAATACATCTGCAGATGGGGCAGGGTCTACTACTAATTCTGCCATAGGACACCTACTGAGACCATCTGCGTGGTTGATGGTTTTACCCCCTTTATGGGTGAGCTCGTATTGGTATCCTGAGAGGAAAAGGGCCCACCTTATTAGTCTTGGGGACATAAATGGAGGTGTGGGCTTGTCGGGGGCTAAAAGTCCCAGTAAGGGCTTGTGGTCTGTAACCAATTCAAAACTCCTCCCAAAAAGGTAGTTATGAAATTTCTTCACCCCTGCTACTAAAGCTAGAGCCTCCTTATCTAGCTGGCTATAGTTCCTTTCGGTATCTGTCATTGTTTTGGAGAAGAAAGCAATTGGAGCCTCTGTATTATTTGGCAAGATGTGAGCCAATACCCCTCCCACGCCGTACGGGGAGGCGTCGCACGTAAGCCTGATGGGTAATGAGGTGCTATACTGGACTACCACACTCTTAGAAGTCAACAGCTGTTTTATTTGAATAAAGGCTTCGTGTTCAGTTTTCCCCCATGTCCAAAGGGCTTCTTTCTGGAGCAAACGGTGTAGAGGCTCTGCTACTGTTGCCTTCTGTTTTAAGAAAACGGAATAGAAGTTAAGAAGGCCTAGGAAAGCTTGCAATTCTGTCTTATTTTGTGGCTCTGGGGCTTCTCTGATGGCTCTCAGTTTCTCGGTTGTGGGGTGGATACCTTCTCCATCAATTTTATACCCTAGGAATTCAACACTGTTTGTCCCCCACACACATTTGTCTGGTTTAATTCTTAGGCCTTTGTCCTGCAGCCTCTTAAGTACTTCCCTTATCCTTTTGTTTAGCTGTTCCTGGTTTTCCCCTGCAATTAAGATATCATCAAAATAGGGAATGGCCCCTTTTATGCCTGCTAATAGGCGTTCCATTATACTTTGAAATATGCCTGGGGCTATGCTCACTCCAAACTGCAGTCTGGTACATTTAAAGGCACCCCTGTGGGTTACAATTGTTTGCGCTTTTGCTGTTTGTTCATCGACTGTTAGCTGCTGGTAAGCCTGGGCGAGGTCAATCTTTGCAAACCTTTTTCCTTCCCCCAGGGAGTGCAGGAGTTGTTGTACAACTGGAATGGGGTAAGGGTGATGTTGGAGAGCCTTATTTAAAGTAGATTTGTAGTCAGCGCAGACTCTTAAGGAGCCATCTGGTTTTAAAGGCGTGACTATGGGTGTCTCCCAGGGACCCTGCTCCACTGGAACCAAAATGCCCTGGCTTATGAGCTTGTCTAGCTGCAGATCCAGTTTGGGAAGGAGCGGGAGGGGTACCCTGCGGGGTTTGAGTCGAATAGGCGGAATCTTTGGGTCAATAGAGAATGAGATGGGGGGCCCTTTGTAAGTCCCCAGAGTGGGGCTAAACACTTCGGGGAACTCTTGTAGGAAGTCAGGCATGCTATTCGAGCTAATAGTACAAACTCCAGAAATTTCAATTCCTAAAGGTTCCATCCATGCTAACCCCAGGAGAGAATGCTTAGCCCCTGTAACAACAACCATAGGAAGGGTACATTTAACATCCTTAAACACAATCGGTACATTCAATTTGCCCAACACAGAGATTACCCCCCCTTGAAAATCTCTAATCACCAATGAGGTTTGCAACAGGTCATCTTTAGATAGATTAGGCATGTATAATTTGAGCTTCTCCCATGGCATGATGGTGTATTTAGACCCCGTGTCCAGTTCCATGGAGCATGGTTTGCTGTTAAGCAATAATGAAATTACAATTTTGCCCCCATTTTTCGTTGCCGTGTTATTCACGGAAAATCTAGTGTTACCTTTTGAGTAGTCGCGGTTAGCGGCTGAGTAGTTCCTTCGGTTTGAAAAACGGGAAGGTCGGTTTTCTCGCGGCTGGGGCGCCTGGTGTTGTCCTCGTTGATGGCGCAGTGTGGAGAAGGTTTCTTCTGGCGCCGATGCTCTGCAGGCTTCGGCGATGTGGCTTCGTCGGTTGCAGCGGCGGCAAATGGCATCCCGGAAGCGGCATCGTTGGCGCTGGTGGTTTCCCCGGCAGCCGGCGCAAGGGGCTGTGTGGTGAGGAGCTCTGTGCTGTCTCGGCTGGTCTTGCAGCAGGAGGCAGTTGTCCTCGTTTTGGGCTGGCGGGCTGAGGTCGTCTGATCCCTCGGCGCGGTGAAAAGCGGAGTCGATCTTGGCGATGACTTCTCGCCGTTCGTTTTCCTTCAGCTCTTTGGCCGCGGCGTCGGCGACCTCTGCAGTTTGAGCTAATTTGATCACGGTTTGTAGTGTTGGTTCGTCTTCGGTGAGGAGTTTGTTCCTCACTGAGGCGTTTTTCATGCCGAAAACTAGGGCATCGGTGAGGCGAGCTTCCGGGTTGTCAAACTTGCATTTGGCAAGCACCGTTCGAAGCCGCGTTGCGAACTGGTTGATCGATTCCGTCTCTGTCTGGGCCATCCTCGAGAATTGGTGCCGGAAAACCATAGCTGGCTTCGTGGGCTTGAAATGGCCCGCAAGCTTGGCTTGTAGGACGTCCCAAGCGACGGTTCTTGCTGGCTGTGGGTCGGTGAGAGTCTGGGCGAGGTTCCGGATCTCTGGGCCGCAGTAGTTTAGAAAAATGGCCCTTCTTCGGTCGGCGTCGGCGTCCTGTATGCCCGCAGCTTCGAGGAAGATCTCGAAGTTGGCCACGTAGTCATCCCACGAAGTCTTCTCGGGATCGAAGAATTCGCGAGCCCGGCCGATTTGTATGTTGCTCATGGTGCAAGCGTGGTTTCTTTCTTCCGTCGTCGCCAGTGAAGTGAATCCAGACACAGGTAATTTAGAACGGCACTTTATTTCAGCTCAGAGAGAGAGAAGTGACAGCTCAGCAAGGCAAGTGACTTTTGCGAGTACCGATCTGCTTTGCCTGGGAGAAACTGCTTCTTTTATACTTTTGCGGTTCCCGCCAAAGCAAGGAGCAGCCGCGTCTGAGCCAATCAGGAGCGACTTCCTGACTCAGGCTCAGACAGCGCTTTAAACAGGAAGAAACTATTTACAGTTGAAACAAGGTAGCCATTACGGACACAACAGTTTGTGTATGGTTGATGCAGATGATGTTTTGTACCTTTGCTATGTCAGACTTGTCATTTTCTTCTAGACCAAAAAGGATTTCATTCTGACGTTTTTGTTATCAAAGATATCAGTGGTTGAGTCAGTAGGTCTTTGTGGTTGGGGTATTGGTTGAGGTCTTGTGGTAGATATAAACACGTGGTGGTGGAGTGGTGTAGGGTATTTGGTTTTATGAGTTTGCATTTTTCTCTGTTTGGATATGTATTGCAGTATGATTTTGAGCAATTGAATTTCCATTTGTCCGTGCTGTAATTTTTTTTGTCTAAAGATGTGAAACATGCTTTTATGCATGCCTCTATGTGTGCTTCTATGGAATCTATGTATTTTTGTGTGTGTGTGATGGTATGCTTGCTTCTAGAGTTTGGAATTTATCAGACATAGTAATTAAATCATTCAGTATAGGTAGACATGATGGACAGAAATAAAGAAATGTGGGAGTTTTTTGTAGAAAATTGGCTATATTTTTGTTTATTTCAGCCAGGTATTGTGGACATAATTTGGGCATTGCGGTGTTTTTTGCATTCTTCTTTCTCTCTGGTGATTTTGTTACATTTATTTATTTATTTATTTATTTATCAGATTTGTATGCCGCCCCTCTCCGTAGACTCGGGGCGGCTCACAGCAACAATAAAACAATGTACGACAAATTTAATAATTTAAAAACACTAAAAACCCCATTATTAAAAACAAACGTACACACAAACATACTATGCATAAACTGTATAGGCCTGGGGGGGGGATATCTCAATTCCCCCATGCCTGACGGCAGAGGTGGGTTTTAAGGAGTTTATGAAAGGCAAGGAGGGTGGGGGCAGTTCTAATCTCCAGGGGGAGCTGCTTCCAGAGGGTCGAGGCCACCACAGAGAAGGCTCTTCCCCTCGGTCCCGCCAAACGACATTGTCTAGTCGACCTAACCAGTCGCTGGGATTCGTGCGGCAGAAGGCGGTCCTGGAGATATTCTGGTCCGATGCTATGAAGGGCTTTAGAGGTCATAACCAACACTTTGAATTGTGACCAGAAACTGATTGGCAACCAATGCAGACTGTGGAGTGTTGGTGTGACATGGGCATACCTAGGGAAGCCCATGATTGCTCTCGCAGCTGCATTCTGCATGATCTGAAGTTTCAAAGGTAGCACCATGTAGAGAGCATTACAGTAGTCGAACCTCGAGGTGATGAGGACATGAGTGACTATGAGCAGTGAGTCCCGGTCCAGATAGGGCCGCAACTGGTGCACCAGGCGAACCTGGGCAAACGTCCCCCTCGCCACAGCTGAAAGATGGTTCTCTAATGTGAGCTGTGGATTGAGGAGGACGCCCAAGTTGCGGACCCTCTCTGAGGGGGTCAATAATCCCCCCTCCCAGGTTTATGGACAGACAGATGGAATTGTCCCTGGGAGGCAGAAACATTTGTAGCATATATCATCTTTGGTAGAGGTATCTTCCATTTGGGGGTGTTGGAATTTTTTTATTTTTTGTTTGGCATAGTTAATAATCAAATAGTGGTTGACAAAAAGTCAAAATAGTAGTTGAAAGATTAATTAATTAGTAACAACAATTCATCAGATTAATTAATTAATATCAATAACCAATCCCAGAAGAGGAACGGGTGATGCCATGTGCCATACAATGTGCCACTTTGGGCACACCTGCCATAGGTTTGCCATCACTGACATGGGACAATGTAACCGATATCTTTATTTTTAGGTTGCCTTATTTAAATGTTTTTCTTCAGAGTTGCATTTAATGGCTTTTTAAATCATCTTTTTTGTTGTTTATGAAATCTCCATGAATTGCTTGTGATTTCAAACAATTTTTCTAACCTTGTTTCTCTGGAGCTATTGCTTCAGGGATATGGCTCCTTTTTTATTTTATTTTTTAAATAATGAAATAGATTTTTTTACTGTACTATTAATGATCCCAAAATCCCAAAGGCCTTATCCTTAGCCAGAATCAATGCCCTCAATTCAGTGAAAGAATAATTGAATAGATGAAACTTGCTATTTTGTGTTTCCCTCTCTATACAGATGCTCAGCAGAAATTATTTCCATTCTTTACTAAATAACATGGTGGTTCTGATTTGTTTTATGTCAAGATTTATCAAATGAATCTGATTTTATTCTGTGACCACAGCCTCTATTGCTCTATAGTCCACGTAGTATGTCACGATATTAACTCTAACCCCTTTAAAATATTTTAGAATAATATATTTCCCTTTTATCTTAATTAATTGTGTTCATTGGTGGGGGTTTTTTTGTCTTTTATTTTCTTGTCAATAAATATTATGGACATGGCAAGCACAAATCACTTTTGCTGCTTCTTCTCTCTTCCTAATATGTTGATTTTATACTGAAACCATCTAAAAGTAACTTTGTTGTATAATGTCATGCTCAAACAAAATAGTTTTAATATTTTAATCCTAGATTACCTAAGTAACCAAACCCTAAATTACTTGTTATAACTTAAAGCTTTTGATATTGTAAACATATTTTGCCTAAAATATAATTACTGAAGTGGCATAGTATTTTGAATGCATTTATGAAAGTCAACACTCTCTCTTCTCCCCCCCCCCCCCCCCATCATAGTACTGTGTATGGACAGATGGTCTAAGTGCACTACTTGGAAAAGATATGATGAGTGAGCTGACACGTAACGACTTGGATACTTTGCTCAGTATGGAGATAAAGCTGCGTCTTCTGGATCTGGAGAACATACAGATCCCTGATGCTCCACCTCCTATTCCAAAGGAGCCAAGCAACTATGATTTTGTATATGACTGCAACTAAATCAATTGTCACTCCTTAGTATTAAAGTTAACAACTAGAAAGTGTTTTTTAAGCAAAAAGAAAGAAAAAAACCAGGAAGAGAACACATGATGCATATTGGATTTATGGTTATGATGGAACTATAAAAGAACTAGTTCTTCTTTTGCTTTCTGCCTGTCATTCTTAGCCATTCCTAATGAAAAACACCACTTCCATTAACATTTTACTACTGGGCAAGATCAAAAGAATATTTCAACATAAAGGGTGCTACCAAAGGAAATTTCTTATTTTTTTAAAATGCTGGGCCACACTTCCAAATAAAAACACAATGTGTTTGGTAACACAATCACCAAACTAGATCCAGCATTGCAGGAGCTTTAACAAGAGGGGAAAAAGTAGAGAACACACTGTAAATGAGGAAGTGAGAATTGTCTCCCCCACAGTCACTTCAGATCTTTGAATCAACAGGATATCTCAATAAAAATCATTATTACCACTTGCAGCTTCTATACTGCTGTAGTTGTGATTCACCATTATTTTATCATTAACATGAGCATCTTAAGTCAAGTGACTGTTTTCTTTAAAATTCATAGATCATATTACAGACATTTGTAATCCCTTAATACCCACAATTTAGTATCTCATCTGAAATGTCCACAAACTTAACAAAGCTGTTTGCTTTTTATGTCCTATTGTATATCACTAACAGAAAGCAGTGGGCATTTTTTACTCCAGGCTATGATCAATTACTTTTTGCAAAATGGCAGATGCCATAAATACCGAAAATGCTGTGTTCACGATTCTATTGTAGAAATGTGCAGAATAAATTGCAATGTTAGTATTTGTATTAATGTTTGAAGAATACTTGCCAAATTTATATATAATCAAAACCAAAATTAAATTGTGTGTACTTTATTTTTTTAAAAAATACATGTTTTAAATTCTATATTCTAGTTGGAAAATTCTCCTTAGAGAGAATTAACACCAACATTCCTATCAATATTGCTATGAATAAAACTCAACTTGTGCTTATGCCTGGAATTGTGTTCATCAGGTTCTTGTTTTTTTGTTATCATTTCTAATGTTTCTCTGTTTTTGGTAAAAGACAAGACAATTGTGAATAAGTCTGCTCTTATATTATGAATGAAAAAAAATAAAAGTATTGTTGAATTGTCTGAATCACAGAACTATCAGCTTGCTATAGCAGAGCAATACTGCAAATGATATTTTACAGGCCAAGTACTAATTTATGCAGCTGTACACTCGGCTATACCCCTAATGTATAATTTTTCTTTCAAGTTTTTTCCCAATCTTCTAGCTCAATTTTATGTCCCCCGTTTTTAGTCCATGCTGTCATTAGCCCTTTTACAATTTCCTCTTCCAAATCAAAGTTTAACAATAAATTATATATTTTAGATAACAATTTCTCTTCCAGACCTATTAATATTTTGTCTAATTGTGTTGGGTTAGATTTAAATCCAGATCCCATATATTTCTATTGGGACGCTGGCATTAAGGTGAAAGAGGGGAGGATTGGAGGGATCTCTATATGAAGTTTCTGTTTCTATTTCCTGCTCAGAAATATCTCTATATGAAGTTTCTGTTTCCTGTTTTGCTGTACTGTGGGTTTTGTTGCACTGTTTTAAATTGCCCTTTTTAAGTGGGAAAATATAGTACCTGCCTTGACCTCTTGCTATCAGAAGCCTTTCAATACAAGCTCCTTTTGTAACAATTTCAGTTTCAATAGTCCTGCTTTTTTGGGAAGATTGGAAAGGCAAGACTTTACATAAGACAGGAACTGCAAAGTCAACCCTGAGAGGTAACAGTCCTACTGTGGGAACTGTTGCATGACAGTTCTCCACTGCATCTGGAAGGAGAGTCCAACATGGGTATTTTACCAATCCTATTGGTAGAGACTGAGTTACAAATTTACATATTAATTAGGTACCGCCCCCTTTTAGTCCCCCATGAGCTCAGTTTTAAAAACTCAGTCCCAGTGTAGAGACGTACTGAGTTTTGCTTAAGAAACAAGGTAACGATTTAATTACCTGTTTAATGTTTTTTTCTCTTTTTGTCTCCTTACAGGTGCAGAGCATCGTTGGTGATGGGGTCGCTGTCCTCCGCAGACACCACCCCTGACAATCTCCTTAGGGGTTGCTTCCCTCCGAGGGAACTTCCCCCAAGAGGAGCACCTCAGCCTGGAGTCCCTGACCCCCGAGGCCAAACTAGGGCTGCGAGCCGAAGGTGGGGGGTCCGCCCCCCCCACTGGGAGGCTCGAGGGCGCGAACGCCCAGAGAGATCTCCGCAGAAGGAAGCGGAGCCGCGCCCGTCAGCTGTTTGGCGGCCGGCGAGGGAGCCACCGAAGCCGCCATAGCGCCGAAACCGCCGCTGTCGCCGCCACTGCCAGGGACAGCAACGATTCGGCGAGGAGAAGCCACGGGCACAGAAGCCCAGTGCCAGTAAAGGCGGCAACAGGAAAAGCCGGGACCACAAAAAAAGCCGTAAAACGGTGGGCGCCGCCATTTTGGGGAGCCTTCCCTCGGCTGTAATGGCGCGAACCGGAAGGGCTTCCGGCAGCTGGCAGGCGCGAACGAGTGAAGAGCTCTAGTGCACAGGCGCAATACTAAGAGGTGATTGGACTCCATTTTGCATCCAGTACGAGGTTCCTTCGGAGGCGAATTTGTTGGAGGTGCAAAGATAGTGAGCACGATGGAGGATCAACCGGGGGGTGAGAAGGCTAATTCCCCAGCTCTACCCAAGGATAAAT
This sequence comes from Erythrolamprus reginae, assembly GCF_031021105.1. NCBI lineage: Eukaryota > Metazoa > Chordata > Lepidosauria > Squamata > Dipsadidae > Erythrolamprus > Erythrolamprus reginae. Next base: position 67,435,359 of record NC_091963.1, read on the forward strand.
CCAAGGGAAAGCCTAAGGAGAAATCCAAATCCTCACAATCTCCTGCCTCAGCAGCCTCACTTAAGGAGGCAGAAAAACGTATTAAGGCTCTGGAGAAGAGATTAGAGGCGGCCTTGCTCACCTCCCCCTCAGCACTCCCTCTGACGCAGAGGCAACCCTCGACTCCCGAGCCAATGACCCCCCAATCCGCTTTTGGGCATATGGGGGCCCTCCACGAAGGGGACTGGTCACCTGACAGACAACTTCCTCCATTGCCTCAGGCCATATCCTCCCCAAATGTATCCTGGACTAGGTCCGGGTCAGCAGGCCAACCCAGGCGAAGCCCACAGGGGCCCTCAGCCACCTTTGCCCCCACAACAGCGGGGCTGAGGTCACAGACTGGCACATGGCAAACCATGCCACCTGACCTATAGGATATTATTGCCAATGCCTACTCACAAGGCATGGCGGCTGGGGTTAACCAATACACTCATCTTCCACCAGCGCAGTCAAGGAACCTCTGGTCGGTACCACCCCCCTCGGGTTTGGGGTCCTTATCGGAAGAACCAGCTTTGGGCGAGGACAGTGATAGAGACTATGATCTTTCAGAGGACGAGACTACACCGGAGCAACCGCCAGCAGTAGGTCTGTTCAAACCAACTCTATTCAGGACTCTGCTTTTTAAGGTGAAGCAGGTGATGGACCTACCAGGAACATCTAAGGCGGTGGATGCAGACTCCGGGAAGACTTCGGCTACCTTGCTCAAAGAACCCCAACCCGAGTCCGACCACATTCCGGCCTCAGAGATCTTTGTTGAGGGGGTCAAACGTCCTTGGCAACACCCCGCGGCGGCTCAGGGGCCCTCGAACCTAGAAAGAAAATTTTACACGTTTGATGAGGAGGTTGAAAAACTCCTGGAGTTCCCTCCCATAGATCAACCAGTGATGACGCTGGTTTCCAGCGCCCTGGTGCCTTCAGAGACGGGGGAAAGCCTAAAGCCGGAAGACAGGAAAGCAGAAACACTCCTACGGAAGGCGCATCAGATGTCCAGCTGGGGGTTCAGAGCAGCGGCAGCGGCTTTGTTCTTCAACAGAGCCTCAATAATGTGGCTGCAGGAGATGCAGTCACGACTCGGTCCAGAAGATGGGCGACTGCGCCAAGATCTGAGTAAGCTGTTGGTGGCGGCAGAATTCTCCGCCGATGCCACCCTCCATGCGGCGAAATTCTCAAGCAGGAGTATGGCGACCATACTTTCTTTGCGTCGCCTCTTGTGGCTGAGAAGCTGGCCAGCAGATTTGAAATCCAAGTGGCGACTGGCCTCAGCCCCCCTGCAGGGCTCACTGCTCTTTGGAGACATACTGGACAAAGTCCTCATAGAGGACAAAGATAAAAGAAAGGTACTGCCCAAAGCCAGCAGGCGCCAGGACCGCAGGTCCACTCCATGCACGAGGCGCCAGCCCTCCCACTGGGAACCAGTCACGGGAACGGGGCAGAACTAGAGGCAGTTCACACAAAGTCAATACAGTAGACCCCCGCTCGTTGCGAGGGTTCCGTTCCAGGACCCCCCGCAACGAGCGGGTTTTCGCGAAGTAGCGCTGCGGAAGTAAAAACACCATCTGCGCATGTGCAGATGGTGTTTTTACTCCCACAGCGCTAGCGAGGAGCCGAAGATTGGGGGCGGGGCGGCTGTTTGCCGCCGGCATGGAGGGCTTCCTAGCAGCCCCCCAAACCCGGGTTGGGGGTCCGGGGGGCGCTGGCTCTCGGCGCTTTTGAGCTGAGTCCGGGAGCGAATTCGCTCCCGGACTCAGCTCGAAAGCGCCGAGACAAGCCGTTCCTTGCCGCTTGCTATCGGCGGTTTTGAGCTGAGTCCGGAAGCGAATTCGCTTCCGGACTCAGCTCAAAACCGCCGATAGCAAGCGGCAAGGAACGGCTTGTCTCGGCGCTTTCGAGCTGACCTCAGCTCGAAAGCGCCGAGACAAGCCGTTCCTTGCCGCTTGCTATCGGCGCTTTTGAGCTGAGTCCGGAAGCGAATTCGCTTCCGGACTCAGCTCAAAACCGCCGATAGCAAGCGGCAAGGAACGGCTTGTCTCGGCGCTTTCGAGCTGACCGGACTCAGCTCGAAAGCGCCGAGACAAGCCGTTCCTTGCCGCTTGCTATCGGCGCTTTTGAGCTGAGTCCGGGAGCGAATTCGCTCCCGGACTCAGCTCAAAAGCGGCGAGAATGAACGGCGTGGGCGGGCGAAGGGCGGGCGGCAGCGAGGAGTTTGCGTGGGCGGTGGGGAAACTCCTCGCTGACGCCAGCAAGAGGGGGAAGACTCAGGGAAGCCGCCCAGCAGCTGATCTCCCGGTTGCCATCTACGCATGCGTGCCCATACACGCATGCGTAGATGGTATTTTGACTTCCGGGTTGAAAAATAGCGAAGTACCCTGTTCGCAATGGTTGGGGACGCAATAAACGGGGGATCACTGTACTCTCCACAACCCTTCAGAAGTGACCGAGGGTCCTTCCAAGACAGACCAAGAGGTTACCACCAGTCGAGATGGCCCTTTCGAGGGAGCAACCAGAGAGGGTTTCGACGCTCGAAATGACTCACCCAGCCCACTGCCGATAGGAGGGAAACTCCAACACTTCAGTACCTCCTGGCAAACGACTTCCTCCGACAAGTGGATCCTAGCCACAGTGTCGAGAGGCCTTCGCCTGGAATTCATAGGACAACCCCCGAATCGTTTTGTACAATGCCCAATAGTTCAGGACTTCCAAAAGAGGCAACAACTGCTCAAAGAGATTGCACATTTACTAGACATCCAAGCCATCGAACCGGTACTTCCACAGGAGGAGGGCAAAGGCTTCTATTCCATGATCTTCCTCGTCCCCAAATCATCTGGGGGGTACAGGATGATCCTCAATTTGAAGCAACTAAATATTTTCATAAAATACAGGAGATTCCGAATGCACTCCTTACAAACAATTCTGACCTCAATCCGTTCTCACGACCTATTGACATCAATAGACCTAAAAGAGGCGTACCTACACGTACCCATACATCTACAACACCCAGATCCCCAATGGTTGCAACTGACAGGATGGCACTTGAAAGGCATAGACTAAGACAGCTAGAAATACCAGAGAAGGTCATCGACACCATGCAGGCCGCAAGACGCCCATCAACCTCTAGGATATATCAGGCAACATGGGCAGCCTTTTGTAAATTTTGTGACAAAAACCACCAGAATCCTAGGGAGGCATCAGTAATCAGTTTTAGAATTTTTACAAACTGGGATAGAACGGGGCCTGGCCCCAAATACCTTGAAAAGGCAAGTGGTGGCCCTTTCCACCATGATTCAAACATCAGTCTCGCTCTCTGGCCCTACACCCTTGGGTAAGGGATTTTATACGGGGAGCTGTAAATAAGCATTTACCACCGGTTCGGCGGTTCCCGTCATGGGATCTTGCATTAGTCCTTAGGGCTCTAACAAAGCCTCCATTTGAGCCTCTAAGATCTATCTCACTTAGGTTTCTTTCTTTAAAAACAGCGTTCTTAGTGGCAATAACTTCGGCACGCAGAGTGTTGGAATTTTCTGCCTTATCTGTAAGACCTGATCTCTGTGTTTTTTATCCGGACAGAGTAGTACTTCAACTAGATCCCACCTTCATACCAAAGGTGAATACGACGTTCCACAGGAAACAAGAACTTATACTCCCAGATTTTTGTACACATGGGAGTCATCCATCGGAGTTAAAATGGCATAAAATTGATGTCAGGAGAGCCTTGAAGATTTACATCAGACGGACTGAGACATTCAGAAACTCTGATCATATCATTTTCACAACATAAAATGGGACTTGGACTGTCTTCAAAATCCATCAGTCGTTGGCTTAAGGAGTGTATAATGGAAGCCTACAAGGCTGATGGACAGAACCCTCCAGCAGGGTTGACGGCATTCAACTAGAAGTACGGCCACGTCAGCAGCTTGGTCAACGCAAGCATCTATAGAAGACATCTGCAGGGCTGCGACCTGGGCAGTCCCCACGACATTTATCAGACATTACAAGTTGGATTCTTTCGCTTCGGCGGAAGCAGCTTTTGGTAGATGTGTTCTACAGCGAGTATGTTCTTCTCCAACGTCCCTAACAAGACCTTCTCCCTCCCATGGGCCTTGAATCTTTGGTATATCCCATGTTGGACTCTCCTTCCAGATGCAGTGGAGAAGACCCGTTGTACCTACCTGAATGGTCTTCTCGATGCACTGGAAGGAGAGTCCAAACCCACCTGGCAGTTGAAGTTTAGGGACGCCGGAGAATGGGTTTGTTGGTTGAGTTTTTTTGGGTTGTTATTAATAAATTTGGTTATCCTCTTTACAGTGTCTTCATTTTTAAAACTGAGCTCATGGGGGACTACAAGGGGGCAGTACCTAATTAATATGTAAATCTGGAACTCAGACTCTACCAATAGGATTGGTAAAATACCCACGTTGGACTCTCCTTCCAGTGCATCGAGAAGACCGTTCAGGTAGGTACAACGGGTCTTCTATTGTGGGGACTGTTGCATTGAAAGAAGGATGATTGTTTTATTATGAGTTTTTTAAATTAGCTGTAGTGTTTTAAATTCTATTTATTGTAATTGTCTCTATATTACTCTTGTAAGCCACCTTGAGTCCCTGAGGAAAAGGGTGGCCTATAAATCTAATAAACCTAATAAACCTGTGCACACCATGTCTGTCCAGAGCCTGAAGGCTCGGGGAGAAAACACCCACCCAAAACCCAAACAGCACAAGCTCTCAATGCCTAGTGAGGAGAAAATTGCCTCAAGCAGCGCTGCCAAGCTGAGGTGGTCCATCGGCATTGGGAAGGAAGGCTGGGGCAAGATTGGTCCAACTAACTCTTGAGGAAAGCCATGAGGGCTGCCATCCATGGCATATGGATGCAGGGCATCCTGGGTTGTGCTGTGGGCAAGATAGGAATGCAAAATGGGGCTACAGATGAATGAAGGGGATCCCCAACCTCAGGGGCTAGTGGAGAACCCATTTTCAGCATGGAAGATCTGCCCAGGAGATATCTTGATGCAAAGCAAGGCCTGAAACTCAATGAGAAGAAGCTTCCACCCTTAGAATGGAATCCACAGCAACTGGGATTTTCCCTTTCAGGACTGGGAACAAAAAGAAGTCTGCTGGGGCGACATGGGGGGGGGCAGTGTTGGCACCTGGATTTTGGCCAGGAACTCGTGCATTCATAGTGCGTTGTGGCAAGATGCGTTTTTTGTCCATAGAAGAGATCCAATCAGCCATGACAAAGACCTTGTGAGAGGTCCCCAAAGATGCCTTCCAGGGCGTGTACCGGTCATGGCAGAGTCACTGGAAAAAGGTGTAGGGGCCCAAGGACAGTACTTTGAAGAATTTTAAGTGTTTGTGCAAATCTGTTCAATAAATTACTTTTTTTAAAAAATTGCATTACTTTTTGAATGCACCCCTGTACTGACCTACATGGAGGAGTATCGGAAGGACCTCCCTATAGAAGGTGCCAAACTCATGGTTGTCACACCAGAAGGATCAGCTGCATATTGAATAGTGAGCCTCCATAATGCAGATGCACTGTAGTTTCACAACTTCACGACAATGGTCTGTAACTAGCAACTTCAAATCTCAATCAATAAATGCTCTGTCTTACACACTGGCAAAAAGAATCGGAACACAAAATACAAACCCATCCTGGATAATAGTTCAACCCACTATGGAGAATATGTTGATATCTTTAAAACTGGATTCATTGAAACAATCTTTCCTTTCATAATCAGCCTTGAAATTAATTCATCTGGGATTTGTACAAATATAAGTACATTATTATTTAGTTGAACACCTTAATCAAATGGCATTAATTCAATTCAAACTCTAGATTGTGAAAAAAAGAATGTGTCCTGAGATAAAATATAATGTTTTAGAGTTCTTTAAAACATGTTTTTGGATCAAGAAATTGTGTATATTCCTATATTCATGTTCACATTTTGTGGATTTGCTTATTAATTTTAGGTATGTCTGGATCCAGTCTTTTGCACTATGTCAAGAACACATTAACTGGAAGGCAATTCTTCTGACAGGCATTTTTATTTTTGCTGAAATCTTTTTCATAGCTTAAGAATAAAAAAAATACTAAGAATTCACAGAATTACGGAAAAACAGACAGGGACAATTTATAAAGTATTAGTGTTTATTTAAAGCCATGTCATGTAAAAGAAGTCCATATCTACTAATTTTTCAGAGCACATGTAGCTACATCATAGCATGTTGTAATACCAGTAGAATATATTTGTGGAAGCTGCATATCTGCTAGTAATATGAGCAGCCTTAATATTGCACCATTCAGCTTATATTAATTTTGATTACATATCATTTAAAAATAATAGTTTGTATTTAGCTCTTAAAGCAAGCTTTACGGATAAAATATAATTCAAGGTTTTCCAATTGGAACATAGCAAGCTTCAGGTTGCCACATGCGAAGGTCAATAAGCACTTGGTTTAGCTTCTGCATCCAAAGATTACGCTCATCCTTAGTATCAGCTGATAACCAGTTCCTTTAAAAAAACGAGATTCATTATTAATTTTTAAAGTCTCCTATGCAGGAAAAATAGATTGTCAAATCTAAAGGAAGAATCCAAAATTATTTTATTAATTGTAAAAAAGATATCACAATTCCAACATCATCCTTATAAGTTAATCAACAATGCTGATAGCCAGGCCATGTAAACACTCAATTTAAAGCTACCCATAATAAAGAAAATATATACTCAACTCTTTGAAGAGTAGAATATGGATTAGAAAAATGCTTACTTGGTAACACAGAGTGTGTCTCTGCATTGGCTAACTAATGTTTCCTTATCATCTTCTCTTTGGGGACGAACAGTAATTAGCTCAAAAGTATTTGGACGAGCACAGAATTCTCTGTTGGCTGGTTCAATCTGGCAATTAGTGCAGTTTGCCAAATTTATGGAGCCCATTGGATGCTGAAATTAAAATATATATTTGTTTTCTGCTTATAATACTATAACATGGCAAGGAAACTTACAGAAAAACAAATAAAATATGTAATAAAACTATTCAATGAAAGTAACAAAATTATCAGACTAATTCAGAGGAAGAAACTGTGGAAACTCCGTGGAAGCAGAGAGCGGTACACTATATGCATTTACAGTATGTTCTTTATGCAACTATATTAATATGTTAACTATAATACAGTTGCAAATGATACAATTTTCATTATGCAGATGCACACATTATTATGCAAATACAAATTATATAAATCACAGCAAATGATGGTACATGTAGAGTCCATTGTATTGGGCTCTAATTAAATAGGATTTTAAAAATGAAATATTAAAATAAATCATTCTAAACAATTCTTCTAGGATAGTATGTCAAACTATTATGCTAAAATAGATGTCTTTATTCCACAGACAATTTTTTTAACATAAGGCCCGGGTAATGCCTAGTGACAATTTTTGATATAAAGCCCTCTTGATTATCTCTCTGGAGGCTACATGACAAGTATTTTGGCCCCAAGTTGTTTAGAGCTTTATACATTATAACTAAAGCATTGAGCTTATTTTGGTAGTTGTACAAAAAAAGAATATCATATACAGGACCAGTGCCCACTCAACAATCTGGTCACAGAATTCTGTACCAGTGGTAGCTTCCAGACAAACATAAAGTAAATTATAGTAAATTCTTCTAAACAACAACCAAAAAACCCCCAATAATTAAACATACTGCAGGGTGGGTTCCAATTTTTACAAACTTCTATTCTATGGGTGAGGCTTGAAGGTTATGTGACTGGGTGGGAGTGGTTTGGCAGTCATGTAACTGGGTGAACATAGGCAACTTGACGTCACTCACATCAAGGGTTAGGGTTCAAGTGCCTAGCTCTCTTTGCCTCAACGAGATACAATTTCCCTGTCTATTTACTGCTACTAAACATCCAAAATATACTATGTCATCCTATGTATATATGCCATATGAGTACATACATATTACTCACAGGCACACAAAAATATACATTGTCTACTATATATACAGTGGTACCTCAAGATACGAACCCCTCGTCTTACGAACAACCCGAGATACGAACCCGGGGTTCTTAAAATTTTCGCCTCTTCTTACGAACTTTTTTCATGTTACGAACCCCAAACCCGAACTTCCAGGTTCGGCGTTCGCCCGGCTGTCATCTTTTAAAACAGCCGGGGGGCTTCCCAGCAGCCTCCCGAACCCGGATGTTCGGGTTTGGCGTTCGGCTTCGGGGAAGCCCCCTGGCTGTTTTAAAAGGTGACAGCCGGGCGGCGGGGCTTCTCGGCGGCAGGTTGGTAAGATGGAAAACGTTCGGGTTCGGGAGGCCACTTTGGGTTTTTGTCTGGGAGGGAGGGCAGGAGGTCCAGCGCTGGGGGAGGGAGTCAGGAAGGTCCTCCTGCTCCCCCCCCAGCGAAAAACCACAAAGACGGTCTGCCGCCGCATGACAGGCAGGGCGGAGCAGCCTGGAGCAAAGGGAGTCTGAAACCGCCGGCGGCTTCAGCTTCCCATTGCTCCGCGGGCGGCGGCAGACCGCCTTTGTATTTTTGGCTGGGGGGGGAGCAGGAGGCGCAGGATCGGGCCGGCGGTGGGCGTGAGGCGAGGCAGCAGGTCTGCCTCCTGGGTGGGCGGGCGGCGGGCGAGGAGGCATGGCCGAGCGAGATGGGGCGGGCAGCGAGATGGGGCGGGCAGCAAGACGGGCCGGGCAGCGACTGGGGGCGGCGGCGGCGATGCTGTGTCCCACTCGGGGCTGGTGGCGCCCGACGCAGCGGGCAACATTGTCGGCTGCTCCGGACCGCTCCCGGAAGCGGCCATGGGAGGGCGAGCTGCCTCAGGGAGGAGGAGGATCGGGCGGGACCAGGTGGGGGCTGGAATTTCTCCGCTGGGAAGAAGCGGCGATGGATCCTCCATCTACCTCTGTCGGCTGCTCCGGGCCACGGGGGCGAGGATGAAAGGGCAGAAGGCGTGCTCGGCTCTGCCGCTCCAGCCCCTTTCGGTCGGCGCGGGAGGCAGGAGAGGACCGGGTGACCGGAGAAGCAGCGCCCCTCGCCCCTGTGGCCCGGAGCAGCCGACAGAGATAGACGGATGATCCATCGCCGCTTCTTCCCAGCGGAGAAATTCCAGCCCCCACCTGGTCCCGCCCGATCCTCCTCCATGAGGCAGCTCCGCCCTCCCATGGCCGCTTCCTCCACCCTCCATCGCAAGCCCTCACCACCGCAGCCAACGCGTGCTGCGATCTTCAAGCCCGGCTCCTTTCGGCCCAGCATCCCGGGCCAAGCGGCTGCCTTCCGTCACTGAGTCTGGCTCGCCCGGAAGATCGTACTGTGCATTGGCTGCGGCGGCGGCGACGTTGCTGCCAGCTTGGCTTCTCTCGCCGCCGCAGCCAACGGGCGCTACGATCTTCCGGGCGAGCCAGGCTCAGTGACGGAAGGCAGCCGCTTGGCCCGGGATGCTGGGCTGAAAGGAGCCGGGCTTGATCCGCTGAGCCTGGCTGGCCCGGAAGATGGCAGCGCATTTTGTCTGCGCCGGCGAGGGAAGCCAAGCCGGCAAGGCTCAGCGGATCAAGCCCGGCTCCTTTCGGCCCAGCATCCCGGGCCAAGTGGCTGCCTTCCGTCACTGAGCCTGGCTCGCCCGGAAGATCGTAGCCGGTGGAGGAAGGTGCCCAGCTCCTCCTCTTCTTGCTTCTTTAGAAGATGACAGCCGGCCGGCGGCGCGGAGAATGTGGCTCGGAGGCTGGGAGGGAGGCGGAATACAGGAGGAGGAGGAGAGAGGCCAGGAGGGAGAGGGGGAAGGAGGGAGGGAGGAAATCAGAGAAGACGCACGTACAAACCGCCCGTGCGTTTCCCTCCCTTCCCTTCCAGTCATTGCAAGCCGGACAGTAACTGTTGACTTTTCCGTTAATCCACTCACGAGGCTCCCTCCGGGCAGCCTGCACTGTCTCCCCCTGTCTCCCCCCCCTCCACCCACACCCGAACAAAATCCGAATGCCGGCGGAAATGAGGCAAAAGGGGTGAATTTTGGGCTTGCACGGATTAATCGCTTTTCCATTGATTCCTATGGGAAACTTTGTTTCGTGTTACGAACTTTTCACCTTACGAACCTCCTCCTTTCACCAATTAAGTTCGTATCATGAGGTATTACTGTACTGGATATGTATGTATACACACACACACACACACACACACACACACTTCTTCTAAAACTACACATTCAACCTCACTTACTGCATTTGAAAAAACACACCCAGAGTCCATTTTCTGCCACACATTTGAACATAACTTCTGAACATTGTACATAATGTATGTACATTGTACACACATTTGACCATAACTTCTGTACATTACAGTTGCCTTCAGATGTTCTTCCCAAGCTTACACATCACTATTAGAGCCACAAAATGTCATGGATTGATTAAAATGTGGCAAAACTCACTTAACAATGCTCTTGCTTAGCAACCAAAATTTTGGGCTCAATTGTGGTCATAAGTCAAGGACTATCCCTGCCTTCCTCTGAATGACAGCCTTGCCCTAATAAACTCCTTCTCTTTTCTGGCAATTTACCTCTCTGTTAGAGGCACCAAAATAATCCAGACAATCTTCCAACCCTAAATTGTTGTCATGTTTCAAAGTGTCATCTGAAGCCATATCTAGTGGCAGGATTTGTGGTCCTTCTTTCCTTCACTGTCTTTCCCTCTCTCTCTCCTCTCCTTTCTCTCTTCTCTTTTCATTTCTTGTCTCTCTCTCTCTCTCTCTCTCTCTGCATGTCCTGTTATGGATCTAGCAAGCTCCCTACAGCCCGCTAATAGCCAAAAAGGGGTGGATTCTAACTTATCTCGCTGCCCGTTTGCTTCCTCCTGAGCCATGTGGCACAAAAACAAAGCCAAAAAACAGATGGTGATTGCATGCACAGTGCTGGAACTCAGCTTCTGCGCATGCTCAGAAAGAAAACCAATAAAATTAAATTAAAAATATTTTTTATTTAAAAAAAGATAGCTGCGCCCACAGATCAGTACCAACCAATCTGGTTCAGTGACATCATCATGACATCACGTGGGTTGCTACCGGTTCAGGAGATCCAGTCCAAACTTGGAGGAACCAACTCCTGCTACACTGTCCTTGTCCAGAAAAAGACATAATTAATATATCAACTCATCCTGACAATAAGTATTTCTACGCACAGAGATAATTTGGGCCTTCAAAAATAATAAGTTCAAGAGCATCCTCAACCTACATGTATGTACTTTCTGATAGAACTATACACAGAAGTAAAGAAGTAATTGCAGCCTTCTTTTCAAAATTGAAGATTTTGTTCAAGACAAACATACACAGTATATTATATTATTCTTCCTACCTAAACAGGTAATCCTAACAAATATTATAAAATAGTGCAGGATTTGGCTATGTAATGTATGAATTTACCTAAAATTAATGTAGCTATACAAGACTCTGATGAAACATACAATTTCAAACCATAATTTAATTTTAAAAACTAAATTTTTTATTTGAATTTTAGTCTGCAGTTACCTTTTTCTTTTCATCATCTGGATAGGTCCAATAAGAGATACAATTTCCTAAAAGAGCACACCAGCGTCGATGCCAAGCTCCAAATCCACTAACATCTTCAAACATAGTCTAGAGAAATGGGGAAAAATATTTTTGAGCATAGACATTTTCCCTCATTAGTTTGTAAACATGAACAGGCCCTTCACTTAGCCTGTTACAGTTCCTATTATGGCTTTGTTTAATTGTCATACATTTCAACTTACGATCAGTTACTTAGTGACCACTCAAAGTTAGTGTACTCTCTCAAAAACTATATTTGATCTGGATCCAAAGTTCACCTTTGGATCAAATTGTCAAGTTTACAGGATAGTAAAAGCAGCAGTGGCCTAGGGCTCCCAGATTGGAGATTATATTTTAAAACTGCCTCCCTCAATTGGATAAAATAATGGATAAAACTATCCAATAAGCGAGTATTAACCTTAGAGGGTTATGAGTTACAAATGGGATGGCATGCATATCTCTGGAGGGATAGCTCAAAATCACACACTGACTTTAACCAGCACTTAATTAGGAGGTCACTGATAGAAACATGGCAGGGAATTAAAAAGAAATATTATATAAAAATTCTGAGATGGTTATCCACAATGGAGGCGATTATATACCCTAATTTGATAGACCCCTCCCCCCCCACTAAAACAATAAAGGACCGTTGAACTTACCTGAACGGTCTTCTCGATGCACTGCAAGGAGAGTCCAGGATGGGTTATTCTCAGCCTGATTGGCTGGGACTGAGTTTAATTTAAATATTTAATATTAGTCAGGCACCGCCCCCTTAGCCCTCCAGTCTAATAATTACGAAGGAGCAGTAATGCAAACAAACCAACAATTTATTCACCAGAGAAAACATTCCCAAGTGCCAACGAGAACAAAAGTGCAACTGTGACCCTGGTCCCAAGTAACCGAGCGGGTCTGGACTCTCCTTGCAGTGCATCGAGAAGACCGTTCAGGTAAGTTCAACGGTCCTTCTCCAATGCACTTGCAAGGAGAGTCCAGGATGGGATATACCCAAGTTTTAGTCAGAGGGAGGGAGAAGGTTGGACCAGGGGCGCTGAAAATGAGCACACCCCTTGCAAGACCCTCCTTCCAAAGGCTGCTTCCGATGAAGCAAACGAATCAATCTTGTAATGTCTTATAAAGGTGGATGGAGCTGCCCATGTGGCTGCTCGACAAATGTCCTCAAGTGAGGCTTGAGTCCTCCAGGCCGATGACGTGGCCGCACTCCGGGTAGAGTGAGCTGTTATCCCTTGTGGAACTGTAGTGTTCTTAGCAGCGTAAGCCTCGGAAATACAATCCCTCAACCAACGACTGATCGTAGGAGGTGACACTTTCTTCCCCATCGCCCTAGTGGAGAAGGATACGAAGAGACCTTCGGAAGACCGGAAGTCTTGAGTCCGACGTATATAAATTTTTAAAGCACGTCTAACGTCCAGTTTGTGCCACCTCAGTTCAGAAGGGTGGCTACCATGGGTGCAAAAGTCTGGCACCACAATGTCCTGTGATCTATGAAAGGAAGTGTTCACTTTCGGAATAAAGGCCGGGTCCAATCTCAGCACAACTCTGTCCGGATAAAATTTACAGAGGTCCTGCCGTATTGACAACGCTGAGATTTCGGAGACTCTCCTGGCAGATGTAATAGCCACCAGAAAGGCAGTTTTGATGGACAGAAACCTCAGGGAGATGAGCCTTAAAGGTTCAAAGGGCGGACCTGTCAAGGCATGAAGAACCAAGGACAAGTCCCAGGAAGGAAATCTGTGAACCGCCGAGGGCTTCAAGTTGTTCGCTCCTCGCAGAAAATCTCTGATCCACGGGTGCCTCGAGAGGGGCCGACCGTGGTCTTTGACAAGGACCGTTGATAGGGCCGCGACTTGGCGTCGAAGCGTATTAGGAGCGAGACCCTTGTCCATACCCGCTTGCAAAAAGGAGAGCACCATCAAGGGAGTGGCTCCTTGTGGGTCCACCTGCCGCTGTTTGCAGAAGTCGGAGAACGCCGCCCAAGTCGCCTGGTAGATCCGCCTTGTAGACGGCCGGCGAGCCGCCTGCATAGTGTCTATGACCGCGTCTGGCACGAGCTGACTCCTCAGATGTTCCCGCTCAAGTGCCAGACGGTCAGCTGCCACCAATGAGGCTCCGGGTGACTCATTGCTCCCTGCGTGAGGAGTAGTCGATGGTCCGGAATTCTCCAGTGGGCCGCAATCGATAGTTCCACCAGATCGGCAAACCAGATGCGCCTCGGCCAATAGGGAGCTAGCAGGAGAACCTCTGCCCGTTCTTCCAATAGTTTCCGGATCACCTGCGGTATTAGTGGGATTGGCGGAAAGGCATAAAGAAGGCCCGACGGCCACTGTTGATGTAACGCGTTCACTGCCTCCGCTCCCGGGGAGGGAAAGTGGGAAAAGAAACGGGGAAGCTGGGTGTTGTGGACCGTCGCAAACAGGTCCAATATAGGCAGGCCGAACCTCCTTACCAGCTCCTGGAAGATCGTGGGGTCCAGGCGCCACTCCCCGGGGTCCAGAGTCTCCCGACTCAGCCAGTCTGCGCATACACTGTCTATCCCCGAGATATGTTCCGCTGAAATAGAGGCTAAATTGGCCTCTGCCCACCGTAATAGGGACTCGGACTCCTCCATTAGGCGACGAGATCGTGTTCCGCCCTGTCTGTTGATATGTGCCCGGGTAGACACATTGTCCGTGAGGACCAGGATGTGACGCCCTCGAACCCAGGGGGTGAAACTCCGGAGGGCCAACGAGACCGCCTTCAACTCCAGGAAGTTGATGTTGAATTGTCGTAAGTCCCGATGGTCCCACAAGCCCTGGGCCAACTGGGAGGCAAGGTGGGCCCCCCAGCCCAACAAACTGGCGTCTGGCGTCAGCGTGAGATGGTGTTTCGGTAGGTAGGAGGAACCCTTGTCCAAAGCCGGAGAAGTCCACCAGCGAAGAGAATTGCGAACCTCGCCCGGGAGCAAAATCCTCCTGTGCAGGTGGCTGGATTTTGTCCTTTGGAAGGGCAGCAGGAACCATTGCAGCGCTCTCAAGTGATGTCTGGCCCACGGGACGACGTCTATGCAGGATACCAGGGTCCCCAAGACCTTTGACAGGAATGAGAGTCTTGGGAACCGCTGACCGTCCAGATCTCTTACGAACCTCCTGATGGAGGACCTCCTCTCCGGGGAAAGGAACACCATACCCAGGGTGGTATCGATGGTGGTCCCCAAGTGAGCCAGCCTCCTCGTGGGTGTCAGGTGGCTCTTGTCCCAGTTCACTGTGAAGCCATGGCGTTCGAGAGTAGTGATTGTCAAGTGTAGATCCCGAAGCGCCTGGTCCCTTGTCTTTGCCAGTATAACAATGTCGTCTAGGTACGCCATGAGGCGTACCGACTGCTGTCTCAGGGAAGCTGTGAGAACGTCTAAGAGCTTCGTAAAAGTTCTTGGAGCGGACGAAAGCCCAAAGGGCATTGATCTGTATTGAAAGTGGGTTCCTCCTAGACAGAACCGGAGGAACCGCCTGTGCGGTGGAAAGATGGGGACATGTAAGTAAGCCTCTTTGAGGTCTATTGATGTTAAAAAGTTTTGTGTCTGATAGAGGCGAGGATGGTTCGCAGTGAGTACATTTTGAAACGTCTGTACTTTACATAGATGTTCAATTGACGCAGGTTCAGAATTAGTCTGACCCCTCCGGAGGTCTTGGGGACAAGGAAAACTAGGGAATAAAACCCCTTGCCCCGTTCTTCCAAAGGCACCTCCTCTATGGCCCCTATCTCCAGGAGATGAGAGACCTCTTTGTAAAGGAGGCCCTTCTTTTGGGCATCCAATGGAACTGGGCATGTGACAAATCGCTGAGGGGGGAGGTGAAGGAACTCTAGCCTCAGACCCTCGGCCACAGTAGCTGCCGCCCAAGCGTCTGAAGATAACACGGCCCATTGCTCTGCGAAGTGGGTGAGCCTGCCCCCCAGTGGAACGGAGATGAAGGAGTCATTTGTTTTTTCTAAATCCCCTCCCAGCTCCTCTGAAGGGTCTGCGTCCCTGATAGGATCTGCCGCGGTCGTGAGTAGCTGACCTATCCGATCGAAACGACCCCTGGTTGAAGGAGCCCTGGAAGTAAGGCCTCGATGCCTGGGCGGAGCTCGAGGAGGGCTCTGACCGAAAGGGCTGGCGCCTTTGGTAAGGGGTGAATCGTCTTTCCGGCTTTTTGGACCTCGGCATGACTTTCTTTTTGTCCTTATTCTCGACCAAAACATCGTCAAGGACTTCCCCAAATAGTTTTCCGGCCTTAAACGGTGCCGAGGCCAAGCTCCATTTGGACTTGACGTCCGCCTGCCAGCTGCGTAGCCATATGAGCCGGCGAGAGGACACCGACGAAGCCATGGCCCTGGCCGCGAACTTGGCCACATTGACCGTCGCATCTGCCGAGAATTCGGTGGCGGCTAAAATTTTATTCAGATCCTGTCGAAGGCGTCCGTCTTCAGGATCCACCCGTGATTGGAGCTCTTTAATCCAAAGGAGGGTTGCCCTGTTAAAAAACGAGGCCGCAGACGAGGCCCGAATGGCCCAGGCCGCCATCTGGTGGGTCTTACGCACGATATTTTCGGCCCTCTTGTCCTCAGCTCTGAGACCCTCCTGAGACTCCGAGGGGACCAGGGCATGGGAGACTAGGCTGGTGACCGGTTTGTCCACTGCTGGGAACGTTAACAGGTCCTCCATTTGCTGGTCAAATGTGTATAATTTGCAGTCCTGGTTGGATGGGCCCTGTGCCGCTGCCGGATTTTCCCAGGGTCTCTGGACAGTCTCCAAGAACAGATGGGAGGAGGGAATGTCCACTGTTTCTTGCTTTGGTAGTACGAAGAGGCCCGCCTTAGGTTGGGATGAGTTGGAGTCATCCGGCTGGCTGCCCTCTCCTGCCTGCTCAATAGTGAGTTTGGCCTTATTGAGTAAGACCCTAAACAGTGATGACTTAAAGAGACCTGCGAAGGCAGGTTGTTCTGGAGGGTGTTCATCCCCAGAGAGGTCATCCTCATGGTCACTGTAGTCATCCCTAACAGAGTCCTCCTCCTCCATAGATCCGGTCATGGAATGTGAGGCTGGAGCAGTCCAGGGGTCTCTGGACCTTGGTGGGCCTCTCAGGGGACCAGTCCCGCTCCGAAGCCGAGCCTGCTACCCCTGTTGGGATCACGGGAGAGGCTGGCGGGGGTGTGGGGCCAAATCCTTTAGCAGGTAGGGAAGCTTGTTTTTGTGTGGCTTCCAATTGCCTTTCCAGGGCCCTTATACGTTTTTCAGCCTCTCTGAGCGAGGTGCCCTGAGAAGATTTGGCTTTTTGGCTTTTTTCCTTAGGGGTACTGGGCCTAGCAATGGTGTTGGCCTCCTCCCCTGCGTGAGCTGGTGTTTCAGCCATAACTGTATTTGAGATAAACTCACGGTCAGCCAGGAAAAATGTCCAAAGGGCGAGCAAGAAATCCCTATCGTTGTAACGAAGCAATGACGAAGTACAAATGGATTTCTGAGGCTCTATTGCGGCTGCGTAGCACCAGGCAAACAAGGAGTCGAAGGAAGAGCTCATTACCAGCCTGGTCCAGCCTCTGCGCTCTCTTATTGGCTCCCCGGTATGGCAGCTAGACGTTGCCATGACAACCCTCAATCCTGATTGACAGCCATCTTGGCCTTATAGAAGGAACGGCCTGGCCACAAATAAGCAAGCAGGAAGTGGGCGGGGATTCCTCCTCCGCCCGTGCCTGCTGCAGGAGGGTTGGCCCGTCGTCGTCATGACGACCGCCTCCGCGGTCTCGACGGGAAGGCAAAGAGGGCCATTTTATTCAGGCGGGAACTCTTCTCCGTTCCCGCCTTTATCCCCCCCCCCAAGATGGCGACGCTCGCAGTCGGGGACACAGGTTTGATCCCGACTGGCCCGGTGGGCGTTCGGCGCGCCGGGGGGGGGGGCTCCGTTGGGGCGCAAGGCTTCCTCCAGGTTTCCTCCTTCTTCTAGCGGCATATCCGTCATGGGGAGCAGGCCCCCCATGGCGTCAGCCGACCGCCTGTCCACCGGGCGCTGCCGCGGAGGCAGGCAACCCGGGCGCTCCTCTCAGAACCCTCAACGAGCCTCCAGGCTTGAGGGCCAGTCAGGAGAGGAGCTGCAGCATAGGGGGTTAATCCCACTGAGGGAATTAACCCACGCTGCCAACAAGAAGCCGCCCCTTGGTGCCTGAAAGAAAGGAAAAAGAAGAAAAAGTATTAAAACACAGTAATAATTGTACATAACATTTATTAAAACCAGAATTATACCCTATTAAACCAAGTTTAACAGGAGCATCAAACTCAAAGTCCCATTACTGCGACTGAGTTTTTTAGACTGGAGGGCTAAGGGGGCGGTGCCTGACTAATATTAAATATTTAAATTAAACTCAGTCCCAGCCAATCAGGCTGAGAATAACCCATCCTGGACTCTCCTTGCAAGTGCATTGGAGAAATACAGTGATATATTGGACCCCTCCGGAGAGCTAAAAAGCAGAAAAGAATTATTTCGACAAAATATAAAAATTGACTGGTGGCCATACACGCAAATTAAATCAAGATATAAAAAAGACAGATGAGGAATAGGCATTGATAGAAATCTACACCCATTGGATAAAATTCTCTTAGGACCAGATGAAAAAATAACATCTAAAATATACAAATATTTATTAGAAACAGATAAGATAGAAGAAACGGTCAAAAAACCAATGATAGCCTGGGCTAAGAACATAGGACCCAATATTCATATGGCTGACTGGGAGAAAACCTGGAGCATCAATTGTAAAATCACGAACTCCATGGCTTTTAAAGAAAATTACTATAAGATGTTCTATAGATGGTATTTGGCTCCCTCCAGATTAGCAAAAAGTTATGCAAATCTGAACTCGACTTGTTGAAAATGCAATGAAGAAATAGGCAACTTCTTTCATTTGTGGTGGACATGCCCTGAGGCAAAAGAATTTTGGAAAAAAATTCATAAGTAGCTATTGCAGATAACCAAAACAGATATAGAATTTACCCTGGAATGCTCCTAGGAATAAGAACGAAAAAATATCCCATATAATCATAGCTGTATGAATATCCTATGCACAATTCTGGAAAAATAAGGAAATTTCGCCAGAAAATAACACCATAGAAAATATTTATAGAAGTGCCGAAATGGAAAGGATGACTATGGAGATCAAGGGAAATAGCAACTCAGAGTATCATGAAATTTGGACTTATTGGTATGACTGGATTGATAATAAAGGCAATAAAGGATTGGTAATAAAGCCCTACATGGCATTGGACCATAATACCTTTGGGACTGCCTTCTGCTGCACAAATCCCAGCGACTGATTAGGTCCCACAGAGTTGGCCTTCTCTGGGTCCCATCGACTAAGCCAGTGTTTCCCAACCGGTGTGCCGCCGCACACTGGTGTGCCGCGAGACATGGTCAGGTGTGCCGCGAAGAAATAAGCTCAGCTTCTGGTCTAGCAACTTTTTGCGAAGAGAAAAAAGTTGTGAGACCGGAAGCTGAGCTTGCTTCTTTGCGCCTTCCAAGTTTTCCAGCAGCTGCGGCGCCCCGCCCGGCTGGAGCTTCCCTGTCAGCAGGTGAGCTTTGGGGCTTGGTGGGAGGGCAGCGGCAGGGCGGCGCGCAGTGGGAGGGTGATGGCGGCGGCAGCGGCAGCGGGCAGGAGCCATGCCGTGGGGCGGTGGCAGGGTGGTCCCTCTCTCTCTCCCCCTCTCTTGCTTTCTCTTTCTCTCCCCCCTCTCCCCCTCTCTCTTTCTCCCAGTAGCCGTGGGGCGACGTCAGGGTGATCAGCTGTGAGGCGGAGCTCCGGAACAGAGGAACAGAGGCACCGACGGCGGCGGCTGGAAATGCTGGAATTGCGTGGCTGGCACTTGCCTGCTGGCTGGACCAGGACGGAGGCTCAAGCCCCACCTCCATGCCCAGCGCAACGCCAGAAATGTACGGCGTCTAGCCACCGCCGTCTGTGCCTCAGTTCTGGAAGTCCGCCTCACAGCTGATCACCCTGCCGTCGCCCCACGGCTACTGGGAGAAAGAGAGAGGGAGAGAGGGGGGAGAGAAAGAGAAAGCAAGAGGGGGAGAAAAAGAGAGAGAAAGATATAGCAAGAGAGGGAGAGAGAGAAAGAGAGGGAGAGAGGGGGGAGAGAAAGAGAGAAAGAGATAGCAAGAGAGGTAGAGAGAGAAAGAGGAAGAGAGGGGGGGAGAGAAAGAGAGAGAAAGATATAGCTAGAGAGGGAGAGAGAGAAAGAGAGGGAGAGAGGGGAGAGAAAGAGATAGCAAGAGAGGTAGAGAGAGAAAGAGAGAGGAGGGGAGGGGGGATAGAAAGAGAGAGAAAGAGATAGCAAGAGAGGGAGAGAGAGAAGGAGAGAGGGTGGAGAGAAAGAGATAGCAAGAGAGGGAGAGAGAGAGGGAGAGGGGGGGAGAGAGAAAGAGATAGTAAGAGAGGGAGAGAGAGAAAGAGAGAGAGGGGGGAGAGAAAGAAGGAGAGAGAGGGGGTAGAGAAAGAGAGAAAGCAAAAGAGAGAGAGAGAGAAAGAGAGATAGCAAGAGAGAGGGAGAGAGGGGGGGAGAGAAAGAGAGAAAGCAAAAGAGAGAGAGAAAGAGATAGCAAGAGAGAGGGAGAGGGGGAAGAGAGAAAGAGAGAAAGACAGCAAGAGAGAGAAAGCAAGAGAGAGAGAGAAAGAGGGGGGAAGGAGGGTGAGGGAAAGGCAGAGAGAGGGAAGGAGGGAGAGAGAAGGAGGGCAAAAAAGAGAGGAAGGAAGGGAGAAACAAAGAGAGATGGAGAGAGAGGGGAAAGAAAGAGGAGGGAAGGGAGAGAGAGAGAGAAAGAGGGAGAGAGAAAAATAGAGCGAAAGGGAGGAAGAGAGATATTTTTTGTCCAAACTTTTTTTTACACACACACACACACCCCGCTCAATGTTCCCCAGGATTTTGTAAATGTGAATAATGTGCCGCGGCTCAAAAAAGGTTGGGAAACACTGGACTAAGCAATACCGTCTGGTGGGACTCAGGGGAAGAGCCTTCTCTGTGGCGGCCCTGGCCCTCTGGAATCAACTCTCTCCGGAGATTAGGACTGCCCCCACCCTCATTGCCTGTTGTAAGCTCCTGAAAACCCATCTATGTCACCAGACATGGAGAAATTGATATACCCCTTAGCTATTATGGTTTATGTATGGTTTGTTTGGGTTGTATGATTGCTTTTTATTATAAGGGTTTTTTTAAACTGTTTTTTAAACATTGGATTTGTACACTGTATATTGTTTGTTGTGAGCCACTCCGAATCTTTGGAGAGGGAGGGCATACAAATCTAATAAATTATTATTTTTATTTTTATTATTATTATTATTATTATTGATAGGAATAAAAGAACCGTTGTACCTACCTGAACGGTCTTCTCAGTGCACTGGAAGGAGAGTCCAATATGGGTTATTCTCAATCCTATTGGTCGAGACTGAGTTTAAAATTAGCATAATATTAGGCACCGCCCCTTGCCTGCCCCCAGTGAGCTGTCCAATACTGGGTGGGTTTGGACTCTCCTTCCAGTGCACTGAGAAGACCGTTCAGGTAGGTACAACGGTTCTTCTCCATTGCATCTGGAAGGAGAGTCCAATATGGGATATACCCAAGTTCCAAATTAAGTGGGAGGGAGATTGTTAAGTCAGGGCAGCTGGAGAGGAACACACCCTCTGTAATACCCTTCTCCCAAAAGATGCCTCAGCAGAAGCAAAGGCATCCATTTTGTAATGTCTGGTGAATGTAGACGGAGTCTTCCACGTCGCAGCCCGACATATATCCTCAATCGAGGCTTGAGTCCTCCAAGCTGCAGACGTGGCTGCACTGTGAGTAGAGTGTGCCGTGACCCCTTGAGGTGGATTCTGAGCTCTAGCCTTATACGCCTCCCCTATGCAGTCCCGGATCCATCGGCTAATTGAACTGGGAGAGACGCCCAGGCCTTTTTTTGGTTCTACAAATGAGACAAACAAGGATTCGGACCTTCTAAAGGACTCGGTCCTACTAATGTAGATTTTAACCGCTCGTCTAACATCTAGTTTGTGCCACCTAAGTTCTGTAGGGTGACTCCCGTGCGAGCAAAAGTCTGGCAAAATTAGTTCTTGTTTCCTGTGGAACAACGAGTTGACCTTAGGAAGAAAGGTCGGATCCGAACGTAGGACTACTCGGTCCGGATAAAAGATACAAAGGTCTGGTCTGATGGACAATGCAGATAAATCCGATACACGTCTGGCCGATGTGACCGCCACTAAAAAGGCCGTCTTGATGGAAATAAATTTGAGCTGAATGGATCTTAGAGGCTCAAAGGGTGGACCAGTCAGAGCCTTCAGCACCAGAGATAAGTCCCACGATGGAAACCTATGGAGAGGTGGAGGGTGTCTGTTAGTAGCACCTCTAAGAAAATCCCGTATCCAGGGGTGAATTGCCAAAGACCGGTATTCCGGTAGCCTAATAACAGTTGCCAATGCAGCCACTTGTCTCCTAAGTGTGTTTGGAGACAGTCCCTTTTCAAGGCCTGATTGCAAGAATTCCAGGACTGTCAGTATTTGGGCTCTTTCTGGTTGCATGTCTTTCCCGGTGCAAAACTTACAGAAGGCCGACCATGTAGCCTGGTAAACCCTGGACGTGGATGGTTGGCGGGCCGCCTGCATTGTGGCAATAATACTGTCCGGTAAGCAATGCTCCCTCAGTTTGTTCCTCTCAAATGCCAGACGGCTAATTGGAGCCATTGAGGGTCTGGGTGAGAGACTGACCCTTGACTGAGTGAGATTATCTTGTCCGGGATCCTCCAAGGTGGGGAGATGGACAGCGCTATTAAGTCCGAGAACCACGGGCGGCGTGGCCAATGTGGTGCAACAAGTAACACCTTCGCTTCCTCCAGCAGAATTTTGTCTATCACTCTCTGTTCTGTCTGGGTTCCCCCAGACCTCAACACCAACTGGAAAAAACAGCCAGACACTGGTAAAAGCCAAAAGTATTTTATAGCTGGAAAAAATAAACACAGAGGAAAACCTGTTCTTCCCAACAGACAGGCTATAATACTTTACAGCAGAGTCCTGATGTCCAGACAATACAGCAAGCTTCTTGCTGGCACACCCACCCCAAGGTTTCAGTAGTCAAAGGCACAAACCAGGATTCCAAGACGCCAAAGTTCACAGCCAGGTCCCAAGACTCTCAAAGATAAAACTCCACAAGCCAGGAAGGGTGGGTCTGCCTTTTAGCCTTTCCAAAGAGCACCACACCCAAACCCAGCTGTTGCCTCTTTAATGCTGAAAGTACTTAGCCAATTGATCCCTTCTCTGAGTAGCTCTTCTCTGTTGCAGATCAATTATGGCTTGTGCATTTTCCTCTAAGGAATCCAGGCTGCTTGCTGGGGAGAGCTCCCTCTGGGGGGACTCTGGCTGTCCTCCCTCTTCTTCAGCCTGGGATTCCTCCTCCTCGTCTGTCTGCACCTCCTGTTCCTCAGCCTCTCCCTCTGAGCTGGAAACCGACAGAAGATCAGCCGTTCCCTGAGGGGCCTCAGACGAAACCACAACACTCTCTGGATCAAGTTTGTCGGAGGGAAGGCATACAAAAGGCTGCGAGGCCAGCTCGACCTCAGGGTGTCGACCTTCTCTGCCCTGTGTGAGTGGAACCGAGAATAGAACCTGGGGAGCTGTGTATTGGCGTGAGAGGCGAACAAGTCCACTAGTGGTGTCCCGAATCGTAGTGTAATCCTGTGGAACAACTGCGGATCCAGCCGCCACTCTGTGGGGTCCAAGGTGGTCCGACTCAGCCAATCGGCCTGGACGTTGTTGATGCCTGCTATGTGCTCCGCAGATAGAGAGGCTAGGTGGTACTCGGCCCAGTTGAAAAGAGCCATGGTCTCCCTCATGAGGCGAGGCGATCTCGTGCCTCCTTGATGGTTGAGGTAAGCTTTTGTTGCCACATTGTCCGTTAGAACTAACACATGTTTTCCGTGAACCAAGGCCACAAAATGTTGGAGCGCTAAGAACACAGCCCTGAGTTCTAAAAGAACCGTTGAAACTTACCTGAACGGTCTTCTCGATGCACTGCAAGGAGAGTCCAACGTGGGTAATTCTCCAGTCTCATTGGAGGGACTGAGTCTTAATTTAAACATTATGCAGGTATCGCCCCCTAGCCTACCAGTCATAAAGAAACGAAGGAGCAGTAAACTATAACTTTTTTTATTAACAACTGGAAGGCACACGCCAGGCCCAATTTCTTAACAATGCCAGACAAAAAGAGAGGCCCTTGGTCCACCAATCGGGTGGGTTTTGGACTCTCCTTGCAGTGCATCGAGAAGACCGTTCAGGTAAGTTTCAACGGTTCTTCTCCAATGCACTTGCAAGGAGAGTCCAACGTGGGATATACCCAAGACATAAACAGGGAGGGAAACAGGACCAAGGGCGGTCAAGTGGAACACACCCTTTGCAACACCCTCCTCCCAAAGGCTGCTTCTGCGGAAGCAAAGGTATCAATCCGGTAATGCTTGATGAAGGTAGATGGAGCTGCCCACGTGGCGGCTCTACAAATCTCTTCGATCAAAGCCTGTGTAGACCATGCTGCCGAAACAGCCGCACTTCGTGTTGAATGTCCAGTAATTCCCTGAGGAACAGTCTGTCCTGACGCTTTATAGGCCTCAGTGATGCAGATCCTTATCCAACGACTGATAGTTCGTGAAGACACTCTAGTACCTTGTTCATGTGATGAAAAGGAAATAAACAAGGCCTCCGATGCCCTGGAAGCCTGTGTCCTACGAATATAAATTTTTACCGCCCGTCTCACATCCAATTTATGCCATCTGAGTTCAGATGGGTGCGTGCCATGTGTACAGAAATCAGGTAATATTATCTCTTGAGTTCTATGAAAGCCAGAGTTCACCTTGGGGATGAAAGACGGGTCCAGTCGAAGAACTACTCTGTCCGGATGGAATAGACAAAGGTCAGCTCTTACTGACAGGGCCGACAGCTCCGACACCCTCCTGGCCGAGGTAATGGCGACTAGAAAGGCCGTTTTGATGGATAAAAACCGCAGCGATACCGTCCTCAACGGTTCAAAGGGTGGAGCTGTCAAGGCCTTAAGGACAAGAGATAGGTCCCACGAGGGGAACCTGTGGACTGGAGCCGGTCTAATATTCGACGCTCCTTTTAAGAAATCTCGAATCCAAGGATGTCTTGACAAGAGTTGGTACTGGTCGTGGTTCAATATTGTAGACAGCGCCGCCACATGGCGTCGTAACGTGTTCGGAGCCAGTCCCTTGTCTAATCCTGCCTGGAGGAAGGTTAAAACAGTACCCGGCAAGGCCGCTACCGGATCGAGCTGCCGGTCCTCACAGAAGGTGCAGAAGGCTGACCACGTGGATTGGTAAATCCTCCTTGTAGAAGGTCTGCGTGCCGCCTGCATGGTAGCGATGACCGTGTCAGGGAGACGTAATTGCCTTAGACGGTCCCCCTCAAGTGCCACACGGTCAGGTTCCACCATTGAGGCTCTGGATGCGCGATGCACCCCTGACTGAGGGCTACCAGGTCGTCTGGAATTCTCCAAGGAGGGGAGACGGACAGCTCCTTCAAGTCCGAGAACCAAGCCCGCCGAGGCCAAAAAGGTGCTACCAGCAGTACTTCGGCTCGTTCCTGTATGATTTTGTGTAGCACTCTCTGAAGTATGCGGGTAGGAGGGAATGCATACAGGAGCCCTACTGGCCAGGGGAGGCGTAGTGCATCCACCCCTTCTGAACCCGGAGATGGGAACCGGGAAAAGAAGCGGGGTAGCTGTGCGTTGTGGCACGTAGCAAACAGGTCCACGATCGGTGTGCTGAACTGAGCGGTTAGTGCCCGGAACACTCCTGGATCCAGCTTCCACTCCCCCGGGTCCAAAGTCCTGCGGCTCAGCCAATCCGCCGTCACATTCTCTTGGCCTGAGATGTGCTCGGCTGCGAGAGAGGCCAGGTGGGTCTCTGCCCACTTGAACAGAGTGTTGGCCTCCTGCATCAGGCGCCTGGATCTCGTCCCGCCCTGGTGGTTGATGTAAGAGCGAGCGGAAACGTTGTCCGTTAGAACCAGGACATGGCTGCCCTGCACCAGATGAGAAAAACTCAGCAAAGCGAGAGACACTGCCCTCAATTCCAAGAAATTGATGTTGATGTTTTCCAACTCCCGAGGAGTCCACAGGCCCTGGGCTACATTGGATGAAAGGTGAGCACCCCATCCGAACAGGCTGGCGTCCGTCGTGAGAGTGATAAAGTCCTGTCCCTGAAAAGGTGACCCCCTTTGAATAGCGGTTGAGGTCCACCAACGCATGGATCTCCTGACCGCTGCAGGGAGAATCACCTGCATCCTGGTATGGCTGGTCTTTCTCCTTTGATAGGGCAGGAGAAACCATTGGAGGTCTCGAATGTGTAACCTGGCCCAGGGAACCACATCTATGCAAGAAACCAACGTGCCCAGGATTTTGGAGAGAAAGGCCAGGGAAGGTCTTGGTTGATAAGACAGGTTCTGTAGTAGAGTACGAATATTGGCCTGTCTGTCCTCTGATAGGAAAACTTGGCACAAGTCTGTATCGATGATGGTGCCCAGGTGAGCTAACCTGGTTGATGGAATTAGCTGACTCTTTTCCAGGTTTATGGTAAACCCGAAAGTTCTTAGGGTCGACAGGGTCAGTTGGAGATCCTGCTGTGCCCAGTCCCGGGACTTCGACAGGATCAGGACATCGTCGAGGTATGCCATGAGTCGCACTGACCTGTGTCTCAAGGTGGCCGTGAGGACGTCCAGAAGTTTGGTGAACGTCCTCGGCGCTGACGACAGCCCAAATGGCATCGCTCGATATTGGTAATGAGATCCGTTGATGGAAAACCGGAGGAATTGTCTGTGCTCCTGTAATACCGGTACATGGAGGTAGGCCTCCTTGAGATCGATGGAGGAGAGGAGGTCTCCCGGTCGTATGGATTGCAGTATAGACCTGAGGGAGTGCATTTTGAATTTTTGATAACGCACATACAGATTCAACCGTTTGAGATTTAAAATCAAACGGACCCCGCCCGAAGATTTGGGGACTAGGAAAACGATGGAATAGAAACCTGTTCCCCTCAGGTGAAAGGGGACCTCCTCTATCGCTTCTATCTCCAGGAGGTGCTCTATTTCCCGGTGCAACAGTGCCCTCTTCTGGGGGTCTGTCACTTGAGGACAAGCAATGAAGCGGTGTGGGGGTACACGGAGAAAATTGATCCACAACCCCTGTGTTGCTGTGGCCACAGCCCAGGAGTCGAGGGATGCAGCCCTCCAAGCGTTGGCAAAGTGGAGGAGCTTGCCCCCCAGAGGGTAGGGGTCTGAAGAGTCATTTTCCACGTTTGGAACCCTTAAAGTTGGAACCTCTGTATGGACGGCGTCCCTGCTGGTAGGGTCTGCCTCGGTCCGCGAAGTACGGTCTGTCCTGACGGAAGCCTCCCTGGTTGAAAGAGCCCTGAGAGAAATTCCTCGAACCCTGAGAGACGGTTGAGGAGGGCTCTGCACGAAAGTTCTGCCTTCTATAGAAAGGGGTGAACCGTCGTTCTGCTCTCCTGTTGGATCTTGGGAACACCTTCTTCTTATCTTTGTCCTTGATAAGGACCTTCTCAAGGGAATCGCCGAACAACTGTTCCCCTTGGAATTTGGCAGAAGCTAGGCGCCATTTTGATTTTACGTCCGCCTGCCAGCTTCGTAGCCAAATTAATCTCCGGGAGGACAAAGAGGATGCCAGCGCACGGGATGCAAATTTTGCCGCATCCATGGTAGCATCCGCGGAGAACTCCGTTGCCGCCAGCAGTTTATTTAAATCCTGGCGGAACCTGCCATCCTCCTGACTTGCACGTGCTTGCATGTCCTGTATCCACAGGATGGTTGCCCTATTAAAAAATGAGGCAGCCGAGGCGGCTCGCAAGGCCCAGGCTGCCATTTGGTGAGTCTTCATGACTACCGTCTCGGCTCTTTTGTCCTCCGCCTTCAGACCCTCCGAAACCTCAGAAGGGACCAAGGCGTTGGACACCAAACTTGCCACAGGAGTGTCTATGGTTGGAGGTGTTAAAAGCGATTCCATCTCCTGATCGAAGGTGTAGTATTTCCTATCAATCAGAGAGGGGCCTTGTGCTGCTGCTGGCGCTTCCCAAGGTCTTTTAATATTGTCAAGGAAAATATCAGAGGAGGGAATGGTTTCCGGTTCTTTTTTTGGCACTGAAAGTAGGACCCCTTTAGAGGCCTGTGCAGTGTTTTCTGCAGGCAACTTCCCCTCTCCTGCTCCCTCAAAGACCAGCTTAGCCTTATTTAACATGATTCGAAAGAGAGAGGGCTTGAAGAGGCCTACAAGGCTCGGTGGTTCGGGTGGTTGCTCATCCCCCGACAAACCTTCGCCTTCTTCACTGTCTTCCTCTCTGGGATAGAGATCCTCCTCCATGGATCCTTGGAAGGAGGCTGGAGCAGGAGGTGCCCACACATTTCTATGCTTTGGTGGAATGGGAATCCCAGGGGCCTGTTGTTGTGCCCCTACTGTAATCCCCTGGGCATAAACACTGCTTATTAGATTTTGGAGATCCTGAGGCATGCTCTGCCATGTATCAAATGAACTCCTCAGACCCACAGCAGAAGGTGTAAAGGTGGCTGTGGGCTGGTTGTACTGAGCACCCGTGCTGCTGGCCATGGGCAAGGTATATTGGGGTCCAGTGGACAATAGGGGGCGTTCAGGCGACCAATCACGTTCTGTTGCCGAGCCTACAACCCCAGCAATGCCTGGCAAGGGGGAGGTCGGGGGGGGCGTGGGCCCCCGAAGATAATTAGGTTGGGCCTGTGGCGCTGGTGGCTGTTTCTGGGCCATCTCTAGCTGCCTCTCCAGAGCCCGTATCCTCTTTTCGGCTTCCTTAAGGGAGGCGGTCTGAGAGGATTTAGCCTTGGCCTTTTCGGAAGAAGGCTTGTCCTTGGGGGTAGTGGGCCTGATGGAAATGGCCCCCTCCTCCCCCAGATGGGTCGAATTGTCGGTCATAATTGAATCACTCACGGTTAGACAATGCCAATAATGCCGATCGTAACGCAGCTAACAAAGCAATGAGGCTGTGACCTCAATGCGGCTGCATGTTGATGGGTAAACGGGGGGTTTTTGCCTCGGAGCGTTCCTCGCTCCTCTCACCCCTAGTGATTGACAGCTATCGGCCAAACAAAATGGCCGCCGCGCCGTTGCCATGGCAACCGGCGGGAAACTCAAGAGCCGCTCCCGCCATTTTACCCGAAGGCTGCTCCGACGCCGTTCTGGCGTTTATGCAGGGCTCCAATAATAACTTTCCCTTCCTTGGGGCTTGCCCTGCGTTTAAAACGCAGCCTTCCCTTGGTCGCCGGATATTTGGCTGTGGTGTTATTCGCCGGGCGGGGCAGGCCCTTTCCGGCGGCAACCGTCTCCTATCCCCAGGCGCGACCTCGGAGGCCGGGAACCTGGTCGCCCTATCATTTTAACGCCCCCCCCCCACGGCTGCACTCCGGTCCCCGTGAGCGCTAATGCCATGGAACAAAAAGGGGGGGGCAGGGCGCCACAGTCAGACGGACAGAGCCCTCGGAGGGCCTGATCCGTTGCTGTAAAGGAGAAGCCAATCCATACACGAAAAACCTGCAAACAAGGAAAAGGAATAAAGAAAAGTATTAGTAATCAGAAAAAAACAATCACACAGTATTTAATCATATATTACAACTAATACTTATGAGGAGAAACTCAAAAAATGTCCCATTACTGCGACTGAGTTTTGATGACTGGTAGGCTAGGGGGCGGTACCTGCATAATGTTTAAATTAATGGGCGAATGTGATGCCTGGCCCATGGCACAATCCCTATACAGGAAACCATGGTTCCCAGCACCCTGGACAAAAGGGCTAGGGATACCCTCGGTTGTCTCTGGATGGAGGCTACCAAGGCCAAGATATTGTCCAGTCTGTCTGGGGAAAGTGACACAATGCTCGTAGTGGTGTCTATCACTGATCCCAGATGTAGTAGCCTTGTAGAGGGGATCAATTGGCTCTTGGGAAAATTGATGGTAAAGCCGTGTTCTTCCAGAAATGTCATTGTAAGGTGGAGGTCTCGGTGCGCTCCTGCCTGGGACTTGGACAAAACGATGATATCGTCCAAGTAGGCCATCAGGCGGACGGATTGTGCACGCAGATGTGCTGTGAGCACATCCAGCAGCTTCATGAAGGTGCGAGGAGCCGACGATAGGCCGAATGGCATGGCCCGATATTGATAATGCTTCCCTTCCACACAAAATCGGAGATACTTGCGATGTGGAGGGAATATCGGCACGTGTAGATAAGCCTCTTTTAGATCTAAAGAGGTAAGGAAGTCGTGAGGACGGACTGTCGCTAGGATGGTGTGTAGTGTGTGCATCCTGAATCTCCGGTAAAGAATGAATTGATTTAATAACTTCAGATTTAGGATCAAGCGGCAGCCCCCGGATGACTTGGGGACGATGAACACCATAGAGTAAAACCCCGTGCCCTCTGCGTGTTTCGGCACAGGCTCTATGGCTTGGATGTGCAGGAGATGGCCTACCTCTTGGAGTAGCTCCTTCCTTTTGGCAAGGTTCCGTGGCCTTGGACAGTGACGGAATCGGTTGGGTGGGGGCTGAATGAACTCCAACCGCAGTCCGTGTGTTACAGTAGACAGTGCCCATTTGTCTGAGGACGTGGCACGCCAGGAAGTGCTGTAAAGATGGAGCTTCCCTCCTACTGGCTGCGTCATAGCAAAGTCATTTGGGGCGTTTGAAACCCCGCTGGTTGGAGCCACGAAATGGGCGTCTAGTTGACTGGTAGCCCCTTGTTCTGTCCTGGAAGGGGGCATGGTCAGTTCTGTAGGCACTTTGATTGAAATTGCCTTGAGAGAAGGACCGAAATGGCTGGTTTGACCGAGAGGTGTCCCAGCGAAAGGACTGGCGCCGGTTGTAAGGGGTCTGGCGACGATCTTGTCCTCACCTGGATCTTGGAAGTATCTTCCGTTTGTCCTTGTCCTCTATGAGGACTTTTTCCAAGATGTCTCCAAACAGTTGAGACCCTTGGAAAGGCGAAGATGCCAGGCGCCATTTAGATTTGGTGTCAGCTTGCCAGCTGCGCAGCCACAGTAGTCGGCGTGAAGCAAGGGTGGTGGACATCCCTCTACCTGCGAATTTGGAGGCATGTAAGGTGGCATCGGCGGAAAACTCAGCCGCTGCCAACAACTTACTAAGATCCTGGCGCATCCGTCCCTCATCTGGTCCCAAGCGAGACAGCATGTCCTCGATCCAGACGATGGAGGCTCTATTAAAAAACGATGCAGCCGCTGCTGCACGGAACCCCCATCCGGCCATCATGTGGGTCTTTCTCAGAAGTACCTCAGCTTTTTTGTCCTCTGGCTTTAAGTTGTCTCCCATTTCAGCGGGGACCAGAGCGTTGGAAACCAGTGTCACCACTGGTGAATCTATTGGAGGAAATTGTAGGAGAGCCTCTATTTCGTCGTCAAACGTGTAGAACTTCCTCTCTATCACTGATGGCCCCTGGGCTGCCGCCGGATACTGCCACGGTCTCTTAATACTTTGGACAAAAATCTCAGATGCCGGGACATGGTCTGTTTCAGGCTTAGGCTCCTTCAACAGGGTAGATGATCTGGATGGCAAAGTTTGTGAAGGTTGAGCCGGATCCTTCAACTCCATAGTCTGTTTTGCCTTATATAATAGTGCCCTGAAGGAGGACTGTTTAAACAAGCCAGCCACCTGTGGTTGCTCTGGAGGAGCTTCATCTTCTGACAAATCATAGTCCTTGTCACTATCCTCCATTAATACAGGCTCTTCAGTTACAGATCCTAAACCCAAAAGGGGCGGTGCAGACCAGAGATCCCAGCTTGTGGCTTGTTTTGGTTGCTGAAGCCCTTGCTGGGCTCCAACTGCTATGCCTTGTGAGTAGGCGTTAGAGATTAGGTCCTGAATGGCTGGTGACATATTCTGCCATGTATCAGGCTGAGCCCTGAGTCCCGCAGCCGTAGGGGTAAAGGTAGCTGCTGGAAGCACATTGGGCTGAGGTGAGCCTCTCCACACTGATCTTTCCTGGCCTGCTGACCCAGGCCTACTGCGGGGAGCATGCAGCAGAGGCAATACTTGATGGTCTGGAGACCAACCCATCTCGGTTCTGGCCTCCCCATGAGCGCTGGGGGTAGTCATGACACCCAGTCCAGGCTCCAACGAGGGACCAGCTCTGGCCAAAGGGACTGCATTAAGGGCTGCTTCCAACTTCTGCTCAAGGGCTTGGATGCGCCTCTCGGCCTCCTTGATAACAGAGGAAGAAGACTGTGAGGACTTAGCCTTCATCTTCCCCTTGTCTTTGGGCTTGGGCACCGGGGTAGGTGGGAGGCTTTGCTCTCCACTGCCACTAGGCTCCATATTACTCACAATTCAACAATGTCTTGGAGAACAGGAACGGATCTCTGACAATGACTCTCTTTTCTTTTAACAGCTAGGCAGATAAATGAGCTTAAAAATGGCTCCCGGGCTTACCAATGGACTGCGCATGCGCATTCCGGCCCTGTCAGCCAGGCTTCGCGCCCTTTCAGGCTATTGCCAGGCAGAAGTAGGGAGGGGGGGGCGTCCCGCCAACCGTCCAAAAATGGCGGGCGCGGTGCCTCTCCTCATTGCCCTCAGCCCGCCGTCGGCTGCCGAATAGGAGAAGGGATCATGCTTCCGCATTCCCTTAGCCTCCTTTATTTCCCCCTGGCCGATTCGGGTGCGCGAGTCCCTGGTTGGAGGAAGAGACCTCAGTCTCCCTCCCTCACTCGCAGACAACAGCGTCGAGGCTTCTGCGGCTTAGCCGCTAAACATATGATCGGCGGGTCTTTGAAGTCTGCCGCGTTACTCAGAAGCGGCGGCTGTGCGCTCCGGCCGTATACAAACAGGCGCCGGGCGATCTCTGCAGGCTGGCCACAAATCCTTCTTGCCTGACAGATGGCCTAGTCTTCAGGGGGAAACTTCATGTCCCCGAGCCTCCCAGTGGGGGGGGCGGACCCCCCCACCTTTGGCTCTCAGCCGAGTTTGGCCGCGGAGGCCAGTGACACCAGGCTGACACCCCTCCATGAGACGGTACCCTCTGAGGGAAGAGGCCTCCAGGGGGAAAAATCGATGGGGGTGCTGTCCACGGAGGACAGAAACCCCTCCTGGTCTTCAGCAGCATCTGAAAGACAGAGAAAAAAACACAAAGAAAACAGGTTAAACAATTAACATAAACAATTTATTATTATTATTATTTAAACAACTAACTCATACGTCTCGTTCCATGACTGAGTTTTTAAAACTGAGCTCACTGGGGGCAGGCAAGGGGCGGTGCCTAATATGCTAATTTTAAACTCAGTCTCGACCAATAGGATTGAGAATAACCCATACTGGACTCTCCTTCCAGATGCAATGGAGAATGTAAAAGGAGTCTTCGGAGAGGGGCGGCATACAAGTCTATTATTATTATTATTATTATTATTATTATTATTATTATTATTATTATTATGTTTTAAAAGGAAAATATAAACATTTAATGCAATATAAGGAGGCAGAATGGGATTTTTCACTTCCTCCGCTTGGTCATGCCTGGTTGGTCTCGAGTGTTCCGCCCAAGACATTGGGCACTGCCTTTTCTCCTTGGCTGAATTGACCCCAGCTCTTTGTCCCAGCCATTCTGTCCCAGCCCCTTTGCTGAATGGGCCCAAAAGCCCATTCATACCAGGCTTTTGGGTGCGCTCCAAACAAGGATTTATCCCCTCCCCATTCATGTCCCCTGCTTGCTTCACTTTTAAAGTCACACCGGATCACATATCCAGCACAAGTTTCTCTCACTTTTAAATTGTGTGTGTGTTTGCAGGCCCTTACCTCCCCCCACCGCTGGTTTTCTCTCACTTTTAAAGTCACACTGGACCACGTATCCAGCCCAGGTTTCTTTTACTTTTAAAGTGTGTGTATGTGTGCGCGCATGGATGCGTGGATGTGTGTGTGTTAGCAGACCCTTCCCGCTGTTTTTTTCTCATTTTTAAAGTCACGCCTAACCATGTACAGTATCCAGAGCAGGATACTGTAGCTTTAGCACACACTTGCTCATGCACCTTCTGCAACGGCACCCGTAGCTTTGGGCAAAGAGAACAACGCAGATAGAGCAATTCTAAAAGATGGCTGTGGGGGAATGAGAAGGGAGAGAAGGAGCTGATCCACCAGTCTGGATGGGAAAAGGAGCCACACAGAATTCTATGCCTTGGCCATTTCCAGCGCTCCTTGCTGGGTCTGCGGATAACTCTGCCTCCCCTTTCACTCCAGCTCCCTAAAAGCACATTTACAAGGGGAGGGGGTGTTTCCTTGTGCCAAGCGCAAGCAGTTTTCCCCTCTACCGGGGACTTTAAACCAAAGAAATCCTTGTGTTACACCCCATGGTTTTCCTTTTGCCATGGTGAGGCAAAAGAACTTTCCCTGGCAAATATCGAGGAGCTGGAGCTTTGGAGTCTTTCAGAAAAAAAGCCTCACCATTTGTTCTTCCTTCTGCCGTCCCTCCCTCCCCGCCCACAATTCCCATCCTAGAGCATGTGAGGCTCACCATTACCCCACTCAATCTTCCTTCCTTCCTTCCTTCCTTCCTTCCTTCCTTCCTTCCTTCCTTCCTTCCTTCCTTCATCTCCTTCCCTCCTTTCTCCCTCCCGCTCTAATAGGGAAGAATTTCAAGCTCTCTTTTGTTCCAAAGTCTTAAATAACAACAATTCAATAATGATCTTATTCAGGCTGCAGAAGTCGGAAGCTTTATTTTTACATACTTTATCCCAGATAATATTCAAACGACTGGGCTATACATGTGCAGTTTTGATCTCCCTGCTCCTACCTTGCAAGGTAGATTTGGTGCTCCAAACAAGGATTTCTCCCTTCCTTATTCTTGCCCTGTGGCCGCTTCGTATATATACCCTTCATCTGCTCTTCTGCCACAGAGCTCGCTTCTTGCAAAGAGTCTGGTATATCCAGCAAACTCTCACTTTTAAAGTGTATGTGTATGTGTTTGCATGCCCTTTCTTCCCCGCTGGTTTTCTCTCACTTTTAAAATCACACTGACCACATATCCAGCACACATTTCTCTCACTTTTGAAGGTCTGCTTCCTTCCTTCCTTCCACCCTCTACTTCTTCCTTCCTTCATCTCCTTTCCTCCCTCCCTCTCTCCCTCCTTCCCTCAACTACTACCAAAGGCCTCTTGCCTTTTGATACTGATCACAGGAATCTCACCTTGAACTTGTCCCTCAGTTGGATCATGTCCCAAACTGTGAGCCGCACATGCTCACATTTGGGATTAATCTCACAAAGGATTTGGGACTGTCTATCTATATCTATCTATCTATCCAGGGCCGCCATCAGGAATTTTGGGGCCCCATACAGCCTAAGTGTCTGGGCCCCCCCCCGGCCATTTTAAAACTACTGCCCCCCAAATCCCGTGCCATGCCACCATGGCCACACACCCTGGGCAAGCCCTCCCCCGGTCCTCTGAGGTCAAACACAGCCCTGATGTTGCCCTCAATGAAATTGAATTTGACACCCCTGGCCTAGAGGCTAAATCCTATGAACAAGGGCTAAGAGAACCAGTATGTTTAGCTCAATAAATAGAAAACTGAGGGGGAATATAATAGTAGTTTCCCAATCCTTAAAGGGCTGCCACAGAGTAGATGGCATCTATTTATTCTCCATGCTACCTGAAGGTAGTACAAGAAGCAATGGGCGGAACCTCACCAAGAAGAAATGCAATTTGGAAATAAGGAAAAACTTGGGACTGGGCGGCATAGAAATAAATAAATAATAAATAAATAAATAAATAAATAAATAAATCCCTTCTTTTTTATTAAAAGAAATTAATAGAAACATAGAAGACTGATGGCAGAAAAAGACCTCATGGTCCATCTAGTCTGCCCTTATACTATTTCCTGTACTTTATCTTAGGATGGATATATGTTTATCCCAGGTATGTTTAAATTCAATTACTGTGGATTTACCAACTACGTCTGCTGGAAGTTTGTTCCAAGCATCTAATACTCTTTCAGTAAAATAATGTTTTCCCAGGTTGTTTTTGATCTTCCCCCCAACTAACTTCAGATTGTGTCCCCTTGTTCTTGTGTTCACTTTCCTATTAAAAACACTTCCCTCCTGGACCTTATTTAACCCTTTAACATATTTAAATTTTTCGATCATGTCCTCCCTTTTCCTTCTGTCCTCCAGACTATACAGATTGAGTTCATGAAGTCTTTCCTGATACGTTTTATGCTTAAGACCTTCCACCATTCTTGTAGCCCGTCTTTGGACCCATTCAATTTTGTCAATAATAATTTTAAAAAACCAAAATCCATTACTATTAAAACTAAAACAACCAGCAAAACTATTAATAAAAACAGGTGAGGGCTGGGTTTTTTTCTCTGTTATTATTTAAGTGCTTTTACCACATGCTTTAAATCAAGAATCACTTCTCTCTCTGTTTCTCTCTCTTTTCTGTCATTCTCTGCCTCAATCATTTTCTCATTTCTCTTTTTTTCTCCCCTTTTTTCTATCATTTCTCTCTCTCTCTTCCTTCCACTCTTCTCTCTCTCTCTCTTTCTTCCTCTCTTTCACTCTCTTCCTTCCTCTCTCATCTTTCTTTCTTTCTCTTTCTCTCTCTTGCTTTCTTTCTTTCTCTCACTCTCTTCCTTCCTC
Organism: Erythrolamprus reginae; assembly: GCF_031021105.1. NCBI lineage: Eukaryota > Metazoa > Chordata > Lepidosauria > Squamata > Dipsadidae > Erythrolamprus > Erythrolamprus reginae. The sequence goes on from NC_091963.1 coordinate 67,471,677, forward strand.
TCTCCTCTCTTTCTTTCTCTATCTTGCTTTCTTCCTCTCTTACTCTCTTCCTTCCTCTCTCATCTTTCTTTCTTTCCTTCTCTCTCTCTCTTTCTCTCTCTTACTTTCTTCCTCTCTCACACTCTCTTCCTTCCTCTCTCATCTCTTTCTCTCTCTCTCTTTCTCTATCTTGCTTTCTTCCTCTCTCTCACTCTCTTCCTTCCTCTCTCATCTCTTTCTTTCTCTCTCTCTCTTTCTCTATTTTGCTTTCTTCCTCTCTCTCACTCTCTTCCTTCCTCTCTCATCTCTTACTTTCTCTCTCTATCTATCTTGCCTTCTTCCTCTCTCTCACTCTTCCTTCCTCTCTCATCTCTCTTTTCTTTCTCTCTCTTTCTCTATCTCTCCCCCTCTTTCTCTCTCTCTCTTTTTCTCACTTTCCCTGTCTTGTTTTCTTTCTCTCTCTCTCTTGCTTTCTCTCTCACACTCTTTCTCTCTCTCGTTCTATTTCTCTTGCTATCTCTTTCTCTCCCCCTATTTCTCTCTCTCTCTCTCACTTTCTCTCTATCTTGTTCTGTTGTCGCTCTCACTCTCTCGTTCTCTGGAGGCTGGCGAAAGTGAAAAACCTTCGCTCTTACTTTGAATGTTCGGGCGGGCTGGCAGGGAGATGGAGAGAGAGCGCGTCAGCCCGCACACCCGACATTGAAAATCGCCTTCGCCAGCCCGCGGCCCCCGCTGTGAGAATGCCTGCCCCCTGCCCACCACCCCCAGCTACGTGCTCCTCGTTCCGCTCAGCGCCATCGAGAGCCTGAGAGAGTTCCCAAAGGGCGTCCGAGCCTGCCGGCCGGCCGACTTCTTCCTCCGCCTGCCAGGGGATTCAGGCACCACCCCCTAACCCGCGGGAAAGCGCTGCCGGGAAGCGCCCGGTTTTCCGGCCTCCCCCGTCCGGCCCTCCCCCATCGAGCGGCTCCCTCGTGCCACCGGAGCCCCCCTGCACTGCCCCCCTTCCTCTCCTCCTCCTCCTCGGGGCTCCCCGCTCCTCCCTTCCAGGCATGACAGCTCCGGGAGAGCGGAGGGCGCGACCCAGACCCTGGCTGCCCCCCTCCCCGCTGCCGCCTGCGCCCTAAGCCCGCTCCGTCCCGCGCAGCTGGATCCGCCGAGTGCGCCACCCGGGAGCGCCCGCCACGCGCGCGGGAGTGGAGAGCCGGGCAAAGGGGGGGGCGGTGGGTGAAACGAAGCCGGGACTGAATTAGGCAGCCGCGGTGGGTGTGCGTGTGACGGGGGGGAGAGCCGAGCCCCACTACCTGCCCTGCCTACCTGCCGAGAGAAGCCCCGCGCGGCTCGGTGTCGAATGGCGGACGGGAAACTTTTTGGTCGGAGGCAGCTCTTCTTGGGTGCGGGAGGAGCGGACCGAAGTCCCCGGGCCGCCTCTCTTGCAGCAGAGAAGAAAGAGTGGCGGAGCGGGCGGGGGCAGCGGCGAGTAACCTGGGGGGGAGCGGGGGGGCTAGAGGCGCGGGGGAGGCCCATGGCAGCCGCAGCTTCATGCGCTCCCTTGGAAAAGGGTGCGCAGGGGCCCTTTTGGGGGACGTTGGGCACGTCGGACGGAGGTGTCGGACGGGCAGCGCTTTCGCCTTGGCATTGCGCTGCGCAGGAAGGGCGCCGCCTTTCCTAACCTGCGCAGGAGGGGCGTCCGGAGCGCTCCAGGAAAGGCTCTGAGCCGCTAACGCTCCTCCGGCGCCACTCCGCCTCCTAAACCTGCGCGGTGGAGGCGTCCCCCCGCCCAGCACTTCCGGAGGCCGAAAGGCGCGGCTCTCTTCGGGGTTGGGGAGTTTTTGGTGGGTGCCGGGGCCCGGGGCCCCCCAATTTTCCAATTTGCCTGGGCCCGGGACAGCAGTCCCAGTAATACCTGTCTATCGGCGGCCCTGTATCTATCTATCTATCTATCTATCTATCTATCTATCTATCTATCTATCTATCTATCTATCTATCATCTATGGCATACATATATATCTCTCTGTCTCTCTCTCATCCATAAGTGCACCATCGTGCCTACTATCCCTGTCTTACTGTCTTAACAAATAAAAATAAAGCAAATAAAAATGTATCTATCTTCTATTTATCTTCTTCCTTTCTACTATCTCTCTATCATCTCAAAATGAACTTCCCTTCTGCCCCGGGTTCCTTTTAAGAGATCCCAGCTGTGTAGAATGGAGAAGCAACACACCAGAGTTGGGGTACCGCTGTTTTACTTCAGCTTGTTGGGAAAGCAAGGTGGTTCCCAGACTGGTGGATCGACTCCTCCTCTCCCTTCTTGATCCCCCCACAGCCAGATTTTAAGATCGCTCCCTCTGCGCTCTTCTCTTTGCCCAAAGCAACAGGAGCCACTGTGCGTGAGCGCGCGCGTGCTAAAGCTACAGCCTAGCCTCTCAAGCCCTAGCCATGAGGGGTTCCCCCAGTTCTGAGAAGCTCAAATGCGCACCTTCTCCTACCTTTCCTCCTCTCTTCTTCCCCTTTCCAAGGTTTCTTCTGGAGGAGAGAAAAAAATGACATAGGGTGGGGGGGTGGGGGTGGGGAGAAGGAGACGGCGAGATCCTGCGCTGAATATGTGATCAGCGTGACTTTAAAAGAGAGAGAAAAACAGCAAGGAAGAAACCCCCCATACCCTATATATTTTGGGTTCTCCTCCAGATTCAGCCAAGGAGAAAAGGCAGGCCCAATGTCTGGGGGTGGAACACTTGGGACCAACCAGGCATGGCCAAGGGGAGGAAGTGAAAAGACCTAGACCTATAAAGAGGTGATATAAGAAATGTAACAAACATAAAAAATCTGGCATAAATCTGTATTAAATTATTGAAATGTCATTTTTTTTAAAAAAAATGGAAACATTAATAAACATTATTATAAACAAACTTCACCTCCTCCTTGCACAGGCACTTGTTCACATTTTGGGTTGTCAGCAACTTATTCATATTTACCATGTCTGTCCCATAATAACACTCAGTCTTTTATTTTGGAGCCTCCAAAATAAGCAATGGGGCCCCTATGACAATCATTAAGTGTTGTATCACATGATTCTTGACAAATGTATATTTTATTTTATGTACATTGAGAGCATATGCACCAAGACAAATTCCTTGTGTGTCCAATCACACTTGGCCAATAAAAAATTCTATTCTATTCTATTTTCGGGGAAACCTGATTTCAGGATGAGTGCCTGGCTGAGTGCCCATCCCCAATACACGCACAAGAGGCAGAAAGCAAGAGGATTGATGTAATCCGGCAGTAACTGCAGCCTGCTGGTCCCTTGGCAGTGTATTCCAGGTTGTGCAGCCCGTGCAGTGCAGGTAAACTGATTCCCTGTCCAAACAGCAAATGAAGGCAGAGGCATTGGCGGGAGGGGGAAGAGAAGCAGGTGATCTGGCTGCACCGCAGAAAAGTCAAGAGTTAGTGGGTTGGAGCCAGCAGACAGGCGGCTTAGGAGCCTTATCTTTGTGTCTCTTGGTTTGCCTGCGGCCCATGCAGTTCCTTGGGATTGCCTCCCTGCGCAAAGATGAGCAAACCACAATTGCCCACCTCTCCAGCCCATTGACTCTTGCGCAACCAGATGATGTGCCTCTCCTTCCTTCTCCCTCCACCTGCTGCTTGGACAGGGAACAGGTAATCAACTCCCCTGTGCTGCGTAGACTGCGGCCAGACACTGTTTGTGCATGCTTGCTGCCTCCTTGCTGGCTGCACCTATCCCCTTCACTGGCGCTTATTTTGGGTGCAGGGTTTATATTAGACACACACTTAAAAATTAGGCTAGGGTATATTTTGGGGGTAAAGCTTATTTTCAGAGAAACAGAAATTTGCAACACCCTATGATCAGACTGCAATTTATTTATTTTTCTAGAAAATGCACATACCGTATATACTCGAGTATAAGCCGAGTTTTTCAGCCCCAAAAATCGGCTGAAAAACCCGACCTCGGCTTATACTCGGGTCACCACAAGAGGGCGCCGGGTGACCACAAGAGGGCGCACCGCGGGAGCCCGGCAGCTGCCCTACCCTTCCCACAGCCGCGGAGCCCCCTTTTACTTCCTGCTTGGAGCTCCTGCAGCTACGGTACTTCTCCGTTCCAGCAAAGTTGCCAGCCAACTGCTCCGACGGCGCGAGAGAGGAGCAGACGATGCGAAGGTGGGGGGGGGGACTCATGAAGCAGGAATCCCCCCCCCAACCTTCGCATCGTCTGCTCCTCTCTCGTCGGAGCAGTTGGCTGGCAACTTTGCTGGAACGGAGAAGTACCGTAGCTGCAGGAGCTCCAAGCAGGAAGTAAAAGGGGGCTCCGCGGCTGTGGGAAGGGTAGGGAAGGTACCTTCCCTTCTCCGTTCCAGCAAAGTTGCCAGCCAACTGCTCCGACGAGAGAGGAACAGACGATGCGAAGGTGGGGGGGGGATCATGAAGCAGGAATCCCCCCCCCCACCTTCGCATCGTCTGCTCCTCTCTCGTCGGAGCAGTTGGCTGGCAACTTTGCTGGAACGGAGAAGGGAAGGTACCTTCCCTACCCTTCCCACAGCCGCGTCACTCGGAGCCCCCTTTTACTTCCTGCTTGGAGCTCCTGCAGCTACGGTACTTCTCCGTTCCAGCAAAGTTGCCAGCCAACTGCTCCGACGAGAGAGGAACAGACGATGCGAAGGTGGGGGGGGGATCATGAAGCAGGAATCCCCCCCCCCACCTTCGCATCGTCTGCTCCTCTCTCGTCGGAGCAGTTGGCTGGCAACTTTGCTGGAACGGAGAAGGGAAGGTACCTTCCCTACCCTTCCCACAGCCGCGTCACTCGGAGCCCCCTTTTACTTCCTGCTTGGAGCTCCTGCAGCTACGGTACTTCTCCGTTCCAGCAAAGTTGCCAGCCAACTGCTCCGACGAGAGAGGAGCAGACGATGCGAAGGTGGGGGGGGGATTCCTGCTTCATGATCCCCCCCCCACCTTCGCATCGTCTGTTCCTCTCTCGTCGGAGCAGTTGGCTGGCAACTTTGCTGGAACGGAGAAGTACCGTAGCTGCAGGAGCTCCAAGCAGGAAGTAAAAGGGGGCTCCGCGGCTGTGGGAAGGGTAGGGAAGGTACCGGGGCAGTCGCGGGGGAGAAGAGAGAGAGGGTGCCTGCGTGCACCCTTTCTCTCTCCCCCCCTCCACCTAACCGGCTTCCCCTCGCACGCCATCGGGGCAGTCGCGGGGGAGAAGAGAGAGAGGGTGCCTGCGTGCACCCTTTCTCTCCCCCCCCTCCACCTAACCGGCTTCCCCTCGCACGCCATCGGGGCAGTCGCGGGGGAGAAGAGAGAGAGGGTGCCTGCGTGCACCCTTTCTCTCCCCCCCTCCACCTAACCGGCTTCCCCTCGCACGCCATCGGGGCAGTCGCGGGGGAGAAGAGAGAGAGGGTGCCTGCGTGCACCCTTTCTCTCCCCCCCTCCACCTAACCGGCTTCCCCTCGCACGCCATCGGGGCAGTCGCGGGGGAGAAGAGAGAGAGGGTGCCTGCGTGCACCCTTTCTCTCCCCCCCCCTCCACCTAACCGGCTTCCCCTCGCACGCCATCGGGGCAGTCGCGGGGGAGAAGAGAGAGAGGGTGCCTGCGTGCACCCTTTCTCTCCCCCCCCTCCACCTAACCGGCTTCCCCTCGCACGCCATCGGGGCAGTCGCGGGGGAGAAGAGAGAGAGGGTGCCTGCGTGCACCCTTTCTCTCCCCCCCCCTCCACCTAACCGGCTTCCCCTCGCACGCCATCGGGGCAGTCGCGGGGGAGAAGAGAGAGAGGGTGCCTGCGTGCACCCTTTCTCTCTCCCCCCCTCCACCTAACCGGCTTCCCCTCGCCTTTTTCTCCTCGCACGCCATCGGGCCGGTCGGCTGGTGCCTTTGCTTGAGCCTGCGAGAGGAGGCAGTGGGAGGAGTGGGGCAATTGCCACCTCTCCCCAGCTCAAGCAAAGGCGCCTCCAAAGGCAGCGCACACAGAGAGAATGAGTGCGAGCCTGAATGAGAAGCGGCTGGCTACCTTCTTGTGTCCCCGTTTGGTTGCGTTTAAAACCCAGAGCTTGAAGTTCTCCCTGAGTTGAGAGGAGAGGAAAACGTACCATTTGGCAGCTGATTGATTCGCACTTGCACGGGCTGGGTGAGGAGAACCCTACATAGCCTTAGGCGGCTGGGAAAGTGAGGGGGAGCCAAGGGAACAAAAAAAGGATCGAGAATCAGCTTTGGAAGAAGGTGTGTGTGTGTGTGTGAGCGCCTGTCCACCCTGCAAAGAATGCCAGCTACTTCTTTTTCCCTCGCTGAAACCGGGAGGGTTTTTTTTCTCCTTGCTCCCTCTGTGTGTGTATTTGTCAACAAATAAACCCTATCGGAGTTGGCAGGAAGCCCTAGAGCGGCGTGGGGGTGGGCTTGTGAATGAAAGGGAAGCCAAGGCAACAAAGAAAAAGGGGAAGGATGAATTTTGGAGAGCGAGTGTGTGTGTGTGTGTTTGTTTGTGTGCTTGCCTGCCCCCTCCCCCCCCCCTGAAAAATGCCAGTTACCTCTTTGAAGGAGGTGTAGCCAAAGTGCCTCCTTTCCCCCTGGCTTAAACCAGCAGGGTTTTGGTTTTTTTTACTCCTCACTCCCTTAACCTGTGTATTTGCCAACAGGTTTTAACTATTCCTCTCTCTCTCTGAGTTTCCCTTAGTTGGATTAAAAAGACCTCCTGCTGTCCAATTCTCCTCCCCCTCTTTTGAAAAGATTTAAACTGTTTAAAAAATGGTATCTTGTGGTAGTTGCTGTCCTTGCTTGGATAGGATTTAATAATGTGTAATGAGGCAAGAGCTAGACAGGAATTTCTTAAGTGTGTTTGTGGATCTTTAAAAGTTGCCTTTTATAAAGTGGGTTTGAGAGCATATCTATCTATCTATCAATCAATCAATCAATCTATCTATCTATCTATCTATCTCTCTATTTATCTATCTATCATTCTATCTGTCTGTCTGTCTGTCTATCTTTCTATCTATCTATCATTCTATCTATCTATCATTCTATCTATCTATCATTCTATCTATCTATCTATCTATCTATCATTCTATCTATCTATCTATCTATCTATCTATCTATCATTCTATCTATCTATCTATCTATCTATCATTCTATCTATCTATCTATCTATCTATCTATCTATCATTCTATCTATCTATCATTCTATCTATCTATCATTCTATCTATCTATCTATCTATCTATCTATCATTCTATCTATCTATCATTCTATCTATCTATCTATCATTCTATCTATCTATCTATCTATCTATCTATCATTCTATCTATCTATCTATCTATCATTCTATCTATCTATCATTCTATCTATCTATCATTCTATCTATCTATCTATCTATCTATCTATCTATCTATCTATCTATCTATCTATCTATCTATCTATCTATCTGGTTTTCTATGCTGATAACCTCACAGCAGCTAATGCTGAAGCTGTTTGGACATACAGATTTATTTATTTATTTAATTGGATTTGTATGCTGCCCCTCTCCAAGGACTCAGGGCGGCTCACAGCATATATAAAAACAGAACAATAATGTAAATCCAATTAATGATGAGAAGGAATCTAGTTAGGTTTTAGCATTGTTGCTGATTGAGCTACTTTTTTACTTTTTAATTTGTTAATATTGTTAATTTGTTTACCCTCTTTTAAATTTACAGAGCTAGTTTACTGGTTTTCTGTAAAATAAATATTCTAAAACATGTCTCAATTAATGTAATTTTATTGGTTTCCATTTTTATAAGTTACCAGTAGCCACTGCATTTTCTAACCTCGGCTTATACTCGGGTCAATAAGTTTTCCCAGTTTTTGTGGCAAAAATTGGTGCCTCGGCTTATACTCGGGTCGGCTTATACTCGAGTATATACGGTATGTCTTATTTAGCTACCTTATATATAACAATGGATATGCTTAACTATGGCATTCGCTTAACAGCCACTTCAAAAAAATTATAACATCAGATCTGGCCACCTGATGTCCCACTTTATGACTGTCACAACTTTTGATCATCATTGCCAGGCTCAAGTAGTCATAAGCAAAAGACTACCTGTATTCTAGACTTCAGCAAATCTCTTCTTTGGACCTAATCTCTTCATTAGATTTGGTTATTCTTGAATTCTTTATACCATATGATTTAAATAACTATTTTAAATAACTAATTTGATCTTGGAACTTGAGAATTTTTATAGCACATTGTGCCATCTAGTAGAGTCAACAATATTCTGTCAGCAGAAATTATTTGCAATTTAACAGATGCTGAAACATGCTTTTTAAACCAGAACTTGGAAAGTCACATAATGCTGTTAGAAGATTTATCATAGTCACACAAAGAAGACAGTTTCAGAATTTTTTAAAATAAGAACAAAATAAAATCTATATTAAAATGTGTGCTATAACTTACCAAAAACCCTCTCTCTTCCACACCAGAATCAATTTGACATTTAACCTTTAGATGTATATGCCCTTCCAGAGGAGATAAAAATGGAACCTAAAAATATACAGTAATTATTTAATATAAGTTCCTTAGTCTACTTTAAATTAGTTTACTTTTGGAGATTTACATCATTTGAGCCATATGATGTTCCTATTTTCAATTTTTTTTAAAATAGGTTTTTTAATTGTATTTTTCTCATTTAACAAATTTTCATAATTTATACATAACAGTGGTCATTTACCTATTATTTACATATCTATTATTTACATATTATTACATTCTAATCCAAGCATATTCCATACTTATTATTTACATTTCTTTTTATTTCAAAATATATTTCATACATTTCAAATATACATTTCACTTCTCTTTGTGTTTTACTTCATTTTTTGTTCAATCCAATTGTACCATTTCTTCCATATTGCATAATATTTTGAATCTAATTATCCTTTTAATTTGATAATTAATTTGTTCATTTCAGTACAATCATATATTTTGTTTATTACTAAGCTTTCAGAGGGTATTTTTTTGCCTCCAACATTGCGCAAACGCTATTTTTTTTATTAAAAAAAAAGAATTTATGTATTCACCATACTTAGATAAAACATCGATACCATAATATCAAAACATACATTATACATTTCTGTCCAAAATGCCACAAACACATTTTTCATCTTTTGTACCTTTATCTCCCATCTGTTTTCTTTTTATATTTCGTTCTACTCCCCTCCTTCTATCTCTATCTATCCTGCTCCCCTCTATCTTCTTTCTCCCTCTCTCCCTTTCTACTTCCTCTTCCTCCCTCTTATTCTTTCCTGGGTACCTCTAATCCATTAGAAGTGTAGGGCTTTATAGGTCATAAGCAACACTTTGAATTGCATCCAGAGACCAATCCAACTCACAGAGTGATATTGAGATGTGGGCAGATCTTGGAAGACTCACAATAGCTTGCGAGGCTGCATTTTGTACTATTTGCAATTTCCGAATGCTCTGCAAAGAGATAATTGCAGTAGTCGAACCTCAAGATAATAAGGATGTGAGTGACTGTGAGATGTGACTCCCTGTCCAAATAGGGCCACAACAGGTAGATTAAGTGTACCCATGTGAACACCCTCCTTGCCACAGCCGAGAGATAATCTTCTAAGCTCAACTGCGGATCGAGGAGGATGCCTAAGTTGCAGACCCTCTCTGAGGGGGGCAAAAGCCTCCCCCCCCCCGAGTAATGGACAGACAGAGGGATTGTCCTTGGGAGGTAAAACTCACGGCCACTCCATCTTGTCACGGTTGAGTCTGAGCCTATTAACGCCCATCCAAACCCTCACAGCCTCCAGACACAAGCAGATTACTTCCAATGCTACACTGAGTTGACACGGAGTGGAGATGTAGGTGTCATCAGCATATTGATGATAACTCACTGTGCCATCAGAGGATCTCACCCAGTGGTTTCATGTAGATATTAAACAGCAAGGGTGAGAGGACGGCCCCTGAGGAACCCCACAGGAGAGGGACCTAGGAGTCAACCTCTGGCCTCCTGCCAACACCGACTGTGACTGGCTGGAGAGATGGGAGGCAAACCATCAAAGAATGGTGCCTCAGAATCCCAATCCCTTCAACCGGTGCAGAAGGATACCATGGTCAATGATATCGAAAGCTGCTGAGAGATCAAGAAGCACCAGGATAAAGGAGTGACCCCCTATCCTGGGCCCGCCAGGGACCATCCGTCAGCACGACCAAAGCAGTTTCAGTGCTGTAGCTGGGCCTGAAACCAGACTGCTGGGGGCTCAGATAATCAGCTTCATCCAAGGGCCGTTGGAACTGGAGCGACACCATCTTCTCAACAACCTTCCCTATAAAGGGGAAATGATAGCTGTTTAGAACAGCTGGGTCCAGGGAAGGCTTCTTGAGGAGGTGTGCAAAACTGTAGGGAAGGACCCCCCCCCCCTCAAAGAAGCATTGACAATCACCTGGACCCAGCCTTGTGTCATTTCCCTGCTGGATGAAACCAACCAGGAGGGACACGGGTCCAATAAACAGGTGGCGGAATTCACAGCTCCCATGGCCTTGTCTACTTTATAAGGTGTCACTGAGTCAAACTCTTCCCACACAACAGGACTAAGACGAGCCTGTCATCTTGACTGACAATGTACTTATTAAAATTCTCAGCACCACCCTGCAAAAACAGGGGGGCTGGGTGGGATTCCGCTAATGCAATCAAGGCAGTATGATACACATATTTTGTCATGTTGAGCGCCACTTTATAGGTCTCAATATAAGATCTTACAAGTGTTTGGTCAGACCCAGATTTATGTTTTCTCCAATGCCTGCTCTAGACGTCTCTTTTGGCATTTCATTCCTCGGAATTCCTTGGTAAACCAAGATCTCCAGGGTCTACTGCCACAGAGAGGTTGCAAAGGCACAATCCAGTCTGTTATTCCAGGCTGTTTTTCAGTTTTGATCCATTGATTCATCTATTGACTGCTGCATCTTTGTCATCATTTCTTGTATGGATGTAAGAATTACATCTGATGCCTGAAGAGTGGATGCCTTGTCAGTCATTGCTACTTCAGAGTTTGTGGTTATGGTACAAAGGGCTTTTTCCCAGTTTTAATTTGGGACATTTTAAGTGCCTTCAAAATACAATAAAATGCTTCCATCTTTTTGTTATAATAGACTTACCTAAGGTATTACTTATATTACAATTATTACAGTTACTATTTTAATCAAAATTACTATATGTTATAATTCTATCACTAATTCAGTCAATTCAGTCAAATCAGTTCAAACAGAATAGATAAATAGATCAGTGTATTAAGTTAATTAAATTAATTAAATTACTCTGAGCAGTATGATTAATTAAGTTGAGGTAATATAAAATCACAATAATTAATATTAAAAACCTATTGGTAAATCTATAGATCTATAAATATGATCAGGTCTATAAATACAGTCTAATGAGGTCAATGGATACAATCTAATAAGATATATAAAAGCAGCCTGATAGTATCAATAATTAATATTAAAATTAATCAAGATTAATTTTTAAGTCAAAATAATTTTTAAATGTTTCATCAATCCCAATTATATATTAATTTCAGATATATTAACTTCAGTAGTAGTATTCAATGTTATTCAGATTATAATTCAAATTATATAATAAAAAATCAACTTATTATTCATGAGTCTGGGTAATAGTCCAGGTGGTTGTTAATTATAGATTGAAGATGTCATATTTTTTTTGATATAAGTCAATTGAGATTACCAAAATATAGATCAGTATTAGGGCAGATCAAGAGTCCTTACTTGGGAGGTTCAGGTACAAATTTAAAAGTTCAATGAAATATCAAATATCAGTTTCAGAGTCTATAATAATGTCAGAATCTATGCAAGGAGAGGAGAGGAAAAATAATAATAAAAAGGAAAATGGTCAAATAAAGTTGTTTGATGTTTCTGGATCAGTCTAAAAATTAGTTCTATAATCAGCTCACATAAATTGTTGAAATTTTTAATGGTATTATCCAAAAATGGAGAAGAAAAATAGAAAAATAAAAAAGGGGGAAAAAAGGAAAAGAACAAATGTGCAGGGCCGCGGATTTCCCTTGTCTTCTGGTTTGTCACGTCACTCTCATACCTTATTTCAACTTCCCACCAACTTTCTCACATACAAAGTCCTTCCCCCGTCTGCTGCCAAATCAGCCAAATCTGTTCCGAATGTATTTTGCTTACTTAATATCTCAAATTAATGCCAGTCTACTTTAAATAGATATTCACAAGAGAAGTAGTAGACCAAATACCTGAACCAAAATCACGTAACTCCTTAATTTGTGAATGTTCTTTTACAAGTTGTCTGAAATCATTACTACCATTTTTAAACAGGAACTAAGAAGTAATTAACCATAAAAGCTGCCTCCTGCCAACCTCCATTTTATTAATTGTATATATTACAGTATAGGCAGAAAATCTATGCTGTTATCAAAAATAAAATCATTGATATTTTACATTACTGTGACAATACATTACAATAATTATCCAATTATAAAAAATGTTGCCTGTAACCCTCGAAACCTTGTCGTTTTTCCAGTGCTACTCAAATAAACTTGGCTACAGCAAAAAATGTGTTCTTCATTTATAAATTGGTTTTGGAAATTTTTTTTCTTCTCATATTAATGCAACCATGGCAAAAAATATAACAAAAATGAAATGTGATGCTGAATTATACTTTAAAACTTTGGTAATTAGCTCTTAATCAATAATTCTGGCAATAGAGAGGTTGGGGTTCAAGTAAGAATTTTTTTCTATGTAGATGGAAAGAAAATAACTCTCTTGTTGTCAAAGAGTAGATTTAAGCTGTTGAATGGTAAAAGGCTTTTTCTCTCTTGCCAATTATCTACCAATTTTATTGCCAAAGCTGTCTCTCTGTCAGTGTTGCTCCCTGGATTGGAATAGGAACATTCAGGAATGACTCAAGATAGCTTTTGGACAACTGTAGGCCCTGAAAGGAGAGTCTTGAAACTTCAACTTCCCAGTGGTCAGAAAGCCACTGGGCATATATCTTCCTTTTGGCAGTTCATTTTTTAAGCAAGCCTGTATTTTAACTTATTTTCAAATCTTCTAGTTTACTCTGCTTATCTTCAAAAATTGACTGGTCAGTTGAATGTTGATTTATTTTATCTTTGCTGGACTCTAGCTATCCTTTTTCTCTTTCATTTATGTTGTTGTTTTAAATAATGTTTGTTTTCCTTAAGGAAACACTGTGTTTTTTGCAAAGGGAAAGTGTTTTTATTTGATTTACGTTAATACTGGACTCTCCTCACAGAATTTTTGCTATTTTTAAATTGCAAAATATTTGGAGCTCTTTTTTACTTTTCTTTTAATCTTGGATCAAATATCTTCTTTGCTTCTCTATATTTCTGGCTAAGCAGCACAGAGTAACAATGGATTAAATTAAAGACAAGCAAGAATGGTTTAGATCTGTAAACGGACCTTTTGGTAACATAAAATTCTTAGTTGAAAGTTTTTCTTAAAAGTTTGATTAAATTATAATAACTGTGAAAAGTATCCTGAATAAATTAGATCCACTAAATGAATGCAATCTGAAAGTTACAGGCCCATTGGAAAGATATGGATTGTATAGATTTAAAATTAACTGAGCTGATTGCACAAATCTCTCTGAAGTTCATGCCTGTATCCTTTTACAATAGCAGAAGCCTGACTGAATGGAGAAGTAACAAGTTGATTTTCTCCATGACTGGAAGGGATTGGGGAATGTATTTATTACATTTAATCAGAAACCACTTGTGAGTGGCCCATGACCAGCTCAGTTAGTCACAGATTCCAAGGAGGATGAACCGGATCCATCTTGCTACATTAGGCCAGTGTTTTTGACAACTGAGTCAGAGAGTGAGAGTGAGGGAGAATTGGAACCTGAGAAACCTGAGGAACTGTAGAAACCCCGATGATGGTAATGTCTCAGTCACAGGAGGGAGACATGGGAGTTCAAGAGCCCCTATTACAGTGATGGCGAACCTGTGGCATGGGTACTACAGGTGGCATGTGAAGCTGTATCTGCTGGCATGCGAGCTGTTGCCCTAGCTCAGCTCCAATGTGCATGGGCATGCCAGCCAGCTGATTTTCGGCTCACCCAGAGGCACTGGGAGGACATTTTTGGCTTCTGGAGAGTCTTGGGGGGAGGCATTTTTGCCCTCCCCCGGCTCCAGAGAAGCCTCTGGAGCCTGGGGAGGCAAAAAATGGGCCTAGTGGGCTCACCAGGTTTGGAAATGGGCTATTTCAGGCCTCCAGAAAATCTCTGGGTGTCGGGAGAGCCATTTTTGCCGTCTCCAGACATTGAACTATAAGTGTGGGCACTCATGTATGTGCAATAGCGCGTACACACACACTTTCGGCACCAAGAAAAAAAAGGTTCGCCATCACTGCCCTATTAGATGCCCAGGTCAGAAGGTCACAAAGCAGATAGGAATATCTTTATGGGAAAAGGTTCAGAAGCTGAGTCTATGAAAGAAAGTCTAGAAAGTTATAATCAGTGATGGACTGCCAACAAATTGTACTGCCTCACTGTGGCTTATTTTGTGCGTGTGGCTTGACAATCAAGGGACCTGGGGTGGCTTAAAGGTCATGTGACTGGGTAGGAGTGACTTACCAACCAAGATAAATTTTCAAATAGGTGCTTGGACTCTTTTTCAGTTGATTAAGTCACATTATTTGAATAGCCACAAAAAGGACAAATAACATGACTTGTTGAGGAGCACAGTAACATTTTAAGGTTTTGTACAGAACCTATAAGGTTCACTATGATAACATATTAGGCAAGTAGCTCAATTTTCTTTAACTGCTATAAAAGTTCAGTTCTAGATAATTATTAAAATGATTAAAGCATTTATGGGTAAAAATATACTATTTAATTATTTCCTATTTTAAAAGTAATTAAGGTTCATATTAAGGTACTAGAGAAGAAAGGACAACAAAAAAACTATTCAATAAATAGTGCATAAACTGCCCCTGGGGGCAGAAGCGCATTACTGGTTATAGCTCTAGGAAACAGTTGACCACCCAAATAGTATATAAGTGAGGAATCATTTGTTAAAAAGTTGTGGCGTTCCAACGTTTGTAATAGTGGAACTCCTGGATTCGGGATTCCAGAAATGCTTTACTGGCAAACTGCTCTTATTCTTCTAAATTCATCAAGCTGAGATGCAGCTGTATGAGGAAACCTTGGAGAACTGTGAGTGTGCATGTGTGACTGAACAAAATATTATCTGACTGAGGAATGTTCATTGATTCTCGGGTGCAGCCAGAGTTTTTATCTCTAAGCCAATTTAACTGGAAAAGCTGCCAACATGGACTAAAAAGCCTGAATTTGTTTGCATAAAGCCTGCTTTTCATATACATTTGAAATTTGATTTTCCTTTTGTTCTGATCAGATTAGACCGTGCAGAACACCACAGATCTGTTTGGAAAATTAGACCAGTTCTGGGGAACTGAATTTACTATGTTTAATCAGATAACAACTGTTAAGAAATAGTTTTTAGAAAGAAATGTGAATATTTGATGCAGCAAGAATTTTCTATGAATTGATCACAATAACAGTTTATTAATAGGTTTTGGAACTTTAACTGTGTTTTTTTTATTATCATTGTTTTTCTTAAAACCTATTTTGTCCTTAATATAGTACTGTATATAGATGACAGGTCATTAATTTGTAAATAGATTTAGTAGTTAAAAATTGGGTTGGGCTGTTTCACAAGGGGTGAAAAACCAGTATTGCAGTAATGTATTAAGCAGTCTTCAACTAGGAAGGATAATATATGTATATGAGTTGGGTTCTTTTTTTTAATGCACACCTTTTTCTATCTTATTTGTTCTGTTTCTTTTTTCTTTTTTTTAAACTTTTTTGGAGTTTTGTATTTTAACTTTTCTCAAATAAAATAAAAATATAAAAAGGATGGATTCTAAAGATTAGTCTGTCAATATTTGAAAAATCTTTGCATTATAAAATGAGAAAATGTAGAAGTATCATTTAGTAACAAGTTAAAGGCTGATCTAGTAGTAATATAGTAGAAATAGTAATACAGTAGTAACTCTATTTTAATGCTATATGTATCTCTTCTTCCATTTACAGGTTTAATTCATTTTAATCACTATCATATATTTATCTTTATTGAATAACATTGATATTGTTTTCGTTACTTTTTATTTTTATATTTTTGTTATTTTATTGTTATTATTTCTGCCTACCAACTTGGCTATCAGAACCATCAGGACTTTAATACAAATGTATTCCTAATTGTATCGTGCTACCTTTATTTCAGTGCTCTAAAAATTAAGCAATAGTAATTCTATTTATTATCATTGAAATAAATGCAACAAATTTCTGACAATCTAATATCAGAAGTAATCAAAATCAATAGTAGGCCCATACTGAACTTTATTAAACTATTATAATTTAAGGAAATAGCTTGCGGAAAATCAAAATATAAATTAATTACCTTGTCCAACAGAAATTTGGTAGTCCCAACTGAAGATAATAAAATTGTATGTGAAGCAATAAGAACAAAATTACTTGTGCGCACAGAATTAGGTCCACCAGGACTGGTCATAGCTATAAAAAGATATACAATCTTTATTTAGTTAATAAAGTAATAGTTACTGGTTAATTCTATTTGTAAATTAAATATTTAATTGATTAAATTATAGAATATTTTCAAACAATATTTTTTGAACCATGAAATAAGTACTTGGCCTTATTGCCATGCACTCAAAAATTGGGCTTATTATCAGGGAATGTCTTATTTTTGGGAAAACAGGGTAGTTCCAAAAATAGAAAAATGATGTGACAGGTTCTATTTCATTATATCCCCTTCATTCTAATATAGCAAGGAATCCCACCAAGCTGGTATTTTACACATGAATATGTTTTGGGATATATGTATGTATCACACACACACACACACACACACACACACACACACACACACACACACACACAAGCACAAATCCACAGAGTGAATTTTATTCAAAAAAGTATTAATAATTGCATCGAACTACAGATAGATATAAAATTATTTAATTATTTATATTATATCAAGAATTGAAAACTGAAGAACTAATCACATTGTATGTTATTTTTAAAATCTGAAATGGCCATGGATTTAAATAATAAACATACCTCTTTGTTTGAAAATGCTATTATAGTATTCCCTTGACTTTCACGGGGGATACGTTCCAAGACCGCCCGCAAAAGTCAAATTTCCGCGAAGTAGAGATGCTCCCTTTTTTCCCTACCTTCCTCCCCCTCCCCCTCCCTCCTCCATTCCTGGTTTTACTTACCCCCAGAACCTGCAGGGGCAATGAGGCGGCAAGCAGGGGGCTTTGCTGTGCTCGCTGGCAGTAAGGCTCGGCTTCAATTGGAGCGTACCAACGCTCTGAGAATTAAAGGGGAGGGATCGGAAGGCTGGGGCAGAAGCGGAGCTTTTATTTAAAGAACCTGGGGTGGAGTGGGGGGTGGAGGAGAATTAAAATGCACAATATTGTACATCGGGCAGCCCCAGAAAACCCTTGGTTTTGCAAAAAAACCACGGAGTATTTTTTAAATAATATTTTTTGAAAAACCGTGATATAGACTTTCCGCAAATGTCGGACCCGCAAAGTCAAGGGAACATTGTATATATAAAATATACAGTATAAACATGATTTCTTCCTGCTTGTTTCTATATTAACTATTAATAATACAGAACCTAAAACTCCTAACCAAAAATGTGGATTTTTAATGCTGTAACTTTCCCGACACATCTACGTACTCATTTTTTTACACTGCCTTCTGTGAACAGGAAGAATGATAAACAATCTTGATAATACTTAAATGTGTATAAGATTACTTCCTTCAGTCTTTATTAATCAGGACTAGTATCAAAATGAAAAGCCAGACTTAAAGTTTTGCTTACCTGGTGCAAGAAGATTAGTTTTCTATAGACATGCATATGTAAAACAAAAATAATACAAACAGATTATTTAATATTATAGACAATTCATTTGATACTATATTGAAAATACTCTTGATCAAAGTTCACTGTAAACCTTTTCTTGGGAATGGGGAAAAATAAATCAATATTAGTACTTACAGTACTAATAGATGTCAATAATCTCTTTGGAATAATAGCCAAATGACAGAGAAGACAGTGTCTTACTTTCTTTTTACCCCCAAAAGCCCCCCTACGTCTTACTTTCGGGGTATGTCTTATATTGTCCCGGGCACCGGGGCCGGCTCGTTTTCGGCCCGACCCCCCGAAGCGAGCCGAGGGGGCGGACCAGCGCCGTCGAAGCGAAGGACGGATAAATGCCTCCCGGGCGGATAAATGCCTCCCGGGCGCTCCGCATCCACTTGTGCTTCTCCTTCTTCCCTCTCGCCTCGCCGAGTCAGGCGCAGAAGGCTTAGCGGGGACCAGCGCCGTCCTTCGCTTTGCCAAGCCGGGGAAGAGGCGGTGGCGGCGAGGCGAAGGACGGCGCTCCCCTCTGCTCGGCTCGCTTCGGACCAGCACCGTCCTTCGCCTCGCTGCGGCGCCACCGCCTCTTCCCTGGCTTGGCAAAGCGAAGGACGGCGCTGGTCTGAAGCGAGCCGAGTGGGCGGCGGCTTGCAGCGCTGCCGAGCAGATCAGCTGCTGGGCGGCCGAAGAAACCTTCCCTGGGTCTTCCTGACGTCATCGGGCTCCCCCCCGGCAATACCCCCGTGTTTCCCCGAAAGTAAGACATATGTCTTACTTTTGGGGTACGGCTTATATTAGCCGACCCCCCTGAGACCCCCCATACGTCTTACAATCGGGGGTGTCTTACTATCGGGGAAACACGGTAACATGCCAAGAAGATTACAAATGTTATGTTTTATTTAAGTTTAATGTTAGGTATAGGACTTAATTTAAGTTTGTTATATCACAAAAGTAAAAAGGAAAAGGAATAAAAAGATTATCTAGTACAAAAACAAAAGTCAAAATCAGAACAATAGATTTATTTCACTGTATATTTATAGAAATATTAAATAATGAAATAAAACCCAATTTTTCAAAAGTTGCAGGATCTTTTAACTATAAAAATAATAATACTTGGATAGCAGAATATAAGAGAAATAACTGGTAAAAATCACAAAATGCAAATAATTTACTTACTTGCTTACTCACTCACTTACTTAGGCTTATATGCCACCCAACTCCCAAAGGACTCTGGGCGGTTCACAGCAATTTAACAGTTTAAAACATCTAAAACCAACAATCAAGCAGTTAAAACAATTAAGAAAAATCATGCATGCTTCTTGGGGCCGAACCCATGGTGTACCATCTGATCAGCAACCCCAGGCCTGCCGGAAAAGCCAGATCTTTTACAGCTTTTTGGACGGCCAGTAGGGTGGGGGCAGTCCAGATCTTGAGAGGTAGTTTGTTCTAAAGAGCCAAAGCTGCCAGAGGAGGCCCTTGTCCGTGGGCCCACCAGCTGACATTGTTTAGCTGACGGGACCCAGAGAAGACCGACCATGTGAGCCCTTATCAGTCGCTGGGAGGTATGTAGTAGTAGACGATCTTGAAGTCTGGCCCTAAGCCATGTAGGGCTTTAAAGGTGATAATCAACTACTTGAATTGTGCCCAGAGACTAATTGGGAGCCAGTACAGTTCGATGAGAATTGGTGTGGTGTGAGTGTATATAAGTGCACATACGATGACTCACACGGCTGTGTTCTGGACCTGTGTTCTGAATGCTCTTCAGGGGTAGCCCCACGTACAGTGTATTGCAATAATCTAACTGGGAGGTGATAAGGGCATGAGTGACCGTGAGAAGAGCCTCCTGATCCCTGTATCTGATCAGCAACCCCATATCTGGACCATATCTGTTCCAGATATGGTCGCAATTGGTGCATTAGGCAAATCTGTGCAAAGGTGCCCTTAGCCACAGCTGTCAAGATGTTGCTCTGAGTCTAGGAGGAAACACAAATTGTGAGCCCATTCTGAGGGGAGCAATTCCTCCACCCCCAGAATCAAAGATGGACAATCAATGTGATCTTTTGGAAGCAATACCCACAGCCAATCGGTCTTGTCAGGGTTATGTTTGAGCCTATTAACTCCCATTCAGACCCTCATAGCCTCCAGATACTGGCATATCACATTCACCATTTCACATGATATGGGATGGAGATATATAGCTGGGTATTGTCAGCATATTGCTGATATCTCACCCTGTGATGTCAGATTATTTCACCCAGTGGATCCACCCAGTGGATCTCAGCTGGATCCAAGGAAGGCTTCTTGAGGAAGGGCCTTACAACTGCTTCCTATAAAGGTTGCAGGAAGGACCCTCCATCAAGGAGCCTGGAGCCAGCCTCAAGTCACCTCACTGCTGGCCAATATCAGTCAGGAGGGGTTCAGGTTGAATAAACAAGTGGCGGAGCTTACTGCTCCCATAGTCTTGTCCACATCCTCAGAAGTCACATAATCAAATTCATCCCACACAATGGGAGTAAGACCCACCCCTTTCATCTTGATTGGAATTGCCCAATCAGAGTCCAGGTCTGTCTGAATCTGGGTGACTGTATCCACCAGAAACTGAACAAATTCCTCAGCTCTACCGTGTAAGGCAGGGGTCCCCAAACCTTTTACACAGGGGGCCAGTTCACTGTCCCTCGGACTGTTGGAGGGCCGGACTATAAAAAAACCCCTATGAACAATTCCCTATGCACACACCTATTTTAAAGTAAAAAACAAAATGGGAACGTACTATTTAGGGGGGGGGGGAGAAGCTTGAAATTCATATATGTTTATGTTTTGTTTTTAATTTTCTTTTGTTAACATCTGATTGGCTATACAAGGTTTTCTTGGCTTATAGAAAAATGTATAAAGAAAGAAGGAAGCACTTTGTCATAATGGTTAGTAAGTTAGAAATATAATTGGTGTTGTACTTTTTTGAGGAGGGAATTTGATTAAAAGAAAATGAATGTAACTGTATGACAAAATTAGAAAAAAAACTTCTGCAACTTTTTTGATGATTGATATTAGTTACTAACAAAATACTGCATTTTATTCATGGAAAATTAGATGTGCTCCTGTCACTCACCCGCGGGCCGGATAAATAGCCTCAGCGGGCCGCATGTGGCCCGCGGGCCGCAGTTTGGGGACCGCTGCTGTAAGGGTTCCGCTGCTCCCTCCACATTAAGAAGGGAGTGGGTCACCTTAAAAGGACGGCTAGGCGTGAATCTGCAGAAGCAATAAATGTGGAAAAATGCAAACATTTTTATGCCTGTAATATCGCCATTAGTCCTAACAAAGTCTCTTAGTAGTGTTCAGTCAGATTCAGAGTTACTGGTTCTCTCAAACTATCTGCAAATAGAAGTAGAATAATTGGGGAAATCCCATTTCCCTGAAAATAAGACCTATCCAAAAAATAAGACCTAGTCTGTTTTTACACATGCACCTAATATACGCCTTACCCAAATATAAGCCCAACATAAGAACCCATGCAGCTTGTAGCCTGCCTATTCCATCCAGCTGCTCATGGTGTGATGGTCATGAGGCAAGCCGGGATGGTGGAACTGCTCCACATGAGCCTCGCTACTCTCGGTATCCAAGGGAGGCTCCCAACGAAAGGGCTGTCGTCGTGTGTAGGGAGCGGGCCGGCAATCTTGACGTTTGTAGGCCTTAGGGAGCACCTTTCCCTTGTCCCTGTCCTCTATGAGGACCGATTCAAGTGCTTCCCCGAAAAGTTTAGAGCCCTGGAGGGGTGATGAGGCCAAACGCCAGCCAATTCCTCAGCCATAGGAGACGCCGTGACAAGAGTGTAGTCGCCATGCCTCTCGCTGAGAATTTTGCCGCATGGAGCGTGGCATCGGCCGAGAATTCCGATGCTGCCAGCAACTTACTCAGATCTTGGTGCAGGTGACCATCATCAGGCCCAAGTCAAGATTGCATCTCTTATATCCTCATTATCAATGCCCTATTGAAGAAGGATGCTGCAGCTGCCACCCGGAATCCCCAACTGGACATCTGATGCGTCTTCCACAACAATGACTCTGCCTTCCTGTCTTCCGGTTTGAGGGTATCACCTGTCTCCGAAGGCACCAAGGCACTGGAAATCAAAGTCACCACCGATTGATCAATAGGTGTGAATTCCAGCAGTTTGTCGAACTCCTTGTCAAAGGTATAAAACTTCCTCTCAATAGTAGCGGGGCCTTGTGCTGCTGCAGGGTACTGCCAAGGTAGTTTCAGCTCTTCCAGAAAAATCTTCAATGATGGAATATGAACTGATTCGGGTTGAGGTTCCTTAAACAGAGTCGTAGTTGTCTTGGCTGTGTCAGTGGTCTCAGGCATCTTAGTGGTGCCTGGTAAATCCACCACCTGTTTCGCCTTATGGAGAAGAATTCTGAATAGTGACGGTTTAAAAAGCCCCGCAGCTGGAGATTGTTCAGGGGTTGTCTCGTCTTCAGATAGGTCATACTCCTTATCGCTGTCATCTTGCAGGGCAGGTTCCTCTGCAAGGATCCAAAACCCGAAGGGGGCAGTGCAGACCAGAGGTTCTTTGGCTGGGTTTCACGGGGGTGATGAGTGTACTGTTGCACCCCTGCTGTCATCCCTTAAGAGTATGCGTTAGTGATAATGTCCTGTAGAGCAGGGGACATATGTTGCCATGTTTCAGGCTGTGCCCTGAGCCCAGCAGCTAGGTGTAAATGTAGCTGAAGGGCTTTGTATGCTTCTCATGGAGTGACTTGCAGACCCTGACCTGGTCAAGGCTGGGCCAGGAGAAGGCATGACTTGTGGCAGGGACGGTAGCTGCCTTTCTGGGGATCAGTCCCTCCCTGTAGTCATCCCTGAAGACCCAAAGGTGGACTGAGGGGTTAATGGGTCCAAGGCCTGAGGCATTTGCCATGTGGGTAACGGTGGCATTGTTAAGGGAGTGTGGAGGGCTGCCTCCAACCTCTGCTCCAATGCTTTAATGTGCCTGCCTCCTTAAGGGACGAGGATGATGACTGCAAGGCCTTGTCCTTGCCCTTGCTCTTATCTTTGGGGCTGTGGAAGGGGAGTTGGATGTTTCGCTAGTTGGATGTTCCTCCATTCTACTCGCAGGTAATGCAGGAGAGATTTGAGGATCTAAGGAACCTGGATAACTCTGAGCCTGAATTAGAAATAACTCTGTCGAAAAATGCACTCAAAATGGCTGACTGGCCTCACTGTGGCCTGTGCAAGCCTCCTTCGTGCCCATCAGCTGGTCGGAAGGAGCGTTTCCCGCCTTCCGTTTTAAAATGACAGGTGCAGGAAGAAACAGAGTCAAAATGGCAGCTCCCCATGCTGGACCACAGCGATTCGTGGTCTGCCGCTGATCTGAAGGGTACTGCTCCCTTGGGAGGCTGACCCCTCCCCCGCTCTTGCCTTTGGAGCCGATATCGGCTCCCGATCCTCCGTTCCTGGGCACGGTGGCAGCCTGCGGGACAGCCGCCCAGCAGCTCAGAGATGCTGGGTTGCTCCTCTTCAGGGCAGTTCCCTCTGAGGAAAGAGGCCCCTGAGGAGAGAACAGCGGGGGTGGTGCCCACGGAGGGCAGAGACCCATCCAGGATGTCTTCAATGTTCTGAAAAACAAAAGAAGACAAGAGAATTTGTTAAACAAGTACACATACACATTTTATTAAAGAGAGAAAAAACTCAGCAGTCTATACACTTAGACTGAGTTTTTAAAACTGAGCTCCTGGGGGCCACCAGGGGCCGGTGCCTAACTAATATGTTAATTCCAACTCAGTCTCTACCAATAGAATTGGGGAATTACCAATGTTGGACTCTCTTTCCAAGTGCAGTGGAGAATATTTGTAGCTCAGGGTTGAAATAAGAGGTCCTTGCTACACCACTGAAGTTACATAGTTTGATAATGAAATGTCTGCAAGGAAACAAGCAAGTTCAGAGAGCACCAAAGACCACTCATTAAGGGAATCATTTAGGTATACAGTGATCCCTCGCCACTTTGCGGTTCACCTTTTGTGGCTTCAGTGCATCATAGGGTTTTTTTTAATGTAGCACCACTGCTGCTTCCTCCTGTGCCCGAATTGGCTGCTGCCGTCGCCATCCGCAGTGGAGTAGGCTCCCTCCTCCTGCGGCCTCATATTCGGCAAACTGCCGAACCTCACTCCACTCCACTAGACAGGGGCGCTGAGCAGAATCTGAGAGAACTGGGGGGGGGGGGGAAAGAAAGCAGAGAAGGCTGCGCGGAGGTAGACTGCCAAGGGATAGCAACCTACAGAAGAAGAGGCTACAGAGGCGGTCGGGGGGGAGAGAGGAACCCCAAGCTGCCTTCTCCCGCTTTTCAAATGTGCCGCTTCCCCAAGCGGCCGGATTTGCTCACCGCTGCCAGGCTTGATGTCAGCGGGCCCCTGCTGCCCTGACAGCAGCCTCCGTCTGCCACGCCCACCTTGCACCACAGGGGGGCAGCTGCTTTCAAGCCCCTCACTTCCGCCTCCTCCTCTTCTTCCACTGCCCCGCTACCTGAGCATGCATCTGTTACTATGGATGCTAACTTTACTTTCCTTTGCCATAGTTCATTTTATTTCTACATGTTGATTTTTGTAATTTTTTATCTTCTTTAGTACTTTCTCTCCTACTCAGTTGTCTTTTTTCCCTTCTCTTCTGCTGTTATCATCGGTATCATCATTATTACAGTTCACTGCACAGTTAAGACTGGGCTTAGAATTTTTATTCACTTATTTAGTTCTTTTCAATAGCCTGGGATGATAGTGATGTTAGTGATAGTGATTAGTAACAGCAGTAGTAGTAATAGCAACAGCAGCAACAATAATAATAATATGATACAGTTCCTGTGGCTATGAGGAAGGGAGTTAGGAGGGCACGCTGCCGTGAACGATGGTTTAACATTTATCTAGCTTTAAACATAGGCTGTGCCCCTTGTTTATGCCTGCACTAGTGGGTTCCTTATTTTTTAGGGACTTGGTTTTGATGTATTTGAACTATTGAGTTATTTTTAAACTAGCCTTAGAGCCAGAGAACAGATTGTGACACTACAAATTGTGATGCTGCAAATTACAAATATGGTGGTCATGCTACATGGGAGATAATCATGACAAAGCAGAGCTCGACTACAGACAGTAGATGGTGGAGACAAGCCGGGAGGAGAGCAGAATTTGCCATGTTGCATGGTTGAGCTGACTGAACTAGCTGCTGAGGATTGGATCCTGACGCTGGTGGGTGAGAGAGGGGGTGTCTGAAACCAACAATGGGGGACAGCATGTGTTTGACTTTTGAGCTGGGAGCCCCCTTGATTGAGACAACATTGCCGAGCCGACCGGCTGCTGAGAACTGGGCCCTGACGCTGGCAGGTAAGAGTGGCAGACATCTTGTTGCCTGGGGCCAGCAGCAGGGGCGTGTGTTCAGCTCTTTGAACTGGGAAGTCCCTGCCTGAGGAAAACGAGCCAACCAGTCAGAGTGGTTGGTGGAGACAGCATTGAGTTCCAAGAAATTGATGTTGACAGGTGACAAATCCTGTGTGGACCAAAGTCCCTGTGTCATGTGAGCTCCGATGTGTGCTCCCCATCCGGAAAGGCTGGCATCCATTGTGAGGACCACCCGATCATGGATGTGAATGGGGGTCCCTTGCTGTAACGCTGGCGACTGCCACCAGCGTAGGGATGTCTTGAGTCCTTGAGAAAGACGAATTCGCTGCTTGGTATGACTCACTCTTGCCCTCTGGGCCAGAAGTAGGAGCCATTGTAAGGCTGGTGTCGGGCCCAAAGTACGATACCTATTGCTGACACCAATGTCCCCAAAAGTCTTGACAGAAAGGCGAGGGAAGCATGTCGTTGATTTTGCAATTTGCGAATCAGTTGATGAATGTTGGCCTGCCTCTCTGGCGACAGAGACACTGTTCCGGAGACTGTGTCGATAATAGAGCCTAGATGTAACAGTCTGGTTGTGGGGATCAGATGGCTCTTTTTTAGGTTGACAGTGAAGCCATGGGACTCCAACGTCTGCATAGTGAGGGCCAAATCTTCTCTCGCTTTCACTGGGGACTTGGATAGAATGACAATGTCGTCCAAGTACGCCATCAAGCAGATAAATTGAGAGCGGAGGCCAGCTGATATGACGTTGAGCAATTTGGTGAACGTCCAAGGGGCCGATGACAGGCCGAATGGCATGGCCCGATATTGATAATGGGTCCCCTCTAGGCAGAAACAAAGGAATCTCTGATGAGCTGGGTAGATAGGGACATGGAGGTATGCTTCTTTTAGGTCTATAGAAGTTAGAAAGTCCTTTGGCCGAATTGCTGTTATAATAGTTTGGAGGGAATGCATTCTGAACCTCCTGTAATGTATGAACACGTTCAGACTTTTGAGATTCAGGATCATCCTGCATCCCCCCGAGGCCTTCAGGACGAAAAAGATCACAGAGTAGAAGCCTGTGCCTTCCGCATGACAAGGCACCCGCTCTATGGCCTGAATGTCCAGGAGGTGGGTGATTTCCTCCATCAATTGTGATCTCTTTTTGCTGTCCCGAGGTACTGGACAATGGATAAAGCGGTCGGGTGGGGGCTGAAGAAACTCCAACCGCAAGCCTTGGGACACTGTGGCGATGGCCCATTTGTCTGATGTCGTTGTCCGCCAGAAGGTGTTGAAGCGCTGGAGTTTCCCTCCTAGAGGTTGTGACTCAACCGAGTCACTTGGTGCGCTTAAAGCCCCTTTGGGTGTTACCTCTGAAGGGGCGCCTTGTTTGCTGATACCCTCCTGATCTGTCCTGGAATGACGTACGATCTGATCTAAAGGAGGCCTGGTTATATTGACCCTGCTGATACGGTCTCTGGGTCTGGTTGGTATTTTGGGAGAAGTCCCAACGAAAGGACTGGCGACGCATGTAGGGTGCTTGTCTGCACTCTTGGCATTTGTAGGCCTTAGGGAGCATCTTCCTTTTGTCCTTATCTTCTATAAGGACTGGAGTTAATGCGTCCCCGAACAATGTGGAACCCTGAAATGGTGAAGAGGCTAAACTCCACTTAGACTTTAAGTCCGCCTGCCAATTCCTTAGCCATAGCAGGCGTCTTGAAGAAAGGGTAGTTGCTATGCCCCTTGCTGCGAATTTTGCCGCGTGGAAGTGTTGCATCAGCCAAGAACTCGGCAGTTGATAGCAATTTGCTCAAGTCCTGGCGCAGGCGACCCTCCTCAGGGTTGAGTCTAGCCTGCATTTCTTGTATCCATATTATAGACGCCCTATTAAAAAAGGAGGCTGTAGCCGCCGCACGAAAGGCCCAACTGGCTATCTAGTGAGTCTTTCATAGCAGGATCTTGGCCTTTCAGTCCTCTGGTCTAAGGCTGTCTCCTGTTTCGGTGGGGACTAAAGCGTTGGATACAAGGGTCATCACCGGTTGATCAATGGATGGGAACTCTAGTAGTTTCTCCACTTCTTCATCGAAGGTGTAAAACCTCCTCTCCATATTTGAGGGACTTTGCGCTGCAGCCGGGTGTTGCCAAGGCCATTTAACACTTTCAAGAAAAATTTCTGAGGCCAGAATATGGTCAGACTCAGGGCGAGGCTCCTTAAACAGGGTAGTTGCTGGTCTGGCAGCCTCAGTGGCCTCGGTGGTCTTAGTGCTGCCTGGTAAATCAACCACCTGCTTTGCCTTGTGGAGCAGGACTCTGAATCAGGCATTGTCTCATCTTCAGAGACATCATACTCTCTATCATTTTCCTCTAGTGGTGTTTCCTCTGCTAAGGAACCATACCCTGAAGGGGGCGGTGCCGACCAAATATTTCTTGTAAGTCCATGTCGAGGTTGCTGACGATACTGCTGTGTTGCTGCAGCCATTCCTTGAGAATAGGCGTTATTAATGATGTCTTGATCGCAGGGGACATATATTGCCACGCATCAGAAGGCCCCGAAGCTCTGCAGCTGTGGGGGTAAAGGTGGCTGGAGTGGCTGCTAAGTCTCCTGATGGATGACTTGGAGGCCTTGCCCTCGCCACATTAGGCTCAGGAGAAGGTGAAACCTGTGGTAGGAATGGCACCTGTCTCTCAGGGGACTAGTCTCCCTCTGTGGGAATTCATGTGGCCCCAAAGGTGGATTGGGATGGGGAGGATTCCCAAGCTTGAGATAGGTAGCGCGTTGGTACAGGAGGCATTGCCATAGTTGGGTTTTGGAGTGCTGCCTCCAGCCTTTGCTCCAAGGCTTGTATGCGCTTTTCTGCCTCTTTCAGGGAGGAAGATGGTACGGCCTGTAAAGACTTGGCTTTGGCCTTGGTTTTATCTTTTTCTTTATTTTTGGGAGCAGTGGATGGGGAAGCCACTTTGTCTCCTGCTTGATGTTCCTCCATAGTACTCACGGTTGTTGCTGAGTATGAGACTGGAGGTCCTTTAAATTCGAGACTCAGGCCTTCGGGAACCAGCAATCAAAGGTTGTGAGGGCTGTAGCAATTGCTCACACGTTGCTTTCCAATCACAAAATGGCGATACAGGCCTTACTGAGGCCAACGCCTATGTAGCCACACCCTTCTGGTTCCCCTTCTGAGGCAAAGAATTTTCCCGCCTTCCACCTGTAAAATGGCGGGCCAGGGAAGAATAACGGGCGAAGGTAAAAATGGCGGCGTTCAGCTCACCCTGGAGCATTCTGTCGCTTTGCCTTTATTGCTGCTCTTATTTGCCTCTCGCGTTTCGCCGGCAAAAAGCGTGGGCGGCGGCGTGTCTTCAGCCGCCTCTCAGCTGAGAGGCTGTGGCATTCCGCCAAGTCAAGCCGCTCTGTTTCCCCAAGCTTGCGGCGGCGGTTGTGGCAATTTTGCCGCTTCCCAGCTGGGAGACCTTGGCAAGGATCCAGCCCTCAGTCTCTCTTGTTACGGGCTTTTTGAACCGTCGTGAAGCCTCCCAGTGGGGGGCTGGAGCCCCCCACCTTCAGCTTGCATCCGAGTGTGGCCGCGGAGGCCAGGGACCCCAGGCTGCGTTGCTCCCGTGCAGGGCAGTACCCTCAGAGGGAAGAGGCCCCTGGGGAGGAATGGTGGGGGTGGTGCCCGCGGAGGGCAGAGACCCCATCGACGATTTCTTCAGATTCTGTAAAGAGAAGAAAAAAACCATTAAACAGGCAATCACATTTAATCAACAGTCTTACTTAACCATTTTATTAAACAGTAACAGAAAAAGTTTCTACTCTAAGACTGAGTTTTTAAAACTGAGCTCATGGGGGCTATAGGGGGCGGTGCCTAAACAATTATTCAAATTAATAACTCAGTCTCTGCCAATAAGATTGCAGAATTACCCATGTTGAACTCTCCTTCCAAGTACAGTGGAGAAGAGCAAGTATACATAAGCCATCATAACCAGCATTATGAGCAGAGAACACTTGTGATACGAACATTATGTTGGAGATCTTTTCTTTTAGACTTTTTGGAATTTGGACTCTGATGGCCTTAATTAATTCTATCCTTGTAGTAAATATCAACAAAACTTATTTGGATAATATTAAAGTACTATTTACATCATAGAGACGATTTTTAATAACATTATTGTCTGCTCATTTGAGGAGAGAAGATACTCACTGGTGGAGAGGGCAGGTCAATATTTAAATCTATAGCCTTATGTTTTAATTAACAGTTTCATAATTTTTTAATTAATTTCTTGAGGGTCATTTTAGAAAGGATAACTGTGGAATGCATATAGTGAGGTTTGATTGGAATATGAATGGATTGGATGAGGAGTATGAGTGAGGTGAATGGGTGATGGAGAGGTGGGAGGAGAGGGGGAGCCCCTCTCTGGGGCGGTGGAGGGCTGTTTATTGGACCCATGTCCCTCTTGGCATCCAGCCCCAGGGAGGTGACATGGGGCTGGATCCAGGTGATTATAGACGCTTCTCTGAGGGAGGGCTCCCTGCAAGGAGGAAATTGTGTGCCCCCTCCTCAAAAAGCCTTTGCTGGACCCAGCTGTTCTATCTAACTATCATCCTGTTTCCAAGCTTCCCTTTATAGGGAAGGTTTCTGAAAAGGTGATGCCACTCCAGCTCCAATGGTCCTTGGATGAAGTCGATTATCTGGGCCTTCGGCACTCTGGTTTCTGGCCCGGCTACAGCACTGAAACTTCTTTGGCCGCGCTGATGGATGATCTTTGGTGGGCTCCGGACAGGAGTAATGCCACTATCCGCTGACCTCTCAGCGACTTTCAATACCATTTGCAATGGTATTCTTCTGCAACAGCTGGGAGTTCAAGGCACCGGTCGGACACAGTTGGTGTTGGCAACTCCTAGGTCCCTCACCTCAGGGGTCGGTCCTCTCATTTGACAGCATGAGGTGAGTTATGATCAATAGGCTGATGATATTCAGCTCTTTTTTAAAAAATATATTTTATTGATTTTCTTAAAATAGACGGACACACATACAAACATTGAACACAAAAGACCCGTTGTACCTACCTGAACGGTCTTCTCGATGCACTGGAAGGAGAGTCCAACATGGGTAATAAACCAATCCTATTGGTAGAGACTGAGTTATAATTAGCATAAAATTAGCTACCGCCCCCTTACTGCTCCCATGAGCCCCAGTTTTAAAAACGAGGAAAAGGTGTAAGAGGATAACCAAATTTTATTAATACAACTAACTGTAACTTCCCATCTCCGACGTCTCTGAACTTCAACTAGTCGGGTGGGTTTGGACTCTCCTTCCAGTGCATCGAGAAGACCGTTCAGGTAGGTACAACGGGTCTTCTCCACTGCATCTGGAAGGAGAGTCCAACATGGGATATACCAAAGATTTACTGCCCATGGGAGGGAGAAGGTCTGAACTGGGACGTTGGAGATGCACACACTTTCTGTAGCACCCGTCTACCAAACGCTGCCTCAGCAGACGCAAATGAGTCCAACTTGTAGTGCTTAATAAATGTCGTAGGTGCCGCCCAGGTAGCAGCCCTGCAAATGTCCTCTATAGAGGCCTGTGTCGTCCAGGCCGCCGATGTGGCTGCACTTCTGGTTGAATGAGCTGTTAAGCCCTGCGGAGGATCGTGACCTCCCGCTCTGTAGGCTTCCATGATGCATTCCTTTAGCCAACGGCTTATCGATTTGGAAGATAGTCCAAGTCCCATCCTGTGTTGTGCAAAGGAGACAAACAAGGTCTCTGACTTCCTGAATTCTGCAGTTCTCCTGATATAAATCTTTATAGCTCGCCGTACATCGACCTTATGCCATCTTAATTCGGATGGATGGTCTCCATGTGCGCAGAAGTCCGGTAATATAAGTTCCTGTTTCCTGTGAAATAGAGTATTCACCTTGGGAACAAACGATGGATCCAGACGGAGCACCACTCTGTCCGGGTAAAATATACATAAGTCCGGTCTTACTGAGAGTGCTGAAATCTCTGACACCCTGCGTGCCGATGTGACCGCTACTAAGAAGGCTGTCTTCAATGAAAGGAGCCTAAGTGGAATTGATCTCAAAGGCTCAAAAGGTGGTTTTGTCAAGGCCTTGAGTACGAGTGATAGGTCCCAAGAGGGAAATCTGCGTACCGGTGGTGTATGTGCGTTTGAGGCTCCCCGTATAAAGTCTCTTACCCACGCGTGGTGAGCTAGCGAACGAGCCTCTGGTATCTGAATCATGGTAGACAGTGCTGCCACCTGTCTCCTCAACGTGTTAGGAGCTAGACCCCGGTCTATTCCTGCTTGCAGGAATTCCAGCACCGTGATTACCGATGCTCCCGTGGGATTCTTGCCCTCCTTGTCACAAAAGGTACAGAAGGCCGCCCAAGTGGCCTGGTATATCCTGGAGGTCGAGGGACGTCGAGCAGCCTGAATGGTATCGATGACCTTCTCCGGCAGGTCTTGATGTCTCAATCTGTGCCTTTCAAGTGCCAGACGGTTAGTTGTAGCCACTGAGGATCCGGGTGTAACAGGTTCCCCTGGCTGAGACTGATGATGTTGTCTGGCATCCTCCACGGCGGTTCCAATGACAGAGCCATCAGGTCGGCAAACCACGGCCGACGTGGCCAGTGCGGCGCCACCATCAGGACCTCTGCCCTTTCCTGGAGAATCTTTTCTATGACCTTTGGTATCAGGTTCACTGGGGGAAATGCGTATAGTAGTCCTGTCGGCCAAGCTGACCGTAGGGCATTGACCCCTTCTGCTCTCGGTTCCGGGAAACGTGAATAGAACCTTGGGGTCTGCGCATTCCGGTGAGTAGCGAACAGGTCCACAGATGGAGTCCCAAACCTTTGCGATATCTGCTGGAAGAGGGCCGGGTCCAGCCTCCACTCTGATGGGTCTAGTGTAGCCCTGCTGAGCCAGTCCGCCTGGGTGTTGGTGGTCCCGGCTATGTGCTCTGCGGACAAGGACGCTAGGTGAAGTTCGGCCCAATTGAAAAGTTTCGCCGTCTCGTCCATGAGGCGGCGCGACCTGGTACCCCCCTGATGGTTCAGGTGGGCTCTGGTTGCCACATTGTCCGTAAGCACTAGTATGTGTTTGTCCTGGACAATAGTTTGGAAGGTTTGGAGAGCCAGGAAGACCGCTCTTAGTTCGAGGAAGTTGATGTTTATAGGTGTCAATTCCTCTACCGACCACTTGCCTTGCGCCATGTGGGGGCCGATGTGAGCTCCCCAACCGTAAAGGCTGGCATCTGTAGTGAGGGTCATCTTGTCTTGTGTTTGAAAGGAGGAACCTCTGAGTAATGCGGTTGATGTCCACCATCTCAGGGAAACCCTGACTTGTTGTGGGATACGTGTCTGCCGGTGTGAGTGACTCACCTTGGCCCTTTGCGCCGGTAGTAGAAACCACTGTAGGTCTCGGATATGGTGCCTGGCCCAAGGTACAATCCCTATAGTCGAGACTAGAGTTCCCAACACCTTTGACAACAGTGACATGGGAACCCGTCTGCTCTGGTTGAGTTCGGCCATCAACCGTCGTATATTTGCGATTCTTTCTGGGGAGAGTGATACTGAGCTCGTCAAGGTGTCTATGACCGCTCCCAGATGTAAAAGGTTGGTATTGGGGACCAATTGGCTCTTTTCCAGATTGATGGTAAAGCCATGATCCTCCAAGGTTCGTATGGTCAGGTTCAGGTCCTTGGTTGCCTGTGCTGACGACCTGGACAGTATGATGATATCGTCCAGGTACGCCATCAGTCTGATGGATTGAGATCGCAGGTGTGCCGTCAGGGCGTCCAGGAGCTTGGTAAAAGTCCGTGGGGCTGATGAAAGGCCAAATGGCATGGCCTTGTATTGGAAGTGCATCCCTTCTGAACAAAACCGTAGGTACTTCCGGTGTGCTGTGTGTATGGGGACGTGAAGGTAAGCTTCCTTTAAGTCGATAGACGTTAGCAGGTCGTGTGATCTGATGGAGGTCAAAATGGTTTGCAGCGAGTGCATGCGAAATCGCCGGTACTTTATGAAGAGGTTGAGTTGTTTTAGGTTGAGAATCAACCTGCAGCCTCCCGAGGCTTTGGGGACAATGAAGATTCTTGAGTAAAATCCTTTCCCCTGCTCGTGTTGTGGAACCGGTTCTATTGCTTGAATTTCCAGCAAATGAGCGATCTCGTTTTGTAGTCGCTGCTTGTCTTGCGGTTTCCTGAGTTGCGGGCAGTGTATAAACCGGCTGGGGGGTAAACCCACAAATTCCAGGCATAGTCCCCCTGCCACCGTGGCCCTGACCCATTGGTCTGTGGTGGTGGCGTACCAAGAGGCGTGGAAGTGCTGGAGCTTCCCGCCGAGAGGAAACTGGGTGGCAGAGTCACTTTGAGCGGCGGAAGCCTCTCTGGTTATTCCCTCGAAAGGGCCGTCTCGAACCCTGGTAGCCTCTGGATCG
Source organism: Erythrolamprus reginae (assembly GCF_031021105.1). Lineage (NCBI taxonomy): Eukaryota > Metazoa > Chordata > Lepidosauria > Squamata > Dipsadidae > Erythrolamprus > Erythrolamprus reginae. The sequence goes on from NC_091963.1 coordinate 67,505,404, forward strand.
ATCTTGGAATGACCCCCGGTCGCTTCTGAAGGTTTGGCTGGAGTACTGACCCTGTGTGTACGGTCTCTGACTCTGGCCTGCTCCTGCCGTGTTGTCCCAGCGGGGCGTTTGGCGCCTTGAATATGGCGCTGACCTCCGGTCTTGCCGCCTGCCTGCTCTGGGTAGGACCTTCCTCTTGTCCTTGTCCTCAATGAGGACCTTGTCCAGAATATCCCCAAAGAGCATAGATCCCTGAAATGGGGCTGATGCTAGTCTCCATTTGGACTTCAGATCGGCAGGCCAATGACGGAGCCACAGGAGACGGCGGGCCGCAAGTGAGGTGGCCATGCCCCTGCTGGAAAACTTTGCAGCGTGTAGCGTGGCATCTGCGGAGAATTCTGCCGCGGCTCGCAGTTTAGCTAGATCCTGGCGTAGTCTGCCGTCCTCCGGTCCCATGCGAGATTGCATCTCTTGTATCCACCGGAGGGAAGCTCTGTTGATAAACGAAGCAGCCGCTGCTGCCCTGAATCCCCATCCCGCCATCTGGTGTCCCTTCTTCAGGAGTATCTCTGCCTTCCGGTCCTCCGGTTTTAGGCTCTCTCCTGTTTCGGAGGGCACCAGGGCGCTGGAGACCAACGTCACTACCGGTTGGTCGATGGGCGGGAACTCCAGAAGTTTCTCCACTTCCTCGTCGAACGTGTAAAATCGACGTTCCAGATTGGATGGGCCTTGAGCCGCCGCTGGGTATTGCCAAGGGCGCTTGGCTCCTTGCAGAAATATATTTGATGCCGGGAAATGCTCAGACTCAGGCTGGGATTCCTGTAGCAAAGCATCCGGGGTCTTTTCTGGATCCTCCGGTGTCTTGGTTGTACCTGGTAGGTTCATTACCTGTTTAGCCTTAAACAACAGAGTCCTGAACAAGGCTGGCTTAAACAGGCCTACCGGTTGGGGTTGCTCGGGAGTTGTTTCATCCTCAGAGAGCTCATACTCCCTATCACTGTCCTCTCCCATAAGTGGTTCCTCAGATAAGGACCCCAAGCCTGAGGGGGGCGGTGCTGACCAGACCTGTCCTGGTTGAGATGGTTGCTGAGCATATCTGTTGGCCCCGGCTGTTATGCCCTGGGAATAGACGTTTGCAATAAGGTCCTGCAAGTCTGGTGGCATGTCCTGCCAGGTGCTTGCCTGTGCCCTCAGTCCCGCCGCTGTGGGGGTGAATGTGGCTGTTGGACCCATGGAACTCCTTCCAGTCTGGCTAGCTGACCCTGGTCTGTTCCATGAGGGGCCTGGGGAAGACATGGTGTGAGGCAATATAGCTGAGTGCCTATCTGGTGACCAGTCCCCTTCAGGTAGGCCAAAACTGAGCGTGGTGGCTTGCTCTGGAGTTGCCTGCCTCTGGCCCAGTGGTACTGTAGATGGGGAGGCCTGTAAGGCTGCCTCCAGCTTCTTTTCCAGGGCCTTAATGCGTTTTTCGGCCTCCCTTATGGATGAGGCCGAAGCAGAGGCTTGTGAAGTTTTAGACTTCTCTTTAGCCTTCCCCTTGGGCTTTTCTTTAGCCATAGTAGGGGAGGTAGCCCTCTCGGTTCCCACTTGTTCTTCCATGTACTCACAGTAGTAGTAACTGAAGAATCCTTTGGGCCTGCAGGCTCGTGCACAATAATTTTGCTGGCTCAGAGTCAAGAAGAAAAATGGCCACCGTCTTTCTGGCCAATTGCACATGCGCACTGGGCATATAGCCTCTTCGCGCCCACCAGCTGTCGGAGGACTTCCGGCTCCCGCTCTTTGGGTTGCACAAGTAGCAACCAAGATGGCGGCCCCCATGCCTTTCGCGGCTTTTCCACCCTTCCGGGGGGGGCGCGGGGGGGAGCGCTGCGGCTTCCAGCCCCCAACGTGGCCATAGCAGCCGTCCGCTGCCTCTCCGGTGACCTCGGCACCGATCCCGGCCATCCGAGCGCGCTCTACTCGCCCTGCGGCTTCCTAGCCGGCGGCGGTGGCGGCGGCGGCTTGTTCGGCGGCCGCCGAACAGCTGAGAGGCGCAGCTCCGCTCTCTGCTGGGAGCCTCGCTACAGCGCCTTCAGGCTACCCAGTGGAGGGGGCGGACCCCTCCACCTTCAGCCGACAGCCCTGGTCTGACCACGGAGGTCAGGGACCCCAGGCTGGGTGCTCCTCTACGGGGTGTTCCCACGGAGGGAATACAAAACCCCTAAGGAGTATCGTTGGGGGTGCTGCCCACGGAGGGCAGGGACCCCTTCTCCTGTTCATCTGTCTTCTGTGTTCCTTCTTCCTGAAAGACAAAGCACAAGATTAAACAGGTCAATTTCAATCAATTTATTACAATTTCAATGTTATATATATGTAAAAAAATTACTAAAAACAATAAAACTCCTCAGGAGTAAAACTCAGTATGTCTCTACTCTTAGACTGAGTTTTTAAAACTGGGGCTCATGGGAGCAGTAAGGGGGCGGTAGCTAATTTTATGCTAATTATAACTCAGTCTCTACCAATAGGATTGGTTTATTACCCATGTTGGACTCTCCTTCCAGATGCAGTGGAGAATGGGGATACATTTTCCCCGCTTATCTTGAAAGTATAAATTCAAATACAGAAAAAGAATACATAATTAGATATATGTTGAGTATTAAAAAATTTGCTAAATTTGAGTTAAGGTTTTTCACATTGTTACTAATGTATATATAAAACCAAAATTCTTACTATATTTCTTATATATAAACTAATTCTTATATATAAACTAATTCTACCTTAGTCATTAAACAATAAATTTGAACTAATGTTAGTATTATTATTACCCAAGTAAAAACAAATACGACAAATTAACTAAAAATAAATTGTATATCTTAATTTTTCTAATCTATCCATTTATAAACATTGTTCCATGCTTCATAAAACTTAGTATCTTCTTGATCATTTAAACGTCTTGTCATCATATCCATTTCAGCGCAATCTAATAATTTTGCTATGACTTCTTCTTCTTTGGGGATTTCCTCCCCCTTCCAATTTTGCGCATACGTGATTCTAGCCGCTGTTAATATGTGTATAATTAAATATAAAATTTCTTTCTTGTAGGCCTGGTTGGTAATTCCTAATAAATAAAATTCCGGGGTGTTTTCAACCTCCTGCTTTACCGTTTCTTTTATTATTTTCTCTATCATCTTCCAATATATTTTAGCTTTACCACATGTCCACCATTGATGGTAGTAGGTTCCTATTTCTTTCTTACATTTCCAACACAATGGAGAAGTTTTAGGGAAAATTTTTGCTATTCTATTTGGTGGGAGATGCCATCTGTAAAACATTTTAATTTGGTTTTCTTTTAATGATACTGATTTGGTCATTTTCCAATTGTTGACCAGACTTTTTCCCATGTATCTATGTCTATTTCTTTACCAATGTTTTTGCACCATCTTATCATATTATCTTTTAGGGTCAATTCTATATTTTTATGTGCAATAAGGAATTTATAAATTTTCCCTATTGTTTTTGTTTGATTAAGAGTAATTAAATTGCTTAACAAATTTTTATTTTTGTTAAAAATATAAAGTGTTTTATCCTTCTGGTATCTAGATCGAATCTGGGCATAATGCCACCAATCTATTGTTATCCCTTCATCTTGTAATGTAGTCCTAGATTTTAATTTCATTTGGTCATTTAGTAAATCTTTATATCACATAATTTTTTTATCTTTTGTAGATTTTGGGTGTATTATTGCTTCTAGAGGGGCGAGCCATTCTGGAATAGTTAAAAAGTGGTTTTTCCTTATGTCTTTCCAAACTTCTAGTAAATATTTCCTTAATGTATGTCTTTTAAAATATGAGTGATTTTTCTCCTTATCATACCATATGAAGGCGTGCCATCCAAGCATAAGATCATACCCTTATAAATTTAATATTCTTTTATTTTCTAGAGTAATCCAATCTCTAATCCACGTTAGGGCGGCCGCTTGATAATATAATTTCCAATTTGGAAGTCCAAATCCGCCCCTTTCTTTGATATCTTCTAAACAATTTATTTTTATTCTTGCTTTTCTCCTTGCCATAAAAACTTTTTAACTATATTTGTTAAATTTTTGAAGAAAGTACTCCCTGGGTTTATTGGGATTACCTGGAATAAAAATAAAATTTTAGGTAAGATGTTCATCTTGATTGTTGCTACTCTTCCTAAAAAAGATATTTTCAAATTATTCCAGATTTCTAATTCTGTCAATAATTTTAAATAGTTATCATTTTTTATAGTTATTGTTTTAGTTGTTAACCAAATTCCTAAGTATTTTACTTTTTTTTAGCAATCTTTATTCCAGAGATACATTCTAACTTGTTTTCTTGGATTTTACTCATATTTTTAGTTAAAAATTGTGTTTTGCTTTTATTTATCTTTAAACCTGCTACCTTTCCATATTGTTCTATTGTCTGCATTAATATTGGGACTGTCTTAATCGGTTCTTCAATTATAAAAGTTAAATCATCTGCAAAGGCTTGAACTTTGTACGTCTCGTCACCTACAGTTAGGCCTTTTATTTTAGGGTCTGTTCTTATTTTAATTAATAAAGTCTCCAAAGCCATAATAAATAGCAACGGTGATAAAGGGCAACCTTGGCGAACTCCCTTGTTTATCTCAAGTGTTGTTAATTGTTCATTATTCAATATTATATTCGTTGTTTGTTTTAAGTAAATGGCATCTATTAAGTTAACGAATTTTGAGCCAAATTTCATTTTATTTAATTGCATTTTTATAAATATCCAATTAAGATTATCAAAGGCTTTTTGGGCATCTAAGAACATTAAAGATAATGTTTTCCCTGGGTGTTGCTCATAATATTCTAACGTGTTTATGACAATTCTAAGATTATTTTTTATTTGTCTGCCTGGCAAAAAACCATTTTGATCTTGATGTATTATTCCATTTATAACTCTTTTAAGTCTGTCCGCATATATAGCAGTAAAGATCTTATAATCCACATTCAATAATGATATAGGCATATAATTTTTAATTTTTTCTGGTGCTGTACCCTGCTTATGGATTAAGGTTGTTAATGATTCTGTCCAAGATTTAGGAATTTTACCCTCAAGTCTACATTCATTAAAAATTTCTAACATATTATTTCTTATTGTTTCATTTTCTATTTTATACCATTCTGCCGGTATAGCATCTGGGCCAGTTGCTTTATTGGTTTTTTGTTTTTTAATTATTATTAAAAGTTCTTCCATTGTTATTGGTCCATCCATAATATTCTGTTGATCTTCCGTTATTTGTGGTAATTTTGAATGTTCTAAGTAATTAAAAACTTCATCTTCACTAGTAATATCTTTTGTGTATAGTTCTTTAAAGAAATTATTCACAATATCTGCTTTTCCTTCTGTGTCATATTTTATTATGCCATCATTATCCTCTAGTTTTTTAATAAGTTTTGATTGCCTCTGTTTTCTAAGTTTATATGCTAACCATCTGCCTGGTTTGTTCGCGTGTTCAAAATAATGTTGTTTAGCTCTTTTTATCTTTTCAGCTATTTGATTTTGTTCTATCAGTCTAATTTTATGTTTGATTACACTCATTTGTTTTCAAATCTCTATTCTTTATATGTTGTTGTGATAAAGATTCTAATTGTTTTAATTCATTTATTAATTGTTCATATTTTATTTTATTTTCCTTGTTATGTCTTGCTGTGTAGGATATCGTTAATCCTCTAATGTATGCTTTAGCTGTATCCCATAAATTTTGTGGAGTAGTATCTAAGTTTTTATTAATTTCAAAAAATATTTTTAATTCTTTTTCAATCCAATCCTTGTATTTCTTATCTTTCAAGATATTTCTGTTCATCCGCCAATTAACCTGTTTATTTTTAGTTCTCATATAGACTACCACAGGATTATGATCGGCCCAAATGTTGACATCTATCTCGACCTCTTTTATTTGTTCAGCAATTATTTTTGAGGCCCATACCATGTCTATTCTTGTCCAAATTTTATGGGGGTTGGAGTAAAAAGTGTATTGTCTCTTGTGGGGATGTCTTTCCCTCCAAATGTCATTTAATAGTAATTCCATTTTCATTTTCTGGAAAGTATTAGGCAATAAGTTCTTCTCTTCTTACTTTTGTTGTTTCCCCCCCCCCCCGAGTGATCTAATTGTCTGTTTGTAATAGCATTAAAATCACCAATTATTAACATATTTTCAATATTTAACTCTGTTATTACTTGATGCAATTTTTTATAAAATGTTATTTGATCTTCATTAGGGGCATAAATCGAAACAATTACCAAAGGTCTAGGTTCAATGTCAACTTGTACAATCAAAATTCTACCTTCATCATCCTTATATATTTGTTTGGAATTTATAGAGTTTTCAACATACATCACTACTCCTCTTTTTTTTTGGTCTGCTAATGCAGCATACATTTTTCCAATTTTGGGATATAATAATAGTTTCTGATTACCTTTTTTAATATGCACTTCTTGTAGTATTACTATTTGAGCATTTTGGTTTCTGATTTTGGAAAAAATTTGTTTCCTTTTTCTTGGTTCATTAAGTCCATTCACATTAACAGAAAAGATCTTTAAGTCTTTACTTGTTGTCATTTATTTATGAAGATTTAAAGATGACTATGGCGGAAACCATTGGAGGAATACTCCAGGTTGACCCTACAGAGATATTAAAAGAAATCGATGAAGTTTTCAGAATTTCAAATAGCTACATCCGTTGCCACAATCTCCCAAGAGAGATTCATATCAAATTTGCAAGAAAGACTTTGCGAGATGACATACTGCATTGGGCAAGAACTTCTAAACTACAACACAAAGGAGTTGAAATAAAAATATTAAAACAAGTCCCAAGAGGTGTCAGAGAAAGTAGAAGAGATTACCATTTCCTAACCAGAATTTTGATCAAAGAAAATATAACTTTTCGCTGGCTTATTCCAGAAGGGATAGCATTGACCTGGCGTTCCAGAAGATATAAGCTGGAAAACTTGCAACAAGCAACGGATTTCTTTGAAAACAGTGGCATAAGTCACCTGGATCAATCAGCAAACCAACAAACTGCCCAACAGCAACCAGCGCAACAGCAACCTGTGAAAGAACTAGCAACCCAGCAGGTGCAGGACATGGGGGCCGCAGCTCTGATGGTAGAGCAGGACCAAGGCGCTAGAAGAGTTCAACCTCAGCGCGAAACTAAAAAACCAAATAAATGACAACAAGCTCTTCCAGTTCCTTTGGAGACATGGAATACACCTTTGGCTTCAGGAGTGTTGCACCTGGCTCAAATTCTATCACATAATCCGTCGGCAGGTGGGGAAAAGTTCATTACATTGTTATTCACTAAACACCTTCTCTAACTTTCGAAATTCTCTTGGCACATTCTGGGAACCAGGTGGGGTAGCCTCCCTCGCAGGGGCTGCCTGTTGAGGATAGATCGGCGACACAGGCGTCAACCCTTCTTAGTGCTTCTGATTCTTTAGAGGGGGTGTTGGGCCAATGAGCAAGGTTAACTTCCGGTACTCATCCTCCCATCTTATATTGGGCATCCACTTATCTAACTGTGCTAGCCTCAGCATGATGACCTCTGTCATCTTTGGGGCTACAATGAAAGAAATACTTTCACGGGAGAGGGGCATGGTCAGAATTGAGGCAAGATGGCTTCTCCTTCGCGCTCGCGGGGCGAATGCCGAATCTCCGCTGATTGGGGATGCCGATTCCGGATGGATCAGCCCAGACCTCCCTGGAGGGAGGGCATGAAAAAGAGGACTTTGTCTCCTGTCATTTTGGGGGCTGGAATGCCCTGTGACAGATTTGTGACCTTGACCAGCAGAGGGTGAAATGACCTCAGTCGCCATAGCCATGGCAACTACATGCTGGAAAGATAGGGTTTTCTTTATAAATTAAATTTTTTATTGATTTTTTAAAATATAAACACACAGATAACATAAAACAGGTGCTCTGTGAGTAGTACCCACCAACAGACAAACATTCATGCCCCACCACCAGATCGGGGGTGTTTCTTGTATACAGTGAACCCTCGAGTTTCGCGTCCTCGAGCATCGCGAAAGGGCTATTTCGCGAGTTTTCAACCCGGAAGTAAACTCCACCATCTGCGCATGCGTGCCTTTTTTTCTATGGCCATGCATGCGTAGATGGTGGAGTTCCCCAGCTGGGAAGCTGGGCGGCTTCCCTGGGTCTTCCCCCTCTTGCCCCGGTAAGACCCCAGCAGCAGCGCGAGCAACGGCGTGGGCGGGCGGGCGGCAGGCGCGGGGACACCCCAGCTCCGCTCCCCAGCTGGGAAGCGGCCCCAGCAACAGCGTGGGCGGGCGGGCGGTGCGCGCGCGCTTGGGGAAACCCCAGCTCCGCTCCCCAGCTGGGAAGCGGCCCCAGCAACGCGCGCACGCTTGGGGAAACCCCAGCTCCGCTCCCCAGCTGGGAAGTGGCCCCAGCAACAGCGTGGGCGGGCGGGCGGTGCACGCGCGCTTGGGGACACCCCAGCTCCGCTCCCCAGCTGGGAAGCGGCCCCAGCAACAGCGTGGGCGGGCAGTGCGCGCGCGCTTGGGGACACCCCAGCTCCGCTCCCCAGCTGGGAAGCGGCCCCAGCAACGCGCGCGCGCTTGGGGAAACCCCAGCTCTGCTCCCCAGCTGGGAAGCGGCCCCAGCAAGAGCGTGGGCGGGCGGTGCGCGCGCACGCGCTTGGGGAAACCCCAGCTCCGCTCCCCAGCTGGGAAGCGGCCCCAGCAACGCGCGCGCGCTTGGGGAAACCCCAGCTCCGTTCCCCAGCTGGGAAGCGGCCCCAGCAACAGCGTGGGCTGGCGGGCGGTGCGCGCGCGCTTGGGGACACCCCAGCTCTGCTCCCCAGCTGGGAAGCGGCCCCAGCAACAGCGTGGGCGGGCGGGCGGCACGCGCGCGGGGAAACCCCAGGCGCGAGCAACGGGGTGGGCGGGCGAAGGGCGGGCGGCGGTGGAAGTAAAAACACCATCTGCGCATGCGCAGATGGTGTTTTTACTTCCGCACCGCTACTTCGCGAAAAATCGATCATCGCTTGGGGTCCTGGAACGGAACCCTCGCGATGATCGAGGGACCACTGTATACCATTTTAACTGAAGAGCAAAATAATAATAGTAATAATAATAATAATTTATTAGATTTGTATGCCGCCCCTCTACGAAGACTCAGGGTGGCTCACAACATAGCATTCAATGTTCCCTCTAATTTTTTTTCGGGGTGGGCGGAAAAGTATAGTGTCTGAGCGGCAGTCCCCTTGGAACTGGGCTGCATATAAGTATAAATGTATAAATAAATAAATAAATAAATACCCCTTCTTTTTTATTAAAAGAAATTAATAATAAAACAAAACCAAAATCTATTACTATTAAAACTAAAACAACCAGCAAAACCAAAAAAATAACTACAGTAATACCTCATGATACGAACTTAATTGGTGCAAGGAGGAGGTTCGAATGACGAAAGGTTTGTAAGACGAAACATTGTTTCCCATAGGAAACAATGTAGTCAATTAATCCGTGCAACCAAAAAACCCCCGCAAAAAACGGCTTTCGGCGACTGCTGGGAAGCCGCGCGGCTGTTTTAAAAGGTGACAGCCAGCCTGGGGGGCTTCCAAGCACCCCCCCGGGTTCGGGGGGGTGCTGGGAAGCCCTCCAGGCTGGCTGCGACCTTTTAAAACAGCCGCGCGGCTTCCCAGCTGTCTCCGAACGCCGAACACGGAAGTTTGGCTTTGGCGTTCGGCTTCAGGAGACAGCTGGGAAGCGGCGCGGCTGTTTTAAAAAGTCGCAGCCGGCCTGGGGGCCTTCCCAGCACCCCCCCCGAACCCGGGGTTTGGGGGATGCTGGGAAGCCCCCCAGGCCAGCTGCGACCTTTTACAACAGCCTCGCCACTTCCCAGCTGTCTCCTGAAGCCGAACGCCAAAGCCGAACTTCCACGTTTGGCTTCGGGAGACAGCTGGGAAGCGGCGCGGCTGTTTTAAAAGGTGACAGCCAGGCTGGGGGGCTTCCCAGCAACCTCCCGAACCGAACCCGGGGTTCAGAAAAATTTTGCCTCTTCTTACGAACTTTGTTCGAGTTACAAACCGGCGTTCGGGAGGCTTCTGGGAAGCCCCGCTGCCCGGCTGTCACCTTTTAAAACAGCCGTGCGGCTTCCCAGCAGTCTCCGAACGCCGGTTCGTAACTCGAAAAAAGTTCGTAAGAAGAGGCAAAATTTTTCTGAACCCCGGATTCGTATCACGAGTTGTTTGTAAGACGAGGGGTTCGTATCTTGAGGTACCACTGTATTAATAAAAACAGGTGAGGGCTGGGGTTTTTTTCTCTGTCATCATTTAAGTATTTTTACCATATGCTTTAAATCAAGAGTCACTTCTCTCTTTCTCTCTCTTTCCTGTCATTCTCTGCCTCAATTCTCTCTCTTGTTCTCTTTCTCTCTCTTGTTTTCTTTCTCTCTCTCTCTCTTGCTTTCTCTCTCTCTTTCTCTCGTTTTCTTTCTCTCTCTTTCTCTCTTGTTTTCTTTCTCTCTCCCTCTCTTCCTTTCTCACTCTGACTCTCACTCTTTCTCTCTTCTTTTCTCTCTTTCTTTCTTTCTTTCTCATACTTTCTCTCTCTTGCTAACTCTTTTCCTCTCTCTTTCTCACTTTCTCTCTATCTCGCTATGTCTGTTGCTCACTCTCTCTCTCTTGTTCTTTCTTTCTCTCTTCCTTTCTTCTCTGTGGAGGCCGGTGAAGGTTTTTATTTTGAATGGCAGGGGGATATGCCTGCAACAGAGGTGAGTCTTCAACATTTTACAGAAGGCAAGAAGGGTGGGGGCTGTTCAAATATCTGGAGGGAGTTGATTCCAGAGGGCCGGGGCCGCCACAGAAAAGGCTCTTCCCCTGAGTCCCACCAACTGATATTGTATAGTCGACGGGACCCAGAGAAGGCCAACTCTGTGGGACCTAATCAGCCGCTTTGGTTTCTGATTTTGGAAAAAATTTGTTTCCTTTTTCTTGGTTCATTAAGTCCATTCACATTAACAGAAAAGATCTTTAAGTCTTTACTTGTTGTCATTTATTTGGTTTTTTAGTTTCGCGCTGAGGTTGAACTCTTCTAGCGCCTTGGTCCTGCTCTACCATCAGAGCTGCGGCCCCCATGTCCTGCACCTGCTGGGTTGCTAGTTCTTTCACAGGTTGCTGTTGCGCTGGTTGCTGTTGGGCAGTTTGTTGGTTTGCTGATTGATCCAGGTGACTTATGCCACTGTTTTCAAAGAAATCCGTTGCTTGTTGCAAGTTTTCCAGCTTATATCTTCTGGAACGCCAGGTCAATGCTATCCCTTCTGGAATAAGCCAACGAAAAGTTATATTTTCTTTGATCAAAATTCTGGTTAGGAAATGGTAATCTCTTCTACTTTCTCTGACACCTCTTGGGACTTGTTTTAATATTTTTATTTCAACTCCTTTGTGTTGTAGTTTAGAAGTTCTTGCCCAATGCAGTATGTCATCTCGCAAAGTCTTTCTTGCAAATTTGATATGAATCTCTCTTGGGAGATTGTGGCGATGGATGTAGCTATTTGAAATTCTGAAAACTTCATCGATTTCTTTTAATATCTCTGTAGGGTCAACCTGGAGTATTCCTCCAATGGTTTCCGCCATAGTCATCTTTAAATCTTCATCTTTTTCTTCTATTATATTTTGAAATCGTAGCCCATACGAAGCACGTTGCATCTCGAGGTGAGTAATTGATTCATCATATCTTCTGTATCGTGAGTCAGCTCTGCCTTCAAAGTAATCCACTCTCTTTTCAATTTTAACAATCTTTTCTTCAACTTTTTTAACGTGATCTTCACTTTCCTGTAAAGTTTGTTGCATTTCCTTCATCTGCGCCTTCACCTCTCCCATGTCTACTTTCAGGTCAGCCATCTCTGTTTTAAATTCAGCCAAGTCTGATTTTATGGCCTCTCTTTGTTGTGTTGCCTCATCCTTTATAGCCTCTCGCTGTTGGGCTGCATCCTCTTGAGATTTAAACATAAAGTCCTGCATTGCTTTTAAAGTTTCTTGTATTGTTATCAGAGTGGGCTGCTGAGGTTTTTCTTTGTCCTTCTCCTTGGTAGACATGGTTACAGATAAAACTTGATGCGTCGGGGAAGGGTGAGGCGAACCTTGTGGAGAAGAAGTTGCAGCTGCTGCTTGTTTCTTAACTGTTTTAACATAGGTTGAAGTGCGTGACATTTTCAAATTTTAAAATTACTATCGATTTGTATTAAGTGAAAAGAAGAAAACCACTATAAATCCCAAAATTGTTCAATAAACTTTATAACCAATTTCCCTTGATAAATGGCAATATGTTGTTACCTAGCAAAAACCACAAAAATGTTAATCAACTCACTAATAAAATTCACTATAAATTTCCTTTTAACTTTAAATTTAAAAAACCGAAAGAAAGAATAAAAAGTATAATACTTTGTTTAAGGAAAAGAAATAAGAAAAGAAAAAGAAAAGAGGTGGATAAAAACAGAATAAAAACAGAATAAAACGAAAGGGAATATCTATTAAAGAGTAAAGGGAAAAAAGGGTAAAAATATAACCAAGAACTTTAAGAGAAGGCAAATGTGAGTGGGGAGAGAAGAAGGGAAAGAGAAAGAGATAACAGAGAAAGGTTGTCTTGTGGGAGTGAGAACAGCAGAGAAAAGAAAGGGTTTTTAAATTTGGTTTAGTTAGGGTAGAGCAGGAAACCAAGGTTTGTTAACAATGCATATATTCTAAATCAATATACTTTTAAAAACAACAATAGAACAGCAGTACAAAAAGAGAAGAAAAAAAGGAATTGATTTAAGGAACACAATATAGGTATCATGTACTTAAGATCTTCTTATAAAGTAGATGGTCTTTGTTAATAAAAGATGTTGTAGGTTCAGTGATGACAAAAATAAACTTCTATGTAGTTGTTTCTATATAGTTCCAATTTTCCAATGCAAAGACAAGTCAAATATATGATTTTCTTTTATGTTAAAATGGAGTCAGATGGTATTTCACAGTCAAAGAACAAATGCAGGCAATGTCTCCATTGTTTAAGGCTTAAAATGGAGTCAGTTTATGCTTTTCAATGCCAGGCAGGTAGAAAGAGAGTCTTCGCAAATAATCCACAGGCAATCAGCAAGTAATCCAAAAGTAGTAGTAATCCAAAAAACAGGCAAACCAAACAAAGCTAAATATGTTCTTGTAACTTTAATAAATCAATTAATTTTATTTTCCATTTGTCTTCGAATTGGTAATTTATTTCATTTTGTCATTGTAAGAGAAAGCAGAAAAGTGTTCTTTATCCCTCCGCTGTTGAAGTTAGAGCCCGGGATACAATGTTTACTGGTGGTTTAGAAATCCCAAATTCTATTCATCTTTTGATATTAAATCTTTTTTAAAGTCATGTCAAATTAGAATTGTTTTATTAATTCTTCAATATTTTTAGTAGTTCAAAAATTTAAAAATTTAAAGTTCAAGTTCAAAGTTATAAACGAAAGTGGAAAAAATTAGATCCAGCTATTACTTGCGGTTGGATACAAATTCTCAAAAACTTTCCCTTTCGCCTTGTTGAAAAAAAAAACCTTTCACTTGTAACTTTTACAATGATCGAATCTTCTGTTTTTAGGCATGAAACAAAAGGTTTTTACCTTGGGTTTTCTTGTTCGCTGTATTCCCTTTCGGTTAAAGTATGCTGCAAATTGTCCTCACTTTCTTTTGTCTTTTCCTTGCTTCCCGCTGGGTTTGGAGAGATCGCACTGGCCGATCCTCTTGGGGGAGGAACGGTTCTCCCTTTTCCGAAGCTGCGGGGCAAACCGCTGTCTCTGGAGCTTCGGCGATGGCTCCTCGGACAGGGGGGAGCCCCCTGTTCTAGGATCGGGCCATCCGGACCCGATCCGATCGCAAACCGCGACCTTCGGAGAGGTTGAAGGAGCCTCAAGGCAGAGCTCTGCCAAGGAGGCTCCGCTGCGGTCTCTATCCAGACCGGAAGTCCATGATATTCAGCTTTACATCACCCCATGTCAACTCAGTGAAGCAGTGGAAATAATGTGCCAATGTCTGGAGGCTGTGAGGGTTTGGATGGCCATTAATAGACTCAGGCTCAACCCCGACAAGACGGAATGGCTCTGGGTTTTCCCTCCCAAGGACAATCCTACCTGTCTTTCCATTACTTGGGGGGGGACTTTTGCCCCCTCTGGTCCTTTGGAACCAACTCCCTCCATTATTTATACCACCTCCACTGTCCTGGCCTTCCGGAAGGCTTTAAAAACTTATCTGTGGCAGCAAGCCTGGGGCCACTGAACTTTAACATCTGGCCCTGACCCTTAGTATGACTGTGATGTGAGTGAGTAGGGTTGTATGTTTTTAAAAAGTTTTAACCATTGGACTTTTGGACTGATTTTTTTAATATATATATGTTGTAAGCTGCCCTGAGTCCTTAGAGAAGGGCAGCATATAAGCCAGCCAGCCAGCCAGGCCCTGCAACAAGCAGGAACCTCGGTCTCATAGTTCTGGGTGCATAGATAATAAAAAATGCTTTAAAAAGGTTTTTTTTAAAGATTCATCAGCTGTGATGGTTGGAAACTTTTTTTTTTACTTTTTAAAAGCACTTTTTACTACCAGTTCTGCGAACCGGCACCATTTGTTACTACTGGGTAATCCTCAACTTACAACCATTTGTTTAGTGATTATTTAAAGTTACAATAGCACTGAAAAAAGTGATTTATGATATTTTTCATACAACTATTGAAGCATCCCATGGTCACATTATCAAAATTCAGAGCCTTGGCAAATGGCTCAGATTTATAATGGTAGCAATGTCCCACGGTCATGTCATCACTTTTATGACTATCTGACAGACAATGGGCAAGCCAGATTTACCTAACCATTGTGTTACTAAATTAATAGCTGCAGTGATCCATTTAACAAATGTGACAAGAAAAATTGTAAAATGGGACAAAACATACTTAACAACTGTTAACATAAAATTTGGGCTCAGTTATGATTGTAAGTTGAGGACTACTTGTAATGCAAATAAAGGTCGGTGCTTGAGGCCACTTGAATTTAAACTCTCCTGATTTCCAAATGTAGCACTGTACATATGAAATGTATGGAATGAACAATATTTGGTACGTACAGGGTATCCAGGGGAAAAGCATTTTGAAATTCCCTGATATTTCCCTGTAACTTGCAATCTAGTTAAGGCGTGGTCGTAGATGACACCATACCAAACAGCAAAGCCGTGGAGAAATATCAGTAGCCAAGGAAGAAAGTTGTTGCCACAGTTATGCTCATTTTTGCTTGACTTGCCAAGCAGCATGAGCCATTTTTTACATGATTTTCCCCTGACTTTTAAACATTTTAATACAGGTTTTTCCCCCCTGATTTATTCCGGTTTTTTTCACAAATTCCCTGATATTTCCCACTGCCAATTTCACTGATAAATTCCTTGATTTCCCTGTTTTCTAGGTTTGCTGGACACCATTGATCAGCATAATTTTAGTATTATTTAGCATTTTTGAAATCTTGACAAGTATATAATTCCATGTTCAAGTTCCAAGTTCAATTGTACTTCCAATACTGAGACAGCAGACTGATTTGGATATTACTGACAAATACATTATAATTTTATTCTCATAAGTATTTAATTTATTTTAAAATGGGAGGTAAATTTTTATTTTAGGAAGTTTGGACTGAAAATAGGATTGTTGTCCAAATCAGGTCATTGTTAGTTATGGTTTGGAAACATATAAGAAGTTACAAAAATAAAGAAATTATCTAAAACTAAAAATTATGGTATATTTAGGTAAAGTACGTGATGTAATTTAATTTAATTATGTGTATTGGCAACCTCAGTAATTCTTCAAATACTTTTTTCTTTTAAATCTAAGTCAAATTTAGTTTCTGTATTCCCACACACTATTTGAATAACACAGGGACTAGAATAATAGATTTAAGATGTAAGATAGATTCTTAATTAGTATCATGAAAAAAGTTTTCAAAAATACAGTGAGAGTAATTTGGCAGTAGAATTACTCAGTTTGATTCAGAGAGGAAGTTTAATTTTCTAAATTGGATGTGTTTAAATGAAAGCTATGAAACCACTTGTTTTAGATGCTATAATTTAGATTGATCAAAGGATTGGATTCAATGGGTCCTACTAAATCTATGATCCTTTAACTATCATATACATTATCCTTAGAAGTTAAGCTTTAATAATTTTTGGCAATGTGTTTTTAGAGAAAAATTGTTAATCATAGGTCTTTCCCTAAGCCTTTTATCTTGTTAACAATACAGTAAAGTGGATTAATATATGATTATGGATCTTCATATTGAGGATATAGATACTGAATGTCTTTAGCAAGTACAACATGCACTTTCCTTTTGCTGGGACTATCATTCATTGAGAAGTTAGAATATGCTATTATTTAGTTTATTTGGATTATTCTCATTTGAATTTTACTTTCTTATAGCTAGATTAAGTTCTTTTCCTTTGGACTAAAAGGCTACTTTAAATAAATTTTCTGATTATTGAATCTATTTAAGATTATAGAAATTTGAATTGCAAATTTATTTTTTGTTAGTCAAATATTCTGGAATAAACATCCATTTGGTGATCTCTGTATATGTTATGTTGTATGCCAACATACATTCCTAATACACTTTTTAACTAGAATTGCAGTAATGCAGCTGCACCGTTTTATTTTATCAACCTAACATCTACTGAATGATAAAATAGAACTTAGTGTTAAGAAAATTAGGAAAGAACATTTTAGTAAAAACTATGAAGTTTACCAGCCTGAAAAAGCTATTTTTCTTTTCCCCCCCACCCCCACTTTTACAAGTAGCCCACGACAGTTGTAAAAAATTGAGGAATTGGAACTATAGTCTTTACCTTTGATTTAGTTGATTTTTTCTTCTTATCGACACCAATGAACTCTTTTTTCTGTACCTAACAAAATATATATATATATATATTAGAGTCCAACAATTAGCTAAATATTCTTTCAAAAAAAGCATATTGAAAATTGATGATACATACCAAGTTATACACTTCAATGTTTATCTCAAAGTCACTGGAAACATTTTGCCTTTAAAAATAGGAGTCAAAATTAATAAGGATAGCCATTAAAGCTATGCTTTGATAAAAATAAGAAATTGAGCCATGTTACAATTTACTATTTACTGGAATGAACAGAAGCTGTTATCAGTCAAAAAAGGAGGGGGCAAGAATATTTTATAATGTAAGCAACTCAATCAAACAATTTGAGAAGAGTAGGAAGACACACACAAAGTTGCAAGTCTAAAATTCAAATTAACTGCAGTTAATTTCCTTCTCAAAAATAATCCCTGGTAACTCTTAATGGACATCTGCTGATCATAACAAAGCTTTATTACAATTAATAGATAAGATATAGGAGAAAGATAATTTAATGCACGGGTCTCCAACCTTGGCAACTTTAAGCCTGGAGGACTTCAACTCCCAGAATTCCCTAGCCAGCTTTGCTGTCTTTGGCTAGGGAATTCTGGGAGTTGAAGTCCTCCAGGCTTAAAGTTGCTAAGGTTGGAGACCCCTGATTTAATGCCCCCCGTCAGGAAAAGAGTGATGGGAAAAGAATGGCGGGGAAAACAGTGAGCACTAGGCTTTCACATTCAGGCTTCTCAGGCAGCGAAGAGGGTGGGGAATGGAAATAGCTCCTGCTTCTCCCCCCCACCCCCACCCAGCTCAGCAGCCCGAAAAGCCTCTAATGTGTGAGTATGCCTAGGATCCTTGCTACGTGTTCATGGCTTCTTGGGCTGCTGAGGTGTTTGTGTGTGGGGGAGGGGGGGGAGACAGAGATAGCTCCTGTTGGGCTGCTGAGGTGTGTGTGTGTGTGGGGGGGGAATAGATATACAGTGATCCCTCGAGTTTCGCGATCTCGATCTTCGCGAAACGCTATATCGCGATTTTTCAACCCGGAAGTAAACAACACCATCTGCGCATGTGCGCCATTTTTTTTTTCCTATGGCCACGCATGCGTAGATGGTGGAGTTTGCTTCCCCCTGGCCAGATCAGCTGCTGGGCGGCTTCCCTGGGTCTTCCCCCTCTTGCCGGGGTTTCCCCTTTGCGTGGGCGGCGGGGAAACCCCAGCGTTGCTTCCCAGCTGAGTGGCGCGAGCAACGGCGTGGGCGGGCGAAAGGCGGGCGCGCGGACATTGGGCACACGAGCGGCGTGGCGGCCGGACAAACGGCGGCCGCTCCTGGCGGCAGCACGAGCAACACGAACAGCATGGCGGCCGGACACTTGGGAAGACCCCCGCCCAGCAGCTGAGGACCCGCCTGCCCGCCGCTTGTCCGGCCGCCGCGCCGCTCGTGCCGCCGCTGCTGGCGCGAGCAACGCCGCTTCCCAGCTGAGTGGCGCGAGCAACGGCGTGGGTGGGCGAAGGGCGGGCGCACGGACAAGGGGCGCACGAGCGGCGTGGCGGCCGGACAAACGGCGGCCGCTCCTGGCGGCAGCACGAGCAACACGAACAGCATGGCGGCCGGACACTTGGGAAGACCCCCGCCCAGCAGCTGAGGACCCGCCTGCCCGCCGCTTGTCCGGCCGCCGCGCCGCTCGTGCCGCCGCTGCTGGCGCGAGCAACGCCGCTTCCCAGCTGAGTGGCGCGAGCAACGGCGTGGGTGGGCGAAGGGCGGGCGCACGGACAAGGGGCGCACGAGCGGCGTGGCGGCCGAACAAACGGCGGCCGCACGAGCAACGCAAGCGGCGTGGCGGCCGGACAAATGGCGGTCGCGCCTGGCGGCAGCACGAGCACCACAAACGGCATGGCGGCCGAACAAACGGCGGCCGCACGAGCAACGCAAGCGGCGTGGCGGCCGGACAAATGGCGGCCGCGCCTGGCGGCAGCACGAGCAACACAAACGGCGTGGCGGCCGAACAAACGGCGGCCGCACGAGCAACGCAAGCGGCGTGGCGGCCGGACAAATGGCGGCCGCGCCTGGCGGCAGCACGAGCAACACAAACAGCGTGGCGGCCGAACAAACGGCGGCCGCACGAGCAACGCAAGCGGCGTGGCGGCCGGACAAATGGCGGCCGCGCCTGGCGGCAGCACGAGCAACACAAACAGCGTGGCGGCCGAACAAACGGCGGCCGCACGAGCAACGCAAGCGGCGTGGCGGCCGGACAAATGGCGGCCGCGCCTGGCGGCAGCACGAGCAACACGAACGGCGTGGCGGCCGAACAAACGGCAGCCGCACGAGCAACGCAAGCGGCGTGGCGGCCGGACAAACGGATTCTCCTCCGACCTGCCCTCACCTTAGCTTCCAGCTGATGCTTCGATCCTTGGAAGAGGCCAGAGCGCCTTTCTGCACCACACTCTGCGCTCGGGTTCCTTTCCGGAAGATGGAAGTTTCTCTCTTTCCATCCTTTCTAGCAATACAATACTCGATGGTTAAAATGGTTTTAACCATCGAGTATTGTATTGCTAGAAAGGATGGAAGGAGAGAAACTTCCATCTTCCGGAAAGGAACCCGAGCGCAGAGTGTGGTGCAGAAAGGCGCTCTGGCCTCTTCCAAGGATCGAAGCATCAGCTGGAAGCTAAGGTGAGGGCAGGTCGGAGGAGAATCCGTTTGTCCGGCCGCCACGCTGCTTGCGTTGCTCGTGCGGCCGCCGTTTGTTTGGCCGCCACGCCGTTCGTGTTGCTCGTGCTGCCGCCAGGCGCGGCCACCATTTGTCCGGCCGCCACGCCGCTTGCGTTGCTCGTGCGGCCGCCGTTTGTTCGGCCGCCACGCTGTTTGTGTGTCGTGCTGCCGCCAGGCGCGGCCGCCATTAGTCCGGCCGCCACGCCGCTTGCGTTGCTCGTGCGGCCGCCGTTTGTTCGGCCGCCACGCCGTTCGTGTTGCTCGTGCTGCCGCCAGGCGCGGCCGCCATTTGTCCGGCCGCCACGCCGCTTGCGTTGCTCGTGCGGCCGCCGTTTGTTCGGCCGCCACGCTGTTTGTGTGTCGTGCTGCCGCCAGGCGCGGCCGCCATTAGTCCGGCCGCCACGCCGCTTGCGTTGCTCGTGCGGCCGCCGTTTGTTCGGCCGCCACGCCGTTCGTGTTGCTCGTGCTGCCGCCAGGCGCGGCCGCCATTTGTCCGGCCGCCACGCCGCTTGCGTTGCTCGTGCGGCCGCCGTTTGTTCGGCCGCCACGCCGCTCGTGCGCCCCTTGTCCGCGCGCCCGCCCTTCGCCCACCCACGCCGTTGCTCGCGCCACTCAGCTGGGAAGCGGCGTTGCTCGCGCCAGCAGCGGCGGCACGAGCGGTGCGGCGGCGGGCAGGCGGGTCCTCAGCTGTTGGGCGGGGGTCTTCCCAAGTGCGGAAGTAAAAAACACCATCTGCACATGCGCGAGGGCGCGCATGCGCAGATGGTGTTTTTACTTCCGCACCACTATATCGCGAAAAATCGAGTATCGCGAGGGGTCTTGGAACGTAACCCTCGCGATACTCGAGGGATCACTGTAGCTCCTGCCACCTGTTGGGCAATATTTTGCCTCTGGGGCTTCAGGGAAGCTTCCCTGAACTGTCCAGAGGTAATTGCTAATAAAGCTAAACATTAACAAAATCAATCCTGGGAATATATCTCAAAACCCCACAATTTCTAGTCCTTAAAAATTTAAATTCATAATATAATTTAACACACTATTAATAATACAATTAGATTACCTAATCCTAAACTTCCATCTACTAAGTTTATTTTTAATTATAATAGATTCTATTATCTGTTAATATGTATGTTACTATTTTCCCTATTTGTATTTTCTACTTTTTCTTTTTATTAATATATTTTATAATTATCCATGTCTCTTAACCTTTTTGAAGTTCCATCATTGATTGACTTTTTAATCACCTTTGCTCTCTCTTGGAGTGGTATAACCCTTTTTGATATTTTTATATCTACTGAAGATTCCCTTCAGATTGCCCTTTCTCTTTTTCTGCTGTATTATTTGAACAACCATGAATAAGACTTCCTTTTTTAAAAATGAGATTTTTCTTTTCTTTTTTAATTTTTTTTAAATTTCAACACTTATTCTCCATGGAGAGGAGGAGTCACTAGTCAGGATGGGACCGCTGGATGACCTCAGTGCCCTAAACCTTGGCAATAGCCTCGTGAATCCATCGTCCGATGGAGGTCGGGCTGACCTTGAGGCCTAGGTTGTGCGGAGAGAAGCTGACAAAGAGAGCCTCAGTTCGTCTAAATGCCTGGGTTCATCTCAGGTAGATTCGGAGGGCTCTCTTCATGTCAAGTGTGTGCCACCTATGCTCCGAAGGATGGGATAGTCAGGAGCAGAAGGTTGATAAGATAATGTCCTGACACCTGTGAAATGTCGAGTTGACCTTAGGAATGAAGATTGGGTCGAGGCGAAGGACTACTTTGTCCTGATGGAAGCAGCACAGGTCCTCCCTTACAGATAGGGCTGCCAATTTGGAGATTTGTTTGGCAGTGGTAATAGCAATTAGGAAGGTTACTTTCAGGGATAAGTATCGAAGAGAGGATTCTCGCAAGGGCTCATAGGGGGGTTCTGTCAAGGAATGAAGTACCTTGGGTAGGTCCCATGTAGGAAAGCGGTGGATGGTGGGAGGGTGGGCGTTAGTGATGCCCCTGAGGAATCTGGACATCAAGGAGATATGGGCTAGATATATCCAGTAGTCACAGGCGATGATAGAGGACAGTACCGCAGTTTGATGCCGAATAGTATTCAGGGAAAAAACCCTATCTAGGCCCTATTTCAAAAATCTGAGGACCTTGGAAAGAGGAATATGGATTGGGGAGAGGCCTTGTGAGTTGCACCAGGTACAGAAGGTCCGCCAGGTTGAAGAGTAGATACATTCAGGGGAAGCCCTTTGTGCTTTGTGACTATAGTCTATTACGTCTTGGCTTGGCTCCTCAGGACGCCCCATTCAAAAGCCAGGCGGACAAGTGGCACCAGCCCGGCTCCAGATGGAGTAGGGGTCCCTGGGATAGCAAATGTGGCGACACTGGTAACTGCCAGGGTTCTGCTGCCAACAAGATTTTTAAGTCTGCAAACCAGGGTTGCCTGGGCCAGAAGGGCCAGGATGACCTCCGCTTGCTCCTCCAGAATCCTGGGATAGAATTGGTAGTGGGGGGAAGGCATAAAGTAGACCTCTCATCCAGGGGCATTGTAGTTCTCCGCCCCCCTTGAGGGGAAGCGGAAGAAAAAGCGTGGTAGTTGATTGTTGTGAGGAGGCAAATAGGTCTACTTGTGGTCTGCCAAACCTGTTGGAAATCTGCCTGAAGGTGGCCGGGTCCAGCTTCCACTGTGCTTGGTTCACAGTTGGCTTCTGCCATGAGAGTTTTAGACCGGGTGCCCCCTTGGCGATTGATGTGGGCCTTTGTGGCCATATTGTCGGTCCTGATGAAGACATCCTGGCTCTCTATGAGGTTGCTGAAACTCTTGAGGGCTAAAAACACTGTGTGCAATTCTAGCCAGTTGATAGAACAAGGAGCCTGGCTCGAATTCCAGAGGCCTTGTGTCTGCTGGTCATTGCAGTGGGCCCCACAGCCCAACAGACTGGCGTCGGTGGTGATCGTTATAGTTGGGGAGGTTTGGTAGTGCATTCCCTGCTCGATGGCATTGGATTTCCACCACGTTAGAGATTGACGGACCTGTGGAGGAAGATGGATCCGTCTTGCCAGGTGGGCCTGGCCCGAATTTTGTTTTTATTTTATTTTATTTTATTATAAACTTTATTAAATTTTCATAAAAAGACAAACATAACATACAAACATAAAACAGTTATTTGGGGTTGCAATTACCCCACTTAATTTGAAGTCACACTAATACAGAAATAAAAAATTCACTCTTAGTTTATAATATTAATATAATAAATCAAATGTATAAAACAAATTTGTTATTATACCCTTATTTTGTGAAAAATTAACAAGATAAAACTATTTTTAATATCCATACATGCTTTCAAATCATCTAAATTTTGTTTTTTCTCTTTTACTTAACCATATATACACTTTATTCCAGATCTCATAAAATTCTGATTCGTCCTGGTTATTTTACAGCCTTGTCATCATGTCCATTTCGGCACACTCTATAATTTTTTTTATTACATCGTCTTCCTCAGGAATATCTCCTCCCTTCCAGTTCTGTGCAAATACTATTCTAGCTGCTGTTAAAATATGAATGATTTTAAAAAATATATCCTTTTTAAATTTTTGATTCGTTATGCCCAATTAAAAAAATTCTGGTGTTTTCTTAATATCTTGTACAGTAATTTCTTTTATCCACTTTTCTATTGTATTCCAATATGACTTAGTTTTTTGGCAAGTCCACCACTGATGAAAAAAGGAGCCTATTTCTCGCTTACATTTCCAACAATTAGGGGACATATTAGGAAACATTTTTGCTATTCTATTTGATGGCAAATGCCATCTATAGAACATCTTAATTTGGTTTTCTTTTAATGAAGTTGATTTTGTCATTTTCCAATTAAATGTCCAGACTTTCTCCCATGTTTGTAGATCGATCTCTCTTCCTAAATTTTTACGCCAATTTATCATATTATCTTTTAACGTCTGGTCTATATTTTTATATCCTATCAAATATTTATATGCCTTCCCTATTAATTTATTCTGATTTGTTATTAACAAATCCTCCTCTTTCTTTTATATCTTCTAGGCCAGTGTTTCCCAACTTGGCAACTTGAAGATATCTGGACTTCAACTCCCAGAATTCCCCAGCCAGCAAATGCTGGCTGGGGAATTCTGGGACTTGAAGTTCAGATATCTTCAAGTTGCCAAGGTTGGGAAACACTGTTCTAGGGCACTTAATTTTATTCTTGCTTCCTTACCTTGCCATATAAAGCCGCAGCTGGTGCAAGAGGCTTCCCCGCCCTTCACCCATGGCCGGCAGAAGATCACTCCGCTCGGTCGGCGGCTCCGGAGAGGCAGGAGCCGGGCGCTGGCCTGCCTTTTGTCCCCCGCCGCCGCCGCCACCCACTGGCTGCGAGCGCTCTGCCAAGCGGCCAGGAGGCATTTAGGGCGAAGTGCATGGAGGAATGGGAATCTGAAGCCACTGGCGTTTGAGCTTCCCATTCCTCCACGCCCTGAATGCCTCCTGGCCGCTTGGCAGAGCGCTCGCAGCCAGCGGGCGGCGGCGGTGGGGAGGGGACAAAAGGCAGGCCAGCGCCCGGCTCATGCCTCTCCGGAGCCGCCGACCGAGCGGAGCAATCTTCTGCCGGCCATGGGCGAAGGGCGGGGAAGCCGGCGGCTGTAGCAGCTGGTGCAAGAGGCTTCCCCGCCCTTCACCCATGGCCGGCAGAAGATCGCTCTTGCCCGGCTTCCCCGTCCTTCACCCGTGGCCAGCAGAAGAGGGGCGGGGAGCCGGGCAAGAGCGATCTTCTGCCGGCCATGGGCGAAGGGCGGGGAAGCCTCTTGCACGTGCTGCTAGGGCGAAGTGCATGGAGGAATGGGAAGCTGAAGCCACCGGCGTTTGAGCTTCCCATTCCTCCATGCCCTGAATGCCCTGAATGCCTCCTGGCTCAAGCGGGCGGCAGCAGATCGCCTTTGGGTGTTCGGCTCAGGGAGAAGGGAGTTAGGAAGGTCCTCCTGCTCCCCCCCGAGCCGAAAACCCAAAGGTGGTCTGCCGCCACCGGCTTGAGCCAGGAGGCGTTCAGGGCGAAGTGCGTGGAGGGTTTGGCATTGGGGTTTGGCGTTCGGGTTCAGGAGGCTGCTGGGAAGCCTCCCGGCTGTTTTAAAAGGTGACAGCCAGGCTGCAGGGCTTCCCAGCAGCCTCCCGAACCCCGAAATTTTGCCAAACTTCCGGGTTCGAGAGGCTGCTGGGAAGCCCCCCCGGCTGTTTTAAAAGGTGACAGCCGGGCGGCAGCGTTTTTTTGCGGGGGGGGTTTTGTTGTTGCACGGATTAATTGACTTTACATTGTTTCCTATGGGAAACAATATTTCGTCTTACAAACCTTTCGTCTTACGAACCTCCCCCTGGAACCAATTAGGTTTGTATCTTGAGGTACCACTGTATTCACAAAATAGTCCCAAATATAGCTGCCGGATCTAAACTTTGCTTTTTCATTTTAAATTTAGTTTTACTTGGTTCTCATTTCCTAGAATGCTCTTCGGAGATAGGGATTTAAATCTGCTTCGAATTATTAGCTGAGTTTATTATATTTGTTAGTTTCCATGTTATTTGTTACTTCACAAAGAAAAAAAAAGTTCCGGTCAGACTCTTGCCCAAGGATATATTCCCTTTTTTTACTTTTTCAAGTTCGCCTTCTTTTTTTAGAATATTAACAGTTCTAAGCGTTTTAAATTGCCACAATAAGCTTGTACCTTAATTTTCTTCTTAACTCTTCAATTCTTTTCCTTCTGCTGCAGTAGTTTGACTTTTTTTTCTAATCGTTTCTTCCGCCCGTGTGGTGAAGCTGCAATGGCCGAGATCTCATGGAGAGAGTCGGTTTTTCCAGTTCCAAGGCTGCGGGACAAACCCTCCCCTTCGGAGCTTCGGCGTTGGCTCCTCGGGGTCCGTGGAGCCCCCCTGTTCTTCGACCGGACCGTCCAGGTCCGATCTGATCGTGAAGGGCGACCCTTGGAGGGGAAAAAGGAAGCCCCAGGGACAGAGCCCTGTCCTGAAGCTCCCGTCGCAGCTCCGGTCCAGACCGGAAGTCGGGCCTGGCCCGACTTTTGGATGGGAAGGAGGCACCACTGGAGGTCCAGGGAATGGAGTCTGACCCAAGGGACTATGAAGAAGCTAGATACCATCTTCCCTAATAGGAAGAAAGTGAGGAAAGGGATAATCCTAAATTTGAGAGGCCAATTCTCTAGTGCTACTGATCCGATCTGGAGAGAGACTGACTAAGTCATCCTTGGAGTCGATAACGGTCCCTTAATGCAAGATGGAAGTTGAGGGGACCAGTTGGCTTTTCTAGAGGTTAATCGAAAAGCCGTAGGTCGACAAAATGTCTGCGTGGTCCGGTGCCAAGAACTGCTACTTTCAAGCACCCAGCAACTAAAACTGTACTAACCTAAAACTTAGAAGAATAATTTTCAATAGAGAGAAAAGTCAGGATGGAATGGTTGTGCTGCCATGTCAAGCTCTGTGGAAGCGAGTCAGAAAAACTGGGGCCTATGGGCGGTCCCAAGACTTTTATATACATCTGACTCAGCCAAGTCTCTGATGAGCGAATACAACGCATCCTGACTGGTGACTCCTCAATGGAGAATATATAGATTCTGTAAATGCTGCCTTCAAAAAAAGTAGAAACATAATACCAAATGCTTCTTAGGTTATAATTTTAAATGGTAACAAGATACTTTGCTTTTAATTTAATTATATTTGTCTCCAAAGAAGCCTACTACTACTGATATAAATACAAATATTGAAATAATACTTACAATGTAAATGTTGTTGGAAAAGAAAGAGCATCTCCATACAGAGAATTAGAAGTACTTGCTAAAGGCGTCGCAACCATGTTTTCTGCACCTGATTTTAGCATGATTATATAGTAGTAATTTGCTGTATCTGTAATAAATGAAGTTTATTTTACTAGTTTTAGATGCCATGTTTCTACTTGAAACACTCAAAACACCTCAAAATAAAAACAATACACAAATACAAAAGTAAAAATAAACACAAATTAACAAAAAGTAATTTAAACAAGATTATAAAAAACATAAAGTTTTGCATATCATCTTATATAGCTGTTTTCTTCAAGGAAGATACCCCATTTTACCCAATTAAGTAATAAAACTGGAAGTCGATCTTTACATGTACTCCAGAAATAATATAAGTACAGTAAACTGCAAATATTTTTAAAATTTGTTTATTTGTTTAGATTTGTATGCCGCCCAACTCTTTACAGACTCTGGGCAGCTAAAAGCAATATAAAAGCAATAAAACAATTTTAAAACCCTTCATTTAAAACATTCATCCATTCAAATGGGACAAAACAGAGGCATTCACCAGCTCCAGGCCTGCTGGAAAAACAATGTTTTTACTGCATTTTAGAAGGCCAGGAGGGTGGGGATCATGCGGATCTCATGGGGAGTTATTCCATAGAGCCAGAGCCGCCACAGAGAAGACTCACCCACGTGGTCCCGCCAGCCGACACTGTTTGCCCAAAGGGACCTTGAGAAGATCAATTCTGTGGGCCCTAACCAGCCACTGGGAGGTATATGGCGGAGGTATATAACAGAATGCGGCCATAATCTATAATCCCATACATAATCTGGTCCTAAAACATGTAGGGCTTTAAAGGTGATAACCAACACCTTGCATTGTATCTGGAGACCTATTGGGAGCCAAAGTGGCTTGCGGAGTGTTGGTGTAACATGAGTGTACCAAGCTGTACAGCAGCTTGCATGGCTGCATTTTTAACCAATTTTAGTCTCCGAACACTTTTCAAGGGTAGCCCTCCAACCGTTGCAGAAGGATACCAAGGTTAATGGTATCGAAAACCGCTAAGAGGCCAAGGAGCATCAATATTAGCATACTGGCTAGGAAGTTCTGGCAGTTGAAATCCACACAACCTAAAATTATCAAGGTTGAAAAACACTACAAGTAGTCCTCAACTTATGGCCATAATAGAACCTGCTCATTATGGTTGCATGTTGTGATAGCCATTAGATAAGATCACCTCTTTTCACAATCCCCACTTCCTGCGGGTCATTAAGCAGAGCATGGGATCCTCCAGAGTGAGGGAAGAGACTCTGGGAGGCTTACCACAGGGCCAGATTGGCAAGCTCCAGGCTTCCCAAGATCTGATCACATTTAAAATACCCTGTACTCCATTTCCTGCCCCTCAGAATCTCCACCTTGTGTGGTTTTCTCTTAATCCCCCTGCTAGCTTTTCTTTGTTCCCATTGGATCTTGTCAGGCCTTTTCACCATCATCAGTTCCCCTTAGGACTTTTCAGGACTTTTCTCCTCCACCAAGTCCCCACATTCCCTGACACCTACAGGTACTCAATTTACAATTGATCCCAAAATTTGAAGTGAGACAGTTGTTAAGTGAATCACTATAGTTGTTAAACTAGTAACAAGGTTGTGAAGTAAATCTGGTTTCCACATTTTGCTTTTCAGAAAGTCACAAAAGGTGATTACATGACTCTGGGACACTGCAACAAACATAAACGAGTTACTTTCCATGCATTTAAATTCTGATGATGTGACCATGTGGGTGCTGCAATGATTGTGTGAAAAATGCTCATGTCACTTTTTAAAATGCTGCTGTAACTTCAAATGTAACTGTTTGTAAGTCAGGGAGTACCTGTATTATGCATTTCCCATTTGAACATCTCTAGAGCTCTGTTCCTTACATTAGGGAGAGTTCCCTGAAAATCCCAGAAGTGGCTGCTATTTCAGTGTGGCCACTTTCTTTCTTTCTTCTGTACTGAAATCATGGTCACTTCCAGGTATTTGCACATTCCATCAACAGAGAACATACTCTGCTTCCCTAACATGGCCTATGCAATGTTGTGAAAAGCTTTAACACCTTCCTCAGTGCTTCACAGATTGCATTAGGGAAGCAAAATGGTCTCCTTTGTTGCTGGGGTGCATAGCTGCATTATTTTTAACACAGCCACATTGAATTATGGTCACTAAGAAAATGGTGGTCACTTCTAGGATAGTACTATGCTTCCCTTACCCACCTCAAAGCATTCCATAGTGCTTGCTACAGAACTCTATTTTAGAAAACCTAGCAAACTACTTCATAACACAATCTCAGAAGTGGCCACTATTTTCCAAATAATCAGAATTTAATGCAGGTGTTTGGAAAATGGTCAGTTTCCAGATTCTGCCAAGTGGTCTAGCAGCTAAATGGCTTGCTATGCTTCCCTAACCCTACCTTACAATAATCTATATTAGTGATGGCTAACCTTTTTTTCCCTCGGATGCCGAAAAAATGCAGACGCATGCTGTTGCACATGAATGCATGTTTACACCCATAATGCAATGCCTGTTCCGCATACCCTGTCCCTGCACATGCATGCACAACCCCCTCCTTTTTACCTCATATCCCAAAACTGCTGGGAAGGGGAAAACAGCCTCCCAGCCCCAAACAGTGCTGGAATAGAGGAAAAGCCCCTCCCCCCATCTCCATATGGTGCTGGGAGGGAAGAAGAGCCCTCTGTTCCCAAGTGGTGCTGGGGGAGGAGGAATCTCCAGAGATCTGGGAAGGCACAGGTGGCAGAAAGGAGAAAGTACCCCTCCATGCGTATAGTATTTACCCAAATTAAATGTTGAGGTTTGAATATAGAGCAGAGTTTTCTGATCTGGATATGAAATAAAACACTGCTGCTTTGTGCACATATGATAAGACAGAGAGATTAGATCAGGAAAAAGCCACAGACAGGACTTTAATTTTTTGTGATAGAGAAAGCAGTAACTGAGGAAAGAAAAAAAAGATAAAACTAGGCATAGGCAGATTAGTGGTTTTGCTGTGATGGGATATCTCTAGTAATAAATAAGGAAAGGTGGGAGAAGGATTGGAAACTGCTGAGAAAATAGGATGGATGGCCCATACATAAGTAATACAAATAATAGAGAAATACATGGTGTACCATAACATTTCTCAAGAACCTTTCCAGATTTGGGATAAACTGCATTCAGTTTAAAACAATTTTAACAATAATAATTTTACTTAACTTTTTGAAGGTGATCAATTATTTTTTGTTCAAAATGTCCCATTCTCTTTTGGGCACTTACTTGCTAGTAAGTAATTTCAGAACAACTACATTACCTCATCCCTATAGAAGGGATAACCTAAACCTAAACCAATGAAGCACCACCACTACAGCTAGGCCAGAAAATTTTACAAGTTTCTTCTTAGCCTGAATATAAAACCAGAGAATAAATTACTCCCAATTTATTATTATATAATAATAATAATAATAATAATAATAATAATAATAATAATAATAATAATATTTGTATGCCGCCCCTCCGGAGACTCGGAGCAGCTTACAACAACAATACATAGTACAAATCTAATAGTTAAAAAAGGACACTTTAAAACCCTCATTATAAAAACAGTCATGCATCCCAAACAAACCATACATAAAATGAAACGGCCTGGGGGAATCAATTTCCCCATGCCTGATGGCAGAGATGGATTTTTAGGAGTTTGCGAAAGGCAAGGAGGGTGGAGGCAGTTCTGATCTCCGGAGGGAGTTGGTTCGTCGACGGGACCCGGAGAAGGCCAACTCTGTGGGATCTAATCGGTCGCTGGGATTCGTGCGGCAGAAGGCGGTCCCGGAGATATTCTGGTCCGATGCCATGAAGGGCTTTATAAGTCATAACCAACACTTTGAATTGTGACCGGAAACTGATCGGCAACCAATGCAGACTGCGGAGTGTTGGTGTTACATGGGCATAGCTTGGGAAGCCCATGATTGCTCTCGCGGCTGCATTCTGCATGATCTGAAGTTTCCGAACACTCTTCAAAGGTAGCCCCATGTAGAGAGCATTACAGTGGTGCTTAAGGTGATGAGGGCATGAGTGACTGTGAGCAGTGACTCCTGGTTCAGATAGGGACTCCTGGTCCAGATAGGTGCACCAGGCGAACCTGGGCAAACGCCCCCCTCGCCACAGCCAAAAGCTGGTTCTCTAATTTGCTTTTGTTTTAAAAGACTGTTACAAATTGCTGTCTTAGATGAGCTGACTCATAGTGCTTAGCGATAGTACCAAACCTTACTATACCATAACAATTATCATAAAAATACAAAAATGTTACCTGCTTTGTGGATATTGCATATAAAATCTGGTTTTAAAGGTAGTCGCATTTCTGACAGAGTGACAGATCCTTTGGATGGTGAAACTCTAGAAATTGTAGAATCAGCTTTCATCTTCTTACTCTGATGTCCTTTATTTTTAAGCTTGTTTAACTCTTCCAATAATGCTGCTCTTTTTTCAGCTTGAAAAATAACAAATTATCTTCATTAAATAATAACCACTTATCAAATGTCCATTTTACAGAAATTCCTTAACTGATCAAAACTAAAGGTATGTAAATTTTCATTTAAATAATTTTGATGGTGAACAGTTTCAAGAGAAAAATGGGCTGTGTTCAATATTTCCAATTTTTCAAAGGGCAGTGCAAGGCTAGTACTTGTGCATATGCGTGGGAGGCAGCACAAGGGTTGTGCACATGCGCGGGAGGGCATGGGTGTGGATATGTGTATGGGCGTTAATGCATACATGCACCTCCTTTTGGTACACGAGCAAAAAAAATTTCACCATCACTGATATGTAGCATCCTAAATACTATTCTCTGCAAATCCAGTGATAAGTTAAGCACCATACTTGCAATAAGAAGTAGCCTCTCAGCTTCTGCTTCTTCTTGTGATCCTCTTCCATGGTCCTCATCAATGCAGCAATTAAGAGCTTGGCTTGTTTGATGTATGACAGTTTGTTGCATATTAATTTCATTATTCAGCGCCTAAATGTAGTTGGAAAGATTGGTAATGGGTAATGCTACTTGTGTGACATATCAACCAGTACAGTGGTACCACTACTTACCTCTACTTAAGAACTTACTTTGTTCCGTGATCAGGTTCTTAAGTGTTCTAATTTCAGGCTAATTCGTATAATAAAGGAATTCTCAATGCATCTCAATGTAAAACATATCCTCTTTATTTTCTCCTCTACATTTCAACACTGCACACAGTTTTCTTTCCTCATCATTTTTATCTCAGCAGTTAAGTAGATAAGCTTGGAAGTAACATGAAAGACATTCCACAAGTCATTCTAAAATTTATGGCTAATTAGGGCTAGCCAGGAGTTATAAAGAAACAAATAATAAATCACACATCATGCGTACGCTTCGGAGTAAGTTCGGAATGCAGCCATTCTTTTTTGCAAGATTGAACAAATTCAGTGTCTCTTCCGTTTCACACCCGGATGTGACATAATTCATTAATTAATTACTCTCTAATATCTCCACCCTCTTTCTTCCCGGCGTTTCTGCAACCTTTGAAAACGAGCGTCCCTCCATCTGTGGTTTCCCCCATTTAAGTCACTTGAACTCATGTCTATGTCATTAGCTCCGTGGTCTACACTAACATTGCTAACTGTCAGTAGAGCAGGGAGATTTATGATCTCTAAATCCCAGTAACCCTCCGTATCTGCAAACTCCTCATGCTGCAAGGGAATACACACAACACCATGCCCCTCCTCATGGCCCCTCCCCTTCCCCAGGGGATAAATGGGGTTAGGTTTGTCAGGAAAATGAACATGAAAGTCAAAAGGTAACTCAGGAGCTTCAAAGTCTTTAGCATCCATCCAGTGTTATCAGGCCCGCCTCCCAACCATTCCACCAGATACTGGAATGGTCGTCGAGCCAACCAGAGTGTCGGATGTCAGTAATGTCCAAGCGGCACAGTGAAAGTCAAAGTCTGGGCGCAGGACGTGGCGGAGGAGGAACGGCAGGAGCTGGAACTGGTGGGCGAAGTGGAGAGTCAGGTGACACAGGCACCAATAGGGAGCAATGAAAAACGGGATGCACCCGCATAGAAGTGGGAAAAGTCAAACGGTAGGTAACTGGATTAATGACTTTTTCAACAGGAAAAGGGGCAATGAAACGTTGGTCAAGCTTGCGGTGATGTTCAGAAGAAAGGTATTTGGTAGATAGCCAAACTTGATCATCAACGGTCAATGGGGGAATGTCTTTGCAGGAACAGTCTGTGAAACGTTTGTGGTCTTCTTTGGCTTGAGTCAAGGAACGTTGGACAGGTTGGTGAATGGCACATAACTCATTAAGAAAGTCGCCGGCAAGTGGAACTGGAGAATTGGAAGGCTTGAGTGGAAAGAGTTGGGAACGGAACCCGTAATTGGCACAGAATGGTGTGGTATGCGTGGAGGTATGTTCAGAGTTATTAAAGACGAACTCAGCTAAGGGAAGATATTTTGCCCAATCATTTTGTCTATCATAAACGAAACAATGAAGGTATTGTTGCAGGATGCCAATAACTTTTTCAATGCCCCCGTCGGTTTGGGGGTGATGGGTGGATGCTAAGAAAACTTTGACTTGGAGGGTGGTCATGAGTTCTTTCCAAAACTGGGCAGTGAATTGGGGACAGCGATCGGAGATGATCGTGTCAGGTAAGCCAAGTAGGTGGAAGATGTGCTGGATGAATAGTTGAGCTGTGATCTTGGCTGTAGGTATTCGTTGACAAGGGATGAAATGAGCCATCTTGGTTAACATGTCCACCACTACAGGTACAGCAGTGAAACCTTGAGAGACAGGTAAACGGGTGAGGAAGTCCATGGAAATGGTACCCCTGGGTCTTTCTGGTGTAGGCAAAGGTTGCAATAATCCCGGAGGGGGTCTGGTGGCTGCCTTGGCTTGGTGACAACGGATGCAGGAATTAACGTAGGCACTGACATCATGGTGAAGTCTGGGCCACCAAAAGGTTCGAGAGACTAGGCTTATGGATTTTAAGAGGCCAAAGTGACCGACTGCTGGATTATTGTAGCATTGATTGAGGATGACACCTCAGAGTGGATCTGTTGGGACGTAGAGCAGGTCATGGTAGCAGAGCAAGTCATCAGAGACGATCCATGGAGAATCAGGGTCTAGTTCTTGCTTTCTTTGGTTGACAAAGGGGTCCTGGTGTTGCACTTCCCGAATTCATTCTCGAAGATCTACCGCATTGTGGAAAGCTGCGATCAACACGAGAGGTAGAATGGTATGAACCGGCGCAGATTCTTGATTTTGGGTGTATTCAGGTTTGCAAGACAATGCATCGGCTTGTTTGTTATCCCACTTGGAAATGTAGGTAATGCAGAAGTCGAATCTGGTGAAGAAAAAGAACCATCAGATCTGACTCTGGCTCAACTTCCTGGCAGTTTGGAGAAATTCCAAATTTTTCTGGTCGGTTCTGACCTGAACTTGGTGACGGGCTCATTCCAAGTGAAGTCGACAGGTCTCAAAAGGAGTCTTGATGGCTAAAGGTTCTTTTTCCCAAATGGTATAGTTGCGTTCAGCAGGTTTTAATTTTCTGGAATAATAGGCACAGGGAAATAAGAGTCCGCCGTCTTGGCATTGTTGAAGAAGTACAGCCCCCACTCCAACATCGGAGACATCAGCTTCTACGATAAACGGACAAGCGGGATCAGGATATTGGACAATAGGTTCTTGCATGAAAGCTTTTTTGAGATTGAGAAAAGCTTGTTGCTCTGTATTGCCCCATTGAAATGGAACTCCTTTCTGGAGAAGATGGGTGGGGGGCTCCATCAAGGTGGCGAAGGTTCAGTAGTAACTGACATATCCCAAAAATCATTGGACATCTTTGGCTCGAGCTGGAGGTTGCCAAGTTTGCAACGCATCGAGTTTTCTGGTGTCCATGGTGATGCCTTGGGAGGAAATGACATGTCCTAAGAAGTTGATGGAAGTTTGGAAAACTTGGCATTTTTCTAACTTGGCATAAAGATGATGTCAGAGGCGCTTGGGTACTTTTCGTAGGTAGTGTAGGTGGGTCTCTTTAGGAGAGTATATAGAATTGTCATCAAGGTAGACGACCATGAGGTGGTCAATAAAGTCCTTGAAAATATCATTCATAAAATGTTGAAATACTGCTGGTGCATTGGTGAGTCCAAAAGGCATGACGGTGAATTCAAAATGGCCGTAGCTGATGCCGAAAGCGGTCTTCCATTTGTCGCCTTCACAAATGCGAATGAGGTTGTAAGCACCTCGCAAATCAATTTTGGTGAAGATAGTTGCTGTGCTTAGGCATTCCATGCGTTCACAGATCAAAGGTAAAGGGTAGCAGTTACAAACGGTGATGGAGTTGACTTTTCGGTAATCACAGCAGAGTCTTAGGTGTCAAGTTTTCTTTTTGACAAAAAGTACTGGAGCAGAGAATGGTGAAGAGGAGAGTCGGATGAAGCCTCTGGCTAGGTTCTTGTCAAGAAAGTCTTTTAAGGCAGCCAATTCGGGTTCAGACATTGAATAGAGGCGTCCAGCAGGAAGTTTGGCATTGGGTAAAAGGTCAATGGCACAGTTATAAGATTGGTGTGTGTGTGGGGGGTAATTGGTCTGCTTCTTTCTCATCGAAAACGTCAGCAAAGTCGGAAATATCTGGTGAGAGGGTGCTGGCAAGATGGGCAGGAAGTTGAGTGGTAAACGGTGAACGGATGTGGTCTACACATTGTAGATTGGGAAAGGAAATACGGTTTTGGGACCACATGATATGGGGATCGTGGGTTCTGAGCCATGCTAAGCCAAGGACTATAGGAAAGTGGAGATCTTTGATGACATAAAATTGAATAGGTTCTTCGTGGTGCGTGATGGTTAAGATGAGTGATTTGGTCTGAAATTTGATTGGTCTGGACAAGAGAACGTGGCCATCGATAGTTTCGACAACAATAGGAGATGTGACTGAGCACAATGGTAGGGCGTCAAAACAAGCAAAGGTCTCATAGATAAAGTTGGTAGTGGTTCCAGAATCTACTAAGGCAATAGCAGGGAGGGGTTTGGATGGATTTTTTAAATTTACCTCAGGGGCTAAAGTCAGGTGTCTTAAAGGTCTCAGTTCATCTGCCATAATGTTGGGATTCGACTTGGTGGCCACCCGGCCTAATATTTCCTTTAGGCCAGGCTCTGGTCATTTCCCGACAAGATTTGATTTTTGATTTCATTTTTAATAAGGGTTTTTTAGTTATTTTAAATATTATATTTGTCATTTACTGTTTTATTATTGTTGTTAGCTGCCCGGAGTCTACGGAGAGGGGCAGCATACAAATCTAATAAATAAATAAATAAAGATAGCCTGGACCTGGAATGCGGGCCCGCTGTTTGAGATTGGAATTGGAGCAGGCGTGCCACGTCT
Organism: Erythrolamprus reginae; assembly: GCF_031021105.1. Lineage (NCBI taxonomy): Eukaryota > Metazoa > Chordata > Lepidosauria > Squamata > Dipsadidae > Erythrolamprus > Erythrolamprus reginae. The sequence continues at coordinate 67,541,192 of NC_091963.1, forward strand.
TCTCTGAGGGCATGCAGGTACTGTATAAGGTGCCCAGCTTCTCCACAATACATGCAGAGGCCTTCTGCTCGACGTCTAGCTTTCTCGGCTTCACTCAGTCAGGGTCTGGTCATGCTTATATCCATTGGTTCCTTTCGAGCGAGGGCAGCTGGTTGATTTCTGATGTCTGCTGGTATCTGGAAGGGGCGTCTTGGCACTGGGTTAAAACCGTTGCTTTGAAATCACTGGCATGGAGCTGGCACTGATCTGGATTTCTCCCCAAACTGGCTTTCGTATCTGGTGACATGGTTCTGGGCAGATAACAATTTAATCTCGATGTTCAAACAGGTCTGGTAGAGTTCATTTAGCGTGCCAGGAGTTGGTTGGTGCATCAGCTCATTCACAAATTTGGGGTTCAGGCCATCCTGGAACAGTTCCATAAGGGCTCCCTCATCCCAATCCAGGGGTGTAACTAGTTTCCGAAAGTCAGAGATATATTCAGAGATGGTCTTGTTGCCCATGCGCAATTGGCGCAACTGAACAATAGCTTTTTGTATGTGCATGGGGTCTTCAAATTCTTGTTCAAACCTCTGGCAAAAAGCAGCATAATTTTGCAGGATTGGGTCCTCACGTGCTAGGAAAGGCGATGCCCACTCAAATGCAGCACCTTTGCACAGGCTTATAATGAATTATGACCTGGGGCTGCGCCAGGACTGCGCCAGGACTGCGGCTTGATTTTGCAAAATTATGATGTGGGCCTGCAAGGCAGCAACGGTTTGGGTTAAAGCAATAAATTCATTTGTTAAATCAGCCATCCTAGTTAGTTTTCTTTTTTATGGAATTTGTTCAATACTGTTCTGATTTCAGGCTGATTCGTATAATACTTGGAATAAAGGAATTCTCAAGGGAGGGAGATTTATGATCTCTAAATCACAGTCATCCTCCGAATTTGAAAATTCCCTACGCTGCAAGGGAGTACACACAACATTAAGTAGAAAAGTTTGTAAGTATAAGAAATTTTTCCTATAGGAATCTATGTAAAAATAAATAATGCGTGCAAAACCATTAGAAAAGAAATAAAAGCTCAGAATTTGGGTGGGAGGAGGAGGAAGAAGAGGAAGTGGATAGTTGCTGCCAAAGGAAGGTGAGGTGAATCAAAAAAATCCAAAACTTTAAGACTTTAAAAAAAAAAGAGGGACTCTGAGGCAGCTCGGGGCTGCCAAAGCCTCCTTTAGTACCACAGAAAAACTCCTCTGGCAGCCCAGAAAAGCCCAAGATGGCCAGGATTAAAGGGGGAATGGCAGGAAACTGGCCAGGCCTTCATGCCGCTCTCAAATTTCCTTGGAAATTTTTCTGGCTCAGGTTCTTAAGTTGAAAACGGTTCTTAAGAAGAGGCAAAAAAATCTTGAACGCCCGGTTCTTATCTAGAAAAGTTCTTAAGTAGAGGCTTTCTTAGGTAGAGGTACCAGTGTACATAATTGCATTCATTACTTGCATAGGGTGTTAGAACATGCAAGTTTCGGTACTTTAAAGAAAATGTCTAATATCAGTAATTTGAATGTAAAGAACTGCAATAAATTTTAGATTGTTCAATATGCAGTAAGGTAAAGGTTAAAGCATTTCCAATACCAAAGCATAAGAATCACAAGAAGACCATTTGAGTTAATTCATAGTGATTTATCTGGTCCGTTTAAAATTAGTCAAGGAGGTGCAAGATACATATTTATATTGATTGATGATTATACAAGTTATACTTTTAAATACCATTAAGATTCAAGAGCGAGGTATTTTGGTAGGGGGCGTGGTCAGTGCCGTGGCGGTGCATTTCTTTTGCACCTAAATGGGAACACTGAATACCTGCTTTTTGGGTGTGCTGAACCTGCCCAGAACCTTCCTGAGGGGGAGGGAAAGAAGGGGACTTGGTCCGGACCTATTTCGAGGGTGGCATAACTCACAGGACCAGTCCTGGAGCCTCCACCAGTAGCGGTGCAAAGGTGGCTGGCCACCATTAGCCACGGTGATTACGTGTTAGAAAGAAGGGATTGAAGAGAAGTCATCTAGGAAGAAACGGGAATTTAAGCGCTGTGTCGGAGGACGAGAAGACAATGAATTGACTCAATTTCACCAGAAGGAAAATAGGGATTGATCTGTTTGTATTTGAACTAATTGAAAACATACGAGGGTCGCCCAAAAAGTAATGCACATTTTTTTCTTCAACAATTATTTATTGAACACAATGAAACTTACAGACAAGAAAGAATGATGTTTCTTGTACACTCCCTATTTTTCCATGTAACCTCCATCCCGTTCTATGGCCTTCCTCCAGCAAGACACAAGGGCATGTATGCCCTGTCGGTACCACTCCTTGTTCTGGTCACAAAGCCAGAATTTGAGCCAGGGTGGCGCAGCAGGTAGAGTGCTGTACTGCAGGCCACTGAAGCTGACTGTAGATCTGAAGGTCAGCGGTTCAAATCTCATCACTGGCTCAAGGTTGACTCAGCCTTCCATCCTTCCGAGGTGGGTAAAATGAGGACCCGGATCGTGGGGGCAATATGCTGGCTCTGTTAAAAAGTGCTATTGCTAACATGTTGTAAGCCGCCCTGAGACTAAGGAGAAGGGTGGCATAAAAATTGAATAAATAAATAAATAAATAAATAAATAAATAAATAAATAAAAACGTACATCACTTACAGATGCCAATTCAAAACACTGCAGCTATGCTATCTGTCTGAAGAAACGCAAAATTTACACATGCACATGAACCTTACAATTCAAATCTAAAGTTTTGCATTCGTATCATTACAATAGGCTGACGGGGAAAAAGTGGTGCATTACTTTCTGGGCAACCCTTGTATATAGAAGTTGGGGAGAGCGGCAAATTGGACACTGGAATTGCTTAACTTGCATTTGAATGGAGTACAAAGCTTATGACTAAAACCCATTATGTAAGAACATTGCTGGAGTATTAGGCGGTAAAATGATCTTCGAAATCTGAAAGTTTCTTTTGCAACTTTTTAAAACCATATTTGAACTTAAAAATGAACTTTTTGAAAAGGAAACAATTAACAAGGAACTTGTAACTGTATGGTGTTGCCATCTATTGGTGGATGTGTTTTTCATGAGAAAGTGTCTGAATCGGAATCTTATGTTTACCTAGACATGACCTTCAGGACATAAACTATGTGGATTAAGTAAATCTGTTGTTGACTGTTTTACTAGAGGAAAAAAGGAAAACCTTTGATATAAGCAAGGCTTTTGAAGCTGTTTGGAGATATATACACAGCTGGACAATATAAGCCATTTTATATACAGGAGAGATGGAGGAAATAAGAGAACTGCTTAATGAGATTTGTAAAGACATTAAGGGATTCTATAAAGAACTAAAATTTACAAATGAAACTGGACTTGGAAGACTTGAAGGAATTTCAGATGGCGATGACCTTTTTTTGGGGGGGGGGATACATTTTTTATTTTTTCCTCCACACCTTACAGAAATACAAATTCACATACCTTCAGATTAGAATACAATACAGTATAGTATCAATTGCCAAATTCTTAATCAAAATTCATATTTATTTATTTTTTAGATTTGTATGCCGCCCCTCTCCGTAGACTTGGGGCGGCTAACAATAATAATAAAACAATGTATGACAAATCTAATATTTAAGTGGCTAAAAATCCCTTATTAAAAAAGCAAAACATACACACAAACATACCATGCATAAATTGTATCTGTTTTATTTTGGCATACTTCATTTATTTTGTGCTACCTCCTTTTCTAATTTTGTCATCCAGATTTCAAAGATTGTTTTCTGTTCTCATTTGGGTTCAATATGCTATTAGCTATCAAAATTTCTCTTGGCTATTTGCTTTTTTCTACTAAAACTATGCCATAGTGCTTCAGTCCGTTTCTTATATTCTTACTTATCTCATTCATGTTCTTTAAACCCAAATTTTAATATGACTGACCTTTACGAGGAAAGTTCCAAATTTACTTCTCTTCATACAACAAGGAAAAAAAAAGGTTCATATCATGCCTTTGATCTAATTATAACAATAACAATACAGGGGGAGGAAAGGTTATTATTAAGAATTTAAATTATATTATCTTCTTTCTGTGCTTAAACATTATATCATTCCTTTCATTTTACAAATATATCATGTCTAATTAGCAAATCTTAATTATAGTGTAATGTATTTTTCTATTTATTTTTCACTGAAAGTATCTTCCATTATCAATCCCAGTACAATAATAATTTTCCCTAATCTATAACTTCCACTGTCAAACCCAGTGTAATAATCTTCCCAAGTCTACAGGTTGTGTTCCAAAAGTAATGCAATCTTTTTTTAAAAAGTAATTTATTGAACAAGTTTGTACAAACACTTAAAATTCTTCAAAGTACAGTGGTACCTCCTGATACGAACCCCTCGTCTTACAAACAACCCGAGATACGAACCCGGGGTTCATATTTTTTTTGCCTCTTCTCACGAACTTTTCCCTTCTTACGAACCCGCTGCCGCCGCCTCCGAGAAGCCCCGCCGCCCGGCTGTCGCTTTTTGAAACAGCCGGGGGGCTTCTCAGTGTCCTCCTGAACCTGAACGCCAAACCCGAACTTTTAAAAGGTGACAACCGGGCAGCGGGGCTTCTTGGCAGCCTCCAAAACACCGAACCCAGAAGTTCGGCAAAAGTTTGGGTTCGGCAGGCCGCTGAGAAGCCCCACCGCCCGGCTGTCACTTTTTAAAACAGCCGGGGGGCTTCTCAGCGTCCTCCTGAACCCGAACTTCCAGGTTCGCCGTTTGGGAGGCCGCCGAGAAGCCCCCCTGCTGTTTTAAAAGGTGTCAGCCGGGCGGTGGGGCTTCTTGGTGGCCTCCCGAATGCTGAACCCGGAAGTTTGGCAAAAGTTTGGGTTCGGCAGGCCGCTGAGAAGCCCCGCTGCCCGGCTGTCACCTTTTAAAACAGCTTTGGCGTTTTGTTTCTGGGTCGTATTCAAAAACCCAGGTTTCATCACCAGTGATGACGTTGTCCAAATAATCAGGTTCAATTTCTATACATTGCAAAAGTTCACTTGAAATTTCCGCTCAGTTGGTCGATTCCATTTTTTTCCTGACACGGTCAGTGCGCAGAGGTTTACTATAACTGACGTCCTGCTGCTTCCACAGCTTGGAGAGCAATGAGACTGGTTTCATGGCAAAGCTTAACGTTTCCCCCCCTACTGCAAGTGCTTTGGTCCCATTCCGACCAATAGGAACAGTGTGGGAAATTCAATTGCATTACTGACGTACTGATGTCACCCCAGCAGACTTCTTTTTGTTCCCACGAATTAAGGCAGCACTGAAAGGAACCCGTTTTTCGTCCATAGAAGAGATTTAATCAGCCGTGACAAAGACCTTGAGAGAGGTCCCCAAAGACACCTTCCAGCGCACATACTGGTCATGGCAGAGACGCTGGAAAAAATGTGTAGAGGCCGAAGGACAGTACTTTGAAGAATTTTAAGTGTTTGTGCAAATCTGTTCAATAAATTACTTTAAAAAAAATAATTGCATTACATTTGGAACACACCCTATATTAATTCTAATGTATTTTTATAAATTTTTCAGTATAGATCCTAGTTCTATACTAGTAATTGGTTTATTTAACATTTCTCTCTCTTTTTCTGTAATAGTGTTCATTGGTTTTATCTGCATGTATTTTTAAACTTATATTTCATCTCTCTCATCCCATTGACATAATTCTGTTTTGATTTTTTTTTTAGTTTTGTGGCCCATTTTACTATCAATTATTGTATTGAAGTCACTAATACAGAGGTCTCTGATCAAAAGTACAAGTTTTGTCTCCATTTCCAATCTAACTATTAAAATTCTTTCTTCCTCATCTACATAAATTAAAATTTCTGTTACATAGGTTAATATTACTTTTTTTTTGGTTATATGATAAGGATGTGTATGTTTTCCCTAATTTTCCCCCCCAATAATTTTTCTTGTTCTTTTTTGATATGGACCTCCTGGAGAAATATTACATCTAAATCTAATTTTTTTAAGTTTGCAAAAATTGTATTCCTTTTCTTTTGTGCATTCAATCCACTAATATTTATTGAAACTAATCTTATCTCCTATTTCTCCTCAAGCTACTTCCTTGTGACCCTAGGTTCTCTTACTATCTCTTGTATTCATGCCTCGCCTCTTCCTTGTTGTCTTTCTTCCACAACTTCTTGTCTCTTATTCTCTGCTATTTGTTTATTGTTCTCTTTTTGAATATATGTTTCGTAAAAATCTTCACTGAATCTATTTTTATTCTTTTATCCTGCCATGTTAATTGAATGCCTTCCGGTAATAACCATCTAAATAGCACGTTATACTTTAGAAGTTGTGCAGTTAGGAAATAATATTGCTGTCTTGTATTTCTAATTCTTTTCAGAATTTATTTTAGTATTACAGTATTACCTCTTTTCTCATATACGTTAATGATTCCCCCCCCTTTTTTTAAAGAATATCATCCCAAGTTGTTCTCCTTATAAATTTAACCTATAAGCATCATCTATTTCTTGAATGATCTCCTGTCTATCTATATGCATTATTGCTGCCCTGATTTCCACTATCTTTTCTTTTACATTCTCATCTCTTTTTGTATATTTTGGAAATGCAATTAAAAATAAGATTGATTGTTACAATTTCCTAGAAATAATTTTGGTTCCATATTTATTATTCTAACCTCTGCTTGTTCCACTTTCACTTCTATTGTTTTTATTTTGCCTTCATTTTCTAATATTTTATTTTGAATTTACCTAATTTTACCATTTATATTTTTCATCTTCCCCGTGTCTGTTTTCATTTTTATGATGTGATTTTGCTTCTTCATGGTTGTTAACAATTGTTTCCTGAGTTTTATGTATCAATTTATGGGTTGGAGCCATAGTTTCTTGAATATTCTAGTATTGATTGCATACTTTGTATACCAACTGGTATACTATCCTTCTCTTTTTCCACCACCATCACCCCCGAGTTTCTTTGTTGCCTGCCCAATATCCTCCAAACCTGATAAGAGATCACTTATGACCAGCGTTCCCCGTAAGCTGTGCGCGTACGTACCCCAAAATACCCCCGTGCACCCTTTTCCATGGGCACGCACTCCCCATCCCCCTGCCAGTCCGTGGGGGGGTGCGGGGGTGGGGAGGTGCCGGCAGTAGGAGGAAAGGGAGGCACGGCCGCCCCTGCCTCCCCACAGTGCCTCCAGCCCCCTTGCACCCCTGGCCTCTCAGCCCTGCCCCCCGCCCGCCCGATCTGCCCCCTCTCCTCCTCCTCCGCCTCCTGCCTTGGGGCGTGACTTCTCCCGCGGCGGTGGCGGCTGCGGCTTCTCCTTGGGACGAAAGCGCTCCCAGCCAGGGGGCTGCGAGAGAGGGCTTTCTACGTGAGCTTCGGGAATCCCCGCCCCGCCCCTCTCGCAGCCCCTTCCCTGGGAGCGCTTTTGTCCCAGACTTTCAGCAAGGGGGCTGCAGTAGAGGCATGGCAGGCGTTCCCGAAGCGCTCGGAGAAAGCGCTCTCGCAGCCCCCTCGCTGACAGAGAGAGAGTGTGAGAGAAAGTAAGTGAGAAAGAGAAAGGGGGGGAGAGAGATAGCAAGAGAGAGAAGAGAAAGAAAGCAAGAGAGATAGAAAGTGAGAGAGAGAAAGCAATAGAAAGAGAGAAAGAAAACAAGAGAGAGCAAGAGAGAGAGAGAGAGCAAGAGGGGGAGAGATAGAAAGAGAGGGAGAGAGAAAGTGAGAAAAAGAGAGAGCAAGAGGGGGAGAGAGAAAGAGAGAGAAATGACTCTTGATTTAAAGCATATGGTAAAAAGCACCCAAATAATAACGGAGAAAAAAAACCCAGCCGTTTGTGTGTGTGTGTGTGTGTGTGTGTGAACTCTTGAAACATTTCCAATAGCTCACCTGTTATTGGAAATGGTTCAAGAGTTCACACACAAGGGGGGAGGAGACAGGGATGGAAAAAGAGAAGATAGTAATAATAGTAATAGATTTTGGTTTTGTTTTATTATTAATTTCTTTTAATTAAAAAATAAGGGAATTTTTATTTTTTTATTTTTTTATTTATACATACATACATACATACATACATACATACATACATACATACATACATACTTCTATGCCGCCCAGTCCCAAAGGGACTGTTGCTCAGACACTATACTTTTCCGCCCACACCGGAAAAAAATTAGAGGGAACATTGCTTATGACTGCAGCCATAGCCCACCTGCTACAGGTTCAGGAGATACAACCGATATCCGTGGATCAACAGATTCATGGCTTTTACTCAATTCTCTTTGTGGTTCCTTGTGGCCGGGTTTTTGGGACCGCTGTTTCATCATCCACGTTTCTCCGAAGAGCGACTAATCTTTCCCCACCCGTGGTACATAGGTACCCAACTTGGGACCTTTCCAAGGTATTTGCATCCCTGCCAGGAGCTCACTACAAACACCTGTGGACAACATCTTTGTGCCACCTCTCCCTGAACATCGCATTTCTAGTGGCAATTACCTCCACAAGGTGGATTTCGGAGCTCACCGCACTTTGGTCAGACAGGATTTATGCATCTTCCACTCTGACTGTATGGTTTTCAGTCATTCCTACCCAACATTCCTACCCAAAGTGATCTCGCAGTTTCAGCAGGTATAGGTACTGATGCTTCCCATCTTTCATTGCAATGCCACCAGCTCCTCAGACAGGCGCTGGCATATCCTGGACATAAGGCAGGCCCTTAAGACCTACCTTGATCGTTAGCACAGAGGCACCACTTGTTTCATCCCTGTCTTCTACCTTGGGACACAAAGGTTCCCCGTCCACCATTGGCAGGTGGTTGTGCAGCACCATCATTCAGGGCTATGACCTTCAGCAGCTGCCAAGACCCCAACAGGTCACGGCACACTCTACTCACAGCGCTGCCACTATGGCTGCCTGGTGTACACAGATGTAAATCAAGGAGGTTTGTAGGGCAGCCACCTGGTCATCTCCAGTGCCTTTCATCAGGCACAAGACTGACATGTACGCTTCAGAGGAAGTGGCTTTTAGTCATCACATTTTGCAACAGGCAGCACATCAGGATGCCATGGACAACTGGACTAACCCACCCCTGGAAGGACGGTTTTGGCATATCCCATACTTGGATGTTGGCTCCACCCACTATGGAGAAGAGGTTTTGGTCTTCACCTGATATGCCTCTTCTCGTAGGGTGGAGCCAACATGAAATCCTGCCCAAGGCTCTATGGTCATCTGCAATGCAACCGCATAGGTGGTATTGTCAGTACCAAGACAGGCATATTCCTGGCAGGGGCCTTGACAGGCCTCGGGGGGTCCACATATCAAGTATGTTTCTTGGTCCTTGCCAAAGAAGGGTAATGGAGGCACAGGCAGATAAAAATTAAAACAGACTCAGTCCTCATTGCTTGGCTGGACGGTGTAATCCCATACTTGAGATGTTGGCTCCACCGTATGAGAAGAGGCTTATCAGGTGAAGACCAACACCTACTCTATTCTATTCTAAAAACAGCTTAAGGTAACCACTTCACTTCTTAATGAAGCTGAGAGTTATGGCAATAGTTAACAGGGGAAATGAGATCTTTAAACTTCTTAGATCACCACATATTATATTGAAAGAGAAAACTTTTCAGTCCCATCACTCCAGTAGTATCATAACTAATCATAACCCTCAGGTAGCTAACAATGATTCCTAACTTTTAAAAAAGGCACACCCTAGAGGTGTTTGTTAATTAAGTGAATACACAAAGCTACATCATAAAACAACATCATTTAACAATGATTTAAGAATAAAAAGCTTCATATATGCTTTCTTCTCATATTAATTAGAAAATGGGATTCTAATTACCTGTAACTTCTGTTTAATGTTAATTTGATTATTTCCATTACTCTTCTCAAGCCTGGAAGATACATCTTCTTTACGAATAATTATTTGTTTTATTGATGGACGATCAGTTTCTTTAAATCTCTGGGATCGATAGGCATCAATACTTCAAGGGGGAAAAATAGAGTAAAAGTATGTATGTATTTATTTGACTTGTATGCCGCCCAATCCTGAAGGACTAAGGGCGGCTCACAACAATAAAATGGTATAAAACAGTATAAAATTAATTAATAACATTAATATCAATTTAAAACTCATTAAGCAATTTTTTAAAGGGATCTCCAAACTATGCCCCTTTACGGTGCACAGGTTCCCCAACTGGGACTTGAACTGTTGCTTACAGCCCTTATTAAGGACCCATTTGAACTGGCAGAGAGCATATCCATCAAGATCCTAACACTCAAGGTATCCTTTCTCGTGGCTATCACCTCTGCCCAGAGAATTTCAGAACTAGCAGCCCTCTCAATCAAAAGGGACCTCTGCACATTCTACCTAGGGTGGTCCTCCGCTTGGATCCCACCTTCACTCCAAAGGTGGACTCCTCCTTCCACAGAAAGCAGGTGATTCTCCCTTCCTTCTCTGAGAACCCGAGCTCAGAGCAGGAACTCTCCTGGCACATGCTAGATGTTAGAAGGGCCTTGTCTATATACATAGAACGAACAGCAGCTTCCAGTAAATCAGATGCACTGTTCATTTCCTTTTACCCGGCCTCTCTGGGCCGCAAGGCTTCATTCACTACAGTGGGAACCTGGCTGCATAACACCATTTTCCTCACATACAAGTTGGTGGGGCGTCCCCCATCGCAGGGAATCACAGCACACTCAGCTCGTAGTGCTGCCACTTCGGCGGCATGGCTATCTAGCATCCCCATTGAGAAGATTTGCAGGGCAGCTGCATTGGCGTCGCCCACTCCATTCATCAGATACTACAAGATAGATGCCTTCGCTGATCCGGCCATGAGGTACTCCAACATGTATTTTCTCAAGAGGGATCGCATTCAGGCCCTAGTATACCACCCATGGAGAATCCTTAAACTTTGGTATGTCCCAATCTATTGGAGGATAGTTCCGTCCACTGGAAAAGGGGTATTGGTATATGCTGATACACCCTTTCTTATGGGTGGAGCTATCCTCCAAGGCCCACCCAGATCTAGGGCCCGCCGTGACACATGGTTTTTTGACTAAAAGTCAGGAGTCAGCATGCAGAATTGTTACTTCCCTCATCGAAGAGGGGGAATCATGGAGGTTCCTCTTCTTTTATATTATCAATTCATTCCTTTGGCCGGCCGGTGGTGGCCTTTTCACTATACCCATCAACGCTCAGGTTCCCAGGTTCCTGACCAGGTTCAGGTCTCACAGGGCACAAACGCACTCTGCTATCAATGTTCCCTCTAATTTTTTTTCGGTGTGGGTGGAAAAGTATAATGTCTGAGTGGCACATTTTCATGCCTGGGCATGGATCGATTAGAAACCCAGTCATTAAGCGAATTTGGCTTCTCCGCCCCCCCTCCCCCATTGTCTTTGCTTGTGAGACGGTCCCAAAAGGGGGTCACGTGACCTCAGGACACACAGCAACAGCAGCCAAGTTTTGATCCTGCGATCATTGGGCTGCTACAAAGGTCCTAAGTGTGAAAAAGTGGCATAAATCACCTTTTTCAGGGCCGTTGCGACTTTGAATGGTCAGTAAATGAACCCTTGTAAGTCGAGACAACCTGCCTTCCCACCTAGATATTTTCTGTGGAGCTTCAAAATGGACTCCTGATCTGCTTCTAAAAGAGTGCACTGGTCAGACAGATAATCCTCAACTTCTGTTCTGACCCCAATGGAGGCGAACATTTCTATAGGGGTGGACAAACAAATGGAAACACTTGACTTTTTGGCATCATAATGTTTGAGCATGTTCAAATCAATCAAAACTTGATATATTTTAATGTTTTGTTTTTTTAAATTCTGTTATTTTATATGTTTTTTTAAAACTACCTATTTTTTAACAGAAGTTTAAGGAAATTGGTTATAACCTTCTAGAAATGGCAGACCTCTCAGACTTTCAAAGAGGCCAAATTGTTGGTGCTCAAATGGCAGGCGCTAATGTAACAGAAAGTGCCTGAATGTTTGGCATTTCAAGAGGTCATGTCTCAAAAGTAATGACTGCTTTTGAAAGAGAGGGGAAAACGTCCTCAGCCAAGCACAAGTCTGGTTGAAAGTCGAAGTTGTCTGAGAGAGCCGCCGGACTCTAAAGTGAATTGTTAGAGCAGATTGCAAGACCACAGCTCCTAAAACAACTGCACAGCTCAATAGACACGTACAGAACCCAGTTTCCACAAACACTGTTCGAAGGGAGCTTCACAAATCTGGATTCCACGGAAGAGTTGCAATTAAGACAAATGTTTCAAAGCATTTAGAGTGGTGTAGAAACCACCAGAAATGGTCCCTCGAGCAGTGGCAAAATGTGATTTGTCTTGGTGCATATGCTCTCAACGTACATAAAATAAAATATACATTTGTCAAGAATGAAAATTCTAATGAAGTTCAGCATGTCATCTGGCCACCACAATCACCAGACCTCAACATTATTGAGCATTTATGGTCGATTTTAGAGATTCAAGTAAGTAATCGATTTCCACCACCATTGTCTCCAGAAGAACTAGAGGGTGCTTTAACTGAAGAATGGGCTAAAACTCCTTTGGAAACAATTCACAATTTGTATGAATCAATACCTTGGAAAACTGAGGCTGTATTTGCCCAAAAGGTGGACCAACACCATATTAAAAGATATTTTGATGATTTTTCAAGGTGTTTCCATTTTTTTGTTCACCCCCCTGTATCTCCTGAGTAAGACGGTTATTAAATGAATTCTGCCTCACTTTACCACTTTTCTTGCCGTCTTAAGTGAATCCCTGCAGCTGCTTGTCATAAGATCCCAAAAGATGTTCATATAACCCTGGAACATTGCCACCATCATAACTAACTTGTCAAATATCCAAAATTTGATCCAATAACCCCTTTATTTTTTTAACAAAGAAGAATACAAAGAATAAAATGGAAAAGAGATACAAAAAAATAAAAAATAAAATGGTTTGGTTCAAAGTTCTGCTCAGATTAAAGAATTTGGAGTTTGAGTAGGGCTGATTAAGCTTGGAATATTGTTTTGTTTGCTCTTTTTAAAACTTTAATTATTTTTTTCTATTTAGATATATGAATTTAGGAATTACTGATCTGTTTTAATAAAGTTAGAAGTATTGATTATAATAAGATATGTAGTAGGTGATACTGATTTGGATTAATGCATAAATGGAATTGAATTTAGAATTGTTGGGGAGATTAATGGTGCTAATGATTTTTAATTGATTGAAAATAGAGAATATTTAGATTTCCCCCCCTTTTTTTCTTTTTTCAAATTGACTGAAATTTAAGATTAATAATTAAGTAAGAAGTGTAGATAAGTGTTAATTGGCTAAATGTTAGATGGGCTGAAATATTTTTTAAATTTTGGATTAAGTAAATGTGCTATTTAGAGGGGGGGAAGAAGTCTGAAATTTGTATGTTTACGTTTTGTTTTTAATATTCTTTTGTTAACATCCGATTGGCTATACAAGGTTATCTTGGTTTATAGAAAGAAGGAAGCACTTTGGCATAAGGGTTAATACGTTAGAAATATAATTGGTGTTGTACTTTTTGAAGGAACATTACGGAGGGAATTTAATTAAAAGGAAAGTATGTAACTGGATGACAAAATTAGAAAAAAAAAACTTTTGCAACTTTTTTGATGATTGATATTAGTTACTAACAAAATACTGCATTTTATTTATGGAAAATTAGATGGTACACTGTTTTATTTGAACGTATGTTGAGAGAATTTTTTTTTAAAAGTTACATCCCGTCAAAATAGTCCTTCCTTTCTCCGTCCTTCCATTCATTTCATTCTTCCATCCTTGTTCCTTCCATTTCTCCTTCCTTCCTTCCTCTCCATTTCTCTCTTCTCTCTCCCTCTTTTTTCTTTCTCTCCCCTTCTCTCTCATTTCTTTCTTTTTCCTCTCCCTTTGTTTTTTCCCCTCCATCATTTTCTCATTTTTCTCACTTTTTCTCTCACATTCCCTCCCCCTCTTACTTCCCCCCCCCTTCCCCTCTGTCTCTCTGCCTCCACCTGTGTCTGAGCCAATAGGGAGGGAAGGGTGGGCGGTTTACTTTCCCCTTCTTAAGAGAGCCTTCGGGGCTTACCGAGCTCCCTTCTCCCAGTCGGAACTCTTCGGCAATCAACACCCCGCTTCTCTTTTCTCCCTCTGTCCCGGTGAGGTAGCCGCTCCCACTCCAGCGCATTCTGCCAGCAACAAAGATCAGCAGCCCTTTGCGAAAGGCAACTGCTTTAACCCTTTCTACCCTGGCGCCCAATTTGAGGCAATGCAGCCTCACTTGCCTTGCAGAGCGCTCAGGTGCAAATCTGAGGCATCCGATGGCCTCTTGGATCTGTTCTGGTGCATGTTTTTTTAACCCCTCCTTCGGGCACATACCCCGAAGGCAGCAATCTGAAGGGGTGGCTGCAGGGCAGGTGAAGCGGGAGTCCCCCGACGGAACAAAAGCGGTCCTGGCTGCGACAGCCGCTCCGCCTCTCACACTCCTCGGTTTTGGTCAGTCGGTCGGCCAGCCTGGCCACTGTTTGCAAAGGCGTCCCCCAACTCTGGACGCATCAATCCCAGCCAGCCACTCCCCCCCCCTTTTTAAATCCCCGCTCCAGGCATGCTCGACTCCTCGCTGTGTGTCATTAGCCTCCGAGAGAGAGCAGCCTTCGGGCGGGAAGAAGTGGCGCCAGGCTCCTCTGCAGGAATGGGTGGAAGTGATCCAACTGGCCCCGGAGAACCTGGTTTGCATAGTGGCTCTTTCCATAGTATTCCCCTGGAGGATCCCAGTGACAGAGTGGTTGCTCTCGCAGGGGTCCAACCCACATCCAGATCCCAGCTGGTTGCAACTGACTGCTTGGCACTTGAGCGGCTCACACTAAAACTATGCAGGGTTCCGGAGGACCTCTCTGACATCATGCTATTAGCCAGAAGGCCGTCCACCTAACCCTAACCCTAATCTTAAAATCTAGTCCATACACTCATACTCATACACTCATGCATACCATTCAAAACTTGTTTCAGTGGGGTTAAAAGATGTCAGTTCTCATGCCCCCCAGGATGGCAATGCAAGGTTTTCAAGACTTTCCAGAAAGCCAGTAGGGTGAGCCCAGTACAGACCTCAAGAGGTGGTTGGTTCCAAAGAGCCAGATCTGCCACAGAGAAGGCCATCCCTGCGGGCCCGCTTAGTCGACGAGATCTGGAAAAGGCCAACCCTGTGGGATTTAATCAGTCACTGGAAGGTATGCAGCAGGAGAGGTCCCGTAAATAGTCTGGTCCTGTAGTGTTTTATAAATGATAATCAATACCTTGAATTGTGACCAGACACCAATTGGAAACCAGTACAGCACACAAAGTGTTGGTGTGATATAGGTGTTTCTAGGTACACCCACAACAACTCGCACAGCCACGTTCTGGACTAGCTGCAGTCTCTGAACACTTTTGAAGGGTAGTCCCATGTGGAGCGTGTTGCAATAATCAAGCCGCCAGGTGATAAGGGCATGAGTGACTGTGAGCAGAGCCTCCTGGTCTAGATAGGGCCACAACTGGTTTACCAGTTGGACCTGGTCAAAGGTCCCCTTGGTCACAGCTGAGAGATGTTTGTCAAGCCTCAGCTGTGGGTCCAGGAGGATGGCCAGATTGTGGACCCTTTCTGAGGGGGTTATAGTCCCGCCCCCGAACCACGGGCAGACAGATGGTGTAGTCACTTGGAGGAAATGCCCAGAGCCACTCAGTCTTGTCGGGGTTGAGCTTGAGCCTGTTGACTTCCATCGAGACCCTTACAGCTTCCAGGCACCAGCACATCACATGAACTAATTCACAAAATTAGCACAGGGTGGAGATGTATAATACATACATACATGATACCCAGCTGTACATCTCCACCCCATGTCCAGTCAACGAAGCAGTGGTGTGCCGGTGCCTGGAGGCTGTTAGGGTCTGGATGGGTATCAACAGACTCAAGCTCAACCCGGATAAGATGGAGTGGCTGTGGGTTCTGCCTCCCAGGGACAATTCCATCTGTCCGTCCATAACCCTGGGGGGGGGGGGGGGAATTATTGACCCCCTCAGAGAGGGTCCGCAACTTGGGCGTCCTCCTCGATCCACAGCTCACATTAGAGAACCATCTTTCAGCTGTGGCGAGGGGGACGTTTGCCCAGGTCTGCCTGGTGCACCAGTTGCGGCCCTATCTGGACCGGGACTCACTGTTCAGTCACTCATGCCCTCATCACCTCAAAGTTCGACTACTATAATGCTCTCTACATGGGGCTACCTTTGAAAAGTGTTTGGAAACTTCAGATCATGCAGAATGCAGCTGCGAGAGCAATCATGGGCTTCCCCAGTTATGCCCATGTTACACCAACACTCCACAGTCTGCATTGGTTGCCAATCAGTTTCCGGTCACAATTCAAAGTGTTGTTTTGACCTATAAAGCCCTTCATGGCATCGAACCAGAATATCTCCGGGACCGCCTTCTGCCGCACGAATTCCAGCGACTGGTTAGGTCCCACAGAGTTGGCCTTCTCTGGGTCCCGTCGACTAAACAATGTTGTTTGGCGGGACCCAGGGGAAGAGCCTTCTCTCTGGCGGCCCCGACCCTCTGGAACCAGCTCCCCCCGGAGATTAGAACTGCCACCACCCTCCTTGCCTTTCCTAAACTTCTTAAAACCCACCTCTGCCGTCAGGCATGGGGGAATTGAGACATCTCCCCCAGGCCTATACAGTTTATACATGGTATGTTTGTTTGTGTGTATGTTTGCTCTTAATAATGGGGTTTTTAGTGTTTTTTAAATTATTAGATTTGTTTTACGTTGTCTTTATTATTGCTGTGAGCTGCCCCGAGTCTACGGAGAGGGGCGGCATACAAATCTAATAAATAATAATAATAAAATAATAATAATAATAATTGGGTATCATCAGTGTACTGCTGATACCTTACCCTGTGCTGTAGGATGATCTCATCTAGAGGCTTCAACTAAACGTTAAATAGTTTGTGTTAAATGTTTGACTTATTCTATTCCATTCCTTGATAAACAAGGATAGATAACACTGCAAAGATGATCAGCTAATATTACAAGAGAACAGTGTTTTTCAAACATAGATTATTTTGTTCAGTCTCAGGAGAAGGGCGGCAAGAAATCTAATTAAATAATAATAATTATTATTATTATTATTAACTAACAACAATTATTATTGTTGTTGTTAGTTTGTGTTTGTGATAAATTAGTTTTTTATAAGATCCTAAATGTTTGATAGATTTAAGTTAATTTTCACACTCATGTTTTTCCCATGACTTCAGGAAGTAGAGTGCTGCTTTTACCTCCCATATTCATTTATCCAAGAATAAGTTTTGATTAGGCTGGGCTATAAATAAATTTTTGTTAGTTCTTTTGGCTAATTTTATTTCTGAATCCACATACAGAAAAATCATGGCAACAAGCCTTTCAGGGGCATCAAACTTGATTTCATTGAAGTGTTTGATCTCGGGGGCCAGGGTGGGTGTTTCCAGCTTGACATCACTTGTGATGGAGGCACCTATATTGGCCTAAGCACTCTGCCTGTTTGCAGCTGTAACGGCTTCCTGTAACACTTTGCCGCCTAAAACAAAGCTGGGGAGAATCACTTGGTTTTCATTGGCAGAGGCACCACAGGCTGGTTCTTCACTGTTTTCAAGGCAGTCACATTGGCCAGATTTAAGCAATCTTTGAGTTAGATACCCTTGTACTAGTCCTTCTAAAGAGAAATTACCTATACAGGTTATGTTCTTCTGATAAAGACCCAATGCTGCTTCCAGATTCAGTTCTGCAGAGAGACATTCTCTGGAATCTGATGGACTTTGGACTTTCATTACTTGCAGTACTTTCTTCAGCAATTGACTTACTAGGAGAAGCAAAAATCTGAAAGAAAGAAACATACTATTCTGATCTAGGCTTCACAAAATAATGAAAAAGGCTCCTTGTCTCAAAACACACACCCCTTTTTTATTTGACTAATGGGAATTTTTAGCATTCACATAAAGAAAAGTCCCAGCAATAAACCTTTCAAGGATGAATTGCAACAACAGATCTTATCAATCCTTATCATCTCCAACTATAAGATCTTATAATTGTCAGGCCAATAGCTTCCAGGTACAATACTGTACAATGAAATACTTGGCAAGGAGTTTCTGTGAGGCACAACTCAGATAAGCAAATCTTCACACTAATAAATGAATGAATTATCTCCTGGAAACACCACTCTCCTTTTGCTATTTATTCCCTATGGGAGAGGCCATTCAGCATTCACTTTTGCTTTTACTCCCTAGTCAACCCTTCTTTAATTGTTCCCTTCTCCCCTTCTCTCTGCTTATGCGCACATTGAGAACAGACTACAGTTGTTCTTCTGCTTCACTTATCTCTGACTCTGAAGATAGCTAATAACTGTCATGCAGAGTACTCATCAGAGATTTTCCTAGGTTCCAGGACTGGCCAATGTACCTCCCCAACTTCCTCACTGTCCAAGTCTGCTACCAGCTCTACTAGCTGGCCACAACACATACATATTTGATCATTCTAAAATAAGTTATATTTAAAAGCAACATTAAGACTTTGTTTTGTAAAAGCTGGACTCTAAATGTAGAAAATATCCAGTTGGAACATTAAGAGTTTGATGTATTTTCTCAAATTCTTGAAAACCTAGCCATCCCTGCTAGATGTATATAAGTAATATCACTATATTTCGCATTTGCTCTTACCTCTGGACTTGCAACAGCAACAGCCTCTGTTAAAGGTGTTAAAATGGACATTGATGAAATATTCAGTGTCTCTTCCTGTTCATCATCACTCTCAGCTTCTAAAGTTATGCTCATTTCTTTTTTAAGTTTCTCTATGTCAGGCCCATCTTCATGAAGGACTTCATCAAATATGTCACTTATTACCTTTGTGGTATTCATCTCATCATTTATCTCAGTTTTCTCTTCTTTACCTAGACAATGAGATCAAGAGGTATTAACACGAAATAATGATGGAAATATACACTTTGTCAAAGAGAAGGAGGGGAAATGTAAACATAAAGTGCTCTAACAACAAAGTGAAAAAATATGACAAAGAAAAAAGCCATAACAAGACATTGCAATTCTATATATATTTGTATACAGTGATCCCCCGCGTTTCGCGATCCCGATCATTGCGAAAGGCTATATATATTTTTCAACCCGGAAGTCAAAACACCATCTGTGCATGCGCGCCCTTTTTTCTATGGCCACGCATGCGTAGATGGCGCCGGGCAGATCAGCTGCTGGGCGGCTTCCCTGGGTCTTCCCCCTCTTGCTGGCGGGAGGGCGAGCGGTGGGCATCAGCGAGGAGTTTCCCCACCGCCCACGCAAACTCCTCGCTGCTGCCGCGCCCGCCGCTTGTCTTGTCCGCCCGCCGCTCGCCCGCCCTTCACCCGCCCACGCCGTTCGCTCGCGCCGCTTCCCAGCTGAGTCCTGAAGCCAGAAGGCAAACTTCCGCGTTTGGCTTCGGGACTCAGCTGGGAAGCGGCGCTGGGGTTTCCCCACCGCCCACGCAAACTCCTCGCTGCCGCTCGCCCGCCCTTCTCCCGCCCACGCCGTTCGCTCGCGCCGCTTCCCAGCTGAGTCCTGAAGCGAACTTCCGCGTTTGGCTTCAGTCCTGAAGCGAACTTCCGCGTTTGGCTTCAGGACTCAGCTGGGAAGCGGCACGAGCGAACAGCGTGGGCGGGCGAAGGGCGGGCGAGCGGCAGCGAGGAGTTTGCGTGGGCGGTGGGGAAACCCCAGCGCCGCTTCCCAGCTGAGTCCCGAAGCCAAACGCGGAAGTTCGCCTTTGCCTTCTGGCTTCAGGACTCAGCTGGGAAGCGGCGCGAGCGAACGGCGTGGGCGGACGAAGGGCGGGCGAGCGGGCATGCAGGCGGCGGACAAGCAGCGGGCGGACAAGACAAGCGATGGGTGCGGCAGCAGCGAGGAGTTTGCGTGGGCGGCGGGGAAACCCCAATCTTCGGCTCCTCGCTGCTGCGGCGGAAGTAAAGGACCGTTGAAACTTACCTGAACGGTCTTCTCGATGCACTGCAAGGAGAGTCCAGGATGGGTAGTTCTCAATCTGATTGGTCGGGACTGAGTTTAATTTAAATATTAGGCAGGCACCGCCCCCTTAGCCCTCCAGTCTAAAGGAAACGAAGGAGCAGTAAAGCTAACAAACTTTTATTAAACATTCAAGGTAATTAGAATATCCAAACAAACACCACAACCTTCCAATATTAACCCCGGTCCCGAATTCGGGCGGGTCTGGACTCTCCTTGCAGTGCATCGAGAAGACCGTTCAGGTAAGTTTCAACGGTCCTTCTCCAATGCACTTGCAAGGAGAGTCCAGGATGGGATATACCCAAGATATTAACCAAGGGAGGGAGAAGGTCGGACCGGGGGCTCTGAAAAGGAACACACCCGCTGTAAAACCCTCCTCCCAAAGGCTGCTTCCGCGGAAGCAAAGGAGTCAATTCGATAGTGTCTGACAAAAGAGGACGGAGCCGCCCAAGTGGCCGCCCTACAAATGTCTTCTAGTGAAGCCTGGGTCCTCCAGGCCGCTGTAGTAGCCGTACTGCGTGTGGAATGTCCGGTAAGTCCCTGTGGAACAGGTGATCCCTTAGATCGGTAAGCCTCCCTGATGCAATCACACAACCAACGGCTTATTGTCCTAGAAGAGACCCTAGTGCCCAAAGTCCTAGTTGCAAAGGAGACGAATAAGGCCTCCGAAATCCTGAATTCCTGAGTCCTGCGGATATAAATCTTCAAAGCCCGTCTCACATCGAGCTTATGCCACCGCAGTTCCGAAGGATGAGTCCCATGGCTACAGAAGTCCGGTAACACTATCTCCTGTGCCCTGTGAAAGGTAGAGTTGATCTTAGGAAGAAAGGCTGGGTCCAGTCTCAATACAACTCTATCAGGGTGAAACCTACAGAGGTCCTCCCTGGTAGAGAAAGCTGCAATCTCAGAGACCCTCCTGGCAGATGTGATCGCCACCAAGAAGGCAGTCTTGAGTGTTAACAATCTGAGCGATATATGGCGAAACGGTTCAAATGGAGGACCCATTAAGGCATGAAGTACCAACGACAAATCCCAGGAAGGGAACCGATGTATCGGTGGTGGCCTGATGTTGGCGGCCCCTTTCAGGAAGTCCCTAATCCAAGGATGTCTGGCGAGGGACCGGTAACTGTCTCCACCTATGATTGTGGATAAAGCGGCCACATGACGGCGCAAGGTGTTAGGCGCGAGTCCTTTTTCTAGGCCTGATTGAAGAAAGCTTAAGACCAAGGGAGGGGAAGCCTTTTGTGGATCCACCTCCCGCTCCTCACAGAACCTGGAAAAGGAAGCCCAGGTTGCCTGGTAAATTCATCTTGTCGAAGGTCTGCGAGCAGCCTGAATTGTGTCGATAACTGGATCTGGCAAATTTTGACGTTTTAGATGTTGCCGCTCAATCTCCACACGGTCAGCTGCCACCACTGAGGCTCTGGGTGGGAGATCGAGCCCTGGGAGAGAGATATCCTGTGATCCGGAATCCTCCAGGGGGGAGACACTGACAGTTGCATCAAATCCGCAAACCAATTGTGGCGCGGCCAGTAAGGCGCCAGCAGCAGCACCTCCGCACGTTGCTCCAGAATCTTCCGCATTACCCTGGGAAGGATGGAAGTCGGTGGAAATGCGTACAGAAGTCCTGGTGGCCACTGTAGTCGAAGAGCGTCTACCCCCTCCGCACCCGGTGTCGGGAAGCGGGAGAAGAAGCGTGGGAGTTGAGAGTTGCTGCGAGAAGCGAACAGGTCCAAGATTGGCCTCCCAAACCTGTGCACAATGTCCAGAAAAACTGTAGGGTCCAGCTGCCACTCCCCTGGATCCAAGGTCTCCCGGCTCAGCCAGTCCGCGCACACATTCTCCACCCCTGAAATGTGCTCCGCGGACAGGGAAGCTAGATTGGCCTCCGCCCACCTGAGCAGGGACTCCGATTCCCTCATCAGTCGTCGAGACCGAGTCCCCCCTTGTCTGTTGATGTGAGACTGGGTGGAGACGTTGTCGGTCCGAACTAGGACATGCTGACCCCTTATCAGGTCTGCGAAACTCAAGAGAGCCAGGGAAACTGCCTTCAACTCCAGGAAGTTGATGTTGACGTTCCTCAGGTCCGATGGATCCCAAAGGCCCTGGGCCAAATTCGAGGAAAGATGGGCTCCCCAGCCCGTCAAACTGGCGTCTGTTGTCACCGTAAGAAGGTATCGTTCCAGAAAGAGGGAACCCTTTGCTAGAGCTGGGGATACCCACCACCGTAAGGACCGTCGAACCCCGGAGTCGAGATGCACCTGTAGGTGGGAGTGGCTGATCTTCCTTCTCTGGAATGGCAAAAGGAACCACTGGAGGGGACGTAGGTGGAACCTGGCCCATGGAATGATGTCGATACATGACACCAGTCTCCCGAGAAGTTTGGACAGGAAGGAGAGTTGAAGGCATTGCTGTGACGCCAAGCCCCAAACCAGTTCCCTGATGGTAGATTGCCTCTCCTGGGACAGGAAGACCAGGCCCCTCCTGGAATCTATATTGGTTCCCAGGTGAGCCAGCCGAGTCGTGGGGGTCAAGTGGCTTTTTTTGAAGTTGACCGAAAAGCCATGATCCTGTAGCGTCTGAATTGTTAAGTGTAAGTCCTGCAACGCCAGGTCCCTTGTCCTGGACAGAATCACGATGTCGTCCAGATAGGCCAGTAGGCGCACCGATCGCTGTCTGAGACCAGCTGTTAGGACATCTAGCAGCTTTGTGAATGATCTTGGGGCCGATGAAAGCCCGAAAGGCATGGCCCTGTACTGATCGGCAATATGGTAAATGATTTAGCTTTACTAGATAAATGGTCAAAGCAATGGAAACTGCAGTTTAATGTTTCCAAATGTAAAATAATGCACTTGGGGAAAAGGAATCCTCAATCTGACTATTGTATTGGCAGTTCTGTGTTAGCAAATACTTCAAAAGAAAAAGATTTAGGCGTAGTGATTTCTGACAGTCTCAAAATGGGTGAACAGTGCAGTCAGGCAGTAGGGAAAGCAAGTAGGATGCTTGGCTGCATAGCTAGAGGTATAACAAGCAGGAAGAGGGAGATTATGATCCCGCTATATAGAATGCTGGTGAGACCACATTTGGAATACTGTGTTCAGTTCTGGAGACCTCACCTACAAAAAGATATTGACAAAATTGAACGGGTCCAAAGACGGGCTACAAGAATGGTGGAAGGTCTTAAGTATAAAACGTATCAGGAAAGACTTAATGAACTCAATCTGTATAGTCTGGAGGACAGAAGGAAAAGGGGGGACATGATCGAAACATTTAAATATATTAAAGGGTTAAATAAGGTCCAGGAGGGAAGTGTTTTTAATAGGAAAGTGAACACAAGAACAAGGGGACACAATCTGAGGTTAGTTGGGGGAAAGATCAAAAGCAACATGAGAAAATATTATTTTACTGAAAGAGTAGTAGATCCTTGGAACAAACTTCCAGCAGACGTGGTAGATAAATCCACAGTAACTGAATTTAAACATGCCTGGGATAAACATATATCCATCCTAAGATAAAATACAGAAAATAGTATAAGGGCAGACTAGATGGACCATGGGGTCTTTTTCTGCCGTCAGACTTCTATGTTTCTATGTTTCTATGAAAATGGGCCCCATCCAGGCTGAAGCGCAGATATTGTCGGTGAGGCGGAAAAATGGGGACATGGAGGTAAGCCTCCTTTAGGTCTATGGATGTCATGTAGTCCCCTTGTCTGATGGCAGCCAGAATGGAGCGCAGAGAGTGCATTCTGAACCTCCTGTACTTTACGTAGCGATTTAGCCTCCGAAGGTTCAGAATGAGCCGTGCTCCCCCTGACGACTTTGGAACCAAGAAAATTGCTGAGTAGAACCCCATACCCTGTTGAGGTAGAGGGACCTCCTCGATGGCTCCTATTTCCAGCAGGTGAGCCACCTCTTGGTATAGGAGCCTCTTCCTGGAAATGTCCAAGGGGGCACGACAAGGCAGATAGCGGCAGGGTGGAGGGCATAGAAACTCGATTTTCAGACCTTGTGAAACCGTGGCAGTCGCCCAGGGGTCCGATGAGGTGTTTGACCAGACGTCCGAGAAATGGATTAGCCTGCCGCCCAGAGGAGTGTCCATAGGAAAGTCACTTGGTCTTTCTGAACCCCCTGCCGGAACCTCTGAAGGGGCGGCGGCCCTGGAAAGCTCTAGTGCAATCAAATTGTGGGGTCCTGTCTGAACGAAAGGAACCCTGACCAAAGGATCCTGGAAAGTAGGACCTCGACCCCTGGTTGTTGGTCGAGGTGGAGTCATTCCGAAAGGGCTGTCTCCGGTGGTAGGGGGTAAAGCGCCTTCCTTGCTTTTTGCTTGAGCTGGGCATCACCTTTTTCTTGTCCCTGTCCTCCACCAATACATCGTCCAAGATGTCTCCGAAGAGCTTCTTGCCCTTGAACGGCGAAGAAGCAAGGGCCCACTTAGATTTCACGTCGGCCTGCCAATTCCGCAACCAGATGAGCCTGCGGGAGGCGACCGGCGAGGCCATCGCTCTAGAGGCGAACTTAGCGGCATTGACTGTTGCGTCCGCGGAAAATTCAGTGGCCGCTAACAGTTTGTTCAGGTCCTGGCGCATTCTCGCATCTTGCGGATCGACTCTGGACTGGATTTCTTTAATCCAGAGGAGCGTAGCCCGATTAAAGAAAGAAGCCGCCGAAGCAGCCCTCACGGCCCAAGACGCCATTTGATGGGTCCTGCGAACGACATTGTCCGCCCTTTTGTCCTCGGCCCTTAATCCCTCCTGAGACTCCGAAGGGACGAGGGCATTTGAGACCAGGCTGGTGACCGGCTTGTCCACCGTAGGCAGCTCCAGAAGATCCTCCATGGCCTGGTCAAAGGTGTAAAAGCGTCTGTCCAGGTTAGACGGGCCCTGTCCCGTCGCGGGGCTCTCCCATGGCCGTTGTACAGTCTCCAGAAATAAATGAGACGAAGGTACGTTAACGGTCTCCTGCTTCGGGAACACAAAGAGACCCCCTGTAGGCTGACCTGGTGCCGAAGGAACACCCTGACCTCCTTCACCCGCCTGGTCTATGGTCATCTTGGCCTTGTTCAGCAGGACCTTGAAGAGGGCGGATTTGAAAAGACCAGGTAACGCAGGTAGTTCCGGTGGTTGGTCATCGCCGGAGAGCTCGTCCTCCGCCTCGCTGAAGTCATCCCTGGAAAATTCATCCTCATCCCTGGACTCCAGGCCGGATGGAGAAGCTGGAGTAAGCCAGGGGTCCCTGAATCTCGATGGAGTAGGGCCCGCAGGTAATGGCTTCTGCTGAACCACACTTGCTTGTCCCTGCATGTAGGCGCTGACAACTAGGTCCTGTAGGGCCTGGGGCATACTCTGCCAGGCATCCTGTGCCGTGCGCAATCCAGCAGCCGTAGGGGTGAATGTGGCTGCTTGCGCCTGACCACATTGAGGCAGGACTGGCTGTGGAACAGTGAAGGTGGTAGGCCACGCTGCTTGCCTCGCAAATGTGGATGTCTCAGGCCTAGAAGAAGCTGAGGATTGGAAGGGCCTCTCCAGTGACCAATCCCTCTCCGATGCCGAGCCTACAACCCCTGGTGTAAATAAGGGGGAGACCGGCGGAGGGATGGCAATGAGGGGTTGAACAGGCATAGGCGGTGGTCCCCCAGCCCTCTGAGAAGATTCCAATTGCTTCTCTAGCGCTTTAATGCGCTTCTCAGCCTCTCTAAGTGCTGCCCCCTGTGAGGGTTTCTGCTTCTGAGGCTTTTGTTTGGGGGTCGTGGGCCTGGTGGCGCTGGCCTCCTCCCCGGCCGGAATTGACTGGTCAGCCATAACTATCAATTTACTCACAAAGATTGTTGATCGGGACAGAGTCCTATGTGCTTCGCAAACGCTAGCAATAATGACCGCTAATTGCAACTGCTCGGTTGAGGACTGCGCCTGCGTGTCACCGGGCAGAGGAGACACTTGGCGCCAACAGAAGATCGAGTGAGACGCTCCGGCGAAATTGCGTCAACCAACATGGCCGCCGGACCGTTGTCCTGGCAACCCGAGACGCTCGCCGAGCGCGAACTGGCCTGCCCGCTCAATTTCGGGCTCCCAAGATGGCCGGCGCGATGTTGCCAAGGAGACGGGCGGGAAGTTTTCCTGGCCCGCCCGTCTTTCGCCTCCTCCTGAACGCCTGGGAGAAACGGCCTCAGCCGATACCTTCCCGTGCCGCCAGTATTTGCCTGCTCAAAGCTGCATCCAGAGTCTCTCTGTAAGTAACGTTATGCGATGTCGAGGGGGGGGGGCGGCGCCCCTCCCCTGCTGAAGAGCCTTCATTAGTCACTCCATGATCCCAGGTATTTTCGCAATGGGCGGGGCGGACCCTCCCGAGGCGTCAACCTCTTCCTCTCCTCCGGGGTCTACCTCGGAGATAGTTCCCCCGGGTGCTCACTCCAAAAAAACCGGCTTGCAATGGAGGAGCTGCAAGCTCCTGGATGAAACCCACTGGAGGTTTTAATCCAGGGCTGCGTGAGGAAAAACTTTTCCCCCAACTACACCTGCAAGAAAGAAAAAGACATAAAAGGAGATTAGTACATAGAAAACCACAATAAATATAAATTTATTGAAGAGAAAACTAACTCTAAGTCCCTTTACTGTGACTGAGTTTTTAGACTGGAGGGCTAAGGGGGCGGTGCCTGCCTAATATTTAAATTAAACTCAGTCCCGACCAATCAGATTGAGAACTACCCATCCTGGACTCTCCTTGCAAGTGCATTGGAGAAAACACCATCTGCGCATGCGCAGATGGTGTTTTTACTTCCGCACCGCTACTTCGCGAAAAACCGATCATTGCGAGGGGTCCTGGAACGGAACCCTCGCGATAATCGGGGGACCACTGTAATGCA
Source organism: Erythrolamprus reginae (assembly GCF_031021105.1). Taxonomy (NCBI): domain Eukaryota; kingdom Metazoa; phylum Chordata; class Lepidosauria; order Squamata; family Dipsadidae; genus Erythrolamprus; species Erythrolamprus reginae. The sequence continues at coordinate 67,568,126 of NC_091963.1, forward strand.
AATATTTGTTTGCATACACATACACATTACTGTTCCATTAACCTACTTTATTCTGTATAAATATTTCATTACACTTATTGATACAAAGTCTATGTCTACAATCCACTCATAACTAGCAGTGTAATCAGATCTTAAATCCATTAATTTTTTTCTTTTTCACAATATATGTATTTATTTCACAATTATCCTTGTTTTACACATTTTTTAATTAATTAAAAAGCAATAAAATATAAATTTAAAAAACACAATAAAAACCAAACATACTAAAAAGAAGTTGCATAGAGAATGACAAAAGGAGTGCATAATCTTTTTACTTTGCAGTAAATATGTGACTAATATGGGAATAAATAAAAACTATAAGTCCATATTATGTTGTATTATCATTTAGGTCATAGGTTTACCCTTATAGCTTCAGCTTAAATTCTTAAGATTAGAAAAAAAAGAGGCAGTCAAAGTCAAAATAGCCTAAGAGTGTAAAAATTAAAACTACAAAAAAAAAAAGAAGAAATTAAAAATTCCATTTTCAAAAGGAAATACAAACTAATAAGCACTGTTATCAGTAGTGGGTTGCTTACCGTTATGGGCCCTCTGTGCAAAAACCGGGAAGCGTGGGCAGCTCCGGTGATTGGCGGGCAGGTGCAGGCATCCTGGATGAGATTTTGCTTCTACGCATGCACAGGAAGCAAAATCTTGTGAGAAGACGCATGTGTGAAATTTCAGTGATTTTCAGCAGCCTTTTGCTGCATGTTTTCTTGCAAGATTTGCTTCTTGTGCATACGTGGAAGCAAAATCTCACTGCAATGCGCACATGCACTGGTTACCCAGAGATGCACGCACATCCACAACGGTAATAGCAGTAAATCAGAGCCCCGTCTGACTGTCATGGATAGTTTTGGTCATATTATTGCAGAAGGAAAATAATTTTTTAAATGAATTTAATGTAAAATGGCATCTATAAACAGAGATATGAGGAAAAGTGGTTATTAGTGCCCACAAAAAGTCAACAAGCCATACTCATAGTGATTTGCACATTGTTTTGAAAGTGTGCTTTTAAATTGAATTGAATCTAATTTAAACATCATATGCTGAATAAGGCATAGATACCTATACATGATTATGGCTTCTTTTAGACATACTTCCTAATATCACAAGTAATTATTTCCACCCATATTTTACCATAAGGTAAATGTGTCAAGTTTTAGCAATCTACTTGCACAGTTCATTGTTTTTTCTTTTCCCTAACAATGTAAGTCCTATTAATGTTCAAATCCAAATATTTTTTAAACTCAATTTTTTTTGTAACAAATATTTCTGTTCACTTAAAAACAGGACTAAGCTCTTTTTATTAAGATTAAATGGCTAGATTCATATAGCAAAAGTTACCAAAGCAAATAATTTATAATTTGAACCATGCAGCAATTCACCCTTAATAGCAAAATAATGTTAGCAGGGCTTTCCCTTCTAGCTATATTAAAAATTGGATATTCTGCCTGTAGTTGATAGGTTCAGTATTAATTTCTGCTAATTAATTAACTACTTTATAAATTTGTTAACAGCATTTTTCACTTCCATTTTATTCTTTGTGACAGCATCAGTTTGGATGTGAAATGATTTTTTTTAAAAAAAATACTAAACAGAATTTCCTATCTTTTAGTTATAGTTGTTAGTGCTATGTACATAACTAGTTGGGTTTGTCAATATATAGAATAAAGCAACAATGTATGTTTCCATGTATTAGAACACTATTGCTTTAAGAGCTAGTGTAACAGATTGCGATAAGAGGGAGCCATAAGCTTGACTCACTTTCTCAGCTACTCTGCTATTTATGCTTTGTCTTTGTGGCTATGCTGTAGTAAGAACTATGTGTTCAAATGATGATTTATGCTGGAAAAGTAAGCTTGTAGTATTGTATATTGATAAATATATATATTGACTGATTTAACTGTGTTTGATTAGAACTGTTTTTGACTAAACAGTAAATAATATTTTATACACTTAATGTATCTGGATAGTATTATTGAATTGTTACTTGGATTTTTGGGTTTCATGTATGGCATCAGCCGCGACCCCAGGGAAGGGGGGGGGGAGTGGCTATTATAGCCAAGGAGACTTTTAGCCTACACAGACTCGCTGCTCCTGAGATTGCGGGTTGTGAGTCCCTCTTTGTGAAGTTGGACCTAGGGGTTCAGGTGGGCTTGTTGCTAACGTACCTGCCTCCCAGCTACGTGTCAACAGCCCTGCCTGTGCTGCTCGAAGAGGTAGCCGGGCTGGCGATGGAGTTCCCCGGACTTATTGTTTTGGGCAACTTTAACCTACTAGCACTCGGTGAATCCTCTGGGTTAGTGCAGGAGTTCATGACCACCATGACAACCATGGACCTAACCCAAGTAGTTCAGGGTCCAACTCACGAGGGGGGGCACCCACACAACATGATATTTCTCTCGGAGCAGCTGAGTGATGGTCTGAGACTAAGGAGCTTAGATGTTCTGCCTTTGTTATGGTCAAACCATTTTCTGCTACAGCTTGATTTCAAGGCTCCAATCCTCCCCTGCAAGGAGGCGGAACCGACTAGGTGGTTCCACCTCAGGCGCCTGATAGACCCAGAGGGCTTTCAGAGGGCACTTGAGGTTTTACCGGATTCACTTGTACATAGCAGAGTCCCTCGCTGTGGCCTGGAACAAGGCTGTGACGGAGCCTCTGGACCGGATTGTGCCATTTCGACCTCTCTGTGGCACTAGACCCCGGAGAGTCCCTTGGTTTACCGAGGAACTCCAGGTGTTGAAACACCAGAAGAGACTTCTAGCGAAGCGATGGAGGAAAAGTAAATCTGAGTCTGATCGAACACTTGTAAGAGCTCATATTAAGACTTACAAAGTGGCATTCAAGGAGGCAAGATGTGCATATGATGCCACCTTGACTGCATCAGCGGAATCCCGCCTGGCCGTCGGGGTGACTGGGGCCCATCCTTGTCCACCTGTCTGGGAGGAGTTTGACCTGGTGACACCTGATGAAGTGTACAAGGGCACTGGAGATGTGAGTTCCACCACCTGTTTACTGAACCTGTGTCCCTCCTGATTGGTTTTGGCCAGCAGGGAGGTGACATGGAACTGGGTCCAGGAGATTGTCAACGTTTCTTTGAGGGGGCGGGTTCTTTCCAGCTCCCTACAAGGAGGCACTTGTGCGCCCCCTCCTCAAGAAGCCTTCCCTGGACCCAGTTATACTTAATAACTACCGGAAGAGCCTTCTCTGTGGCAGCCCCGGCCCTCTGGAATCAACTCCCTTCGGAGATTCGAACTGCCCCCACCCTCCTCGCCTTCCGCAAGACTCTGAAGACCTATCTATGTCACCAAGCATGGGGTAATTGATGTACCCCCTTTTGGCTAGTAAGATTTCTGTGTGGTTATGATTGGGTAGTGTTGACTGTTTTTTCATGATAGTGGGTTTTTAACTATAGTTTTAATTATTGGATTTGTACCGTATTATTTATTGTTGTTGTGAGCCGCCCCGAGTCTTCGGAGAGAGGCGGCATACAAATCTAATAAATTATTATTATTATTATTATTGTTGTTGTTGTTGTTATTATTATTATTATTATTATTATTATCATTATATCTGGATATCTGCAAGACCTCCACATTTCCTCTGTCTGTGTATCTTTGACCACTCAGAGATAACTGCACACTCCTTAACAATAGTTATCCAGCAATTTCTTTTATTACCAATAAGAGACACAAGGAGTTTGTCATTTTCTAGTATTTGAACGAGAAAGATTATGTAATACAACCAATTAGAATTAGAAATACAAACCGTTCTGCCTATTAGGAACTTGCTCAGGTTTTGTGTTAGAAGCTACTTTTACAGGAGTCTTTGGTGAGGAAACCTTCAGAGGACTGAGTTCTTCTGTCTTTTTGTTTTCTGAAGGACCTAAAATTTTCCAAAGAAGTAATTCAGAAAAAATAACTCTTTCAAAACAGATACAACTTCAGAAATAATCTTTTTTTAAAAATATCCTTGTTTTCAATTTACCATACGCAATATTAGCAGAAATTGAGAAAGGAAACCATCTAGCAGCATTATCTTTTTAAAAAATATGGCAATATTTATGTCAGGAGAATGTGAATAAGTCAATTGGTACCTTATAGATCAGTGATGGCAAACCTTTTTTGGCTCAGGTGTCAAAAGGGTGTGTGTCCACATCCCTAATGCAATGCCCTCCCCCCCATGCATGCACACAGCACCCGCGCTGCCCCTTCTCCCATGCATGCTCAGAGACTTCACCTAAGCCCCCAGACTTCTGGTAGGCCCATTGCGCTGGTTTTTTCACTTTCCCTGGGGTTCGGGAAAGCCTCCTGAAGCCTGGGGATGGCAAAAATGGCCCAACTGGCCAACCCAAAGTTTGGAAACTTCCAGTTGGGCTGTTGGGCCGTTTTTTGACGTCCGTAGGGTTCTGGACTCTTTCCTGAAGCATGGGGAGAGTGGAAACCACTGAAAAGAATGCCAAAAATCAGTTGACATAGGACAATGCCTCAAGTGCTCTCAGAAATGGCTCCCCATGCAACCTGTGGCACGCATGTCATAGGTTCGCCATCACTGTTATAGATGGATAATTTTAGCTTTATCACACAAATATAAATGGATCACTGGATCACTTCTGTAACAACTGTTAATGCTATAATTTCAGATGTGCTCCCCTTCATAATGATACCACCCAATGTCTACAAAGTGAAGTTAAAGATTTTATTGCGCAATTGTGATTTCATCTCTCCAGAATTAATAAGGAAAAACAAAGATTGGTGGCCCCCAGTTCTGGCCATTTTATTCACCAGAATAAATTGTTACAAGCCACTTTCCATCTGATTGTAATTAGACCATTGTCTACCATTACAAAAATTAAAGAAATAGACTTGACTCTAAATATAATAGGGCTTTTAGTTTAGTAATCATACTAAGTAAACTTTATACCATATTTTTATATCTAAAATTAGACTAAAATTGAGTATAAAATGGAAATACAATTTAAGAATAAATTTAATTTGGAGGAAATAAGCATGCATCACTGTTTGGTACTTCATAATCTAGTAGAAAATATTCTGCAACCCCTCAAAGTTCTATTTTTGCAATTTGTGTTGATTTTAAGCTAACTTCACATAATATCAAGGGAGAGTCTGAGATAGTCTATTATTGATAAAACACTGTTCCTAATATTTGGTCATTTTATTCAAATGCTGCCAAGAATTAAATGTATTCCTTAAGGATATTTATCTAAAACCATCCCAATTGTATAAATATATAAAACAAGGTGGCATATTTCATTACTCCAAGAAGAGAATATTTGAAACTCAAAGTTGACTTGCGGACTCCTTGGTGCTTGGAGGTTTTCTTACAGACATTTAATTACCAAATTAGGTAGAATTATCAGCACTGATGTTACCTAACTTAGTAATGAAACATTTCCAACAAAACCATGAAGCTCAGGAAGCAATGAACAACTCACAACTACACTACTTCTTAATCTATATTTAAATCCACAATTCAAGTACCATATTTTTCGGAGTATAAGACGCAACAGAATATAGGACGCACCTTAGTTTTTTGTGGAGGAAAACAGGGAAAAGAAGCTGCTTACCAGATATTCATCTGGCTAGCGTCCTTAGTCTGGTCAGCTTCAGCATATTATTTTATCCCCTGGTTAAGGGCTTAATTTTTTTTAATTCTGAGTGAGTAACAAGTAACAAGCAACAAGCTTGCAAGCCAGTAAGAGCTGGGAACATCATTAGCACCTGGAAAGAAACATTCTGAACAAGTAGAGCAATGGGAAAAACCCTGTGAAAACAAAGGGCTTGGAAAACATTCTTCTTTGCAGAAAGTAACAATGAAAGAGCTTGCAAGCCAGTAAGAGCTGGGAACATTGTTAGCACCTGGTTAGGGTTGGAAAGAAACATTCGGAGCAATAAAGCAATGAAAAAAAACCCCTACAAAGACAGGGTTTGGAAAATTAGGTCTCATTTGGAGAGAGTAACAATGAAAGTGCTTGCAAGCAGGTAAGAGTTAGGAACATCGTTAATACCTGGTTAGGGTTGGAAAGACACTTATTCAGAGCAACTCAGAACAATGGGAAAAAAACCCTGCAAAACCTAGGGCTTGGAAAACATTCTTTGCAGAGAGTAACAATGAAAGAGCTTGGAAACATTAATAGCACCTGGGTAGGGCTGGAGAGAAACATCTGAAGCAAGTAAAGCAATGAAAAAAAATCTACAAAGACAGGGTTTGGAAAACATTATTTGCAGAGAGTAACAATGAAAGCTTGCAAGCTGGTAAAAGCTGGGGACATTGTTAGCACCTGGTTAGGGCTGGAAAGAAACATTTGGAGCCGCCCCGAATCTTCGGAGAGGAGCGGCATACAAATCTAATAAATTGAATTGAATTGAAATTTAAATAGAGAATGGGAAAAAAATCAAAGACAGGGTTTGGAAAACATTCTTCGCAGAGAGAAACAATGAAAGAGCCTGCAAGGTAAGAGCTGGGAAGATCGTTAGCAGCTAGTTAGTGCTGGGGGGGAAAGTGTCAGTGCCCCAAATAACATCTGAGAAATAAATCAGGTTCCACTCCAATTCTCTCATTCAAGGTTCGATTTATTAGCCGAGCCATGTTGGTCATGCAACTGCCATTCCGATACTAGCTTCTTTCCAGTACCCCGCCCAGGTTAGGGTCATCCTATATCCCCACGCCCACAAGTTCATCACGAGGACCAGTCTAAGTGCAGGGATTCCACCGACTTCCTCTTTTCTTCAGTTGATGCAGAATAAAATATGACCTTGGGCTCTAAGGAATTTGTTGTGGCTAGTAACTTTCCCTCTCACCCAACTACCCCTCCCAATTTCCCTAATACTGTGCTACTGTGGCAGGCCAAAGTCTCTAATTCCACACGATGGCTTTGGCCTGACAAAAAGCTACACTCAGAGTATAAGACCCTCCCAAATTATCAGCCTTTTAGGGAGGAAAAGGTATGTCTTACACTCCGAAAAATACAGTATGTTTGCTTCAGCCAGTCACATGACTATTTTAACTAATTATGCAACTCCAGCACTATTGTTGATGACAATGAATTGTGTCTATTTCACAGGTCAGAATGAGAAAAGCACTTAGAACACTAGCTTTACTCTATATAGAAAAGCTAACAATAAATCAGAAAACCAATAATTTATTTTTTGCCTATCATAAAATTCACAAATTGCAAATAAATACTACTCAAACTGAGCATGTACTTATCTATAAATATCTTAGAATGCTTCTCTATCCTGGAATGTTCAAGAGCTTATTTCTCAATAGGAGTCATGTTTTCCAAACTAAGATAGTCCCTCAACTTTCTCGTGGCTTTCAAATTTACCATCTACAAAGCTTAATATTCTTAAACGGATCCAGCATACTTGATACTATTGATACTAAAAAAAAAAAGTCATCTTATATGTAGGGACAGGTTTAATCGTCAATTCTAGAGTATGGTTTGTTACTACCTTTTGGCTAAGGTCAATTTTACTTCCTATAGGTTTGGCCCCATTTATACTTATTGTTTTAAATTATCATGACTTTTAAAAAAAACATAAAATGTATTTACAGGTAGTCCTCGACTTACAACCATTTGTTTAGTGACTGTTTGAAGTTTCAATAGCACTGAAAAGTGATTTATGACCGTTTTCACACATGACAATTGCAGCGTCCCAATGGTCACATAATCAAAATTCGGATGCTTGACAACTGACATGTATTCATAACAGTTGAACTGTCATAGAGTTATGCAATGACTTTTTATAACATTCCCAGATGGTTTTGACAAGCAAAGTCAATGAAGGAAGCCAGATTTCAATCACTGAATGTTTCACTTAACAATTACAATGATTATTTAACAACCGTGACAAAAAATGTCATAAAATGGGGCACTACTCACTTTTTTTGTGGCAAATTTTTTTTTTCTCTCCAATCAAAATACAGTAAAAACAATATACCAACACCATCAAATTGCTTTACAATAAATCAATTTTACAAATTATGGTATGCAAATCAAATACAGCCTCCTTCACTTTTGACATCTAGATAAAAAATAGCTGCTCAATTTTCTTATGTTGTACAAGTAAGCTATTAGCTAAATCACCTTTTAACCTTTTCAAAAATTTTAAAGCCTTATGATGATTAGGCTGTAGTATTTCGAATTTCTACAAATCTTTTCCATGTCAATTTTCATGTATAGTCAATAAACATTTAAAATAATTAACACCTATTAAGAAGGAATCCCTAAAAAAAATACAAAAAAACCTTCCAATAACAAAATCAAGGGGGAAAGAATAAACCAAATAATATCACATAATATTGCCAACTTAACCAAATTACAAGCCTAATTAATTATTCCTTTATATAAAAATTATAAACAGATAAAAATAAAAATTATAAAAATTAAAAAAGATTAAGAAAATAAAGTTTAAATAAAAGGAAAAAATATATGTAAAAAAAAAGAAAACAGTAGCAGAGAAAAAAGAGAAAGAAAAGAAAAAAGAATACAGAACAAAGAAAGAAAGAAAAAGAGGAAGAGATATAAGAAAGCTTTCCTCTTCTTCTCTCTAACTTCCACAGAAACCTCCATATAACGCCATCCAAATTCACAGGGTCTTAAAATTCAAACCAAAAAAACAAGCCGCTGAAGTTCTCCAACCCACTCAAAGCTATGTGTCTATAAATCTAATATTAAAATAAAAAACCAGGGGGGGGGGAATAAACATCCATCTTAACCTTTTCCCTTATTCATATCTCATAAAATCATCATATCCTACTCTCATTTTATTGCTGTGTACTCAACCAAATCTTCATACCCCACTTCTAGTTATATTAATGCAATCCCAACAAAATAATAATACCTTCTGTGGTCACACATCAGTGTAAATACAATAAAATCATCCTGCCCTATTTTTTTTAAAAGGACAGCAAAAAAAGAAGGAAAAAAATCCCTTAATAACTCACTGGAGTCAACTTCTAAGTATAATGCTGCATACCCAGCTGAATCTTCATGCCCTAATCTAATTTTATTGCTACATGCCCAGAGGAATCATCATGACCTATCCTAAAATGTTGATCCCAATAGATAAAAAAATAAAATTCCCTTTCTTTAATCCTAGCTCAACTTATAGCCTTTCAACAATTAATATGCCTATACATAAGAAAAATTTAAATAGCAAAAGCAAAGACCCTCCCACAACCCACTGGAATCAACTTGTAAATATACAGCTAAATCATTATGCCCCATTCTAGGTTTATCACTGCATACCCAGCAGAATTCTCATGCCCTATTCTAATTATATTGATCCCAATAGATAAAAAGAAAGCTTCCCCCTCTTTGATCCAAATTAGCTTATACATTTTTATAATTTGACCATAATTTTAGTACACTTTTTGTCTATTACAATCTGAATAGTGAAAAGCTCTCTAAGATATATAATCAATAATCTCTATGTTGTATAAGTATTATCTTTTTTTTTTTAAAGTATATCAATCATACTCACTTAATAGATGTTTTCCTTAGTAATGGAATTTTGAGGCTCAATTATGCTACTGAGATTTTCTATGGAAGGTTTGTGCTCATTAGATATTTTGATAATGCTAAAACTGTCCTTAATGATTTTGGGATACAGAGGGATTACGCATGCGTCACAGACTTTTCTAGACGCACCCACCATGAGCTCCGATGTGATAAATGAAAAAATGAAATATACATTTTTATAATTTGACCATAATTTTAGTACACTTTTTGTCTATTACAATCTGAATAGTGAAAAGCTCTCTAAGATATATAATCAATAATCTCTATGTTGTATAAGTATTATCTTTTTTTTTTAAAGTATATCAATCATACTCACTTAATAGATGTTTTCCTTAGTAATGGAATTTTGAGGCTCAATTATGCTACTGAGATTTTCTATGGAAGGTTTGTGCTCATTAGATATTTTGATAATGCTAAAACTGTCCTTAATGATTTTGGGATACAGAGGGATTACGCATGCGTCACAGACTTTTCTAGACGCACCCACCATGAGCTCCGATGTGATAAATGAAATAAAGGGAAAATTCTCCCTCAAAACATCAGAAATCTTTCTTGAAGATAAGCAGAGGCGTAGAGCACTTACAGAAGTACAAAGAGAATCTAAGATTTGTGGTTTTAAGGAAAGACGGATCTTCTTTCGCTATCACGAAGTGAGTACAATAAATCTTAATAAAATGGCTGAAGGGGCTGACCCTAGCCTCAGGAAAATTGAAACAAAACTGGATCAACTGCTTCAGATTGTTACTAGTTTTGAACAGAGATTTCTGTGAGTGGAAACTGTTGGAAAATCTTTGCTTAGATATTAAAAGTTAAAAAAGGAGCAGATGAGTGAGCTGAAAAAAATTGGAAATTAGAGCATCAAGTTAAAAGTCAGGATGAGATTTGTAAGCAATTGAATTACCGTCAAAGGAGAAGGAATTTACGTCTGCATGGCTTTAAACCAGATTTTGCTCCAGGCTTGAAATTAGCTGAAGCAATTCTTGGTTGGATGAAAGCGCAGGGCACCCAAGTTGTTTTTGATGACATAGTGCACGTTCATTGGGGTGTTCCACGTAGATACCGGGAGAGGCAAAGAGATAGTGTTATGGCCTTGGCCATTGAGAAGAAAGCTGATATTATCTGTAAGTATTTGAAAAGTTGTGCCGGCCTTAATCAAGATGGAAACGAGATAAGAGTTCTTAGAAATCTCTCCTGGGAAACTTTGAGAGCGAGAGTTGTTTTACGCCCAATTTCAAGTCACCTATATCAAACTGGAAAAAAGTTTACCTGGGATTTTCCAGCTGCCATTTTGGTGTTCCAGGAAAATAAGATGTTTAGAGCACAATCACTGGAGGAGGGAAAGGCACTATTGAACCAACTGGGTATTGAGTTTGGAGAAAGCGAAGCACAAGGAGCAGAAGGAGGGGAGAGCGGAGCAGTTGGAGCGCCACAAGGAGCAGAAGGAGGAGAAGATTATTTCAGTGGTCGCAGTACCCCAGACGAGGAGGAAAGGCAAAGGGAGGAGCAGCTGAAGGAGTTGACGGGGCAGGTGGAGGCCATTAGAAGGGAGTAGAGAAAAACAAGAGCCCAGTGTGAGAAGAAAGTAAAGAAGTGAAGAGTTGAAACTGATTCCGATGTCCCCCCTTGGAGATGTTTCTGGAAATTAGTGTTAATTTTTATTCTTGTTGGAGGGAGAAGGGAAAAGGGTAAAAGAAGTAAAAAAAAGTAAAAGATGGTATCATTCAAATGGATAAGGGAGGGTGGGAGGGGAATTTTGTTTCTCTAATTATATTAAAAAGTGGTTGCAAGTGGAGTTCAGCAGCGTGGGAACGTAATGAGTAGAAGTGCCTCATGACTGGACAAGGGTTTTTCTTGTCCTCCCCCTTCATGATGGGGGAAGCACGAGGGGAGGCACTTTGGGGAGGGGGATGACTGGCATGAGGAAGGGCAAAATAAGTAAACCAAGAGCAAAACAAGAGGGGAAAAGGGTTATTCTTGCATATTGTGAGTGTACTATAATGGTTTTAAATGTGAATGGTTTAGGATCAGATTTGGAAGGTTACAGGATATTGAGGATGACTAAGCAAAACAAGGTGGATGTTATGATTTTGACAGAAACACATAAAAGACGGGGAGGAAGAGATAAATTGGTTAATGATAGAAATTGGAAATGGGTATATGAAGAATGCAAAATAGTAGAGGTACGGTGATTCTTATTCATCAGAGTGTTCTATTTGAAGAGGTTGAAGTTCAAAAAGATAGAGAAGGGAGGTGGTTGTTTCTTAAAGGGAAAATTAATCAAAAGAAATTGACACTGGTGGCAATTTATGCCCCGAATGCGAAAACAAAACAATTTATAATAAATATAAAGAGAAAGTTGGATAACTTTACGGAGGGTACAACGTTTTTGGCAGGAGATTTCAATGTGCAATTAACAAATGGGATCGGAAATAGTAGGATGTTACATTTAAATAGACTTAATATGGTGGATCTCCATGCAGATATACCAAATAGAGGCACTTACTATTCAGCAAAATATCATACATTTAGTTGCATTGACTATATATTAATGAACAGGGTGGGCAATATATAAGTTTAAAAAGTAGATATTAAAAGTATTTGGTTGTCAGATCATGCCCCACTACTGGCAGAATTGGAAATAGGTCAGGAATGTAATCAAAGAATTTGGAGATATAATGCAGTTGTAACTTCTAGTGAACAAGATAAAGAGAAATTGCAGAGTTATGTGAATATTTTAGAATTAATGATGTGGGTGATATTAAACAATCAACTGTGTGGGATGCATGTAAGGCTTATATGAGGGGACAATATATATGTATGAAAGTAGATATCAGAAAGAGGTGGAGTAGAGAAAGGGAAAGGGAGATAAGGGAAATAGATTTGATACAAGAGCAGCTGCGATTAACTAAGAGTAGGGATTGGAATATTCTATTGAAATTGAAAAGGAAACAATTGATGGTGTATGATGAGATCCAATGGAATAAGATGAGAAGACCCGTTGTACCTACCTGAACGGTCTTCTCGATGCACTGGAAGGAGAGTCCAACATGGGTAATGTACCAATCTTATTGGTAGAGACTGAGTTATAATTAGCATAATAATAGCTACCGCCCCCTTACTGCTCCCATGAGCCCCAGTTTTAAAAACGAAAAAACAATGTAAGAGGATAACCAACTTTTATTACTATAACTAACTTCAACTTCCCATCTCCGACGTCTCTGAACTTCAACTAGTCGGGTGGGTTTGGACTCTCCTTCCAGTGCATCGAGAAGACCGTTCAGGTAGGTACAACGGGTCTTCTCCACTGCATCTGGAAGGAGAGTCCAACATGGGATATACCAAAGATTTACTGCCCATGGGAGGGAGAAGGTCTCGCCTGGGACGTTGGAGATGCACACACTTTCTGTAGCACACGTCTACCAAATGCTGCTTCGGCGGACGCAAATGAGTCCAACTTGTAGTGCTTAATGAATGTTGAAGGCGCTGCCCAAGTGGCAGCTCTGCAAATATCTTCTATCGAGGCCTGTGTCGTCCAGGCCGCCGATGTGGCCGCACTCCTGGTTGAATGGGCTGTTAGGCCCGTCGGGGGTTCGTGTCCTCCCGCTCTGTAAGCTTCCAGGATGCAGTCCTTTAACCAACGACTTATCGATTTAGAAGATAGTCCCAGTCCCATTCTGTGTTCCGAAAATGAAATAAACAAGGTTTCAGACTTCCTGAACGGTTCCGTCCTCCTGATATAAATCTTTAAGGCCCGTCTAACGTCGACTTTATGCCATCTTAACTCCGATGGATGGTTTCCATGCGTACAGAAATCCGGTAAAATTAGTTCCTGCTTCCTGTGAAACAAGGTGTTCACCTTTGGAATGAATGTCGGGTCTAAACGAAGCACCACTCTATCCGGGTAAAAGACGCATAAATCTGGTCTCACTGAGAGGGCTGATATCTCCGACACTCTGCGTGCAGAGGTGACCGCCACCAGGAAGGCTGTCTTCAATGAAAGGAGCCTAAGTGGAATTGATCTTAAAGGCTCAAAAGGTGGTTTTGTCAAGGCCTTAAGTACCAGCGAGAGGTCCCATGAGGGAAACCTCCGTACGGGTGGTGTATGCGAATTTGAGGCTCCACGTATAAAGTCTCTCACCCACGCGTGATGGGCCAGCGAACGAGACTCCGGAATCTGAATCATAGTCGAGAGTGCTGCTACCTGCCTCCTCAACGTGTTAGGGGCTAGACCCCGGTCCAGTCCAGCCTGCAGGAACTCCAGCACCGTAATCACCGATGCCTCCCTGGGGTTCTTGTCCTTCTTGCTATAGAATGTGCAAAAGGCAGCCCACGTGGCCTGATATATCCTGGAGGTTGAAGGGCGTCGAGCAGCTTGAATTGTGTCAATGACCTTCTCCGGCAGATGTTGATGCTTTAATCTGTGCCTTTCAAGTGCCAGACGGTTAGTTGTAGCCACTGGGGATCCGGGTGTTGTAGGTTCCCCTGGCTGAGGGAGATGATGTTGTCTGGCATCCTCCATGGTGGTGTTACTGACAGAGCCATCAGGTCGGCGAACCACGGTCGGCGAGGCCAGTGTGGAGCCACCATCAGAACCTCTGCCTTTTCTTGCAGGATTTTCTCTATCACTCTTGGTATCAGGTTTACTGGGGGAAAGGCATATAGCAGTCCCGTCGGCCAAGCTGACAGTAAGGCGTTGACCCCCTCTGTCCCTGGTTCCGGAAAACGTGAATAGAACCTTTGGGTCTGCGCATTCCGGTGAGTGGCGAACAGGTCTACAGATGGAGTCCCAAACCTGCGCGATATCTGTTGGAAAAGCGCTGGGTCCAGCCTCCACTCTGATGGATCTAGCGTAGTCCTGCTGAGCCAGTCGGCCTGGGTGTTGTCGGTCCCGGCAATGTGCTCCGCAGACAAGGATGCTAGGTGAAGTTCGGCCCAATCGAATAGATTTGCCGTCTCTTCCATGAGGCGACGCGACCTCGTGCCCCCTTGGTGGTTCAAGTGGGCCCTGGTCGCCACATTGTCTGTAAGCACTAGTACGTGTTTGTCTCTGACCACAGAGAGGAAAGTCTGAAGAGCTAGAAAAACCGCTCTGAGCTCGAGGAAGTTTATGTTTATAGGTGTTAAGTCCTCTACAGACCATGTGCCCTGCGCCATATGGGGGCCGATGTGAGCTCCCCACCCATAGAGGCTTGCGTCTGTCGTTAGAATCATCCTGTCCTGTATCTGAAAGGGCGAACCCTTCAGTACCGCTGGTGATGTCCACCATCTCAAGGACTCTCTGACGCTTCGCGGTATGCGGATTCGTTGGTGTGAGTGGCTCACCTTGGCTCTTTGTGCTGGTAGCAAAAGCCACTGTAGGTCTCGAATGTGGTGCCTGGCCCAGGGCACGATTCCTATAGCCGATACCAGTGTCCCCAACACCTTTGATAATAGGGACATTGGCGCCTGCCTGTGTTGACGGAGGCTGGCTACTAAACGTTGAATATTTAGTATTCTCTCCGGGGAGAGTGAGACCGAGCTTGACGAAGTGTCTATGATCGCTCCTAGGTGTAAGAGTCTGGTTCTGGGAGTCAATTGACTCTTCTCCATATTGATGGTGAAGCCATGCTTTTCTAATGTCTGCATGGTTTGGATTAGGTCCTGCCCCGCCTGCGTTGGCGACCTGGATAGGATAATGATATCGTCCAGGTACGCCATCAGTCTGATGGATTGAGAGCGCAGGTGGGCTGTCAAAGCATCCAGGAGCTTGGTAAAGGTCCGTGGAGCTGACGAAAGGCCGAATGGCATGGCCTTGTACTGGTAGTGTGTTTCTTCCGAACAGAAACGGAGGTACTTCCGGTGCGAAGGGTGTATAGGCACATGCAGGTATGCCTCTTTCAGGTCGATTGACGTTAACAGGTCTTGTGATCTGATTGAGGCCAAGATAGTTTGTAGAGAGTGCATGTGAAATCTCCGGTACTTTATAAAGATGTTTAGTTGTTTCAGGTTGAGGATTAACCTGCAACCCCCTGAGGACTTGGGTACAATGAAGATCCTTGAATAAAACCCTTTGCCCTCTTCCTGAGTCGGTACCGGTTCTATGGCCTGTATTTCCAACAAATGCATGATCTCCTTCCGTAGTTGTAGTTTCTTTTGTGGTTCCCGAATCCTCGGGCAGTGTATGAACCGGTTGGGGGGTTGTCCCACGAACTCCAGGCGAAGTCCTCCCGACACCGTAGCCAGAACCCATAGGTCTGAAGACGAAGTGTGCCATGAAGCGCTGAAGTGTTGGAGCTTCCCCCCGATTGGTAGGTGTTTGGCAGAGTCACTTAGAGCGGCGGAAACCTCTCTGGTTGTTCCCCCGAAAGGGCCGCCTTGAATTCTGATATCCCCTGGATCTGTCTTGGAACGAGCCCCTGTCGCTCCTGAAGGTCTGTGAGAACTGACCTTGCGAGTATGGTCTGTGGCTCTGTCCTGCCCCTGTGGGGTTATCCCAACGGGGGGTCTGGCGCCTCGTATATGGTGTCGACCTCCGGTCCTGGCGTCTGCCGGTTCTGGGTAGGACTTTCCTCTTGTCCTTGTCCTCAATGAGGACTTTGTCCAATATATCCCCAAACAGCATAGATCCCTGGAAAGGGGCTGACGCCAACCGCCACTTGGATTTCAAATCCGCAGGCCAGTGTCGAAGCCACAGTAGTCGGCGTGCTGCGATAGTGGTAGCCATACCCCTGCCAGAGAACTTGGCTGCATGTAGGGTGGCATCTGCGGAAAATTCCGCCGCAGCTCGTAGCTTGGCCAAGTCCTGACGTAGCCTGCCGTCCTCTGGCCCTAGTCGGGATTGCATCTCTTGTAGCCATCGGAGAGAGGCTCTATTGATGAAGGATGCCGCGGCTGCTGCTCTGAATCCCCAGCTCGACATCTGGTGTGCCTTTTTTATGAGTATTTCCGCCTTCCGGTCTTCCGGTTTCAGGCTTTCCCCTGTTTCTGAAGGCACCAGGGCACTGGATACCAATGTCACGACCGGCTGGTCAATGGGTGGAAATTCAAGGAGTTTTTCCACCTCGTCATCGAACGTGTAGAATTTGCGTTCTAGGTTCGATGGGCCCTGAGCTGCAGCTGGGTATTGCCAGGGGCGCTTGGCTCCCTGTAGGAAAATGTTAGATGCTGGAAAATGCTCTGACTCGGGTTGAGGCTCCTGAAGCAAGGCATCTGGTGTCGTGCCTGCCTCCTCTGTTGTCTTAGTTGCACCAGACAGGTTCATTACCTGTTTAGCCTTAAATAAGAGGGTTCTGAACAGTGTAGGCTTAAAC
Source organism: Erythrolamprus reginae (assembly GCF_031021105.1). NCBI lineage: Eukaryota > Metazoa > Chordata > Lepidosauria > Squamata > Dipsadidae > Erythrolamprus > Erythrolamprus reginae. The sequence goes on from NC_091963.1 coordinate 67,585,001, forward strand.
AGACCTGCTGGTTGCGGTTGTTCCGGGGTTGTTTCGTCCTCTGAGAGGTCATGCTCTCTATCGCTGTCCTCTCCAGTGAATTGTTCCTCTGAGAAGGACCCCAAACCCGAGGGGGGCGGTGCTGTCCAGACATGTCCTGTTGTTGCTTGTGGGGGCTGCTGGCCATATTGGTGAGCTCCAGTCGCTATGCCCTGGGAGTAAACAGTTGCAATCATATCTTGCAAGTCGGGCGGTATATCCTGCCATGCGCTTGCCTGTGTCCTCAGTCCCGCCGCTGTGGGCGTGAACGTGGCAGAGGGGCCCTGGGCACTCCTTCTAGGGTGGTCTGCTGACCCAGGCATGTGCCATGAAGAGCCTGGTGAGGGCATGACTCGAGGCAATGTGTTTGGCCCAGTGAAGGATTGCCTGTCTGGTGACCAGTCTCCTTCATGCCTAGCCCCAGGTAACCCAAAGGTAGATAGAGGGGTTAAGGGGGCAGGAGGCGAAACTTGTCTCTGGGCCAGTGGTGTAGTTGAGGGAGAGGCTTGTAGGGCCGCCTCTAGCTTCCTCTCTAGGGCCTTAATTCGCTTTTCCGCCTCTTTAAGGGATGAGGCTGAGGCAGGGGAATGTGAAGTCTTTGACTTCTCCTTGCTTTTCCCTTTCGGCTTGTCTTTTGGCAATGCGGGGGAGGTTGCCTTTTCAATTCCCGATTGCTCCTCCATGGCTACTCACTCTCTGTGATTTCCAGGAGTCTCCGGTATTTTTCCAAGCCTTATTGCCTCGTTAGTCAGCAAAAAACAATGGCTACTGTCCTGTAGCTCAATCACGCATGCGCACTGAGGCTCAGAGACCTCTTCGCGCTCACCAGCTGCCGGAAATACTTCCGTTTGGCGCCATTCGGGTTGTGCAAGCAGCAACCCAACATGGCGGCCCCCACGCCGTTCGCGGTTTTCTATTCCGGGGGGGGGGGGCCTGCAGCTGCTAGCCGCTCCCAGTCTAATGGCCATCCTTGCCTTGCTGGGTATTCCGCTCCCCCATCTGGGGGTCTCGGCCGGCTCCGCGGCTTCTGTGCCGGCGGCTGCGGCGGCGGTTTGCTTGGCGGCTTGCCCGGCGACCGCCGAACAGCTGAGAGGCGCGGCGCGGGTCTCTGCCCGTTTTCGCCGGTCCACGGATCTCGCCAGCGGAGTCCTTGTCTCTGCGCTTTCTATGGCTGTTGCGGCTTGTTCGGCGGCCGCCGAACAGCTGAGAGGCGCGGTTCCGCTCCCTGTTAGCGCCTTCGAGCCTTCCAGTGGGGGGGGCGGACCCCCCCACCTTCGGATCGCCGCCCTGGTCTGGCCACGGAGGTCAGGGACCTTAGGGCGGGTTGCTCCTCTCTGGGGTGTTCCCACGGAGGGAATACACAACCCCTAAGGAGTATCGTCGGGGGTGCTGCCCGCGGAGGGCTAGAACCCCTTCTTCCTGTTCTTCTCGATCTTCCTTTCCATCCTGAAAGACAAAGAACAGAGTTAAAAACAGTCAAAGAAAAAACAATTTATTAACATTTATTAAACATTTCTTTCAGCAAAACTCAGCATGTCTCTACACTTAGACTGAGTTTTTAAAACTGGGGCTCATGGGAGCAGTAAGGGGGCGGTAGCTATTATTATGCTAATTATAACTCAGTCTCTACCAATAAGATTGGTACATTACCCATGTTGGACTCTCCTTCCAGATGCAGTGGAGAATGGCAATGCGACAAAAATACTGAGCTGGAGGACAAAATCAATGCAACAAATGGCAAGATATTTGAAGAACAGGAAAGAAAAATCATTTATATTAGCACTGAGAGACTCTAGTGGAGAGGTTAGATATGGTAAAGAGTAGCTACAGAAGATAATGAGAAAATATTATGAGGATTTGTATAAAGAGGAGCAGGTAAATATAGGAGTCCTTAACGTTGGGAAAATAGTAAGTGAAGAAGATAAACAAATATTGAATGCAGAAATTACACAAGATGAAATTGCTACAGTAATTAAACGGTTAAAACAAGCCAAAGCACCGGGCCCGGATGGGTTTACAGGAGAATTTTATAAAACTTATATGAATGTATTGCTGCCGCATTTGGGGAAAACTGTTTAATAATACAGTGGTACCTTATCTTACGAACGCCTCTTCTAACGAACGTTTCAAGATACGAACCCGGTGTTTAAGATTTTTTTGCCTCGTCTTCCGAACTATTTTCACCTTATGAACCCAAGCAGCTGCTGCTGGGATGAAGGGGTTTCATTTTTTCCCCTTTTTTGAAGAAAGAAAAGGGAGAGGCGGCTTGGAGGGGGAAAGATTTTGCAGAGAACATGCTTGCAAAGGCACTGAAAGGGTGTCTTTTGAAGAAAGAAAAGGGAGGGGCGGCTTGGAGGAGGAAAGATTTTGCAGAGAACAGTGTGCTTGCAAAGGCACTGAAAGGGTGTCTTTTGAAGAAAGAAAAGGGAGGGGCGGCTTGGAGGAGGAAAGATTTTGCAGAGAACAGCTTGCTTGCAGAGGCACTGAAACAGTGTCTTTTGAAGAAAGAAAAGGGAGGGGCGCCTCCTTGCCTTTCTTCCTTCCCACTCACCCTTTAGCCTAGCCATGCTTCTTCCACCCGCCCCCTTTAGCTGCTCCTTCCTGCCCTCTGTTCGCCTCCCTTCTAAAGTTTGGGATTTTCCTGAAGGATTTGCACCCATTATTTGCTTTTACATTGATTCCTATGGGAAACATTGTTTCATCTTACGAACTTTTCACCTTACGAACCTCCTCCTGGAACCAATTAAGTTTGTATCATGAGGTACCACTGTATATTGTTAACTCATGATATCCCGCAGACATGGAAGCTTTCAGAGATTGTTACCATCCCGAAGATTGATTGAGATTTAAGAAAGCCTGGGTCCTACCGTCCTATTAGTTTAGCAAATCAAGATTGTAAAATATTTATGAAGATATTGGCAAATAGACTCAAAAATATTTTACCAAAAATAATTGAAGAGGATCCATATGGATTTGTGAAGGGTAGGAAGATAATTGAACCAATTAAAAATGTAATAAATGTGATGCACCATGCTACCGTTACTAAAAAGAAATGGGGAATTTTGAAATTAGACGTTTATAAAGCTTTGGATAAAATTAACCATAGCTATTTATACAAACTATGTAAGGAATTAAATATGGGGGACAGATTTTGTGGAATTATAAAAGAGATTTATAAAGGGAATGAAGAGTATATAAGGGTGAATGGACAAAGAATGCAGAGAATAAAAATACAAAATGGCACCAAGCAGGGATGTCCTTTACATCCAATGTTATTTGTAATAGCAATAGAGACATTAATAATAAGATAAAACAAGATAATACTGTGTTTCCCCGATAGTAAGACACCCCCGATTGTAAGACGTAAAGGGGAAACACGGGGGTATTGCCGGGGGGGGGGAGCCCGATGACGTCGGGAAGACCCAGGGAAGGTTTCTTCGGCCGCCCAGCAGCTGATCTGCTCGGCAGCGCGGCAGCAGCCCTGGCGGCAGTTCCCTCGGCAGCGCGGTGGCAGGGAGAGGCTTGCGGCCGCCGAGCAGGAGGGAGAGCTCGGCGGCAAGGCACAAAGGATTTCCCTCGGTGCACGCGTGGAGCCGCAGACGCGTGTCGGGGAAGCGTGTGTCTGGAGGAGAGGAGCCGCTTTGCGCAGTTGGGCAGCCCCACCTGCCTGCCGGAAAGGAGGCAGGCGAAGGAGGGCGTAGCTCCGGCCGCTCGCCTCGGAGCCGATCGGCCTCGCTGGCCGCTTGCAGCCAAGCCTCGGCAGGACTCGGTTGCTGGGACGAGCGCCTTTGCTGCAAGCCGCCACCCGCACGGCTCGCTTCGGACCAGCGCCGTCAAAGCGATTATTCTATAGCATAGAATACAGTAGTACCCATAGAGACGAGCATAATTCGTTCCATAAGGGAGCTTGTATCTCGAGGCAACTCGTATCTGGAACAAGTTGTTTTTCCCCTCCGAGATAACCAAAAGCAAGGATTCTTGCGCCACCTAGTGGATGCTCGGCTCGTATCCCGTATTTGAGCTCGGAACTAGAACAGAAATGTCTCTCCCCTCGTGGCTCGTATCTTGAAATACTCGCATGTAGAGCAGCTCGTATATAGAGGTACTACTGTATAAGGAAAACTAAGAATACAAGAGTTAGGGTAATGAAAAGGAAAATATTACATAAGTGGTATTACACACCCGTTCAACTCACATACTTTCAGCAGAATGTTAAGGGTATTTGTTGGCATGGGTGCCAAGATAAAGGAGTGTTTATGCATATGTTTTGGGAATGCCCAGTAGTGCGGAATTTTTGGCAAAAGGTGCAAGAGGATATTAATAGGATGTTAAATATAAGATGGATAATTACTAAGGAAATGGCAGTATTAGTCAAAAGTAAGAGCCGTTGAACTTACCTGAACGGTCTTCTCCATGTCCTGGAAGGAGAGTCCAGCATGGATTTAGCTCAAGTCTTATTGGTAGGGACTGAGTTTTAAATTAATATAATTAACATATTAATTAGGTACCGCCCCCTTGCTGCCCCAGTACCTCAGTTTTAAAAAAACGAATGCAAATAGTAAATAGAATTTATTAACCAACTAACAACTACAACAATAACTGAACTGTAACAACTGTCCATGGTACCAATCTGGGAGGGTTTGGACTCTCCTTCCAGGACATGGAGAAGACCGTTCAGGTAAGTTCAACGGCTCTTCTCCCATGTCTCTGGAAGGAGAGTCCAGCATGGGATATACCCAAGTTCCGGTCTTAAAGGGTGGGTGATTGCCGGACCATGGGCTTTGTCTGTTCACACACTCTTTGCAGTACTCTCCTCCCAAACGATGCCTCCGCCGAGGCAAACACATCCAATTTGTAATGACATATAAACGTCGTGGGTGTGGCCCACGTCGCGGCTCTACAGATGTCCTCGATGGAGGCCTGTGTGTTCCAAGCCGCCGACGTGGCAGCGCTCCGTGTTGAATGAGCCGTGATACCTCCCGGGAGAACAGTTGAGGAGGTCTTGTAAGTCTCTACTATGCATGACTTCAACCAGTGGCTAATTGATTGTGACAACACCTTAAGGCCTAATCGTTGTTGGCTAAAAGACACAAATAGGGCCTCAGTCTTACGGAATGAACTCGAGCGCCTGATATAAATCTTTAGGGCCCTTCTGACATCGAGCTTGTGCCACTTTAGTTCCAAAGGATGAGTTCCATGAACACAAAAATCCGGAAGCACCAGCTCCTGGGCCCGGTGGAAATGAGTATTAACTTTAGGAACAAATGTTGGATCCAAACGAAGAACTACCCTATCAGAGTAAAACACACATAAATCAGGCCTAACTGACAGGGCAGACAGCTCCGATACCCTGCGAGCTGACGTAACGGCCACCAAAAAGGCCGTTTTAATAGACAAATGCCGTAGAGAAATAGTTCTTAGTGGCTCAAATGGGGGTCCGGTGAGGGCGTTAAGCACCAAGGACAAGTCCCAAGTAGGAAACCGTCGAATCGGAGGAGCGTGTTGGTTAGAGGCCCCTTTTAAAAAATCCTTAATCAGCGGATGATGAGTCAGCAAACTCCCGTCCTGAGTCCGTATGACAGTCGCTAAGGCAGCCACCTGCCGCCTTAAAGTATTAGGGGCCAAGCCTTTGTCCAGTCCACATTGTAAGAATTCCAATACAGGAATTAATTGAGCATCCTGAGACTGTAGATGACGTCCTTGACAAAACAATGTGAAGGCAGCCCAAGTTGCCTGGTAGATCCGGATTGTCGAAGGTCGCCTAGCCGACTGGATCGTGCTGATAACCTTATCAGGAATATTCCAGGCTCTCAATCTGTCCCCTTCAATAGCCAGGCGGTCAGCTGAAACCATTGCGGGTCCGGATGAAAAACCGCTCCCTGGTGAAGGACAATCAAATGGTCTGGTATCCTCCAAGGCCGGGCGATCGATAGTCCCACTAAGTCCGCAAACCAGGGGCGTCGAGGCCAGTGTGGTGCTATTAGAATTACCTCTGCCCCCTCCGCCAGAATCTTTTCGATTACTCGCGGGATCAGAGGAATCGGGGGAAAGGCGTACAAGAGACCCTTGGGCCATGGATGGTATAAGGCGTTGGTCCCTTCTGCTTCCGGTGTGTGGAACCTGGAATAAAACCTGGGTAACTGGGCATTGACTGGAGTCGCGAACAAGTCCACCGTGGGTTCCTCGAACCTGCTCACCACTTCCTGGAACACCTGCCGACTTAGACTCCACTCTGCTGGGTCTAGGGCCTTCCGGCTGAGCCAGTCCGCTGTTGTATTGAAATCCCCTGCTATGTGCTCCGCTTGGAGCAATGCCAGGTGTGATTCCGCCCAGTCGAAGAGTAGTACCGTCTCTTGCATCAGCCTGCAGGACTTGGTCCCACCTTGATGATTGAGGTGCGCTTTTGTTGCAACATTGTCGGTGCGCACCAGTACATGCTTCCTTTCCAGGATTGTCGCGAAAGCCATCAAGGCCCGGCGCACAGCCTTCAACTCCAGGAAATTGATATTTACTGGCGTCAGGTCGTGAAGGGACCAAGATCCCTGGGTGACGTGGGGTCCCACATGAGCCCCCCACCCCATGAGGCTGGCGTCTGTAGTCAGAATGATATACTTCTGATGGCCAAAGGGAGATCCTTGTTGCAGCCTCGGGGAACTCCACCACTTCAGAGACCGACGTAGAGGTTGTCCTATGGTGACCAATCGGTTGGTGTGACTTAGGCGTAGCCTTTGAAATGGAAGTAAAGTCCATTGGAGAGTCCGAAAATGGTATCGTGCCCAAGGGACAATGTCCACGCACGACACTAGGGTGCCCAAAACTTGGGACAGGAAGCACAATGGAACCTTCCTTTGGGCTTGGAGTTCGGATACCAGGTTCCGCACCTTGAGTTGTCTCTCTGGAGACAAGTAAACTTCCCCGGCTATGGTGTCTATGAGAGCTCCTAGGTGGACCAGGCTGGTTGTTGGTGTAAAGTGGCTCTTTGCCATGTTTATAGTGAACCCATGGTCCTGTAACAATGTCATCGTGTCCTGTAGATCCCTGCGTGCGGTGATAACATCCCTGGACAACAGCAAAATGTCATCTAGGTAGGCTAGAAGACGAATCGATTTGGCACGTAGGGTGGCACACAGTACCTCCAGGACCTTGGTGAAGGTACGAGGGGCTGAGGACAGGCCAAACGGCATCGCCCTGTATTGATAGTGGACGCCCAGCAGGGAAAAGCGAAGGAACCTTCTGTGGTCGGGGTGTATAGGCACATGTAAGTAAGCCTCCTTTAAATCGATCGACGTCAGGAGGTCCCCCGGGCGTATTGATGCCAAGATGGCTCGTAACGATGTCATTTTGAATCGCCGATAAAGAACGTACCTGTTTAGGCGTTTCAAGTTCAAAATGAGGCGACAACCCCCCGATGGCTTGGGTACGATAAACACCCTGGAGTAAAACCCCAGGACTTCCAGTTGTGGTGGAACCAACTCGATGGCCTGAATTTCCAGAAGATGGGAAATTTCCTGTTGCAAGAGAACCTTTTTGGCCGGATCCCTGGGGACAGGGCAGGTCACGTAGTGGTTGGAAGGGATTTGCAGGAACTCTATACGTAGTCCCCTGGACACCGTGGATTCCACCCAGGCATTGGAAGACGTACTCCCCCAAGAGGCGCTGAACCACTGGAGTTGGCCCCCCAAGGGAATATTCACCTCGCAGTCACTTTGAACGCTTGAAGGCCCGTTGGTTGGACCCACGAAACGGGTGTCTTGACTGCTGAAATCCTCTGCCTCTGTCCTGGAAATAAGATCTGTCCCCTCAAAAAGGATAAGGTTGGTTGTATTGGCCCTGAGAAAAGGGTCTATTAAATTGACTGGTGGTGGAGGCCGGGTCCCATCGAAAGGGCTGCTGGCGTCGGTATGGTGCGGCCGTACGATCCTGTCTACGGTACGATCTAGGCAAGATTTTCCTCTTATCTTTGTCCTCCACGAGGACCGAATCCAAAAACCTCGCCAAACAATTTTGTACCCTGAAAGGGAGCAGATGGCAATCTCCACTTTGATTTGGCATCTGCCTGCCAATGCCGGAGCCAAAGAAGACGTCGGGAAGATATGGTAGACGCCATTCCCCTGGCCGAAAACTTTGCTGCATGCAAAGTGGCATCTGCGGAAAATTCAGCCGCTGCCAAGAGTTTATTGAGGTCTTGCCTCAAGCGTGCGTCCTCCGATCCCAGCCGAGCCTGAACCTCCTGGATCCACATGATGGAAGCACGATTAAAGAAAGAGGCCGTAGATGCGGCCCGAAGGGCCCATGCCGCCATCTGATGACTCTTCTTCAAAAGGGTTTCGGCTCTCCGTTCATCCGGCTTAAGACTATCTGCCGTCTCCGACGGTACGACTGCATTTGACACCAGAGTGGCCACCGGCTTGTCCAAGGGTGGAAACTGAAGCAGGCTCTCGATGTCATCATCGAAGGTATAAAAACGACGTTCAAGGTTGGAAGGACCTTGCGCCGCCGCCGGATGTTGCCACGGGCGTTTAATGTTCTCCAGGAATATTTCCGATGCCGGAATATTATCTGATTCCTTGGGCGGCTCTTTACAAAGCGAAGCAGAAGTTCTCATACCGTCTCCGGTATCAGTAGGTGCTGCAGAACCAGGGACATCCAAGGCCTGTTTAGCCTTGTGCAAGAGGACCCGAAACAATGTAGGCTTAAAAAGTCCAGCTGGGGCCGGCTGTTCAGGGAAGGTGTATTCGTCATCGGATAATTCATTGCCCTGATCACTTTCTCCTTCCAAAAGCCCCGTATCACCCGCCATAGATCCCAGCCCAGAAGGGGGCGGTGGCACTGTCCAAAGGCCTCTGGACTGTCCTATGCGGGGAGGCACCGATGGCTCACGTTGGGCTGCAGCTGCCATTCCCTGCGTATAGGCATTTGCGATTAAATCCTGCAGGGAAGCGGGAAAGGCTTGCCAAGCCTCAGGTTGGGTTCTTAGCCCTGCCGCTGTCGGTGTGAATGTTGCTGAAGGGACACTAGGTGATGTAGTCTGGTGTCCATACACCGACTGAGGGAGGGAGGCAGGTCTGTCAGGCCTGTAGACAGGTGAAGGCAATGGTTGTGTTGGACCTGAAGCTGCAGGGCGGTCAGGAGACCAATCCCTCTCCGTTGCAGAACCCCGGGAACCCATAGCCAGTCCAGGTGACAAGGGACCCGCAGATGGAAGTGGCGGTATGTGCAAAACTCCTGGTGTTGGGGGTGCTAGGGCAGCTTCCAAACGTTGTTCTAACGCTTTTATCTTTCTTTCAGCCTCTTTCAAGGAAGAAGAAGAGTGGGAAGCCTTAGCCTTGGAGGAGGCCTTCTCTTTGCCCTTGGAGGCCCCGGAGATGGGCTGGGCCTGTTCCTCCCCTTGGGGTAACTGTTGATCCGCCATCCGTTTATACTAATAAGGGGCAGCTACTTACAATATTTTTTCAAATCACTAGCACTGAACGCTAAGCATAAAAGCAATGGCTCTGTCTCCTTCCCTGCACACTCAGACAAGCAGGGAACACGTCATCACCCCGGCCTCAGCAATAACCTTGGTCACGTGAGTGACTGCACCAATCGGGGGCTGTCGTCAGGCAGACTAGAGCTCCTGGCGCTCTGCCAATGCGCGCCAAAAACATGACAGGAAAGTTTCCCGCGAGCCCTTCGCCTCGGAAAAAATGGCGGGCGCGCCCATTTACACTCTGGGAAGGCAGGGCTTCCCTCAACCAGGCGATTTAACCGGCGATGGAAACAGCCGGAACGCAGCAAATATCTCTGCCGAAAGAGCCGTTTGCCGTTCCCTACGGCTGCTCGCGGCTCCGCCTATCTCACGATTTGCAATCAGCTGAGAGGCGCTCCGTGGGCGGTTCTCAGATGCCGCGCCTAAAGGGCTCTCGTTCTCCTGGATATGCAGCCCCCGTTGTGGGTAGGGGACGGACCCCCCCGCACTCAGGGTGAATGGGCTAGATATGGCCTCGGAGGTCAGGGAACTGAAGCCCAATATCTCCTCTTCAGGGCAGTACTCGCGGGGAGAAGAGGCCCCATAAGGAGAGCGATGGGGGTGGTGCCCGCGGAGGGCAGAGACCCCAGCCGAAATTCACCTGTGAAAATATAAACAACATCATTAAACAACAATAAACACAAGTTTAATAAAAAAACAACACATTATATACATAAACTCCTAGCAAGGAATAAACTCAGAGTCCCTTTCCTTGACTGAGTTTTTTTAAAACTGAGGTACTGGGGCAGCAAGGGGGCGGTACCTAATTAATATGTTAATTATATTAATTTAAAACTCAGTCCCTACCAATAAGACTTGAGCTAAACCCATGCTGGACTCTCCTTCCAGAGACATGGGAGAATGAGATGGGAGAATTTAGAGAAATAAAACAAGCAGTGATAGAAAGCTCTCAGGTGGTAATAGTCTTGGGTTGGAAGGATGCGACAAAATGGACAATGCAAAATTGGTACCGGTACATGGTGGACCACATTCAATTTGAGATTATGGAAAAAGGGATAAATTTGGTTAATGAAACTGACTTGCGACAACTGATGGGAAGATGGGGCAATATAAGACGATACATGGCAAGTAGAATCCGAGACTAAGCTACAAGAAACAAATTGGAATCACTTTATAATATGTAAATAGATATTTTGCTCTTGGGTTAAAATGGTTTATACAAGAAACACCCCCAATTGGTGGTGGGGTATGAATGTTTGTCTGGTGGTGGGCACAATTCCCAAAACACTTGAGACATGGTTTAAGGATTCTAATGAATGGATACAATGTATAGGAAGGATAGAATAGAGAGAAGGGGAGGTGGAGTAGCCATTTATGTTAAAGAAAGTCTAAAAACAACACTAATTCAAAATACATGTAAAGATCTGGAGACTCTCTGGATTTGCATGCAAAATAAAGAAGGTTCTGTCATTAAAATTGGGGTGATCTATATAGGCCTCCAGGGCAATCTGAGGAATATGACAACAAGATGGTGGATGAAATTACCCAAATGGCAGTGAAGGGAGATATTGTGTTTATGGGTGATTTCAACATGCCTGATGTTGACTGGAATATCCCCAGTGCCCTTACATGCAAAAGTAAGAATATAGTAGAGGCCTTATAGGAGCAGTTCTGGCACAGCTGGTTAAGACACCAACTAGAGGGGAGAATATTCTAGATTTAGTTTTTACGTATGGGAATTGGGTTTCAGAGGTCAAGGTGGGAGAAAATTTAGGTTGCAGTGACCATCTATGTTTGTGGTTTGATGTAAAAACTGATTGTGAGCAATCCTATACTGCAACCAAAGTATTGGATTTCAGGAAAACAAATTTTAATGCAATGGAGGAATATTTAAATAATGAATTAAAGGGGGGGGGGATAAAATGGCAGGAGCGTGCACCCAGTGGACTGTATTAAAAAAGGCCATCTTAAAAGCACTGGACTGTATGTAAGACAAATAACTAAAGGTAAAAGGAAGAAGAAACCACTATGGTTTAGCAATGATGTAAGGGCTATAGCCAATGAAAAAAAGGCTGCCTATAGGAGGTATAAAGTGTCTGGAAGTATAGTTGATAGAGAGGTGTATAAAATGAGACAGAAGGAAGCGAAACAGATAATATATGCTTCTAAAGCCTCAAAAGAGGAAGAAATTGCCAAATCTGTAAAGAAGGGGGATAAAACCTTCTTCAGATATATTAGTGATAGGAAGAAGAAAAACTGCGGCATTACGAAGCTTAGTACCGGGAATAATACATGCATTAATGGGAATAAGGAGATCATTGACCATTTCAATAGCTACTTCTGTTCAGTTTTCTCAAAAGACATCTTACAAAATAATACTATAGAGGGATATAGCATTGCTTCAAGCTGTACGGATTCAGCTGCAGTGATCTTAGAAGCCGGTGTCTTAGAAGAACTTGAAGGATTAAAGATAAATAAGGCAATGGGTCCAGATGGCATCCACCCCAGAGTTCTTAAAGAACTCAGATTTGTCATTGCTACCCCCCTGACTGATTTGTTTAACCAATCCCTGTTAACAGGAGATGTTCCTGAGGATTGGAGAATGGCCAGTGTTATGCCTATCCACAAGAAGGGCAGTAGAGAAGAAGCTGGTAACTACATGCCAGTTAGCTTGACATCAGTTGTAGTTAAAATGATGGAGACTCTACTCAAAAACAGGAAAAATCAGCACCTAAAAAACAATAATTTATTGGACCCAAATCAGCATGGCTTTACTGAAGGCAAATCATGTCAGACTAATCTCATTGATTACTTTGACTATGTCACAAAGGTGTTGGATCAAGGTGGTGCCGTGGATATTGCCTATCTGGACTTCAGCAAAGCCTTTGATACAGTTCCACATAAAGAGCTGATAGATAAATTAGCGAAGATTGGACTTAATCCCTGGATAGTTCAATGGATTTTCAGCTGGCTGAAGCGTAGACATCAGAGAGTTATTGTTAATGGCGAGTATTCTGAGCAGAGACAGGTTACAAGCGGTGGGCCACAAGGGTCTGTTCTGGGTCCTATTATTTTTAATATGTTTGTGAGTGACATAGGGGAAGGTTTGGTAGGGAAGGTTTGCCTATGACTCTAAAGTGTGCAATAGAGTTGATATTCCTGGAGGGGTCTGTAATATGGTAAATGATTTAGCTTTACTAGATAAATGGTCAAAGCAATGGAAACTGCAGTTTAATGTTTCCAAATGTAAAATAATGCACTTGGGGAAAAGGAATCCTCAATCTGAGTATTGTATTGGCAGTTCTGTGTTAGCAAAAACTTCAGAAGAGAAGGATTTAGGGGTAGTGATTTCTGTCAGTCTCAAAATGGATGAGCAGTGTGGTCGGGTGGTAGGAAAAGTAAATAGGATGCTTGGCTGCATAGCTAGAGGTATAACAAGCAGGAAGAGGGAGATTGTGATCCCGCTATATAGAGTGCTGGTGAGACCACATTTGGAATACTGTGTTCAGTTCTGGAGACCTCACCTACAAAAAGATATTGACAAAATTGAACGGGTCCAAAGCCGACCTACAAGAATGGTGGAAGGTCTTAAGCATAAAACCTATCAGGAAAGACTTAATGAACTCAATCTGTATAGTCTGGAGGACAGAAGGAAAAGGGGGGACATGATCAAAACATTTAAATATGTTAAAGGGTCAAATAGGGTTCAGGAGGGAAGTGTTTTTAATAGGAAAGTGAACACAAGAACAAGGGGACACTACTGAAAGAGTAGTAGATCCTTGGAACAAACATCCAGCAGACGTGGTAGATAAATCCACAGTAACTGAATTTAAACATGCCTGGGATAAACATATATCCATCCTGGGATAAAATACAGAAAATAGTATAAGGGCAGACTAGATGGACCATGAGATCTTTTTCTGCTGTCAGACTTCTATGTTTCTGTGAGTCTTATATTTTAATTAAAACCAATATTTTTTAAAAAAAAAAATGATTTTGGGATACAGATTTCCAAACAAATTTAATTAAGCAAGATCACGCATCCAAATATTTACCATAGTCTCCCAAAAGATTTCATTCTAGCATCCTACCATGTTTCCTCAAAAATAAGACCCTGTCTTATATTTTTTGAACCCTGAAATAAATACTTGACCTTATTGCCATGCACTCAAAAGACGGTTGGGCTTATTATCAGGGGATGTCTTATTTTGGGGAAAACAAGGTATTTATCATCCAGTATAATTCTGAAATAAGGCCTTTATTTTAGAGAAGTTAGGTGCATTATCCTCAGCAATCCTATTTACATTTTAAGGTACTACATATTTTGGTTATGTTCAGTTCAAAAGAAACTTTGCCACGTTCTACTAGTTTACAGCTACCATATTTAAATTCTTCAGAAATTCTTTCCATGAGCTACCTAGTACTGGTATTTATTGATCTATAGAAAATATCTCTCTTACACACAAAAAATATATAAATTCAGATGACTAGAAATATAAAATCAGTTTTATATAAACATTTTCCAAAGCATCACTTAAATTAACAAATTTGCATGTGCTAACATTCATTGATCTAAAGTTTTAAGGTAATTTCTTACCTGAATATGTGCCTTCTGCGACTAACTGGGAACTGGCATCTGTACTTGGGAAGTGCTTTAGATCAGCATTCCTATGTTTCTCCTGGGTAGTGTAGGAAAAGAAATATCACATTTAGCCACATTAATGAGCTGAAATGCATGTGGTGATAATTGCATAAAATAAAAATCATCCTTTATTGACATATTTGGCAATCTCTCTCTCCATGCACACACACACATACACACACACACACATTATACACACACTGCTGAAATAAATAAAGGGACTACTCAAATAACACATCCTAGACCTGAATGAAATATTCTCATTGAATACTTTGTTCTGTACAAAGTTGAATTGCACAACAGCACCTGAAATTGATTGTCAATCAATGTTGCTTCCTAAGTGGACAGTTTGATTTCACAGGTTTGATTTACTTGAAGGTATATTTTGTTGTTTAAGTGTTCCTACATACCTACATACATACAGTGTGGGGGGGAGATATTTAGTCAGACACCAACTGTGCATGTTTTCCCACTTAAAAAGATGAGAGGCCTGTAATTGACATCATAGGTAGACCTCAACTATGAGAGACAACATGAGAAAACACATCCAGAAAATCACATTGTCTGGTTTTTAATGAATTTATTTGCAAATTATGTTGGAAAATAAGTATTTGGTCAATAACAAAAGTTCATCTCAATACTTTGTTATATATCCTTTGTTGGCAATGACAGGGGTTAAACATTTTCTGCAAGTCCTCACAAGGTTGGCACACACTGTTGCTGATATGTTGGCCCATTCCTCCACGCAGATCTCCCCAAGAGCAGTGATGTTTATTTATTTATTTATTTATTTATTTATTAGATTTGTATGCCGCCCCTCTCCGTAGACTCGGGTGTTTTGGGGCTGTCGCTGGGCAACACGGACTTGCAACTCCCTCCAAAGGTTTTCTATAGGATTGAGATCTGGAGACTGGCTAGGCCACTCCAGGATCTTGAAATGCTTCTTACAAAGCGACTTTGTTGCCCTGGCAGTGTGCTTGGAATCATTGTCATACTAAAAGACCTAGCCAAGTTTCATCTTCAGTGCTCTTGCTAATGGAAGGTTTGCACTCAAAATCACATGATACATGGCCCCATTTATTTTTTCTTGTACGTGGATCAGTCATCATGGTCCCTTTGCAAAGAAACAGCCCAAAAGCATGATATTGCAAACCCCATGCTTCACAGTAGGTATGGTGTTCTTTGGATGCAACTCAGCATTCTTTCTCCTCCAAACACGACGAGTTGTGTTTCTACCAAACAGTTCTACTTTGGTTTCATCTGACCATATGATATTCTCCCAATACTCTTCTGGATCATCCAAATGCTCTCTAGCAAACTTCAGACGGGCCAGGACATGTACTGGCTTAAGCAGGGGGACATGTCTGGTACTGCAGGATCTGAGTCCCTGGCAGCATAGTGTTTTACTGATGGTAGCCTTTATTACGTTGGTCCCAGCTCTCTGCAGGTCATTTTCTAGATTCCCCTGTGTGGTTCGAGGGAGATCAGTGGTCTTGTATGTCTTCCATTTTCTAATTATTGGTCCCACGGTTGATTTCTCCACACCAAGCTGCTTGCCTATTGCAGCTTCAGGCTTTCCAGCCTGGTGCAGGGCTACAATTTTTTTTCTGGTGTCCTTCGACAGCTCTTTGGTCTTCACCATAGTGGAGCTTGGAGTGTGACAGTTTGAGGTTGTGGACAGGTGTCTTTTATACTTATAACAAGTTCAAACAGGTGCCATTACTACAGGTAATGAGTGGAGGACAGAGGAGCCTCTTAAAGAAGTTACAGGTCTGTGAGACCCAGAAATCTTGCTTGTTTATAGGTGACCTTGTTTATAGGTGACTTATTTTCTATCATAACTTGCAAATAAATTAATTAAAAATCAGACAATGTGATTTTCTGGATGTGTTTTCTCATGCTGTCTCTCATAGTTAAGGTTCACTTGTGATGTCAATTTCAGGCCTCTCTCATCGTTTTAAGTGGGAGAACTATACACACACACACACACACACACACACACATATACAATTGGTGTCTGATTAAATACTTCCCAACCCCGTGTGTGTTTGTGTCTGTGTGTCTGTGTATAGATAATATATTTAAATGTTTACATTATATATATATAACGTAAACATATAAAAATAATATATATACACAAACACATAGACACAAACACACACGGGGGTAAGTATTTAGTCAGACATAAATTGTATATATATATGTGTGTGTGTGTGTGTATATATCCCAGTAAGGGTGTGGCCACCTGACATGGGCAAGTAAGCCCAAAATAGAGCTATAGTACTCCCCCTTCCTTTTCATTATCAGCAAAAATATGTTACACACACAGGCAGGGTGTCCAGGGAGAAAGCATTTTAAAATTCCCTGGTATTTCCCTGAAAGGCGCAGTAGATGACGTCATACCAAACAGTTACGCCGTGGAGAAATATTGGCAGCAGAGGAAGCAAGTTGTTGCCACAGTTATGCTCATTTTCTTTTGAGTCTGCTAGGCAGCATAATCCTTTTTTTACACAATTTTTCCTTGACTTTTAAATTCTTGTTTTTTCCTCCTGATTTATTCCATTTTTTTCACAAATTCCCCGATAATTCCCGAACCACCGATTTCCCTGATAATTCTCTGATTTCCCTGTTTTCCAGGTTTGCTGGACACCCTGATATATATATATATATATATCTTCATATTCCTCGGAGAGGGGATAGATAGATAGATAGATAGATAGATAGATAGATAGATAGATAGATAGATAGATAGATAGATAGATAGATAGACAGACAGACAGACAGACAGACAGACAGACAGACAGACAGACAGACACACACACACACACACGGTGCCATATAAAGGGTGTATGGAAACATTGGCACTGCAGGCTAATTAAAATGCTTTATTAATCTTTTTTTCAGAGAAAATGCTATTGTTCTTTTCTTAAAATAGATTTTATCATCATACTAATTTTATCTCTGGAGGCTTTTTCTTGGGCTGTTTTCCTTTTTCAGCACTCCACAAATTGGTCCAGTCAAAGCGACCCCGTATACATTGAAGTTCTCTTTCACGTTCCTGAATAAATCAAGGAAAAAATAAATGTAGTGTGAACATTTTTGCAGTAGATATCCAGTAACTGATCAATACACACGAGCTCACATATAATTAAGTACATACTTGTTTGAGCTGCTGAGCTAGATTGGAAGCTGAAGATGCTTCAGTCTGCCGAAAGAGTCTTTCTTGGATTGTTTTTGTGTTTGGAGTGATAACTGGAGTTCTGTACCCTCCTGTAATAGCAGAATTTTGTGCAGTATACTCCTGGCAACGCTCCCCAAAATGTTCCAGAAAAGGCTTAATGGTTGAACCTCAAATAATAACAACAACAAGAAAAAGAAATTGTTAGCAAGGTAAGATTCTTCTCACCAAGAAAAGAGATCATAAAGGAGTATATAGACTATAAAAACTTAATTAAGATCATTAAATCCATTAAAATTCTAAGTACCTAATGCATAACTTGCAAGCTAATTCTGTGTCAATGTGTATGTTTTTATACATAAAAACACTGAAAATTAGGACCAATCTGTACAAATCCTTAATTAAACTCCATGGTTTTCTGAATAGATCATGAGCAAAAATATCTGAGTACAGTAGTACCTCTACTTACGAATTTAATTTGTTTCGTGACCAGGTTCTTAAGTAGAAAAGTTTATAAGAAGCAATTTTTCCCATAGGAATGAATGTAAAAGCAATTAATGCATGCGATTGGGGAAACCACAGGGAAGGTGGAGGCCGTTTCCTCCTAGACGATTCCTAGAGATGCCCCATCGAGGCTTCTCCAAGCCTTTTCCGGCCCTGTTTCCTCCCAGGAGATTCCTAGAGAGGCCCCATGGAGGCTTCTCCCTGTCTTTTCCGGCCATGTTTCCTCCCAGGAGATTCCTAGAGAGCCCCACAGAAGCTTCTTCCCGCCTTTTCTGGCCCTGTTTCCTCCCAGGAGATTCTTAGAGAGGCCCCACGGAGGCTTCTCCCTGCCTTTTCCAGTTACAATTTCAGAGGCTCAGGTTTGTAAGTGGAAAATGGTTCTTGAGAAGAGGCAGAAAAATCTTGAACATCCGGTTCTTACCTAGAAAAGTTCGTAAGTAGAGGCATTTGTAGGTAGAGGTACCACTGTACAAATGTTTTCCAGCTATTCCATATGTAGTTCAAGAGAACTAGTTTCATCCATTACTAAATGCCTTGGCTATCAAAAATTACTGTAAAACCATTTTAAAACTTTAAATGGAGTCCTCCGGTTACAGTGATTGGGGCTGGAACATCTCACTAAGGGAGGTGGTCATTAAGGGAGTTGTGCCTGGTTTTTAAATGTTTCTTGCATGGCCATTAAGTAAATCATGGAGCCATTTAGCGAATCCCAATTTACTTTGTCGGAAACCCCAAAAATATATACTTCTTAAACAGAAGCCCGATTACATTTATAAAAACACCAGTATTATTAATGACAATTAGCAGCATCACATTGCAGTCATGTAACATATGGCCCCAGAATACACAAAACTGAATTTAAAAAAATTACTAGCTTGCTTGGGTAATGAGTTATATTAATATGTCTGGAAAAGAAATGTTTGTATCTTGACTATCTTGCTTGTAACTTCACTTCGTAGCTTCCTGTCTTCCACTCTAGCATACATTCTGTGGATATATTATTATTAGATTTTATCTTGCCTTTATAACTTCATAAATAACTCAAGTTGTTAAATGTACATAATACTCCTTCACCCTCCTTTTTCCCACTAAACATCTCCAAAAGATAGGGCTGAGAGTGACTGACCCAAAATTGCCCAGCTGCCTTTCATTCTTAAACTGAGACTAGAATTCACAGTCTACAGATTTCTAAGCTGGCACCATAAACGCTACAGCAAATTGGTTTGGGGCCAGTACAAATATTTTAAAATTATATTAAACATATAGTATGTATTTGTTACAAAATGTAGTTTGTATAATTTGTAGAATTAAGTATATTTAATGTTGAAATTACAAATAATGGCCTAGGGATATTATTTTGCATTGCCTTTTAGGGGAATATGCTAAAGCCTGAGGACCTGGATTGTGGGGGCAATATGCTTGCCTGTTAAAAAGTGCTTTTGCTAACATGTTGTAAGCCGCCCTGAGTCTAAGGAGAAGGGCGGCATAAAAATTGAATAAATAAATAAAGCCATTTTTGTACATTGGATTGCAGGGTTTCACTTGTATGTCTTAATTAACACAATCAAACTTAACTTTAAGTTACTCCCTGAAAAGAAATTTCCCTTCTTAGCATGTGATTGGTTTTATGTTGAAAGTGGGATTGCTCAGTATCCATTTTAAAAATTCTATATCCATGTTAAGAATTCTATAAACAACAGGATAAATACTGATGAATTACATGGAAGGCTAGAAACAACAGATGTAACACTCAGAGTAATAACTACATTAGATGCTTTACAAAAACATATCTTACATACAAGTACCTAGTTATAAAAACCCTAGCTATAAAAAACTCTTCTTAAAATATTGAAGTTTTTTTTTTTACCTGATGTGTTGGGCTTATCTTTGTAGTCAACTTGTACATGTGTTTCTTGTATGTGCTCTTCTTTGGCAGGAATTTGAGATTTTGGTGTTGGGTTAAGATTGCTCTTTTCTTTTAAATTTGGTGCCTCAGTTACTTTAGAATGGCTGCTAATAATTCCTGAGACATGTGTTACAGAACTATTAGTTCCTTCCTAGATAGTTTGAATGGAGAAATATATTAATTTAAAATGACTACTAAAATTATTTTAAACATTTTATTGTTTATAAAATAGTTTCCAGATGCAATGAATTCTTTTGTGAAAGCACTAATCCAAAGTTTTAAACTATTCTATTAGTAGTTTACTATTTCCCTCTGACTTTTCTTTTCCACATATAATTTTTTTCCACGTATAATTTGAAAAGGTATATGTGAAAGTATTATCAATTTTGGTATCATTTATTAAAAGATTCTCTTAAATTCAGATTTTATACAAAACGTATTTCCTATTAAGCAGGGTTTGAATTACAATCCAATATTGTTTACCTTAATTTTAACAGTCTATATAGGAAATATACAACATTAAAATATAGTAACTTACCACTGTCCCAGAGATTACTGACTTATCCACAGCCGTTTGTAAACAGGATGTAGCATCTTGCTTCACACTACCACTATTGATTCTAGCAGATGCTCCACTTGTAGTGGACAATTTGGAAAAACAAGTAGTACCAGGCTGTTCTTGTGTATTGTTTTGCTTTGCAGATGGATGGCTTACATCATTTTCCCAGGAGCCAATTGTAGCAGCAAGATTAGCTAGATGGCCTCTTCTTCCTATTGGTGTATCAGTTATTGCATTAAGTTGTTTGGGTGGAGAGATGACACATTTCTTTGATAGGGTAGGTGTTATGGAAATGCTTTTGGGCAAATCTGAAAATTGAAACAATAAGTAAAAATTTTAAAATATTAAAAATGTCAAACTTTCTCAAATAGGAGTATATACATTTAGATGTAAAGAAAAAGTACACATTTATTTCTACTGCATTCACTGGTGGACAGCAGCTGGTGCGCCCAGGTGCGCGGCTCCAGTGTGAAAATGCTGGATGTACATGCAGCTGCACCCCCCCAATGTATCCCCACGCAAGATTTGGCATCTGTGAATGTGCAAGCCAAATCTCATACGAGGATGCATGCAAGAGCGAGATTTCAGCAATTTTCACCAATATTTTTGCTTCCGCGCATGCGCAGTCCTTATATTAAGACTATGTTTTCAACACTTGTAAACGCTTTGTAAGTGGCGCTCAGGATGACAAATCCTTACAGGATAGTGCGGAGGATTTTAATAAGTTTTTCACAGATAAAATCGCCCAGATCAGGACAGACCTTGACTCCAATTGGAATTTGAACATCTAAGGAGAAGGGCGGCATAAAAATTGAATAAATAAAAATAAAAAATACAGTGTCGGCTGACAATAAGTCAGTCAAAGTGACAGGGGCCCATCTTAGTTCTGTTGTGTGGAGAGTTTGACCTGGCAATACCTGATGAAGTGGACACGGCCATGGGAGCTGTGTGTCTGTTGGACCCGTGTCCCTCCTGGCTGGTTTCGGCGAGCAGGGAGGTGACACGGAACTGGGTCCAGGAAACTGTCAACGCTTCCTTGAGGGAGGGGTCCTTTCCAGCTCCCTACAAGGAGGCATTTGTGTCCTCCCTCCTCAAGAAGCCTTCCCTGGACCCAGCTGTATTTAATAACTCTCGTCCAGTCTCCAATCTTCCCTTTGTAAGGGAAGGTTGTTGAGAAGGTGGTATAGCTCTAGCTCCAATAGATCTTGGATGAAGCCTATTATCTGGGCCTGGCTATAACACAGAACTGCTTTGGTCACACTGACAGATGATATCTAGTGGGCCCAGGATAGGGTTCTATCCTCTATCCTGCTGCTCCTTGACCTCTCAGCGGCATTTCCATGGTATCCTGTGCCAGCTGGAGAGGCAAGGAGTGGGAGACACCGTTCTACGGTGTTTCACCTCCTACTTCTCTGGTCAGATACAGTCGGTGTTGATAGGGAGTCAGAGGTCAATTCCTAGGTCCCTCCCTTGTGGGGTTCCTCAGGGGTCAGTCCTCTCCCCCGTTTAATATAGTCATACCTCGTCTTACGAACCTAATTGGTTCCAGGGGGAGGTTCGTAAGACGAAAGGTTCGTAAGACGAAACATTGTTTCCCATAGGAAACAATGTAAAGTCAATTAATCCGTGCAACCAAAAAAAAACCCTGCAAAAAAACGCTGCCGCCCAGCTGTCACCTTTTAAAACAGCCTGGGGGCTTCTCAGCGACCTCCCGAACACCGAACGCCAAACCCGAACTTCCGGGTCCGGCGTTTCGGAGGCCGCCGAGAAGCCCCCAGGCTGTTTTAAAAGATGACAGCCGGGCGGCGGGGCTTCCCAGCAGCCTCCGAATGCCGAACGCGGAAGTTCGGGTTTGGTGTTCGGCTTCGGGACGCTGCTGGAAAGCCGCCCGGCTGTTTTAAAAGGTGACAGCCGAGCTGGGGGGCTCCCCAGCAACCTCCTGAACCCCGAACCCGGAAGTTCGGCAAAAGTTCGGGGTTCGGGAGGTTGCTGGGGAGCCCCCCAGCCCGGCTGTCACCTTTTAAAACAGCCGGGGGGCTTTCCAGCAGCCTCCCGAATGCCGAACCCGGAAGTTCGGGTTTGGCGTTCGTGACACGAAAAAAGTTCGTAAGAAGAGGCAAATTTTTTCTGAACCCCGGGTTCGTATCTTGAGTTGTTCGTAAGACAAGGGGTTCGTATCTTGAGGTACCACTGTATACATAAAACTGCTGGTAAGATCATCCAAAGGCACAGTATGAGTTACCAATCAATATGCTGAAGCAGTGGAAGTGATGTGCCGGTGTCTGGAAGCTATTAGGGTCTGGATGGGTGTTAGCAGGTTCAGACTCAACCCGGACAAGATGGAGTGGCTATAGGTTCTGCCTCCCAAGGACGCTTCCATCTGCCTGTCCATTACTCGGGGGGGTGGGAGACTTTTGATCCCCTCAGAAAGGGTCCGCAACTTGGGCATCCTCCTCAATCCACAGCTGACTTGGAACATCATCTTTCAGCTGTGGCGAGGAGGGCGTTTGCCCAGTTTCGCCTGGTGCACCAGTCGCATCCCTGTTTGGACAAGGAGCCTTTACTTAAAATCACATATGCCCTTATCACCTCGAGGTTCAACTACTGCAATGCTTTCTACATGGGGCTATTTTTGAAGAATGTTCAGAAACTGCAAATTGTGCAAAACGCAGCCATGCAAGCAGTCATTGGCCTTCCCAGAACTTACCCAAACGGTCTTCTCGATGCACTGCAAGGAGAGTCCAACATGGGTGATACTTCAGCCTGATTGGTTAGGGACTGAGTTAAATTAGAGTAATAATTAGCTCCGCCCGATAGCTCAGTCAAGAAAAACAAAGGAATAGTGCAAACAAACACAACTTTATTAACTCAAGAGTAACAATTGAGCCCCTTGGACAACTGGCCGAGTTGGGTTTGAACTCTCCTTGCAGTGCATCGAGAAGACCATTCAGGTAAGTTCAATGGTCCTTCTCCAATGCACTGCTGCGGAAAGTCCAACATGGGATATACCCAAGATCAAGATGACAGGGTGGGAGAAGGCTGGACCAGGGGTGTATGTGTTTCACACACCTGCTGCAGCACTCTGTGGCCGAAGGCCGCCTCAGCAGACCCAAATGAGTCTAGTCTATAGTGTTTAATAAAAGTATTAGGAGTGGCCCAAGTGTGTGCTCGACAAATGTCCTCTAGAAGAGCCTGAGCAGTCCATGCAGCCGATGTTGCGGCGCTCCTCATAGAATGGGCAGTAATGTTTCCAGGAACTGGCAAGGACTGCGATTCGTAGGCAGTCACAATACAAGCTTTTATCCAATGGCTAATCGTTGCAGATGACAGCTTGGTGCCCATAGAAGTCGGTGCGAAGGACACAAATATGGCTTCCATCTAACGGTGTGGAGAAGTTCATTGAATGTATATCTTTAAGGCACGGGGCACGGCCAGCTTGTACCAACGCAGCTCAAATGAGTGTAGAAGTCCAGTAAAATGAGCTTGTTAGATCTATGAAAGAGCGTGTTGACTTTCGTCAAAAAGGTAGGATCCAGACGCAATACTACCCTGTTTGGGTAGAAAACGTATAAGTCAGGCCTGACTGATAGAGCCGCCAGTTCCTATACTCTCCTGGCTTACGTTAAGGTCACCAGGAAAGCAGTCTTAATTGATAAAAGTCGTAATGAAGGGTGTTCAAATGGTGGTGCAGATAATGCATCTAAGACAGATGGTAGATCCCAGGAAGGGAATCTGTGAACTACCGGTGGATGCAAGTTGGAAGCTCCTTTAATGAAATCTCTGCCCCAAGGATGGTGGGCCATAGATCTGAAGTTGTCCAGTTTCACGATGGTGGAGATGGCTGCTACCTGTCTTCGTAGCGTGTTGGGAGCTAATCCCTTATCCCTTATCAAGTCCAGACTGTAAAAAGTCCAACAGAGTTTCTACCAATGAATACTTTGGTTCAACGTGAATACTCAAACAAAATTGGCTGAAGGCCACCCAGGCAGCCTGATATATTCAACTAGTTGATGGCCTTCTAGCCGCTTGTATTGTTGTAATTACCTGGTCGGATAAGGCTGCATACCTCATCCGGTCCCCTTCAATCGCCACACGGCGAGCTTCCACCATCGGGGATCCGGATGCAGCACCGAACCCTGACTGAGGGATACTCTGTGTTCCGATAGGCGCCATGGTGGACAAAGCATTGGAGAATGGCCAGTGTTCTGCCTACCCACAAGAAGGGCAGTAGAGAAGAAGCTGGTAACTACAGGTCAGTTAGCTTGACATCAGTTGTAGTTAAAATAATGGAGACTACTCAAAAAGAGGATAAATCAGCACCTAAAAAACA
Source organism: Erythrolamprus reginae (assembly GCF_031021105.1). Taxonomy (NCBI): domain Eukaryota; kingdom Metazoa; phylum Chordata; class Lepidosauria; order Squamata; family Dipsadidae; genus Erythrolamprus; species Erythrolamprus reginae. The sequence goes on from NC_091963.1 coordinate 67,609,607, forward strand.
ATAACTTATTGGACCCAAATCAGCATGGCTTTACTGAAGGCAAATCATGTCAGACTAATCTCATTTATTTCTTTGACTATGTCACAAAGGTGTTGGATGAAGGTGGTGCTGTGGATATTGCCTATCCGGACTTCAGTAAAGATACAGTTCCACATAAAGAGCTGATAGATAAATTATTGAAGATTGGACTTAATCCCAGGATAGTTCAGTGAATTTGCAGCTGGCTGAAGTGTAGACATCAGAGAGTTGTTGTTAATGGCGAGTATTCTGAGCAGAGACAGGTTACAAGCGGTGTGCCACAAGGGTCTGTTCTGGGTCCTATTCTTTTTAATATGTTTGTGAGTGACATAAGGGAAGGTTTGGTAGGGAAGATTTGCCTATTTGCTGATGACTCTAAAGTGTGCAATAGGGTTGATATTCCTGGAGGCGCCTGTAATATGGTAAATGATTAAATTTAATTTAGCATTAATAGATAAATGGTCAAAGCAATGGAAACTGCAGTTTAATGTTTCCAAATGTAAAATAATGCACTTGGGGAAAAGGAATCCTCAATCTGAGTATTGTATTGGCAGTTCTGTGTTAGCAAAAACTTCAGAAGAGAAGGATTTAGGGGTAGTGATTTCTGACAGTCTCAAAATGGGAGAGCAGTGTGGTCGGGTGGTAGGAAAAGCAAGTAGGATGCTTGGCTGCATAGCTAGAGGTATAACAAGCAGGAAAAGGGAGATTGTGATCCCGCTATATAGAGTGCTGGTGAGACCACATTTGGAATACTGTGTTCAGTTCTGGAGACCTGACCTACAAAAAGATATTGACAAAATTGAACGGGTCCAAAGATGGGCTACAAGAATGGTGGAAGGTCTAAAGCATAAAACCTATCTAATGAACTCAATCTGTATAGTCTGGAGGACAGAAGGCAAAGTGGGGACATTATCGTAACATTTAAATATGTTAAATGGTTAAGGCCCCATGTAGAGAGCATTGCAGTGTTAAAGGGTTAAATAAGGTTCAGGAGGGAAGTGTTTTTAATAGGAAAGTGAACACAAGAACAAGGGGACATAATCTGAAGTTAGTTAGTTAATAGTTAATAGGAAAGTGAACACAAGAACAAGGGGACATAATCTGAAGTTAGTTGGGGGAAAGATCAAAAGCAATGTGAAAAAATATTATTTTACTGAAAGAGTAGTAGATCCTTGGAACAAACTTCCAGCAGACCTGGTTGGTAAATCCACAGTAACTGAATTTATGCATGCCTGAGATAAACATATATCCATCCTAAGATAAAATACAGGAAATAGTATAAGGGCAGGCTAGATGGACCATGAGGTCTTTTTCTGCCGTCAATCTTCTATGTTTCTATGAATCAACTCCCCCCAGAGATCTGCACTGCCCCCACCCTTCTCGCCTTCCGCAAGAGTCTCAAGACTCATTTATGCTGCCAGGCTTTGGGCCTCCTGGCCAAACGAATGTAGCATGTTTGTTGTGTGAATGGCAGTGACTTATTTTAATATTGTTGTTTTAGATTAAATGTTTTAATCTAAAATATTGGATGCGTGCAGCTCCAATAGGAAAATACCGCATGGTTGCTCCCGACATGCCCTCATGCAAAGCAGGATTTTGGCAAATTTCCACTCACGTGCAGAAGCAAAACAGCAAAAATAGCCAAAATCTCACTCTTGTGCGCGTCCTCATGTAAAATTTGTCTTGCTCTGCATGCGCAGATGTCAAATCTCACACAGGGGCACATCAGGGGTGCGCAGCTGCACACACATCCAGCATTTTCATACTGGAACCATGCACCTAGGCTCACCAGCTGTTGCCCACCAGTGAATGCAGTAGAAATAAATTTCTGACAGAGATTTATCCTTAACTATTATACAAATCAAATAACTTGTGGAACAATCTGAGAGTACCTCTATGCCACCAGCTTCTACTTCCAAACCCCTCACAAAGGTAACTAAGACTAATTGGAGTCTTCTTTCCTTCATGAACTCTGAAATGCAGGGCACATTAAAAAACAATGATTCAATACCTAACCTGGCCTATTCTAGAGCCAAATTTCAACTGTTGGATTCTATAGCCAAAAATGGGTGTTGCTGTACAAATGGCACTGAATATATTGCCAAGCCGTCTAGGAGAATGGTGAAACAGTGAGGACTACCTGTATGACCAATCCCAATGATTCAAAGCAGAGTTATTGCCATAGGCCACGTGAAAATTGTGTCAAAACAAAGCATTGGCTCATACATGTAACTCTGGTTTTCTACTGACTGGCAGACTTGCTAACCATTTGCAATCATGCCTATTTAAAATCAGATTACTTTTTTTCCTCTGTAATACAGTACTTTATAGCCAAACTAAATATAATTTTATAATATAATTAAATATACCGTATTTTTCGGCATGTAAGACGCACCAGAGTATAAGATGTACCAGTTTTGGGGGAAGAAAATAAGGGGGGGGGGATCTACCTACCAGCTATTCATCTGGCTAGCATCCTTAGTCTGTTCAACTTTAGCACATTATTTTATTCCCCGGTTGGGGCTGAGAAGTCTTTTTCAGAGAGTAGGAATGAAAACAAGCCTGCAAAGGCTTAGGACTGGGGAAAAAATCCTCTTTGGAAGGAGTAGGAAGCCGGGAAGATCGTTAGCACCTAGTTAGGGCTGGGGGGGAGGGGAAGCTTAGAAAAAGCTACATTCGGAGTATAAGACGCACACCAATTTTCAGCCTCTTTTAGGGAGGAAAAAGGTGCATCTTACATTCCAAAAAATATAGTAATTTAAAAAGTTTCAAATGTTGCTTTTCCATACAGTATTTGCTCCCATATATCACTGGCTAGTTTTAGTTTAGTATTCAGTGTCTTAGCATGAAACATGTACCATTATCCCAGCAGCGTCTTTGTTCTGCCAATTTCTGCATACGTGTTTTAACAGAACTAACAGAAATTAGTTCAGGTGTAGAGTTATGTTCTTCAGTCTCTGAAGATGAAGCAGCAAACTGAGAGGCAGTCGTTTCAGGAAGACCTAGGTTTATTGAGGATAAATTAACTGGATGCATATTCTCTGAATTAGAAACCAAAATTTCTGCATCGCCTGAACAATGTCTTTTGGATGGTGATGGCTTTGCACCTGGTTTTGCTATAGAAATTTGGGAATGGGAGAAAAGACAAACAATAGAATATGTTTGTTAACTAGAATAGCCCAAATGCAGCATTAAGTTAAAACAAATTCAGATCGGAATATACGCTATACTGGCTATAGATGGTTTATGATTTCTATCATTTTGCCAATAACACAAAGTTTCTTAGGGAGATACACCACAATAAACATTATGGTTTGGAATCCACCACAATAAACATTACTTTTTAAATAATAATAATAATAATAATAATAATAATAATAATAATAATAATAATGTGCACCAGTCACCCGAAATGGCAGGAGTGGTTATTTTTCTGTTGAAATTTCATCTAATACATTTGTGAGTATTAAAAGTATTTTAGAAATATCATAATTAGTTTAACAATCTTATTCTGCTAAGTAACTATTTTCACCCAGTTATGCCTCATAGAAAAGGCTTTTCATTATTCATTGATGTCCCGTAATCACTGATTTTAAAAAATGACTTTCTGAATCCAAATCCAAGTTTGGATACACATCAAAAACAGAAAGGCTATTGGAAAACCTAGATGTTTTAAAACTTTCATAATTAATTAATTATTGGATTTATATGTGATCTGATTCATATAACTCCTCAAATATGTAATTTGAGATTAAATAAAATTTAAAAGTAAAATTTAAAATATAATTGCCCTCACGTTTAGTATAATAGAAACCTGGAAAGATACTCACAATAATCTATAATGCAAACTCCTACTCCATATTTAGTTCATGTCATTTTAATATAAATTTTACGTAAAGAAAAAGGCATGTGTAGTTTAAGAATTGACAAAATTTAACAATATTGTAATGAAAAATACCTTCTCCGTTAGATTGAAGTGACTGATTACCAGCTTCTGATAAAGGCTCTCTATTTCTTTTTGTTTGAGCCATATTTTGGACTCCTGCTGTGGAACGTCCCGCCATCAGCTTCTGTAAATTCTCCCTCCTTGCACGAGTTCGTTCTAACAGTTTCTAAAATGTTCATAAGGATGATCAAAGGTAAATATTTCCTAACAGTTTCAGTGATTTTTAATAATATAGTTTTATTTATTTGTAATAATTCTTTATGAAAACAAACAACTATGATTTTTGTTCAATGAGAAACTAATAAGATCTATCAACTGGAGCCCAGGTGGTTCTCTTCCCCCCCCAAAAAAAGTTTATTTATTTTTTCTCCGCCTTCACAAAACAAATTCACATGTATATACCATCTAATGTTACAGAAAACATATATATAGATACACATTCTTATCATTTATTCAAGAATCCCCTTCTTAATCCATTCTTTTTTAACCTGCCCCAGTCTGTTTCTTTTATCATTCTTTCTTGGGCTCCCCTCTTTCTTTCTTCAACTTCTCCTCCTACCTACTAACTCCTTCACTCCTCTTCTACCTCTTCTTCACTTCTACTTCCTCTTCCACGCTCTTAAACCTTTCCAAAGTATGACCCCCTCTCAGATCTCCAGACTGGTATAATTTAAAGAATATCCCTAACTCTTCCCAAAAAAAAGAAAATAAAAAGAATTGTTATTTGTAATTTATTTATTCAATTTTATTTATTTATTCAATTTTTATGCCGCCCTTCTCCTTAGACTCAGGGCGGCTTACAATAAGTTAGCAATAGCACTTTTTAACAGAGCCAGCATATTGCCCCCACAATCCGGGTCCTCATTTTACCCACCTTGGAAGGATAGAAGGCTGAGTCAACCTTAATACTTAAGACATTAGCTAAACCTTTCATACAAGGTATATAACACTCAGGGGGGGAAAACCCACCTCCCGTAAAAAATTCTAGTTTAGTCATCTGGCTTCACTATCTAATTAATCCAACAATGAAACTCATTCAGTTAATCACTGTAACTTATCTTTTCAAAATTATTGTTTATCACTTTCCCTTTACCCTTTAACCTTATCTTACCTTACTTTATATCTATGCCACCCAATCACGAAGAACACAGGGCAGCTTACAGCAGTATAAAAATTACAATTAACAACAATAATAAAAAGTAAAGGAAAAAAACTAATTTCTAAAATCATCATTAAAACTAAGATGATTTAATAGCATACATACTAATCATTCAAACCAATTTGGACAAGTGGACAACATAGTGGTTGTTTTAGGGCCTCCAGGCCTCCCGGCATAGCCAGGTCTTTGTGGCCTTATGGAAAGCCAGCAGGGTGGGGGCCATACGGACCTCAGGGGGTTGTTGGTTCCATAAAGTCGGGGTAGCAACAGAGAAGGCTCTCCCCCGTGGCCCCGCCAGCCTACATTGTTTAGCTGATGGAACCTGTAGGAGGCCGACTGTGTGCTCTAATTAGTCTCTGGGAGGTGTGTGACAAGAGATGGTCCCATAAATAATCTGGCACTGAGCCATATAGGGCTTTCATAGGTAATAACCAATTGTGCCCGGAGACTAATAGGGAACGTCAACAGCTTCCCTTTCTCATGTGACGTTCCCGGCGCTGCTGCTGCTTGAAGGAAAGCCGCCCTCGCTGAGAAGGAGAAAGATGGTGTAGTTGCTTAAAGGGAAGAAGGAGCCCCCGAAACTGCCTACAGCTTGGAGCGGAAAGGTGTAGGAAGGGTGGGGGCAGCTGCAATACCGGCAGTTTCGGGGGCTCCTTCTTCCCTTTAAGCAGCTACACCAACTTTCTCCTTCTCAGCGAGGGCGGCTTTCCTTCAAGCAGCAGCAGCGCCGGGAACGTCAACAGCTTCCCTTTCTCATGTGACATTCCCGGCGCTGCTGCTGCTTGAAGGAAAGCCGCCCTCGCTGATAAGGAGAAAGTTGGTGTAGTTGCTTAAAGGGAAGAAGGAGCCCCCGAAACTGCCTACAGCTTGGAGCGGAAAGGTGTAGGAAGGGTGGGGGCAGCTGCAATACCAGCAGTTTCGGGGGCTCCTTCTTCCCTTTAAGCAACTACACCAACTTTCTCCTTCTCAGCGAGGGCGGCTTTTCTTCAAGCAGCAGCGCCGGGAACGTCACACGAGAAAGGGAAGCTGCTGACGTTCCCGGCGCTGCTGCTGCTCGAAGGAAAGCCACCCTCGCCGAGAAGGAGAATGTTGGTGTAGCTGCTTAAAGGGAAGAAGGAGCCCCCGAAACTGCCGGTATTGCAGCTGCCCCCACCCTTCCTCAGATCTTTATCCCATAGGAAATAAAGGAAATAGGGGCTGGAAACCAATTAAACCCATTTCCATTATTTCCTATGGGATAAATTAATTCGGTACTCGACCAAATCGGTTCTCGACCACACTTTTGGAACGGATTATGGTCGAATACCGAGGTACCACTGTATAATACAATATCAAATGCCAATTTCTTAGTCAAATTAATCAATTTTTTTCTAATTATTTATCCAATTATTTCTGGTATATATATCATTCATCCTGTGCCACCTCCTTTCCAAATGCTATCATCCAGATTTTAGATAATGTTCTTCGCTTTCATTTATATTTAAAGTGCTATAGCTATCATTCCTACTTTCATTTAAGAAAAAAACCCCTCATTTTATCATAACTGCTCCTAACAATAGAAAATATCCAAATTTATGTCTCTTTAAAAGCCTAGGAAGGGTGGGGGGAGAAAGAATAAAAGAGAAAAGGAAAGGAAAAGGAAGAGCAGAAAAGAATAAGAAAAGGAAAAACACTATTCATATCGTATCTTAATCTATACATAGGAGGAAGGGTTATTATTAGACATTTTTAAAATACATTTCCTACTCAATTCATTTATTTCACTTCTTTCATTATATCAGTATGTCATTTTTACTTTAACGAATCAAAATAAATATAAATCATTATTACTCCATTATTTTATACAAAAAGTATCCTCCATTTAAAAAAAGAAAAAACCCCAAAATACAGTAATTAGTTCTGGGACAAGGTTCGTAAGGTGAAAAGTTCGTAAGATGAAACAATGTTTTCCATAGGAATCAATGGAAAACCAAATAATGCGTGCAAGCCCAAAACTCACCCCTTTTGCCCATTACTGCCGGCATTCCTATAGTTGTTCGGGGGCAGGGAGTGGAGGGGTGGACCTGACATTCCCAGCGCTGCTGCTGCTTCTGAAAGAGAAACCGCCCCCGCAGCCACTATCCTCTTGTGATGGCCAGAGGGATGGAATCCGCCGGTATGTAGCAGCGCCACCCTTTGGGAGGGCGGGGCTGGAGCACAGGGGCGGATGCGAAGGGGCTGGCTCGGCAAAAGCACTCCCAGCGAAGAGGCTGTGAGAAGGTTTTCTCCAAGCGCTTCGGGAACGCCCACCCCGCCCCTCTCGCAGACCCTTCACTGGGAGCGCTTTTGTCAAGCTCTGTCAGCGAAGGGGCTGCAGGAGAGGCAGGGCGGAGGTTCCCAAAGCGCTTGGAGAAAGCACAGGGGGTCCCTCTCCGCTGCTTTCTCCCGCCCCCCAAAAAAGGCGTGCACACACAAGACGCGCACGCAATGCCCAGACAGTACACACCCACCGCAACCAAACCTTCAGCAGTCGCGGCGGTAGCCGCCCTCCTTTGCACCACTCTGGCTCTGCCCGTCCACCACCACCCTGCCCGCCATTTCTCCCTCTATTGTTTAGACCGGCTTCGCTTTGGACATCCTCTTTGCAACTTTCTCAGGCAGTTTGTGCCGGTGGTGTCCTCTGCTGGATAAGCACACGCACGCCTCCCCTCCCCGTGGAACTCTTTCGCTCAGACCTGCTCCTTGCTCCCCACCTCCCCCCACCAGAAAGACAAAGCCCACCCGAGCCAAACCCACCAGAGGTGGGCGGCGGAAGAGATGACAGCTCCACATTTGTGGAGTCCTATCGCTGCCACCGGCTTATTGCAGGGTGGGTTCACACATACACAAACACACACACAACACCGAGCCCACTCTCGCTTCCTTTGAAGGCTCAATTTTTGTTGCGAGTGGCTTTATCAATAAAAAATGTGTTAAAGTCCTCAGCCCTACTCTGCAAGGGCTCCCCAACTCCCCCCTGGTTAAGAAGGGAGCGGGTCACCCTAAACAGAGCGGCCAGGGAAGATTCCACTGATGCAATCAAGGCAGCATGATATGCACATCTTGCCACTTTGAAAGTCTTAATATGAGCTGTTACAAGTGTTCGGTTGGATTCAGACTTACTCTTCCTCCATCGCTTCTCTAGACGTCTCTTCCGGTGTTTCAATTCCCGGAGCTCCTCGGTAAACCAAAGAGCTCTCCGGGGTCTAGTGCCATAGAGAGGTCGCAACGGCGCAATTCGGTCAAGAGCCTCCGTCACAGCCTTATTCCAGGCAAGAGGTTCTGCTGAACTTTGGACAAGTGCATCTGGTATAACCCCTTTGAAAGCCCTCTGGGTCTATCAGGCGTCTGGGGCGGAACCACCTTGTCAGTTCTGCCTCCCTGTGGGGGAGGATTGGAGCCAGGAAGTCAAGCCACAGTAGAAAATGGTCTGACTATGACAAAGGCAACACTTCTAAGCCCCTTAGTCTCAGACCATTACTCAGTTACTCAGGGAGGAATACCATGTCGGGTGCGTGCCCCCCCCCCGGTGAGTCGGACCCTGTACTACTTGAGTCAGGTCCATGGCTATCATGGTAGCCATGAACTCCTGCGCTAGCCCAGAGGTTTCACCGAGCAACGGTAGATTGAAGTCCCCCAAGACAATAAGTCTGGGGAACCCCACCGCCAGTCTGGCTACCTCCTCGAGCAGCACAGGCAGGGCTGTTGACACGCAGCTGGGAGGCAGGTACGTGAGCAACAAGCCCACCTGGACCCCTAAGTCCAACTTCACTAGGAGGGACTCACAACTCGCAATCTCTGGAGCAACAAGTCTACGTAGGCGAAGGCTCTCCCTGGCTATAATAGCCACTCTTCCCCCCCCCTTCCCTGGGGTCAAGGTTGATGCCATATCTGAAACCCAGCTGAGCAAATTTCAGAAAGAGGAACTCCTCCCTCTGGGACCAGCCAGGTTTCAGTCACACATGCCAGGTCAGCCTCCTCCTCCAGGATCAAATCCGGATGAGGAGAGCTTTATTTTCCACCGACCTGCCAGTCTGAGCCCAGGGCCAGAATTACACTCATCACCAGTACCCTGGGTTGAGCTCATAGAGCCGGAACAAGGGATCGCCATTAAGCAGCCATCTCTCCTTCCCCTGGAGATCAATCTTTGAGTATTTAATAAGCTATTTCTCAAAATGGATACTGTTGCTAACTGTTACTTTACAATAGGTGAGGGTGGACCTGAAAACTACATTCTACGTTGTTAATCCTCCTCGCCCCCACAGTCCCTCCCCCCCAAGACCTGTCCTGGGGGAATGTTTGATCTCCAGGGATAACTAGGGGGAAAAACGTAACACTCCCAAAGGAATGGGAAGTTTTCAAATGCGAGAATAGAACCAGCAGATTGTTCCCATTCCTTTGGGAGCGTTAGGTTTATTTTTTTCCTAGTTATTCCTGGAGATTAATTTTTCCCCCAGGACAGGAGAACGTCTTGGGTGGGTGGGCATAATCAATGTAGAATGTAGTTTTCAGGTCCAATCTGCCGGTCCCATTCTCGCATTTGAAACCTTCCTTCGGAAAGGGAGAGGAAGTCGCGTTTTGGGTCAGATAGCCCCAACCTTTCCAGGCACTGTGTGGAAAAAAACCCAAGAGCAGACTGAGCGCAGAAAAGGGAACATGGGCGCATTTTGGGAATATTAGAAAAATTTCTCTTTCAAAGGTGAGGGGAAACTTAACGCGGGTGGGAAATTTTCTTCACGGCTTTGCATGGGCTGTTTTTTGAGGGGGGGCTTCAAATCCCCCCCTTCATTCGTGTTCTTTATGAGCACAAGGGAGCCCTGAAGGGATTCCCCCAGAGGAAGCAGGTGCCAGGCACGGAGTGAAAGCCAGAGAGCCTTGTCTGAGGCTGAAGCACCGGTCCTTGCCATGGCTGGGATTCCCCACCTCCGGACTGGGTGTTGGCAGCATGGAAGCAGGAAATTCCGGCGGGGGCAGCAAGCAAAGGGAAAACCCCTTTGGCAGTCACAAAGCAGGGGAATCCCTGCGGCAGTAAGAGAGCACACGCATCCGGGCTCGGGTTCGTAAGGTGAAAATGGTTCTTAAGACAAGGCAAACAAATCTTAAACGTATCTTGAAAAGTTCGTATGGCGAGGGGTTCGTAAAATGAGGTATCACTGTATTAATATTCTTCCATAATCTAGATACTTTCCACTGCCGTTCTTACTGTGATAATCTTCCCTAATGTATAAACCCCACTTCCGATCCCAGAGTAATTATCTTCCCTAATCTATGTGTCACTGTCATATCAGTGCAATAATCTTTCCTAATCTATATATTTCCCTAATTCTAAATGTCTTCCACTATCGAACTAAGTGATAATCTTCCCTATTCTATTGATTTTAACTCTTTTTTGTTTCATCTGTCTTTCCTATATAATAACTAACATAATTAGTGCTAGTTATTATCTCATATTAATCCTACTCTTATTGTAACTCTCCCCCCTTATCATTTCCCCTTCCTCCCACTTTATAACCATAAATCAAATAAGCAATTTATAATTCAATAAATCAGAATAATAAAATAAAAAGAGAAGAAATGCAATGAGGAAAATAGAAAAAAAGATCGTCTAAAGATAATCATAATCATCATAATCATTACTAAATATCTCATCTATATTATGTGCAATCAAAGCTATTTTCAATTTTTTTATTTATAAACCATTAAATTTTCTCCTCTTATATAATTCTTCCATTTTACACTTTATATCACTTGCTCGTATATTTGTGTGTGTGTATATATATATCACATGTTTTTGCTGAATTTTTAAAATTAAGGGAGACTAGGATAGCACTATTTCGGCTTGTTCTGGCCTCATCAGGTAGCCATACCCTTACTGGGATTTGATCCGGCAGCTTCTGCCTTGTAAGGCAGAGAATTAACGTCTAGGCCACCAGATCTGATGTGATACATACAGAACATAGTTTGTTGGCTATGAATAAATTAACTGTGATGTTCCTTCAATATACCAGGGTGATCCAACAGAAAGAATATATACAGTAATACCTCGTGAAAAGTTGAAAAAGGTGAAAAGTTTGTAAGACAAAACATTGTTTCCCATAGGAACCAATGGAAAAGCAATTAATGCGTGCAAGCCCGAAACCGGAAACCGGCGGCCACCACCGAAGGAGGCTTGAGCCTCCCGATCCTCCCCGCCCCTTTGCCATGCATGTCATCCTAGGTAAAGCGCTGGTGGGAGAGAGTTAGGAAGGTCTTTCTGCTCCCCTCCCCAGCCAAAAATAAAAAGGCAGTCTGCCGCCGCCCACGGAGCAATGGGAAGCTGAAGCCGCCGGCAGTTTCAGCCTCCCGTTGCTGAACGCTGCTTTGCCCTTGCCTGTCATCCTGGCTCAAGCGGGTGGCAGCAGACCGTCTTTGTGTTTTTGGCTGGGGGGGGAGCAGGAAGACCTTCCTAACTCTCTCCCCCCAGCACTTCGCCCAGGACAACAGGCAGGGTGAAGCAGCGTGGGGCAAAACCGCCCGCGGAGCAATGGGAAGCTGAAGCCACCGGCGGTTACAGCCTCCCTTTGCTCCACGTTGCTTCACCCTGCCTGTTGTCCTGGGCGAAGTGCTGGGGGGAGAGAGTTAGGAAGGTCTTCCTGCTTCCCCCCCCCCCGCAGCCAAAGGCGGTCTGCCGCCACCCACGGAGCAATGGGAAGCTGAAGCCGCCGGCGGTTTCAGCCTCCCGTTGCTGAACGCTGCTTCGCCCTTGCCTGTCATCCTGGCTCAAGCGGGTGGCAGCAGACCGTCTTTGTATTTTTGGCTGCGGGGGGGAGCAGGAAGACCTTCCTAACTCTCTCCCCCCAGCACTTTGCCCAGGACAACAGGCAGGGCAAAGCAGCGTGGGGCAAAACTGCCCGTGGAGCAATGGGAAGCTGAAGCCGCTGGCGGTTTGAGCCTCCCTTTGCCCCACGCTGCTTCGGAGGGGGGAGAAGTTTTTGGTGACAGCAAAGGAGAATCCTGGCGCTTCAGCTTCAGACAAGGCTCCCTTGACAAGATGCCCCCTTCCTTCTCCTCCTCTGGAGCCCTTAGGGACAGCCAAACGCTCCCCTTTTTCTCCCCGGACAAAGAAGTGGTGCCCAATTGAAGTAACGATCCGGAGTCCTAATCCGGCCGCTGCTTCTCCTCCCTCTAATCCTGAGCAGCCCCGTCCAGGAGAAACCGCTGAGTCCTCTTCGCCCCTCCTGCCCATCGGAAAGAGAGAGAAGGAGAGAGAGGAAGGAAAAGAGAGAAGGGTGTGTGTGTGTGTGTGTGTGAGAGAGAGAGAGAGAGAGAGAGAGGCTAACTGCCTCTCCTTTGCAATGACACCAGAAGCTGCCTGTCTGCTGTGCTGGGCTCGCCCCCTGGACACGCCCGGCGGCTTTGCCTGACAACGAGAGAGCAGCGGAGAGACTGGGGAACACGGGTTTCTTTCTTTATTTCTCCACCCTTCAACCTTCTCCTCAGAGGCTTCCTTCCATATGTGCTTCACGCAGCTTCGCAGCCTCGTGTTTCCCTGTGTGCGGATGGAGGGGGGGCTTCCCTGTCTTTCCCGGAGCTTCCCCCCCCTCCGACTGAGTGTGTTTTCGTGGTGTGCTAGGCCGGCAATGGGCTGGCCCTCACGAAACCCGGGTGGGGGCTTTCTTTCTTTCTTTCTTTCTTCCTTCCTTCCACCCTGCACAGATCACCTCAGTAGCCAAAACTCTCATCACCAGAACCAAACGCCTAGCTCAGCGTTTCCCAACTGGTGTGCCGCGGCACACTAGTGTGCCGCGAGACACAGCCAGGTGTGCCGCGGGGCGCTGCCGGTGCCGGGGCAGGCTTTCCCGAAACGGAGAAAGCCCTCTCTCGCAGCCCCCTGTCTGGGAGCGCTTTCGCTGCGAGAGAGGGCTTTCTCTGTCCGTTTCGGGAATGCCCGCCCCGCCCCTCCCCTCTCGCACGCGCGCCGCTCCCCTTTGCTCTCAGCCCTCCCTGGCTTCGCTTCTCAATCCCTCCCTCCTTCCGTCTTTCCTTCCCCTCAGCCGTTCTGTCTGGGGGTCTCTCGCTCTTCCCTTCCCCGCCTCCCAGGCTTTGCCTTCACCACCCCCACCCCTTTTTGGGTTGGCAAGGAGTCCTTTGCCGCATCCCGCAGTTCGCACTCGGCTCGAGGCCGCTTTCCCTGGCTGTGCTCGGAACCGACAGGGCGCTGCTCTTTCTCTCTGTCTCTCTCTCCTGTGAGGCGGGGGAAGGAAAAAAACAAACAAACAAAAACTTCTTGCAGCGGGCCCGCACGCACGCTTGTGCCCGTGCTCGTCACTTCAGCAACGAGGGAGGGAAGTCAGAGGGCGAGGGAGCGAGCGAGCACTCTTGTCCTCGGTGCCCTCTGCAGCCTGCCTTCCTTCTTCTTTGCCGCCGCTGAGGGACAGAGAAAAAGATAGAAAGGAAAGAGGGAGGGAGAGATAGAAAGAAAAGAGGGAGGGAGAGATAGAAAGAAAATAGATAGAAAGGAAAGAGGGAGGGAGGAAAGAGGGAGGGAGAGATACAATGGAAAGAGGGAGGGAGAGATAGAAAGGAAAGAGGAAAGAGGGAGGGAGAGATAGAAAGGAAAGAGGGAGGGAGAGATAGAAAGGAAAGAGGGAGGGAGGAAAGAGGGAGGGAGAGATACAATGGAAAGAGGGAGGGAGAGATAGAAAGGAAAGAGGGAGGGAGGAAAGAGGGAGGGAGAAATAGAGTGAAATAGAGGAAGAGATATTTTTTTTGTCCAAACTTTTCTTTAGCCCCCCCGCCCCCCCTCCCGTTCAGTGTTCCCCAGGATTTTGAAAATATGAATAATGTGCCGCGGCTCAAAAAAGGTTGGGAAACACTGGCCTAGCTGACCATGAGCACTTAAAAACTGAATTGAACAAACTCAAAGATGTATTAATTTCTAATGGATTCGAAAGGAAAACAATTACAAACCTAATCAAAAAAGAGACACTCCCCAAAAATCAAGACCAAGAACAGGATAATGGTACCACCCTCCTCCCTTACATCAAGGGCACCACAGACAAAATTAGTAAAATTCTACACAAACATAATATCAAAACTTCATTTGTCACTAACCAAAAAATATCAAACATCCTAAGAAACCCAAAAGATAAAATCCAACTAGAACACCAAGGAATCTATGAAATCCCTTGCAAAACATGTGCAGCCACATACATTGGACAAACCAATCGAAGAGTGAGCGCACGCATTGCAGAACATAAGAATTCAGTTAAAAAAGAAGAAAAGACTTCCTCCCTTGTCCAGCACATTAAAAAAACAGGGCACGAAATTGACTTTGAAAAAACTAAATTACTTTCCAAAACAGAAAATTTATACAGAAGAATTACTATGGAAGCTATAGAGATAGAGAAACATCCCTTCAGCATGAACAAACGGAATGACACGTCCCGCCTACCAGAGATTTGGAAACCAGCCTTAAACAAAAAAACATATCATAATCATCACCATGTCAATCCTTCAAGTAATTGTGATTCTACCAACCAATCAAATCACTAAAACATAGTCACCCAATCTATTTGCTACATTCAAACCAAATCTCCACCCCCAACACTATATATAAGGAACAAATGGCAGTGGCAAACATTCCATATTTACAGCAGCACAAAGCTTAAAACTTCAGCCTGATGATGGTGAATGTGATTTCACCGAAACGTCGCATAGACACTCAAAATATTACACGGGGCAAAACCCGAACTCAGAACAATCTACATACATATACCCGTGAAAATCTACGAAAACAAACATATATATATATATTCCCATAAGATTAAAATATTTAAAAATCCAATTCATTAAGTATACTCAATTCTTTTTGTAATTTATAACTTTGTAAGAACAGAGAAAAGAGAAAAAAAGTGCTAATATCTTTTAGTAACTTTTAAATATTCTTACACGTATTTTAATTTTAATTTTCTTAAAAACATTTAATTCTTAAAGGTATTTAATTTCAATTTATATTATTCAATGTAATTTCAGTCAGATCAGACTGTCCAAATATAATTTCAGTCAAATCAATCAGTCCAATTAAATCGAATCAACTCAAATCAGTTTAATTCAGTTCAAGTAATTTCATCTTGAACGTTGACTTCCTTAATGCATTGGCTGGTCATTCTTCTCTAGAATACTGTATTTAAAACCAGTAGCAAACTGCTATATTTCCTCCGGCCACACAATGTCGCGAGATGATCAATTCTCTTAGTCTTCTCTATGTGGCTCTTCTCTGAATAGCTTTAAATGAATCTTTTACTGTAGCTTCCTGTTTCGTACTCCCTGTCTTACGATGTTCTTCGTTTATAGAGGAAAGGAAAGATTGGAAAGACTTCACTTTCCATTAAGAACTTTTATAATTGACTGCAGAGGAAATTCATTATAAGTATATTTGTTGGTGTTATTTTCCACATCCTATTATATAGTTATTTTGGTTTTTTTTTTATTTTTAAATAGACTGTAAAAGTATATAATGATGTGCTAATTTTTTTTTCTTCCTCCCTCTTGGTCTGTTATACCCCAACTTTAAAGAATTAGGTTGTTGTTTTAATAAATTTGACTAAGATATCAAATAATCAATTAACTGTTTAACTGTTTAATTAGTAATTAGTAATATTGGAGTTTATTAAGTTTAATATTATATTTTAAAGTATAAGTTTATTAGGCTTTATATTATATTTTTAAGTATAAGTTTATTAAGTTTTATATTATATTATTAAGTTTTATTAAGTTCTATATTATAAAGTTTATAAGTTTTATATTATAAGTTTTATATTAGACATTTTATATCTTTGCACTATATAGAGCAGAGGTCTTCAAACTTGGCAACTTTAAGACTTGTGGACTTCAACTCCCAGAATTCTCCAGCCAGCTATCCTGGCTGGAGAATTCTGGGAGTTGAAGTCCACAAGTCTTAAAGTCGCCAAGTTTGAAGACCTCTGACATAGAGTATAAGTTTATCAAATTTTATACCATTATATTAAGTTTTATATAATTAAGCTTTGCATTGTTGTACTACAAATATATTCCTTTCCCTTTATTTTACATATATATTAACTGATTAGATACTACGTATATACACAATAAGTAGGTTAAGCTTCTGGTAAGGTCTAGAATTAAATTTTTAAATCATAGTGAAAAATAAAAATTATTAAAATAAGATTATCTTAACTAGATTTACAGGTGTAAATTTCAAATTTTGTTTGGAGTCTACTTGGATAATTGATAACTTTCAATTATCATTAGACCAGGGGAACTATCAACAATTAATTAGACCAGGGGAATGTTATAGAAGTTAAGAGTGAGAAATTTTCTTTCCTTTCAAAATAATTTTTTGTACTAAAAGCGTAAGCAAATGCCATTTTGGAAAAAAAATCAGACTTACTTTAGATATTAAGAAGTCTAGAAATACACACAGGATGTCAAGTACATCCACTAATATAAAGTCATCTAAAAAACAGATCTCAACTACATCTCTAACATTACAAGTGTCTCCATTGGCATCACCAGTCCAACAAAAAGCGATAGCATGTATCCTGGCAAAAGAGAAAGAGAAAGAAAGGAAAAATCCCAACCACAGCCAACTCTGCAAACAATTCAAGATACATTAGCTATTATGCAAGATTTTATGCAGAAAACTCAGAAGGAAGCAAATCAGCAGTGTGAAGACTTGAAAGCCGAAATGAGTGACCTGAAAGTTGATACAGGTGAAATGAAGGAAAGGATGAAAGAACTGGATGACAAAGTTGTAGAAATACAACAAAGCTTGAAAGAGAATGAACAAAGGATTAAGACAGTTGAAGGAAAAATGGACAAAGTTGAGCAGAGAATGGAAGAATTTGAGGATCGCAGTAGTATACTTAATAGAGTATATGACGAGGCAATCACGCACTTAGAGTTGCAATGCGCATCTTACGGTTTGAGATTCCAGAACATCATAGAAGAAAAAGATGAAGATTTAAATGTAAAAATGACAGAGATAATTGGAGAGATCCTTCAGGTTGATCCTCAGGAACTTATAAAGGAAATAGATGAACTTTATAGAGTACAGACAAGTTATGTTCGAAAACACAATCTACCGAGAGAGATCCATATTAAGTTTATAAGGAAGACTATAAGAGATGACATTTTAAGATGGACAAGAAACGAAACACTTGAAGTTAAAGGGAAAGAAATTATAATATTCAAACAAGTTCCAAGAAGAGTTCGAGAAAGAGAAGGGAATATTACTTTTTGACCAGAATCTTAATTAAGGAAAATATAACCTTCCGCTGGCTCATTCCAGAAGGTCTCTCTCTGTACTGGCAAGATCAAAGAGTGAAGCTGGAGAATGTTGAAGATGCTAGATAATTTTATGAAACAAGTGATCTCAACAAACCTGAACAACCGCGAAAGGAAATATCTGTAAGAAATGAAGAAGAGTTGGGAGCAATCAGCCAAGAGAAGGAGGAAGCCCTTGGTGCAAGAAGAAAACAACCACAGATTCAACAAGATTTGATTTTAAGTAGCAGATTACGTGAAACTAAGGACACCAAGGAATACTATAAATAGTTTTGCTGGCGGAGATGAAAATATTCTCTGTTAATGTGAAAGGACTAAATGAACCAAGAAAAAGAAACCAAATATTTTCAAAACTTAAAAAACAAAGCGCTCAAATAATTATGTTACAGGAAGTTCATATTTAAAAAAAACCAACAGAAAATTATTATGTAATTCGAAACTAGAGAATATATTTACCAGTTTAGCAGATTAAAAAAAAAGAGGTATTGCAATGTATATAGATAATTCAATAGACTCCAAACAACTTCATAGTGATCAGAATGGTAGAATTTTAATTGTACAATTGAACAAGGATCAAAAACCTCTCTATGCATTGAATGATAACCAAAAAGAATTTTATAAACAACTACATGAGAAGATAAATGAAAATATGATTATAATAATAAATTCTGGTTTGGTCCGGGACCGCAGCGGAGGCTCTGGGCCAGGGCTCTATCCTCGAGACTCCTTCTACCCCTCCAAAGATCGCGTTTGCGGTTGGTTCGGGCCTGGATGGCCCGTCCTTTGAACAGGGGGCTTCCCTGAACCCGAGGAGCTGTCGCCAAAGCTCCGGAGGCAAGGGATCGCCCCACAGCTTTGGAGAAGGGAGAACCGATCCTCGTACTTTCGGGGATCCGGCCATTGCGATCCGTCCTTACCAGTGGGAAGCAAGGAAATAATAAGAAGAAGAACCAAAATTCCGAAATAAGCCGTCAAAGCAGACAGAGAAGACAAAAGAGAAAAGAAGATTTTAAGGTATAAGTTTGTAACATGATAAGTTTGGAAAATTTCATTAAGTTAAACTTTTAAAATAACAAGGCGAAAAAGAAAGTTTTTAAAAGAAAAATCATATCCTGGGGCCGAAAAAGACTACACAGCCAGAACTACTTTTCTTTTCTTTTCACAACGAACTAAATTTATAAAAAATTGAACTTGACTTGATTCTTAAGATCGGGACTAGATATAAATTTATATTTTGGAAGAGGATGTTAGGAGGTATGATTTAACAAAGATTTGAATTCCAAAAAGCTCAGTACAACGTTAAATTCCGGGCACTATTTTTTATATCATCTGGGGAGGGATTATGCTTCATGGCTTTTATTTTGAAAATGAAATAAAATAAAAGGAAAGGAAAATCTTCTATGTGACTTTTTGCAATTGTGACTGGCGAATTATATAAAGAAGAGTTTCATTGTTTGATTGGTTTTGCTGCCGTTGGATCTTCGGGTTTTCTTGTGAAATTTGCTGCAAAGGGAAAATATTTTCTGCTCTTTCTCCTGCTTGAAAGGATCTACTACAAAGGTTTAAATTTCGAACTGGATTAAAAAAATTTTTTTGCATCCTTTCTTTTAACTCAGATGTAACATAGAAACATAGAAACATAGAAGACTGACGGCAGAAAAAGACCTCATGGTCCATCTAGTCTGCCCTTATACTATTTCCTGTATTTTATCTTACAATGGATATATGTTTATCCCAGTCATGTTTAAATTCGGTTACTGTGGATTTACCAACCACGTCTGCTGGAAGTTTGTTCCAAGGATCTACTACTCTTTCAGTAAAATAATATTTTCTCATGTTGCCTTTGATCTTTCCCCCAACTAACTTCAGATTGTGTCCCCTTGTTCTTGTGTTCACTTTCCTATTAAAAACACTTCCCTCCTGAACCCTATTTAACCCTTTAACATATTTAAATGTTTCGATCATGTCCCCCCTTTTCCTTCTGTCTTCCAGACTATACAGATTGAGTTCATTAAGTCTTTCCTGATACGTTTTATACTTAAGACCTTCCACCATTCTTGTAGCCCGTCTTTGGACCCGTTCAATTTTGTCAATATCTTTTTGTAGGTGAGGTCTCCAGAACTGAACACAGTACTCCAAATGTGGTCTCACCAGCGCTCTATATAAGGGGATAACAATCTCCCTCTTCCTGCTTGTTATACCTCTAGCTATGCAGCCAAGCATCCTACTTGCCTTTCCTACCACCCGACCACACTGCTCACCCATTTTGAGACTGTCAGAAATCACTACCCCTAAATCCTTCTCTTCTGAAGTTTTTGCTAACACAGAACTGCCAATGCAATACTCAGATTGAGGATTCCTTTTCCCCAAGTGCATTATTTTACATTTGGAAACATTAAACTGCAGTTTCCATTGCTTTGACCATTTATCTAGTAAAGCTAAATCATTTACCATATTACAGACCCCTCCAGGAATATCAACCCTATTGCACACTTTAGAGTCATCGGCAAATAGGCAAACCTTCCCTACCAAACCTTCCCCTATGTCACTCACAAACATATTAAAAATAATAGGACCCAGAACAGACCCTTGTGGCACACCGCTTGTAACCTGTCTCTGCTCAGAATACTCACCATTAACAATAACTCTCTGATGTCTATGCTTCAGCCAGCTTGAAATCCACTGAACTATCCAGGGATTAAGTCCAATCTTCACTAATTTATCTATCAGCTCTTTATGTGGAACCTTATCAAAGGCTTTGCTGAAGTCCAGATAGGCAATATCCACGGCACCACCTTGATCCAACACCTTTGTGACATAGTCAAAGAACTCAATGAGATTAATCATTTCTCACTTCACCTATTTCCTTTTTAATATCTTCATGGTTCTTAAGCATTAACTCCTGCATTTGGAGCAGCATAGTTTGCAGGTCTTTGTAAGAATTAGACCTTTCTCTGGGTAACATATCTTCCAGAGATCTCTGGGTGGATGGGCTAGGTATAGCTGAAGTAGATTGATTAATTGATCTCTTCCCCGATCCCAATCTGGTCAAATTAGAAAGGCTTGTCATTTTAGCGATGTTCCACCAGCTGGCCCACTTATAAAAATCTCTAATAGTCCGATCCAGAATTAAGTAGAGAGAGAGTGTTTCGTTAGTCTATTAAGTACTTCGATAGAAAGATAGCAATTCAGGTAATAGATATTGAAGAACCTCAGATTAGTTGGCAAACAGGGCTAAGAAGAAAAGTGGGTAGTAAGGGAGTGGTGAGAGAGTTGAATTCTTCAAACAGAGCGAATAAATATAGATAATTCTATAGTCAGGTAAATAAGGCTATTAAAAGGGAGTACAATAATACAGTAATACACTAGTTTAGTTATGGTTACTTTCTATAGTTATGAGGTTTATAAGTGGTTCCTCCCTGCAATGAAAGAAAAAGAGGGAAAGGATCTAACAAATTTTATATTAATTATGTATATATATTATATTGATTGGATATATATAAACAACAATGTATCACAATGGGGATATTGCCTTATCTTTTCTAAAGTTATTGAACCATCGAAAGAAGATATATGTAATTCATTGTAAATTCCTTAGATTCATAAAAGCTTTAACACATACTAAAAAGTATTGGGTAAATAATAAAGACAGATTAATATATATAAACTAAGTCAAATTAATACAGTTAGTAAATCTTATGTCTAGTATTCCTATTAGTAGACTGTGGTAACCTAATAACTAATAGTCGAAAGGAAAGATCTCTTAATATACTAACAGTGTAATCAGATATCCTATTGATCTACTGATAAGTTATTAAATTACTAATAAGTTATTATATACAAATGAGAAATAAATGTCTATTGATATATATAATTAGTTAATTAATTAGTGCATTGATAGCAATTAATATCCTATTATAGTAAATATTTTCATTAAATTTAGATTGATTAATATATTGTATAGATTGTATAAATTATGAAGATGTCAATTATTATAGTTAGTAGTCAATAGAAATGCATGGATAAATTGTCAATTGTAAATATAGGTGTAACAAGACTTTTTGCCAGTACAGTTATATATTTAGATCGGTATGTCAAACCCTTCTTTAAATCCTCCAAGTCAGGATCGAAAAGTTCAGGTAGGACTTCGATGCTGCTGCAGGTTATTAGTTAAGTTAATAGATAGTTTAATAGTTATATTCGTTGGAGATCGCTCCGAGTATCTTCTGTCTCCGGGTGTAATATACGGTTGTTTCACTCGTGTGGCTTCACAGGATCTATCTAGGTTGTGCAGGGGTTTTGTGAAGCGAATCCTCTCCTTCCTGCAGATCTACCAGGGTGTTGGGCGAAACCTAATTAAATCGAAGGCAGTTTTAAACTGTATGGGAAAAATCTCCAAGATGAACATCAGCTGTTTGTGTCTGTGGGATCGAATGTCCACCCAGCCTCACCAAAGTGTGACGCAGCAACAAATCGGAGAATCAAGAGAAGAAACAGGGGGAAAAATGAATCACGCTGTCCAATCGGATCCTCTGTACACGCTTCGGAGGTGAAGGAAGATTAAGCAAGAGCACTTTTTAAGAATTAAAGATTCCCTCTGGGACGTCAGATCTTCTCAAAGTATGATAGAAGCTTTGGATGATGTTGAAAGTTATAATGATTTGTCTGAAGTTGTTGTGACTCAAACGCTAGCTCGCCGCCAGCCGGAAGGAGGAAGATGTCAGCTCCTCCCACCTCCTTCTCGGGTCGAAGCTGTTTGTATTTTGAGCTCAAGTGACGTTACCCAAAGAGAAGAGGAAAGAAAAAATTCTTCTGGTCATATATCTCTCGCTCGATCCAGCTCTGGTATGTTAATACTCAGCTCCGCCGTCTCGGTCACCGTCGCTAATCTCCGCTTAGTCACCTCCAGCTGGGAGCTCTCTAGGCCGCCATGTTGCTCCTAGCTTACAGGCACTCAGTCGTGTAGGGGATTGTCCGCTCCGTTGATCGGGCTGCCGCCTCCGAATCGAACTAGCGTCACCCCCTATCCGTCAGACCCTTTTTCGCAGGGTCTGAGGTTCCGAAGGACCGAAGAGAACCTATAAAAACGAAGGTGTTTGATGGAGCGCAGCTCCACACCGTCCGTTCAGTTCCTCAGCTGGCTCCGCCTGAGGCCTTCCAACAACAGATGTTAAAACAAGAACAAAAAATCCAGGATTTAGAAGATAGGATTGATCAGGACCATAAGCAAATGGAAGACCTGACAGAAAAATTAGTCCACGACAATAAAGAATTAGAAAGCACGGTAATGCAACTTGAGAGTGAAAAAGCTAGCCATTACCTTAGATTTCAAAATCTTAGGGAGGAAAAAAGTGAGGATCTACCAGACATTATGGCCGATATTCTATCCAAGGCGTTGGGCATTGAAAAGGACACAATGCTAAATGAAATTGATGAAGTCTATAGAATAAACACCAATTACGCCAGATGCCATAACCTCCCCAAGGAAGTCCACATCAAATTAGTAAAAAAATCAGAGACGAAATCCTCCACAGAGCACGGGAAGACCCCATAGATTACAAGGGGAGACAATTGGTAATTTTAAAACAAGTCCCGAAGCACGTTAGAGACCTACGTAGGCCATACACCTTCTTATCAGCCAAACTGACCAGGCACAACATAAACTTTAGATGGCTTGTCCCAGAGGGAATGCTTGTGACCTGGCAAGATAAAAAGTTGAAAATTGATTCGGTCGATAAAGCAGAAGAATTTTTCGAAATTTTTTTTACTAGTGAGCGGACGACCGATACATTAGATAATAAAGAAACAAGGAATCCCTCGCCAATTAGTGAACACCCAACAGACCAGATCCCAATCAGAGTGGAAGGAATACTGGCTACTGACAATTTAACCTCCGGAAATAATGGCTACTCAGGCTACCCAAAAGAAACTAGAAGTAAAAGGGCAACTAGACCTAAGTATAGATAATCTAAATTTGGCACAAAAAACGTCAAACAGGGGAATCGAGTTATATTCAATTAATATAAACGGATTGAATGCACCTAAAAAAAGAAATCAAATTTTAAACAAAATTGCTAAACTAAATTTCGACATTATTGCAATGCAAGAAGTTCATATTAAAAACAAGTTTGAACATCTACTTAAAAGAAACAAACTTGGGAATCTGTTTACATCTCTAGCTTCGGAAAAAAAGAGGGGTGTAATATGTTACATTAATCCCAATATCCAAGCTAAATTGAAATACAAAGATAGGGAGGGCAGAGTCCTAATATTAGAATTAAAAAAAGAATTGGAAACAATAACATTAATCAATATTTACGCCCCAAATGAAGGCCAAGAAAGATTTTATAATCAATTATTAAACACCATCAAAGAATATACTACAGATAATATCTGTTTATTAGGGGATTTTAATGGAATAATTGACAAGGAATTGGACTATAATAACGATAAAGGGAACAAACAAAAGAAAAGATTATTACCGAAAGCTTTTTTTGAATTAACTAAAGAATTAAAACTGAAAGATAGCTGGAGAGACAGAAACCCCAACCTTAAAAAATTCACCTTCTATTCAGATAGGCACCAATCCTGGTCAAGACTGGATATGGTCTGGGCTACAACAGAAATTAACACCAAAATCCATTCGATAGAGATAGAACCCAATTATATCTCAGACCACAACGCGCTTAAAGTAACATGGAAAGGAACTAAACAATGTTCTAGATGGACTCTTCAAAAATCCATACTTAATCAGGAAGGTTTTAAGCAGAAACTCCAAGTCGAAATGAACTTTTTCTTTCAAGAGAATCTTAAAGAACACACCAGTGTTCAAAATGTATGGGACACAGCCAAAGCTGTAACCAGAGGGATAGCTATATCGTATATGGCTAAAGAATACAAATTAAAAAAACAGAAAATGGTTAAATTAGAAGAAGACTATAGTTCTTTAGAAGAATTACAGAAATTTCCCCCCAAAAAAGAAATTAAACAAAAAATGTCACAGATAAAGCATGAGCTAAACTTAATAGACCAACAAAATCTGGCACAACAAATGAAAAGAAGTAATCAATACAACTTCGAAAATGCTAATAAACCTAGCAAATGGTTAGCCAATAAACTCAGAAAACAAAAAGAAAAGAAACTTATAAACTGTCTTAAGAATACAAATGGGGAAATATGTCATGACTTGGAAGGGAAAAAACAGATTGCTAGTGACTTCTATAGCAAACTTTATGATTATACTGAAAACACACTCAATAATACCTATGATCAAAAAATTCAAGAAATCTTAGAGCAGGCCAACCTTCCTAAAGTACCACAAGAAATGAAAGATATAATAAATAAGCCGATCACCGCTATAGAACTAAATGAAGCAATCAAAGGGCAAAAAAATAATAAAGCCCCGGGACCGGATGGCCTCCCGTCAGAACTCTATAAAGATCTCCCCAAAGAAATGGAAAAGGCCTTATTAGAAACGCTAAACAAGGCCCTAGATAAAGGCAAAATTCCAACATCTTGGACAGAAGCAAATCTGGCGTTAATTCCAAAAAAGGATACAGATCTCACAGATATAGCTAACTACCGTCCTATCTCTCTTTTAAATGCCGACTATAAAATCTTCACCTCCATCTTAGCCAGTAGAATCAAAGGATTTCTAAATTATTTCATTCATTCGGATCAAAACGGCTTTCTTCCCGGGAGACAACTAAAGAATAATATTAGAATAGTGCTGGACACGCTGGAGTATTATGAAGCCTATAGTGAAAAACAAGTGGCATTAATATTTCTTGACGCCCAGAAGGCTTTCGACAACGTGTCTTGGAAATTTATACTTAAACAGCTTGAATATATGGAATTTGGCCCTAAATTCATAAATGCAATAAAAGCTATATATACCGACCAATCAGCATACATTATCCTTAATGGAGATACATCGACAAAAATCTCTCTCCACAAAGGTACGAGACAAGGGTGTCCACTGTCCCCACTATTGTTTATTTTAACACTAGAAGTACTAACCAGAATCATTAGAGAAAAAGAAGATATAAAGGGGTTAAAGTGTAAGAAAGAAACCTATAAGCTTCAAGCTTTCGCAGATGACCTGGTATTTATTTTAGAAGACCCCTTAGACTCAGGTCCCAAATTACTAGACGTTCTGGAAGAATACGGTACAGTGGCAGGCCTTAAAATAAATAAAACTAAAACGCAAATTTTAACCAAAAATATGAGAGAATCACAGAAAGCTATCTTAACAGCCAAACTTGATATTCAAATAGTAAAAAAAATTAAATACCTTGGCATGAATTTGACGAATAAAGTGTCCAGCCTAAAAGCAAACAACTATAATATTTTAATAGATAAAATACAATCCGACTTGTTGAAATGGAAAAACCTACAACTTTCCTTACTAGGGAGGATTGCAGCCATAAAATTAAACATTCTACCCAAAATATTGTTCCTATTCCAAACAATCCCAATTCAATTGAAACAGGAATTCTTCACAAAACTGAACAAAATTACTAGTAATTTCATCTGGCAAAACAAACGTCCCGGAATTCGCTTAAAATATTTACAAGAAAGAAAAGAAGAAGGAGGTCTGGCATTCCCAATTTGGAAGGACTACTATAATGCCGCATCCTTAACTTGGATGACAGAATGGATGAGTCTAACTAATACCAGACTACTCAGCCTAGAAGGTCATGACCTTCATTTAGGATGGCACTACTATCTTTGGGATGAAAAGCAGACGACCCACAAATATTTTACCAATCATTTGATTAGGAAATCTTTAATCTATACCTGGAAAAAAATTAAGCCTAAACTTTACAAAGGAATTCCCACCTGGTACGCCCCATTAGAAGCATATGTTCATCCCAATTTTCATTAAAAAAACAATATAATAAGATACAAAGATATTCTAAATCCACACGGGGAAATCAGATCAAGACTAGAATTAGAAAACCTCGGTCAAAAAACGGAATGGTGGGAATACCTACAGATCCAAACTAAATTTAACAAAGATAAAGGTAAACCTGGAATAATCAAAAATGCCCCGCTAGATAAGCTATGTACAGATTCCCAAGAACAATTAATTAAAAAATTCTATTGTTACTTAAACTACAATGAATTGGATAATTTCAACACAAAAATTAATGTAAAACAATGGAATCTAGACCTTAAAAATGAGATCAAAGAAGAGGAATGGCAAATACTTTGGAGCAGGAACTACAAATTGACCATTGCCACGTCCTATAAAGAGAATTTAGTCAAAATGTTTTACCGATGGCATAAAATCTCTCTAAGAGGGCTCACTTATCCAAAAAAACAAACAAAACCCCCGAAAAAGGGATCAACAGGGGCTTGAAAAAACTTCCCTGAGTTACTAGGAGAAGCAATTAACGCCTCGTAGCTGAGACCTGGGAATTAAGTAAACAGACAATTTCTCCTGCTTCACAAGCTATCGGCCTTTTTTTACTCTCTCCTAAGCTTCCTGGAAAATCTGACACGGAGTCAGAAACCAGCTCTCTGGTAGGGAATCAAGATAAAATGAAATCACCACTAAGACTGTAGCCAGCCCCAGGGGAAAGTGGTCACTCTGAGGTCTCGCATGTTCTGACTAGGGAGGAAACGTTGGCAAAGGGGACCAGACTGTAACCAGTCAGAATCCCTCACCAGGCTTATGGCTTGCCTGCGAGTGGCTCCAAGGCAGCCCTAACGGCAGAAGGAGACAAAAAAATGAGCCAGGGGTGTGTGGAAGGCTCAGCTCAGCAACCGGAGCTCGTCGGAGAGACCTCTAGCCAAAGTCTCTGGCTTTCGGACACGTTGGGCGTTTGTTTGCATCTCGTGATTGACCGGGTGAAATAAAAGATCTAAAAATCCCTTGTCTCCCCAACCCGGATTTTTAGATCTTTTATTTCACCCGGTCAATCACGAGATGCAAACAAATGCCCAACGTGTCCGAAAGCCAGAGACTTTGGCAAGCGGTCTCTCCGACGAGCTCCGGTTGCTGAGCTGAGAAGGAGGGTAGTAGTAGGTGAGGCTGGTGGCGGCTCCCCTCCCTCCCTCCCTCCCTCTCCCACCCCGAGCAGATTCATCCTTCCAGAGGCGGCACGGTCTGCCTACTCGGGAGAGGCCACCGGGCAAAGATGCAGCCGGTCGCCTCTCGGCCACAAGCGGGGCGCTGCCTGCTGCTTCCCCTGCCTCGGCTTCCCCCACCTGCTCCTGCGGCGGCAGCGGGGCAGAGGCCCTGCCGGGACTCGCCCGGGCTCTCGCGGCCAAACAGGCGCGTGGCTCGCCTTCCTTTCCCACCCACGGCCCGGCATCGCCCGTGCGCCGCTGCCTTCGCGCCCGGCCTGCTTCTCGCCCAGCCGCCGGCGCTGACCATGCTGGGGACCCGGCGCGACCGGCTGCTCATTCTGCTGCTTCTCGGGGCGCTGCTCAGCGCCGATTTCTACTTCCACCTCTGGCCCCAAATGAGGCGGCGCCTCGGTCCGGCCACGGAGACGGCTGAGCCCCGCTGCTCCTGCCCCGCCAAAGAAGCCGCCGTCGCCGCCGGTCCAAAGCTCCGGACTCGGCCGCCCGCCAACCTGAGCAGCCAGGCCCCCCACTCCAAACTGAGGAGGCTATTCGCGCACCCGCTCTACAGCACCCCCGAGAGGCCGGCCGAGAAGCTGCTCAATGGGCAGGAGGCGCTGCGTTACTACCGGCGGAAAATAGCCCGCTGGAACAGGTGCGTGGGCCCGGACGTGGGGGGAAACGCGGCTCGGGCGCATAAGACCCGCGTCGGAAAAACCCGCTTGTCGCTGCGATGCCTTGCGGGGGCGGGGGTGAGGGAAGAGCGTGGGTGTTTTAAAAGGTCGCAGCCGGCCTGGGGGGCTTGCCAGCACCCCCCCGCACCCGGGTTCGGGGTGCGGGGGTTGCTGGCAAGCCCCCCAGGCCAGCTGCGACCTTTTAAAACACCCGCGCCGCTTCCCATGTGTCTCCTGGAGCCGAATGCGGAAGTTCGGCTTTGCTGTTCAGCTTCAGGCTTTGCTGTTCGGCTCCGGGAGACAGCCGCGAAGCGGCGCGGGTGTTTTAAAAGGTCGCAGTTGGCCTGGGGGGCTTCCCAGCAACCTCCCGAACCGAACCCGGGGTTCAGCAAAATTTTGCCTCTTCTTAACGAGTTACGAACCGGCGTTCGGGAGGCTTCTGAGAAGCCCCGCCGCCCGGCTGTTACCTTTTAAAACAGCCGCGCGGCTTCCCAGCAGTCTCCGAATGCAGGTTCGTAACTCGAAAAAAGTTCGTAAGAAGAGGCAAAATTTTGTCTGAACCCCGGGTTCGTATCACGAGTTGTTCGTAAGACGAGGGGTTCGTATCTTAAGGTACCACTGTATTACTATTTGAAAATAGATTAAAATGAGCTAAGACATAAATTTGTGATTATTTACATAGTTTTTAAAATAAGAATTAAGTTTATATATTTGTTAAAGTACAAAAAAGGTTAATTGGATACAACCACTCTCTTTTTTTTGTCTCTTTCTTTCTTTGTCTAAAGGTGGTAATACAAATATGAATTCTTAGTTTTTATCTTACTTTTTATTCCTGATATATTATTGTTTTCTTGGTACTTTGAATTTAATTTTTTTTTAAATTAGCAAAGTTTGATTGGGTTGGAGGTTTTTTTTTTTTAAACTAAAAATTACTATCAATTATATTAAAAGTACCAGAAAATACTACAGAAGAGCACCATCTAGAGCAGCGTTTCCCAACCAGTGTGCCATGGCACACTAGTGTGCCGCGAGACACGGTCAGGTGTGCCGCGAAGCTCCTAGGGAAGCTCCAGCTGGGCGGGCGCTGCCGGTGCCGGTACCTCCGACCTGGAGCTCCCACTCGCAACTGTCCCCTGGCTACAGCCCAATGCTGCTGTTGCTGGCACTCTCCTGCTGGGCCCCAAAGGAAGGCGGGGAAAAGGAGAGCTTCATTCTTCACGCCTCCATTTTCCCGCCTTCCTTCTTTGGGGCCCAACAGGAGAGTGCTGGCAACAGCGGCATCAGGCACTAGCCGGGGGACTGTTGCGAGTGGGAGCTCCAGGTCAGAGGCACCGGCAGCACCCCGCCCAGCTGGAGCTTCCCTGGCGTCGGCGGCAAGTGTCCTTTGGAGCCCGGCGGGAGGGCACCGGCAGCGAGAGTAGGAGGGCACCATCAGCAGCGGCACCAGGCAGTCACGGGGAGATGGCGGCGGCGAGAGGGAGCTGCAAGAGAGACAGAGAAAGAGAGACACAGCAAGAGAGACACAGAGAGAGAGAGAGACATAGCAAGGGAGAGAAAGAGAGACATAGCAAGAGAGGCAGAGAGAGAGAGAGAAAGAGAGAGAGAGAGAAAGAGAGACATAGCAAGAGGCAGAGACATAGCAAGAGAGGCAGAGAGAGAGGGAGAGAGAGAGAGACATAGCAAGAGAGACACAGAGAGAGAGACATAGCAAGAGACAGAGAGAGAGAAAAAGAGAGACAGAGAAAGAAAGATAGCAAGAGAGAGATAGAGGAAGAGAGATAGCAAGAGAGACAGAGAAAGAGAGAGAGACAGAGAGAGAAAGAAAGAGAGGTAGCAAGAGACAGTGAAAGAGAGAGAGAGCAAGAGAGAGAGAAAAAAGTAAGAGAAAGATAGCAAGAGAGACAGACAGAGAGAGAGAGAGTAAGGGAGAGAGAAAGACATAGAGGGAGGGAGGGAGAAAGAGAGCAAAAAAGAGAGGAAGAAAGAAAGAGGGATGGAGAGAGAGAAAGAAGGGAAGGAAGGAAGAGAGGAAAGAGGGAGGGAGAAATAGAGCGAAAGGGAGGAAGAAACTAGTGAATCTGGTAAAACCCCAAGCGCCCTCTGAAAGCCCTCAGGGTCCATCAGGCGGCTGGGGCGGAACCTCCTAATCGGTTCCACCTCCCTGCGGGGGAGGATTGGAGCCAGGAAATCGAGCCGCAGTAGAATATGGTCTGACCATGACAAAGGCAATGCTTCTAAAGCCCCTTAGTCTCAGACCATCATTCAATTGCCCCGAGAGGAATATCATATCGGGTGTGTGTCCACCCTCGTGAGTCGGACCCTGAACTACTTGAGTCAGGTCCATGGCTGTCATGGTGGCCATAAACTCCTGTGCCAATCCAGAGGAACCGTCAAGTGACGGCAGATTGAAGTCCCCCAGGACAAAGTCCAGGGAACTCCACCGCCAACCCAGCCACCTCCTCGAGCAGCACAGGCAGGGCTGTAGACACGTAGTTGGAAGGCAGGTACGTGAGTAACAAGCCCACCTGAACCCCTGAATCCAACTTCACAAGGAGTGACTCACAACCCGCAATCTCAGGGGCAACGAGTCTATACAGGCAAAGGTTCTCTCTGGCTATAATAGCCCCTCCCCCCCTTCCCTGGGGTCGAGGCTGATGCCATATCTGAAACCCGGCTGGGCATAATTCTGAGAGAGGAACTCCTCCCTTGAGGCCCAGCCAGGTTTCAGTCACACATGCCAGATCGGCCTACTCATCCAGGATTAAATCCTGGATGAGGAGAGCTTTGTTTACTACCGATCTGGCATTGAGCAGCAGCAGCTTGAGCCCAGGGCTTGGATTACTCTCGTCACCAGTACCCCGGGATGAGCTCACGGGCCGGAACAGGGGATCGCTTTTAAGCAGTGATCCCTTCTTCCTCCAGAACGGCTAGCCCCGTGACTCCTGCCATATCTACCTCTCCCCAGCAAGACCAGAATATTCCGGCCCTCTGCCACCCCAGAGATAGGTGCCCCTCTCCCTCCTGTCCTTCCATCGCTAGGTAGGCTAATAGGTTCCTACTATCACCAATGGTGGATTTGCAGTAAAGTTAAACTATATTGGAAAATGATAGAAAAAATGATAAAAGAAATAGTATTGCAAGAGATAGAAAACCCCCCAGAATTTTACTTACTGGGTACAACAAAGCAGAAATATAAGAAAGATATTCTCTATCTAGTTATTCATATTTTGACCGCGGCCTGGATAGTTTATGCGCAAAATTGTAAAGGGGAAAATATTCCCAAAGATGAAGAGCTAATTAAGAAAATATTGGATTGCGCAGAGATGGATATGATGACAAGAAGGTTAAATAATTAGGAGGAATCAGAATTTTATATTATTTGGAATAAGGTGTACTGTATACAGTGATCCCCCGA
Organism: Erythrolamprus reginae; assembly: GCF_031021105.1. Lineage (NCBI taxonomy): Eukaryota > Metazoa > Chordata > Lepidosauria > Squamata > Dipsadidae > Erythrolamprus > Erythrolamprus reginae. The sequence goes on from NC_091963.1 coordinate 67,641,217, forward strand.
TTATTGCGAGGGTTCCGTTCCAGGACCCCCCGCAACGAGCAGGTTTTCGCGAAGTAACGCTGCGGAAGTAAAAACACCATCTGCGCATGCGCAGATGGTGTTTTTACTTCCGCCGCAGCAGCGAGGAGCCGAAGATTGGGGTTTCCCCGCCGCCCACGCAAACTCCTCGCTGCTGCCGCGCCCGCCGTTCCAAGGTTGGGGGTCCGGGGGCTGCTAGGAAGCCCCCCATGCCGGCGGCGACGTTTTAAAGCACCCGCGCGGCTTCCCAACTGAGCCCTCAAGCCAAGCTCAGAAGTTCGCCTTTGGCGCTTGGCTTGAGGGCTCAGTTGGGAAGGCGCGCGGGTGTTTTAAAATGTCGCCGCCGACATGGGGGGCTCGCTAGCACCCCCCGAACCCCCAACCCGGGTTTGGGGGGGTGCTAGCAAGCCCCCCATGTCGGCGGCGACGTTTTAAAACACCCGCGCGCCTTCCCAACTGAGCCCTCAAGCCAAGCGAGCGGGTGCTGGGGGGGGCTTCTCTCCCTCCCGCCAGCAAGAGGGGGAAGACCCAGGGAAGCCGCCCAGCAGCTGATCTGCCCGGCGCCATCTATGCATGCGTGGCCATAGAAAAAAAGGGCGCGCATGCGCAGATGGTGTTTTGACTTCCGGGTTGAAAAATCGCAAATTAGCCTGTTCGCAATGGTCGGGAACGCAATAACCGGGGGATCACTGTATATGGATAAATAAGAAGAAAAATGTAAAACCTATGTGAGAATTACAAATACTAAAATGATTTATTTTTCCTTTTCCTTTTCTTTTTTTTCGTATGAAATTTATTATAAGGTTGAGTAAAATTTCTTCTTTTCATTTAAATTAATATGTTGACTTAAGGCATTAACAATGTATTCTTTTTCTGTAAAAAAATTTGACTTCTACAACAAGAAGGGAAATTGTAACCCCTACTTCATGTTAAATGTTTGTTTGTATGTCTGTCAATTTTTATGAAAATTAATAAAGTTTTATATATGCAAATAAAAAAAATAAAAATAAAATATGATTATAATAGGTGACTTTAATGCAATTTCAAATAGATCAATGGATCATTGAGGCAAAAAGAAAGTCAAGAAAAAGAAAACAATTTTACCAATAACATTTCAGAAAATGAGATCAGAATTACTATTAAATGATATTTGGCGGGAGAGACATCCTTTAACTAGACAGTATACTTTTTTTCCGAATTCCCATAAAATCTGGACAAGGATAGATATGGCCTGGGCCTCGACATTAACCACAGAATGTATTAAAGATATAGAGATAGATACAAATATATGGGCTGATCACAATCCCTTAGTAATTTATTGGGAAGGACACAGGAAACAAACTAAATGGCAGATGAATAGGAACGTTTTGCGAGATCCTCAATATAGAGAATGGATGGAAAAAGAATTAGAAATCTTTTTTAAAATTAATAAAAATTCAGAAACATCCCCACAAAATTTATGGGATACAACTAAGGCATATATCCGGGGCTTAACGATTTCCTATACGATAAGGAAAAATAAAGAAAAAAAGAAGCAATATGAACAATTAGAAAAAGAATTAAAGGATCTAGAAATAGCATTACAAAATAATTCATATAATGAATATACAAAAAGAAAAAGAGATCTGGTCAAACATAAAATAAATCTTATAGAACAAGAACATATAGCGGAAAAAATTAAAAGAGCTAGACAATAATACTTTGAACACGCCAATAAACCGGGAAGATGGTTAGCATTTAAATTAAGGAAACATAGACAATCAAAAATGATAAAGAAATTGGTAGATGATAAAGGAATGACAAAATTTAGAACAGAGGAAAAAATTAAAATAATCAAGGAATTCTATAAGGCCCTATACAGAAAAGAAGAAATAAAAAAAGAGATTTTTAAATATTTAAATTCATTAGACCTACCATTTTTATCAGAAGAACAACAAAAAAAGCTAAATGGTCCATTTAATATGGATGAACTTCAGATGACTTTAAAAAAAAAAAAAAACAATAAAGCCACAGGCCCCGATGCCATTCCGGCTGAATTGTATAAAATAGAAAGTAATGTATTCATGGTGAATATGTTAGAGATTTTTAATAGGATTATAATGGATGGTAAAATTCCCACATCTTGGTCAGAGGCGTTAATAACTTTAATACATAAGACAGGTACAGAGAAAGATAAAATACAAAATTTCTTTATTAAATGTTGATTACAAAATTTTTACTTCTATTTATGCAAGTCTGCGGAGAGGGGCGGCATACAAATCTAAATAATTAATTAATTAATTAATTAATTAAGACTTTAAAAAAATTTAAATGAAATAATACATGGATATCAAAATGGCTTCCTACTGGACAAATAAAAAATAATGTAAGAACGATTATTAATACATTAGAATTCTATGAACAACATCCAGAAAGACAGATGTCACTGGTATTTTTGGATGCGAAAAAAGCTTTTGATAACGTTGATTGGATGTTTATTAAAATGCAATTAAATAAAATGAGATTTGGGACAAAGTTTGTTAATGTAATAGATGCAATATACACAAACCAAACAGATAAAATTATATTGAATAATGAACAATTAGAAAGTTTTGAAATTTTTAAAGGGGTAAGACAGGGTTGCCCACTTTCACCTCTTTTGTTTATTTTAACTCTGAAAGTTTTGTTGATAAAAATAAGGGCAAATAATAAAGTTCAGCCCCTATATATGTTAAATGTATGTTTATCTTGTCTGTCTTTTATGAAAAATCAATAAAAAATATTTTTTTTAAAAAAGGAAAGGAAAGATAAGGATTCCAAAACAAAAGTTAAAAATTTCAAATTTCAAAAGGTGAATTTCAAACAGAACCAATTGATGGGCAATTTCACTATTTTAAAAGCTTTCGCTGAAATGCCACATTGCACAGTTAGCTGCCTTCTTCAATCTCAGGCCATTTTAACCCCGTCCAACAACCAAGCGAGAAACAAAGGCCTAAAATCCCATTCAGGCATTCTCCGCTTGCCATCATAGACAGAAAATCTCTGATTCCCCTCTGCAAGTAAGTCTTTCAATTCTCTTTCCATATGTAATCATTCGGCTATCCTCCCAGCTTGCATAGTCTCTGCAGCAGTGTCGGAATAGGCATGGATGCCTGTCCGGCTTCACCACAGCCAGTGCAAGACAAGCCAGTTCACCCAGTGGGGCATGCCGGCCCCTGCCAGGCCCCTGGCAGCGTCCCAAGCGTCACTCTCCCTGCAGGAGATTCTGTCTGGTCCAAAAGGACCAGAACCACCGGGCAATGGGACTTGGGGACATTTCCCAGGAGAGAGGGAAATATCCCGGTGCTGCAGTCACGAGACCTCGCCCTCCATCTCCAATACAAATTTTCTTTAAAGTTTCCAGATTCTGTTATGATTGCTAAATGAGGAATAATTACATTTTATCAGATGTCAATGAAAAAACTGAGATTACTTAGGTGCTGAGTTTATTGTGTTTTATTAAATTAATTGAAGTACAGAACAAGAAATAGTAAATAAATACAGTAATACCTCGTCTTACGAACTTAATTGGTGCCAGGAGGAGGTTCGTAAGGTGAAAAGTTCGTAAGACGAAACATTGTTTCCCATAGGAATCAATGGAAAAGCGATTAATGCGTGCAAGCCCAAAACTCAGAAACCCGGAAGCCGGCTGCCACCACCGAAGGAGGCTTGAGCCTCCCTTTGCCCCACGCTGCTTCGCCCTGCCTGTTGTCCTGGGCGAAGTGCTGGGGGGAGGGAGTCAGGAAGGTCCTCCTACTCCCCCCCCAGCCAAAAACACAAAGACAGTCTGCCGCCGCCCGCTTGAGCCAGGATGACAGGCAGGGCGGAGCAGCGTGGAGCAAAGGGAGGCTGAAACCGCCAGCGGCTTCAGCTTCCCATTGCTCCGCGGGCGGCGGCAGACCGCCTTTGTATTTTTGGCTGGGGGGGGAAGCAGGAGGCGCAGGATCGGGCAGGACTTCCCGGGCGGAAGGCGTGCCCCTCTCTGCAGCTCCTTTTTGGCTGGGAGGGAAGGTGAAATGCCGGCGGCTGTAGCAGCTGCTACGAGAGGCATTTCACTTTCCCTCCCTTCGGGGATGAAGGGGCAGGACTTCCCGGGCGGAAGGCGTGCCCCTCTCTGCAGCTCCTTTTTGGCTGGGAGGGAAGGTGAAATGCCGGCGGCTGTAGCAGCTGCTACGAGAGGCATTTTGTTTACCAGCCCCCTGAAGGTGTAGGCTGGGGTCTTTCCGAGAGAGCAAGCAGCCCGAAGCCGAAAAAAATGCGTGGAGGCTGGTAAACAAAAGGCAGAACTTTCGGCTTCTGGGTGGATGGGAGGAGGTAAGCGGCCGGAGGAATCAATGTAAAATGCCACTGGGCTGGCAACATCTCCGGCTGCTTAGCTCCTCCCATCCACCCAGAAGCCGAAAGTTCTGCCTTTTGTTTACCAGCCTCCACGCGTTTCTTTCGGCTTCGGGCTGGACAGGAGGAGCTAAGCAGCACGGAGACGTTGCCAGCCCAGCGGCATTTTACATTAATTCCTCTGGCCGCTTAGCTCCTCCCATCCATCCAGAAGCCGAAAGAAAAGATCAGAAGCTGGGGGAGTCGGGGTGTGTGGAAGAGGTCCGCAGGAGAACTGGGGGGAGCTGCGGTACCTAGACACCTGCCTTCAGCAAAATCACCCCGCGACCACCACCTTTGCCCCTGGGGGAAAGACCCCAGCCCATGCCTGCTGCTTGCTTTCCTGGGACGACGCAAAGACCACCTTCGGGAGCTTCCCAGCCGGGTCCCTTCCATGGAGCGGTGGCTGCGGTTCCCCCCAGTTCTCCCATGGACCTCTTCCACACACCCTCACCGCTCCTAGCCTCTGCGCCGCCGCCCGACTGTCAACTTGTAAAGAAGTGAGAAGATAAGGAGGAGCTGGGTGCCGATGGCGGCGGCGGCGGAGGAAGGCGAATGCTGCCCGAAGGCTGGGAGGGAGGCGGAATACAGGAGGAAGAGGAGGAAGAAGAGGGAGGCAGGGAGGAAATTCCGGAAATGACAGTCACAAGGCAGGGAAATCCCTGATGCAGTAAGAGAGCACAAGGTAGAGTGCATGCGCAGTAGGAGAGCCCACGCCCCCGGCTCGGGTTCGTAAGGTGAAAATGGTTCTTAAGACAAGGCAAACAAATCATGAACCCCGGGTTCGTATCACGAAATGTTCGTAAGACGAGGGGTTTGTATCATGAGGTACCACTGTAAATCCATAGTAGAAAGCATGTTACAGAGTCTACATCAGGGGTCTCAAATTCACGGCCTGCAGGCCAACTGAGGCCCTCAGAACAATAGTTTGCAGCCCCCATCTCAATATCAAAGTTTAATGTTAGTGCGGCCCGAGTTTGATACGAATGGCACTTTTCAGTGTTGTGTGCAGAGCTGAATAAACCTACCAATCATGGTGGGGTATATTGCTCTCAGAGATGGGACATCAGCCGGGCATATTGTGAACTTGCGCCATTACTCCGGGCTTAGAAGCGGAGGTGGAAATTGCTACTCAGCAGGACAGAAAAAAAGCAGAAAAGACACATCGGCTAAAGATTAGCCGCTAAACGCTGAAACAGTGACACCATGTGGAATTATATATTACACAGCCCCAAACATGTCTTTTTCAAAGCCTGCAGTGAAGAAAAAGGTTGGTGACAATTTCAGGAAAAGTGGGAAGTACAATATTTCTTTGTTGAGCACAGGGGCATCCCGAAGTGTCTTTATTTCGGGGGGGGGGGGAGATAAATTTTTTAAATTGTTTTTCACACCTTGCAGAGATTCCAATTTACATACCTCAAATCAAAATACAGTAATACCTCGTCTTACAAACTTAATTGGTTCCGGGAGGAGGTTCGTAAGGTGAAACGTTCGTAAGATGAAACAATGTTTCCCATAGGAATCAATGGAAAAGCCAATAATGCGTGCAAGCTCATTAGAAAAATCCAAAACATCCCAACAAAGCAAGGCGAAAAGAGCCTCTCTTGAGCTCCATGGGTCTTTCTGTCCTGTTTTTGCCCACCGCGTTCTGCTCATTTTCCCGACACCTTTCTCCTCTTGCGCTCCATGGGTCCCTCCCGTTTTTACCCACCCTGTCCTGCTCATTTTCCCCACACCTTTCTTCTCTTGAGCTCCATGGGTCCCTCCCGTTTTTACCCACCCTGTCCTGCTCATTTTCCCCACACCTTTCTCCTCTTGAGCTCCATGGGTCCCTCCCGTTTTTACCCACCCTGTCCTGCTCATTTTCCCCACACCTTTCTCCTCTTGAGCTCCATGGGTCCCTCCTGTTTTTACCCACCCTGTCCTGCTCATTTTCCCCACACCTTTCTCCTCTCTTGAGCTCCATGGGTCCCTCCCGTTTTTACCCACCCTGTCCTGCTCATTTTCCCCACACCTTTCTCCTTTTGAGCTCCATGAGTCCCTCCCGTTTTTACCCACCCTGTCCTGCTCATTTTCCCCACACCTTTCTCCTCTTGAGCTCCATGAGTCCCTCCCGTTTTTGCCCACCCTGTCCTGCTCATTTTCCCACCCTTCTCCTCTCTTGAGCTCCATGAGTCTTTTCTTCCCGTTTTTTCCCACCCCACTCTCCTAATCTCCCCCACACCTTTCTCCTCCCTTGAGCTCCATGAGTCTTTTCTTCCTGTTTTTGTCCCCCCAACTCTGCCCTTTTTTGCGATCCTGGGATTCCCCTCCTGGGATTTCCCTACAGCATCGCATTTTTGCGGAAGTCAGGAGGTGGGGTTTCCCATGGACGGGAGCCTCGAGGGATCCCAGGATCGCAAAAACTTGGAACGAAAGTCTGGAGGCGGGGCATCCCAGCGTCTGTGGCAGGTTCGTAAGATGTAAAAAGTTCGTAAGAAGAGGCAAAAAAATTCCAAACCCTGGGTTCGTATCTCAAAAAGTTTGTATGACGAGGGGTTCGTATCACGAAGTACCACTGTATAATACAATACAATGTCAAATGCCAAATTCTTAGTTAAATTATTAATTTTTTCTAATTATTTATCCAATTATTTCTGGTATATATCATTCATCCTGTGCTACCTCCTTTCCAAATGCTATCATCTGGATTTTAGATAATGTTCTTTGCTTTCATTTATATTTAAAGTGCTATAGCTATCTAAATTTCTCTTGGCTATTTGCTATTTTTCCTAACTATGCCATCGTACTTCAGTTCCTTTCTAGCGTTCTTAGAAAACACATTCTTACTTTCATTTGAAAAAAAGCCCTCATTTTATCGTAGCTGCCCTTAAAAATAGAAAATATCCAAATTTATGTTTCTTTAAAAGCCCAGGAAGGAAAGAAAAAAAGAAAAAAAAAGGAAAGGAAAAAAAGAAGAGAGGAAAAGAAAAAGAAAAAAAGAAATATTATTCATATCGTATCTTAATCTATACATAGAAGGACGGGTTGTTGTTAGAAATTTTAAAATACATCTCCTACTCAATTTGTTTCACTTCTTTCATTAATATCAGTATATCGTTTCTACTTTAACAGATCAAAATAAATATAAATCATTATTATTCCATTATTTTGTGCGAAAAGTATCTTCCATTTAAAAAGACCAAAGTATTAATATTCTTCTCTAATCTAGATATTTTCCACTGCCGTTCTTAGTGTGATAACCTTCCCTAATCTAGAAGGCCTGCTGCCAATCCCAGTGTAATTATCTTCTCTAATCTGTGTGTTACTGTCATATCAGTGCAATAATATTCTCTATTCTAATTATTTTAACTGCTACATGCAGTGATCTTCCCTAATCTATATATTTCCCTAATCTATATATTATCCCTAATTCTAAATATCTTCCACTATCGAACTCAGTGTGATCATTTTCCCATATCCATTCATTTTAACTCTACATTGTTTCATCTGTCTTTTTCTTTTAATGCCTCATAGTTAATGCTAGTTATTATCCCATATTAATCCTACTCCTGTTATTATAGCTCTCCTCCCTTTTCTTTTCCCCGTCCTCCCTCTTTGTTTATCACCATAAATCAAATAGGCAATTTATAATTCAATCAATCAGAATAATAAAAAAAGAAAGAAGAGAGCAAAAAAGATAAAAAAGGTCATCCAAAAATAATCATAATCATCAAATATCTCATCTATCTTATGTGCAATGATCAAAACTATTTTTAATTTTTTCATTTATGAGCCATTTTCTCCTCTTATATAACTCTTGCATTTTACACTTTATATCACTTGCTTATATATTTGTGTATATATATATATATAAAGTACAGTGATACCTCTTCTTATGAACTTAATTTGTTCCGTGACCATGTTAGTAAGTAGAAAAGTTCGTAAGAAACAATGTTTCCCTTAGGAATCAATATAAAAGCAAATAATGCGTGCAATCCCAAAACTCACTCCTTTTGCCTTATTACCGCTGGCAACTAAACCTCCTCGCGAAGTTTTCAGTGCTGCGGAAACTAAACAATTGCCTGTCTCCAAACCAGATGAAAGAAACGCCCCCCCACCATCCTCAGAGCCCGCAGCGCTCCAGTTTTGCTCCTCATTAGTTGACACACTGACCTCCCCCTAAACCGCGTCTTCATCGCCTGCGCTTCGCTGAGAACTGGAGCTCGGCGGCTCAATCCCCGTGAGCAAAGGGGAAGGAAAGGACCATCCCCCGGTTCCCTACAGCATTCAGGAACACATACCCCCACACCACCCAAAAAAAGCCAGCCACACTGCCCAAGTGGAGAGCGCTCTGGACTCCTCCCTTCGCCGAGTGGACTCCTCATGCGGGCCCTTCTGCCGCCCCTCACAACTTTTCTGCTCTCTTCTTCTTCCTCAGCGGTTTGCGGGGAGGCGTCGGGAAGGGTCCATGGAGATGGAAGGTGGGAGGAATTAAAGCCCACTGCTTTGGGCACCTTGATGGGACTCCTCCAGAGGAAGCGGGTGCCAGGGACAGATTGAGAGCCAGGGAGCTTTGTCGGAGGCCGAAGCACTGGATTCCCCTTTGCTGCTGCTGCCAAAAACACTTTCAAGGAGGGTGGAAGCCCTGCTGGCTGACAAGCCGAAAGGCAGCTTCCCTCCTCCACCCGCCCCCGAACAAAGATCAGAATGCCAGCGGTCATCAGGCAAAAGGAGTGAGTTTTGGGATTGCAGGCATTATTCAGTTTTACATTGATTCCTATGGGAAAAATTGCTTCTTCTTACGAACTTTTCTACTTACAAACCTGGTCACGGAACCAATTAAGTTAGTAAGACGAGGTACCACTGTACTTGTTTAATTGTCAAAAAATACATAGATTGCCCTCGGAAGATAGGTGGTAGCTCATGATTTGTCAAGTTGCCATTATAAAACAAGAATCAGGAGCAACCCAACACCTAAAAGACATCTAAGGTGAGATGATTCATAAATAACAATCGACCAATTTTTATTTGGTCACAGACCAGCAAAGGAAGGAAAAAACCCACACTTAATTAGGATAAAAAAGAAAAGAAATAACTGTTCTAAAATACCCAGGAAATATTTTTTTAAATATACCATGACACAGTGTACAAACAAGTCTAGTACTTATCTGTGGTTAAAGAAATAAAATTAGACTGAACCAATAAGAATAAGGTTAAAATAAAAAAAAAGTTAGGACAATGTTAGTAAAGAACTAAAATAATAATTTCTGGCAAGCATCAATGTACAGGGAACAGTACAAAATACCATGTTCCATCATTTCAGTTATTCCTCTTTGAGCCTATAGTATCTGATCAAAAGGGATCTTCTGTATTTCCTTTACCTAGCAATTATTATATGGCTTTACCTAACCAAAATAAAGCCGTTGTACATTTCAGAATTATTAGGTAACTAGTTTAACCCTGCTGTTCTGTTGGGGTCCCTTTTAGACCCAAAACAAAGCTTGAGACCCTGTAAAAAAAGTTATGTGCCCAAACTCTATTCAATATGCCCCTGGCTTGCTGCTATGTTCTGTGCCCTAACTCTCTTCAATATGCCCCTGGCTTGCTGCTACGTTCTGTGCCTGAACTCTCTTCAATATACCTCTGGCTTGCTGCTACATTCTGTGCCCGAACTCTCTTCAATATGCCCCTGGCTTGCTGCTACGTTCTGTGCCCGAACTCTCTTCCAAAATGTCACTTGCCTGCTGCTACGTTCTTTGCCTGGTCTCTCTTCGAAAATGTCCCTTGCCTGATACTATGTTCTTTGCCCGATCTGGCTTCCAAAGTAACCTCTCACTCGCTGCTTCCTCTGGTCGCTGCTTTGTAAAAAAAAAAAAGCCTTAAAGTTTTGGATTTTCCTAATTGGTTTGCACCCATTATTAGCTTTTACATTGATTCCTATGGGAAACATTGTTTCATCTTACGAATCTTTCTACTTACAAACCTGGTCACGGAACGAATTAAGTTCTTAAGACAAGATACCACTGTACATTATAAAACCTTATTTTTTTCCATATAAACATGTTTAATGTAGTGACAAACAATTCAAAATTATGCCATATCATTTTAATTAAAATGTAAATAGCTTTGCTTCTACAAAAGTTTATATTCAAATTTGGCATAATGGAGAACAAGGCAGGGGTGTCAAGCTCAATTTCATTGACGCTCACTGTTCACTCTAAGTTGTGCGCATATGCGAGCACGCCCCCCAAAATACCCCCCGCACACCCTTTTCCAAGGGCGCGTGCTCCCCATCCTCCTGGCAGCCCACGGGAGGGCGGGGAGGCGCCAGCAGTAGACATGAGTGGAAGGAAAGGGAGCTGCGGCCACACCTGCCTCCCCACGGTGCCTCCAGCCCCCTCGCGCTGCTGGCCTCTCACCGCTGCCCCCCGCCTTCCCAATCCGCCCCCTCTCCGGCTTTCTCCTCCTCCGCCTCCCACCTTGGGGTGCGACTTCTCCCGCAGCGGTGGCTGCAGCAACAGTAGCGGCTGTGGCTTCGCCTCCTCCTCATCCGTGCTCCCAGCCAGGGGGCTGCAAAAGGGTTTTCTCCACACGCTTCAGGAATGCCCACCCCACCCCTCTCGCAGCCACTTCGCTGGGAGCGCTTTCGTCCTGGGCTTTCAGCAACGGGGCTGCAGTAGAGGCAGGGTAGGTGTTCCTGAAGTGCTCGGAGAAAGCACTCTCGCAGCCCCCTTGCTAACAGAGAAAGAGAGAGAGAGAGCAACAGACAGCAAGATAGAGAGAGGGAGAGAGAAAGTAAGTGAGAAGGAGAAAGAGGGGAGAGAGAGAGAGATAGCAAGAGAGAGAACAAGAGAAAGAAAGAGAGAGAAAGAGTGAGAAAGAAAGCAATAGAAAGAGAGAAAGAAAACAAGAGTGACAAAGCGAGCGAGAGAGAGAAAGAAAACGAGAGAGAGAGAGAGAGCAACAGACAGAACGAGATAGAGGGAGAGAGAAAGTGAGAAAAAGAGAGAGAGAGCAAGAGGGGGAGAGAAAGAGAGAGAAATGACTTGATTTAAGGTAAAAAAACACCCAAATAATAAGAGAGAAAAAACCCCAGGTGTGTGTGTGTGTGTGTGTGTGTGTGTGTGTGTGTGAACCATTTCCAATAGCCCTCACCTGTTATTGGAAATGGTTCAAGAGTTCACACATACACACACACACACAAGGGGGGAGGAGACAGGGATGGAAAAAGAGAAGTTAGTAATAATAGTAATAGATTTTGGTTTTGTTTTATTATTAATTTATTTTAATAAAAAAGAAGGTAATTTTTTTTCTTATTTATTTGTTTGTTTGTTTTATTTATTTATTTATACTTCTATGCCGCCGAGTCCCAAAGGGACTGCCACTCAGACACTATACTTTTCCGCCCACACCGAAAAAAATTAGAGGGAACATTGTTGACGGTTGGATCAAAACTGTGGTTGTCCTCCTGGAGCCACGTAGAGTACTTGGCCAGAAAGGAAGGGGCATGGCTGGGCTGGTCACAACTGACTAGGCATCACCAGGGGGCATGGCCAACTGGACATCGCTCCCAGGGTGGCGCTTGTGGGAGCCAAGCAGGATTAGGGACCGAACCCAGGGGTCTCTGCTGGGAGGGATGGTGGCTGGATGAAGTGAGGCAAGACAAGACAGAGAGTGGGGCAGCTACAACTGAAAACTCATATGCCACTATGCACTACCACCCTTTGTGTGCAGGGAAGATGGTTTCCAGCTATAGACGCAGCCTGCTGGTCCCTCAGCTGGCACATGCTGAGGCTCCAAAGGCCACCGCCACCACTGGGCTGGCCATTCAAGAAGTGGCGGGAGGAATGTGATACAGTTTGCTGGATGCACTAACTCTTCCCACTGTCTGTTTGGGCTTGTGGTTGGAGAGCAGGTCGCTGCTCATCATTTTCTCTTTGGCCTTCTCGCAGGTCTTACCCTTGATCTGCATGTGGAGCGTGTTCCTTTCATGCACCTGACTACAGAGGCTCACAGCAGTACTGAGCTGCACAAGAGGAGTGCTTTGCCAGTAGCAGACCCAACAAGCGGAACCTGATGGGGCTTTCCCAAAGGATGGTGGGTGGCAGGGTAGGAAGCACCGCATATCCCAAAGCTGAAGGAAGAGGGCCTTACAGCCACGAGCACCAGTTCATGCAGTACTCTGCCAAGCAAAAGGAAGCCCCGCTACCCCCAAGTTGCCCTACCATGCCTTCCAGGAATGACAGCCAAATAGTGAATTTGGCTGCAACCCTCAGCTCAGAATAGAGATGGGGTGGTGGGCTGCAAGGAAAAAGGCTGCCTTCAGTCCAGGGAAAGGATCACAGCCTCGAGAGCTCTATCTGAAGGAGTTGCATTGGCCAGGCAGCGCTCCAAAAGCTTCTTCCCATTGAGCAGCCTCAGTGAAGAAGGTGCATCATTGGTGGCAATCGTCAGCCACTCAGCAGATGCGCCCAGTCCAAAGGAGGTAAAGCGGCCAGCTAGAAAGGCTGAGGTGATAAAGCATGCCCAGGTCTAACAGGCAAAAAAGAGCACCGTGAGTGGGGAAAGCCAGATCCCCATTGTCACCCTGACCGCTGAGGCCCAGCCAATGGGGGAGGTATGTGATCTTGGCTGGGCTTAGGTGACCATTGTGCTGATGTGGATCTAGCTTTTCCCCCTCGCAATAATCACCTTTTTCCTGATATGAATGGGCGTGCTTTACCACAGGGTGTCCAGGGGAAAGCATTTTGAAATTCCCTGATATTTCCCTGACATTTCCCTGTAACTTGCAATCTAGTTAAGGCGCGATCATAGATGATGTCATACCAAACGGTTAAGCCGTGGAGAAATATCGGTAGCTGAGGAAGCAAGTTGCCACAGTTATGCTCATTTTTACTTGACTCTGTCAGGTAGCACGATCCGTTCTTTTTTTTTACATGGTTTTCCCTGGCTTTTAAACATTTTAATACAGTTTGGGGGGCTTTTCCCTGATTTATTGTTTTTTTCACAAATTCCCTGATATTTCCTGAACCGCCGATTTCCCTGATAATTTTCTATTTCCCTGTTTTCCAGGTTTCCTCGACACCCTGTTACCACCTCTACTTGGCCTTTCTAGTTGTCCTCTTCACCTCATTTGGGCTGGGTGAGCCTGGTGCTCTGGGTGGTGACGGCAGCAACCTAATGGTCTGTATGAGCTGCTGGCAGCCTCAGTGATGGCGAAGTGCATCAACTGCATGAGAGGAATACGTTCCATGTGCAGGCTAAAGGAAGCAAGATGACCAGTGACAACCTGCTCTCCAAACACAAGCAAAACAGACAGGATGAAGCAGGCGGGCCAATGGCATTTGGCAGCCGCTGCCCCAATCTTCTCACCTTGTGGCAGTGCAGTAGCCAGAGGCAGAGACATGCAATCCAGCCTGTTGGATGCACTGGGCACTTGCCCTGTGCATATAAGATGAAGCAGGTGCATCCAGTGGGGCACATCATGTGCCTCCCCCTCCGACTCTGCCTGCTACTGACCTGCCTGTTTCATAGAGGGCCAGCTGCAGAGTCCCTGTTGGGTGACATCTCCACCCTCTTTGTAAACACACCTGAAAGGCTGGTGAATGGAAATGGTAAGAGGCTAGTCCATGTCATTTTGGCCTTGCCCGTCACATCCTGGCAAGCGTGCATGTGCACAGGAAGGTGCACATTTCATTCTATTGTGCTTCTGGGCTCCTGCTACCTCTATATTTGTGCCCATCAGGATGGGCCAGGCCAAAACAACATGGGTCAACCCATTACTGTTTCCAGGATGGCCACATGGGCCAGATCTGACCACATCACAGGCTGGATCTGGCCCATGGCAATTAAGTTTGACACCCATATTATATTACAAAGGTTTTTTAATTACATTAATTGGATCCAGATGTATTCTTATGTTTTCTTTTATATGTTGTGAGCTGCCCCGAGTTGTTGACAGACTTAATGTCTTACTTGCAGAAAACTTTTGGAGGGTCTTTTATGCTCCAGCCAGGAATGACCTAACTATTTAGTGTTTGCTCATTTCTAACCTATAGTTTTTACATTGTAAATTCTTTCACAGCTGTTTGTTATTCCTTTTATACCAATTTATAGTACAATCAGGCTATAATCAGGGGCTGTTAAATTTTAATCTTTATGCACTATTTAGAAACAAAGGCAATTTTAAGGATCATAGTTCAGATTATTTGATAACTGATCATCTTTTTGTACAAGAGATGTAAATATAAATTTCTGTTTAGTTAAACATTGAATTAATTTGAGACCTGCTCTAAAAGTAATACCCAGCTTTTGTAGAATTAAATTATAATATATTTTTTTAGAATGGAAGTGATTTTAAGCAAAACCCAGTTTGTGGTTGATCAGCTTGTTCTATTTACATCCTTACCTCTAAAACTTAAACATTATATACTGTAAACAACTTTCTGAATTACAAGTTATATCAAAATAATTCTGATTTTTTATAGCAACTCAATGTTTGCTTGTTTCTTTTCCTCTTGACAAGGTAACAAAAAGCAATTCAGAAATGCCACACCCATTCTTCATTTTCCCCTCATGAGTCAAGATATGAAAAAGGCGGTTTGAGAGCAGTATTTTTTTTTTAATTGCTAAAACATTCCTGATCACAACTATTCATTATGCATGCAAGACTTAAGGAAAGCACCATTGGTATTAAAAAAAATCAACACTCAATTCCTAGAATAATATTTGCTAGAAATGAGAAATGAAAAGACTCTCATGCAGCAATTCTACACTGGATGACAATACTCAGAAGTTTTTCGAGTTAAATACAAATTAATTGAATTACATTTCGTGAATGCATTGCATCACGGCCTTTTAGTTGAAATAGAATCTCCATTTATTAGATTTAACTTGTAAGTAAGGGCGCATAACTCAGGTTTGGGGGGGGGGGGGGGGATGCTTCTCTTCATACTATCCTTTCTTGGTAAAATTTCCTTTCCTATCTCAATGGCCATGGATTGAATATGGAGTCCTTGGTGCTCTGTAAACTCCAGACGTTTTCTTACCCATTTCCTCTTCCCAATCGGTTTTCTCCAAGAACACTAATCTTCTCTACACTGCACAATGTGCCCACCTCCCTTGTCCTCGGTCACACTTAATCGACTGATTGAGCCATTAAGTAGAGGTAATCACGTACCTCGGTGAAAGGATCCATCTTTACAAGTATCCGCTGCCGCTGCCGCCGCCACCGTAACCACTCGCTCCGTCTGCAACCAACCTACTAGGCAATGCTTACCAAATGATAACTGCTGTTAGATTTGAATTTCAGCGCCTGCCACATGCAAGCTGCGTATTACGCATGCGTCCCCCCACCCCACCCCGGCGGTTGCTCCGCCCATTCCACTTATGACGGAACGCCTCAGACGCGTGAAATTCAAACTTGCTAAACTGTTAGTACAACAAAGCAATCTTAGAAAAGAGAATGATTGGCAAGTTTTGCCGATGATTCACAAGCTATGTTCCCCAGACTGCGTCTTCGCATTTTACAGCCGCCCAGTCTTAGGACTTATGGCGTCCATATATGGTTATGGTTCATAAACAGTTTATGATCAGGACCCTTAAGAAAGGCCTTTTTATAATTTTACAATTTTAGAAATAGGAAATCTTAGTTGCAGACTATATAAAGTCAGTGTCCTTAATGACTTTATATAGGCCTTGGAGAGGGGCGTCATACAAATCCAATTAATAAATGCTTTATTGTTTCTATTGAACTTTCGATGGGGCAATCTGCTAGTGGGGAAGCCCGCGAGATTTTAGTTTTCCTCTCCCTTTTGAAAATCAGGAAGGAACGTATAATTCTGCTAAATTTACGAAATAAATGAAAGCAGTGACATTCTAATATTGCAGATCTTCAGTCAGTTTTATCCATTGTGCTCAATGACATGTTTGTAATATTTGCACGAAATCTAGAACTCCAATATCTCCTCTGATAGTTTGGGGCGGGGCAAAATATAGGAACTAAGAAATCAACTCTTCAAACCCCATGGATTTGGGAGAATTAGCTTTATGGTTAATTAACAAACCTAGACCAATCTCACTAGTTCAGACTTGTGTGGCTTGTAAATTTGTATAATTGTAGTGTAAGATCCCAGACATTTCCCCCAGCCACTGAGATGTGAGAGTGAGACTAGAGATGAGGCTTGCAAAAAATAAAACCATCTTTTTATTCTTATGCCAAATAAAAAAAGAGCTGGGTCCTGAAGAAGCTGGGAAGTTTTCACTCTGGTCTGATAGGGAAGGAAAGTAGGAAAAGTCTGATTGGTTCTGTTAAATCCCTATGTAAATAGCTGTCTCTAAGGGAAATGTTTAAAAATAGTAGTCGTGCCTGATTGGCTAAGGCGCTGACAGCTCGGTTTTGGCAGGAGCCTGAAATGTATACAGTGATCCCTCGATTATCGCGGGGGTTACGTTCCAAGACCTCCCGCGATAATCGATTTTCCGCGATATAGCGGCGCGGAAGTAAAAACACCATCTGCGCATGCACGCCCCTTTTCCATGGCCGCGTAAGGGCTTGCAGGTGGAGGCGGGGAGCGACAAAAGTTCGGAGGCTGGCAATGGTTGTTTTTAATGTCGGCCACCCACCCAGCACCTCCGGCCTCCTCGCCGCTACCCCCCGCCCGCCCGATTCGCCCCTCTCACCGGCTTTCTTGGGGCACGAGTCCTCCTGCCGCAGCGCTGGCGGCAACGGCTTCTCGGCTTTTAGAATGCCCGCCTCCTTCCTTCTTTCCTTCCCTCCCTCCCTCCTTCCTTCCTTCCTTCCTTCCCTCCTTCGTTCCCTCCTTCCCTCCCTCCCTCCCTCCTTCCTTGCCTCCTTCCTTCCTTCCCTCCTTCCCTCCTTCCTTCCCTCCTTCCTTCCCTCCCTCCTTCCCTCCCTCCTTCCTTCCCTCCTTCCTTCCCTCCGTCCTTCCCTCCTTCCTTCCTTCCCTCCCCTCCTTCCTTCCTTCCCTCCTTCCTTCCCTCCCTCCCTCCTTCCCTCCCTCCTTCCTTTCTTAAAAAGCACTTAAACAATGACAGAATAAAAAAACCCAGCCCTCACCTGTGTTTGAATTTCATTCACTCAGTCATTCATTCATTCTTCTGTATGCCACTCAGTCCCAACACTTTTAACCCACAAATTACCATTTCCCATCCCCTTAATTACCATTTCCCCTTCCCATTACCTCTACCTGTACACATTGAATAAGACACAGTCATCCTGATAGTTATAAATGATAACAATATTTATTTACATTTTTACATTTTGGGGGGGGGTGTAGCATAACTAGGATAACTCGGGATCTTCTTCTATCACCATTTCTACAATGGACGCTGCAGGTGATGGTGTGACAGACCTCTTGGTTTTCGTGACAAACATAGTGATGGGCAGTTGTTGGCGCAGTTTCTTTTTCTGGGCTAACATGGCTCTGTATGGTGCAAAGGTGTTGTCAAGGGAGGCCTTAAACTGTATAGAGCGAGTCATGTTGGGATCCCAAAGTTCCACCATGCGTTGTACATGTGCAGCAGCTCTGTTCAGTTCTGCAAGCCGCTCAAGCGTTAGGCCAACATCTTCTTCTTCCTCAGCTTGTTCAGCTTCCTCTTCCTCCTCCTCTTCTTCACTCGCTGACCTGGTCAGCTCCTCCAGATCTTTGTCTGTCAGCGGTAGGCCATGCTCATCAAGCAAACCATTGACTTCATCTTGTGTCATGTCAACGAAGCCTTCTCCACCCAGTGCCTGTGCCAGCTTCACAGAGTTCTGGACTGCAGCATGTTGAATTTCTTCGGGAGCAAATCCCTTGTAATCATGCACCACTTCTGGCCACAATTTCTTCCAGCAGGCATTCATTGTCTGTGACTTCATATCCATTAAGGCATTCTGAATGTTCTTCAGACACGATGCGATCGTGTACTGACGCCAGTAGGCCTTCAATGTGAAGTTTTCATCAGCATCCATTGCTTCCACGATGCTTCCAAGGGAATTGCGCGTGTACAGTGCCTTAAATGCGCGGATAACACCTTGATCCATCGGCTGGATAAACGATGTGGTGTTTGGTGGCAAGAATTCAACTTGCACCCCAGCATGTTCATGTGCCAGGTCATCATGGCCTCCAGCATTGTCCATTAGGAGAAGCACTTTGAAATTGAGTCCTTTGCCAGCCAAATAATCCTTCACCTGTGGGATGAAGCACTGATGAAACCAGTCCCGCGTGAGGGGTTTTGTAATCCATGCTTTAGGATTATGCATCCAGTACACTGGCAATGCATTCTTATTTCTGTTCTTGAGTGCTCTTGGATTTCGTGACTTATAAATTAGCCCTGGCTTCATCAAAAAGCCTGCTGCATTCCCACACATGATCAAAGTTACCCGATCTTTCATGGCCTTAAAGCCAGGGGCTTTGGCTTCATCTTGCATCAAGAAAGTCCGTGAAGGCATCCTCTTCCAGAACAGGCCTGTTTCGTCCATGTTGAACACCTGTTCTGGAAGGTAGCCCCCTTCTGCAATTAGGTCTTTAAACGTGCCCTGGACGTACTTTTCGGCTGCACCTGTATCTGCTGAGGCAGCTTCTCCGTGCAATGACACACTCTTCAGGCCATAGCGCCGTTGAAATTTCTCGAACCACCCTTTGCTTGCTGTGAATGTGTATGGGGCTGAAGAAGCAGAAGATGTTGATGGGTGGGGGTCTTCAGAGTCATCAGCACCTTCACCAGCACCTTCATCTGCAGAGAATGACAGGAAAGGGAGAGATAAGTGACTCTTGAATGAAAGCACTTAAATAATGACAGAATAAAAGCACTTAAATAATGACAGAATAAAAGCACTTAAATAATGACAGAATAAAAGCACTTAAATAATGACAGAATAAAAGCACTTAAATAATGACAGAATAAAAGCGCTTAAATAATGACAGAATAAAAAAACCCAGCCCTCACCTGCGTTTCCCTCATCTGCATCGCCTCCTTCTGTGTTTGCAAGACGGGTGTACAGTTGCTGTGCCTTTGTCCGTATTGTGCTGGTATCCAAAGCAATGCTCTTTTTGCGGCAGTCTTGTACCCACATGGACAAAGCAGCTTCCATCTTCATAAGGCGTTTGTTTCTAGGCGTCACCATTCTTTTTGCAGCCTTGCTGAATGTTATCAGAGAAGTTTGCCTTATCTTCTTTTCATCTTTCTGAATGTATCGCACACTCGATTCGTTGATCCCATAATGCTGACCAACATCTGCATAAGAGCGTCCCTCTTTCAGCATGTCCAAAAGTTCAATTTTCTCCTTAATTGTCAGTATCCTCCTGCTCTTTTTAGCGTTGCCGCCTCCGCTCCGCGTGCAATGTTTAAGAGCCATCTTCCAACAAGTCTTAACAAGTTCCAACAGTTCCAAAGCACGCTGGGCAAACAACACTGATTGGCCGAGATTTCTGTCCATCAGCAGTCGGGTGAAATTTTTGCTTTTTTTTGCGATGGCAAAGCTGATTGGCCGAGATTTCGGCCAATCAGCAGTGGCCGACATCAGTTTGGTGATGACGTATGATGTCATCGGGCGGGAAAAACTGTGGTGTAGGGGAAAAAAAGGCGGACTATTTTTAAATTATTATTTTTTGAAAAACCGTGGTATAGCGTTTCGCGAAAATCGAGACCGCGAAAATCGAGGGATCACTGTATAAGGAGCGTCTTTCCTCTGTAAACTCAGACACGTTCCAGCTGAAGTCACTTTCACTAAAGAGCTGAAATAAAGGAACCGTCAGTTAACCCTGCTGCCTCTGGACTCTTCACTGGCGACGAAGGTGGGATGAACCTACGCTCCCCACCATGGACAACCTGCCTGTCGGGAGAGCTCCTGAATTCTTTGACCCGGAGAAGTCCACCTGGGACGGCTACATCTCAAAATTTGAGATCTTCCTCGAGGCTGCCGGGATGAGGGACACCGACAACGACCGGAAGAGATTGATCTTCCTGAACTACTGTGGCTCGGAGATGTACGATCTCGCCCAGACCTTGACAGATCCGCTACCGGCAAACTCCGTCGCTTGGGATGTCTTGAAAACCAAGCTCGCCGCCCATTTCAAGCCCACGAAACCAGCCATCGTTTTCCGGCATCAATTCTCACGAATGGGCCAGCTCGACTCCGAGTCGATCAACCAGTATGCCACGCGTCTTCGAACGGTGCTGTCAAAATGTAAATTTGACAACCCAGAAGCTCGCCTAATAGATGCCCTCATTTTCGGCATGAAAAAAGCTACTATACGAAATAAGCTCCTCACGGAAGATGAGCCTTCTCTGCAAGCTGTCATCAAACTGGCACAGACATCAGAAGTCGCCGAAGCTGCTGCCAAGGAACTAAAGAAGAATGACAAGCAGGAAGTCGTCGCTCAGATTGACTCTTCAACTTCCCGCGCCAAGTCTCCAGACGACCTCGGTCAACCTGCCACCTCCGAAGACAGCTGTTTCCTGCTCCAACAGGACCTCTCGAGGCCACTGAGACAACCTCGCCCCGTCGTTCCTTGCTCCGGCTGCCGAGGAAACCATCTGCACCAATGCTGCCCTTTCCGAGACGCAATCTGCCGCCGCTGCAACCGCCGGGGCCATATCGCCGAAGCCTGCAGAGCCCTCATGCCGGAAGAATCATTCTCTGCCCAGCGTTTCCCTCGGTTTCAGAACCAACCAGCCCAGCCGCACGAAAACCGAACTCCTCGGTTTTTCGGCCGAAAGAACTACTCCACCGTCAACCGCGACTACGCTAGAGGTAACCAACACTATTCCATCAATAGCACGGTAACAAATGACAGGAGCAAAATTGTAATTTCCCTGCTCCTTAACAAACACCCGTGCAAGATGGAACTAGACACTGGTTCTAAATATACAATAATGCCATGGGAGAAACTGAAATTGTATATGCCTCATATCACAAAAACTGCTCTTAACCCTACTGCCTTAATTATTACGGATTTTCAAGGGGGA
The DNA here is from genome assembly GCF_031021105.1 of Erythrolamprus reginae. Lineage (NCBI taxonomy): Eukaryota > Metazoa > Chordata > Lepidosauria > Squamata > Dipsadidae > Erythrolamprus > Erythrolamprus reginae. Next base: position 67,662,580 of record NC_091963.1, read on the forward strand.
ATTATTCCGGTATTAGGGAAACTTAATGTACCAATTTTGTTCAAAAATGTGAATTGTAACCTTCCTTTAATTGTGGTCTCAAGAGCTAGGCACTCCCTTTTGGGTTTAGAATGGATGGCTCCCCTGGGTATTGAAAACTCTGGTATTTGCAATGTCAAAGCAAATGCAATTCCTAACTTCTTACAGGAGTTCCCTGAAGTTTTTAGCTGCACTTTGAGTTCTTACAAAGGACCACCTATCTCTTTCTCGCTCGACCCCAAGGTTCCCCCTGTAAGGCTCAAGCCTCGTAGGGTTCCCCTGCCACTCCTTCCTAAGCTGGATCTCCAATTGGACAAGCTTATAAGTCAGGGCATTCTGGGCCCTGTGGACCAAGGGCCTTGGGAGACACCCATAGTTACTCCCCTAAAGCCTGATGGCTCGCTAAGGGTTTGCGCTGACTATAAGTCGACGCTCAATAAGGCTTTACAACACCATCCATACCCTATTCCAATTGTCCAACAACTGCTTCACTCCCTGGGGGAAGAGAAAGTGTTCGCCAAGATCGATTTGGCGCAAGCTTATCAACAGCTACCTGTCGATGGGCCTACAGCCCTCGCACAGACTATTGTCACCCATAGAGGTGCATTTAAATGCACGAGGTTACAATTCGGGGTAAGCGTGGCCCCTGGGATTTTTCAAAGCCTTATGGAAAGGTTGTTAGCAGGGGTTAAAGGCACCATTCCCTATTTTGATGACATTTTGATTTCAGGGGAAAATCAATGCCAGTTAAACCAAAGAATAAGGGAAGTGTTAACTAGACCACAGAATAAAGGTCTCCGAATCAAACCAGACAAGTGCGTTTGGGGAACCAGCAGTGTAGAAATTTTAGGGTATAGGATCGATGGAGAAGGCATCCATCCAACTCCTGAGAAAATAAAGGCCATCAAAGAAGCTCCAGAGCCGCAAAACAAAACAGAGTTACAGGCATTTTTAGGCCTTCTAAATTTCTATTCTGTTTTTTTAAAGCAGAAAGCAACAGCAGCAGAGCCTCTACACCGGCTGCTACAGAAAGGAACTCCTTGGACATGGGGGAGAACTGAGCGCGAAGCTTTCTCAAAAATAAAAAACTTACTGACTTCTAAAAGTGTAGTAGTCCAGTATAGCACTTTGCTACCCGTACGGCTTACGTGCGATGCATCCCCATATGGGGTCGGGGGTGTCCTGGCACATGTCTTGCCTAATGACACAGAAGCCCCAATTGCATTCTTTTCTAGAACCTTGTCCAGCACCGAGAGGAACTACAGCCAATTAGATAAAGAGGCCTTGGCCTTGGTGGCTGGAGTTAAAAAATTCCACAATTATATATTTGGCAGAAAATTTGAGCTAATAACAGACTACAAACCTTTGCTAGGCCTTCTAGCCCCAAACAAATCCACACCTCCTTTTATGTCACCACGAGTAATTAGATGGGTTATATTCCTATCGGGTTACAATTATGAGCTTAAGCATAGAGGAGGGACAACAATCAATCACGCAGATGGGTTAAGTAGATGCCCCATAGCTGAAACAGTAGAGGACCCGGCCCCATCTGCAGATGTATTGATTCTAGAACTTGAAGACAACCCACTAACAACTGCAAAAGAGGTAGCTGAACACACTCAGCGAGACACAGTGTTACAAAAGGTGGTTAATTGTGTATTAAGGGGTTGGCATAATGAGTCCCTTGGGAAAGACCTGACTGATTTTAAGAGTAAGAGACTTGAACTGTCATATGTAAAAGTGTGTCTTTTGTGGGGAGACAGGGTCATAATTCCTGGAAGTCTTAGAACCAGAGTCTTAACTCTGCTACATGTGGGGCATCCAGGCATCGTGAGGATGAAAAGTTTAGCTAGGGGGCACTTATGGTGGCCTGGTCTGGATGCAGAAATTGAAAAGTGGGTAGCCAAGTGTGACCCATGCCAAGAGTCAAGGCCAAATCCCCCCAAGACCACGCCAATGGGATTGGGAGCAACCTAAGGGGCCTTGGTCCAGGATCCACATCGATTTTGCAGGCCCAGTAGGGTCCCAATACTTCTTGATAGTTGTTGATGCATACTCTAAGTGGGTCGAGATTATTGTTATGAATAACATCACCACGAGTGCTACTATTAAGGCCCTGCGCCATCTTTTTGCCACCCATGGCTGTCCTGACATTTTAGTGTCAGACAATGGGCCCCAATTGACAGCCAGGCAATTTGAATTGTTCTTAGATCAGTTGGGGGTCAGGCATGCCCTCATTTCGCCTTACTCCCCATGGGCTAACAGGTTGGCAGAGAGGTACGTGTGGCAAAAGAGGCCTTGCGCAGATCAGGTCCTGGGGAGGTGCAAGAACACCTTGACCAATTCTTGTTGACCCAACATATCACCCCTAACGCTACCACCCACAAAAGTCCTGCTGAAATTCTAATGGGGAGAAAACTTAGATCCCCACTCGATAGGCTGCATCCTATGTATTGTACAAATGATTATATGTCTGTAAATCCTGAAAGACACTTGTATTTAGGCCAAAGTATTTTTGCTAAGAATTTTGATGGGGGAATGAACTGGTTAAAAGGAACTATTGTACAACAGACAGCACCAAAGACTTATATTGTACGTTTGGACGATGGCCGAGTATGGAAAAGGCACATTGACCACTTACGAGGGCACCAAGAGGCCATTGCATTACAAGACTCTAATACGGATTCTTCCCCCTCGCTAGACTGTGACACGCAACCAACTTTTATGGACTTTAAAATCGACTCACCAAGACGGGGGACTTCCTCCAGCGAAGCCGAGCCATCTTCTTCATCGGAGGTCGGTGTTGTGCCTGCCGACTCAACACTGGGGGCCGGTGCACAGCCTCGGCCCTGGACGACCAGTGGAGGTCCAAAAGGACTGTACGCAGACCAAGCCGATTGGAGGACTTTGTCACATGGCTTGCTGAGTAACTGTTTTTTCTAACTAAGGAGGGAGGGGTGTTAAATCCCTATGTAAATAGCTGTCTCTAAGGGAAATGTTTAAAAATAGTAGTCGCGCCTGATTGGCTAAGGCGCTGACAGCTCGGTTTTGGCGGGAGCCTGAAATGTATATAAGGAGCGTCTTTCCTCTGTAAACTCAGACGCGTTCCAGCTGAAGTCACTTTCACTAAAGAGCTGAAATAAAGGAACAGTCAGTTAACCCTGCTGCCTCTGGACTCTTCAGGTTCCCTGCCGGATTGGTTCCTTATTTAAACCCCCTGCTTTTTGTATATTGCTGCTGGAAGTTACTCCCTGTAACAGTGTTTCTCAATTATTTTCTGTTATGCCTCCTTCCCCTAGGAAGAAATAAACATTTTGCATCCCCCCAATTCTTCGCTGGAACAATTGTTTGCAATATTCAGCAGTTTTTTTAAAAAAAAAACCCTCAAGCGGCTTATCAGTGTGATTAGGGTGTAATGTGTTTAAGTGATGCCTTAATTTATTTGACTTCATGCTCTCTTCTGCCAACATTTTTAGACATAGTTAAACATACATGTCTTCCTCCCTCTGTTACTACAAGAGGATATACTAAGGGTTCTACATGTGGGGCACCTAGGGGTGATTTATTTATTGTTAGAGTTGAAAGGAACCTTGCAGGTCATCAAATCCAACCCCCTGCCTAGGCAGGAAATCCTATAGCACCCCAGCCAAATGACAGTCCAATCTTAAAGTGCCCAGGGTTGGGGCGTTCACAACCTCTGCTGGCAGGCCGTTCCACTAGTTGATCGCTCTGACTGTCAAGAAGTTCTTCCTTATTTCCAGGTTGAATCTCTCCTTGGTCAGCTTCCAACTGTTGTTTCTCGACTGGACCACTAGTGCCCTGGAGAATAGTGTGGCCCCCTCCTCTCTGTGGCAACCCCTCAAGTACCTGTACACTGTTATCATGTCCCCCTTGGCCCTCCTTTTCTCAAGGCTATCCATACCCAGTTCGAGTAGTCTCTCTTCATAAGTCTTGGTTTCTAGTCCCCTAATCATTTGGTTGCTCTTTTTTGCACATTCTCCAGGGTTTCAATGCCCCTTTTGAAGTGTGGTGACCAGAACTGAATGCAGTACTCCAGATGAGGTCTGACCGGGGCATAATAGAGTGGTATTAATACCTCCCTGGTCTTGGAGTGTATCCGCCTGTTGATGCAGCTTAAAATTGTGTTGGCCTTTTTAGCCCCTGCTGCACATTGCTGGCTCATGTTTAGTTGATTATCCACCAAGACACGGAGATCTCTTTTACAGTCGCTACTGCTAAGTGGGGTTTATCCCAGACTGTATGCATGTCTAGGTTTTTTTTTACCTATGTGTAGGACCTTGCTCTTCTCAACGTTGAAAATCATTTTGTTTGTTTGGGCCCACAGTGTTAGTTTGTCAAGGTCTTTCTGTATTTTGAACCTGTCCTCTAGGGTGTTGGCTATCCCCGCCAGCTTGGTGTCGTCTGCAAATTTGATTAGTTCCCCTTCAATTCCCTCATCTAGGTCATTGATAAAAATGTTGAAGAGCACAGGGCCCAGGACAGAACCCTGTGGTACCCCACTGTCTACCTTCTTCCATGTGGATTTGGAGCTGTCGAGGACAACACGTTGGGTGCAGTTGGTCAGCCAACTGTTTATCCATCTGCATGTGTTGAAGTCTACCCCGTTTTTTTCTAATTTGTGGATTAGGAGATTGTGATCTACTTTATCAAAAGCTTTCCTGAAGTCCAAGTATATGAGGTCTACTACATTGCGTTGGTCTACTGATTTTGTTATGGTGTTGTTATGGTGAAAAATGATATGAGACTAATTTGGCACGATTTGTTTCTGACAAACCCGTGTTGGCTGTTGGATATTATCTTGTTTGTTTCTAAGTAGTGGCAAAGCTGTTCTTTTATTATTTTCTCCAGTATTTTTCTAGGTATAGAAGTGAGACTGATAGGCCTGTAGTTGCCTGGGTCAGTCTTTTTATCTTTTTTGTGGATGGGGACTACATCAGCTCGTTTCCAGTCTTCCAGTAGGTCTCCAGTGGTCCAGGATTTTTGGTAGATGAGGAGAAGTGGTTCCTGTTGTATCCTGTAATGGCTACTTTGTATCTCTGTAAATAGTTTGTTCCTTGCTAAAGCGCTGTCTGAGCTGGAAATCAGGAAGTCGCTCCTGATTGGCTCAGACGCGCCCTGCTCTTGCTTTGACGAGAACCGCAAATGTATAAAAGAAGCGGTTTCTCCCAAGCAGAGCAGACGGTACTAGCTGAAAGTCACTTACCTATTCTGAGCTGAAATAAAGTACCGTTCTCAACCAACCCTGCCTCTGGGTTTACTTCACTGGCGACGACGGACGAAAGAAACTACGCGTGCAACATGAACAATCTCCAAATCAATAGAGAATTAATTTTTAGGAAGTGGAATAGGAGAGATATAGGTAAATTAATGGGCCCAATGAAAGGGACTATGGAAATTTGGAAAAAATGGCAAGGGAAAATAGGATTATATAAATCTAAACTGTCATCGCTTTATGTAATAAATAGAGAAAACGAAATTAACTTAAATAGGGTTATAGGAGAGTTGAAGGGAAGAGGGATAACTAAGATAGAACAGTTATACGAGAAGGATGGCAGGCCAAGTAGAAATCGTATAGAATGGTGGTTAGGTAAGGGAAGGTGGCTACAAATAAATGCAATATGTAAATATCTAAATGAAAGGGAGAATAAAGAAGTATTATGGCGGGAGGAGACAGGGTTAGAGAAAATAATAAGAGAAAAAAGTGAGGGGATAAAGGCGCAAGCAACTAATATATACAAACTGCTAGTGCAGTCAGATGGGGACACGATTGATGGATTGACTAAATGGTGGCAAAATGAGATATTAGTAGAGGTACAAGAAATGTAAAATATAGTAGAAGATATAAGGAAAATTAAAAATACAAGAATTAGGGAAATGAGAAGGAAAATATTACATAAGTGGTATTTTACTCCCGTTCAATTTGCACATTTTCAGCAGAATGTCAGGGGGAATTGTTGGCATGGTTGTCAAGATAAAGGAGTGTTTATGCATATGTTTTGGGAATGCCCGATAGTGCAGGAATTTTGGCAAAAAGTGAAAGAGGATATCAATGGAATGTCAACCAATTTGCAACGCGACTTCGAATGGTGCTTGCGAAATGCAAGTTTGACAACCCGGAAGCTCGCCTCACCGATGCCTTAGTCTTTGGCATGAGAAACGCCTCGGTCAGGAACAAACTCCTCACCGAAGACGAACCGACCCTACAAACAGTGATTAAGCTAGCGCAAACCGCAGAGGTCGCCGCCGCCGCTGCTAAAGAGCTGATGGATCACGAAAAGAAGGAAGTCATCGCCAAGATAGACTCCACGTTTTCCCGCGCCGAGGACCCAGATGACCGCAGCCCACCAGCTTGCAACGAGGACAGCTGTTTCCTGCTGCAAGACCAGCCGAGACAACACAGACTTCCTCACCCCACCACCCCCTGCGCCGGCTGCCGAGGAAACCATCAGCGCCAACGTTGCCCCTTCCGGGACGCCATATGCCGCCGCTGCAACCGACGCGGCCACATCGCCGAAGCCTGCAGAGCATCTGCACCGGAGGAAACCTTCTCCACACCGCACCACCAACGACCCCAGAATCAAACACCTCAACCGCGAGAAAACCGACCTTTCCGTTTTCGAGCCGTAAGAACTACTCAGCCGCTAACCGCGACTACTCAAGAGGTAACACTCAATTTTCCGTGAATACTACGGCAACAAAAAATGGGGGCAAGATTGTTATTTCATTACTTTTAAATAACAAGCCATGTTCTATGGAGCTTGACATGGGGTCTAAATACACCATTATGCCGTGGGAAAAGCTTAAATTGTACATGCCTAGCCTCTCTAAATCTGAGCTATTGCAAACCTCGTTGGTAATTAGAGATTTTCAAGGGGGGGTAATCTCTGTTCTGGGCAAAGTGAATGTACCTATCGTATTTAAGAATGTTAAATGTACCCTACCCATGATTGTTGTTACAGGGGCTAAACACTCTCTCCTGGGGTTGGCTTGGATGGAACCTTTGGGAATTGAAATTTCTGGTATTTGTACTGTTAACTGTGATAGCATGCCTAACTTTTTACAAGAGTTCCCTGAAGTGTTTAGCCCCACCTTGGGGTCGTATAAAGGGCCCCCTATCTCGTTTTCCATTGACCCCAAGGTCCCACCTGTCCGGCTCAAACCTCGCAGGGTACCCCTTCCGCTACTCCCCAAACTTGACCTGCAGCTGGATAAGCTCATAAGCCAAGGCATTTTAGTTCCTGTGGAGCAGGGACCATGGGAAACACCCATAGTCACCCCTCTAAAACCGGATGGCTCCTTAAGAGTTTGCGCTGACTATAAATCTACGCTAAATAAGGCCCTCCAACACCACCCTTACCCCATTCCGGTGGTACAACAACTCCTGCACTCCCTGGGGGAAGGGAAAAGGTTTGCAAAGATCGATCTCGCCCAAGCTTATCAGCAGCTGCCTGTCAATGAAGCGACAGCAAACGCGCAAACGATTGTGACCCACAGGGGTGCCTTTAAATGTACCAGATTACAGTTTGGAGTAAGCATAGCCCCAGGGATATTCCAAAGCATAATGGAAAGATTGTTATCAGGGATTAAAGGGGCCATTCCCTATTTTGATGACATCTTAATTGCAGGGGAAAACCAGGAACAGCTCAACAAAAGGATAAGGGAAGTACTTCAGAGACTTCAAGACAAAGGGTTGAGAATTAAGCCTGATAAATGCGTCTGGGGAACCAACAGTGTAGAATTCCTAGGTTATAAAATCGACAAGGAAGGTATCCACCCCACCACTGAGAAACTGAGAGCTATTAGAGAAGCCCCAGAGCCACAAAATAAGACTGAATTGCAAGCCTTTTTAGGCCTTCTTAATTTTTACTCCGTTTTTTTAAAACAGAAGGCAACAGCAGCAGAGCCTCTACACCGTTTGCTACAGAAAGAAACCCCTTGGACATGGGGGAGAACTGAACACGAAGCCTTTGTACAAATAAAACAATTATTGACTTCTAAAAGTGTGGTAGTCCAGTATAGTACTTTGCTACCTATCAGGCTTACGTGCGACGCTTCCCCATACGGCGTGGGAGGAGTCTTGGCTCACGTTTTGCCTAACAAAACAGAGGCCCCAATTGCTTTCTTTTCCAGAACAATGACCAGTACTGAAAGGAACTATAGCCAATTAGATAAGGAGGCTCTAGCTCTAGTGGCAGGAGTAAAAAAGTTTCATAATTACCTTTTTGGAAGGAGTTTCGAATTGGTTACCGACCACAAGCCCCTATTAGGCCTTTTAGCCCCCAACAAGCCTACTCCTCCATTTATGTCCCCAAGATTAATCAGATGGGCCCTTTTCCTCTCAGGATACCAGTACGAGCTCATCCATAAAGGGGGTAAAACCATCAACCACGCAGATGGCCTCAGTAGGTGCCCCATGGCAGAGTTAGTGGAGGACCCTGCCCCTTCTGCTGATGTCTTAATGATAGAGCTCGAAGACAACCCACTAACTACTGCAAGGGAGGTGGCTGCACATACGCAGCAAGATCCAATCCTAAAACAGGTGGTTAACTGTGTACTTAAGGGATGGCAAAATGACTCTGTGAAACCTGAATTGTGTGACTTCAAAACCAAAAGACTTGAATTGTCATATGTAAAAGGTTGTCTATTGTGGGGGGATAGAGTGATCGTTCCTAAAAGCCTAAGGGAAAAGGTACTTGAAATGTTACATGTGGGCCATCCTGGGATTGTCAGGATGAAAGGCCTAGCTAGAGGGCATTTATGGTGGCCAGGTTTGGATGCTGATATTGAAAATTGGGTAGCCAAATGTGACCCATGCCAAGAATCACGGCCTAACCCCCCCAAAACAACTCCAGCAGAGTGGGAGCAACCTGCAGGGCCTTGGTCCCGGGTCCATATTGATTTTGCAGGGCCAGTGGGGTCACAATACTTCCTAATAGTGGTTGATGCATTTTCCAAATGGGTGGAAATCATAGCAATGAACAACATAACCACAAGTGCCACCATCAAGGTTTTGCGCAGACTGTTAGCTACCCATGGTTGCCCCGATATCCTAGTGTCTGACAATGGGCCTCAATTAACGGCCAGGCAGTTTGAATTATTTTTAGATAACCTAGGGGTCAGACATGCACTCATCTCACCTTACTCGCCCTGGGCTAATGGGTTGGCGGAACGTTATGTTCGCGTGGCTAAGGAAGCATTACGCAGGTCAGGCCCAGGAGATGTACAACAGAATTTGGACCAGTTCTTGTTGACCCAGCACATTACCCCAAACTCTCACACACACGTGAGTCCTGCTGAGTTACTAATGGGAAGGAAATTAAGGTCCCCACTGGATAGGTTACACCCAAGGTTTTGTACTAATAACCTAATATATGTAAACCCGGAAAGACAAATGTATTTGGGACAAAATGTATTTGTAAAAATTTTTGATGGAGGTGTAAACTGGATGAAAGGAATTGTTGTTAAACAGATTGCTCCAAAAACATATATGGTAAAACAGGAGGATGGTCGAATGTGGAAACGGCACATTGACCACATTCGGAAACGCATGGGAAACCCCCTGGAGCAAACCGCTGACAAAGACTCTCCCATTTCAACAGACTATAACTCGCAACCCGATTTACTAGACATTCAAATGGACTTATCGGGTCAGGGAGAATCCTCCAGCGACGCCGAACCATCGTCCTCCTCCGAAGCCATCGTCGTGCCTGCCAGGCCGAATCAACAGGCCGGAGCCCCAACCAGGCCCCAGCCGCGCCGGGGGAGCAACAGCGAGCCAACCTCCACCATCGGTAGCGAGGATGCAACTGAACTGCGCAGGTCGGAGCGAGCCTCGCGGCGACCCAACAGATTGGACGACTTCGTCACATGGCTTCCGTGATGGATGCATCCAACTAAGGAGGGAGGGGTGTTGTATCCTGTAATGGCTACTTTGTATCTCTGTAAATAGTTTGTTCCTTGCTAAAGCGCTGTCTGAGCTGGAAATCAGGAAGTCGCTCCTGATTGGCTCAGACACGCCCTGCTCTTGCTTTGGCGGGAACCGCAAATGTATAAAAGAAGCGGTTTCTCCCAAGCAGAGCAGACGGTACTAGCTGAAAGTCACTTACCTATTCTGAGCTGAAATAAAGTACCGTTCTCAACCAACCCTGCCTCTGGGTTTACTTCAGTTCCGTTATAGTGTCTGCCAGTTCTTTTAGGACTCTGGGGTGAAGTCCATCTGGTCCTGGTGATTTGTACTCATTGAGTTCCCACAGATAGTCCCTTATTGTGTTTTTGTCTGTGTTGAATTTGATTTCGGGGCTGTTTATTGTAGTTGAGTTGCAGGTTGGTTGGTTGCTGGTTCCTTTTTGTGTGAAGACTGATGCAAAGTAAGTGTTGAGCAGCTGTGCTTTATCTCTGTTGTCTGTGATTTCATTACCGTCTTCGTTTTTTAGTATAGTGACTGTTTCCTTGATTTTCTTCTTGTTGTTTATGTGATGGAAGAAGCTTTTTTATTGTCATTGATTTTCACTGCAAGGTTCGTGTTGGGCCTTTGTTGTTTTTATTTTTTGTTTGCAGGTTCTGGCAGTTTGCTGAAATTCCACCTTGGTTATGTGTCCTTTTTTCCATTTTTTGTATTTGGCTTTTTTTTTCTTTTATGTTGTCTGCAAGGTCTTTGTTTATCCATGCTGGTTTCGTTTTAGTTTTCCTGTTTTTCTTTTTCATGAGGATTGTATTGTTTTGCCCATCTATGATTGTGTTTTTTAGGGTCTCCCAGGCTTCCTGTGTGGGTTTAACCTTTAGAAGTTCCTTCCAGGGGATATTTTTTCCAGGTTCGCTCTGAGCCTGTTGAAGTCTGCTTTTCTGAAGTCTGGGACCATAGTAGTATTGGGTACAGCAGGTAGTGATTGCATTATGTTGATTTTTAGAATGACATGGTCACTCTCACCCAACGCCCTTTCTACTTCTATTCCTTCTATTGTTTCTTCCCTGTTTGTTAGTATTAGGTCTAGTGTAGCAGTCCCTCTGGTTCCAGTTTCCACTTTTTGAGTTAGAAAGTTATCAGTGAGGCTGGTGAGATATCTGTCAGATTTTCCACTTGGTGCTGAGTTTGTCTTCCAGTTAAAGTCGGGGTAGTTAAAGTCCCCCATTATTGTTGTGCTGTGCTTATTGCATATTTCTGTTAGTTGGCTTGTAAAGAGATTGTCCATTGTATCAGTTTGGTTTGGTGGCCTGTAGTATACTCCAATTGTAATGTTGTACTTTTTTCCTTTTATGTTAACCCATATGATTTCTAGGGGGTTATCTTCTTTGGTTGGATATAGCTCTGTGGCAGTGTAGTGGTCTTTTATGTATAGTGCAACTCCACCTCCTTTTTTGTTTGACCTGTTTTTCTTGAAGAGATTGTAGCTCTTTATCTGCGTATTCTAGTCATGTGTTTCGTCCCACCAGGTTTCTGTTATTCCAATTAGATCGTATTCACCCTTGTGCATTAATAATTCTAGTTCGTCCTGCTTGTCCCCCAGGCTTTGTGCATTTGTGTACAAGCATTTTAGGTGTTTGCGTTTGATTCTCGGTGGACATTTTTTATCCTCTGATTTAATTGTAGGCTTGATTTGTTTCTCTTCCTTATTTTGTTCATTATTTAGTCTTATAGTTTGGTCACCCGCCCCTCTTGGATCTAGTTTAAAGCCTTCCTGATAAGTTGGGCTAGTCAATTTTCTAGGAGATTCTTCCCAGCTCTGGTGAGGTGTAGCCCGTCTCTTGCTAGAAACCATTCTTGAAGGTATTGCAGGCTGTGGTCGAGGAACCAAAGTTATTTTGGCAACACCATCTCCTTAGCCAGTAGTTTATTTGTGGGATTTTGCATTCTCTGGCCGGGTGTCGTCCTCTTGTGGGTAGAATGGAGGAAAAACAGCCCATGCCCCTGTCTTCTTAACTGCTTTGCCCAAGTGGTCATAGTCTTGTATTATTTGATTCATGTCTTTCCCTGTGTCGTTTGTTCCCGCATGGATCACTAGTAGGGGGTAGTAGTCAGTGGGCTTTAATATTTTGGTAAGATTTTGCGTTATATCAGAGATTTTAGCTCCAGGGAGGCAGCATACCTCTCTGGATTGATTGTCCGGCCTGCAGACAGCAGATTGCCTTTCATAAACTCCTTAAAACCCACCTCTGTTGTCAGGCTTGGGGGAACTGAGACATCCCCCCCCTTGCCTATGTAACTTTGTGCATGATATGACTGTGTGGATGCATTTTATCTACTGGGTGGGGTTTTTTTAGACTTTGTAATGTAAAACTGTTATTTTAGATTTTAATTATTTTTGTTTTTTACCATGTATTGTTTTTATCACTGTTGTGAGCTGCCCCGAGTCCACGGAGAGGGGCGGCATACAAATCTAATCAATAATAATAATAATAATAATAATAATAATAATAATTCAGTTCCCCTGAGAATTGAGTCTCCAATTACCAGCACTCTCCTTTACTTTTTGGTTGGGGAGAGGAGGGCTAGCTTTCTTTGTAGAAGCATTTGGTGGTGCTGTGTTTTTGTGCTTGGTTCTTGGTGATTCCTTGTCTGGTGATTGTTGGGTTTCTTGTGCCAGGAGTATTGTACATTTGTTGCTTGTAGGCAGTGGGGTTGGGAGGAGGTGGGTTGGAGTTGGTAGAGGTTTTGGGTTGGTTGGTTTTTTTCTTCTTTGGGTGACATGTGTCCAGCCATTTACTACCTGGGGGGGGATTACTTCTGTTTTGCTCCTCTGAGGTGTTGGCTCTGTTGGGGATATGTTGCTCTTTCTCATTTGGATGTTGGTGTTTCAGGGTTTTTAGGTTTTTCTCTAAGTTTTCTATTTTTTCCTCAAGTAGTTGGATTAATTTGCATTTGTTGCAAGTATAGTTTAGGTGATTTGAAGGTAGGAATGTATACATTGAGCACAGTCTGCAGCTGACCATGGAGTCAGGTCCTTCCTCATCTTTATAAGTGGTGGGTTTGTCTTCCATATCTACGCTCTCTGTGCATGGTTCGTTGTTCGTGTGTAAGGTAGGTGCAGGGTGGGTCTGGGAGGGTAGAGTGTTGGAAGTTTTGCCTATAGTTTGTTAAGCTTTGTTGTTGAGGATTAGGTATTTTGGGAGAGTGTGGGAGAGTGGTGGGGAGTTATATTCTGGTTGGGAGGGAGGAAGTGTCCAGTTAAGTCCAGTGATGTTCAGATGAGTGGTCTTTATGTGTTATTGTCATGGTGAGTTATGTTCTTGTTTTTGTTGATTTGTTTTTTGCTTGTTTTTTTTAAAAAACAATTGTTAGTTGTTATTTTTTGCTCTTTTCTTTAGGGGGAAATGTGGTCTAGTTGTAACTTGACAGGGGATGCTGGTGAGCTCTGGTAGAGTATTGCAGACGTTGGGGGTATCTGGCTGGCTTTGCTGGTCTTTTTTACTTGTTTACTATGGGTTAAATGAGATTACATGATCTCTTAGTGTCCTTTTGGGGCCATGTGGTCTGTTTGCCTGTGATGGTGGCTTCCTCTTTTTTTGGGAGCACGTAGTCTGGATTTGGGTTGGTCGAGGGGGGGTATCCCTTTCCCTAAGGGTGGCTTAGTTGTATTTGAACTTCTTCTTCCACTGGCTGTTAGGTAGGGCTGTAGTTTTCTTTTTGCTGGGATCTGTGCTTCTACTGCTGTGGTCGGGGTTTTTTGGCTGACTCTTCTGGGCTCGTCTTGTTCTGCTGTCTTCCGGGACCTCTGGGTGGCTCAGCTGGAGTTTGGGTGCTTTCCATGGTATTAGGGACTGTGTGCTGGCTCTGCCAGGCTCCGGGTGCGTTTCACTGATGTTTGAGGCTATTGGGATGTAGTTGATGGGATCCGGGCTCTTCTTCTGTCTATGGAGGTTGCGGGTGACTCAGCTGGGCTTTTGGGCCCTTTTGGAATCGTTGAAGGTTTCGGGATGGTTCAAACGGCTCTGGGCAATCTTCGCTGGCGATGGGAGCTAAGGGAAGGCTCCTTCGTCAGCTGGGCTGACCAGGATGAAGGCACTGGCACTGAGCTATGTGTGGTGGCCCAGCATGGACAAACACATAGAGGACTGGATCGTAGGGTGTACTCCATGCCAGGAATTTCGAACACTTTCCCCAAGGTCACTTGAGTACGAATGGGAACAACCCAGGGCCCCTTGGTCATGCATACATTTGAATTTCACAGGTCCATTTCATGGGCAAACATTTCTAATAGTAGTTGATGCATACTCCAAGTGGTTGGAAGTGGCATGGATGCCTAGCACGACAGCAGAAGCAATTATCAAGGTTTTAAGGAAATTATTCACCACATATGGATTGCCAGATATACTAGTGTCTGACAATGGGCCACAGCTAACATAAACACCATTTAAAGGGTTTTTAGCAGGTCTTGGGATTAAACACACATTGATTGCTCCCTTCAAGCTGAGCAGCAGAGGCCTAGTGGAATGTACTGTAAGAAGTATAAAGGAGGCACTAGACTGAATGGGCCCAAGGGCTTAGCAAGCCCAAATTGACACTCCTAACCACACAATATATAGGTCCTAGTACAACTATGGGCAAAAGCCCTGGGCCAGAAGCTCTGGTCTGTCCCTGCAGCCAAGTTATTGGAATAAAATGGAAAATCCCATAAGAGAGGGATCAGAATATTCCAAATAAATACCTCCCTATACACAAGAAACTTCACAACAGGGTCCCTATGGCTACTTGGGAAAGTCTTGGAAATAACAGGCCCCAAATGCTACATAATAGGCCTGGGGGATGGCTGAAAATGCTGGCAACATATAGATCAATTTATTTATTTATTTATTTATTATTTGGATTTGTATGCCGCCCCTCTCCGAAAACTCGGGGCGGCTGTATAAGACCTCCGGCCTTTAAACACTGACTGGAAGGTAAGCCCAACCCCTAACCATGTTCTCCTTACAGCTATGAATAAATCCAGGGAGCCAGTTCACTTAGCCGTTGATCTGAAAGCGCCACCCAGTGACAGCGATGAGTCGAGTCCAGCAGATTCCCACATCTTGTTCAAGCCATTCCAGAAGATTTCAGAGAGGGAGCCAGAGAGAGAATATACATCCTCTCCAACTCTAGCCAATGCCCCGACTGAACTGCGCAGGTCATGACATGACATGCCCTACATATCTCAACAGTTACATATGCAAAATTATGCACTGAGCAAAGGGGAAAGGGATGTTATATTCTGAAGAAATTGGGAAGTTTTCACTCCAGTCCGATAGGGAAGGAAGATAGAAAAATTCTGATTGGTTCCCTGCCAGATTGGCTCCTTATTTAAACCCCCTGCCCTTTGTATATTGCTGCTGGAAGTTTGTTTGTTTGTTGGATTTGTATGCCACCCCTCTCCGAAGACACAGGATCACAACATAATAAAAAATAGTACAATACAAAATCTAAATCTAAAATTCAATTAATATAGTTAACTACTCTAAAAACCCTGCAACATTAAAAATCATTCATTCACATTCAACAACAAGCATACATCGCACGCGGCGGCCAGAAGCTAGAATCTAGTGACCCCCTAGCCTGGCGGCAAAGATGGGCTTTCATGTTCTTATGGAAGGCAAGGAGGGTGGGGGCAGTACGAATCTCTGGGTGGAGCTGATTCCAGAGAGCCAGGGCCCCCACAGAGAAGGCTCTTCCCGTAAGCCCTACCAATTGACATTGTTTAGTGGACAGGACCTGGAGAAGGCCAACTCTGGGACCTGACAGGTCGATGGGAGTAGGCAGTCCCGCAAGTAATCTGGAACGATGTCTTTTAGGACTTTATAGGTCATAACCAACACTTTGAATCATGTCCGTAAACCAATCGGCAGCCAATGCAGTCTATGGAGTGCTGGAGAAACATGGGTATGCCTTGGGAGGCCCAAGACTGCTTGTGCAGCTGCATTCTGCATGATTTGCAGTTTCTGAATACTTTTCAAAGATAGCCTCATGTTGAGAGCATTGCAGTAGTCGAACCTCGAGGTGATAAGGGCATGAGGTGATAAGAGCATCGGTACCTGAAACTATTGTCTGTGATTTATCCCTAAATACCACAATTCGCTTCTTACTCTGCTACAGAGCCCCGGACTATGACATTGAACATGCTAACAAATTATCCACATTACTAACGTGGGCAACCAACTGCCCATATCCCATTATCTTCCTCGGAGATCTCAACCTACAACACATTAACTGGTCCTTAAATGGATGCAGCATGGAACCCATCCATTCTACTATATATAATATTGTCACCTATCTGGGACTCGACCAACTAGTAACTAACAATGCCAGACTTGATAACTGTCTAGATCTCATCTTCTGCAACAGCAAAAGTGCAATATATGGCTTACAAATAGCAGAACCACTTTCCAACAGCGACCACAGCATGATAAACTTCAGTCTCAACCTAAGCCACACTATGATCCACCAATATAATACAACACCAAAATTCAATTTCAAAAAAGCGAACTATGAACTCATTGAAGCCCACCTCTCAACATTAAACTGGAAAACTCTATTCTCTGAATGCTACACTACTGATGACCTCTACAACACATTCCTACTCGAAATGAAAATTATCATCAGACTTCATGTACCTCTAACATGTACCATAAACAAAAAAAATAACCTCCCCATCTCAATAAGAAAATTACAAACAAGAAAAAAATATCTCTGAAGAAAAAAAAAAAGGACAAGTTTCCAACTTCAAAAGCTGATATGAAAGCATTTGCAATCAAATAAAAGCAGAATGCCTTAACTACTACAGCAAACAAGAGGAAAACCTCCTACGCACCAAATCTAATAGAGCTTTCTACAACTTTGTCAGCAATAAACTTAAAGACTCTAGACTTATCCCACCTCTCAAAGGACCGAATAACAAAGAATACCACAATGATTCATCCAAAGCCAACCTCCTCAACTCTTTCTTTGGCTCTGTCTTTGTTAGCAGCAATGGCTCATCCCCCAGTTTCATCAATCGCATCTCAAACTCCCTCAACGACCTAACCCCAGTAAAGTTCACTGAAGACCAAGTAGAAAAACCATTACGTGACCTTAAAGCTTCTCTATCAATCGGACTAGACGGTCTATGTGCTTACTTCCTAAAATACCTCTCTTCTGCCATAGCTGAACCACTAAGCATAATTTTTGAAAAATCCTTCAGAACCAGCACACTTCCTAAGCTATGGTTGAAAGCAATGGTCATCCCCATCTTCAAAAAAGGAGACCCCTCTTGTCGATAACTACAGACCAATTTCACTATACTGCGTCCCATGCAAAGTCATGGAATCAATTATAAACAAATCAATTACTCTCCATCTAGAAACTAATAATTTGCTCTCTAACAAACAATTTGGTTTCAGAAAAAAAACTATCCTGCAACTATCCACTGCAAAAATATATGGACAACTCATCTAGATCAAGGGAAATCTATAGATGCAATTTATATCGACTTCTGCAAAGTCTTTGATTTAGTGGTCCACAACAAACTACTCATAAAACTCAAATCCTATGGCATCTCAGGATCCCTCCATAGTTGGATTACAGCATTCCTGTCAAAAAGACAACAAGTGGTCAAAATAGGAAGCACCATATCTATCCCCGTTCCAGTCAAAAGCGATGTTCCCCAAGGTAGTGTACTGGGACCAACACTCTTCATTCTCTACATCAATGACCTTTGCAATTACATCACAAGCAACTGAGAGCTTACAAAACTTTTGCCAGACCCATCCTCGAATACAGCTCATCTGTTTGGAACCCATATCGCATCTCAGACATTAACACCCTTGAAAATGTCCAAAGATACTTCACCAGAAGAGCCCTTCACTCCTCCACTCGAAACAGAATACCCTACTTTCAATCCTGGGCCTAGAAAGCCTAGAACTAATATGCCTTAAACATGATCTAAGTATTGCCCACAAGATCATATGCTGCAACGTACTGCCTGTCGGCGACTACTTCAGCTTCAACCACAACAACACAAGAGCACACAACAGATTTAAACTTAATATTAACCGCTCCAAACTTGACTGTAAAAAATATGACTTCAGTAACCGAGTTGTCGAAGCGTGGAACTCATTACCGGAGTCCATAGTGTCATCCCCAAACCCCCAACACTTTACCCTTAGATTATCTACGGTTGACCTATCCAGATTCATAAGAGGTCAGTAAGGGGCGAGTACAAGTGTACTAGAGTGCCTTCCGTCCCCTATCCTATTGCTCTCCTATATCTCCTATTTCTTTCTTCTATTCCTATATCTCTTCTTCTATTCTTTCATTGATATGTTCCATTACTATATCTTTTTTTCTATTATTTCATAGATATATTTTACTATGAGTATCTCCTCTATAACCTTCATCATGTATTTTACTGTGTGTGTGTGTGTGTATGTGTGTGTGTGTGTGTGTGTGTGTGTGTGTGTATATATATATATATATATATGTGTGTGTGTGTGTGTGTGTGTGTGTTAAATGTTTTTAGCTGGAATTTTAAAATTAAGGGAGACTAGGATAGATCCATTTCGGCCTTATTATATATATATATATATATGTAGATTGTTCTGAGTTCGGGTTTTGCCCTGTGTAATATTTTGCATGTTTATGCGACGTTTTGGTGAAATCACATTCACCATCATCAGGCTGAAGTTTCCAAGCTTCGTGCTGTTGTAAAATGGAATGTTTGCAACTGTCATTTCTTCCTAGTATATAGTGTGGGGGTGGAGATTTGGTTTGAATGTAGCAAATAGATTGGGTGATTATGTTTCAGTGATCTGATTGGTTGGTGTAATCATAATTATTAGAAGGATTGACATGGTGATTTTTATGAAGTGTTTTTTGTTTAAGGCTGGTTTCCAAATTTCAAAATTCCAAATTCATAATTATTAGAAGGATTGACATGGTGATTTTTATGAAGTGTTTTTTTTGTTTAAGGCTGGTTTCCAAATTTCTGGTAGGCGGGACGTGTCATCTCTTTTATTTATGCAAAGGGGGCTCCTCTCAATTTCTATGGCTTCTAAAATATTACACAGGGCAAAACCCGAACTCAGAACAATCTACATACATATACCCGTGAAAATTTACGAAAACAAATATATACATACATATATATATATATATATATATATATATATATATATATATATACACACACACACACACACACACACACACATGTTTTTTTGACGGTCTTGGCATATTTGGGTTTCTTCCCATGTAGGATTTAGAGATTTGTGGCAACATTTCGACGAGGTCCCACTCCTCATCTTCAGGCTGGTGCTTCGTTCCTTATTCTAGAGAAGCACCAGCCTGAAGATGACGAGTGGGACCTTGTCAAAATGTCACCAGAAATCTCTAAATCCTACATGGGAAGATGGAGGGCCAGCATGGAGGGCCAGTAATTCTGAGTCAGACCTAACATAGATAAGAGCCTATATTAGGACTTAGCTTGTGGTGATAGAGGTGGCAAAGTTGGCGTATATTACTGCCCTTATTGCATCTGCAGATTCTCGCTCAGCCGTCCTGTTTAAGTTGATCCATTCCCTCCTGAATAGGGAGGAAATGGTGGAGCCCTTGCAGGGTAGAGCTGAGAAATTTGTTCAGTTTCTTGCAGATAAAGTCGCTCAGATTCAGAATGATCTGGACTCCAATTGGGCAATACAGACCAAAGCGACATGGTCAGGTCTTAGTCCTGTTATTTGGGATGAGTTTGAACTGGCAACTCTTGATGAAATGGACATGACCGTGGGAGCTGTCAGTTCCTCTATCTGTTTACTGGACCCATGCCCTTCCTGGCTGGTTTTGGCCAGCCAGGAGGTGACACACATCTGGATCCAGGCATTGATTAACACTTACTTGAGTGAGGGGTCATTTCTGCAGCTGCTGAAGGAAGCAGTTGTACGACTCCTACTCAAGAAACTGTATCTGGATCCAACTGAATTGAAGAACTTTAGGCCAGTCTCCAACCTGCCCTTTCTGGGTAAGGTTGTTGAGAAGGTGGTGGCACTCCAGTTCCGGTGGTCCTTGGATGAAGCCGATTATCTGGATCCTTTTCAATCTGGTTTCAGGACCGATCACAGCACAGAAACCACTTTGATCACGCTGATGGGTGATCTCTGGCAGGCCCGGGATAGGGGTCATTCCTCTATCCTGGTGCTTCTTGACCTCTCAGTGGCTTTCAATACCATTGACCATGGTATCCGTTTGGAGAGTTGGGAGTGGGGGCACTGTTTTATGGTGGTTCTCCTCATATCTCTCCGGTTGTTCACAGTTGGTGTTAATGGGGGCGTAGAGCAATGTTCCCTTTAATTCTTTTTTGGTGTGGGCGGAAAAGTATAGTGTCTGAGTGGCACATTTTCATGCCTGAGTATAGATGTCACCCAAGACAACTTGTTGCGTAATTATTTGGGGCTCGGTGCTAAGGCAGAATAAAGTCCCTTCCCACTATGTTATTCTGTTATTTTATATTTCAATTAATATTCATTATCCTCTTATAAATCCAGATAGGCCCTCATGCCTACTCCTCCTTCTTATACATTCTTCTTAAAAGAAACAAAAAACCCTTATACAACTTTTTCCTAATTAATAGGGAAAAAAATTCCCTTCTTTTTTATTAAAAGAAATTAATAATAAAACAAAACCAAAATCTATTACTATTAAAACTAAAAAAAACAGCAAAACCAAAAACACAACTATTAATAAATCCATGCTTTAAAATCTTCATTTCTTAAATATTTATCATAGTATTATAGATTTATAGTAATTTAATAATACTGTGAAAATCTATCTAAACACCAATGCATCAATTAATATATTTCCATATTTACTTTTCTATAATTTCATTCAATATTTAATTTTCAGGCACTTAGCATTTGCTGTTATTAACTTTAATCTATCTTCTAAATTTCCAAGTATATTTTAAATTCATAATGCAAAGTCATAAAATCATCCAGTACATATCATAAACCCCTTATTTATCATATGTATCTTCCATTAATTTTCCCTATGTAATTCTATATAGTTCTAAAATTCTAATCCAATTTTACAAATTAATACATCCTAATATTAAACAACACCTAAATATATTTTTTACCATCATTCCATAATCAATCCATATTTAATAATCAATCATCCCTCCTCAAACATAGAAACATAGAAGTCTGACGGCAGAAAAAGACCCCATGGTCCATCTAGTCTGCCCTTATACTATTTTCTGTATTTTATCTTAGGATGGATATATGTTTATCCCAGGCATGTTTAAATTCAGTTACTGTGGATTTATCTACCACGTCTGCTGGAAGTTTGTTCCAAGGATCTACTACTCTTTCAGTAAAATAATATTTTCTCATGTTGCTTTTGATCTTTCCCCCAACTAACCTCAGATTGTGTCCCCTTGTTCTTGTGTTCACTTTCCTATTAAAAACACTTCCCTCCTGGACCTTATTTAACCCTTTAATATATTTAAATGTTTCAATCATGTCCCCCCTTTTCCTTCTGTCCTCCAGACTATACAGATTGAGTTCATTAAGTCTTTCCTGATACGTTTTATACTTAAGACCTTCCACCATTCTTGTAGCCCGTCTTTGGACCCGTTCAATTTTGTCAATATCTTTTTGTAGGTGAGGTCTCCAGAACTGAACACAGTATTCCAAATGTGGTCTCACCAGCATTCTATATAGCGGGATCATAATCTCCCTCTTCCTGCTTGTTATACCTCTAGCTATGCAGCCAAGCATCCTACTTGCTTTCCCTACTGCCTGACTGCACTGTTCACCCATTTTGAGACTGTCAGAAATCACTACGCCTAAATCCTTTTCTTTTGAAGTATTTGCTAACACAGAACTGCCAATACAATAGTCAGATTGAGGATTCCTTTTCCCCAAGTGCATTATTTTACATTTGGAAACATTAAACTGCAGTTTCCATTGCTTTGACCATTTATCTAGTAAAGCTAAATCATTTACCATATTGCCGACGCCTCCAGGAATATCAACCCTATTGCACACTTTAGAGTCATCGGCAAATAGGCAAACCTTCCCTACCAGACCTTCCCCTATGTCACTCACAAACATATTAAAAAGAATAGGACCCAGAACAGACCCTTGTGGCACACCGCTTGTAACCTGACTCTGCTCAGAATACTCGCCATTCACAACAACCCTCTGGTGTCTATGCTTCAGCCAGCTGCAAATCCATTGAACTATCCAGGGATTAAGTCCAATCTTCACTAATTTATCTATCAGCTCTTTATGTGGAACCGTATCAAAGGCTTTGCTGAAGTCCAGGTAGGCAATATCCACGGCACCACCTTCATCCAACACCTTTGTGACATAGTCAAAGAAATCAATGAGATTAGTCTGACATGATTTGCCTTCAGTAAAGCCATGCTGATTTGGGTCCAATAATTTATTGTTTTTTAGGTGCTGATTTATCCTCTTTTTCAGTAGAGTCTCCATCATTTTAACGACAACTGATGTCAAGCTAACTGGCCTGTAGTTACCAGCTTCTTCTCTACTGCCCTGTAGTTACCAGCTTCTTCTCTATCTACCACTCTCTCATTTCTGGGTACCCCTCCCTCTCTCCCCCCTTTTTCTCTCTCATTTGTTTCTCATTTCTCCCTCTTCCTCCCTTTCTCTCTCATTCCTTCCTCCTCTCACTTCTCTTTTTTTCCATCTCTGTCTCCTCCCCCCTTTTGTGTACACACTCTTGAACCATTTCCAAAAACAGGTGAGGGCTGAGGGGTTTTCTCTCTTATTATTTGGGTGCTTTTTACCATATGCTTTAAATCAAGAGTCACTTCTCTCTTTTGTTTCTCTCTCTTTCCTCTCATTCTCTGCCTCAATCATTTTCTCATTTCTCTTTTTTCTCCCTTTTGCTCTCATTTCTCTCTCACTCTCTCCCTTTCATTTCTGCTTTTCTCTTCCCTCTCCTTTTCCTTCTCTCCCGTTCTCTCTCTCATCTTTTTGTTCTACCCCTCCCTTATTCTTTCCATCATTTCCTCTGTCCCCCCCTCTCTTTTCCCCTCTCATCTCTCTGACTCCATCTCTGTCTCTCTGGAAACCAGCAGGCAGCCTACCCCACTTCTTCTGACCTTATCCTCTAGTTTCACACAGAACGTCCTGGTTTTACAGCCAGCCGAACACGATTGACTCCTGTCCTGTGCTCGGGGTTTCACCTTCACGTTTTGGGGATGGGGAAGAAGCTGCTGAGCCCCCCCCCCCCCGCAGCCTGGGCTTTGCTGGAGGCTGACTTAAAAAGGGAGTCCAAGGTACAGGACCAACACTTGGGGTTGGGGCCAGGGATCTTGGGGGCCGGGCGTCCCCTTGGCACATCTTGGAAGAGAAATTTCTTTTGCTTCTGCAAAATTTGTCTCTGGCTGGGCTCCACCCCCATGGGACTCCCAAGATGCGCCGAGGGGACACCTTGCCCGGTTCTTCACAGCAGCAAAATGTTGCATTCCAGGCAGCTGCACGGGGCCTCCGGGTGGCAGGAACAAGGGGGGCATGCTGCCTAAGTTAGTTGGTCCCAACTGAAATGGTGATGGCGGCGGTGGCCGTGGGCCTCTGGGGCGTGGACGTAACATTCCTGGCACTGATGCTCTTCGAAGGGAAGCTGCCGGAGCTACCTCAGAAATTGCATCTTTTTACTTCTCCGCCAGGACCAGCTAACTCAGCGATGCGGCCACCTTGTTCCTGCCACCCGGAGGCCCCGTGCAGCTACCTGTAATGTGATGCTTTGTTGCTGGGTCCAGAGTGGACCCAGGAAGGAGAAAAGCTTGCCATCGTCAAAAGCCCAACCAGGGAGGGGAACCAACTCCTGCGGACCATCTTTACAGCTCCCCGCTTGGGTTTCACCTTTTCTGATAAAATGTCTCCTCGCTGCAAAGCCACCTCTGTTCGCTTCCCCCACCCCATACAAAACAACCTTCCCAGATATGGCAAGTGTTTTGAGCTTTTCACCCCCGCCCTCCGGTTAAGGGCGAACAAACAAAGGGCTGCCGGTCGGGAGCACGCGGCTCTCGTTGCTTGGCAAGCTGGGGCCAGTTCTCAACTGCCCTGTGCACCCCCTGACAAGGACCCTCTGATGAGGAAGGGCTGAAGCCATGGGGGGAGGGGGCCTGGAGAGCAGGAAGCAGTACCTCTGATGGGTGGGGAAAAAAGGGAGCGGAGGGATGGGAGATGGGCACGGCAACCCGGAATACTTTGAGGCCTGCCTGTGGTTCTCTTTGCCAGCTCTTGACTGTGGGGCTTCAGAAAACACTGTGCTGCCAGTTCCTGACAGCTGTGCGGCTGCGTGGCCATGCAGCTTAGAGGGAACATTGGCGTAGAGGTTCACCCTGACTCCTACTTTGTAGGATGCCACAGGGTTCTGTCCTCTCCTCCCTACTATTTAACATTTACATGAAGCCACTGGGTGAGATCATACAACAGCATGGGGTGAGGTATCATCAGTACACATATGATACCTAGTTATACATCTTCACCCATGTCAATTCAACAGACTCAAACTCAACCCGGATAAGACGGAGTGGCTGTGGGTTCTGCCTCCCAGAGACAATTCCTTCTGTCCGTCCATAGCCCTGGGGGGGGGGAATCCGCAACTTGGGCGTCCTCTTCGATCCACAGCTCACATTAGAGAACCATCTTTCAGCTGTGGCAAGGGGGACGTTTGCCCAGGTCTGCCTGGTGCACCAGTTGCGGCCCTATCTGGACCGGGACTCACTGCTCACAGTCACTCACGCCCACATCTCCTCGAGGTTCGACTACTGTAATGCTCTCTACATGGGGCTACCTTTGAAAAGTGTTTGGAAACTTCAGATCATGCAGAATGCAGCTGCGAGAGCAATCATGGGCTTCCCTAGGTATGCCCATGTTACACCAACTCTCCGCAGTTTGCATTGGTTGCTGATCAGTTTCCGGTCACAATTCAAAGTGTTGGTTATGACCTATAAAGCCCTTCATGGCATCGGACCAGAATATCTCCGGGACCGCCTTCTGCAGCACAAATCCCAGCGACCGGTTAGGTCCCACAGAGTTGGCCTTCTCCGGGTCCTGTCAACTAAACAATGTCGTTTGGCGGTACCCAGGGAAGAGCCTTCTCTGTGGTGGCCCCAACCCTCTGGAACCAGCTTCCCCTGGAGATTAGAACTGCCCCCACCTCCTTGCCTTTCGTAAACTCCTTAAAACCCACCTCTGCCGTCAGGCATGGGGGAATTGAGACATCTTCCACAGGCCTATACAGTTTATGCATGGTATATTTGTGTGTATGTTTGCTTTTAATAATGGGGTTTTTAGTGTTTTTTTAAAATCATTAGATTTGTTGCACATTGTTTTATTGTTGCTGTGAGCCGCCCTGAGTCTACGGAGAGGGGCGGCATACAAAACTAATAAATAGATAGATAGTAAGATAGATAGATAGATAGATAGATAGATAGACAGACAGACAGACAGACAGACAGACAGACAGACAGACAGACAGACAAACAAACAAACAAATAAAGTGGTGGATGTCATGTGCCAGTGTCTGGAAGCTGTAATGGTCTGTATGGGAGCCAACAGGCTCAAGCTCAACCCAGACAAGATTGAGTGACTATGGGTATTTTCTCCTAAGGACCGCTCTATCTGTCTGCCTAATGTTTTTTGTGGGGGAACTTTGACCCCCTCAGACTAGGTCTGCAACTTGGGTGTCCTCCTGGATCCACAGCTGAGCCTTGATCACCATCTCTCAACTGTGGCCAGGGAGACCTTCACCCAGGTTTGCCTGCTATATCAGTTGCGGCCCTATCTGGACCAGGAGGCTCAGGCCCTCATCATCTCCCGTCTTGACTATTGATATGCACTCTACATGGGACTACCCTTGAAGAGTGTTCGGAGACTGCAGATAGTCCAGAATGTAGCTGCGCAAGCTGTCATGGGTGTACCTCGATACACCCATGTAACACCTATGGTCCATGAGCTGCACTGGCTACCAATTAGTCTCGGGTGTATTCAAGGGGTTGGTTATTACTTATAAAGCTTTACATGGCTTAGGGCCAGACTACCTGTGGGGTCATCTCCTGCCACAAACCTCCCAGAGACTAATAAGATTGCACAGGATTGGCCTTATCCAGGTCCTGTTGACTAAGCAATGCAGGTTGGTGGGACAATGGGGAGGGCCTTCTCTGTGGCCGCCCCAGCTCTATGGAACCAACTCTCCCCCAATGTCCACACTGCTCTCACCATACTGGCCTTCCGAAAGGCTGCAAAGACCTGTCTTTACACCTGTCATGGCCAAATTGTACTGGCTTATATGTGTTGATTGGATTGTTTGAATTGTGAGTTTTTTAACTGGGGTTATCATTTTAATATTTATATTTGACTTCTTTTTTATTGTAATTGTATTTTTTGTATCCAAGTCTACGGAGAGGGGCGGCATACAAATCTGATAAATAAATAAATAAATAAATAAATAAATAAATATTGTTGTAAGCTGCCTTGAGTCTTTTGGGATTGGGCAGCATAGAAGACGAATAAAATAAATAAATAAAATAAATAAATATTCCTGGGTAACAGTTTCTTCCATATTTTCAAGGATGTGCCTTGTTTTCAAGCCAAGAATAGAAGCAATACACAGAAGCAAGATAACAAACTTTGCACTAATGCCAACCAGTATTACAGTTACAATTTATTAAGCTAGAATTAGTTCCTAACAACTAATTGGCAGTATACAATAATATAAGCAGATTCCAATAATAAAGCTTAATTCCTCATAAACGATTTCTAGTCTCATATCAGAAACAAACAGAAAATATTAATTCTGTACTCATTTTCCAAAATGTTGTTGGTAAAATTACCTTTTTAAATTTTCTTTCTTTTTCCCTGGATAGTCCATTTGACTATCTGGGATCACATTAAAATCACCTACTATTATCATGTTTTCTATTGATAGCTCAATTATTTTATTGTGTAATTCCTGATAAAATTGTTTTGGATTGTCATTTGGTGTGTATTGATATAATAATGATTTGGTGCGTATTGATATAATAATGAGAGGTTTCAATTCTAAATCCAATTGTACAATTAAAATTCTACCTTTGCTATCACTATATACAGTGATACCTTGTCTTACAAACTTAATTGGTTCCGGGATGAGGTTCTTAAGATGAAAAGTTTGTAAGACGAAACAATGTTTCCCATAGGATTCAATGAAAAAGCAATTAATGCATGCAAGCCCAAAATTCACCCCTTTTGCCAGCCGAAACGTCCCTTTTTGCGCTGCTGGGATTCCCCTGAGGCTCCCCTCCATGGGAAATCCCACCTCCGGACCTCTGTGTTTTTGCGATGCTGCGATTTCACTGAGGCTCCCCTCGCTGGGAAATCCCACCTCCGGACTTCCGTTGCCAGCGAAGCACCCGTTTTTGCACTGCTGGGATTCCCCTACAGCATCACAAAAATACGGTGGGGTTTCCCATGGAGGGGAGCCTCAGTGAAATCCCAGCAGTGCAAAAAGGGTGCTTCGCTGGCAACGGAAGTCCGGAGGTGGGGCATCCCAGCGGCGGTGGTGGGTTTGTAAGGTGAAAATAGTTTGTAAGAAGAGGCAAAAAAATCCTAAACCTCGGGTTTGTATCTCGAAATGTTTGTATGATGAGGCGTTTGCAAGACGAGGTATCACTGTATTTGTTTTGACTCTATTATTTCATCTATTTGCATTGCTACATCTCTTTTTTTTTTAATTTGCTAGACTGGTATGGAGTTTCCCTAATTTTGGTTTATTGAGTAATTTTCTATTTGATTTCTTAATGTGGACTTTCTGTAGAATATTTATTTGTGCTCTTTGTTTCTTGAGTCTAGTCAATATTTGATTTCTTTTCCTGGGGTTGTTCAGTCCATTTACGTTAAATGAAAAGATTTTCAAATCATCTGACATTTCTATTTATAGTATTTTTTTATTTATTTTGGTTCACGCAATCTGCTGTCTAGCACCAATTCTTGTTGAATTTGTGGTTGTTTATTTTTAGCAGCTTGTATTTCCTCCCTCTTTTTACCGGTAACCCTTTTTTCTTCTTCTTTATCTTTAGGTTCTTTCTGTGGTTGGTCTGTTCTATTCAATCCGTTTTGTGGAAAGAAAGCTCTTGCATCTTCCACACTCTCGATCTTGATTTTCATTCCTTGCTAAGTCAAAGAAAGTCCTTCTGGTACTGACCATTATGTTTTTTAAAATTAAAACGCTTGTAAGAAAATAGTACTCTCTTCTACTTTCTCTTACCCTCTTTGGAACTTGTTTCAGAATTGTAATGTCTTTCCCTTTGTACTTCCAAGTCTGATTTCTCACCTGTTTTAGGATGTCATCTCTAATTACTCTTCTAGAAAACTTGATGTGAACTTCTCTTGGTAGGTTTTGTCTCTTCCAACTGTAGATAGCGTATAAATTTCAGAGATTTTAATAGCTTTATAATTTATCTATAGCTAAAGTTTTTCCCCAATATTATATTTAGACACAGTTCACATAATTATGCTTATCAACATTAAGTATTCTATGTCAAGTGTAGCTGTCGTAATGTTTCCTCTTATCAGTACCCATCTTATGTATATAAATAATGTTATATCTATATATATTAGGAATACTTTATTTTATTTTATTTATCTTGTTGAACAAGTGTAGGATTGTAATTTGTATACATGCCCCTTAGAAAAGGGGAGAGGTCAGCAGTAGACAATCTGAGGTTAAAGAGTCTGCGGTTTGGGGAGGAAAACAGAGTCAGGTAATGTGTTCCAGGCATTGATCACTCTATTGCTCAAGTCGTATTTTCTGCAATCTAATTTGGAGCAGTTTACGTTAAGTTTGAATCTATTATGTGCTCATGTGTTGTTGCAGTTGAAGGTGAAGTAGTCACTAACAGGAAGGACATTTTGTCATATGATTTTATGATTTAGTGTTAGATCAGATTGGAGGTGACATAGTTGTAAATTGTCTAATCGCAGTATTTCAAGTCTGATGGAGTAAGGTGTTTTGTTGCAAGAGGAGGAGTGAAGGACTCTTGTGAAATTTTTGTGGACTCTCTCAATTGCGAGTTCCATACAGATGAACTGTATTCTAGAATTGATCTGACAAAAGTTTTATAAGCTCTAGTTAGCAGTTCAGTGTTTTTGGAGAAACTACGTAACATTCAATTCACAATGCTTTTTTGGCAATGTTGTTACAGTGGGCTCTGGCACTTAGGTCATTGGATACAAGCACTCCAAGGTCTTTGACATATTAAGGGTCATCTACAAGTTCATTTCCACAAAATTTATATTTTGTGATCTGATTCTTTTTTGCCAATGTGTAAGACAGAGAATTTCTTGGCTAAGATTTGAAGTTGCCAGTTGTTAGCCCATTCAGCTACATGGTCAAGATCCTTTTGAAGAGTAGCACTACAGTCGATGGCATTAAATATTTTAACATCATCGGCAAAGAGAACAGAGGTGCTGATAATAAGGTCACAGAGATAATTTATGTAGAGAATGAAGTACTTGACAAATACATAAAAATAAATAACATGCTAGCTTCCTAAAACAAATGCACCGACCAACTCCTAAAGAGCCCACGTGATTGGGTTTCACTTTTCTCCACAGGACATACCCTTCTCATCCACTGATAGGTCTTCGCAGCGAATTACATTTATTTTGGAATAGACAAACTCCAATCCCATAATCCCTAATTTTGGGGAAATTAAATCAAACTATCTAGAAATTTAATCAATCTCAAAAAACAAAAAACACGCTTAGGTGACCATAACACAGTTATGTACATCTTCGGGCGCATTGTATACTGTACTGGGAAACATGGTTTCCGATGAAATCCTGAACTACTAGTCGCACTGCGCATCTGCACAGTTTCGTGGTAACATTCCTCTACCGGAGCTGTTCTGTGATTTGCGGGAAATGGAGGTGTCCTAGCAACTAGGCTAGCCAGCAGCCACTGACGATTCTAATGACCCAGTATAAGAAACGGCCGAGCAGGAGCGAAAGAGAATCGGTCCAGCCGCTGCTCGGAGTTTGAGAAAGGAAAATAATTGCTTTCGAATTGCTATCGCCGCTGTTCAGCGCCTAAGGTTTCAGTTTTGACAGAAGCTCGGGAACTTCTATCCCTAGTTCCCCTCGGTCATGCTATCCAACTGTCCCCTTGAAGTTGCCCCCGAGATTTTAGAATAGTACCCTGGTAAAAAGTGAAGAGGCGAGATCCCTTTGCAACCCACATCTCACCCGCTGAAGAATGCTTGAATCTATTCGAGTCATAGGTGAGTAACAATGCCGCACGTCCTTTGTTTCCTCATTTGTCAGATCTTTATAGTAGGATTTCTGATAAAACGGGGCGGGGGGGGTGAGGGGGATAGAAACCTGGATCCAGCATCAGTTATTGCAATACTAATTTAATACTAATACTAATTTCTTCTGACCTGGGAATAGTTTTCTCATATTTATTTATTTTATTTATTCATTTGTCCAATACATAAATACATAGGAAGAAAATAGACATGTGATAATATAAAAAGAGGGTGAAGGTGAACTTAGAGGAGAGGATATATGAAAGGAAGAGTAAATTAAGTAAATTGCTTTATTATTTTCAAGATTAGTGTGTTTTTGGGGTGGGTGGGGTGGATGGGATATAGACAGTATTGGGCCACCAAAACTTTTAGTACCACAGTGTTGGCGTGGCTTGTTTTGTTGGTGTGGCTTGATGGTCATGTGACTGGGGGGGAGTGGCTTGTCAAAATGTGACTGTAGGAGTGGCTTGATGATCATGTGACAGGGTGGCTTAAAGGTCATGTGACTGGCTTCAAGGTGGCCAACCTGACTTCACGTCAAGGGTTAGGGTTAGGGTGCCTGGCCTCTCCTCGCCTCAAAGAGATATATTTACTATTATTGAAAATCCAAAATATACTATTTAATCCTATATGTATATATGGCATATGTGTACATACATTTTACACCTGGGCACTTAAAAATATACATTATCTACTATATGTAGATAATATCTACACATACATGCATGCACAGCTCTTCTAAAATTATACAAATTCAATCTTATTTACTGGGATAGGAAAAAATACCCAGAGTCCACTTTCTGCCACACATTTAACCATAACTTCTGTACATTAGAACATCACACATGCCTTCAGATGTTCTTTTCTAGCTTGCACATCACTATTAGAGCTAGAAAATGTCATGGATTGAGTAAAATATGGTGAATGCTTGCAAGAACGCTCTTGCAATTTTGGGGTCCATTGTGCTCATAGGTTTTTCTTTCTTTCCTCCTTTCTTTCTTTCCTCCTTTCCTTCCTTCCTTTTTTCGTTCTTTTTTCTCCCTTTTTTCTTTCCTCCTTTCCTTCTTTCTTTCATTTTCTTTCTTTCTCTTCCTTTCTTTCCTCCCCTTTTCTTTCTTTTCCTCTGTTCCATTAATAATAATAATAATAATAATAATAATAATAATAATAATAAATTAGATTTGTATGTTGCCCCTCTCCAAGGACTTGGAGTGGCTCACAACAGGACAATACACAATATACAAATCCAATAGTTAAGAAAAACAATTAAAAAAAAATCCTATAAAAATAGTCATGCAACTCAAACAAGCCATACATAAATTATAATAGCTGAGGGTATATTAATTTCCCCATGCCTGGTGACATAGATGAGTTTTCAAAAGTTTACGAAAGGCAAGGAGGGTGGGGGCAATTCTAATCTCCGGGGGGAGTTGGTTCCAGAGGGCCGGGGCTGCCACAGAGAAGGCTCTTCCCCTGGGTCCTGCCAGACGGCATTGTTTAATTGACGGGACCTGGTGAAGGCCACTTGTGGGACCTAATCAATCGCTGGGATTCGTGCGGCAGAAGGCGGTCCTGGAGGTATTCTGGTCCGATTCAGGCTACAAAATACAATCATGGTATTGTATATCTGTTTACTCTCATCTAATGCCTGTCTGGATGTTTGTAACACTGCTATGGTAACTCTAAGATGAAATCCATCACCTTTTTTCTCTAGAGAAAAACATTTCCTTTGCTGCCAGATTGCTTCATTTTCTCTTGTGTCTAGAGGGAGAATTTCTTTCTCCCAGTAGGATAGGATTTCAAGAGATGAAATTTTGTGGATTCTCAGCTCATTCTTGTATTAAATTATTCTGCTTTTGGAAGCCTCTTTGAACAGGTTGCATGAGTTGCAAGAACTCTCTCTCTCCGTCTCCCTGTCCTATTACAAAATTTATATATACTGTACTGTTCAAAAAAAATAAAGGGAACACTCAAATAACACATCCTAGATCTGAATGAATGAAATATTCTCATTGAATATTTTGTTCTGTACAAAGTTGAATGTGCTGACAACAAAATGAAATTGATTGTCAATCAGTGTTGCTTCCTAAGTGTTTGATTTCACAGAAGTTTGATTTACTTGGAGTTATATTCTGTTTAAGCGTTCCCTTTATTTTTTTGAGCAGTATATTTAAATTGTAATATTGTAAATGTTCCAGTTACAGCTATTCTTGTAAAATAAGGAATGCTAGCACTACCTCAGTGAACAGATTTCCTTGTGCTTTTACTCTGGCCACATTTTCCCCTCAGATACTTCAAAGAAGCCTTCTTGAGGAAAGAGATTTAGATTTAATTGGATTTGTATGCCACCCCTCTCCGGGGACTCGGGACGGCTCACAACTATACAAAAAACAGAAAACAATAGTAAACAATCCAATTAATAGTACATTTAAAAACAATGCTTTAATTAATCTAATTTAAGAAGTTGTCATGACCATTCATTCAACAATCATACTAAATATTCATTGGTCAGGGGATCGATCTAAAAACCCCAGGCCTGGCGGCAAAGATAAGTTTTTAAACTCTTTCGGAAGGCAAGGAGGAGTGCAAATCTCCGGGGGGGGGGAGCTGATTCCAGAGGGCCAGGCCCCTCTAGGCTCTTCCCCTAGGTCTCACCAGCTGGCGTTGTTTGGTCAGCGGGACCCTAAGGAGACCAACTCTGTGGGACCTCACCAGTCACTGGGATTTCTCACCATCTGGTACCTAACTGTCCAAACATATTTATTGGCTACAAAGCACAAATTTATATAATGCCTTCTTTCATACATGTGTGTGTGTGTGTGTGTGTAACATATTTCTGCTGATAATGAAAAGGGGAGACTAATATAGATCTATTTCATGCTATTTTGCTCCCATAAGCTAGCCATAGCCTTACCAGGATTTGAACCTGGGGAGTCTACCTATAAGGCAGTAGCTTTAACCTCTAGACCACAGGTTCTCCTCCTCTCAGCTTGTACCAGGGAATAGTTATATGGGTTTTTTCCCCTGTTGAATCACCCTGGTATACCCAAATATGGGAGGAAGCATACTTTTTCCTTTTCCTTTTATATGTGTGTGTGTGTGTGTGTATTTGCTGTTCTAGATCAGCGG
The DNA here is from genome assembly GCF_031021105.1 of Erythrolamprus reginae. NCBI lineage: Eukaryota > Metazoa > Chordata > Lepidosauria > Squamata > Dipsadidae > Erythrolamprus > Erythrolamprus reginae. Next base: position 67,696,008 of record NC_091963.1, read on the forward strand.
TCCATAACCTAGGGACTGGTTCTATGGAGAGAGGTTTTTCCACAGCCCAGAGGGGGCATGGTTTTGCATACTGTCTGCATCCCATGGAGAGGGCTTCACTTGTTTGTGAGGCGCAGTTTCTAGCATTCCGTAGACTGGTCCCAGTCCATGGAGGGGGGTTGGGGATCCCTGTTCTAGATGGACTGGCCTGCAGATTTCTTTGATCTTGTTATGAATAACTCTTAATTTCATTCTTCCCATTTTGGTTTCATCAGTAAGAGTTCTTATTCCATCAATGTTGCTTTCAGGATCACTGAATCCACTGAATTTTTCTACCTCATCAGAGTGTAGCAATCACAAACCAAGGAAAACATGGAATTTCAGAGTTGAAATGAAGTATAAATGAGATGTTTTTGGAAAATTAGTAAATATGCATGAACCAAGACAAACAACTTTAACCAAAGTGGTTAAATTATATTATTCAGGACATGAGACTACAAAAGGGAATGTACTTGTAATGATACCAGAAAGGAAATAATAAAATGTGTTTTACAGTGCTGGCTGTAATTATTAAAATTAGTGTGTATCTAGGGCAATGATGGCGAATCTTTTTTGGTTTGTATGCCAAAAAAAGGGGAGACAAGGGAGGTTGTGTACATACATGCCCACACCCATAATTCCATGCGCCCCCTCCTGCACATGTGTGCATGACAAACCCCCCATTCCCAGCATGCAATGGCACACCTGTTTTAGTTCTACCCAGGCTTTAGAGTCTTTCTAGGAGCCAGGGAGAGCAAAAGTGGCCTTTCCCTACCCACCCAGGAGGCCCTCCAGAGGCCAGAAAAGGTCCGTTTGCCAAGTTCTGGTTAAACTGGAAGTTCTGGGTTTTTTGCTCTCCCGTGCTTCGGAACCATTATAGGAGCAGGGGAGGATGAAAACGCCCTGCATTTTCTTTCAACATCTTTTGGTGCAAAAGGGGTGCTCTGGGATTGAGCTCCATTTTCGCTACTCCACTGCATCCTCCCCCCTGCCCAGGCAGCAACACACCCCTGGTCAGAATATAATAGCAATATGAAGAATGTTTAATATATAAAAAGAACCTGAAGTGCTGTAGAAAGACCACAAAGACATTAAGAAAACCAAAGCAAAAAATATTTGCAGTATGTTAAAAATGAGAAAGCTCCTAGTTGCTTTCAGAGAAAAGCTTTCTTGATAATCAAATAATGAAGATTAATCTGCTCCACAGAAAGAGATGTATGATGGGTAATTGATCAGTTATCAAATAGGAAAGAATAAGTTACAGATAAATATTTAAATTAGAGTTAGGAGAAATACTACATCTTTATACAGTATTAACAAATATTAAAAAATAAGATTGTATAGCATATAGATTGAAAAATAATAGTGTAGACACACCAATAAGAGAGATTCAAGAGATTGGGTAAATTAGTGATCGATTTAATCTTATAATTTTGTGATGTTCCATAATGTGTTATGGATGTCTTTGATAAGTATATATTTGTAATTTTAAGCTAATTCCGTAGTAAGCAGCAGTGGATTTATTGGGATTTGTTTTCACAGTAAGCATATATTGGTTGTTTTGAGCTTTGTGTTAGTAGATTGTGTGTCAGCGCTCCAAATAGCACCTGAGAAATAAATCAAGTCCCAGTCCAATTCTCTCGATCAGAGCTCGATTTATTATTAACAGAACCATATTAGTTACGCTGTGGCCATTCCAATTCTGAATATTTCCCAGAATCCCATCTAGGCTAAGGTTCATCTTACATCCCCACACCCACATGTTCATCATGAGAACCAGTCCGCGTGCAGGGTCTTATCAACTTCCTCTTCTCTTCAGTTGAGGCAGAACAAACGGTGACCTTGGCTCGGAGAAAGGAATCTTTGGTTGTGTCTAGTAATTTTCCCACTGACTACTCACTCACTCACCCTCCCAACCCCACTTATGCTGTATTTCTGAGGCAGGCTGAAATCTCTAACCTCACATGATGGCTTTGGCCTGACAGGCGGCCACCCTTCGCAAAGAGCCATTTCCTGGAAAAATAGAATAAACATATAGGGGTTAATATAAGTTAAATCTCCCCCCCCCCCAATGGGACACTTCAGTTTCACTGGGTAAGTTTCATGAAACTGCTTCATTAATCTATCAGCTTTGATATCCTGGCTCTTAATCCAGGTTGCTTCCGACAGGGGGTACCCTTCCAATGAATCAGGTACTGCAACCTGCTTCGGAATATACGGGAATCTAAACATTTTTTCACTTCATAGTGAGTTTCCCCCTGTGACTGTGCACATGGCCTAATGTTGGATCCGATCACTGGCTTTAGCAGGCTGCAGTGAAATACGGGGTAGATCCTCCCTAGGATTCTAGGCAATGCAAGCTGCACTGTGACCAGGTTGATTACCTTCACAATTGGGAAAGGGCCTAAAAATTTGGGACTTAGCTTTTTGCTAGGAAGCCTTAGCTGAATGTATTTGGCTGGCAGGAAAACTTTTCTCCCACTTTAAAATGTGGTTGAGGAGATCAGTGTTTGTGTGCTTGATTCCTATAGGCTTCGCTGCCTCTGTCAGCTCCTTCTTGGTGTCCGCCGTGATGGATGAGGGAAGTTCGATAGGTAGTTCTGGCATGGGAACAAAATCTTGTCCACTGGTGACCTGAAAAGGAATTAGTCCCGTACTGCTATGTACGGAGTTGTTGTATACTACTTCCACAAAAGGGAGTAGTTCAGCCCAATTGGTTTGTTGGTAACTCACCTTTCCACAAATGAAGCAGCTGAGAGAGCTAACTCCCTAGTGGAACAGTACCTCCGATGTTATGTGAGTTACCAACAAACCAATTGGGCTGAAGTACTCCCTTTTGTGGAAGTAGCATACAACAACTCCGTACACAGCAGTACGGGGCTAACTCCTTTCCAGGTCACCAGTGGACAAGGGGAGAAGTCTGAAATTCTTGTACCATATTTTTCGATGTATAAGACACACCGGTGTATAAGACGCACCTAGATTTTAGAGGAGGAAAACAAGGAAAAAAGTATTCTGATCCAAATGGTGCAATATTATATTATTTAATAAAATACCACAATACTTTTTACAACCATGTATGCTGTTTAAAACCATGTACACTTTTTACAAACTTCAAACTTGACAGCTTCAATACTTATAGACTTCAACTCCTAGAATTCCACCTTCAATCATGCTACCTAGGGAATGGGAGTTGAAGTCCACAAGCCTTAAACTTGCCAGGTTTGAAGACCATTACACTCCTAACCCCTAAATCAGGGGTTTTCAAACCTGACAGCTTTAAGACTTGTGAACCTCAACTCCCAGAATTCCTCCTTCAGTCATGCTTCCTCAGGAATGGGAGTTGAAGTCCACAAGCCTTAAACTTGCCAGGTTTGAAGACCCTTGCACTCCTAACTCAGGGGGTCTTCCAACTTGGAAGTTGGTCTTCAAACCTGTCAGGCAGCTTGCTTCAGGCAGGGGAAGCAGTGGCGGCTCCTCAGATGAAGGCTTCTTCCAGCGACAACCAGCAGTGGCTTTTCTGAGCAGTCAGCAGTGGCCATAGCGGCTTTCCTATTTTGCAAGCCGGTGGCTTGCAAGTGTGTGGGGAGGACAACTGAGATGGCTCTCATTGCAAGTGCCACACTGCTCTCTTCAGCAGCTGGGGGGGGGAAAGGAAAGGTGGGCGCTCTTGATCTTTACACGCAAAACAAACCTACCAAGGGAGAGAGGCGCCCACGCGACGGAGGAGAGAAGCTTGGCTTTCCCCCATGCCGTGAAAGCATGCCTCTCTCCCATGGTAGGTTTGTCTCGCGTGTAGAGATCGAGAGTGCCCATCTTTCCTTCCCCCTTCCAGCCGCCGAAGAGAGCAGCATGGCACTTTCAATGAGAGCCATCTCGGTTGCCCTCCCCATTGGGAACCTCGCGTGCTCAGAAAAGCCGCTGCTGCCGCCACTGACCCCCACCACTCACACAGGAGGCAGGATCCGAGGAAGCGGCAGCTGTAAGATTGGGAGCCTCGCACCAAACGTTACCGCGGGAATGAGTTGCCGCCTAAGTCAGCTCGGCAAGTGCCGGGTTTTGAGTCTTTTGGGATGGTGGGGGTTGTGGTGAAAGATTGATCTGTAGCCCTAACTAGCCCACAGCTCGCTGGGAGGAATCACTGCTGAATTCCTTGCTGAATTCAATGTGGATCTTTTTTTATTTATATCCCGGGGGAGAGGAGCCTGCAAGTGGGTCCAGGGGTCTCTAATAAGGGGTTGCAGAGAGGCGGCTTGCCACCACCGGAGTACGGGAAAGCCACTACCACCACTGCTGGCCGCAATCTTCGGCCAGGCAAAAGACGTGGCTGCGGAGGTTCTCAGGCATCCTCCGCCACTGCTGTGTCTTTTGCCTGGGCGAAGAATGCTGGAAGCACCTCTGTTCTCCCCACCCTGAGAGAGGAGCGCTGGTACTAAACGGAGAGAAAAATGCTTTTGAAGCACAGGATGAAATGGGGGGCGGGATCTCCCCAAGGCTGCCCACCAGCAGATCAGTTGTTTGGCGGGAGAAACAGCGCCGGCTCTACCGCGCGGGATTTGAAAAACCTGCACGGCGTTTATTGAACAGTGGCTAGGAGCACAGGATGTGGATGCATCCTGTGCTCCTGTCACTCACCTACGGGCTGGATAAATGGCCTCAGTGGGCCGCATGTGGCCCGCTTGCCATAGGAGAATGGGGCATTTGAATTTTCAATTGATGTAAAAGACAATTGGGCTTGTTAATGGCATAAACCTTAAACCATTTTATAGATTTGTAGATTGCAACATTTGCCATGAAGAGAAAAGCAAGGTTATTCCTGCAAACCATTATGAAGGTTTTAAAATTAAGGATATATTGGAGCTAGTGTTTATGGATGTGATAGGTCCAATGAGGAAAACTAGCTATGATGGTTCACGATATATTCTGAGCATTGTGGATCATTTCTCAAGCTTTGGCTTTGTTTGTGCAATGAAGACGAAGGTAGATACTTATAGGCTGTTTTGTAACTGGCTAGGATTTGTTGAGAGAAAGATGAATAAGAAGGTTGTTAGTGTGGTAACTGACAATGGTACAGACTTTACAAAAAAGAGGTTTGTTGACTTGTTAAAGAATTGTGGAATAGAGCATAGGCTGTCTACGCCTTATAGGCCACAGCATAATGCATTGGCCATGATGAGACAATGATAAGAGATTCTGGATTGTTGGTTCAGTTATGGACTGAGGCATTGATGTGTACAAATGTGGTCTTAAATAATGCTGTTCACTCAGCTACTGGAGAGATACCATTCATGAGGTGGTACGGTAGGAAGCCTGACTTGAGCTATCTATATGTGTTTGGAGCACCAGCATGGGTACATATTCCATCGCAGGTTACGAGAAAAGGTCAGAATAAAGCAAGGTTATTGTATTTTGTTGACTATCACAATAACCACAGATCTTTTAAGTTTTTGTATAAGAACACTGGTGCGTGCTGCTATAGTGCAAGCACCAAGTTTCTGGAAAACACTGCATGGAACATGGTAGAACATCCTGAAGGGACAAGTAAGGAAGTTGTCATTCAGACTCTTATTTAAGGAGAAGAAGGATAGCTGCCAGAGACTGCGTAGCAGTGCTGGAAGTGAGTCAGAAGAGTCAGGTGATGAGGAGTTGTCAGATGAGGAAGCTCCAGGTACTAGTGAGAGTGCTCCAGTAGTAGATGTAAAGAGTGAAGTGAGGGAAGAGCCAATGCCGAGCGTTAGCGATGTAGTTGTTCCCAGGAGAGGTACTTGGATTTGGCGGGGAACCTGATAGGTATCAAACTAATGTAGCTTGTAAAGCAGTTGTAGAACCATTGCATTATGGTGAAATAAAGATGTATCCAAATAGAGAGAAGAAGCATTTGCATGATGCTATGAGAAAAGAATTGGCTGCAATGAAAGAGTTGGGTGTTTATGAAGAAGTTCAGTTGCTTCCAGGAGAACATTTAGTAGGATCTCGCTGGATCTATAAAATTAAGACCGGAGTCAATAGTGCTATAAAGTAAAGGCTAGATTGGTAGCACAGGGTTTCTCCCAGATGGAGGGTGACTATGATGAAGTATTTACTCCATGTTTGACAGCTGCAACTCTGAGGACAGCATTGGTTTGGGCTGCTAAGCCCAAGTGCTGTGTCCACCACGTTGATTTGGAAACTGCGTACAGTGATACCTCATCTTACAAACGCCTCGTCATACAAACTTTTCGAGATACAAACCCGGGGTTTAAGATTTTTTTGCCTCTTCTTACAAACTATTTTCAAACCCACCGCTGCTGCTGGGATGCCCCGCCTCCGCACTTCTATTGCCAGCGAAGCACCCATTTTTGCGCTGCTGGGATTCCCCTGAGGCTCCCCTCCATGGGAAACACCACCTCCAGACTTCCGTGTTTTTGTGATGCTGCAGGGGAATCCCAGCAGTGCAAAAATGGGTGCTTCGCTGGTAATGGAAGTCCGGGGGTGGGGTTTCCCAGTGAGGGGAGCCTCAGTGAAATCGCAGCATTGCAAAAATACAGAGGTCCGGAGGTGGGGTTTCGAGGACTTCGGTGTTTTTGCGATGCTGCGATTTCACTGATGCTCCCTTCGCTGGGAAACCCCACCTCTGGACTTCCGTTGCCAGCATAGCGCTCGTTTTTGCAATGCTGGGATTCCCCTGCAGCATCGCAAAAACACAGAAGTCCAGAGGTGGGGTTTCCCATGGAGGGGAGCCTCAGGGGAATCCCAGTAGCGCAAAAATGGGAGCTTTGGCTGGCAAAAGGGGTGAATTTTGGGCTTGCACACATTAATCGCTTTTCCATTGATTCCTATGGGAAACATTGTTTCGTCTTACAAACCTTTCACCTTAAGAACCTCGTCCTGGAACCAATTAAATTTGTAAGACAAGGTATCACTGTATTTGCATGTGCCATTGTGGCATAGGATATTTATGAGGATTTCATCTGGTGTTATGCACGAAAAAGGTAGATGTTGGAAGCTAAGGAAAAGCTTGTATGGGTTGAAGCAATCAGGATTTGAGTGGAATTCGTTGATTGTCAAAGAATTGGAAAACATGGGATTTCACCCAAGTAAGGCTGATCCCCGTATGTTTGTTAGAGAGAGAGGAAAGATTCCAAGGAGATATTTTTACAGAGAACATAGTAATTATTGCTCAGTCTGTAGAATCTGTTAATAAGATTGTGAAAAACTTAGAGAAGAAGTCTAGAATATGAAATCTGGGTGAGATTAGCCAATATTTGGGCACTGATATTGTGAAGACTAAGAAAGGCTATAGAAATATATAAAGACAAGCTGGAAAAATTAACAGTCCGTTAAAGAAATACAATATGGAAAGTTGCAAGATTGCTCCAACTCCGATGGAGAGTTGCTTTGTGCACGGCAATAGAGATGGAAAGGCTGGTGATAAAATACTGTATCGTTCGCTTATAGGAAGCTTGTCGTATTTGGGAAATTGGTCATGGCTGGATATAGTATATAGCGTGAATCAGTTGGCACGGTATAATAGGGAACCAACTGAATATCATTGGAAGGCGCCAAAGAGGACATTGGGGTATTTGAAGGGTAACATGCATCATGGTTTATATTTGGAACGCGATGATAGTTTGAAATTGATGGCACATGCGGATGCCAGTTTTGCCTCTGATAATGTGACCAGGAAGTCTATGACTGGTTTAGCTATTTTATTTGGTGGAGACTTGGTAGGCTGGAAATCTATGAGACAGCAACACATTAGTCTGTCTACAATGGAGGCCGAATTTGCTAGTCTGTCGCAGTTATGTACAGATATAGTGGTGTATTGGCAGTTGCTGCTTGACTTAGGTATAGAATGCCAAAAGCCTATTGTGGTATATGAAGACAATCAATCAGGTTTATGGCAAAAGGTAAAGCTGTCAAGACAAGATTGAAACACAAAGACTTAAAATACCTGAATGTAAGACAGTGTGTAAAGGATGGGATGATCAAGCGTGAGTACTATGAGAGTACAGATAACGTAGCTGACAATTTCACCAAGGCACAAGGAGCTAAACTACATGTGGAGAATTGTACTAGGTACAATATGAAAGAGTAACTGTAAAACTGTATTGAATGGAAACTATATTGTCAACTCCAAGGGGGGAGATTGTTAGTACATGCTATGTACCTATTTTGGGGTTGCCATATAGTAAGCTACCAATGGTAGTCTATTAATGTAAAGATGTCATGTGTCTTTACGAGCTTTGACTGGTTTAGCCATAAGAGGGCGCCAGCACCATTCCCTAAAGGGGGAGTTATCGTTGAGAGTAGTTGTGTGCGGTTTGTATTCTGTTGTTGATATTTGTATATATTTGTAAATAATAATAATATTGTAAATACTATGTCTGCTAGCCCACCTACTGTATCTATACCACTGCTATAACTCTACTGAGTGTATGTCTAAGGTTTTGCACAGAGCTGCACCAAGACATACTAACAGTGACTATGAACTGCAGGAGCTCACAGTGTCGGCCTATTTGCAACTCAACTAGCTCTGTCAGGAACGTGGCCGGAGCTCCGCCTATGAGGGAACCATCCATTTGTTGGAAAGGAATGGGTTTGGCCAAAGGTCTGATTTGGATTTTTAATCTTTGCACTACTGCTTTGCTGATTAGACGTCTGGAACATCCTGTGTCTAGCAGGGCCTTTACTTTCCCCTCCTCTCCTGTGGTGATTACTTTAATCTTTGCCTTAAGAAGGAATGGGGAATGGTTTCACTCACCATTGGGTAATCTTCTCCAGCGGGTTCCTCATTCTTGTCGGAGCTGGGTCCTGAAGGGACAGCTTCTTCACCCACCCCCAGAAGTATCCTTATGAAGGAACAACTCCGTTGTTTGAAAAGCCCAATGCCCCGGTTCTGAGGGTCTTCCAGGTCTTCTTCTTACCACTGAGTGAGATTTGCCTCTTGGGAGAGAGAGGGGGACTGGTGCCAGGCACTCAGACACTCTGTGTCCTTGTTTTCCGCACTGCCCCTCATGGCCTCTGAATGAGAAGGCCCCAACTGGCAAGGGAAAGAGTGGCGTCCTGAAGGCCTGTGAGAGGCCCGGCTGGGTGTGATCTCTTTTCAGTACGAACCACCTCATCCAAAGTAATCGCTGTGATGTACGAATTTTGAATGGCCCAAGGGATCCCCCAGATTTCACAAGCCCTTCTTAACTCTGGATCAAGAGCATTTTTAAAAGTATGGACTAAAAGTCTTTCAGGCCATTCTCTCAATTTTCCTGCACCCCGTCTGAATTCCCACACCAATTCCTTCACTGGTTGCCCTGCTTGTTTCAGCAAGCCAATCTGTTTCTCTGCATCTATCTGGCTTGCAACATCTTGAAATCTCATTCTCATCAACTCAATAAGCCCAGCCACATTGTTTAGCTCAGGAGCTGCTTCATCAAATAATCCAGCTATAAACTCTGCTGCCTTCCCTTCATTTAATCCCTCAGAAATGGCCTCAATCAGCTCACGATCTGTTGGAAACGAATGGCCATGTTGCCTTACAAATGCCCCAACTCTGTAGAGAAAGTAATTAAGTTTCTTCGGATCCCTATCATATTTTGCCTGGAAGGAAGGTGGGCCGGGCAATCCAAGAGGAACTGCAGCAGGCATGACGGCAGGCAAAGGGGGGGGTTAAACAAAGGATGCAATCTCCCCACTGGTAGATCTCCCTGCTGAGGAGGAGGCTCCCGTCTCAGTTCCATTCCGCTGCTAGCGGGGGGTGGCTGGGCAGGAAAAGAAACGGCAGTTCTCACGGTTTCACTGCCCAGGAATTCCAGCTTGGCTGCTGGAGTTCCTGGGCAGGGAGGAGACAGGGGCCAAACTGGTACTGGGCCCATCCTACCTCCAGAATATATACAGTCCCAGGCGTCTTCACGTCAGGGTGTTCCCCAGGCTCTTGTCTCCCATGCTTGGGGCCTCCCCAATCGGATCTGGGTGCCAATATGGGCTCAGAAGGAAGAGTCACCCAGGTGATTTTTAATTCTGTTGGAGGACCTTTAGGGGTTTCACTTGCAGCCGTGTGGAAGGAAAGGTTTTCTTCACTTCGCAGGGTCTCCTTCATCAAACCAGTATAGGAATCCCCTTGGGCTTTCAAGACCCCTCCATGGGTCTGGGGGCTTTGTTTAAGGGTTGTTCCACTTACAGTCAGGCATCCAAAATAGTCATGGAGATCTGCCAAGGACTGGCTCCTGGACACCGATTGCAGGCTCCCAAATCAAACTGGTTGACAACTTGGCTTTTCAGCTATCTCCAACCTGAGTGGGGCAATCAGGTGGCACTGAATTGGGTCTCAGTTCCTTTGGTCAGAGGGTCCTGACCTTCCATGGCTCAAAGAGGAGACAAATGCTGAGGGGGGGGGGGCTTTCATCAGCAGCTCTCTTCCATCATGCATCTCCCGTGCTTTCAACTCCATCTGGGGGAGGGGTTCTGGAAATTCTAAACCCCTCTTCCTTAGGGTTTTCGGTTAACTAATTTCTTTCCATTTTCTCCTGAGTTTACTCCTCTGCCCATGGTTGGCCCCTGAATAAGACGAGAATCAGAATTTGATGTCAGCACTACAAATAGCACCTGAGAAATAAATCAAGTCCCAGTCCAATTCTCTCGATCAGAGCTCAATTTATTAACAGAACCATGTTGGTTACACCATGGCCATTCCGATTCTGAATACTTCCCAGAATCCCACCTAGGTTAAGATTCATCTTACATCCCCACACCCACAAGTTCATCACGAGAATGAGTCCGTGTGCAGGGTCTTATCAACTTCCTCTTCTCTTCAGTTGAGGCAGAACAAAAGGTCACCTTGGCTCGGAGAAAGGATTCTTTGGCTGTGTCTAGCAATTTTCCCATTGACTACTCACTCCCCCTCCCAACCCCCCCATATGCTGTATTACTGTGGCAGGCCGAAATCTCTAACCATACATGATGGCTTCGGCCTGACTTTGTGTTTATTTTTATACCATAAATTCTGATTTAGCATTGGATTTGTATCAGCCCTTTCTCTCTGTACTGAGAGTGGGTCCAGCAGTCACGTGGGTTGCTCGCTGTCCAATCCATCAAGGACTGAGCCTAGTCTTTAAAAAGCCTGCTGGATCCGCCCCTTCCCCAGAATTTGCTCGGTCCTGTGATCCAGCAGGTCTCGTGGTGGCTCGTTCCTCTCGCAAAATACCTTCCCTTCATCTTCTTTCTAACCAGATAAGTAAAATTTAATATTGTATTTTACTTAGAGCTTGCCTTGGTTTGCGCGCCAGCCTTACCGGGCTCGGCGCCGAGGGAAAAGCTGCGGCACGGCTATAGTGGGTTTTTTCTAAAACACCCTGCTTGCGCTGCTGCCGGATTGTATTTTTTCGTGAATCTAATTGGCCAGGAGGTTTACAAGGCAAGCTAAAGATTGTTCCAAAAAAGGGCTTTTTTCCTCCTGCAGTGTGGTACTGTTAGCAAACTTCCCTTGATTGTCCCCTGGACTTTAGTCTTCCCTCCGTTTGCAAAATCGTTGGAGCGGTTTATTTTGATGCGAAGGCCCTCAGCGTCCAGTAATTTTTCCATTAAGTCCGCCGCTTGGCCCTGGAGTAAGCTGTGAGACCCTCAGGCCTTTTCTCCCTGGCTAAGCCTCCAAACCAGTGTGCCTTGGTTTACTTTGTTTAAGGTTAGCGAGGCCTGCCCCTCTGCACTCCCTGGCACGAACTCTGGTAACGTCCAGATTGACGTGTGAGTTGCAGATGCTCCTGGGCCTAGGAGCAGGGCCCCCTTCCTCTTGGGAACGTTGCCCTAGAAGCTTCTCCCACCAAATTCTGGCTCAAGTCTTGTCCCTGTAGTTTGTTCAGGCCATGACTTCGTTTCCCAAGAGAGGCACATCTAAAGGTCCAGGAGAGGTTAGGCCTACTGGCGATGAAATTGATAATATCCCCCAGGCCTCTTCCTACTCTTCCTCAGGAGCCCCTACAATGGCTAGACCCACCAGGGCTGAGAAGAGAAGGGACCAAGCTCTGCAGAGAATACATGAAAAATTGGCTAAACGTTTAAAGGTGCAGGCCTAAGTGCACATTAGCCCTGAACCTTCGTAGGCTTCTAACCTGCCTCCCTCGGGTCCCTGTGCTTTCTCTGAATGAGCCAAACCTAAACAGACCCCAACCTAACTTATGGGACTTAGGTTCAGAGGAGCCAGACATTATGGAAGATCCCTCTGAGCCAGATCCATCCCAGGCCTTCAGGGAATCTCCGTCTCTACCTGCTACCATTACTAACCTGCCTCCAGAGTTTCAATCTATGTTTTCTGCCTTATCTAAAGCCACTGATGCCAAGCTCTCGGCTACCAATGTGCCTTCTCACTCTCGTCCCCTTCCACGCGCCTCTTGGCCCGTGAGTTCTCTCTCATCCTACAGAATTCCAATTAATGAGGATTCGGATCCTTCTCAGGATGAGAACGACGATATGACGTAGAGGATAAAGATGACCCATTCCATTGCCTGTCAGAAGATAAGGAATCTCAAATCAAGATTCCAACCCCGGCTGCGATTTTTCCATCTCAACTCTTCAAATCTCTTCTATTCAAGGCAAGAGTTTCCACAGGCTTAGCCGGGCAAGATAAACAGTCTGTTCCTTCCACAGATTCTCCTGAAGAAACTCTACCATACTTCATGGAGGAAGAAGAAGACAATGAGGTCATCTCAATGCCCAAATTGTTTAAAGATGCTTGGCTTAAGCAGTGGGACCACCCAGCCTTTGGCTTCAATCCCACAACTAAAGACAAGAAACTACATAAGCTTTCTCTATCTTATAAAGACCTTCTTGTCTGCCCTAAAGCTGATGAACCGGTAAAGACTCTACATTCTGTGGCTGCTATGCCTGGTGAAGCAGAGGAGGTATTAAAACCCGAAAGCAAGCGCTTAGAGCAAATACTCAAAAGATGTTTCTTCATGGATACCTGGGCTATTAAGAGTGCAGCAGCAGCATCTTTCTTTTCTAGAGCTACGCTTTTATGGCTTCAACAGCTCCACCAGCATATTCCCCCTGATGATCTAAGGGGCCAACAGGACTTTAATAAAGTTTTTGCAGCTGCCCAATATGTAGCTGACGCTACCTTGCAATCATCAAGATTTGCAGCCAGGTCAGTAGCGGCCTCAATGTCGGCCAGAAGACTTCTATGGCTCCGCCCTTGGCAGGCGGGAGTGAGACAAAAATGGCAGCTGACCATGGGTTCTCTGAAGCGTGACCTCCTATTTGGCGAACTCCTGGACCCACTTCTCACTGAAACCGCTGACAAAAAGAAAGTTTTGGGACCCACCAACAAGAAGGCCATCAAAACTCAACCTTTCGACATCCCAACCGTCAACAGGATTAAGGGTTCGCCTTCCAGAGAAACTCAGGTCAGTATTCTCCTTGTTTTTGCTCCCAAGCTGGCAGAAACCCCAGGGTAGAGGATCCCGTTACCAAAGAGGTTCCTCCTCGACCAGAGCTTCCAGAAAGCCCAGGTGGTGAGCCTCATTCCACTCCCATAGGGGGGCGCCTGGCCTGATTCTCCTCCAGCTGGCGCTGTTCCTGTAAGGACCCCTGGGTTATTGCTTCTGTGGAATGGGGTCTTCAGTTAGAGTTTATTTCCGTACCTCCCAAATGTTTCATTTCTTGTCCATCCCCCAGGTCCTCTCCATCCCGTCTCCGAATGGAGGAGACTATTCAACACCTGTTGTCTATCAGGGCTATCCAACCAGTTCCCTCCTCCCAAAGAGATCTGGTCTTCTACTCCATCCTCTTCATGGTCCCTAAGACATCTGGAGGATGGAGAGCCATCTTAGACCTTAAAAGATTAAACCAGTTCATTAAAAATAGGAAATTTAAGGTGCATTCCTTGTCATCCATCTTAGCCACTATCCATCCAGGGGATTTTATGGTCTCCTTGGATCTCACAGAAGCTTATCTCCATATCCCTGCTGCCAAGGGTCATAGAAAATTCCTTCGCTTTGCCTTCCAGGGCAAGCACTATCAGTATAGGGCCATGCCCTTTGGGCTCTCCTCAGCTCCTCGAGTCTTTACTAAGCTCCTAGGAGTCCTGGCGGCTCACATTTGAGCCACACCCATTCATATTTTATGCTATTTGGATGACATATTAATTCACGGTTCCTCTAAAGAGGACACCTGTTCAGACCACAACATTGCTATGTCTATCCTACAAGATCATGGTTTTTCCATCAGTCTCAAGAAAAGTCAGCTCCATCCGTCTACTTCTATTCAACACCTGAGGGCTATCATAAATTCAAATCTCTCTTGGGTTTTCCTCTCTACTGAGAGAAAAGTCAGTATTAGGGAGCTTATTTCCCAGATATGATCTCAGAGAAGGACTACCATCGTTATCCTGTCTTCCCTACTGGGAAAGATGGTGTCCTGCATTGGCATTATCCCCTGGGCCTGTCTTCACGCCAGGGATCTCCAATGGCTTCTGTTACCATTCCAGAGATCAGGGAACAGCAACTCGGCATGCCTCATCACTCTTCCAACCACAGTCTTAAGATCCCTTACGTGGTGGACCTCCCCCGCTCTGGACAAGGGATCTCCCTTCAGGTGTCCAGATCAATTTACCATCACCACAGATGCCAGTTTAACGGGCTGGGGAACCCATGCCCAGGGCCTGAGGCATGTGGTCAGCGGAGGAGGCTTCCAGACCTATCAACTGGCTCGAATTGAGAGCAGTGTCCTTGGCCCTCAAAAAATTCAAACCACACATCATCAATCAACATGTCCTGATTCTCACGGACAATATAGCTACAAAGAGTCATATTTGCAGACAAAGGAGCACCAGGTCCAAAGCCCTGATGAGAGAAGCCCTGAAGTTGGGTCTTTGGGCAGAGAGGCATCTACAGTCGTTAGGGGCCGATCACATATCGGGAGTCCTCAATGTACAGGCGGATTGGCTTTCCTGGTTGACTATAAATCCAGGGGAGTGGAGCCTTCATCCGGCTCTGTTTCAGCAAACCTGCCTCAGATTCGGTCACCCATTGCTAGACCTATTTGCGACCAAGGCAAATGCTCAACTCCCTCGATTCTACTCCAGGTTCCCATCCCCAGGAGCAGAAGCGACAAATGCACTCAGAATCCCCTTGCCCCGAGGTCTGCTTTACGCCTTCCCTCCAATTCCAATTCTTCCAGATGTGATCCACAAGATCATTCTCAAGAAGGCCCAGGTGATTCTGATAGCCCCTCACTGGCCACGTCGGCCCTGGTTCACGGACCTACAACGTCTGTCCGTCCAGGAACCCTGGTGACTCCCCGTTTCGGAGGATATGTTGCAGCAGGGGGCCTCTTTCCATCCAGATCCGGAGTGGTTCCACCTCACCGCTTGGCTATTATCCGGTGCGACTTAGATCTATGAGGATATGACCTGGACACTGTATAAATAATCCTAAGAGTTTCCACCAACAGGATTTACGACCATACCTGGTCCAAGTTTCACCAATGGTGCTCACAGGAGGATCTATCCCCCCTGTGTATTCCCATTCACAGGATCGTAGCCTTCCTCATGAAGGGGTTCCATCAAGGCCTCTCATCCAGCACCATCCGACGTCATCTGGCTGCCCTATCTTCGGTCTTAGCAGGGCCTCGCAGACAACCACTCCGCTCCTTTCCAGAAATCCAAGAATTCCTCAGAGGTATTTCGAACCTCAGGCCTTCCAAGGTTCACAGATACCCATCCTGGGACTTACCGCGGGTTCTACATTCCCTCACTCAGGCCCATACGAACCCTAAGATCAGCATCCATCAGGTACCTATCTTACTGTTCTGCCGGGCTCTCTGGTAGGAGCCTCCCAAAAATTCAAGGGTACAAATTTCAGACACACACACGTTTGAAAATTCAAAACAATGTTCTTTATCACAAAATTCAAAATAAACTAAGCACTCTTTTTGTATTGCAAAGAGCACTCGTTCCAAAACAACTGGGTAGTCTGTACAATTTCCCTTAAGCAGTCATTAAGTACTTAGCTAGCAACTGTGAAGAAACTTCACACCCCTTCTTCTTCCAACGAAGTGAGACACACACACACACACACACTCATTCCTCTGCTTTGGTTTCAAAGGCATGAAAAATCAACAAACAAAGTCCTAATTACCGGAGCCCTACCCAAACACAGGTAGCCTCTCTTATCTCCTGTACTATGTCCTTACTTGGTCTCTTCTATGCATAATTCTACGCTTGCGTGGGTCCAAGATGTTTTCATCCAAATCAATGGAAGATAAGGGAGATTGACTGCCTGGGTTGTGTGCCAAGCCCCCCTCTTCCAAGTCACTCCCACCTTCTTCTTTGTCCGAGGAAACTAAACTCTGAACTGACTCTGTCGGCAATAACACAGGCCTATGACATGTTGAAGTTTCCCCTGCATCCACCTCCACATTCCCTGGGGCAGGAGCTGGGCCAGAGCCAACCACAACACCATTCCCTCCCGGAAGGCCCCTCCCCTGGCTCCAGTGCAAGGGATGAGGTTTCTGTGGAAATTGTGCATGAAACGCCTGAACAAGGATGGGAGCATCAACCAGGGCAGCCTCCACCCACGAACAATCATCAGATTGCACAAGATATTGAAAACAATCGTCCACCCAAAGTCCCAGATGGCATGCATCATGACCTCGGGCAGATGATCCTGAACACAGGGGGCAGGCAACAAAGGGACACTGGGACAAAGTGGGCACTCAGGAGAAACAGGTACCAAAAGGGAATGGTGGAAAACAGGGTGAACATGCAGGCTCACCTCGGGAAAGGGCCCATGAAGCGTGGATCAAGTTTACATCAAGGTAATTCCGAAGCGATGTGTTTGGTGGATAACCAGACCTGGTCACCAACAGCCAACGGGGGGATGCCTCGCCGGGACCGGTCCTCCACCTGTTTGTAGTCCTCTTTGGCCTTAATCAAATACTGCTTCATCATCTCATGAACCGCTTGCAGTTCCGATAAGAAGTCCTCTGCTGCGGGGACTGGGGAATCTAACAGGGTTAACGGGAAAAACCGGGGATGGAAGCCATAGTTTGCATAAAATGGCGTGAGTCTTATGGAGGTATGCCGGGAGTTATTAAATGCAAACTCCGCTACTGGGAGGAAACATGACCAATCAGCCTGCCGGTCTGACACAAAGCATTGTTCCAAAATTCCAATGTTTTTTTCTGTTCCCCCATCAGTCTGAGGGTGCTGGGTCGTAGCAAGACACACTTGGATCTGTAAAGCAGACATAATCTCTTTCCAGAACCATGCAGGGAGGCGGAACCAATTAAGATGTTCCGCCCCAGAAGCTTGATGGACCCAGAGGGCTTTCAGACGGCGCTTGGGGTTATTCCAGATGCACTCATCCACAGTTCGGCAGAGTCTCTTGCGGAAGCCTGGAACAAGGCTGCAGCGGAGGCTCTTGATCGGATTGTGCCTTTGCGACCTCTCCGTGGCGCTAGACCCCATAGAGCTCCATGGTTCAACGAGGAGCTCCGGGAGTTGAAACGCCAGAAGAGACGTCTAGAGAAGCGATGGAGGAAGAGTAAGTCTGAATCTGATCGAACACTTGTAAGAGCTTTTATTAAGACTTACAAAGTGGCGCTCAAGGCGGCAAGATGCGCGTATCATGCCGCCTTGATTGCATCAGCGGAATCCCGCCCGGCCGCTCTGTTTAGGGTGACCCGCTCCCTTCTTAATCAGAGGGGAGTTGGGGACCCCTTACAGAGTAGTGCCGAGGACTTTAACACGTTTTTCGCCGATAAAATCGCTCAGATCCGGGCAGACCTCGACTCCAATTGGAAAACAGAGTCGGCTGACAACGAGTCAGTTGAGGTGACTGGGGCCCGTACTTGTCCATCTGTCTGGGAAGAGTTTGATCTGGTGACACCTGATGAAGTGGACAAGGCCATTGGAGCTGTGAGTTCCGCCACCTGTTTACTGGATCCGTGTCCCTCCTGGCTGGTCTCGGCCAGCAGGGAGGTGACACGGAGCTGGGTCCAGGAGATTATTAACGCTTCCTTGGGGAGGGGATCCTTCCCATCATCCTATAAAGAGGCGCTCATGCGCCCCCTCCTCAAGAAGCCTTCCCTGGACCCAGCCGTACTTAATAACTACCGGCCAGTCTCCAACCTTCCCTTTATGGGGAAGGTTGTCGACAAGGTGGTGGCACTCCAGCTCCAGCGATCCTTGGAAGAAGCCGATTATCTAGGTCCCCAGCAGTCGGGTTTCAGGCCCGGTTACAGCACGGAAACTGCTTTGGTCGCGTTGATGGATGATCTCTGGTGAGCCCGGGACAGGGGTTTATCCTCTGTCCTGGTGCTTCTTGACCTCTCAGCGGCTTTCGATACCATCGACCATGGTATCCTTCTGGAGGGGTTGGGGGTGGGAGGCACTGTTCTTCAGTGGTTCTCCTCCTACCTCTCCGGTCGGTCGCAGTCGGTGTTAGTGGGGGGTCAGAGGTCGACTCCGAGGTCTCTCTCTGGTGGGGTGCCTCAGGGGTCGGTCCTCTCCCCCCTGCTATTTAATATCTACATGAAACCGCTGGGTGAGATCATCCAAGGGCATGGGGTGAGGTATCATCAGTACGCTGATGATACCCAGCTTTACATCTCCACCCCATGTCCAGTCAATGAAGCAGTGGAAGTGATGTGCCGGTGTCTGGAGGCTGTTGGGGCCTGGATGGGTGTCAACAGACTCAAACTCAACCCGGATAAGACGGAGTGGCTGTGGGTTTTGCCTCCCAAGGACAATCCCATCTGTCCTTCCATTACCCTGGGGGGGGAACTATTGACCCCCTCGGAGAGGGTCCGCAACTTGGGCATCCTCCTCGATCCACAGCTCACATTAGAGAACCATCTTTCAGCTGTGGCAAGGGGGGCGTTTGCCCAGGTTTGCCTGGTGCACCAGTTGCGGCCCTATCTGGACCGGGACTCACTGCTCACAGTCACTCATGCCCTCATCACCTCGAGGTTCGACTACTGTAATGCTCTCTACATGGGGCTACCTTTGAAAAGTGTTCGGAAACTTCAGATCGTGCAGAATGCAGCTGCGAGAGCAGTCATGGGCCTACCTAGGTATGCCCATGTTTCACCAACACTCCGCAGTCTGCATTGGTTGCCGATCAACTTCCGGTCACAATTCAAAGTGTTGGTTATGACCTTTAAAGCCCTTCATGGCACTGGACCAGAATATCTCCGAGACCGCCTGCTGCCGCACGAATCCCAACGACCGATTAGGTCCCACAGAGTGGGCCTTCTCCGGGTCCCATCAACTAAACAATGTCGGTTGGCGGGCCCCAGGGGAAGAGCCTTCTCTGTGGCGGCCCCGGCCCTCTGGAACCAACTCCCCCCGGAGATTAGAATTGCCCCTACTCTCCTTGCCTTTCGTAAGCTCCTTAAGACCCACCTGTGTCGTCAGGCATGGTGGAACTGAGACATCTCCCCCGGGCATATACAATTTATGAATGGTATGTGTGTATGTATGTGTGTTTAGAAAATGGGGTCTTTTAAATGTTTTTAGTAGAAATTTAGATTTGTTGTAAACTGTTTTTTCACTTTGTTGTGAGCTGCCCCGAGTCTGCGGAGAGGGGCGGCATACAAATCTAAATAAACATATAAACAAACATTCCGTGAACTGAGTTCCTCGGTCTGACACAACTCGATCTGGGAGTCCATGGATCCGGAAGATATGTTGCAAAAACAATTTACCGGTGTCATGGGATGTGGGTACCTTGTGACAGGGGATGAAATGGACCATTTTAGTCAACATGTCCATCACCACCAGGACTGTGGTGAACCGCGACGGGAGTAAGTGTGTGACAAAGTCCACAGACACAGCTTCCCATGGCCTCGTGGGCATTGGCAATGGCTGTAGTAATCCTGGCGGGGCTCTTATGGCTGACTTGGCCGCACGACACCGTTCACATGTGGCAACATACGAGTGAACGTCATCTTGGATTCGCAGCCACCAAAATGTTCGAGTCACTAAGTCCAAGGTTTTAAACAAGCCAAAATGACCCGCCGCAGGATTGTCATGGCATTGGGACAGAATCCGCGAAGCAGCCCTGCTGGGACGTACATTCCCCCCGGCACCCGAGCAGTCCCTCAGCAAATGTCCAGGGAGAATTGGGCACCATCTCCTTCATACGCTGTGCCACAAACCCATCCCCCCACTGCATCTCACGGATACGCCTCCGCAAGTCGACAGGGTCCTGGGTAACAGCCAGCGCTTCCGCTGGCAAGATTGTCTGTAACGGGGCCAGCTCTTTTGGATGCAGAAACTCTGGTTTCCTAGACAAAGCATCTGCTCTGGGATTCTGGAAGCTGGGTGTATACCGGATCCAAAAGTTGAAACTTGTGAAAAAGAATGACCAACGTATCTGTCGTTGGTTCAGCTTTCGGGCCATTTGCAGATACTCTAAATTTTTATGGTCGGTCCTAACCTCTACTTGATGCTGGGCGCCCTTAAGATGATGTGTGCATGTCTCAAATGCCGACTTGACTGCCAAAAGTTCCTTTTCCCAGATCGTGTAGTTTCTTTCCGAGGGCATGAGTTTTCTTGAGTGGTAGGCACACAGAAACAAGGTGCCACCTTCGGGACGGGCCTGTAGAAGTACAGCTCCGACGGCAACATCAGAGGCATCGGTCTCAGCAACAAACGGCCGACACGGATCTGGATGCTGCAACAAGGGCTTCAAAAGCCCCCTGTTCCTCCTCACACTAATGGAACGAGACATGTTTTTGCAACAACCGGGTGAGAGGTGCAGTCAACAGGGCAAACCCTGGCATGAATGTGCGATAGTAGTTTGCAAACCCCAACAACCTCTGCACATCCTTGCCAGGTTTTTAGTGCTGACACCTTGCCCGGGTCCATGGCTTTGCCCCCTGGAGAAATGACATGACCTAAAAATTCTATGGTGGTCTGCAGAGACTGACACTTCTCCAGCTTAGCATATAAACGATGCTCTCTCAACCGGAGCAGAACCCGGTGCAAATGTCCCAAATGGCTGGACTTGGAGGAGGAGTACACCAAAATGTCATCCAGATATATGACCACAAAATGGTCTAACATGTCCCTGAATACATCGTTCATCAAATGCTGGAAAACAGCCGGGGCATTGGTGAGTCCAAAGGGCATCACTGTATACTCAAAATGCCCATATCGGGTGCCAAACGCTGTTTTTCACTCATCCCCTGGCCTTATACGTACCAAATTATAAGCGCTGCGGAGGTCTATCTTGGAAAAAGAAGTGGCAGCTCGTAAACATTCCATTAATTCTGGGATTAGTAGCAAAGGATAGCGGTTGCGTACCGTAATGGCATTCATGCATCGGTAATCGCAGCACAAACGTAAGTCTCCAGTCTTTTTCTTGACAAACAATACGGGCACTGATAATGGAGAGGTCGATGGCCTGATGAACCCTTTGCCCAGATTTTTATCCATGAAGTCCTTGAGGGCCACTAATTCAGGTTCCGACATAGAGTACAAACGATCAGCCGGCAACTTGGCCTCGGGTAACAGGTCTATGGCACAATCATGTCTATGGCACAAGGGCGATGCGGCGGCATGTGTTCCGCCTCTTTTTCATTAAAGATATCCGCAAACTCAGCGAGGCCCTCTGATAACACTGCTGTGGGGATAACAGGCCCTTGCGAGGCACAATGGTCTACACATTGTAAACTGGGAAACGTGATGCTGTTCTGCGACCACACAACCTGAGGATCATGCGCTCTTAACCATGACAACCCCAAGACAAGAGGGAAATGGAGGCCCCGCGTGATATAAAATTGTAACGCCTCCACATGAGTCCTGATGCTGATCCGCACCAGCAAGATCTGAAAACGGATGGGCCCAGACAACAACACCCCCCCATCAATGGTTTCTACAGTCAAGGGAGGGTTCACAGGACACAAGGCTAACAAATGTCTCTGTGCAAACTCTCATCCAGGAAATTCGTAGTGGCCCCCGAATCCGCGAGGGCAAGAGCAGAAATCGATTGAGTACGCCGATCCACCAGGAGCTTGACATTAATCGTGAGGTGACGGTGCGTTCCGGGGTCGTTAGCCAAAGAATCCTTAACCGATGAAATGCCAGCCCGACCTAGTGTTGCCACCAAGCCGGGCCGCCCTCGTTTCCTGACTGCACCCCGGAACCATGGTATGCATAGCACCAACAATGTGATATGTGGGTGCCTGGAAGCTGTAAGGATCTGGATGAGGTCCAATAGACTCAAACTCAGCCCAGACAAGACCGAGTGACTGTGGGTATTTCCTCCTAAGGACTACTCAATCTGTCCATCCATTGTTCTGGGGGGAAAAACTTTGACTCCCTCAGATAGGGTCTGCAACTTGGGTGTCCTCCTGGACCCACAGCTGAACCTTGACCACCATCTCTCAGCTGTGATCAGGGGGACCTTTGCCCAGGTTGGCCTGGTTTACCAGCTGTGGCTCCATCTGGACCAGTAGACTCTACGCACAGTTACTCAGGCCCTCGTCTCCTCCCGTCTTGATTATTGAAACACTCTACATGGGGCTACCCTTGAAGAGTGTTCAGAGACTGCAAATAGTCCAGAATGCAGCCGCGTGAGCTGTCATAGGTGTATCTCAGTACACCCATATAACACTTATGCTCCACGAGCTGCACTAGCTTCCTATTAGTCTCCTGGCACAATTCAAGGTGTTGGTTATTACCTATAAAGCCCTACGTGGCTCAGGGCCAGACTATTTATGGGACTGTCTCTTGCAGCATACCTTCCAGCAGCAAGCAGGCCATCGAGGCAGTGAGAGCATCAGCATCAGTTGCAGCTAGGCCAAGCCAGTGCTCTCCATTTGCTTCTCCCCAAGACACTGGGGCCTCTTCCAGGTTCTGTCGACTAAGCAATACAGGTTGGCGGGGTCATGGGGGAGGGCCTTCTCTGTTGCCGCTCTGGCTCTATGGAATCAACCCCCCCAATGTCCATATTGCTCCCACCCTACTGGCCTTCCGTAAGGCCACGAAGACTTGGCTTTGTTGGCAGGCCTGTGGGGCCATGAACTAACAATTATCGTGGCCAAATCGTATGAATGGTATGCACATATGTTGTTTTGACTGTTTAATTATGGGTTTTTAATCAGGGTGTTATAGTTTTAGATTTCGACTTCTTTTTATTGTTTTTGTATTTACATTGTTATTGTAAACCGCCCTGAGTCCTTCGGGATTGGCGGCATAGAAGTCAAATTAAACAAACAAACAAACAAACAAACAAACAAACAAACAAACAAGGGTCGGAAGAAGGGGCAAGTACAGGTCTGCTTTGCTCCCGCTCTAGAATATGGAGCGAGTCTCCATCTGTTACCATCATCCTTACCTGAGAGAGGAGGAGTGACTAGGAGGGGAGGGCAAGGGACAAGGCCAGCTAGTGGTGGTTCAGCTAATAGGAAACAGGGGGGACAAAAGACCTTCATTTATCAGTGAACCTAAACTGACTTGATTTAAATCATATAGTAGAAATTACCCAAAGAAAAAGAAAGAACAACATCAGCAAAATAAAAAAACAACCACTGGTGAAATGCTCTGGGTTCAGACTGTTTTGAGCGGACCGGCAGGGATGGCCACTGATGGTTCGCTGAGCCACTAGCGATGGCTGTCTGGCCACGCCACTGAACCAGTTGGGTGGTTGCTGCTCACTCACCCTGCAAGCTGATATCCCAGGATTGCACATGCGATAGGACATGAGTCCGTACTGGAAGAGGGGGATGGGAGATGCAGTGCACATGTGCTGATGCTGGCAGTGGAGGGGGAGGAACAGGTGGAAGATAGGAAAGCATGTTGGGACAGCAGGGAAGGGAGATGGCAGCCTATTCCCTTCTCTGAAGCACCAATGCACTTTCTTGTCTTCCAAGTGGCCTTCCTGGTTTCCCTGTAGCCAACTTGCAAAGGCAGGCAAATGGAAGGTGATGCGGAAGGCAGGCAAGAATTTCAGGGTGGCAAGGAAGGAAGGTAGCAGCCTACTACCTTCTGTGCAGCAGTGACATGCTTTCCTGCCTCTATCTATCTATCTATCTATCTATCTATCTATCTATCTATCTATCTATCTATCTATCTATCTATCTATCTATCTATCTATCTATCTGGATTTCTAAACTGCCCTTCTCCAGCAAATTCAGAGCAGCATACAAGATAAAAACAAATACAAGATACAAAGTCATAAAACCCCCGGACATAAAAACCCTAGTCTAAAAACTCCAGACATTAACAATCATTCATCCAGATTCATCCGATATCACAGACATACTATCAGCTGAAGCAGTCTGTCAGTGTTCAATGGCCCCAGGCCTACCGGCAAAGGTGTGTTTTTAAAACCTTTTGAAAGGCCAGGAGGGTGGGGGCAGTGCGAATCTGTGGAGGGAGTTGATTCCAGAGGACCGGAGCTGCTACAGAGAAGGCCCTTACCGTGGGCCCCGCCAAGCAACATTGCTTGGCTGACGGAACCTGGAGAAGGTCGACTTTGTGGGATTTGACTGGCCACTGGGATACATGAGGCAGCAGATGATCTCATAGGTAATTTGGTCCTAAGACATAGAGGGCTTTATAGGTAATAACTAACAGTTTGTGTTTGGAGACCAATTGGTAGCCTATGCAGCTCACAGAGTGATGGTGAAATATGGATATATGTTGGTAGACCCATAATGGCTCACACTGCTGCATTGTGGACTAACTGCAATCGACGAACGTTTTTTAAAGGTAGCCCCATTTAGAGAGCATTGCAGTAATTGAGCTGTAAGGTGATAAGGATATGAGCGACTGAGAAGAGACTCCCTGTCCAAATAGGGCCGCAAATGGTGGTGAACCTGTGCAAACATCTCCCTTGCCACAACTGAGAGATGTTGCTCTAACCTCAGCTGGGGATCAAGGAGGACTCCCAAGTTGTGGACTTTCTCCGAGAGGGTCAAAAGACCCTTCCAAATGATGAAAGGACATATGGAATTGTCCCTGGGAGGCAAAACCCATAGCCACCTGTCTTGTTGGGGTTGAGCTTGAGCCTTTTAACACCCATCCAGATTGTCACAGCCTTAAGGCACCGGCACATCACCTCCATTGCTTCATTGACATGACCTTCCTGGTTTACCCATAGCCAGCTTATGAAGACAGACAAGAGAAAGGCCATGTGGAAGGCAGGAATGCATGTCAGGATACCGTGTCTCCCATGCCGGCTCCACGAGACTTGGGTCTCCAAAGTAACCCTCTGACTTCCCACACTGCCAGCTGCCTACTCTTTTTGACTGCAAGTGCCACTCTGGGAAGGAAGCTTGTGGAGTCCAGTGGTCCGGGGGAAGGAGGCTCAGCTGTGGTGCTGTTTCCTGCTGGCAAAGATGCGAAGCTAGAGGAGTGGAAGGTGCTGCTGGCTGGCAAAGGGCCAGGGCAGGCCTGCCCATGCCACTGCAGAGCTTTCTTTTAGCCTGGGCTGTGATGCTTACTGAAGTGGGTCAGTGCAGCTAGCCTTTCATCTTTGCCAGTTCACCCCACTTGTAGTCATGCAGCTGGCCAGAGTGGAACATGGGACAGCCAAAGTGGCTGATGCAGTCACCGCTGAGGCTGCCCTGGTTGAGCGATCACGGCTCCTTCCCAGCCACAAGCACTCAAGGACCACCATGTCCACCTTTGCTGCCTCTACATGCGGCACATGGTAGGGTCCACCACTCTCACCACCCTCCCTATCCACCTGGCTGCAGACATCCACCTGCCTGAAGTAATCCCGCCATTGTTTGTTTTCATTTTGTGGTGGGAGATGGAAGAAAGCTGAGGGAGAAATTGGGGGAGGAGGAAGAGGGTCCTGTGGTTACCAGCACAACAGCCACTGCTGAGAAGTGGGAAAGTGGCCTTATAGTGGCATGATCCAGTGTTCAGACCAGTAGGCGATGAGAAGTCAAAGCACTAAGGGAAAGAGGGATTGCAAGGGGGAGATGCTATCTTTGCGCCAAATATCATTTGGAGTAATCATAGGAATTGGGTGAGCCGAGCCACAGCTTCTTGGCTTCTTAGCTCAGAGAACGGCCATTTTCTGTAGGAGGATGACTGCAGCAGTGTGTGTATCTATTGGCCAAAGTACAGCTTCACCCTCTTTTTTCCCTTTTAAATGAAAAATCATTGTGATACTCTCTAGCAGTCGGTGTTAGTGGGGGGCCAGAGGTCGACTCCTAGGTTTCTCCCTTGTGGGGTACCTCAGGGGTCGGTCCTCTCCCCCCTGCTATTCAACATCTACATGAAACCGCTGGGCGAGATCATCCAAGGACATGGGGTGAGGTATCATCAATATGCGGATGATACCCAGCTTTACATCTCCACCCCATGCCCAGTCAACGAAGCGGTGGAAGTGATGTGCCGGTGCCTGGAGGCTGTTGGGGCCTGGATGGGTGTCAACAGACTCAAGCTCAACCCGGATAAGACGGAGTGGCTGTGGGTTCTGCCTCCCAAGGACAATCCCATCTGTCCGTCCATCACCCTGGGGGGGGAATTATTGACCCCCTTGGAGAGGGTCCGCAACTTGGGCGTCCTCCTCGATCCACAGCTCACATTAGAACAACATCTTTCAGCTGTGGCGAGGGGGGCGTTTGCCCAGGTTCGCCTGGTGCACCAGTTGCGGCCCTATCTGGACCGGGACTCATTGCTCACAGTCACTCATGCCCTCATCACCTCGAGGTTCGACTACTGTAATGCTCTCTACATGGGGCTACCTTTGAAAAGTGTTCGGAAACTTCAGATCGTGCAAAATGCAGCTGCGAGAGCAGTCATGGGCCTACCTAGGTATGCCCATGTTTCACCATCACTCCGCAGTCTGCATTGGTTGCCGATCAATTTCCGGTCACAATTCAAAGTGTTGGTTATGACCTTTAAAGCCCTTCATGGCATCGGACCAGAATATCTCCGAGACCGCCTCCTGCCGCACGAATCCCAGCGACCGATTAGGTCCCACAGAGTGGGCCTTCTCCGGGTCCCGTCAACTAAACAATGTCGGTTGGCGGGCCCCAGGGGAAGAGCCTTCTCTGTGGCGGCCCCGGCCCTCTGGAACCAACTCCCCCCGGAGATTAGGACTGCCCCTACTCTTCCTGCCTTCCGTAAACTCCTTAAAACCCACCTTTGCCGTCAGGCATGGGGGAACTGAAACATCTCCCCCTGGGCACGTTTAATTTATGCATGGTATGTCTGTGTGTGTGACTGTTAGCATATGGGGTTTTTTAAATATTTAAATATTTTAAATTTATCTGATTGCTTATGATTTGTTTTTTACATGTTGTGAGCCGCCCCGAGTCTTCGGAGAGGGGCGGCATACAAATCTAAGTAATAAATAAATAAATAAATAGTGTTTTGAGCTGGCACTGTAGGCAGTGGTAGAAGGCTGCCTTTTCTACAGCATCACCCTCCCCACTCTGAGAGGAGCGGGAGTTCTGCCTTTGCATAAATGGGCTCATGTGGGGCTTGTATGATTGGTGGGGGGATGCATGGCCCTCTGGAATGCATGTGACCTTAGACCTACACAAGGGATACTACAGTGGAGAGTGTGGCGAGAGAAGGCTCTGAGGTTCAGTCAAGCCAGATAGTGGAAGGAAACTTGGCTTCAGAAGGGCAGAATGTGAAGCTCCTGGATCTAACAGTAAGTGACATGAATGATGTCAAGTTGGCTATGCCCATCTGGTCACATGATCCCCCACCAAGCCATGCCCACCAAGCTACGCCCACAGAACTGGTAGGGAAATTTTTTGTCAGGCCCAAAGTAATTATGTGAAGTCAAAGCTCAGTAAAGTCAAAGGTTGGCCTGACACAATTTGCTAGTGATAGAGGAACAGGGGGCGGGGGAATGAGAGAGAGAGAGAGATGCCACCACACATTCCTTTCTGCAGATGCATAGTAAACGAACACAGGAAGGAATCAGGAATCCTGCATAGGATTGGTCCTCATGACTGCACTTGTGGGTGTGGGGATGTGATATGGGGTTTTGACCCGGATGAAATCTAAGGGACTCAGACTTGGCTCTTAATAAATCGTACGCTGAGAGAAGCACAGGCATGGAAATGATTTCTCAGAATGCTATTTGGTTCGCTAACATTTTTCACATTTCACTCCTGCACCCAACCCTCACCTGTTTTTGGAAATGATTCAAGAGGGAACATGCACACACATACAAACACACACTGAACCGGATTGAGCGGCTAACAACGGTTATAAATGCAATACAAGTAAAAATCAGTTTAAAAAATCAATAAAATTACATATATAGTTAAAAAAACCATGTGTACTAACAATCTGTCTTAATTCCAGGCCTGCCGGAAAAGCCAGATTTTGATGGCTTTCCGAAAGACCGGTAAGGAGGAGATAATGCGAATCTCTGGGGGCAATTGATTCCACAGGTCAGAGCCACCACAGAGAGGTTCTTCCCCAAAGTCCTGCCAACCAACATTGTTTGGTGGACGGGACTGGAGAAGGCCGATTCTGTGGGCCCTTACTGGACGCAGCGAGGTATGAGGAAGGAGGCGGTCCCGTATATAGTCTGTCCCTGAGCCATTTAGGGCTTTAAAGGTAATAACCAACACCTTGAATTGCGTTTGGAGACTGATGGGCAACCAATGCAGCTTGCATAAAGATGGAGTAATATGGGCGTTCCTAGGTACACCCATAATTGCACGTGCCACTACATTTTGGACCAGCTGAAGTCTCCGAATACTCTTCAAGGGTAGCCCTGTGTAGAGTGCATTGCAATAGTCAAGACGAGAGATGATGAGGGCACAAGTAATTGTGCGGAGCGCCTCCTGGTCAAGGTAGGGCCACAACTGGTAAACAAGACAAACTTGCACAAAAGCTCCACTAGCTACAGCTGAAAGATGTTGTTCTAACCTCAGCTGTGGAACCCTATACAAGGGGGGAATTTCTTCTCCTCCCAGGACCAAAGATGGATAGATGGATTCATCTTTAGGAGGAAGGACCCACAGCCACTCAGTCTTGTCTGGATTTAGTTTTAACCTGTCAACACCCATCCAGACCCTTACAGCTTCAAGACACCGGCACACCACTTCCACTACTTCACTGAACTGACATGGGGTGGAGATATACAGCTGAGTATCATCAGCGTAATGTTGATAACTCACCCCATGTCGTTGGATTATCTCACCCAGCAGTTTCATGTAGATACTGAATAGAAGAAGAGAGAGGACCGACCCCTGAGACACCCCATAAAGGAGGAGCCTAGGGGTCGACCTCTGTCCTCCAACTAACACCAGCAGCGATCAGCCACAGAGGTAGGAGGAGAACCACTGTAAAAAGGTGCCTCCCACTCCCAAACCCTCCAGCCGTCGCAGAAGGATACCATGGTTGATACTTCATGGCTGCTGAGAGGTCAAGAAGCACCAGGATAGAGGAGTGCCCCCATCCCATGCCCACCAGAGATCATCCATCAGCGCGACCAAAGCGGTTTCCCTGCTGTAACCAGGTCTGAAGTCAGATTGAAATATGGGTGTAAGTAATCCGTTTCTTCCAAGATCCCCAGGAGTTGGAGTGTCACCACTTTCTTAACAACCTTCCCAACAAAGGGAAGGTTGGAGACAGGACAAAGTTGAGGCTGGATCCTTCTTAAGAAGGGGCCTTACAACTGCTTCCTTTAGATGTTGTGGGAAGGACCCTTCACTCAAAGATAAAAATGTAGTTTTAGTTTGTTTTATACAGTTTTGTAGTCATATCACTGCTGAAACTCTTGAGAGAAGTTTGGAATTGTAATAATTTAATCTATTGGTGTTTTTTTTACATTATGTTATATATATGGTATAATTTCTGGTTGAAATAATAAATCAATTTAATAGTTAAATCAAGAAATTAAATAATTGCATAATTAAATATTTGCATAATATGTTAAATTATTGCTTGTTTTTAATATTGAATAAGGTATGACATTTACAGATCACCATGTGGCTTGTATATGATTTCAGCCACTCTGTTGTTATACAGTGAAAATATATTTTGTGATATCATACGTTATAATCATGAATATATTTTACTAGGCAATATTGATTCTTGTGCTGAAATATTATGAATTTGAATTACCATATTTTTCGGTGTGTAAGACGCACCTTTTCCCTCCCTAAAATAGGCTGATAATTAGGGTGTGTCTTATAACTCTGAATGTAGCTTCTTTTCAGTCCTAACCAGGTGCTACCAATGTTTCCAGCTCTTACTCACTTGCAAGCTCTTTCACTGTTACTCTGCAAAGAAGAATATTTTCCAAGCCCTGAGTCTTTGCAAGGTTTTTTTCCATCGCTCTACTTGCAATCCAAGGAAGATCTGAGGTAGGCTATGCACCTGGGATCATCTGGGGTGTGAGTTCGGATGGGGGGCAGCTAGCTTTCCATCAGGTTCTTTTCTTTTAAAGAGAGAGAGAAAGAATAGGGGGAGGGCAAATAACCAGTTTTTCTAGAGAAATAAATATTTATCTCCCATCAATTGCAGTGTAAAGACAGAAAGACAGAAAGAAAGAAAGGCAGAATTACCCCAGGCCGAACTCCCATCCCAGATGATCCCAGGTGCCTTCCTCAGATCTTTCTCAGCTGGGCTTGGCTTCCCACTCGCGGCTGCTATGTCTTCAGAGCCTGGAGCTGTCATGCAGTTACAGAGCGATGCTAGCTCTAAGTCCAGCTAGAGCAGAAGGGCGTGTGAATCTGAATCCTGGGGTGGGTGGCTATAGGGATGGGGAGAGAATCAGGAGGAGAGCCAAGTCTGGCATGACTGGTGGAGAAATTCTGGGAGTTGAAGTCCACAAGTCTTAAAGTTGTCAAGTTTGAAGATACCTCAGTTAGAGGTTAGGAATGCAAGGGTCTTCAAGCCTGGCAAGTTTAAGGCTTGTGGACTTCAACTCCCATTTCGGAGCTAGCATGACTAGTGGAGGAATTCTGGGAGTTGAAGTCTACAAGTCTTAAACCTGTCAAGTTTGAGTACACCTGAGTTAGAGATTAGGAGTGCAAGGGTATACATGGTTGTGAAAAGTATTCTGATACACTGGTATTTTATTAAACAATAAAACAAAAAAATAAAACAATTAGCCCCTACCCTAATTTCCTGCCTTTGGGGGCGCCTTTGGGAGGGCGCAGCAGTTGGCGAAGGCGCTCTGAGCAGAGGGGGTGGGGGCTGATGGAGCCGAGCCCCGTCCCGCCAGATGATCGAAGTTGCCCCGTGGGCTCCTCCACCGGCTGGATGCCTCACACCCCACTCATCCCTAAGAAGAAGTGGGATAGGCTGTGGCTCATCCCCAGGGAGACAGAGCCGGAGGGAAAAAGAGGGAGGGAGGAAGTGAGAGGGGGAGGGAATGTGAGAGGAAAGGAGATAGAGAAAAATGAGAAACTGATGGAGGGAAAGAACGGGAAGAGGAAGAACAAACAAATGAGAGAGAGAAGGGAAGAGAAAGAAAAAGAGAGGGAGAGGGAAGAGAAAAACAAATGAAAGGGAGAGAGAGAGAGAAATGAGAGAAAGATAGATCAGTGTTTCCCAACCTTTTTTGAGCCGCGGCACATTATTAATATTTTCAAAATTCTGGGGAACACTGAAGGGGGCGGGGCGGGGGGCGGGGCTAAAGAAAAGTTTGGACAAAAAAAAATCTCTTCCTCCATTTCACTCTATTTCTCCCTCTCTCCATCCCTTTCTTTCTTCCTCTTTTTTGCTCTTTCTCTCTCCCTCCTTCCCTCCCTCCATGTCTTTCCCTCTCCCTCCTTCCCCCCTCTCTTTCTCTCTCTTGCTTTCTTTCCCTCTCTTTCTCTTGCTTTCTTTCTCTCTCATTCTCTCTCCCCTCCTTTTTCTCTCTCTCTCTTTCTCTCTCGTTCACCATGCCGGCAACAGAGAGAAAAAGAAAGAGAGAGAGAGAGCTGGAGAGAGAATGGAGGGCGCCGTTGTCTTCGCCTCCGCCCGCCGGCTCTGCAGCTAAGAGGCAACAGCAGCCATCAGCCTCCTCGCCCTCCCAGACGTTCCCAGCGCCCGGCCACGCGCCGCCTCCCGTTAGCCCAGCTGACCTTTCCCTGCTGCCGTTTTCTCTTCATGGCGCAAAGCCACACAGTCCCGGACTCCCGGATCGCTCGCTTTTCCAGCCAGCAAGCGCGGCGCGGCGCTTTCCTGGGCAGATGGCTTTGCTGACCGGAGAAGCGAGCGATCCGGGAGTCCGGGACTGTGTGGCTTTGCGCCATGAAGAGAAAACGGCAGCAGGGAAAGGTCGGCTGGGCTAACGGGAGGCGGCGCGTGGCTGGGCGCTGGGGACGTCTGGGAGGGCGAGGGGAGCCGGCGGGCGGAGACGAAGACAACGGCACCTTCCATTCTCTCTCCGGCAGCGAAGGAGAGGGGGCGGATCACGCCCCAAGACAGGAGGCGGCGGCGGAGGAGGAGGAGAGTGGGCGGATCGGGCGGGCAATGGGGCAGGGCAGAGAAGCCAGGGGCGCGTTTGGCCAGAGGCACCGTGGGGAGGCAGGGGCGGCCGCGGCTCCCTTTACTCCTACTGCCGGACCTCCCCGCCCCTGCCTCCTTTTTCCCGCCTTCCTTCTTTGGGGCCCAGCCGGAAACAGCTGCATCGGGCAGAGTGGGAGCTCCAGGTCGGAGGCACTGGCGGTCCGGCACTGGCAGTGCCCCGCCCACCTGGAGCTTCTTGCGGCACACCTGACCGTGTCTCGTGGCACACTACTGTGCCGCGGCACACCGGTTGGGAAACGCTGAGATAGATAGAGAGAATGAGAGGGGGGAAGAGGGAAATAAATGAGAGAGAGAAGGGGAGAGAAAGAAAAAGGGAGAGGAAGAGGAAAGAGAGAAAAACAAATGAAAATGAGAGAAATGAGAGCAAAAAGGGCGAGAGAGGGGGAAAAGAGAGAGAGACGTGGAGAGAAAGAAAGAAAAGGGAAAGAGAGAGGGAGGGAAAGAGAGGAAGGAGGGAAGGAGGAAGGGAAGGAAGGAAGGAAAGAAGGGAGGCATTTGCCACAGAAAACATTAGGAGCCACAAACCCACCCCCTCATGGCTGGAGAGGTTACTATTACACTGCACACCAAGACAACTAGACACAAGAATAGTTTTTTCCCTGAACGCCATCACTCTACTACACAAATAATTCCTTCAACACTGTCAAACTTTTTACTAAGTCTGCACTACTATAACTACTAGTTTTTTTCTCATCATTCCTATCATCCATTTCCTCCCACTTAGGACTGTATGATTGTGACCTGTTGCTTCTATTCTAAGATTTTTATTAATATTGATTGTTTCTTCATTGCTCATTTGACCCCTATGGCAATCATTAAGTGTTGTACCACATGGTTCTTGACAAATGTATTTTTTCTTTTATGTACATGAGAGCATCTGGACCAAGACAAATTCCTTGTGTGTCCAATCACACTTGGCCAATAAAGAATTCTATTCTATTCTATTTTATTTTACTATTATTATTTAATACTACACCATTTGGTTCAGAATACTTTTTTCTCCTCTAAAATCTAGGTGTGTCCTATACACCGGTGCGTCTTATACACCGAAAAATACGGTAAATAGACCATACAGATAGTCCTCAACTCACAGGCAATTTTTTGTTGCTAAGTTAAGTGAGTTTTGCATCAGTTCATGACCTTTCCTGCCACAGTTGTTAGTTGAATCACTGCAGTTGTTAAGTTAGTAACACTGTTATTAAGAGAATCTGGCTTTCCCATTGACTTTGTTGATCAGGAGGTTACAAAAACTTATCACAGGATTCAACCATCATAAATAAATGTCAGTTACCAAGCATTTTAATTTTAATCAGGTGATATGGGACTGCTAAATTATCTTAAGTATGAAAAACGCCATAAGTCATTTTTTTAGCGCTGCTGTAACTTGCAAAGGCACTAAATGAATGGTTGTAAGTTAAGGACTGTATTATATTTATCTCCGCAATTATTAGCATTATCCATAACTGAAATGTTTGTCCTGAATAGGATAACAATATACTACAATAGGCAGTATGCGCTAGATAGATTTATAGATGGGAACTAGAGTTAATAATGTTATTATCAGGTATGATCCAAACATGTTGTTAATGCAATATTTATTCTGCTTACATTCAAATTTAGTAAATTGGAAAATCATAACATGCTTGTTTTTGAGAAGGAAATATAACAAGAAGAGTCGGTTCAATTTCTCTTCTTTCAAATAACAAAAGGAGGTAGAACTTACTCATATATGTTTCAATATTGCATTTGTATTCCCATTCCTACTCTTTTTGCTTTTCCTATAGTAAAAGCATTTATAACATTCTAAAGCTGAATAAAATAGTGACTTTAGTGTATACTTTCCCCATGTAATTTTGCTGATATATTCTCCCTCTTCTCTCCATCTCCCTATTACAGGCAGAGTTTGAACTTGCAGTGCAGTGAAGAAAAATGGGCTTTTAGAACTTTTAGAATTGAAAGTCTGCTCTCCAAGTAGTTGTGCGTCAGCATGTTTTCTTTTACATTCAAACATGGGAAAAGAAATTGGTATAAATTTAAAGGAGACTTAATGGCCATTCTAGTTGAGGTATTTTGGAAGAATGGGACGTGTATGGAGGGCATCCAGACTGGGAAAGCTTTATCTGGTCAATAAAACTTTTTCTGGCAGAGCAGTGTTTCTCAAGCTCAACTACTTTTAAAATGCATGGACTGGAATTTCTAGAATTTTAAAATGGCTGAGATTAAGAAATCCTGTGCTTAAAGAATCTGCAGAATCTGACAGTTCTCTGTACTGAAGGACTGTGTCCAGCAGTCACATGGGTTGCTCACTGTCCAATCCGCATAGGACTGAGCCTTGTCTTTAAAAAGATTGCTGGATCTGCCCCTTCCCCAGAATTCGCTTGGCCCTCCTACCGGCAGGACGCATGGTGGCTCAGCTCCTCTCAAAAACACCTTCCCTCTTCGTTCTCTCTCTCTCTGCAAATTCAACAGATAAGTAAAATCTCTTACCATTGCTTTTCTTATATGAAGCTTGACTTCGCCCCAGCTCTACTGGGCTCTGCGTCAAAAGGGAGAAGCCGTGGTGCAGCTAAAGCCACGAGTTTTGCAATCGCCTT